>NC_133666.1:599382812-600663137 GCF_037893015.1 Macrotis lagotis | reverse complement strand
TTCAATAACATTAGCATATTTTTTCACGTAAGACTTGTCTTGGAGAAGGATGCATGGAAAATGGCCAAAGGGATTAATAATTGTGCATTACAGTGTACACTGTAGTCAACGATTCAAAACAAGGTTTATTACATTTTTAACTACATATTTTAGGCCATTAACAATAATGACTTACATTTATAGAAGGACCAAGTTTACAGTGATGAAAATAAGCAAGGGGAGAATAATTATCTAGTGAGGTAAGGGAGTAGAGATAACCAGTCAGGGCTAAGGGGTTGACAGAATCACATAATTTCAGAATTTAGTAAGGATTTAAAAGTCTCTCTCAGGGAGTCGGGTGGCCCAGTGCCAGGCATGGAGTCAGGAAGACCTGAGTTCAAATTTGGCCTGGACATTTACTAGTTGTATGACACTGGCCAAATCAGTGAACCCTATTTGTCTCAGTTTCCTCATTTGTAAAATGAGTTAGAGAAGGAAATGGCAAACACTCCAGAATGTTTGCCAAGAAAATGGGGTCAGAAAGAGTTTGGCATGTCTGTAATGACTGAACAACAACAAAAGTCTCTCTAGATTAGGAATGCCAAAATACTGAACCTGGAGTCAAGAGGACCTGGGTTCAGGTTCGACCTCTGACCATGACTAGCTGAGTGAATGTAGGCAAGTCACTTTATGTTGTCTAATCTTTAGTTTCCCCATCTCTAACTAAGGAATAATACCCATAGAACTTATGTCATGGGTTTGTTGTCAGTTCCTGCAACTTTAGTACATGTCACTGCTCAAAGTTCATGCTAAAGTACAAATTTCAAAACATTATATCCTTTATTATGTCTGAACATACCTGAACATACCTGAACAACTGGGTATCCCCTCTATGAAATTCCTAAGTACCTTTGCTGGAGGACCTCTCCTGGGAGAGGAAACTCATCAGGTACAAAATTAGCCCATCATATTTTGGGAAACACTGATAGAAAAGTTTTTATTATTTTATTATTTAGCTTCTCTAAGATTTAGTTTTCTCAACTGTATGACAGAAAGTTTGAGATAATGTATGTTAAATACTTTGAAAATGCCAGTTACTATGATATTTTCCCCCTGGCAGCAAGGAACAGAGCAGAGGTGTCCAGATCAGACATGCAGCCTGTAAAATATGGGAAGAAGGGTAAAACCAGGTTAAAATGTGGTTGGTAAAGGCTTAACCAAATATATTAAAAATACAATACAACATAAATAATGCTGATTTGTGGTTTTCTAAATCAATATGAAACCTTTTCCATTTGAATTTTACACCAGCAGAGAGAGAAAGGAGCCAGCTCCAATGCTGTGCTAATAACTTAATAACTTAATAACTTAATAACTGACTCCCCCACAAAAATGTAGGCAAAATCAGAACATGAACTTTGTTCTGCTTTGTCAACATTTTCTCTATTACTTTATTAGCTCTAGACAATCAACAAAACAATAAATCAAGCCCTGATTTGTGGCTTCAATTAACAATTGGTTCTCACATTTTTGATCTTTGCCCAAAATTATGTATGCCCTTTGACCCAGCATACCACTACAAGATCTATATCCCAAAGAAATAAGAGGAAAGGAAAAAAGGACTTATTTGTTCAAAAATGTTTATAGAGACTCTTTTTGTAATGTCAAGGAATTATATATTGAGGGAATGGCCTTCAGTTGGGGAATAATTGCAGTTATGTTTATCTTTGTGATGGAAAATTACTGTGTTTTAAGAAATGATGGGGGGGCAGCTAGGTAGCACGGTGGATAGAGCACCGACCCTGGAGTCAGGAGTACCTGAGTTCAAATCCAGCCTCAACCACTTAATAATTACCTAGCTGTGTGGCCTTGGGCAAGCCACTTAACCCTGTTTGCCTTGCAAAAACCTAAAAAAAAAGAAAAGAAAAGAAATGATGATGAGCAGCTTTTTGTAGTGGCAAAGAACTGGAAATTGAAGGGATACCCGTCAATTGGGAAATGACTGAAAAAATTGTGGCATGTGAATGTGGTAGAACATATTGTTCTATTAAAAAGCATGGAGACACAAGACTTCAGAATACCCTTGAAAGACAGAAACTGAAGCTGAGTGAAGTGAGCAGAACCAGAAGAACACTGTACAACTAAGAGCAACATTGGATGATAACCAACTATGATGGAATTGTTCATTTCAGCAGTACAATAATCAAATTTTAAAAGACTTGTGATGAAAAATAGCATCCATATCTAGAGAAAGACTATGGAGCTTAAATGCAGACCAAAGTTTACTGTCTTCAATTTTTTAAAGTTGTATTATGTATTGTTTTTCTCTCTAATTTTTTTCATTTCAATTTGGTTCTTCTTTTACAACTTGATTAATATGAATTTATATTTGACATAGTTTTACATATATAACATATATTAGATTGCTTTCTGTAGGGGAAGGAGAGGAAAGAGGGGAAGGGAGAAAATATGAAGCCCAAAACCTTGCAATAAATGATTGTTGAATACTATTTTGCATGTAGAAAAATAAACAAATAAAATATTATTAAAAAAAAGAAATGATGAACAGGATAGTCTCTGAAAAACTTGGGAAGAATTATATAAATTAATGCAAAGGAAATGAAAAGAACCAAGAGATCATTGTACATAGTAATAGCAATATTGTAAGGATGATCAACTGTGAAAGACTTAGATACTCTCATTAAGACAATTCCAAAAAAACTATGCTGAAAAAATGCTATACACCTCTAGAAAGAGAACTAATGAGCTTTCAGCATTGATTTTAATGTTTTTATTTTGTCAAATATTTCACAATTACATGTAAAACAAGATTTAACACGTGTTTATTTAGTTCCAAATTCTCTCCCCCCACAAAGCAATATATCAATTATACATGTGAAATCATGCAAAAGACATTTCTATATCAGTCAATTATCAAAAAAAAAACAAAAAAATTAAATACAATTTAAAAATTAAACTACAAGCTACACTCAAAATTTCATCACTTCTCTTTCTGGAGGTAGAAAGCATTTTTCATCATAGGCCCTTTGAAAGTATCTTGGATCATGGTCTTGATCACAGTAGCCAATCACAGTTCATAATTCTTAAAATATTGCTGTTACTATGTGCACTTTTCTCTTGGTTCCATTCACTTCACTTTGCATTGTTTCACATAAGCCTTCCCAGAGTTTTTTGGAAACCATCCTATTCTTCATTCCTTATAGCACAATAGTATTCTATCAAAATCATTTATCACAACTTGTTTATTCATTCCCTAAATGATAGCTGTTCTCTCATTTTCTAATTCTTTGCCATCACAAAAGGAGCTCCTATAAATTTTTGTACATATAGGTTCTATTCCCTTTTCTTTGAATATAGGCCTAGTAGTGGTATTGCAGAGTATGTACAGGGTATGTACAATTTTTCACTCCTTTGGGTATGGTTCCAAATTATTCTCTAGGTACAAATTGAAGCATGTTTATTTTTATTTTGTTTTCTTGATTTTATTGTTCTTTTTGTAACATGGCTAATATAAAATATATTTTTCATGATCTTACCTGTATAACTAATATTATATTGCTCGCCTTGTCAACAGGAAGAGGAGAGGAGAGAATTTGAAAATAAAAAAATTAAATAAATGCTAAAAATAAAAATAAATATAATTGAGAAAAAAAGAGAAGACAATTGACTCTTGATTAAACTGGCTCCAGCACAACCTTGGTTGAATTTGAAGCAGGAAAGAAATTGAACTTGGATCTAACCTTAGGCAAAGCATTTAATTTCTCTGGACTCAAAATAATCATTAGTAATATGAGGAGATTGACCAACTCTATTTTCCAACTCTATAAATGGCTTTGGGAAGGATATAATGGAGATGTGAGAGAGAAGGCAGGAATATCAGGATTTGGATTATTAGATTAGTTCAAGTAAGAATTAATATGGGACCGAATTAAGGTAAATGGCATTGTAGATGTGGATATAAACAATGTTTTAGAAATAGAATGAATAAGATTTTGTAACTGATTACTTCCAGAGAATGAGAAGAAAAGGTCAAACAAAGTCTGGGTAACTTGTTAGTATGATGATGTCATAAAAAGTAATAGAGAAGGGAAAGAGATCCAAAACTAAGGGATGATGATTGGTCTATCACTGGGCATGTTGTGATTCAGGTGCCTGGACAGTGAGCAGGCTAACTCAACAAGAGAAAGAAAATAAAAAAGGAATATAGAGGATATAGACAGAGCTTTGAGAAATAGGTATTCTTTTTTTTTCTTTTTTTTCAGATTTTTTTTTGCAAGGCAAATGGGGTTAAGTGGCTTGCCCAAGCCCACAGAATTAGGCAATTATTAAGTGTCTGAGGCCAAATTTGAACCCAGGTACTCCTGACTCGAGCGCTGGTGCTCTATCCACTGTGCCACCTAGTCGCCTCCTAGAAATAGGCATTGTTAAGGGGCAAGATGAGAACAATGAACTATCAAAGGGGAGATAGGAGTCAACAAAGAGATCCAGGAAAAAATCAGTGTCATGAAATCACAGGGAGGGAAGGGCATATAGGAAGAAAGAAGTCAATTGTTTTGAATGATACAGAAAGACCAAGAAAGATGTGAACTGAAATCACTGATGGCTTTGAGAAAGCAGTCTCAATAGAGTGGAGAAGCCAGAAGTCAAGTTACAAGCAGTTGAGAATTCAGTCACTGGGAAGGAAGTAAAGATAGTGTATATATATATATATATATATATATATATATATATATATATATATATATATATTGAGAATATATCTGTAAATAGGACAAAAGACAGACAAATAACTTGAATGGATGTCAGCGTCAAGTAAAAATTTGAAGTATGAGTTAGAAGTGAAAATGTTGGAAGATGATGATCTATCAGCAGATGGAGGGGATTAGAGAGACATAGAGAGGGACAATGAATCATGAGATAAATTCCTAAGAGAGTCTAGAGGGAATAGGGCAAGTACAATGACTAGGCTTTATAAGGAAAGAGATCAGCTCATCATTTAAGACTAGAGAAAAAAAGGAATGCGGGTGAATACGTAAAGAGTTTTGAAGAAAGAGTTGAGAGAACTTTGGAAGGATAACTTCAAATTTAATAAAATCATAGTCACCAGCTGAAAGATTTAGGTTTACACTATAACTGGGGGGCCTGTGAAGAAGGTTTGAAATAAACACTGTGGTCAATCAATAAGAAGACTACCAAAATACAAATAAGAGAATTGTTGAACAGTAATGAAGGCTCAGTTGAAGTTAGACATAAACTGTTGTCCCATTCAAAACAGTAGAAAGAGTGTATTCCCCATAATAGGGTTACCTCTAAAACCTTGAGAAAGTTTGAGTGTAACCACTAAATCATGGTGATTATTTTCTGGGGACCTGGACCCCTCAGCATCTGGGCAGCTTGGTCTGAGTGTGAATGTGAGAAATGTGAGAATGTGTCCATATGGTCTGCATAAGAGGTGTGAGGCACTCCCTTTCGGGTGGTCAGTCCACACACCCATTACATAAATAACATCTATTTGAAGTAGATGAAATCAATCCAAGTATATGACTTCCTCCAACAATGTTCAGGTCGAGAATAGGATAAGAGAAGGCAGATGTTAGGGCTAACTCACAGTTGAGGATTTAGAGAGCAATAAAAGAATGCGGAGCCAAGGGATTCAAAAACAGTTATCACTGTCTCATAAACTAGATTACTAGAGGAAGGGGGGATCTATGAAAAAGGAGCTGATATCAAAAACAGAAAGTTCTGAACAAAGGGTTCTATGAGAACACAGGGTTTGAATAGGGACAAATGGGATGTCTGACAAGAGGGTGATCAGAGAAGGGAATTTCAGAATTTTGGACTTCAGAAATCAAAAAGATCTGGATGATAGTGAAGTCTAAAGCACAGGTGGCTTAAGCAATATTAGAGATGGAAATCAGAAGAGCTGTGATGATAAAGCGGGAAGCTAGAATTTAGAAGACTGATCAATGCCCAAATGAAGCTGTCAATGATTGAACAGAATGGGTTTTGTGAGTCAGGAAGGATCTGAGGAATGAGAGAAAAGGACCTAGAGATCAACATACATCAGAGTCAAGGATCTTGTTAGAATGATATGAAGAAGGACTGTCTCTGGAGTAAGGGTGGTAGAAGGAGAGTCCACAGTTAACAGTGGGGAGCAAAGACTGTTCCAACTGCTCCCCCTAACTCAGTATATAGTGGATCAAGATTATAAGGGATGGCAAGGTTCATGCTGTCCTTAAGAGAAGGCTGGGTTTCAAATAGTGCCAGAAAGGAAAATGTCTATCAAAGTAAAAGACTGAGTTAGTAGGGAATCATTCTTTTAAACTGCAATTTTTGCTCCCTTAAATATAGATATACACACACATATAAAGTATATATTGGGGGCAGCTAGGTGGCGTAGTGGATAAAGCACCGGCCTTGGAGTCAGGAGTACCTGGGTTCAAATCCAGTCTCAGACACTTAATAATTACCTAGCTGTGTGGCCTTGGGCAAGACACTTAACCCTGTTTGCCTTGCAAAAACCTAAGAAAAAAAATAAAGTATATATTGGCACACACATACATATATGTATATATACATTTATGGAATGGCTTTCTGGTTGGGGAAGAAAAGTATGAATAATTTGAAAATGAAAGTGGTATAAACAAACTATATTAATAAAATAAGTTTTTTTTTAATTTATCAGGCACAGGCACATGTATGGAGGGGGCTGGAAGTGAGGCAGAACTAAGCCTCATCTCTGATTGAGAAGGGTTGAACACATACACCTGGCTTACTCTTAGTGTATGTGCCAGATGTATGGGCTTATCCCTTTGCTCAGCTCTGCCTCAACTCTAACCCCCTCAAAACATGTCCTGAATTACAGACAATAGGTCTCTCCCAAGACAAAATCAGGATGCTTTGTCTCTCCTTGGAGGTAATGTCTTGTATTTTGAGGTACATTACGACCTTCAAGAAAAAAATCCATGGTGATTCCAAGTAGTTATTGCGACAGGTATTTGTCCTCCTTAAAGGTTCTAAACTCTAGAGTTCTAAGGATACTAAATCCTTAATCTCTAAGCAAAAATGCTTAGAAAGAGACAGATACCTCCCTTCCAAGCTGACAACCCCATCTTTTCTTTGTGAACCTTTTCACAAAATGAAGATATATCTATACCCTTGTTGTGTGTACCTGGTCTGCAAGGAACCCAGATATGCCATATGGAAGAAGGGTAAAACATCCTAGAGAGCAAGTCTAAAAACAATGCTTAGAGGTTGCAGAGACTAAGAGTAATGCCATGGAAGGTTGTGGGGTTTTTGTCATTGGAGGTCTTTAAGCATATAGGAACCCCACAGAATGGGAAAAGAGGACTCCTCTTTATCACTGAAAGGCTTTGTACAGAAGTGTTGAAGACCCTCAAGAGTTTACATCAGAGAACTAAGTTAACAGGAGAAATCAGAGGTATAGAAATGATCACCAGTCACAGATTTTCTACTGGTTCAGGTAATCTCTGCCTTGAAGGCTCTTTGGAACTGACTGGTAGTATGACCAGTAGTATTCCAGGGCACTTACCTGCATCAGCTTCATTCAAGGAAATGTTCTCTACTCCCTTAGCAACTAGGTGAGTCCTGGAGCAGGAAAACACTTCATTGAGCTGGCCTGAGACCCTGATATCTAATGTGCAAATCTGGTTCATCTAGTACATCCATTCTTAATCCTAGTAAGAATGACCCCTGGCCTTCTGTATTTTCAAAGCACCTTCAGAACTTGCTCTTTTGACTTGTAAAGCAGCCTATCTTTTCCTTTGTCCTCAGGCAGAGCTAAAAACAAAAACAAAACAAGAAGTCCTAGCCATGAAATATCCTTGAGTCCAAATATTTCTCCAGCTCTTCCTTCCAATAGAAAAACAGTGTGTTGTTCTTTTAATATTCATTCATTTGAGTTAAGGCAGTAGAGTCTCTTGTTCCTATGCAAACTTCTCTAGACTAGTTAACAAATTCATTGAACTCAATTCAACAAATAGTAATTCCTTCCCAGAGACATAAAGATGAGAGAGAAAGAAGGCAGCCTCAGTTCTTTGGGAGTTTATTGTTTAATGAGAGGAAGAATAAATCCTCAAATAGCAGGATGTAAGAAAGAGTCAGTTAAGTCCCAAGGAAAGGTCAACAAGGAGAATGTTGAAACAAGAAAGAGTACTTTCACCTGGGATGGGGGACAGCTGAGTTTGTCCTTGAAAATAAAGGAAGGTACTCAAACTTTTATTATTACTTTATTATATATTTGAAATGTAATCAAGCTTTATTTCTTGGAAATAGAGGTTGAGTATGTGAAATTCTTGTTTCTTTGAACTATTTAGTGAAAAAGAAAACTCCTAGAGTGGTGCATTATCATCATCATGCACACATTGAAATCCCACTGTAGGTAACACCAGATTTATTACTGAAATGAAATATTGAGTCATGTTGCCATATGCTCATCAGTATTTGGCATTGACTTTAGCTACATTTCTTCCGAGGTAAAAAGGGATTGTTTTAAACTGAGCTATGGATGATCATTGGGAAATGCTTGCATTACTCTGCAAGAAACCTTGTTAGCCACTTGTAAATCAAAAATGTGCTCCTCTACACATTAAAGTATTCTACTGTATTTAAATAATCTGAAGATATGAAACAATAAAAACTTTGTTCCTTGAGGGAAAAAGAGGAAGTTACTTCACCACACATGGTGGGGGGGGGGCGACTAGGGACACACACATTCCATGGATATTTAGAACAAAAGTATATAGAATGGAAATTTCAAGATGAGAATAGGAGACAGTGTGTAATCCAGTTTCCATGTTGTATACCTCTGAAAGATCTATGAGATAAGTGGATTGGAACCGATTGTGGTCCCCAAATATCGGAAGAAGTTTGTTTTTCATGGCACACTCAAAAGTTATTGAGGATCCCAAAGAGCTTTTGTTTATATGGGTGGTATCTATCAATATTTAAACATATTAAATTTTGATTTAATTTAAATAAATTTTAATAAAATTTAATAGATTTTAGTTATTTATTATATTAAATATAACTATAATAATTTCCATATAGATTTACATAAATAATATTTTATGAAAATTAATTATATTTTCCAGAATTAAAAAAGTAAGATTAGCATTGTTTTTCCATATTTTTGAAAATCTCTTCAATATCTGACTTAATGAAAGACAGCTGTAACAATATATTGTGATTAAAGAAAATAAGGTCTCACACAGATGTGTAATTAGAAAAGGGAGCTATATTACAATAGTCAGAGAAGGTCTTAATAATATTATTAAAAATAGTTTGGACCTCACCTACTATTTAAAAGGTCTCCAAAACCCCAAGGGGTCCTCAGACCACATTTTGATTATTGCTGCTTGAGAAAGGAAAGCCTAAACAAATGGTTCCCAGTATCTTTAGAAATGAGGAAACAAAGTCAAGTTTCCCAAACCAAATCTGGTCAGACTTGATTACCAGAGTATTTGAAGAGGCACAAAGGTCTGAGGATCTGATAGGAGCAAAGGATTACAGACCAAAAAACCAAATGAATCCACTGGGAGATCAAGTAGCAAATAAGAAGAAAGAAGAAAGAAAGGAAGAAGAAGAAAGAGGAGGAGGAGGAGGAAGAAAAGAAAGAAGAGGAAGAAGAGGAAAAAGAGGAAAAGGAAGCAGAAGAAGAGGAAGAAGAGAAAGAGGAAGAAGAAGAAGAAAGGAAGAGATAGGAGGAAGAGGAGGAAGAAGAAGAAAGAGAAAGAGGAAGTAGGAAGAGGAAGAAGAGGAGGAGGAAGAGGTAGGAGGGGAGGAGGAGGAAGAAGAAGAAAGAGAAAGAAGAAGAGGAAGAAGGAAGAGAAAGAAGAATAGGAGGAGGAAGAGGAAGCAGGAGGAAGAAGAAGGAAGAGGAAGAAGGAAGAGAAAGAAGAGGAGGAGGAAGAGGAAGAAGAAAAAGGGGTGGCTAGGTTTCACAGTGGATAGAGCACCAGCCCTGGAGTCAGGAGTACCTGAATTCCAATCCAGCCTCAGACACTTAGTAATTGCCTAGCATGTGGCCTTGGGCAAGCCACTTAACCCCATTTGCCTTGCAAAAACCTAAAAAGAAAAAAGAAGAAAGAGAAAAAAGAAGGAAGAGAAAGAAGGAAGAGAAAGAAGGAAGAGAAGAGGAAGAGGAAGAGGAGGAAGAAGAAGGAAGAGGAAGAAGAAAAAGAAGAGGAGAGGAAGAAGGAGGAGGAAGGAAGACAAAGTCTATGATGATAGGTGATAGACTATCTTTGATGTCAGTCATGATGATCTCTTTTCAAAGATGAGGAAGAAGTACTGAGGAATAAATGATATTTCAGTTAGGAAGATTCAGAATGGACTCATTACTAGACCCAAATATTAACAGATTCATTGATCTAGATCAATATAGATAGAAATTCCCTTTGAAGGTTTTGTCTCTATCCCTCTACTGTTAAGCATTATTTTTAGTGACTTGGACATAGACTGCTTATCAGATTTGGGAGTGACCCAAAACTGTGTGAAATAGCTTATATATTAGAGGCTAAAGTCAGTATCCAAAAAAAAGATTTTTGGCAGCCTAAAATAATTGATCAAAGCACACTAGATTAAATGTAATATAAAGATAAATGTAAAGTCCTCTACTTGGGCTCAAAAGTTCAAACCCTAATTTCAGATCATGGAGAAAATATAGTTATTTCATTTGAAAGAGATTTGGAATTTTAGTACCTGCAAGCTTACTATGTATGAGTCAGTGGTATGATATGACAGTTATTCAGGCATCATTAAGAGGAACTAGAGGAAGTAGAGAAAGAAAGGTAATACAGCGTGTGGCAGAAGCTAAAAAGAAGAAAGCAATTCCCATATTGTTCCATCCTGATCAGAAGGTGTATGGAGAGGTTTGATAGCCTGGAATCTAGGGAATGGAGAGAGGAAGGAGGAAGAAAAAAGCACAGTGTTGGAGGAAAAAAAAAGCTTGAGTTTTCCCCTATCTCCTAGCCCCAGGACAGAGAAATGGCAACTCCCACAAAACACAGGCCATGCTACCTCTAACTTTGACTCAAAGAAAACTGTTGTCTCTTATACAAGAAGGTGAAAGGGTTTGAAGACTATTTGCCTACCCTCCAGGTTATCACAGAGAGTGAAATATTTCTTTAAAATGTCCACAGGGGAAAAAATATGTAACAGAGTGTGGAGATCCCAGTTACTCCATAAATTTACTCAGATGCTCATAGGAGTAAAGATCACAACTTTTAAGGATCTTTAGAGTCTCTTGAGCCCAACTCCCTTGTTTGATAAATGAAGAAATTAAGGCACAGAGGGATTTAGTTACTTGCAAAAGTTCATACAGCTAATAAAGGAAATGTCTGAGTTAGGGTGTAGACCCAAATCATGTCAATAAATCAATAAGCAATTTGTAAACACCTACTATGATGCTATATGGTGAGGAGAAAAAAATTAAAAGGCAAAATAGTTCCTATCCTCAAAGAATTTACATTCTAATCAGAGAGACAGCATAAAAACAAATATACACATACAAGATATATAGTGTCAATGGAAGTTAATCTCAGAAGAGAGCCATTTAGAATAGGAATGGAAAAAACCTCTTTTAGGAAGTGGAATATTAGCTGAGACTTGTAGGAAATCACAGAATCTAGGAGGTGGAGGCAAAGGGGTGGGAAAGGTCAGGGTTCTAAGTGGAGCTAGCAAAAAAAAAAAAAAAGGTAAAAATGGGACAGCTAGGTGGTGCAGTTGGAAAGAGCACTAGCTCTGAAATCAGGAGGATCACACCAAATGTGGCCTCAGACACTTAATAATTACCTAGCTGTGGAAGACCTTGGGCTAGTTATTTAACTCCTTTGCCTTACAGAAGACCAAAAAAAGGCAAGAAGTCATAAGAAAGTATATTGTGAGAAGGAAAGAATCACTGAGTTACAAAAGAATTTTTTAAAAGGAAAAAGGGCCTCTATGCTGAAAAAAAATTTAAGCAGCTCCTTTTTGGTGGCAAAGAACTGTAAATTGAGGGAATGTCCAAAAAGATATAGTATATTAATGTAATTGAATGGTTCTGTTCTATATGAAAGGATGAACAGGAAAGATTTCAGGACTTACATGAACTGTTGTTGCAAAGTGAAACGAGTAAAGCCAAGAGAGCATTGTATGTTGTAATAGCAATACTGTAAAATGGTCATCTATGAAAGACTGAGCCATTCTCAACCATACAATGATCCACGACAATTCTGAAGGACTTATGATGAAAAAATACTATCCATCCCCACAGAAAGAAATGACAGTGTCTGAATACAAATCGAATTATAGGGGTTTTTTTGTTTTTTTCATCTTTCTTTTTCTTGGGTGTTTTTTGTCTATTTTTTTTACAACATGACTAATTTGGAAATGTGCTTTGCATGACTACACATATATAACATATCAAATTGCTTGCCTTCTCAGAGAGGGAAGTGCAGAAGGAGGCAGAAAATTTGGAACTCAAAACTTTTAAAAATGAATATTAAAAATTACTTTACATATAATTGGGAGAAATAAAATACTAATTAAATAGGGAGAAAATTAAAATTAAAAATAAATTTTAAAAGAATCACTTGGAGTTTGAGGAAGGGAGAGTGAAGTAAGATGTAAGAAGGCTGGAAACATAGGAAAGGATTAGGTTGCTAAGGGGTTTAAAAGTCAAACAGAATTTTGTATTTATTGCTAGAGGAAATATGGAATCTCTTAAGTTTCTCCAATGTATCATAAATTGTAAGCTCATTAGAAGTTAGGGATTATCTTTGGTTTTGTTTGCATTTGTATCTCCCAAGTTTAACGCAGTACTTAGAACACAGTAGGCACTTAATAAATGTTTAGTCTGACCTGAGTTTTAGGAAGATTACTTTGGTGGATAAGTAGAGGATGAGGAAAAGACTTACTCAGGGAAATCAAACAATAAATAGTCCAGAGCCTTCACCAAGATGGTAATACTATTAATAGAAAAAGTGTCAAATACGAAAGATATAAAGTTAGGCTGCATGGGATTTGACAATAGATTGCTGAGTAAAGGTAAAGAGTCAAGAATAACACAGATTGTAAACCTGGGTATCTGTGGAGCTGGCAGTGCACTGTCTAGGAAGAGGGAAAGTGTTTGGGAGGTAAGAGAAATTCTTTCTTAAATATTTTAAATTATGTTGAAGTTATGATGTCTATGGGATGTTCAATGTGAGATGTCCAAAAGGAAAGATATAATGGTACTTAGGTAAGACTTGAGATCTATGGTGGTCTGACTGAAAGCAATAGCAGGTTTTTGTTGCCAGTGAGTAGTCTATCAACACCAAGGACAGTCTTGTCATTTCTGTTGTGTGACCACCACTAGGAATATTCTAATAGTCCAACAATTTATTTTGCTATTTCAAGTATTTTTCCCCATTCTTTCTCATGGCTGGCAGAATAATTTTTAAGTTCTGATCATTCTGTTCAAAAAATGTAACACACAGAGCTACTCTGCCTAATTAAACTTGGCGATGTATTCAAATTCCTTCATTTTCCATATAGTGTTTCTCCCCTATAATATAGACAAATCAATCAACTCAGCTTTTCCCAGCTCTGATATTAACTAAAATGAAGAGAGTCTCATCCCAATGTGGAAGGGTACTTTTTTTTTGGTTGGGACTGGGGAAAAGGTAGACAATTAAACTGACTAAAGCTAGAAACTGGAGATGGGAAGGAGAGGAAGAGATCCTGACCTCCCCACAGAGCCTGAAGTAGACTTGGTGGTCAGGGGGGAAAGGGGAAAAAGAGAAAAGAACCATTCATCTTCCAATGATCCCCAAACAAAAATCATCTTATATTTCTTGCATGATATTCACTCTTGTCTCCCTCTGTCTCTCTCCTCCCTCTCTGTGTCTCCCTCTCTCTTCTTTCTCCTCCCTCTCTCTGTGATTGTCTGTCTGCCTCCCCATCCACCCCCATCTCTTTTTCTCAGTTCATTCCCATAATTTTTTCCCTTTGCAAGATGCTGCGCAAATATATTTAGTTTCCTAGTTTGGGCAGATAGCTTTGAAATGTGTTCCTATGGTAAAAGACAAAAACTGAAGCCAATCAATGTATATTTAGGAAAATGCATTGGTGAAGTCTCACTAAGGAAACTCAAAGAAAAGAGTATGAAAATGAATAAAAAACTTTAATATCAACCAGGGACTTTACACTGGCTGCCCAACCTCCTATTATAAGAGGCTAAGCTTACCTTCATTCCTCTAGAGAAAAGGGGCTTCCCAGAAATCACCATTCAGGGTATATGTTCTTGAAAGAAGACTTTTTTAAACAGATTAAATTCATAAAAATAGTATTAGATTTCTCTGAACAGTGAGCCCTGTCAAGTTCAGGCTTAAAAAGTGAATTGGTTCAAGTTCATAATTGGAATGGGATGAGTTGCGCTGATCCCTCATAAAAAGGCAAGCTAAGAACCTTTGTTTATTTCCAAATACTTCTAAGGGAGCTGCAAAAATCAAAAGATGCCAAAGATGCCAGCATCTGGAAGGCAGAGAGGAATGGGAGGCAGGCAATTTGTAGCCTTCCCCCCTCATTCATGGAAAGCAGGTGGGAGGGATAGGAGGGCAGCTGGGGAGCCTTTATTTGGCAAGTGCAAGTTTCAAAATATTAATCCTGGCTCACATTTCTCTAGCACTTTAGGGTTTATAAGACATTTTTCTCACAGCCACCTTGTGAAGCAGATAGCAATTAATAGAATTTCTTTTATTGCATAGAGCAAGAAATTGAGACTTGAGAAACTTAAATGACTTCCCTTACTAGAAAATGCAAAATAGAGACAAGGAGACAGCATAATACAGTGAAAAGACCTCTGGCTCTGGAAGTCACAGGCCTCAAGCTTCAAAGCTCACTTCTAACACTACTTATTTGTCCAGTCTCAGGTTCTTCATCTGTAATTAAATGGACTAAATGACCTGGGGAGGGGAGGTCTCTTTTTGTTCTAGTTCTGTGATCCTATACAACTTGTGTGTTCTGATTCTGCCACGTACCATACTACCCATCATAATATTGCATGTATATAGTGCCTTATGGCTTACAAAGAATTATCATAACAGTTGGTTGATTTGCCCAAGGTCACACAACTAAGAAGTAATGTTTTTCATCCCTGAATCCAAGTCTTTGAGCTCTAAGGGTTGAAGGACTCTGGTCAAGCTTGTGGAAGGTGATTTCTTTTCACATAAGGGTTTCACTGCATGGTCTCTGAATTCCCATTTAATTCTAAAATTCAGGAATTCAGTTATTCTGAACTTGTCTTCTAGAGTTCAAATTCAGCCTTAGACTATTGGTTGACCTGGGCAACTCACTAAACCCTGTTTGCCTCAGTTTCCTCATTTATAAAATGATCTGGAGAAGGAAATGTCAAACCACTCCATTGTCTCTGCCAAGAAAACCCCAAATAGAATCACAAAGAGTCACTGAAAAAAAATACTGAACAACAACAATAAATACTGTGTTGCTTTTCAGGAGTATGCTCCCCCCAGGGCAATATTTAACAACTTCTTTCCAAAGGCGAGAAATATATATTTGTATACATACATATACATATATATATATATATATATATATATATATATATATGTGTGTGTATATATAAGCAGGATATCCATTTAAGCTTACATCATTAACATTTTCTCCATTTATTTTATTAATTCCAGAAAATCCACAAAATGATCAAATCAGGTCCTGATTTGTAGAGCTGACTGATTTCCAAGATGTCAATACTTTCACTGAAAATTTAACAATCAGTTCTCAATATCAAGTGGCTTCAGCATATCCCTATTCCCCAGTTGGGTGTTAGGAACACATAGGTTTTTATTCTTTTTTTTTTAGGTTTTTTTTTTTTTGCAACGGGATTAAGTGACTTGCCCAAGGCCACACAGCTAGATCATTATTAAATGTCTGAGGAAGGATTTGAACTAAGGTACTCCTGACTCTAGGGCCAGTTCTCTATCCACTGTGCCACCTACTACCTGAACAAATAGGTTTTTCCCAGTCCCAGCAAGGAGAAATATGATAGAAGGAAATTCATCTAAAGGTCTTGGACTTACTATCCAACAGCTAAGTTTTAATGCATATATTAAATTCATGATTTTATTGCATCTCTTGAGTTTTGGATTCCTCATCCTTCAAATAAGAGTTTTGGAATAAATGACCTCTAAAATTCCTTTCCTGTTCAAGCATTCTGTATTTTTTTGGTTTTTGTTCCCAGTCATTCATTTTCCTGAAATCAGAGCAAAGCTCTTTATAGAGTTGGAGGACAACTCAGCAGGTGAGAAAACTTCATCATCCAAGCTCTTTGAGTCTCAGAATACTCATCTGTCAAATGAAGAGTTTAGACTATATTTCCTCTAGGGTCCCTTTCAGGGACAGTTAGGTGGCTTATTGGATAGAGCATCAGGCCAGAGTGACCCTGGGCAAGTCATTTAACTCTGTATCAGTTTCCTCATCTATAAAATGAGCTGGAGAAGAAAATAGCAAACTCCAGTATCTTTGCTAAGATGTTATGTTCCAAGGGGTCACAAAGACTAAGACATTACTGAACAATAACAAGATCTTTTTCAGTTTTACATCTTTCATCATATGAGACCCAAAGAGGTCAAGTGATTTATGTAAGGTCAGATAAACAGTTCTCCAAAATCTGCCCTTACATATACCAGGAGAAGGGAGCCAATAATGAGGAAAACATTTAGGAAGGCCAAACAGACCTGCTGAATGAATGAACAATATATATTTAGCTCTTCACAGTTTACAAAATCCTCTCACATTCTTTAACTCATCTAAACCTTACCACAGCCTAGGGAGGCAAGGGGTCTGCACATAATCATTTTGATGCTTTTTTAAAATTGAAATGGATGCAGAAGGTATTTATACAAAATAGTCATTTTTTTGTATTGGTCTGTGAACATTTTTTAGGGAAAAAATGGTGATTACATCATTCTCCTGGAATTCATAAAATTTCTATGAAAATCCCAAATATGGATAGAAAGAAGGGAAGCTCATTTTACTTCTCTTCTCTCTCTCTTCTCTGTCTCCTCTCTCTCTCTTATACATACACACACATATTCATAGACTTACACACAGACATTCACTTACACATAGATATACAAATACACAGGCATCCTGGGGAGGATATCTACTCAGTTCATATAATATTCATTCAAAGTTTCATTGGGTTTCATTTCCTGTCCTGTCTGCTATTGATTCACTCATTAAGAAGTATGAATTAAGGTCATAGATTTACCTTAATGCTGGTGAACTCCTGGTCTTTAATAAAGCCGGCCTGGTGACTTTAATAGTCTGTAGAGAAGGAAAAAATATCCATCCCTTTATTCGTTTTTATAAGCTCCTAAAATTATTTCCTTCCCTCCTTCACAGATACACATGTTGCTTGCTAATTTTATTTGAGCATTTTCAGGAAGGCATAAGGAAAGAAGGAGGTTGGAAGAAATATTTATGCACAGGTAAGAAAAAATACTTGGTATAGTTTGGTGTATTTATCCCAAAATTGAGGTTTGGGGGCTACTATGTTTGTACTTATTTCTGTTTTTCTTGACTCACAATCTATTGGGATATGTTTAGTTTCAAGGATTTATTTTTCTTGGGTTTTTATTTTTATTTTGGTCAATAATGGCTAAGTTCAGTTGCCCAATGTGTTAGTCAAATTATTGTTAGCATTAATTCCAGTAAATATACTTTCCTCATATGTACTGTAGAATTGTAAAAAGAGCCCTAGAAGTACTAACTTTGCTACTTACTACCTATGTTCCCTTGAGAAAATCTCTTTCCCTCCCTGGGTCACAGTTTCTTCATCTGTAAAATGAAAGAACTGTACTAACTAGACAAACTCTAACACTCTTTCCAATACTAAATGGTTCTACAAGGTACTTTATACGTGTGCAAAGCACTTCCAATTAAACTGATGGAATACTAGAATCATCCAGACTTGAGAAAGCCTCGTGTCAAACATCAGAAGAACTTGAGTGACCCTCTAGTCTGATATCTAAAGGACTTGAGTAATCTCATCTAGCCCTACTTTTTACACACAGGCTGGAAAAATTGCATTTCTCCAGAGCTTGAGGAATTTGCTAAGTACTGGAGAGTCAAATACAAGTAGAAAGACAGCCTCTACCCTCAAGGAGCTTATATTCTAACAAGGAAAAAATCAATATATAAAGGAAAGCCAAAATGGTGGCCGGAAGGAGAAGGTATTCAGACTAGGGCTTGATGATGGAGTCTGGAAAGTTAGACTCACAGCCTTGGAGTAGAAAGAATATGTATTGGAGAGAAAGAAGGAGGTGTTATACATGAATTAATTATCAGTGTGAAAATGATCAGGATAAGGATGAAATTTTGTGTTCCCAGGAAGGATAGAGTCAAGAGGCTCAGCTCCTCCCAGACTTAGCCTTTTTTGGTCTACTTTTAAGAGTGGAGTGGCAATCACAGGGATTGCAGAACAGAAAATGGTCAAGATGAAGACAGGGCTTTATGGTGCCAATAGTACAGAGATAAATAGCTTAGAGGGGATGTACATATTGTAAGCAATCTAAAATTGAAAGGGACTCCAGAAGCCATGTGATACAACCCTCTCATTTTACACATAAGGAAACTCATCTTACATATAAGAAGGTGAAATTATTTATCCAAGATCACATAACTACTAAATACAAGTCAATCTGACATTGCATGCTCTGCATCTACTGCAGGGGTTCTTAACTAGAGGGGCAAAGAAACCAAGGATGATTCCTCCCTCCCACATAGATTTTTAAGTGGTATATAGACTTGGATGAGGAAAAATACATCTTCTTTTCACTAATTTCTAATTTGCATTAAAAAAAATATTATCCTTAGAAAGAATCCATACACTTCTTCAGACTGCCAAACACAAAAAAATATTAAGAAACCCTACCCCTAAAGCCATTTTGTTCTCTGAGTCCTACTGCATCCCAGTCGTCCTCAGTTGTCCTCATTTTTGTCCTGCAACTGGACTTAGATTCCTCTAGAAGGTATCTGATGACTTTAAGTAACTCTGTCTTACTTAAATCCAAGTCACTGGAAAGTCAAGACATAACCCATTGGTCCTTTATGAAAAGGAAGGATCAACAAACACCAACAACAACAGGAAAGCAGGTGGTACAGGGCTGAACTTAAAGACAGGAAAACCTGAGTTCAAATTTTACCTTCACCACTTACTAGGTTGAAAAAGATCACTTAACCGGTCTCAGACTCTATTTCCTCATCAGTTAGGTATATCAATAACACCTCCCTCCCAGAGTTGTTATGAGGATCAAATCAGAATATATGTAAAGTATTTTGCAAACTTTGAAGTGCTATATAAATATTAACTATATACATGATATATATCTTTATTTAAAGAAGCCTCATGGAGGATACATTAAATTTACTCTCCTTTGTCACAGAATTAGGTGTAAATGAAAGACAGATTTTTATCTCCATTTTTTAATGTTTCCCAATAATAAGAGATTTTTCAAAAAGGAATAAGATGTCTCAAGAAAGTTTTTTACCCTGTCCTGAAGATCTTCAAACAAAGACTGGATGATCATTTGAGGGAACTCTAAAGAGTATTCTTCTGAGTCTCTTCCAAAAATGCCATTCCAGGATTCTGGAAAAATTCAAAGTCAAAGCCAAGGGAATATAAACTCTGTCAAGACTTCAAATGCAAATGTTCTGAATTGCCAGGATAACTAAGGTGGATTTGCTCATCAATAGAAGACTTACTTTATCCTGAATCATTATTATTATTATCATCATCATCATCATCATCATCATCATCATCATCATCATTATTATCATCATTATTATTATTATTACTATAGTCAGAGACATTCATGGAACCACATGCAAAACATACAGACAGGTTGCAATCATATCTCATGTCGATACATTTTTTTCAAGGGTAAATTCAAGTGTCATCTATTAGAAATCTTCCCTGAATTGTGTTTTTCTTTTTCCTTTAAAATGAGGGGAGGTTCTGAGGCTGAGCGAGAAATAATAACTGCTAGTTAATTGAAAATTGTATAAAATGAATAAAAAGATCTACAGGGACAGAGGTACTAAAAAATCTGCCTCAGTGATCATTCCATCATCTCACACATTTATAGTAACAGCCTTTTTTATTCTCCTTAAATTTAAATTCAATATCTTCTGAGGAGAAATATATATATATATATATGTGTGTGTGTGTGTGTGTGTGTGTGTGTGTGTACATATATACATACATATTCACAAAGGAATATAGTGTTTTCTGTTTGAAAATCAATGAAAACTAAGGGCAAATAGAATCTCACTTATTGAAATGTCAAATTCACTCTTTTTTCAATTCTCTTTTCTATTCTTAAAGGTAACTAAGTTACTTCAAGTAAGCTTATCCAATAAAAATGGGGGGAAAGTCTTCCCCCCATCTGTCAATTGTTAGAACTCTCTCCTACCTACAATTCTCTCATATTTACTCATTTGCATACATGTTAAGTCATGGTATCACCTTCCTAATGTCATTGTTCTTCAGGAATGAAGGACAACAGCAACAACAATAAATGCCTAACTTTTTTTTCAAACTAATGAATGTTCAAATAACATTAGTCAATTTTTTTTTTTCCGAACATAATACAAATCTCTGTTCCATGGGTCTTGGACTGGGATAAGACAAATTTGAAATACTATTTGGAAATCTCTGTTTTATACCCAAGCTTAAGTATCCTGTAAAAAGAAGCTGAGAGATAGACTACCAAGATGAGCAATCAGACAAGCTACAAGAAAGTGATGTGAGAATGAATGAAGAGTGTCACTTTGATTGATTCAATAGTATCTGATGTATGTTAAGTCCATATGATTGGAAATGAGGGGATTTCCCTGGTCAGCTTGGGTTATATTTTGGTGGAAGTTTTTTGATTGAATCTTGCTGTGGAGGATATGATATGCCCCTTGACACCCCAGTGAGAGTGAGTCTCTGTGATTGAGTGGCATTTGTGTGGGCAGAGCTACCCCCTCAGGTTATCCTATAAAATGGAGGCCTCCACCAAAGTCTTGTGTTTTTTTTTTCCAGACCAAAAAGCAGAAGAGCTAAGAGCCCACCAAGCATTTTTAGGTCCTGGGTATCAAAAGACAAAAATGAAACTGTTTCTGCTTTCAAAGTCTTATATTGAAAGACATATGTTCATATATAAGTATAAAAAAACATACAAAATAAACATAAAAATGTTCAATTCAATGTGAGTTCATTCCAATGAACAATTTTGAAAGAGTGAACTCTGAAACAGGATATGTTAAGCAGTGGAAATACAAAAACAAAAATATTACGCATTTCTATATCACTATAAGGTTTGCGAAGCCCTTTGCAGTTATTTCATCATATCCTCACAATAACCCTGCAAGGTAAGTGCTATTATAATTATCACCATTTCACTGATGAGCTAACTAAGGTAGATAGCCATTAAATGACCTGCCTAGGGATACTCAGTTTATAAATCTCTGAGGCCAGATTTAAATTCTTGTCTTCCTGACTCCAGGTCTAGGTGTTCTATCTAAATAAATTGTGCCACGTAGTTCTTGTCTTGATATGGTGAGCAATTTGATGTAGATCATACATGTGCAGTCATGAAAAATATATTTTCATATTTATCAGTTTGTGAAAAAAATACACATTAAAAAACCTGAAAAAATAGTGTATACTTTGTATACATTGTATACTTTGGGATAGATAGATAATATTTTTCCTCATAGTGATTTGAAATTGTCTTGAATTACTGTCGTGATCAGAGTAATTAAGTTTTACAGTAGATCCTTGTTCAGTATTTCGGCTACTATGTACAATGTTTTCCTGGTTTTTCTTACTGTTTTTTTTTAACATCAGTTCATATAAATCTTCCTAGGTTTTTCTGAAACTATCCTGCTCATCATTTCTTATAACACAAAGCTAGAGGTGGTGCAGTGGATAGAGTACTGGCCCTTGAGTCAGGAGGACCTGAGTTCAAAAGTGGCCTCAGACTCTTGACTAACTGTGTGATCTTGGGCAAGTCACTTAATCCTGATGTCTCTAATCCTAGGCTCTAATCATCCTGATTAATGTCTGGCTACTGGAGTAAGTGAAGTTGATGACTAAACACAGCACCTCTCACTCAAATCCAATTCATGTGCTTGTCATGCTATCACTACCTTGATGTCATTGCCTTCTTTTAAAACAAAAGAAAAAGAAGAAAATGAAGGATGAACATCATCATTATCACACATAACACAATAAAATTACATCACACTCATATCCCATAACTTGTCACTCCAAAATTGAGTATTCCATCAATTTCCATTCCTAGCACTATCAAAAGAGTTACTATAAATATTTTTGTATAAATAGATTTTTTTCTTTTTCCCTGAAGTCTTTGGGATATAGATTAGTAGTATAGCTAGACCAAAGGCTATACACAGTTTAGATATAATTCCAAATTCTTATCCAGAATGGTCGGACCAGTTCACAACTCCACCAACAGTGGAACAATATCCCTGATTTTCTACATACTCTCCGACATTTATCATTTTCCTTTTCTGTCCTATTAGACAATCTGAAAGATATGAGATGGCACCTCACAGTTCCCTAGTCAATAATGATTTAGAGTATATTTTCATATGACTATTTATAACTTTGATTTCTTCTTAAAACCTCCTGCTTAGGGGCAGCTAGGTGGTGCAGTGGATAGAGCCCCAGTACTGGAGTCAGGAGTACCTGAGTTCAAATCTAGCCCCAGATACTTAATCATTGTCTAGCTGTGTGACCTTGGGCAAGTCACTTAACCCCACTGCCTTAAATAAAAAAAAATTTAAGTAAAAATAAAAAAAACCTCCTGGTCCTAACCTTTGACTATTTATCACTTGGGGAATGGCTCTTATTTTTATGAATTTGGCTCACTTTCCTATATATTGAGAAATATGGCCTTTTCACATTCCTTCTATTATTTGTGCCAGTTGCCACCCAAATACAATGATGTTTTTGTTTTTCTCCCCTGGGTTGGGGGTTCTTAGGGGCAAAAGGCAGGGCTTTAAGACACTCCAAGTTCGACACAAACTTTTCTCTTTGGTATTCGTCTTGAGAGAATGAGGGTTAGGTGAGGTCACTTCTGTGTGGAGTAATGGTCAGTACTCCCTGGTCTCTGGAGTTCTCTCCAGTCAAGACTATAAAAGAGCTTTTGTAAGAACTAAATGCAATTCCTTTTATTTTTTAATGGAAAATACCAGTGGTAAATACTGAAATTATCATTCAGAATAAATAGCAAAAGTAGACAGTTACTAATGGGAAGAAAACAGCTGCCTCCTAATTGGAAGAAACTCTTTGCACCTGGGTAAGGAGCTAAATACTAATTGTCAATTTAGGCTGTCCAACTTCCCCAGAGAATACAAAATAGAGAGACCATGATTAATTCTGTAATAATAATAATAAAAGCTCCAATGTCTATTCTAGTCTTTTCCTGCTTATAAATCACTTTCTTCACAATAAACTTATGAGGGAGAGAGAAAACTGAGGTTGAGGGGATGCAGATATTACTGTCCTCATTTATTTTTTGAGGCAGTTAGAATTAAGTGACTTGTGTCCTCAAAGAAGAGAAAATTGAGGGTCAGAAGAAGGGTGGTGACTTCCTTAATATCATATAACTAGTAAATGATAAAGACTTGCACTTTGGTCTCTTAAAATCAACATTTCCTACTAGCCTCAAAAATAATATTAACATTATTAAGTTTTTTTAATTGGTAGATAGAAAGGTATTTTATTATCCTTTCTTTGATTTCCTCAGCATGGGTACTCTTTCCATCTATATCAATGCTAATCGCAATCTATTCATATTTCATGAATGAATAAAAGAATGAAAAATTTAAACATTATGTGACTACTACAACTACAAAAAAAAATAGAGATAGTCCCTACTCGCAAGAGGATCACATTCTGATGGAGAAAACATAATCAAAACATACTCAACGCCAAAGAGCTTTCAGCTCTAAATCAGATCGAAAGGTCCCATGGTCATTAGAGTACAGTCTCAAAGCATATGGTAATGAATTTTTTATGCCATTTCCATTGATAGTGTCTGTTTCTGATGTTAAACCATTTGATCCGGAGATGGACTTTGGTGTAAAACTTTCTTTTTTGTTTTCAGCAGCTAGTTGCCGAGGAATTGGAGGGAGCTGCAGTCTGTGGAAAAGCAGTTGTCAAATCTCATCCCTGTAAGGGTTATTTTGTCTATGGAAAGATGACTGTGAGGGCTAGACTCGAAGCAGAACTGAAAATCTGGGAGAAAGATTTACTTTAGGGTGGCTGAGAGTGATTGGTATTCAGTCTGGGGAGGAAGATGGACCCTTCTCCACAGGAATTGATCTCTTCAATGATCACTGCAAGTACCAGACTGGAAACAAGATTGGTGATCTGGGGCAGGAGAGAAGGGGTAGTATGCCTAACACATTCAGGATTTTGTGCTATCTCATGATAGTACAGATGGGGTATGAATTATGTGGCACATGTTCCTCTCTCTCTGTCTCTCTGTCTCTCTGTCTCTCTGTCTCTCTCTCTCTCTCTCTCTCTCTCTCTCTCTCTCTCTCTCTCTCTCTCTCTCTCTCTCTCTCCCTTCCCTCCCTCCCTCCAGTAGCCTTCCAAGGTCCATGAGCTCCTTGAAAACAAGGGCTGTATTGATATTTCTATTTGGATTTTTCCATACTCAACCCAGTCCTTGGTATAGTAAGCACTTAATGGTTTCAAATTCATTTCATGTTATGGTAGAGAATCCATTCATGTGTAAATTGTACTAGATGACAGTTAAGGTCCCTTCCTATTCTCAAATCTAAGTAAGTGATTTAGTTGTCTGGGTTTCAATTTCATCTATAAAATAAAATTGCTGAGTTAGATGTTCTAAAATCCCCTTTAGTACTACCAATCCATGACTATGACTCCAAGAAATGACCCCTTCCCTATAAGAAGGTTATAACCTACAAATATACCCTATTATATAAAAAAATAGTGAGTACATAGAGAAGTGACTTTGAAAAAGGCAACATGAAAGGTCATGACTAATATTTTAGACTCCTAAGCCAGGATGCTAAATACATAAATAAATATGCCAAATTAAATATCTTCAATCCTAGGAAGTTATTGTTATTATTATCCCCATTTTACAGATGATAAAACTGAGACAAACAGAAGGCAATTGATTTAACAAGATCAGACAGTTAGGAAATGTCTGAAGCCAGATTTGAGCTTAGATCTTCTTGACCCCAGGTCCTATCAAACTCCCTCATAGGACAGAGAAATTATTCATGGTTGAGCGAGTCAGGAAAGAATTCATGAAAGAGATGGCAATAGCAATGGGTATGTGCAGGTTTTAATTGACCAATGCTAAGGAAGGGCATTCTAGGAAAGGATGTGAAGAAAAGCACAAGAAAAATCCTGAATGAGTTGAGAGGATGATCAGTGGCCCAGCTAGACAAAAAGTGGTGCAGCAATGGTAAAGCAATGGACCTGGAGTCAGAAAGGCTACTCTTGAGGATACTCTTGAGTTCAAATCCAACCTCTTACACTTACTAGCTGTATGGACAAACTCTGTTTGTCTTGGTTTTTGCATGAGCTGGAAACGGAAATGACAAATCAATCCAGTATCTTTGCCAAGAATACCCTATATGAGGTCATGAAGATTCAGACAATTGAGCAACAGCAACACAGAAACAACTGAACAACAAGACAAAAACAAAATGAGAGCTGGTAAAAGAATAACTATTGTAAAGAATTGAGCTTACTTGCTAACCATACTAAAATAAAACTACTAATATCCTGAAGCAGAGAGATTTCCCAGAAGTTCAACAGTCTTGCCTGAAACAATATAACTTAAGTCCAAAAAAATGGTCAGAAGTGAAGCAGTGACACAAGATGTGGCTTGTTTGTCCAAGATGCAATCTTTGCTGACTGGCTCCTTAAAAAATATGAGAGTTTGCCTATTAGGTGGAGTTGGTGATGGAGTTCATTGCTAATGCAACAGAAACATTTGCACTGTATCCAAAAGGATAAAAAGAAGTTATTTTGGCTTATTTATGAACCTATTACCTCCACCCCTCTTAGGTTCTATTTTCAGTCTCCTTTCTTCTCTGTTTGGAGGCCTGGAGGGTAGACTACCAAACTCTTCCCACAACCTTTGTTTATAGAGTGCAGAAACTTTACTCTCAAATTATTCCCACCAGGTGTCAACTCCTCGGAATTAGAGACCCATATATCAGGTACCCCTTGATGTCCCATCCCCTACACACACACACACACACACACACACACACACACACACACACACTTTATCTAATTTTGCATGTTATAAATTATAAGCTCATTGAGGGCAGAGACTATCTCTTTTTATTGTTTTCCAGCTCTTAGCATAGTATTTGACATATGGGGAGGCATTTGTTTATTGAATGTATTGAGGGAAAAAACACAAACTTCCCACATACAGATTACCACTCATCCCCCTTGGTCAGTAGTATAAGGTTAATAAGGCTCATGGAATCACAAAAAAAAAAAAAAAATGAGATGTAGAAGGGAGCTTAAAGAACATGTGGTCAAATTCTTGAATTTTCCAGGTGGGAAAATCAAGATCTGTTGAGATAAGGAAATTTGCCCAAGGTCCCGTCATATTATCTGGCAAGGTGCCCCTCTCTCTAAAGAGTATGACCACCCCAGGCGCCTCCATCCAAGTGACTTCCAACAGTTGGCAAAAGGACACAAATCCTTTCTTTCATCACCTGCCTGTTGAGAAACCAAGGCACAAGTCTGTCTACATTGGCAACAGAACATGCATTTGCTTTTGACAAATCTTCAAGGGGAATGAACCTTTGCAGTTC
Organism: Macrotis lagotis; assembly: GCF_037893015.1. Taxonomy (NCBI): domain Eukaryota; kingdom Metazoa; phylum Chordata; class Mammalia; order Peramelemorphia; family Peramelidae; genus Macrotis; species Macrotis lagotis. The sequence goes on along the minus strand of NC_133666.1, from coordinate 600,636,239 downwards.
CTAATAATCTCCCCATACATATGTATACATTCTACATAGAGCTGTTTATTTTCAAAATCAATTTCTCCTCTACAGATGGCACATGGAAGAAAGGAAACAGGAAACTGGCAGCCCTGCCACAGGCAATCTTGATCACGCTCCATGCTGGCGAGACACGCCGAGCAAAAAACTGTCTAACAGTGGTAGGATGTGGTCATGCTGAAAAAAGGGATAAACTCTCTGGGTAGGACCCGTTTCAGTAAACACAATGATCCAAGAGTATTTTTGAATTTTGACATAAGAAGGCAAACTGTTAGGGTTTTTGCATCTCCACCTGTCATGAATCCATTATGTCTTGGTTAAGACCATGGGTGTTCATGAAGCAGAAGTCATTGGCATGGACAATAGCCTTTCTGAGCCCAGTCAACAAAGCAGGACTAGAGGGTGTGTGGATCGAGGTTTCCTGAAGGAGGCATGGCTGGTTCAGACCCCCCAACCCCTCTTGCCTGTATTACTGCCTAATTAGTCTTGCTTCCAGTGTGTACCCCTCAGATCCTAAAGCATAAGTTTGCTAAGTCACCCTCCTATGCCAGAAATTCCAGTGACTCCCCCTTGCTTCTAATCATCAATGTTTGGCTTTGAAAGACCTTCACAACCTGGTTCTAGTCTAACTTCCCAAACTCATTACAAATTTCTCTCCTTCACATGCTCTGCAGTATAATCAGACTGATCTACTTTGTGGTTCCCAAATATTCCATATTCCTTCTCACTGCCTTACATGTTCCTGTACCACCTTCTCTGGGCTACTCCTAGGTAACTTTCACATCAGGAAATTGCAAGTGGTGTACTCTGAAGACTTTCTTGAACCTTGGATTCAAGGTACTTTGTGTCTCAACAATTCTAAAACTATAGTTTGTGAGCCCCCATCAATGTGTTTCCCTTTAGTAGTTATCTAGTAAGTACAATTAACTCAAATTAAAAACTTTATCAAGATAAAATACCACCATACCCCCTCATAAGCTTAGGTCATACTCTCTCACAATTATAAATAGTATCAAAGGGGAAAATGGGTATTTACATAATCTGGTGGTGAGGTACACAGTAGTAAAGTACACATTTAGAGAATCTATGTGGTCATTTTAGCCCTCTGGCACTGCATCTCCCTGAGTACCTTGTCCACTCTTGGGAATGTAACAAATTCCCAAGGTGCTCTCATCTTTGTACTTTAACTTCTGATTGCTAAGACTCATTCTTTTTTGAATATATAACTGTCTCTATTTTCTGCTTCCAAAGCTGCCTCCACTGATTGTCACTGTTAACTTTTGGATGAAATCTCTCCTTCTATTCCAGTAGAAACAGTTCAAGATTTCATGCCTAAGGAGACAGGAAATGAACTTCCCCAATCAGGGGAAGAGCTATTAAAAGCTGGGTTCTTCCTTAAAAACCAACTCTCTTCTACACTGCCCGGGACATTTTCATTAGAAATGCTTACTACCTAGACAGGCTATCACTTGAGAATGTGTCCTATTTTTTTAAAGTCCACTGGTCAGCAGCTAGCTGTTCTCCTTTGCTGGTTCTCATGCATATATTGACCCCTAAATCACTACGAAAGATGTCTAGAGACTTTTGGTACATATGAGCAGCAAGATAGAAATATATGGAACTCTGGGAGTGGGGTTAATTGTGTTCTAAGTTGGATTTGACTCGGGGGAATAAAATGAAATACATATAGGTCATTCAATAAATTAATAAAAGGAGATCATTATAATCTTAGTAAAAGGATATTCAATAAGGATAGACATTGAGGACAACTTGAATTTATTTATTTTAGCAAAACTCCCAACAATCAAGGATCTAAATTCCCTCTGTCTTCTCATGTTTACTTTGTACTTAGGTCATGGAGAAATAATTTTAATAATCTAATCCCTTAGTCCCAAAAGGATTGTGTTAAAAAATATTGTTGAATTTTTATCAGAAGGGGAGAATTTGATTAAAAGAAAAATTTGATTAAATTCCATCTTTGTATTTTTAGAGTTCACTTTAGTGGTTAATTGAGTATTTTTTAAAATGCAGTTTAAGTTTTAGTTTCTATAATTTGATGAATAAAAATGTCTTTTATGACTGATTATTCAGTAAAAAAAATCCATTTAATCTATCAGCAAGCATTTATCTACATTTTGACAGATACATGACACTGAGAAAATAATTAGAAAAAATTAAAATAATCCATACTTTCAGATACATTCCATTCAAATGTGATGAACAATAAATCTATAAATAAGTAAATACATAATAAATATAAGGAAAACATATGGGGGCAGTTAGGTGGCACAGAGGATAAAGCATCGGCCATAGAGTCAGGAAGATCAACCTCAGACACTGAATAATTACCTTGGCTATGTATCCTTGGGCAAGTTGCTTAACCCTATTGCCTTGCAAAAAAAGAAAAAAAGAAAACATATACATATGTATGTATGTATGTATGTATGTATTGTGTGTGCATGTGTATATACACAAATGTTTAAATATAGAGTAGTTTGTAAGGGAAAGTACTTTCAATTGTTGAAGGAAATCAGGAAAGTTTCCATACAGATAATAGACATCTCAGACTCAACATGTCCAAAGTAGAACTCATCTCATCCTCAAAACTCATATCCTCCTTCCAACTTTCCATTGCTGTCAACTCTCCTCCCATACATTCAGACTTATAGCTTTTCTCACACTCAACCCACATATCCAATCTGCTATTAGATTTTATTGTTTCTATTTTCACCAAATCACTTCTATACAAACTCTGCTCACCACTCTCACAGTTACCAGCCTTGTATGAATTCTTTTTACCTTTTGCTTGAACTATTTCAATAGCTTTCTGATTGGTCTCCCTGCTTTATATCTCCTTGATTGGAACCATCCTCCACTCAGCTACCAGTCATCTTTCTAAAGGGCAGATCTGACCACATAACCCCATTTCCTCTACTCAATAAACTCTAATGATACTCTAGAGTTCTTTGATCAGATCAAAAAACCATCCGTTTGGCATTTAAAGATCTTCACAATTTGACCCCTCCTACTGTTTCAGTCCCCTTCCATTTTACTCCCTTCCCCAACTATTCTTTAAGTCAACCATACTGGCTTATTTTTTTTTTATATTTGATTGACACCATGTCCTTTTTCCTTGTATTTGCATTGATTATTTGTCATGCTTGAACTTTTCTTTCTCTTCACATCTGGTTGATTAGTTTGGATTTTTCTCCTTCATTATCAGAGAAGAACAAAATGACGTCTCTTACATTATGATGTGACTGATCAGACCAATACAAGTGTCCATGTGAATACCTGGGGTGTTTACTTAAAACTTATATGCCTCACATTTCCTTTGAGCTGCTTCTCTCTGATGAGAACATGCCAAGTTAGATGGTCCTATGTCAGTGTCTCTCCCATGCTGCACAATCAGTTCTAAAGCTCTTAAGAGAGACCTTCAGGTTTCCCTGTATCACTTCTTCTGACCTGCTTGTGAGCATTTTCCTTGTGGGAGTTCTTCAGTGATACAATGGTCTAAGTGATGTTTTGATTTGTGCATAAATTGGGTTTAAGTGAGGCAGAGTTGTACGAAGTCTTCAGCCTCACTCTCTCTTCCAATCATCATGGTTCAATGGCAAGACAGAGTTAAGATTGGGGATGGCTCTACATGCAATGAATTTCCTTGGCATCTTCAATGTCTAACTAAGCTCTAACTACTCCATGGGGGTCTGCTTCCTCTGTCCTCCTGACTATTGGAATGAATTGTTCTCATCCATCCATTCCTCCAGTGAAAGACTTCAGATGCTTAGGGTAGACACCCCCACACCCCAACTCACTGATGAATTTGAGACTCCCTCGATTACTCAACCTGGTTCAGCCCATCTGCTGAAACAGTTTACTGGGGCATAGCCACTGCATGTGCTATAGCTTCTTGGAGCCACAGGTGACAGTTGGATGACTCAGATAGATAACAAAGGTGGAAAGTAGCCCTGAAAAGGACTCGGCAGCTCACCTGCCAGAGGTACTGATCTTCCTTGAACATACCTTACACCTCTTATTTTAAGGCTTAACTCAAAAACCACCTTAAGCAGAAAGACTTTCCCACCCATTTTTCCAATCTTTTCTATCTCAGTTTGTCTTCCATTTATATTTGATATATCTTATATATACATAACTTTTCATATTGTATCTCTTATTAGAATATGATCTAAGTCACTATGGGGTTTTGTTTCATATTGTTTTGTTTTACTTTCTTGGCATCCCCAGAACTTGGAATTTTGTTGTTTTGAATCATTTCAGTTGTGTTCAATACTCTGTGACCCCATTTGGGATTTTCTTGGCAAAGATACTGAAATTGCTTGCCATATCCTTCTCCAGTTCATTTTAAAAATGAGAAAATGGAGACAGTGTTAAATGACTTGCCCAGGGTCATATAGATAATAATTATCTGAGGTTGAATTTGAACTCAAGTAAATGAATATTTCTGACTCCAGATCCAGTCCATAAAAGAATTTATTTAATAAATACTTGTTGACTAAATGATTGAAATATTAAAGGAAAAAAATGAGACTCTGAGACAAGCAAAGAGGGAGAATATTGCAGGCACTACAGGAATGAATACAAAGGAACAAAGATGGGAGATGGAGTGAGATGTGTGAGAAACAGAAATGAGATTAGTTTGGCTGACTCACACATATGTCCAGTGAGGGTTTCCGGTTAGGTTGGAGCTAGGCTATGTAGGGCTTTAAAAGCTAAACAGAGGTACTATTATTGTTACTAAATATTATTATTTTTATTCTATAGGCAAGTATAGGAGGTACAGATCTGTCAGATTTAAGGAAATTCCTTTTGTATTTTAATTGTCTAGATGCAAACCCAAATGAGATGTGCTGCTTATTATGTCTCTGGAAATGAGAGACAACTAATAACTTGAGTTAGCAGAGAAGGCTTCATAAAGAAGTCATCAATGTGTAGTAAAGGAGGAATCAGTACTAACAGCACCAAAAATCAGAAATTAATTAGGTGCCCAATTAAGGTGAAATAATTGGACAAATTATGGTGTATGAATGGAAAGGAATATTATTGCACAAAAAAGTTAAAAATATAAATTCCCAGAAAGACTTGGATTAGAGTCTAGCAGATTAAAGTAATCAAACTTAAAAGAACAATAAACACACTGAATATAATTTTGTATTTAAAAACAACAATCAATACCAACAAATCCATGTTAAATAGAGAGAAAAGAATAGAAGTGGAACAGGGAAGCAAACCAAATGATTCAAGTACTAGAGTGGTAAAGTCATTATATACATAACAGGGTTCTAGCAGTATAATCATAGTTATATACATTTCTTCTGTTTTGAATTTTATAATCCGGAAATAAGGAAAGTTTTCAGAATCCATGGCCAATCCTTTATAATCCTCTTTGGGATTTTTTTTATTTTCTTTTCAGATATGCTTCTGTATATACCAGAAAACTTCTAGGTGTCTACAATAAAGTCAACATTGCAATTTAAAAGTCTGCAATACCAAAAATTAAAATAAGAACAAGACATCTAACAAATGGAAATGAGGGAAAATTAAACTCTAGGATTTGGAAAAGGCTTTCCCAGAGCATCAAGTTTAGGAGATGGTGAACCAAGTACTAGGAACAGCTAATAGGCTGGTTTGGCTGGAAGCAGCAAGGGCTTGAAGGGGAATATTATACAATAAATCTAGAAAGGCAAGGCGGGTAGAAACCAGAATCTGAGGAGACTTAAATTCTGTTTAAGAATTGGCATTTTATCCCAGAGATAATAGTGACTCACTGAAGAGTTTTGAACAAGAAAGTAATATACTCAAGCCTGTAACTTAGGAAGATGATTTTCACAGTTACATGGAAAATAAATTGAGGGAAAGCAGGAAGAACAATAATGTGGTTATCAAGTCCATTCAGAAAAATAAGATTCACTTTCACAAGAAAGAAAATTTGCATACCCCTCCCCAGTTACCACTTCCAAACTGTCTCTGCTGCCATCACTCAGCAACCTCTCCTCCTTTGAAGTTCACTAGATATAAATTGATCATCCAATAATTTAATATAATAGTTATACAGAGAGAGAGAGAGAGAGAGAGAAAGTTTTGTCCAAGTGATTTGATGTTCAATTTAAGAGCTAGTTGATTAATTAGGGAGATATTACAATTTTAATAATTCATGAGGAAATATACCCCATGATTGTCTGAGAACCCAGGATGAAAATGAATAAGGAAAAATGAGTCATGAACAGTCTAAGGGATAATTGGTATGGTTTTCAATTAATGCACACAACTGACCCATATAGACCAAGAATGAAATGGTTATCTGTAAAATCCCTTCTACTAGTTGCCCTCAGAAAAACCTTTATCCATTCAGATCCCACTGGTCAAAGGTTCTCTAGTCCTCTGGTTCCCTGATAATCATGGCTGTTCATACTCCTTTAATTAATAAGTTCTTGGCTATTTGATGCTTCTGGTAATATGAAGGTATATCTGCCTTGTCAACAAGTCCTCAGAAACAACCAGTCTTTATATTTGCCCTACAAATGAACTTCCCTTTATGTGTTATCTCTCTTTTATATTGTACTCCTCATACTTATTGCAACCCTAATATTTGATTTTCTAACCCAGAGCATTAACTGCAATAAGAGTCAGATTGTCTTCAGATCCCATTCTGTTATTTTCTATGTTACCTTAGGCAATTCACCTTACCTCCCTGAGCCTCAATTTCCTCAAATGTATTATTTTCTGAAGTCCCTTCTAATTCTTAAATTTATGACCCAATGATACAATGATCTTATTTTAGCACATGATAAAGCCAGAATCCTTATCCTCTAACCATGGGTATCCAGGGTTCTATCCTGGACCCTCCTATCTTCTCCCTCTATACTACTTTGCTTGATGATGATCTCATTAGTGCCCATGAATTTAATAATCACCTTTATGTTGATGATGCCCAGAATTATCTTGTCTTCCCCAACCTCTCTCTTGATCTCCAGTCTCACATCTCAAACTGATATTAAGATATCTCAAACTGGATGTCCAATAGATATTTTTAACTTATTATGTCCAAAGCTGATCTTGCTATCTTCCCCCCCCCAAAAAAAAATCCTCCCTTCTTCCTATATTCCCTATTGTTGTAAAGGGCATCATCATCCTCGAAGTCTCTCAGGTTCACAGCATAAGCATCATCCCAGACTCCTCACTATCTCTCACCCTTCCAGCATCCCTATAAAAGCTATTGCCAGGACCTGTTCATTTAACCTTTGCCACATCTCCCAAATATACCTTCTTCTTTCCTCTGACATTGTCACCACTCCAGAGTACCACTCCTTACCATCTAATATATTCCTTCAATAGCCTTGTAATGAGTCTTCCTCCCTCAACTTTATCCCCATTTTAATTCATCATGCATTCAGTCACTAAAGGGATTTTCCTAAAAAAAAAAATGTCTTATATGTCATACACATCAATTATACCCCCTACTCAATAAACTGCAGTATCTCCCTATTGCCTTTAGAATCAAATGCAAAATTCTCTATTTAATATTAAAATCCCTTAATAACCAGCCTTTCATAACCTCCTATCTTTTCCTAACTTCTTGCATCTTACTCTTAATGACACTGGTTTCTTCACTGTACCCCCCACACACACACAAAGACATTCCATCACTTGGCTCTAGATATTTTCTCCATCAGTTCCCCATGCCTGAAAAGCAATCCCTCCTCTCCTCCTCTGCTCTGACTTTACAGGATTCCTTTAATTCTCAACCAAAATCTCACCTTCTAAAGGAAACATTTCCCACTCCTCATTTCTACTGCTTTCCCCCTTCTACTAATTATCTCCTGTTTATCCTGTATACAGCTTGCCTTGTTTTCTCCCCAATAGATTTTAAATTCCTTAAGGGCAAAGACTGGCTTTTGCCTCTTTTTTGTATAGTGCCTAACATATAGTTGATAATTGTTTTTTGATTGATCCCAGTAAAATCTGGGATCTAACTGCTAACTGTGTTCTTTCCACAATAACACATTGCTATTTACAAATTGTCCAAGCCTCTTATACTTTCCCATCTTCCTTTAGATTAGACTTTGTGTAACAGTATGTAGAATTCATCTACACTGATAGTTGAGAAAGTTTCAAAATTATTGGGTTTCTATTCCAGGATCCTAAGCCTAGATCAAATATGTAATTTTGAGCCACCTCTTTGAGCTTCGATTCTACTTCAATTTAACAATTGTTAATCAAGTAACATCTATGTGTTAGTCACTATGTTAGGCACTGAAGAAAGAAAAGAAAAAGAAAGAAAGTAAAAGAGAGGGGAGGAAGGGATGGAGGGAAGGAGGAAGGAAGGAAGGAAGGAAGGAAGGAAGGAAGGAAGGAAGAGAAAGAACTGATGCTTGCATCAAAAAGTTTACATTTAACTTGTAGGGGGAGAATAACCTATAAATAGAAAATTAAATGTAAAATATTTGCAAAGATTTCTGGGGAGAAGGGCTCAGGTAAACTAAAAAGAGTAGCTTGTTAACACTAGAAATACTCTTTTGGAACACATTTTTAGCAATAATATCCCCCAAAGCAGCATTTATTTTTATCCATTGAATTAAATGTCTGGTATTTCACAATTATCCACTTTAATTGACATGGACTAACATATGGCTCAAAGAGTAACTCAAAGAGTTACCAAAGAATAGTAATGATAATAATAATAATAAAAATAATAAATCCATGATTCTTGAACAGTCACAACCAAAATTAAAATTTACCAGTATTAAAACTTTTAAAGGCATTAAATTAAAAACAAGATATGTGGACACAATTTAAAAACAAGACATTACTGAATACTCACATTTGCAGACAGTTCACTGTAAGCTAATATCTCTTTGTTCATCAGCTTCCTGTTACACTTTCCTACTGTTAGAGAAACAGTGGTGAAGTGGAGGGGGTCAAGGTATTGCATAAACAGATTACATACTGCTAAACAATGCAATAATAACTCAGCTGAAATGGATCAATGTAAATCAGTTCTTCCAATCTTTTTCCTTTCTTTCCTTCCCTTCTTCCTTGCTACCTTTTCCAGGGATTCCCAGTTCAACCAGTCCATATCCAACCAAAAAACCTCCTATTCAATTCACAAAGCATTTATTAAGTATCTCCCACTATATTAAGGCTCTGTACTTGTAGAGTATACAAATAAGAAAAAGAAAGTCGACTCCTTTCCTGAAGAAGGTTGCATTCTAATGGGAGAAGGCAACATACAAAAAGAAGTCAAAAAGGGAGAGGAGGATCCAACACAAAGTGTGATATTCCTATGGAGGAGAAACCAAGCCAAGCTGCTGAGTTACTAGAAAATAGAATTATCTGGAAAGTTCTGATACAAAGAAAGACTTTGGGAAGAGTTTAGTGTTCTGCCCTTCTATCAGAGAGAAGGAGTTGAGGTGCTCAATCTGCCTGATAGTGATAAACTTATCCTGGGGAGACATGATTGTACATGGAGTTAAGCAGAGCTCCTGATGGAAAAATGGAGTTACCTGGAAAAGCTTAGAGAAGGTATGATATTGGCATAAGATGAATATAAGGGAGCAGAATGGTGACTGGAGAATGGAGTTTTGACCTAGGCAATTTATCATTCAGCCACACAGTTCCTGGTTAGAGCCATAATTTAGCAGATTGATTTGCCTTTAGCAGTATTGATGATATTGCAATATTGATTTAATTATTTATCCCAAAGCAAGCAATAGAGGAGAGGGCAGTATCTAAATGACAAGCAAATGATGAGTCTCTGGTTCTGCCTGATGGCCAAAAAGAGTTTCAAAGGAGACCTGGGGTCTGATTAATTATAGTGGGGTGGACATACTTGCCTTTTAATCCTCAACTCTGCCCCAGGGATCACTCCAATATTTAGTACATTATTTTCCCATATTGGGGAATTGAAGATAGTTGTTGGTCTTAAACTGGTGGGTAATATGGGAGACAGTGGGATAAGGATAGTGGCAAGCACACAGAGATGCCCTGGTATTGCCTAATGTTCAAAGGCAGAGTAATTTTAGATTTGATGACCTATTAGGTAAGATGTGAGGTATGATTGATATACTCATCCTTCAAACCTGAAGAAGGAGTAGGAGGAAGAGGAGGAAGAGGAGGGGAGGAGGAGGAAGAGGAGGAAGAGATGGAGGAGAAGGAGAGGGGAAGGAAGAGAAATATTTATATAACACCTTCTATTTGCCAGGAATAATGCTAAGCACTCTACTATTACTATTTCATTTGTAAATCTCATAACCAACCTGGTAAGTAGTTGTGATTATTATCATCCCCATACATAAAATGTAAAACTGAAGCAAACAGAGGGTTAAATGACTTGCCTAGTGTCACACAACTAATAAGTATCTAAGACTGAATTTGAACTCAGATCTTCTTGACTCCAGGTCTGGCACTTCATCTACTTCTATCCTTGTCTATACGTGTTCTGTGCTAACATTCTATTACAATTGAGGTGTTATTAATCAGCCTGTAAAACTCATGAGTGCCCAGCACATCACCTTAACTTCTATAAGACTAAAACCATAAACCACAAATTTGTATGGCTTTCTGAAAAATGCCTGCATATATATACACATATGTATATATGTATGAAGAAATACAAACACACAGAAAGAGAGAGAGAGAGAGAGAGAGAGAGAGAGAGAGAGAGAGAGAGCTTCCCATTTAATTCTACAGAAATAATGACCTTCATGATTTCTGAGTCCTTTCTACCCTGATCCCATGACTGAGCTTATTCTGACAATGATAAAGTCAAAGTGACCTCCACACTGGCCCCTCAGCTCAGCTCTTACTGGTTCTCTGCAATTAATTTCAATGAGCAGCCGTATTTTCTTTTGTGTTGCCTTTATTAAATAAGCAATGAACTCAAAAGGAAAAAGACCTTTTCTTTTTTCCCCCCCGCAATTATAAACACAGAAGGGTCCTCAACAGTCAGGAAGAGTGAAATGTCAATTCTGACAATAGCATAATAGCTTCAAATGCAATGCATGTTGGGCTCATTAGAAAACTAACAGTATTATATTAGAAGCTCTCTAAATCTAAGGGCATGAGACTGGGGAAATCAAGGGTGGATAAGAAGGGTCAGGACATCTGGTCCTCCAGCCTGTACAGACAAAAGCAGACAGAAGGATGGTAAGGAGAAGGAGGTTGTCATACAACAAATTCCCAAACCACAATTATCATCATTATCCCAGAGGAGATGAATTGACAGCCTTGTAAAGGACCCTTGAAGGATAAGCATCGTGAGGGACTGAGCCCTGAAAAATGAGCTTTGGATTCTTGGTTGTTTGTAACAATTCAATGATTCACATGAAGGGAAAATAAAACCTGGTGTCTAGTGGACCACAGACTCAAGCTGAACCAACCACGTGACATGGCAGCCCACAAAAGCAAATGTGAGTTTAGGCTGTGTTAACAAGGTCATTGTTTTAAAATTCAATCGAAATGAAACAATTTTGGAGAAGACCATAAGGATCTAGATATGCAGTTCTCTTTTCCATATGAAATTAGGGGCATGGTGTCCCCCTAGATCTGGAAAATTTTTGACCCTCCCCTTGTATCAGAGGAATCTGAATTTTTCTTTTATGAGAAATTTACAGTCTCTTACTATAAAATTTGGGTTGATATTATCTAATACTATACATATACTTTATGCATTTCTGAGTTTCTGAATTTTTTCTGTCATCTGCTGACTTTTATGTGTTATATCTGCAGCTTCCAAAAAATTCCTCCAAAAAATTCCAATTTAATTTCTTATGCTGATCTATGATATATAATGTGGAAAAGATAATTATATGTATTATGAAAATAGAGACCATATTAAAATAAATTCCAAAGTAATTAAATGCAAGATATTTGAGAAGAATCACTAACAGCTATAGGAATCAGGAATGACCTATAAAAAGTGATGTTTGAACTGCATCTTGAAGGAAGAGAGAGATTCTGTGAGATGTAAGTGGGGGGTGGTGCATTCTTAGCACCAAAGAAAACTATTGAAAATACAAAGAAATGGGAGATGGTGTGTCTTGTATGAGGAGAAGGGCTGTTTGACTGAACTGGAATCAGAAGAAGAGAATATGAAAACCATTCAGGGAACTGCTTGCTGTCTTTTGCTCTGATCAGACTATATCTGATGTATTATGTTCATTTTCAGGTACCATATTTTTAAAAGGAGACAGGGCTGAAATTACTGGACAACAATAGCAAAAATTGTACGGGGCATTGTGTTACGCATTACACCAATACTATCTCATTTGATCCTCACAACCACTTCAGGAGTAGGTGCTGTTGTTATCTCTACTTTACAGATGAAAAACCAGGCAAACTGGCAAAGAGGTAAATAGCCAGGATTACACAGCTGGTAAAGTATCTAAAACTAGATTTGAACTCAGGTTTTCCTGACTCCAGATCCATCACCCTAACTCTTGGGCCATCTAGCAGTCCCACAAGAAGTATAGGGAGTATAAAAGGTTAGAAGACGGGTGGCTAGATGGTGCAGCAGATAGAGCACCCACCCTGAAGTCAGGAGTACCTGAGCTCAAATCCAACCTCAGACACTTAATGATTACCTAGCTGTGTGGCCTTGGACAAGCCACTTAACCCCATTTTCCTTGCAAAAACCTAAAAAATAAATTAAAAAATGAATAAAAGGTTAGAATAACTAAGGAAGGCTATACTAAGGAAAAGTCTGAGCCGGGGGTCCAAAGACTGGTTAGAATTTGGACAGGTAGAGAGAACAGAGGGGTAATGTAAACAAAGGGGAGCATCATAAACAAAAGTGTAGAGGTAAAAATAAGCCTTGTTCTTATAAAGCTCCTTTTTTTTAAGATTTTTTTGAAAGGCAAGTGGGGTTAAGTGACTTGGCCAAGGCCACACAGCTAGGTAATTATTAAGTGTCTGAGACTGGATTTGAACCCAGGTACTCCTGACTCCAGGACCGGTTCTTTATCCACTGCGCCACCTAGCTACCCCATAAAGCAACTTTTAACCCAAGATCTGCACAATGCAGCATTGCAAAATCTCATCATGGAAAAGCAACCTCAAATCTATAGAATTAAGAGGCCTGCATCACCACTTAGTAGCCTTTGAGAATCTGTTCAAGCCACTTTATCTTGTTGAGCCCCATTTCCTCACCTGTTAAATGGGGAGAATAGCTCCCAGGATGGTTGTGAGGAGAAGCTAGGTGACTCTCAGGAAATCTGACCTTAGACATTCACTAGCTGTTTGACCCTGAACAAATCACTTAACCCTATCTACCTCAGTTTCCATCTGTCAAATGAGCTGGAGAAAAAAAATAGCAAACCACTCCAATGTCTCTTCCATGAAAATTCCAAATGATATGATGGAGAGTCAGTTAAGACTGAACAGCAACAAAATTTCTAGCGATTAACAGACCTAGGATTGTCCTTCAACTATCCCATGAGTTCTTAAACTGGGATTCATGAAGTTTTCATTTTGTCTTGTTTTTAATTTGCTGAAAACTGTGTTTGAATATAATTTGGTTCCTTTTATAACATTATGAGTTTTATTTTATGCATTAAACATGATTCTGAGCAGAGGTCCATAGATTTCCCCAGACTGTCAAATAGATCCTTCACACAAAACAGATTAAGGACCCTGACCTAGCTTAGTCACTCATATGCAAAAAAGAAAGCTAAGGCCCTCACAAAAGAAGTTATTTGCACATAGGGAATTGAGAATCCATATGTCCCACCTGTTTCCTTCTGATCATGGTATCCCAGAGACTATATTGCTATTGCAAACTAGTTGGAAGATTTAACAAGTTACTAAACAATAACTATCTTTGCAAAATATACTCATATATAGTATTTCATTTGTAACCCATGACTATAAAGTGAAATATATTCCATAGGAACTAATATCCCCACTTGATAAATCAGGATTTTGTGGTTGTTCAGTCGTTTCAATCATGCCCAACTCTTTGTAAGTCATTTAGGGTTTTCTTGGCAAAAATATTGAAGTGGTTTGTAATTTTCTTCTCCAGCTCATTTTACAGATGAGGAATCTGGGGTCACATAGAAAGTATGTGTCTGAGACTGGATTTGAGTTCACAAAGATGAGCTTTCTGGACTCCCCATCTGGAACACTACCCACTGTGCCACCTCACCATTCATAGACTATGATACAGTGAATTGTGATAAATACCCTGATATAGTTGCTGTTGTTGTTTGTCCTTCATTCTCATTCATTCATAAAATCAGGGAGGTGATGCCATGACATGAACATAAAATGGATTTGAGTGAGGGGGTGCTGGGCTAGGTCACCAGCCCCACTTTCTCCTCCAGAGCCATCTGGGTCCAATGGCCAGATATGAATGACTGGAGATGGTCCTGGATGTGAGGCAATTAGGGTTAAATGACTTGCCCAAGGTCACACAGATAGTAAGTGTTGGTGTCAAAGACTAGATTTGAACTCAGATCCTTGTAACTCCAGAACCAATGTTCTTTCTGTATCACCTAGCTGCCCATGTAGTGGAGTACTGGAATGCCTGAGTTCAAAATCTAACTTTAGACATTTATCAGTTGTATGACCACAGACAAGCCCTCCATTTTTTCACTTGTATAATAGAGATATTAATACTTAATATTTACTTCACAAAGTATTTTGAGGCCCAAACTTGATAATGGAGCACCATACCTTCCATAAAGCATGTTTATCAATGTAGTTTATTGTCACATGATTTATCTAAGATAATATAGCTAGTAAATGGCCCTCAGAAAATGTAATCCAGGTCTTCTCATTCTAAAAAGAGAATGTTTCCTACTGCAGTATATTTGTTCTGTGTTTATAAGTGTAATACCTGGGTTCAAGTTCCAATTCTGACATTTGTTAACTTTATGATTCTGGGTAATAATTACGATATCATTGTCTCAGGCAAAAAGGACTCTAAGTTGAAAAACAATTACTGTTCTGCCTTGGTCAGAAAAATTTAGATACAGTATAGTTCTCTAGCTAAAAGTGTCAGTCTTATGGCTCAGATCACAAGCCACCAAGTCAAAACTCCCAAGTGATGCTGGAACCAGGTTCAACTGTAATTGTGAGATGTTTAACAAAATACATTAAAATACAGCATGATATAGATAATATGAATTTGTGGTTTTCAGTGACTTATGTAAATCACACAGGGATTCATTTCTATTTGAATTTGACACCACCTGGATTATACCACTGAAATCACAAATGCAAATGGGGAAAAGAGGAGTGAGGGTAATCTTTGTCAAATCCCATCTAAGTCTTGGCTTCTTCTGCTGTAAAACAGATGACAATAGTAGTATCAAAAAGACAAAGGGGTGTTTCATAAAGGCAGCTTCAGAATCAGATAACTATAGGTCCAAGTCGAGGGAACCAAGATGGCAGAGAGTAAGATATCTAGAATACTGTGAACAGGTTATTTTGCCTCTCACTGCCCCAAGGCAGCTAGCTCAGAATATGACCTGCAGATGAATTGGCTAGCTACACTAGGAGAAGGGGTTTCTTTACTGTCAGTTTCTCTACACTAGTAAAATTACAGGATTAGACAAAAAACAAACTTATAATTCAAATAATATAAAATACTATTATTTCTATAACAACATTAATAATTTTATTATTTGTAAAAAGCCCAGATACAAAGACAACAAAAACACAAATCCATAACAATTAGAAAACAATACCTACAGTAATAAGAAGGGCCTAATTATCAAAGGGTTTTTTTTTTATTATTTTTGAAAGGCAATGGGGTTAAGTGACTGGCCTAAGAGCTGGGTGATTATTAAGTGTCTGAGACTGGATTTGAACTCAAGTCCTCCTGACTCCAGGGCCAATGATCTATTTACAGCACCACCTAGCTGCCCTTAACTAACTGTAAATTAACAGACTCTATAGCTTCTGGGTCACAGTAATTATTCTATTAATGTTCATTGGATTTCTTCCATTTGAACTTGAATCTGTACAGATGCAATAGTAAAAGAAAGCATCATGGAAGGGGGAGGAATGAGGGAAGGGGGTAGAATGAGAGTATCAGCTGAAGAACCCTTTTTTCTGGTTCTATTCTTTAAAGGGCCCAGTGTGGCTTGGGTTAAAAGGGAGTTTTTGTTCACATTAAAGAAAACTCTCCTTCCTCTGATGGTTTTTTATTGTTTAGGGGAAAATATATCCAAGAATGAGGCATTTTTAGGCATTCATTGTTTAGGCTCATTATGTCAACCCACTTCTATTGCAACTATTAGGTTGGTGGGGCTCTTCTATCTCCCTGGGTTCATTTTCTGATGCCAATTTGATATTAAAAAATAATGAGTGATAAGTGAACATGGGATTTTTCCCCTGATACTGCATGGCCTACTCCAACCAGCTCTTCAACAAAGAACTGATCATCAGAGAAAAATCAACTCTTTCATCAGTAGGTGACTTTGGTATCCCACAATTGAAAAGTTATTATTTCATCTTTAGGGTCTACACACTAAGGGAACCAAAAGTTCCAGAAGGAATCTTTGTATCCACAGATGACTTTCTTGAATTATTCTGCTCACCTGAAGAAGATGTGTGAAGGCAACATGGTAGATTATACAGAAAGCTGAACTTGGACCTAGGAAGACCTTGCTTACTTTGATATTTGACAGATTAATGATATAATTAATGTACTTATTCCCTCTACCATTATACACAGATATCCTTGAATGTTTTCATATCGTGTGAGATCCATGTTCACATTGTTCCATATAGTGGTAGGTTGTTAGGAGGTACAGTGGATAGAATACAGAATGTGGACTCAAGAAGTTGGTCCACCTAGGCCATTTGCCAATAATGGGGCCCTGGACAAATCACGTAATTACTCTATACCCTAACTACTCAAGTGCCTTAACTATTAACCTCAGTTTCCTTATCTGCAAAATGTGGATAAGAATAACACTTACCTCAGGTGTTTTATGAGGATCAAATACGTTAGCATACATAAAGCATTAAAGCACGACATAAATGCAAGTTATTGTTATTATGATAGTATTTTCCAAAGTGCTAGAAGACTTCCTCTGGTTGTCGTAAGGGATCTCGTAGGCTATCCATCTAGCTCAACTCCCATTCTAGACTTACATGACCTCAGAAATGTAGAAACGATTTTGAGTAATTCTTTTCAATTCATCAAACATTTATTAATGTTCCCCTATATATACAAAGCCCTATGTTAAATACCTGGAATATAAAGGTATAATTGAAACAGTGCTTGCCCTCAAGGATCTTTCATTTTATTTGGGAAACCCATTATATGTAGAGAAAAGTAAATACAAAGTAATTTCAGGACAGAAAGGACACTAAAATTCTGGAGATTATGACTTGTTTCAAGCTCTCTATCTGTCCCCTAAGTTTGAAGAAAGTTAAGGATTGTAAGAGGTAGAAGAGGTAGAATCTAGGGGAGGGAGCTTCAGTCTACTCATCTACAAAAGGACAAGTTATGTTAAATGGACTATAAGATACCAACCAACTCTTAATATACCACATATAATTTCATTTGTCATTTTTTTACACAAGGCATCATTAGCAACAAGATGTACCCTATTTATGCTCACCATGTCTACCTATAACTTTAATTCTTTCTAGATCATGGAATCTGAAGATTTACAAATCATATAACATCATAGGGAGAATGTTGACATTCAAATTAACAGTTTTTTAAAAGTCCCTGAGAGATAAAGGGCACTAGGGATAGAAAGAGGAAAAAAATAAATCACATTTGTTTCCAATAGATTTATGTGAGTAAATAGTTTTTATGACTGAAAACAACTCTGCAACTTTCAAAATTCAACTCAAACCAATCCTGACTCTTTCTCTTTAATTCTAAGACCAGTTCATTGTTTATCAGACCAGTTCATTGTTTATCTTGCCAAGGTTGGCCAAGAACTCACAAATCTATCACCCAACATTTGTTAAGTCCTTACTAAGTGCCAGAGAGAGAGAGAGAGATATATGAGAGAGAGAGAGAGAGAGAGAGAGAGAGAGAGAGAGAGAGAGAGAGAGAGAGAGAGAGAGATTGAGAACCTCTAGGGTCAGAACTTGCTGAGTAGGATTGCTCATACACCTTAGGTGGATGATTAGGTATCACTTTGGCACTCTTCATTTGGCACAGTACTTACTGTGATTTTTCTCAGAGAAGGCACTAAAGAATTAGCATCATGTTAATTCAGTGAAAAAAAATAGGATGTGATATCAAATGCCTGAGATCACTGATGCTGAGGAAATTACTTGAGTTTGGGAGTTCTGAGTTGCAGTTTGGCTAAACTCTATGGGCAATAGCACTAAGTCTGGCACCAATACTATAAATGACAGCAGAGAGTCACCAGACTGCCTAAGCAAGGGTAAACCTGCCCAGGTCAGAAACAGTAGGCCAGAGTTTTCATGATGATCAGCAGTGGGGTGAAACCTGTGAATGACCACTGCACTTCATATTGGCTAAAATAGCATGATCCAGTATCAAAAAAAAAGGGAAAAAGGTTCATTAACATTTATTTTTTTAATGCAGAAAGCAGAAGGTGAATAGGAATCACAGGCAAACATGACAGCTTTGAAAATAACATGTTGAATGTATTATATACCTAAAATGAAAAGCAAATTGTGCATAATTCAGATTGACAGTTTCATGTCCTACTTTGTATTCAGAAATGCTTGTCTTATAGTGTTTATTTATTTCAAAAGAAAAAAGGGAAGAAAAGCATCATTCAATTCAATAAGCAATTATTAATACTTCTTCCTGCCATGTTTCTGGGATACACCTTTGGCCTCCAATTTAGTACTCTGGCTTGCTACCTGAAGCTTAATGAAGTCTTAAGTGAACTGCTTCTGTCAAGGGTTGTGACTGATGAGGACATTGCCTTAACTATGTAGCATATCAGACTTTTTTCACCTACCAAATGACTGGGTCCGTGGACCTTCTCCTCTGCTTCCAACCCCTCCCCCAACACATACATATATACAGCTCTGCCTCTCAATAACTCAGTAGCTATGGCCCAGCTCCAATAACTAAATTATAGGCATAACTTTAAGCATTATGAAACTCTACCAGCTCTATTGGGACTCAGACCCATCATGCTGCACTCTAATCACCTTCCTGATATATCAGTTTGTGACTATCCTACTCCTACTACTTGGTCTAAGATCAAATCAAATTGATGCTAATAGTCCTGAAAATGAAATACTAACTAATCATTCCATAATTCATTCATCAATCCTTAGGCTTTCAGGACCAAACACACCTCCCTCACCACCACTCTTTTATATGTCCTGTCTTCACCTACCAATATGTAAGCTTTTTGAGAGCAGATTATAGGTTTGTATCCCCAATCTTAGTCAGCAAGTCAACAAACACTTTTTTCTTATTAAATATTTTTATTTATTTATTTTTCCCAATACAGGCAAAGATAGTTTTCAAAAATCATTTTTAGTAAAGTTTTGAGTTCCACATTTTTCTCCCCGCTCCTTCCCTTCTCTCCTTCCCTGTCAGAAAGTAGTCCAATTTTCTTTTGGGAGGGGGAATATAGTGCAGAGCCAAGATGGCAGAGTTAAGGCAGGAAATCCCAAACACTCTCCCACAGATCATTTCAAATGCCTTCAAATGCTTTTTAATAATAGCTCTAACAAAATTCTAGGTTGGCACAACCCACATAAAGACAGTGTAACAATTTTCTTGTCCAAGACAACTTCAAAGATCCTTGGGAAAGGTCTGTTACAACAGGGTTGGAAAGGGCCATAGCACAGCCTGGCTGCACCAGAGCAAACTGACTACAGTCATCCATGAACAGACTGTCACACCAGAGTGAACCCAGAGCCCAGTCCAGTGAAGACTTCAGTGAAGTCCTGGCCCCTGAACTGGAAGTAGGAGCCACCCATCAGCTGCTGTCAGGATGCTCAGCCCACAGTCAGTAAAGGAGTCAAGGGAGACTGAAGAGGTCTCTCTGCTATCTTTGAGGCAAGACTCTTGTTTTGCCCCTACTCAGATCCCAGTTTCAGAAAGGGAAGCTTTACTGAACAAAGAGGTCATAGACTAGGAAAATGAACAAACAACAGAAGAAAAAGAATCTGACCATAGACAATTACTTTGGTACCATGGAGGATCAAAATATACACTCAGACGATGACAGAGTCAAAGCTTATGTATCCAAAGCCTCCAAGAAAAATAGGAATTTGTCTCAGGCTATGGGAAAAACTCAAAAAAAAAATTTGAAAATCAAATAAAGTAGAGAAAAAATGGAAAGAGAAATTAGAGTAATGAGAGAAAACCATGAAAACCAAGTCAGCAGCTTGGTGAAGGAGATACCAAAAGATACTGAAGAAAATAACTTCTTAAAAACCAATTTAGGTGAAATAGAAAAAGTGGTCCAAAAGGTCAATCAGGAGAAGAATGCCTTAAAAAAAACAGAATTGTCCAGATGGAAAAGGAGATATAAAAGCTCTCTGAAGAAAATAATTCCTTCAAATGTAGAATGGAGCTAAGGGAAGCTGATGACTGTTCAAGAAATTAAGAAATAATTTAAAAAAGAAGAAAAACTAGAAGAAAATATGAAATATTTATGGAAAACAACTGACCTGGAAAACAGATCCAGAAGATATAATTTAAAAATTACTGGGCTACCTGAAAGTCATGACCAGGAAAAGAACCTAGACTTTATTTTTCAAGAAATTCTCCAGGATAATATTCTAGAAGCAGAGAGTAAAATAGAAATTTGACAGAATCCACTGATTATCTCCTGAAAGAGATTCACCCTCCCCCCAAAAAACTCCCAGCAACATTATAATAAAATTCCAGAATTCCCAAGTCAAAAAGAAAATATTACAAGCAGCCAGAAAGAAACAATTCAAATATTGTTGTGCTACAATCAGATTTATACAAAATTTAATAGAATCTACATTAAGGGCTCCTAGGGCTTGGACTATGATATTCTGGAAGACAAAAGAGCTTGAATTACAACAGAGAATCAACTACCCAGAAAAACTGAAGATCCTCTTTCAGGGGAAAAGGTGGACATTCATTGAAATAGAGGAATTTCAAACCTTCCTATTGAAATGACCAGAGTTGAACAGAAAGTTTGATTTCCAAGTACAAGACTCAGGGTGAGAGGATGAATGAGAAGGCTAATTTATAAAGGACTTAATGATGTAGAACTGTTTGTATTCCTTCATGGGAAGATGATACTGATAAACTCATATAAACCTTCTCATTTATTAGGGCAGTTAGAAGGATTATTTATTGATGAGGCACAGGAGGGAGCAGAATTTGAAGGTATAATATGTTATACAGATGGAGTTAATGGACAAGAAAGGAATGCATTGGGAGAAAGGGAAAGGAGAGATAGAATGGGCTAAGTTAAAAGAGGCAAGAAAAAGCTTTTGCAATGAAGTGGAAGGGGGGAAAGGTGAAGGGGAATGAGTTAGTTTCATTCTCATTGGAAGTGACTCAGAGAGAAAATATTATACATAATAAATAGGGTATAGAAATCTATCTTACCACAGAGGAAAAATAGGAGAGGAAAGCGATGAGAGAAAGGGGATGGGGGAGGTGGAGTGTAGGTGATAGAAGAGAGGGAATATCATGGGAGAGGATAGTCGGATGCAACACATTTTTGAGGAGGGACAGGGTGGGGATAATAATAATAAGTGAGAGTGGAGAGCAATAGATGTAGGGAAGTACAGCTAGCAACTGTGGGGAAAAAATTAATGAAGCAATTTCTTGGATGGACATATAAAAAATGTGATCCATCCCAATTATAGAGCTGATGGTATCTGAATACAGACTGCAACACACTTTTTTTTCTCTCATTTTATCTTTCTTGAGGTTTCTCTTTGTGGGGAGAAGAGGGATTATATTTACTTTTGCAACAAGACTATAATAATAATAATATGAAAAAATAAAAATAAATGAAATTTTTATAAAATCACAAATCTAATATAGATTAAATGTGCATAACTATTTAAGCCTAATCCATATTAATCCTGTTGTGAAAGAAGAATCTAATAGAAAAGTGGAAAAGTGGGAAAAAAACATGACAACTTTTAAAAATTAAAAGTAGTAAATTTTGGTCTACATTTAATCCATAATTCCATCTCTGCTAAAATGAGCATTGTTGATCATCAAGCAGTATTACTGCATATACAATGTTCTTCTGATTCTGCTCTCTTCACTCAATATCAGTCCATGCAAGACTTCCCAGGCTTTTCAGAAGTCCCATCCCTCATGATTGCTTACAGAACAGTAGTGTTCCAGCACATTCATATTCCACAATTTGCTCAGTCATTCCCTAATTAATGGGTATCCCTTCAATTTCTAATTCTTTGACACTACAAAAAGAGCTGCTATGAATATTTTTGTAGATGTAGGCTTATTTACCTTTTTTTGTGTCCTCCTTGGGATATAGACCTAATAATAGTATTGCTGAATCAAAGAGTATGGCGCAGTTTTATTGTCCTTTGGTTTTGATTCCAAATTGCTCCCCAGAAAGTTTGGATCAGTTCACAATTACATCAACAAGGCATTCATGTCCCAGTTTCCCCACATTCCCATCAACATTGGTTATTGCCCTTTCAAGTCATATTGACTAATCTGAGAGGTATGAGGTGGTACCTCAGATCAGCAAGCATTACTTAAGCAATTGCAATGTATCAAGCACTGCCTTAGTGCTGAGTACAAATTGTTGTTGGTGGTGGTTATTCTTTGTTCCTGAAGGGAACCAAAGACAGCAGAAGAGTGATGTCTTGACTTGTAAGTGAATTGAATTTAAATGAAGCAGAGTTGTGCTAAATCTTCAGTCTCATTCTCTCTCCTCTTGTCATTTGGGTCCAATGGCAACATATAGGTCAGGACTATTGATTATGGCACCAGATGCAATGGTAGACCCAATAGCTTTTTTAAGCTAAGGTCTTTCTCAGGTCTCAGTTTGTCACCTCTCCAAAGAATGTAGAATTCTCAGCAATGTTATTTCCATCAGAACTGTTAAAAATCTAATTTTCTAGCATTTCTGTTTTGGTTTCTGGTAGTGAAACCTACCCCAGTGAAAAATAGCATAAAATAGCCTTCCTAGAGTCAGGAGATCTCTTTGCTTTCTGAACTTCAAATTTCCCATCTGTAAAATGAGACCAATATTGGATCTATCACAGAGTTGTTTCAAGGATGACATTTGTAAGTACAATTTTAACATGAACTTTTTTTTTATTACTGCTGCCCCACCTAGAATGAAATAATGCTCCATTTGTTGATTTGTTTCTTTCTTTAAAAAAGAATTTTATCTCCTAAGTGTTTAACATTGCAAAAGAAATGAAAAGTCTCAGTGCTTAAGGAATACAACAGGTGTGAGAGATCACCTGCATTCCCAATGGAAAGTAACCAACTCTTAGCTGAAACTCCCTTGCTAATGTAAAGTCACTGTGTGTGGGTCATGTTCCCCATCAGAAGAGCTACATGCCCCAGTGACTTCTGAAGAAACATATTATGTCTATTTGTTCCTTTAGAATTGACCATTCTGCCAAATGATCAAAGCAGTCTCAAATTACCAGAAAACTACAATGGTCACACACTGCCCAAATACCAGGCCTCTAATTGAGTCAAGAACTCTCCAAGTTTCATGTTCCTTGGCTAGGGGAGTTCAGATTGTGAAATGACAGATGAGGATTGATTATCTTCCAGATTCTAGTTAAAGGAGAAAGAAATCTTGATTTTCCATGGTGCTGAAACCACCATCCTTTGGGGCAAAAAAGGCTCATACTTTAAACATACCTATTTATTCATTTTCAATTTGCTTTATTGCTGTGATTTTGGGTTATCACCTAAACTCATAGAATCACAGAGCAAGAAGCAAGATAAAAGAGTAAATAGTTATTATATTAAACTTAGAGTTTAGATGTATTTGAAAGAGCTGTATTTTAATCTCCCCTTAGACCTTAATTAGCTGTATAACCCTAGGCAAGTCACTTCACCTCTGTCAATCTCCATTTTATTATCTGTAAAATATGAATCATAATAACTGTTACTGAATTGTTATGAGGATCAAATTTATATGTATGTATGTATATGTATACACACATATGATGTCATTTTGGTCCTCTTCTAGAATGAAGGATAGCAATGAATCTAGATGGAGGAATGGATGGATAAACAGATACATGATAGATGGATAGATAGATAGATAATAAAGATATGTACATATGTATTTATGTATAAGTATGTACACATATTTAATGGGAAGATATAAAAATATCTAATATTTATAAGTACTACAAATATTAGATGTTTTATTTATATTTTATTATATATTTTTATATTATTTATATTTATATCTTCTAGTACTTCACAATTTTTTTTACTTTATCCTCGTTACCCTGAGGGGTAAATGCTATTATTATTATCCCTAGATAATCCCCAGGGTCTGAAGTCCTAGTTCCTATCTAATGGGCTGTCTACTTTGGTTCTCAGTAAAGTCTCCATCAAGAAGTTCTGAAGAAACCACTTCAACCAATCCCTTATTTGTATTATTTTCCCATTTGGAATAGAAAATCCTTGAGGGCAGAACCTGATATGCAAAAGCACAGAGATAAGAGATTTGACCATAAAAAGTATTTTATTTTTAACCATAATACAAAATATACTACAGGAGTAATAAAATATAGGATTGAAATGATCAATGGGTACCAAATTTTAGGTCCTTCAAAAGCAGGAACAAAAGTTTCTATCTTATCCTCTGGTGTAATTGGGAACCACAGAAGTCAGCATTTGATTTGTTTTATGAATTTTAGTAATTTCCAAAGCAAAGGTCTGAGTGGCAATGGAGGGGTGGGAATAAGGGCTTAGAAAGGGGAAAAGGAATTTCCAGCATCCTATGTGTTGTAATTTTCAGTGCAAAAATGATTTGTATAGTGGTGTAAAGGATGGGTTAGAAAGAGGGTATAGATAGACCAGTTATGGAACTTAATTGTGGTCTAGACAAGAAAAGACAAGAGTGAGTATAGTGGGAATGCTGAATACCTAAAAAGCATCAAGTCCTCTTCTTAAGCTTGATGAAGGATATAATTTAAAAAAAAAGGATCATCTTTACACTCTCAATGTTTTCAGTATAAATGAGAAGACAAATTCTACCCTAACTGGTGATAAAGAAAACATTGTATAAACCTTTATAAAATTGGATGAAAAAAATCCTTGAAGGCTAGAAAGACAGGGAAGTTATGATGGAGAGAGGATTTGAACTGGAGATCAAAAATATATTCCAGATTCTGATAAGCAAAGGAGAGAAAGGAGCTCATCCCAGAAAGTCTGAATAAAGGGAAGGAGAAAGAGGACAGTGTAGAGAATGATCTGTCTAGAGCACAGGCAGATTATGTGTACTAGGAAGCAATCAGATTGTTTAGGGTTTGGTGAGATTTTATGCAAGACGGGAAAATGCTGAGCTGAGGAGTTCATACTTCCTCTGATAGGCATGAGAGAGCCTTAGGACATGTAAGATTGATTATTAGTCAATAAACAGTCAGTCAAGCATCTATTAAATGCCTACTATATGCCAGACACTATGACCATGAAGATCACTAGATTTAGAGTCAGACTTCATATTGATCTTGCTGTCCACTAAAACTTCCAGATATTTTAAAATTAACTGCTAAATAACCATGCCTCCTCTGTCTTATATTTGTGTACTTGGTTTTTGGAATTCATGTGTAAAATAATTAGGAAATATTTAATAAAATACAATCAAAATGATATTATGTTTTAAAAACCAAGTCAATGTGGACCCAGAAGGATCCTTATGTATATAACTTAGTGACCTCCATTTTTATTTGTTTGACATCACTGCACTACCCTGTTGAGATCTCTTAGATCCTGATTCTATTACCCAACTGGTTAGCTATCCCTCTCAACTTTGTGTCATCTACAAAATACATCATCTATGCATTTATCAAGGTCATTAATGAAAATATTCAATGTTGCAAGGTCAAATATAGATCTATAAATTACTCCATTAGAGCTATACCTAAAGACTTCTTTTCATCTACTAGTTTAACAACATTTCTGAAAAAATAAAAATGAGAAGGCATACTGTCCAGCCCTTTGTAATCACCACTTCCTTTACCATATTTTCACTAATCAGCTTTTTACTGAAACAAACTAGAATTTTCCCAGGAATCAACTTCATATAGTTTATTATTCTCTTCCCTTTTTTAGAAAATTGAGATATTTATCCTTCTCCAAAATTAAGGTTTTTTCCTAGATCCTTTCCTTGATCTTTTGTTTACAGTGATTCAGCAATCACAACTATCAATTCTTTTAGTACCTGAGGATGTAGTTCATCTGGAACAGATGTGTTGAATTCCTCAAGAGCAAGTAAGCATTTTCTCTTTATCTCCTTATTTATCTTGGGAATCAGTTCCCTATTAGCCTCTTTTGTTCTGTAATTTCCCATGCAAATATCATTCTGCTTGGTAGAGAAAACAATAAAATTCAAAACAAAAAAAGAATTTTTTTTCTGTCTTTTCTCTGTCTTCACTGTCCTGACCAACTCAATGAAAAGTCTCATTTTTCTTCAGTGTTTATTTTCTTCCAAGTCCTTTTCTGGTTTTCCTTATTATCCTTTATCAATCTCAGCTCACTCTGAGTTTTAATGATCTTGATTCTAATTTGCAAGATGGTGCTATACTTATATACATCCTCTATTCCTTGAATTTGTTTCCATTTTCTGTAAATTTCTTTTTAAAACCTAATTTAGGTTGTGTGTTCCCTGTGCATCTATTTTAGTCTTTTCAGACAAATTCTATTTTTCCTTCTCGTGTACCATATTTTGCCATGTATAAGACACACCCTTTTAAAAAAAAATCCAGGGTCTAAAACCTGGTAGCATCTTATACAATGGTTGTAGACTTTTTTTTACTTGCATTTCCTACTTTTTTGAGCTTGCTGTCTTTGCGCTCATTGTTGCACATTTGTTACCAGTATTTTAGGTTGTATTTTGCCACATTCTACCCAGAAATGTCTCAGAAAAGATTTTCATGCAGTGCTGAATTCAAGTTCAAAGTGATCCAATTTGCAAAAGTGAATGAAAACCATGCTGCTGAATGTCAGTTTAGTCCTCCTCCAACTGAGAAAACAATCCAAGATTGGTTATGGAAAGTAGAAACCCAACTAAAAATGCTGCAGCAGAAGAAGGCCATGAGGGGCAAGACAGTGAAATGGCCTAAGTTAGAGAGGGAAATGAAGCTATGGAATGAAGAGCAGAGGGCCATTGGAATTCCTGTGTACACAAAGATGGTTCAGCAAGAGGCCAGAAGAATTGTTAATGAAAAAGTGACTGATTTCAAAAGGGATACAATTGGTGCTTCAGATTCATGAAATGGAATGGACTAAGCATGTGTCCTCACACCAGGGAGTGCTTGTGGTCAGCCACAGACCAAAGCATAGCAGGAGAGCAGTCAGAGCTAAGGCAGTGATTCATTATCAAACACATATGAGGACAAGGTAATGGATGGAAGTTTGACAGTGATGAGGATTCTATGAATTTTATGATGAATTAAACCTGAGTTCAATAACTTTATGTAATACTTTTTTTTTCAAATTTCAGGCCCCATGTCTAATACATGGAAAATATAGCATATTATTATCCTTCTACCTTCAGAATTACCATCAAGAACCAATCCTAGCCCTCTTGAACTTTACTCTTTCATAGAAGACTTTAAGGCATGGAATCTTACTTATATCTCTTTCTTATAAATCTTATCTATCTCTTTCTTAATTTCTTTGAATTCTGCTTTCCAAAAATGCTAGGATATATGTCAGATTACATTTGGATTTTTCTTTATCAAATATTGAAAGGAGTGGTCACTTTTCCCTTTCAAGCTCCAAGGGTTGCCATCATTTTCACCTCAGCAACCAATTCTTTTGAGTTAGTGAAAATAAGATACAAAAAAGAATTTGTCTTTATCAGTTGCTCCACTTTTTGGTGAATAAAATCATCGTTAAGGTATGTCAAAAATTAATACTGTGATTTTGACTTTGAGAGAGCAATAGAAATTGATTTAAAAGAGTAGGGAATTTTCTGTAGAATGAAATTTTAATGAAACAAGCATAATTCTAATGGGAATGAAGACAGACATGTTTAAGGAGTGGAAATATGTGAAATTTAATGACCAATACAGATGTTTTTCAACCATATGTAGAAAATAGAATAATGTGTAGGTTGAATGTAGCAGATGAAGAGAAAATTCATCAATCACAATCCAATAAGCAGAAACTCTGAAGAGCTGTGATCTAGGACTTAGGAGAAATGCCAAGAAGCTTTGTTTTGTTTTGTTTTTCAATGATAAATAGTAAGGAAGGAGCAAAGAAAACATAGTAAGTTTGTCTTCCTTTGGGAAGTTAGCCCAAATCTTGGGAAGCATCATCCCCAAATGACCTCTAATGCTCCTATATATCTCTTTATGCTGCTTATTTCCTTATTTTAGCTGCTGCTGCTAATTCCTTTAGTGAATCTTTTTTTTTAGTTGTTTTTTTTGCAAGGCAATGGGGTTAAATGACTTACCCAAGGCCACACAGCTAAGTAATTATTAAGTGTCTGAGGCCGGAATTGAACTCAAGTACTCCTGACTCCAGGGCCAGTGCTCTATCCACTACACCACCTAGCCACCCCACCCCTCCCTTAGTGAAGCAATGGCTTCCAATTGCCCCAATAATCTGCACTTTCTTTCACTTTGCTTCTGCTAACCACAGCAATAACTAAATAAACTTTTTTGTCCCTAAATTCTTCTGGGTCAGAGTTGATCTTTTAAGTAAATTCTTTCACTTTTGCTCAAACTCCTGAAACTTTTAGTTATCACACATTTCTTCCAGCAATACATACATATATATATATATATATATATATATATATATATATATATATTAATAATAAATGGAAAAGATAAAACTGGTAAATTTTATTATCTATAATTATTCAAAAAAGAAAGTTATATCAGTGTAGAGAATAGAGAGTCAGAGGTTAGCAAATTTGAGTTCAAATCCTGCCTGGGATCCACAGCAAATTGCCTACATTGCTCAATGTCCCAGACAATATTATAAATTTTAAAAAGGAGGCAAGTTTCTTCAGTGGAGGGAGTTCCAACAATGTGAGTTTCCTACACTGATGAAATCAGAGATTTCACTTTCCCAAAAAATCAAAAAGGAAAAATAATTCTAAAACATCTTGGACTCAGAAGTTCTTATTATCTTAAAAATTATTACTTTATATTATTATGTATATTATATATTATTAATATATGATTATATATCAATTTATAATAAAAGTATTATTAAAAGTATTAAAGATGCCTTAACTAGTAAAAATAAAGTATAGAAAAAACTATTAAGTGCCTATTATTTCAGTCAATGTCACTAAGCACTTTACAAATATATTATTCTAACAAATTGAAGAAACTGAGGCAGAGATTAAATGAACTGCCCAAGGACATAAAACATATCAGTGCCTGCAGCTGGATTTGAGCTCTGCACTATCTCACTTCAGATCCACCACTCTATCCACTGAACTAACTACTGCTTCTAGTATAGAAGTGAATGGAATGGGCAATTAATCAATCGAGTATTTTGGTGAAAGACAAAAATGATATGTTCCCTTTCCTCAAAGAACTTGCATTTCATTCAGAGGAAAAGAAATTCCATTCACTTAAATACAAATTAAATACTAGATTGAGGGATTTTGTTTTTGGAAGGGAGGTACCAGCAGGGGATTTTAGGAAATCTTTATATAGGAGACAACTGGACTGAGGTCTGAAAGAATCTAGAGTTTCTGAAGGGATAACTTGGGTAAAAATGTGAAGAAAGAAAATAGAATGTTGTTAGATTCTGATGTTAAATGAAAATAGAAATGGGGAGTGAGAGTGAGGGGAACTAAACCATCTAAAAGGATTCTCATAAGCTATATAATGACTTAGAAAAATCACATATTACATTATCCGTTCCACCTTTATTTTGTTAAATATTTCTCAATTACTATTTTTTCTGGTCCAGACCACATTCCAGACTGTTACATTCACCAGAATGTGACCTAACTGACTGGTTTTTGACACCTGTCACAACAACTTTACAGTGTAGACCTTGTAAACATTAACATCATCATGTAGATAAGGAAATTGAGTCTGAAAAGTTACTCAAGGTCACACAACTCAAAAGGAAGGATTGGAACAGAGACTCAAAACCAGTTCTCTTGTGATATCTTGCTCAATGCTCTTTTTTTCCCATATTACAATATCTCCTCTGAATGCTTCAGTTTCCTCATCTGAAAGAAATGAAATTCTTGGACTACAGTAATGTTCTCTAGATTCCTATTCAACTTTTAAAACCTATTCTTAGAAATTCATTACTTGGATTCTGAAGACAAAGATCTCCTCCAAGTAGAATCCAAAAGATTGAATTTGTATTAGTGAACGACATCTTTTGCATGGACAGACTTGGTGGCCAACTTTACTTCTCTCACACTTACTTATTGTAAGGAACAAATGAGATAGTGGAGGCAAAATTAATCATAAGCTTTACAGTATTTTGTGAATGAGAGGTATTAATATAAGTAGTTATTAGAGCATTAACTTCCAAAGTCCATTAGAGGCAGGATACAGTAGATGAACCATTAGAATTAGATATACAGTTGTTAAGGCCAGAGTTCAAATCAATCTCAGATATTTTTATTGTGTGACCTTAGTCAAGTCATTTAACCTTTGTACACCTCAGTTTCCTCGACTGTAAAATGATACTAATAATAACATTTATATCCCAAGGTTGTGTTGAGAACCAAATGAGATATTTGCAAACTTTAAAGTGTTATATAAATGCTAGCTATATTAATGATATTGTTTTTGGGCTTTAATAAGTCCATCTTTAGTATTATTTGGGAAATAAATCTTCTTCCAATTCTTATTTTCTTTTATATTTTTCCCCTGAATAAGTCCCAGGGGGGAAATATTTTCTGACATAACTTTTCAATCGAACAAGCATTTTATTTAAGTGTCTATTATGGAAAAGCTACTTTGCTAAATTCAGAAGATATAAAGATGAAAAATGTTATTCTCCCTGCCCTCAAGAAGCTACCAATTTAATAAGAAGATGCAGTATATAGATAAATAGGAATAAGGCATAGTAGAACTTCATAGGAAGGGAGATCCAGACCAGAAAGATTCATGGAGACAATAATACCTGCTCTTATTCTTCAATCAACAAACATATCTTAAGTACCTACTAAACATCAGATAACATACTAGGCACTGGAAATTCTGGTACAAAAATAAAAAGTTTCAACAGAGATGAGTTCTGGGCACATAAGGAATGGTTTGTGTTAGAGACCTACAGACAAACAGACCCTGGACATGGAGACAGAGAAAAAGAAAAAAGAAGACAGAGAAAAAGAGAATGAGACAAGAGAGCAGGACAAAGAGACAGAGACAAAGAAAGAAAGACAAATGGAAGGACAAAGAAAGAAGATAAGCCAGAGAAACACAGTGTAGGATCTAGAAGTTAATATTACAATATAGTTAATAATTCGCTTTTGAGAGAATGGAGTTTGAAGGGATTCAGTAGAAAGTAAGTTTCAAAAGATAAGTTGGAGCCTCATAAATTTCCAGCTAAGAAACTGATATTTTATCTTACGACATGCAGCTCTGAAGGAACCCAAGTGACTTACCCCTGAAGGGGATGAAAACAGTCATAATTTTCATTCACAGAATCAGGATCAGAAGACAGAATTTCTGGGCTTGTCCACCCATCCCCAGCCTAGGAGAAACAGCAGCTATAGCAAGTGGTTGGGAAACTTACCTCACTTACCTCACTCTTGAATAGAGATATGACTTAAGATTGCTTGCTGAGGGGCAGCTAGGTGGCTCAGTGGATAGAGCACTGGCCCTGGAGTCAGGAGTACCTGAGTTCAAATACAGCCTCAGACACTTAATAATTACCTAGATGTGTGGCCTTGGGCAAGCCACTTAACACCATTGCCTTGCCAAAAAAACTAAAAAAAATGTAAAAAATAAAAAGATTGCTGAAAGATTATAGGCACCAACCCATCAGAGTAGGTACAAAATAGGTGCCTGTCAACTTGACTGGAATATTATACTGAAAAAGAATAATAATAAGATAGCATCTTATTTTAGGGTTGTTTTTGTCTGAACACCATTGAAAAATTAACAGATGTCTTGGTATATATAGAAAATGTTTAATAAATGCCTGTTGACTTGTCTTGATTTCAAGTCTTAGCTCAGATGCTCTCTTATCTGAGGCATCTTATCTGATCCCCTTATTTGCTAACACTCTTTTTGCTCTCAATTTAAGATCAACCATATCTGATGATGACCTTAAGGTTATCATTTCTCTCCCTGAATTTGGTCAAAGTTGAAAGATTTTCAATAACTACCATACAATTATAACCCATGGTTCAGTGTCTCAGCCCTAATAAATCTAAATTGGGTTCAGTCTTTGGCAATAATTTTCATGGTTCAGCGTCCAGTTAGGGTATGAATTGAATGATGACTGAAGTTATGTCATTTCTCAGAGTCCATCTTCCTTGTAAACAGTGAGCTTCTGTTGGTGGAATTGTGAAGTGATTCAGCCTTTCTTGTGAGCAATTTGGAACTGTCCCCAAACAGTTATAAAATTGTGTATACCCTTCAATCCAGCAATACCACTACCAGGTATATATCTCAAAGAAATCAGAAGAAAATGAAAAGGACCCACATGTACAGGAATATATATATATATATATATATATATATATATATATATATATATATACATATATGTATACATATACACACATATATAGTAGCCCTTTTTGTAGTGACTAAGACTTGGAAATTGAAGGGATGTCCATCGGTTGGAAAATGACTGAAAACATTATGATACACGAATGTGATAGAGTACTATTGTTCTGTAAGAAATCATCAGCAGACAGAATTCAGGAAAAACTTGGAAAGATTTCCATGAACTGATGCTAGGGAAGTGAGCAGAACCAGGAGAAACTTGAACAGAGCAACAGCAACATTGTGTGGTGATGAACTCTGATTGTCTTAGTTCTTCTCAATAATACAGTGATCAAAGACAATTACAAAGATTTGTGATGGAAAATGCCATCCATATCCAGAGAAAGAACTATGAAATTTGAATGCAGACAAAACCATATTATTTTTACTTTTTAAAATTTGTTTTTTCTTTCTCGTTGTTTTTTCTTTTTTGTTCTGATTCTTCTTTCATGTCTAATATGGAAATACATTTAACATGATTGCATATGTATAACCTATATGGGATCACTTGCTATCTTGGGGAGTAGAGATGAAAGAGAGCAAGGAGAAAAAATGTGAAATTCAAAATCTTACAAAAAGGAATGCTGATAATTATCTTTACATATAATCAGAAAAAATAAAATAAAAATAAATAAGAGAGCCCAGGAAAACATTAAACAAGAAACAGTATATTAGAGACATGAAGAAAATAGAGAAATTATTTCCTTTTGATGAGCTCCCCTCTTCTCAGAGTTCTGTAACATGCCAGCAAATTCATGGACAAAACATAGAATTGGAGAATTTGGGGAAAAGGTCTGAACAATCTTGATGTTCACCTGCATCCTCCTAGGATTTGGTTATATGTCTTCTGGTACATAGTAAACTCTTTTAAAAAAAACTTAATTTGAGGATCATTTCTATCTGAGCTCCACTGAACAAGATAAAAATGTTTTTTTTTAATAATAGTAACTTGGTCCAACCATTGTGGAAAATAGTTTGGAATTCTGCCCAACGAGCTATAAAACTATGCATACCCTTTGACCCAACAATATTTCTATGAGGTCTCCTTCCCAAAGAAATCAAAGAAAGGTGGGGGGGGAGACCTGTTCAAGAATATTTAAAGAAGTTCCTTTTGGAAACTGAGAGGATGACCATCAATTGGGGAATGTCTGAACAAGGTGGAGTATACAACTGTGTTAAAATGCTATTGTGATATAAGAAAATAGATAGTTTAGAAAAACCTGGGAAGACATATAAACTAAATGCAGTGAAGTGAACAGAACCAGAACACTGTACTAGTAAAAGCAACTGTGCAACAATAGTTAATTATGAAAGACTTAATTATTCTAATCAAGACTATGATCTGAGACAATTTCAAAGGAACCATGATAGAAAATGTTATTCACATCTAGAGAGAGATCTGATGAAATATGAATGCAGACTGAAGCATACTTTAACTTTCGTTTTTTTTCTTTTGTAACATGGCTAACATGGAAATATGGTTAGCATGATTTCACATTTATAATTGAATATCATATTCCTTGTTTTCTCAAAAATAGGGGAGGGCAGGAAGAAAAAAGATAATTTGGAACTCAAATTTTTAGAAAAGTGAATGTTAAAAATAAATATTTAAAAAAAGAAAAAATTCTAACAACTGATATTTATAATTTTTACAAAGCATTTTACCTAAGTTGCTTTCTTAAAGTCTTATAACAACTGCATAAGGTAGGTTTTGATACTGTTCAAAGAACTGTGAATGACTTAGCAATTCTCAGCAATACAATGATCCCAGGCAATCCCAAAAGACTAAAGATGAAGCATACTATCTGCCTCTAGAGAAAAAACTGATATTGATTGAATATAGACTGAATCATGCTGTTTTTCACTTCTTTTTTTATTCGAGTATTCTTAAAGAGAATGACTAATATGGAAATGTTTTACATAATTGCACAAGTATAACCTATATTTGATTGCTTATCCTCTCAGGGAGAGGGGATAGAGAGAAAGAGGGACAAGGGAAGAAAAAGAAGGGACAGAATTTGGAACTCAAAATTTTAAATAAAAATGTTAAATAATTGGAAAAAATAAAGCCCATGGTAAAAATCCTTAAAAACATTTTAAATAAAGTAGGTGTTGACATATTCATTTGACAAAAGAGATAACCAAAGTTCAAATAATTGGGGAACTTTATTTCCCTTCGTAACATTCATAAACTGAGGAGGCAAAACTATAAACAGAAACAAGATCTAAAAACAGCAAACAGCTGCTTCCAGAAACTAAGGGAGCGTCTGAGTATGCATGAGTTGGATCTGTCATCCTCCAATACTTAAAATTACACATCTGTAGTACATTATCAACACTGGGCCTCTGCCGGTCCAATTTAAAGGGAAGCTCACATGGAACCTCTCAGTCACTAGCCCCCAGCCAGAGGAAAATCTTTACTGAAATGGGACTACAAAACAGAGGGTGCGAAATCCTTTGAAACATGAGAGGGAACGTAATGGCTCCTCCTCAGGAAGGAGACAAGAGGGAAATATTTCAATTCTAAGGATTCTAAGATATTGAAGGGCAGTGTGAAGAAACTCAAAACATGGAGGACATACTGTTCAAATACACAGAGACAGGAGATAGAGAAATGGGTTGGTAAAATGGCAAATTTTGCTTGAATGTAGGAGTATTCAAAGGGGATTTTTAGAAAACAGATAAGTCAAGATGGGCTAGGGTCTCTCATGATTGGGATACTAGATACCTGAGTAGCATGAGCTACTGAAGGAACCATGAAGATTGCGGGCTGGACAAGCATTGCTTTCTCTTGTTATAGATGAGGAAAATGGGAGTTGAAAAAGGGAAGTGACTTGCCCAAATTCATATGACTAGGTCCAAACTAGAACTCAAACCTAGTTCAGAGTTACAGATTCTCAGCTAGGAAGAGTCAGAGGCTATCTTATCCAGCTAGTATATTATGGAGAAAAGTCTGCTAACAGTATCCCTCTCTCACATAGTGAGTTCATCAACTCTCATGTGTTCAATTGTCATTTCTCTGCAGATGACTTTCAGATCTATTTATTGAGCCCTAGATTCTTTCCTGAACTCCAATACCATTTCAGCCAATCAATGAATAACTGTCCATTAGTGTCTAATATGTTCCAGGCACTATGCTAAGGACTGAGAATAAAATGCAAATAAAAAGAAATGCAGGAACAGTTAGCACACAGTACCAGGTTTGGAGTCAAAAGAATCTTTGTTAAAATTCGGTCTCAGATACTTAACAGTCTCAGACACTGGGCAAGACACTTAACCCTGATAGCCAATAGACAGAAAGACAGATAGATTAGATTGATAGAAAAGTAAATGTAAAGGGCAGCTAGGTGACGCAGTGGACAGAGCACAGGCCCTGAAGTCAGGAAGACCTGAGTTCAAATCAGACCTCAGACACAAATTCAGAAGCATATTCCCTGGTGACTGGTGTAAAAAGAAACAAGTTCTGAAGAGTCAGTAAGTTAATTTGGGTGCAAACTCAATGTTTTAAATAAAAAGAATTGTTAAAATAAAAAAATTCTAATTCACAGCATATTTGATTGTATTGCCCAGCTGAATCTATATGAAATCCTATTTTCCTAAATTGTTTTGGATGGCTTTCTAGCAAGAAAACACTACCAATCTCAGGATTGTTTTATGGTTTTTAGTGGGTTTTATGTTTGCTTTGTTTTGTTTTCTGAGTAGTTCTCAGGAAATGAAACCACCTCCTACTAGACAGAGTAAACTCCTACCAGAAAACTGCTATTTTCAGAAAGGGAAAAAAAATCCTTCAGGGTGCATTACTAACAAAGGTGATTGATTTTGTTAGAACTGAAAATATCCAAACTATTAAATTTCACATGTGTGGGGGTTGTTGAACAACAGGAGTTACTTCAGGCCAGGAGTTTTTAAAACAAAGGAGTATAATGCAAGCTAGCTTGGAGTTGACAACCAAAGAACTCGTATCTAAACAGTGACTCAGTTAACTGCGAGTAGAAAAGGCATTTAACTTTTCAAGATCTCAGCAACCTTGTTTAGAAAATGCAAGGGTTCATACAGTAGGTTCACTAAGGCTTTTAGTATTCTAATTTCCATGACACTCTATTAAACTACCATCATAATAGTCAAATAGCAATAGCCGATATTTAAGAATGCATCTTTATATGGTGAGAGTGCCCTGAAAATATTTGCAGAAAGTTAGAAGGGACATCAGTGATTACAAGGCAGTAGTGGGACAATGGATAACACAGCAGTCTTAAGAGGATCAAAATACCTAAATATAATTTGGGCAAAGTGGGGAATGGGATGGGGCAAAAATCTGGGCAAAAATTTTACTCGTCTCTCCCTCAGTTGCCTCATGAGCAAAATGGAGCTATTTATATTGTCTAACTCACAGGGTTGTTATGAGGAAAGTGCTTTCCAAGCCTTCAAGTTTTACAGACACATAATCTATTCCTATTATCTCACCAACCACCTTATTTTACAGGAAATTGAGGGCCAGAGATTTGAGGTCATTTGCAGATTTCATTAAGTATTTACTGGACTAAAACCCAGGTGTTCAGATAACATAAAGCTCACATTTATATAACTTTATCATTTCAAAGCACTTGGCATAGTTTAATTCATTTGAATTTAAGGCAATCATATGAGTCAGTAGATAAAATGTTCAACTTGGAATAAAGATAAAAGTTTAAATCCTATAACAATATCTCATATCTGACTTTTATATTGTACCTACTAAGCACTTTATAAATACTATGTCATTTGAGCCTCACAACAACCCAGGGTGGTAGGTGCTGTATGATCCCTAGTTTACAGATGAGGAAACTGAGACAAACAGATTAAATGATATGTCCAAAGATACACAGCTAATAAGTGTCTTAAATCAGATTTGAAAGTTTTCCTGACCCCCAAAACTGTACTCTACCCAGCATGTCACCTAGATGCTTAAGTCACTTAATCTCTCTCTGCCTCAGTTTCCTCAACTTTAAAATGTGGATATCAGCAACTGCTTCATGGAGCTATGGTAAGGATAGAATAGATAATATTTTAGTGCTTTGTGAACCTTAAAGTGATATATATGATTGATATTTATAATCATCTTCACTGTCATTATCATCCCAGCAACCCTATTAGAGATACAGGGTAGGGATTATTACTAAAAAAGAATATCAGAGAGAGCATGTGACTTGCCCATAATCCCTCAATAAGTAAATAAGAAAACCATAGAATCACAACTCAAATCCAGGTTTACCTGGTGATTCATTTGTACTCCAAAACTCCCTAACCCTTAGGGAAAACAAGTATGCTCATCTCCATTTTTAAACCCAGCAATACTAGGGCTAAGTCCTGCTCTTTCACTCATTTATGAATTTGTTGACATAATACCAAATACTATCCTGTAATGTACTTCCCTAATATCTTTACTTCTTGCTATCCCCCCCCATCCTTTTTGATCTAATTCCCAATGATACCTTTTCCATGAAGACTTCTCTGATCCCCATAGGTATTAAGTGACCTCTCTGTTCCTGAATTTCTCATAGCACTTTATATGTGTTTCTCCTATACAGCTTTGTTGTTCAGTCATTTTTTCAGTTGCATCTGGCTCTTTGTGATTCCATTTGGAGTTTTCTTAGCAAAAATACTGTATTGATTTTCCATTTTCTTCTCCAGCTCATTTTACTGAGGAGGAAACAGAGGCAAATGAGTTCAAGTGATTTGCACAAGATGACACAGTGGATTTGAACTTGGGAAGATGAGTCTTCCTGACTCTAAATCTGGTACTCTATCCACTGCATTTACCTAGATGCTCTACCATCTTTCATTTTGTACCACAGACATTCATGTACCTATCGTCTGACCACACCTAATTAGGCTGTAAATTTCATGAGAGCAAGAATTGCTTTTTATTGACCTTGCACCTCCTTCTCAATGCTCAACAAGAAGCTTTGCACAAAATAAACAATAAATCAATACTTATTGAAGTAAATTTAACTCTTCAAAGATGCACAATGGGTATTGGAATTCAAGCCTCCTTACTCCATGTCTTCTATGTTTTTTTCCACCAAAAGATAAGCATATTTTCAGGAAACAAAGAAACAAAAACAAATTTTAAAAGAAACAAACAAAAAGAAAAGGAGAGCAATGGCCTTGTAGCCCATCTTCAATACAGACCAGGGCAAGGGAAATATTATTTCAATATTATTTATATAGTTATCAGAGAGGATAAGGCAAGTCAGGGAAGGGTGAAAAGATGCTAACATCAGGTGGCACACTATGAATAGTAACTGGGCCTTGACTCTGCTATACTTAACTTCAGGGATTATCTATTTTGAGACAGGGAAAGCTAACAAGCAGCTTCACCCCCTAATCCACATTCCTGCAAGGCCTGCAAGCATTAAAATAATCACACTAGTGGTGCTCAAGCCAATTTATACTTTCACACAGACTACTGGAGAGCATCTCGTTACAAATGACTCAATAAACGGATGATATAATACATTTCCTGGAGGTTTGGTTTTCAAATTCCATTAAACACACACACACACACACACAGACACACACACACACACACACACACACACACACACACACACACACAATCATGTCACAGGCCCAATAAGTAACTGGTAATGAGAAAAAAAATCACAGTGGATATAGATAGCCCCAAGGAAGCTTGGAATATATGACATTAGAACAAAGAATACAGAATATTAGAGCAAAACTGGACATGAAAATGATATCCCAAAATAGGTTACTTAAACTGTAAAGAACCTAAGAAAATATTGAGTTGAACCACCATTGTTTAATGAATAAGGAAAAAACAGTGGTATCTCAAGAAATTTAAATTCAAACAAAACTCCGAACTCCATAAACATATGATCAAAAATAACATCTAGTGCCCACTGAGTCAGAATATGGATATTCTCTGCATATACAGGATCCTAATAGATTCTAGTTGGTTATCTAGTTACTACTCTGGCCTCATGAAGGCAGCATGACCCAGTAGGAAGTTTGAAGGATCTAGTTCTAGAGTTTATCTTTGCAGCTCTCTGTCTGCTTCTTGGTCTCTGTGAGTCTAAATTTCCTCTTCTCTAAAATAAGAATAATTATAGTTGTCCTGATTTCCCCTATAGGGGTGAACAATGGTCTATAAACATGAATGAACAATATCAATTAGAGCTATTGATATTATTAGAATGTAATAATTCTCTGAACCCGTTCACCAGAGCTAGGAAAGCTCATTCTTCCCACTGAGTCCTAAGGGTTACACTAAGTTTAGGATGTCCTCTGCTGCCATTAATTTTAGCCTCCATCCCAATGTATTTCCCCAACCTCACTATTAAATTACCAATGATTAATAGTCTAAGTCTATTTATCCAATTAATATTAATTAGCAGGGAATATTCATTAGGAAGATATATAAAGAAATATATATATAATATATATATACAAGAAAAGAAGAAACAATGAATAAAATTTATTTATAATCATATATTATATATTAGGCACTATTTAAGTACTTAACAAATATCATCTCCTTTGAACTTCACAACAACTCTGGGAAATAGGTGCCACTAAAACCTTGATTTTTACAGTTGAGAAAACTGAGGTAGGCAAAGGTTAAACAACTTACCCAGGGTCATAACA
Organism: Macrotis lagotis; assembly: GCF_037893015.1. Lineage (NCBI taxonomy): Eukaryota > Metazoa > Chordata > Mammalia > Peramelemorphia > Peramelidae > Macrotis > Macrotis lagotis. The sequence goes on along the minus strand of NC_133666.1, from coordinate 600,595,754 downwards.
GTAATAAATGTCTGAGGCTGCATTTGAACACAGGTTTTGAACCCAGGCCCAGTGCTCGATCCATTTCATCATCTAGCTGCTTCTAAGTACAAACAATTTCCCCAATCCCTTGGTGGACATTCTCCCACATACTATCTCAGATCCTGGTGAAACTGGGCTCAAACTTAGTTGTGTCACCCTGAACAAATCACTTAAGTTTTATTTGCCTGTTTCCTCATCTGAAAAATGTGGTTAATGTTAACACTGACTTCTCAGTATTGTGTTAAGTATCAAAGGAGATAATTATAAAATAACTATACATGGTAAGTACTATGTGAATATAATTATTATATTTTTATTTTTACAAAATTTTATCATTTCCTTTTATTTTAAATTGAATAAAATAAATAATTATAAATAAATAAATAAATAAAATAATTATTCAGAAAATGGTACTGAACACAGGTGAACACAGACTTCCCCATACTGCCAAAGGGGTCCATGAACACAGAAATGTTCAAGAACCTCAATTCAATTCACCTTCCATACAGATGCCAAGATATTGTACAAGTCAGACCATCCCATTCTCTTACTCAGGGCTCTTCAATGAAATGTAAACCCCAATGTCGGCATTGAAAGTCCTTAAAAGATCCTTTTGCCTCATTTTCCAGGCTTTTGAACTATTACCTGGGTCAGAGAATAAATCTAATCTTTCTCTTAGGTGATAACCCTGCAAACACTTGAAAATAGCTCTCATGTCCCTACTGTCTCTTCTCCAGGCTAAAAGAAATGTATTTCTTTGTTGACATATATTCCAAACCTTTCACCATCTTGGTTACCCTCTAAATATTCTCCAGATCATCAGTGTCCTTCTGACACTTTGGTGTCCTCCTGAGACAGGATATAGAGGAACTGCTAGGTACTTAGTTCAAGATCACACGAAGTTTGTTTTGGGATTTTTTAGCTTCCGCAATACACAACTGACTTATACAGAACTTGCAATTTATTCAACAATTGGATTTTTTTGACAGGCTTTTGTCTAAGATTCCTTTTAGTTTTATCATTGTTTTTAATTTTTTAAGAGCTCTTCCATCTCTAAAATGTTATCTGTCCCCTTTGTTATCTGGAACAAAACATATTTTATCATTAAACTTCTTGGGTGGATATTGTATCTTAGCCATGAGGACAATATAGAGTGAATTTACAATGAATACATGCTATCTTGAGAGCTGTTGTTAATGAAATTTTGTTTTTTATGATTTAAAGAGGAAGAAAATAAAGGATGTCTGGATATAGTGCTGGTGGTGTTCTTTAAAATAGGGATGCACAACTCTCTACAGATGAGGGAAAGAGGCAAATAGGATTAAATGACTTGCCAGGGTCACACAGTTAATGTCTAAGACCAGATTTTTGAACTCTGGTCCTTCTAGTTCCACCTGGCACTCTATCCACTACATCTCTTAGCTGCCCTATAAGCTCTAGACTTGTGGATAAAAGACTTTGTCTCTAGTTCTTTCTCTGCTACTTTTATTGTCAATCTGTCCAAAAGCCCTGGAACTTTCTGAGTTTCAGTTTCCTCAAATGTATAATAGGGAGAATAATGTTTCTTCTATAGAACAAATGTTTTTGAGGAAGGTACTTTGTAAACTTAAAAAGCCCCCATACAAATTTCAGCCATTGTGATTATAACAATATCCTGTCCTAAAGGGCATGCACAAAATACTAAACTGATGCAACCAGAGCATGTGCAGACATCCCAAAATTGGCTCTGGGAATATTAACTACATGGTGAAGAAGAGATTCAGTTTTTTTGTTTTGTATTGTCTCAGTACCTGGACACTTTAAAAATACTTGGTAATCGATTGGCTGCTAGAGATAATAAGACAGGTACACAAATATTTAGAATAAAAATGAGTATTTAGTACATAGGAAAAATACAAAGCACTATTTGCCTTGTTATGCCAACTAATGCAATGGGCAAAGGAAGAATATCAATAATGAGTGCATTTGGTAGTCTTCCACTGGATTAGTTAAAATTGATTCCAGCGAGTCAATGAATCAGGGCTTGAATGGGATAGGACAATCCACAGTGACAGTATTAAGGATTAAAATCAAAGGTGGTTCATACAAGTAATAAATTGTGGAGTTTGGCAAAGTGGACTCAGGACTAGGAAAGTCAAATGTTACAATTTTTGAAGTAGAAAGAGGACAGAGTCTTCAAACTCCTGGTCAGTGAGCTTGACATTGATTATTGGAAAAATTCTAGAACATATTATTAAGAGGATGGTTTATGAAAAAAAATTAGAAAGAAAGGTGGTTATTACTAAAATTAGCATAGATTCATCAAGAAAAGGTCATACTAGACTAACCTCATTTCCTGTTCAGTCAGGTTTACTGAAGTAAATGGAATGCTTATAGCCTTAATAGCTTTGGATTTCAGCAAAACATATGAGAGAGAGAGAGAGAGAGAGAGAGAGAGAGAGAGAGAGAGAGAGAGAGAGAGAGAGAGAGAGAGAGAGAGAGAGAGACTATATACACATATAGAAAGGGATAGATAGTCTATGTGGACTATAAATAAAATCCTAATTCTAAATTCTTCAATCCTGTAAGTGATGAGTTTTATAAGGAGTTATTCAAGGGTGAGAGAGCTCTCTTCTTTCAGGAGAGATCAATGAAACTTCACTGATAAGGAAGCATTTGAGTGGGGATTTGAAAAATGTGTAGGATTACCATAGGTGAAGATTAGGGTCCAGGAGATGCATGGTTTATCTTAGATATAACACAGAGTTTGAAAAAAAAGTTATGAAGGCAGATTAATACCAGACATATTAAGGGACAGGTAGTAGTAAAGTTTTGTTAAGCATAAATCATATAACATGAATAGTAATAGGAGATGAGTCTGGAAGAATAGTTTGGAGTTTTTAGCAAGTCTCCTAGGAGTCCCTGCTCTTGCCCTTCCAATTATTAGCCCATTCTGATCTTTAAAAAATAATGCAGTACTCACACCATATGGAGGACCTCACAAAAATCATGAAAGTCAGGGGTTCAACATCCCTGAATCCAATGCAAGACAATAATAAAAATAAAAAAAATGGCATGCATGTATTTTAAAGATATCACGTAAAGAAAAGTTTATCTATACATCAATATAGTGGTAGCATTGGGAGATGTTCCCAGGCAAACTCAATGGATTGGAACCTAGAACCTTAATCCCCAAAAGAGCACTGAGTCTGGCAATACATTCCAGAAATGCAGGAAATAATATAAAGAATCTGGGTGTGGATTTTCTCATCATTGTGGCGATCTAGTTTGATAAAGTTCTCTGAGTAAGTAGATATTCTCAGAGAAGTCATGGACAAATAAACACATACCTGAGCTCCTTTTGTTAAACTCAAATAGTATTTCCTGACAAGGAAGAAACTGTTCTGAAGTCAGGAAAAAAAAAGCATTGAAAAGAAATGGCTATCTAAAAAGAAATCAGTCACATGAACTTATAACAAAGTAAATCTTTCCTTAAAAGTCAAATGAAAGTAAATTATTTAGAAGAAAGAAAGAAAGAAAGAAAGAAAGAAAGAAAGAAAGAAAGAAAGAAAGAAAGAAAGAAAGAAAACCAAATGCACCCATTATGGATATTCTTTCTTTGCCCATTGCATTAGTTGGCATAAGAAGGTAAATAGTGCTTTGTATTTTTTCCTATGTACTAAATTCTCATTTTTATTCTAAACATTTTTGTACCTGTCTTATTATCCCTAGCAATCAATGAAAGAAAGAAGGAAAAAGAGAGAGAGAGAGAGAGAGAGAGAGAGAGAGAGAGAGAGAGAGAGAGAGAGAATTTGAGAGCAGATTGTGACAACCCTTGATTTCCTGTCTAGATTCCTCATTTCCTGTCCCATTGCCAGTTAAATACCTACATGGAAAAAAGCAGGGAGCAGGTTGGGGGGGTGGGAAAATTGAGGGAGAGACAAGCTCTACTCCAGAATTAGGAGTTTCCATATTATTCAGCGGGCCCCAGGGGGAATCCAGACCCCTTGACTCCTGATCTAGTTTTTCACTTCTATCTAAGAAATCCTTTTCAACAAGAAAAGCTCCATCTCTCTGCTCTCCTGTTCTCCAAGCCCCCTACGTAACCTTCTGGTAAAAAGCAGTAGCCCGAGACGTTGGCTGTTGGGATAGCCATTGTTGTTTGTTTCTGACCATCCCCAGGGGACCACATGGAAATTCTTCCCCTAATAAAATCAAGATGTGGAGAAACACAAAGTCACCATTAACCTTCTTGATTCCTTTCTAAATAACCATGAAAAGAAAAGAAAAAAGTAAACTACAGAAAAAAGGAAAATAGTGCTATCATCTACTGTCACTAGCTGAGCTACTGTTAAATAGAGTCTCTCCAATATAAAATAATAATTGAATTATAGATTTAAAGATGGAAGGAACCTGAGAGGAGATCTATTCTGGCCCTTTTGTTTTATAGATAAGACTTTGAGGGTACTAGCATAGAGGTAGTAAATAAGAGTCATTTGATCACATGTTCTCTGATTCCAAACCAGGACCTCTCCCTCTGCCATGCATCTCCCCTCACCCCCAAATCTTTCCCTGCCCTCAAAGTGAACTCTTGGTCATAGGAGTGAAACCAAACTAGACCACCAGGGAAAGGGTCAATAGAAACCATTTTCTCTGAGTTGGAGTTTTCCCTACAATTTCATTATTGTCTCCTGGCAGGCAAACTTGATCGTGTGTAGCAATTTTTCTATAATTTAGAATCTTCAGGAGTAGCCTGGGGTACTGAGATGTTAAATGATTGAGCCCAAGATCACACTGGCAGGATATTCAGAAAGAAGACCTGTACCATATTGTTTATTTAAGTGAATTTAACAACAACCTAATCCAGAATTCAAAAAAAATCATTTTTTAAACCCAGGTTTAGAAATGCTGTCACATCATTCCCCAAGAAATTAAAACCTCTTTGGCTTCCTTCAAGGTCCTCCTTGAGAGTCACTAGCTATAGGAAACCCAGATACATCCAATTCACCAATTATTTACTGACCTCTCTCCCCCCCTACCAAAAATAACTTCAAAGCTACTTAAGAGCAGAAAAAATAAGCACAAATGTTTCAGGGCCTCTTAGTGGTTCATAAGGGTAGATATGGGCATAGCTTGGACTTCGCAGTATATCTTCCTTTTACTGCCACTCACAAAAAGAGAGATTGATTTAGTCGGTTGATGATTTTCTCTATTCATACTACTTCATCTCTGCAACCAATCAGAAAGTTTCCCCCCCATCACTTAGTGAAGAATATTAGAAATAGTCACAGATGATTTGTTATTCTCTCAGCACATCATCATGAACTTCCAGAAACAGACTCACCAAGCCTCTAAATAGATTGGCGCAGGCAGAGTCTGTTGTATTTGTTCCCAGGATTGGGTCAACTGTGACACCAATTTAAAGAAAATTTGGTGGGGCATCCACCTTAAAACAAAGTGAATCCCCATGCATTGAAGGGTGAAGATTAGGTCGACAATAGGAGAAAAATGGAAAAACTTTGAAGAGATTTTGATAACAAACTTTTTTTCTCCCACTATTGAGGGAAAAAAAGCCCTATACTCAGAGTCTAACATCACAATCATACTTATATTTTGGTCTCTAAAAGTGACCCCCATCAGAGCAGGTGCTTGGCATCCATATCTTCTATTCAAACTGTCAATAAACTTTTATTAACTGAAGTTCAGTGGTGATTCAAAGAAGGGCAAAAATAGTCCTTATTTTCAAGGGGTTCACATTAGAAAGAGAGAAGTCAATGTACAAATATCTATGGACATGCAAAATTGATGCAGTGTAAATGGTACACAATCTCAGAGGGAAGGTATTAGCAGTGGGGAAGACAAGGTAGACAAGGAAAGTAGGATCTAAGCTGAGTTTTAAAAGCACTCAGGAAAGCCAGGGAGCATGGATGAGAAAGAGAGAGCATTCCAGGATGGAGGACAACCAGTGAAAAGGCTCCGAGTTGGGAGATAAATGGAGTGTCTTATGTGAGGAACAGCAAGGAGGATGTTGAAAGAAGACTGGAAAAGTAGGAAGATTACATGTTGCGAAGAGCTTTTAAAATCGAATGAAGTATTTACAACTGACCAATGATCAATACAACCCCAAGAAGTGACCTAAAGGATTGAGACCCACAGGGAATTGATCCAAAAGCCAAGACATGGTGTTCTGCAAGCAAGCAGAGAAGTGCCTAATGGTCATGTCATTTGCTAAAGTGAAATCAGTAGTAGAAATGTCTGTAACAACCACTTTGAGGATGATTCCACTCTCCGCAGGGACAGAGGTAGCAGAAGAGGGGCGAGGATATATTTGTACTTCCCTTTGTAATAATAAATTAATTTATATTGGTCATCAATGATATCAAGGAGTAGTAATGAGTTAAATGATATTGAGATAGTAATCTTGGACAAATAAGATTCTGAGTTTAGTACAAGCACCTAATAGACCCTTAATAAATGATGATTGATTGTTTGATTGATATTGGAATGGACACATGAAATGTTGGAAAGAGCTTATTGGAAGATATTTAAACTTTCTTAGTATCTGGGGAAACATGTGTTTATTTATATGAATTTTTATATATGTGTGTATGTATTTAATGTGAATACAGTTATCACGTCCACAATGCAATTTTCCCCACTGTGGCTTCCATATAACATGAGTCTGCCTAAGAAATTGGATGGGAATTTGGAGGGAGTTTTGCAGAAGCTACAGACAACAGATGAAGGTCAGAAGACAAAATAGAAAACATGTTAAAAACTCAGAAATGCATAAAATATATGTATTGTATTGTATAATACCAGCATACTTTATCTTTTAATACCATCAAACTTCAGATTTCTTCATGAATACAAAGTGGATTTTTCAGATTATGGGGGCACCACATCCCTAACTCCTATGAAGAGGAAGGGATAGCTGTTCATATATGCAATCATATATATGTAGATACATATGCATAACTTTTAGTACTCAATTTGGCCTGTCACTTTACAGAGGAGATGCTGTTAACTTGTTTCCTCTATTTTTATTTTAACCAGATCTTCTAGTAACATTTTTCCCCACAGGCACATCTGACTTTGTTTATTGATTGCAATATCATTTAAGTGAAATAAATATATATTAACAAAAGGAACCCTGGTGTATAGAGTCTACAGTCAGGAAGACTTAAGTTCAAATCTGATTGGCAACACTTAACTGGCTTTGGACCCTAGAAAGTCACTTAACTTCTGCCTGCCTCAGTTTCCTCATTTTACATAGTGAGGATGATAGTAGTGCCTACCTTGCAAGTTAGTACTGCCTTCCAGAAAGTAGGTACTTTATATACATTCATTAATGAATGGCACAGTGGAGAATTCACTGGCCTTGGAGTCAGGAGGACCTAAGTTCAAATCTGGCCTGTCACTTGACACTAGCTGTGTGACCTTAGGGAAGTCACTTAAACCCTGATTGCCTCATATCCAGGATGATCTCCCGTTGTCCTGATTAATTTCTGACCCCTGGACCCAGATGGCTCCAGAGGAGAAAAGTGAGACTGGTAACTTAGCACAACACTCCCTCACTCAAAACTGATGCATGTATTTGTCAGGGCATCACCTCCCTGATGTCATGGTCTTTATCAAGAGTGAAGGACAAACGTCATCATCATATTGGCTCATATTTATAGGGCAGATTTATGAAATATGATCCAAATTCTTATTCATTTGGCACTTGAAAGAATAATTATAAATTGACTCATCTTCAAGCCCTTTGTTAGAAAAAAAGAACTATCATAAGCTGGTCAGCCCAAACTAGGAAAGGTCCCTTTTTTCTGTATGCCTCCATTGACCATCATACCTCCAGTAAAGTAAACCCAGAAACTTAAGGACAGGGTTGACCTCAGGTCCTTATGAGAAAAAATACTAAATCTGATAAATGTATTGCTTAAAAGAATTTTTATAAATGAGCAATTAAGCAGAAATGAGACCGGAGGGACTGCCCACTTCTCAGGATTAGTTTCTCTAAGTGATCCTACTATGAGAACAAGAGCCTATGATAAAACAGCCACACACACCCCAGCTTGTCCACTGAGAAGTCATCTCTCATGGTCTTAAAGAAGGGAACTTTGAGTGTGACAGATCCAACTGCTGCTATCAAGAACTGACGCTTCTTTCTCTCTCCTCCTTCTCCTCCAGAGTCCTGAAACTTTCTACAGCCTGAACATGAAAATTTCCATCCCCACCCCTCACCTGAGGACCAAGGTCCCATTAGTTTCTTCTCATCTCATACTCAGAACTACAAATCCCTAGCATTTTGTGACTTGTCACCTCTTGTCAGAAGTTCTTAAACATACATATATACACACACATTTATACATATATATATATATATGCATATACTGTGGTCAGCTGATATATCAAGTCGCTAAAGAATACACATAATAATTCTTCTAAATGCTAATGCCCCACATGTTTATGTGTAAGAGACAGCATGTATTATAGATGTCAGTCTTGTAGCTAAGAAGACTTAACTTCAGTTGCTACCTCTGACACAAGCTTTTACTATTCCTGCTTGATTCTAGTGCTTTTGCTCTATTAATTTTTTTCTATTTATGCTGCATATAGGTTTCTGGAGTTCAGTCATTTCAATAGTATCTGATTCTTTGTGACCCCCATTTGTGGTTTTCTTGGCAGAGGCACTGAAGTAGTTTGCCATTTTCTTCTCCAGTTCATTTTACAGATGAAGAACTGAGACAAACAGTTAAATGACTTGTCCAAGGTCATATAGCTAGTATGTGAAACCATATGTAAACTCAGATTTTGCTGACTGCAGTCCCAGAATTCAACGCATTAACTTAATTTTTATATATTTGTTTGCATGTTGTCTGCCCTGTTAGACTTGAGGGCAGACTCTGTCTTTTGCCTCTTTTACCATCCTGGCCACAGGACCCTCCTAGATACTCAGAAGGAGAAAGTGAAGCTGGGAACTTTGCACAATCCTCCCTCACTTAAATCCAATTTACTTGCCTCTCCCTAATATCATGATCCTCTTTCAAAAATGAAGAACAAATGACAACAATCCTCAGCAATTAGCCCTGACACATAGTAAGAGTTTAATAAATTTAATAAATTGATAAATATTAATTCCTTATTGATTGAAGCTAACTGTGTGGCCCCTGGATGAGTCACTCAACCTCTCAAGACCCTTGGGCAAGTCTTAGAGACTATAATTTACAGAGAAGGTGCTGACTGTCATTAATAAAGGGAGTTTCTCCTCCAGGAATTCTCTATAGTAATAAAATCACACATCCAGTATCTATTTATATGTAACAAAGCTTTTCCTAAAATGTGGCTAAAAACACTGAATCTACTACACCAAATGTATTTTTATGTAATATATATATATGCATATATATTTATGTATGTATATGTTTATGTACAAAACATGTTATATGTACATGATTAAAGATATTTAATATAGCATGATTAAATATTATGTATATGTTTATATTAAAAATATGTACACCCTGGGGCAGATAGGTGGCACAGTGGATAGAACACCAGCCCTGGAGTCAGGAGGAGTTGAGTTCAAATCTGGCCTCAAACACTAATTACCTAGCTGTGTGACCTTGGGCAAGTCACTAAACTCCATTGCCTTGCAAAAACAAAAATAAAAAGTCTCTCACTGCACATCACCCTCCCTCAAAAAATTGTGAGTCTCCTCAGTTCTATACAGGTTCAGTGTGCTATTTGGCTTATCAGACAAACTAGAGTCTTAGTACTAACTCCCCCTTATTTCATTCAGGTTCTTCCAGGTCTTTGCCTATGTGGAATCTTCAAACCACAATCAGGTTTTATGTTATGGCTTCCTTTTGGGTTCTTCACAAGTATGAAACATATTTACCAAGGACAATTTTTCTAGAGAAGGCAAACAACATAAGACTAGAAATGGAATGTGGAACCATATTGTGGTTAATCTTAAATACCAGTTTGAGAAATCTGAATTTTATCTTAGAGGCAATAGGGAGTTCCTGAAGATTTCTTCAATAACATAGTCAACGTATAGTTAAGATATATTCCTTTATCATCTTAACAGAGAATAGATTTCTCAGGGGCAACTAAGGTGATAGAGTCTGGTAACAGAGCACCAGGAGGAGGATCTAAATTCAAATTGGTCTCAGATGCTATTTGTGTACTATTAGGCACTTAATCTTTATTTCCCTTTGTATCCTCATCTGTAAAAAAAAAAAATAGAAATAATAATAGCCCCTACTTCACAGGGTTGTGAGGATTAAATAAGATTTAACTTATAAAGCACTTAGAATGGGGTCTGGCACAAAGTAGACATTGTATGAGTGTTAGTTATCTCATCATCATATTTCATCATCCAGAGACTGGATCAGGAAAATGAATGAAGACCTGAATAAAATAGTCCTTTTTATTTCCAAAGTCAAAGATTTATTAAGCTTCTATTATGTGACAAACACTATTCCTAATGCTTTTAATACAGAAAAGAAGAAAAAAAGGTTGTTCCTGCCCTCAAGGAGCTTGCACTCTAAGAAGAGAGAGATAACAAGCAACAAATATGCACAAAGAAGCCATATTCCAGAAAAATGCTTTCTGGAAGCTCCCAATGGTCTCTAGATTGTGCTTTTGTTACAATGTCAGTCCCTAAAAATAATTGACTGGTAAATTCAACTGGTGACTCAAATGTACCAAAAGGAATTTGGTACAGTCATACCAATAAAAAGTATATTTAATAATATCTTTTCTTCCATTGAAATGTGATTGACTCATCACTACTCTAATTATGTCTAATTATTGCTTCAATTATTTTATCCCCATAGGTACATTTTTCGTTATGTTTCTCAGTTGCCAAATCATACTTTATATTATAGTTTGCAGTCTTCTATTTCATAAGGGGAGAGGCTATGATGGCTTGAACTAGAAGCATGGTACTCTAAATAGAGAGAAGACAGGTGCAAAAGGTAGCTGGTTCATAGAATTCCTGTAGGAACCAACTGAATGTGAATGATTAAGTTGAGGGATTGGGGGAGGCAGATTTTGGGATGAGTCTGGGTACACAATCCAAAATGATTATCTCAACAGATATAGAAATACTTAAAGGAGTATATTTGGGGGAAAGGATAATTGATTTGGGACATGTTCAATTAAGAATGCCAAATTCTCATTTATTATCATGACAGAGATTCTAGCATAAATTTACAGTTAACTGGAGTTTAGGGGTATTTATATACATATGTTAAAATTTTCTATATAGATGTGATAATTTAATGAAGATGATATCACTAAGATCATTGAGAGAGTAAAGGAAATGGCCCAAGATAGAACTTCTGAGGGTTAGGTGTTTTGGGTGAGAGACGTATGATAAACCAGTAAAGGAAACTGAGGAAGTGACATAAGGAGAAGAGCTTCCTGATAAGTGTTACAGAGACTCGGAGAAAAGTAAATAAGAGGAGGGGATCATCAGTACTGTCAAAAACTACAAAGAGATCAAGTAGAATGAAGACTGGAAAAGTTCTTTGAATTTAGCAAAAAAAAAAAAAGAGTTCGTTTGTAACTTTTAGAGAGAGCAGTTTCAACCAGTCAAAAGTATGATTTGTGATGATGATGGTAACAGGCCTTCATTTTTGAAGAAGACAATGACATCAGGGATAAGCACGTGAATTGGATTTGAGTGAGTGATGCCCTCACTTTCTCCTCCTGAGTCATCTGGGTCCAGTGGCCAGATATGGACCAGAATGACTGGAGATGGCTCTGGATGGCAGGCAGTCAGGGTTAAGTGACTTGTCCAAGGTCACACAGCTAGTAAGTGTCAAGTATCTGAGGCTGGATTCGAACTTTGGGCTTCCTGATTTTAGGGCCAATGCTCTAGCCAGTGGAGTAGTTTTGCCAACCTGATTTGTAAAGCTTAGGGAAATGAGTAGAGAATAGGATTTCTCTGGAGGCTGAGAAGTGTTTGTGACCAGTGATGGCAAAGCAAGGAAAATGAAAAAAAAGTTTAAAAAAATAGCCTAAATAAAACATTAAAAATATACTAGAGAGAGCAAGAAAAAATTTAGAAGGGGACACAAACAGGACATTGTGTTGCTATGGTGCTAAATTTATTATATACCCTAAAAATGGAAATTCGTATTTTCTAATAAAATCTTTTAGTTTTGGCCTATGTAAAATGGTTCATTTTCTTGCAATTTCTGAAATTTAGGATAAAAATATCAAAAAATAAGAAACGAGAGATGAGGAATTGAAAAGTGATGGCAATTCTTTCTAGGAATTTGGCAGTGAAAGGGTACTTAAGGAGATGATAGGGTCAAGAATGGGATTTTTAAGGATGGTAGAAATCTGGGCAAGTTTAAGAAGTCAATAGCAGGAGCAACAGCTAGGTGGCACAGTGGATAGAGCACCAGCCCTGGAGTCGGGAGTACCTGAGTTCAAACACTTAATAATTACCTAGCTGTGTGGCCTTGGGCAAGCCACTTAACCCAATTTGCTTTGCAAAACCTTAAAAAAAAAAAAAAGAAATGCAACTAGGAAATTTTAACTAATTAAATAAAATATCATACAAATAGATAATATTAATTTGTTGTTTTCTAAATCAGTATATGACTCACAGAGAGTCATTTCTTTTTGAGTTTGACAACTCTAATCTAGTACAATATAATGATTTCCGGACTGCAAAATCTGAGACCTAGTGCAGCTATTGACAAAGACAGGATTAGAATCCAAGTGTTCAGACTCCTGATCCAGTCTAGTATCTTTTTACTATCTTGTCTTATGAATTCTTCCATCAACTCAAAAACTTTTAGGATGTCACTTAAATCTTCATCTAAGTTTCTTCATTTATCAATCAACAAGTTTTTTTATGTTTCTATCTTCTCTATCATCTCTCTGCCTCTATTTTGTAATCATCATTATCATCTATCTGCATCTTTCTATTATCCCTAGTTATCATCTATAAATCTATTATTATCTCAAGTATAAGTGCCACAAAGACATAAATAATATAATAGCTGCTCTCAAAAAACTTATATTCTACAGGGAGAGATAGGATATTCACATAAAAGTTTTTATAAAAATAGTGGTTTTGTCTGTTTGTGTGTGTGTGTGTGTGTGTGTGTGTTGTGTGTGACTGGATCTGAGATTTTGTTGATATAGGGAATTCCAGATGAAAAAGTGTCCTCTACCAATATAGACTGGCAATTACTCTGTAATTTATGGTCTTAGAAAGTTGTCTGAAGCACTAAGAAGTGAAGTGAAATGTTCATTTGTTAACTATTAAGATACTGAACTAGAACTTAGAATCCATTTTAGCATTCTAACTTCTTTTTCAGTATCTTTTAATAATCTAAACTTCTTGCAGCCTCAGTCTAAAGTCTTGAAATAGACCCTCTTCCTCCCATGGTCTACTACAATTGCTCTTTTTTTGGTGGGGATAGGAGGTAAGGGAAAAATGAAAGGGAGGCACAAAGATCTCTGAAGGAGCAAACTGACCAACCATACTAAAAACAAACTTTTATTACCGACAAATTTTACTTCATACCAGGAAAGGCATTTAACATTTTGTGTGAATAGGGGATAAGAAATAAGATGGAATAAGGGGATTAAAGATTCAGATAGCCAAATACTCACAGAAATGGGATAGACCTAGATGTTCTACAGGGACAGGAGATATTTGTCCCACCCTTAGGTACTAAAATCTCTTATCTGTTTCAGGTGAGAGGTAATAATAACTAGGATGATATAGCCCCAAGCAGGATACTGAATATTTGGCCCCCAGGTTCCAAGTTTTCAGTGATCTCTCCAATACTTTGATGAGGGATACCTGGGTCACTGGACCAAGCAGTAATATAGGAGAACACCAAGTATTTTAAAGGGAAGAGGAAGAAATCACTTAATCCATTTACCTGGTGTTTGTCCTTTGTTTTTGAAGAAGACCATGACATCATGGAAGTAATGTGATGACATGCAGCGAACTGGATTTGAGTGAGGGGGTGCTGTGTTAAGTGACAATAATCTCACTTTCTCCTCCTGAGCCATCTCGATCCAGTGGCCAAATCTGGATCAGGACAACTGGAGATGGCCCTGTATTTGAGGCAATCAGGGTTAAATGACTTGCCCAAGGTCACACAACTAGAAACTGTCTGAGGTCTCATTTGAACTCAGATCCTCCTAACCTCAGGTCTGGTACTCTACCCACTGCACCATCTAGCTGCCCATTTAGCTAGAGTTTTGTCAATTGGCAAGATTGCATGGAAATTGTAAGTTTCTTTGCAGGAAGGTTTTAGGGGAGTTTAAGGCAAGAGTACCAGGTATCAATGGACAGAGAAAAGTTGAAAAGTTGGATGCAAGAAGCCAGAACTTTTTTATTTGTTTGTCCATTGACTTCATCAGGCTGCTAAAGTATGTGTGTCACACACACACACACACACACACACACATTAAGACATTAAGAATTCCTGCTTTGGAGGAACAAAATCTTATAGGAAATAATAGAAAGGAGGAAGAAAAGGGAAATCACACTTACAGACTTCATATGAAATTATAATTTGGTAGTTGTCATTCAGTCAATCAGAAAAGCATTTATTAAGTACCTACTCTTTGGTACTTTTTTAAGAAATGGAAAAGTATATCTATGGACCAGAGTAGATAAGTTGGGATCAAAAACAATTGAACTCAGTATTTCAGAGCTTGATGACTCAAAATATAACTACTTAGAGAAGGATTCCCTATTTCACAAGAGAGCTAGAAAAAGACTGGAAAGTAATAATCAAATCAAAAAGTTTCAATCAGTACCTTATACCACATATATTAACAAATTTTCTGAGGCTTTTTGATAACCAGCTTTTAAAAGGTCATGGATTTAGCAATTGTAATAGAGAACAATATTCACAACTCTCTGATTGAAGGATTTAATGAAGAATATCTTGTGCATAAAAACAAAGTTACAACCATCAACCAACTGGCAAGTTAAAAAAAAAATCTGTCAAACTCTATATTCTGCTTGCATATAATCTGAGCCCCACCCAAGCTCACCTAGTATCTATTCTGATCCCTAGTCTCAATCTTGCTTTCTGATTCTTACACTGCTTTGCCCCAGATCCCCAGATCATGCTAATAAATTATTATGATTTTATCTAAAGTCATTAATTAACTTAACAATACTCCATTTCCTCCCATATTCTCTAATTCCTAGGTGTTATGTTATAAAGTTAAACAAAATAATGACAAATTCATTTAGAGCAAGAGTTATTAACTTGGAGCTCATTAAGGGATTCACTGATATTTTCAAGTGAAGTGAGGTATGATTATTTTTTGATATTTTGATGACTATAATTCTACTTATTTTATGTTGTGCCTTAAAAGCTCTGAGAACTAATAAGAGTCCATTGACTTCATCAGACTGCCAAAATATGTCTGTCTGTCTGTCTCTCTCTCTACACACACACAAACACACACACACACACACACACACACACACACACGTAAAGAATTCCTGCTTTGAAGGAGTCTAGAATTTTATAGAAATAATAGAAAGAAGGAAGAAAAGGGAAATCACACTTATAGATTTCATATGAAATTATAATTTGGTAGTTGTCATTCAGTCAATCAGAAAAGCATTTATTAAGATTTGGTACTTTTTTAAGAAATGGAAAAATATATCTATGGATCAGACTAGATAAGTTCAAATCAAAAACAATTAAACTCGATATTTCAGTGCTTGATGACTCAAAGATATAACTACTTAGAGAAGGATTCCCTATTTGACAAGAGAACTAGAAAAAACTGGAAAGTAATGGCCAAATAAAGAAAAGTTTCAATCAGTACCTTATATCACATACATTAACAGATTTCAAATGGATAAATATAAAAAGATCACATTTTTCAATGAAGAAAAATAGACATATCTTTCACAGTTAGGAATAGGAAGAATCTTTACCAAACAATGAAGACAACATTAACTCTGAAGTTTGTAGAGTGAGTTAAGTGACTTGCCCAGGCTCATGCAGTTAGTAAGTATCTAAAGCTATGCAGATTTGAACTCAGAATCCTGACTCCAGGCATGGCACTCTAACCACTGCGCCACCTAACTGTCCCCCCAAAATTCTTTACTGCTCCCAATATTAGAATCTTTTTTCTTCTTCCAATTCAGCTCTCCTCTTTAACCCCCAACAAAATTATTTTATAATAACTTCATATATAGTTTGCATTTTCTTACTTGTGTCCATATTGTCTGCCTGAGCCCCACACTGTCTTTCCACAATGCAATTAACTCCTTAAGACTGAAGATTGTTTTCAGTATTGTCTGTGTAAGGGCAGTTAGATGATTTAGCAGACGGACTCAGGAAGACTCATCTTTCTGAATTTAAATCTGGCCTTAGATATTTTATCAACTATGTGACTTTTGGCAAGTCATTTAGCCTAGTATACCTCAGTTTGCTCATCTGAAAAATGATCTAAAGAAAGAAATGGTAAATCACTCCCATATCTTTGCCAAGAAAACCCCAAATGGTAATCACACATGACTGAAAATGACTGAACAACTAAAAGTACCCAGCATCTGGAAGACAGTAGGTGCTTATCAGAGGCTTTGTCCAATTGAATTGAATTGAACTGAACTGAATTGATCTTAAACTGAGCTAAGTTGAATTCAATGACAAATACCTGCCTCCTTGTTCTAAACAGAAGTGAATTTTCTGGGTATTACTTTTTTTAGTCAAACTTAAAAGTATTCTTCTTATACCTCACTTCATGATGCATCCTAAGAGGCTGACTTTCCTGTCAACCTCTAGTCCAGAGGCAGAACCTGAACAGCCTTTGCCAGCTAACAGTTCAGAGCAGCTAAGTATGTATATAGGTCAGAGCAAGAGCCATGCCTGTGGCAATGCCAACTGATGTAAGCAATGCCAACAAAGGCAGGGGGGAAACTGATACTTAGAGGGGGGGGAAATATCATTGACTTTGCAAAAGGGTCAAATGTAGACACACCATGTGGAATGGAGTTGAAAAGTCTGGAGGAAGCCTAGTGTTTGAGAGTTGGAAAGGACCTGAGAAAAACATCTAGTTTAGTCTTAAATGTAAACTATCCTGACAAATGAGGAAATAGGTCCAAATTGATGGAAATGACTCACATCGGCAGTCATGGAAATAGTACTAATTTTTTAATAATGGGAAATAATAGAGTTTTAAGGTTTACAAAGTGATTTCCTTAAATTATTACCATAAAGCAAATAGTGTAAGTGCTATTTTCCAGATTTTATGAATAAAGTTCAGAGATTTTAAATGACTCGACAGGAGTCTCATGGTTAGTAGTAGAACAAAGACCTGAGTTCACATTTTCTCTGAATTCAGTTCCCAAGTGCTAAACAATCTGCTTCTATATTTCCTTCCCTCATTGGATATATTCATATTGATCTGTTGTTCCTTATCCTTTGGTTTATATTGGAATCTCTTTCTTCTGTTCCTCTTTCTTCCCCTTAAATCCAATACAGTGGGATCTCTCATGTCCTAAACAAGAAATCATATAATAACTTATGAAAGAAAAAATTCTCTTGGTTGAAAATCAGTGAGTAATCTGGAGGTGCTTATTTATTAGTTTAGATATAGAAAGAAGATACAGCCATTTATATCATCATAAGAATGTTTGGTACACAATAGAAATCTCCATTAAAGCTTTATTGTCATAGTTCAGTCTCTTCACTCATGTCCAACTATAACCTGATTTAGGATTTGCTTGGCAAAGATACTGAAATGGTTCACCATTTCCTCTCCAGATCATTTTATAGATGAAAAAAACTGATGTTTATTTTATAAAGTTATATGTTTATAGATGAGAAAACAGGGTTAAGAGACTTGCCCAGGGTCAAACAACTAATAAGTAAATGAGGCTAGATTTGAATTCAAAAAGATGATTCTTACTAACTTAAAATTCATCACTCTATCTACTGCACCATTTAACTCACCTAAAAGTAGGAGATTTCAATCAACATTGTATGGCACCCCAGGAAAAATTGGAAAAAAAATCATGAAAAATCACTAGGAGAAGGAATGGAAGTTGTCATTTGTTCAATTAGGATCACAAATCTAAAACTGAAAGGGACCTCAGAGGATAATCCTCTCACATTTTACAAGTGAGGTTAAGTAGCATGTTCAAGATCACAAAGGTAAATGGCATAGGCAGGTTTTTAAACACAATTCTGTCAGCTCCAAAGTCATTTTCTTTCCACTATACTATATTGTCTTTCACAAAAGCGTTGTCCACACAGATAAACTTTACCCAGATGGTTTAAAATGTATATTTTTGTGAAACTTTTTTTTCCTTTTACTCATATACTTAGGGGAACTTATGTCCAGTGATTGTATCTATAACTATAACTCAATCAATGCAATAAGAAAAAAATGTGGGGACTCTTTTGCTCCATGATTCTCCCAATTCCAACAAAGAGGATAGATTGTCTGTGACCTTCAGGTCTCTAGATCATCTACAGGAGCACCAATTTCTTTTGGCCAATTGTCCACTTACATTTCAGGGGAATTAGCTGTCCCTGACTAAATGATTTCTAAGGTCTCTCACAGTTATAACATTTTATGATTCTATTAATTATCCTTAAGGCATGATAATGTCCTGTACCACTCAGAGAATTTTAATATGAAAAACCCTCCCCATTCCCTAGACAAAGCATAGAATATCTGAGCCAGAAAATAACTTAGAGTTCATGGAGTCCAAGGCCCTCATTTCACAGAGAAAGATACTGGGGCCTAAAGTGAAATGTCTTGTTTTAAGTCACCAGATGCCCCCAATCCTAGCATCAATAATCCTTCACATTTCTACAAAGCTTTATTGTCTGCAAAGTCTTTTCAGATTCCTTGTATTAATTAATTCTCACATTCCTTATCCCCAAATACTCCTTAATAGCCACCCTCTATGGTTGTTAAGGAAGATATTGTTATCTCATTCCCCAGAAAATAAAGCTGTTACCTCTCAAAATAATACTGTTTCCCATTTTATAGATGAAGAATATGAGAATCAAAGAGTTGGCTGACTTTCCCAAGGTCACACACAAGTAAGACTTGAAGCTGGGTCTCCAAGGTTGTCAGACTAGTATTCATTCTCCTACAACATGTTAACAACTAAGACTGTTGCAGCAACAGTCAATGAGTAGATGTCTCTTGATTAAATTTCAAACCCAACATAGTTATAAATAAGGAAGTTTTAGTGACAGGTAGTAACCTGTTTCTTGCTGTGATCAGAACTGGTTGCTGGGACTTTGTGATTCTAAACTGAGATTCCCAATGAAACTGGGAATCACAGGAGATTCCTTTTACTTCTGTTCAATGTCCCTAGCTTTAAGTATTAAGCATTCTTCTTTCCAAATTTTATTTTTCTGAATGTTTATATTTCCTGAATCTTTGATATCATCTGATACAATTTTAAAAAAACATAGAATGATTAGCTAGGAGGAGCTTTAGAACATAGAATGTTATCTGATAGAAATCTTAGAACACAGAATGTTTGCTAGGGAAAGGCTTAGAATGTAGAATGTTAACTGGGGCAATCTTAGAACATGAAATGTTAACTGGAGGAGGGGAGCCTTAGAACATGGAATATTAAGAGTTGGAAGGAACTTTGGAACAAAGAATCTTAAAGAGGAAGGCAATGAAGAGAGATTTAAGGCAAGAGAGTAGATTAGATTGGAAGTCAGGAAGGCAGGCAGGAAGGCAGAAAGGGAAGGTTGAAGCAGGGAAGGGGGGGAAGGAAGAGGTGAAGGAAGGGAGGAAGTGAATTGGCTTAAGTACTTCACCACTATGTCTTTCCTTTTGCTATACTTTAAAAAAAAATGAGAAATGGAAACTGTGGAGAAGGGGGGCAAAGGACTCCAAGAGAGAGGAAAACAATTTGTTAATATTGTTACCCAGAAAGCTTTGGAGTTTTAGTGGTAAAATTCTATCACTTAGTATAATTCCTGGGACGGTCCTTATTAAATGCTAGTTGAATGACTAAATAGGACAAAATCTACTGACGGAACCCCTGCCATCACCCAAAGAAGTGTGTTACTAATGTCATAGAAGCAACTAGCTCAGCATCCCAGAATGAGAACTCACTGTAAACAAAGAAGACTTTGGTCCTAGTCCCTCTTCTACTGCTTGCTGAGATTAATTATGTGACCTTGGGGTCACATTCTTCTCCTCTAAACATCAGCATATTCTTATTTAAAATGGGAATGATAACATGTACCCCATCTTCTTTCACTTTCACTGTTGGTATATATATATATATATATATATATATATATATATATGTATGTATGTATATATGTGTGTGTGTGTGTGTAAAAGTGGTATATATATATATATATTATATTTATATATATAAATATAATATATATATATATATGGAAAGTCACTTAACCCCATTGCCTTGAAAAAACTATTATAATATCCCCCTCTGGAGTCATTGGCCCCACTCACATAGGAATGGAAAGTTGGCTCCCCATAGCTATGGCTGCTACTGATTTTATGGTTTTAGGGGTAATCCTCAGGGTTGAGTGAAACAAGTCACTCATTGGTACATTGACTGTCTGACAGGGTTGACTGCTACTGGACTGGGTCAGATAGGCTACTCTACCATTGTGCAAACTCCCCAACCCCTTAAAAACCTAGGATTCAAAAAAAACCTAATGGGTCATCACTGAAGGGATGAAGGTGACAGCTAGTTATCACATATTTACAAGTTTGACTTTAATTTGTTGACTCTCATTGAAGAAGATCCAAGTATAGGGAAGATGTGGAAAGTATTCAGCTTTGGTAAGGCAAGAGAAGCATTACTAGAGAGAAAGTTGCAAAGACAACTTCTCTATTCCAAATCATGTTTTCCATATACAAATTTAGGGTTGGTAGGAACCTCAGAGGCCACAGGGTCCAAAGCCCTCCTTCTACAGATGTAGAAACTGAGGTCCAAGAAGGCTACCACTAGCCTAAAGTCAGACATGAATCAGAGGTTGGGTTTGAACCCAGGATCTTCAAAACCAAAACCCATTCTTTCCATTGTACTTAAATGTAACAGGATGAATAGAAATACTTCTATTTTTATATGCAAGATTTGTAATAGAACATTAAACTCTATACCTTTTTTCCAATACTTATACTCTGCCAGTACTAAGTATTGTATATATGATGTGTTTATGTATATGTTTATATATATATATATATATATATATATATATATATACATATATATATATATATGTACTATAAAGAATCAGTGCTGTAAGAGTCCAGAGGAGTATATTGTGGTTCAAGAAGTTTCATGGAGGAGGTGAGATCCGAATAGGATCTTGAGACTTTCATTGATTATGGCTCACAATTATATAATATTTGATATATTACAAAGCACTTTCTTCACAAGAATTTCCCCAATGAGTAGAATCAGATCTATTCAGTCACTTCTTTCTGGATAGAGAGGACAGAACACTGGTTCTGAAATCAAAGAATGTAGGCTCAAATCCCATCTCTGATTTATACTGTTTGTGTGACTTAATTGGGCCTCAGTTTCTTCATCTTTAAAAGAAAGAAGGTAGGACCAGCCAGGTTGCATAGTGGATAGAGCACCAGCCCTGGAGTCAGGAGAACCTGAGTTCAAATCCAACTTCAGACATTTAATAATTATCTAGTTATGTGGCCTTGTGCAAGTCACTTAACTCCATTGCCTTGAAAGAAAAAGAAAAAAGAAATAAATAAAAGGAAGGAGGTCAACTTCATGGTCTCTGAGGTTCCTTCCAACCCTAAATCTATAAATGAAAAACCTGAGTTGGAATAGAAAAGTCAGCTTTTCACCTTTATCTCCAGTACTGTCTTCTGAAAGTCCTCCTAGCTCAAGAACTATATGAATCTGTGACTTGTGGTAGTCAAGAAGAACCAACTTCAGATGATTGTTGTGGGGACCAGGACAGGTGGAGGAAGAAGAATCTTTATTCCAGAATAGATTGCATGAGTGAAAGTTTTTATACCCACATAAACATCTAATCCTGATAATTTCAAATAATAGAAAAGTTTCTGTTAATCCCAAATATATATATATAGATATTTGTGTATATTTGGGAAAAATTAGACAACTTGTTTTCATGTAGTCATTTATACAATATCTCCTCCTTTGGATTGTGAACTCCCTGAGAATTGGAGCTGTTTTGTTTAACTTTTTATTCCCAATAATTAGTATAAATGGCTGGCACATTTTTATTGTTGTTCAGTTGTTTCTGTTGTGTCTGACTCTCCAAGGCCCCACTTGGCGTTTTCTTTGCAAAGAAATTGGAGTTTGCCATTTCCTTCTACAGCTCATTTTACAAATGAGGAAATTGAGGCAAATGGGATTAAGTAACCTGACAGGGGTCATACAGCTAGTAAGTGTCTAAGGTTATATTTGAACTAAGGAAGATGAGTCTCCTTGACTCCAGTCTGGCACTCTATGTCTGCCACATACTCAGTGTTTATTGACTGACCTTTCTACCTCATGTCAACATAGAATGTTCTCACATTTCCTCCTTTCTTATAAGCCCCAACCACATGCTAAAAATTATATTCTTTCCTTTCTTTCTATATCCAGACTGCCTTCCCATCATATCCACAATAATTTTATAGCCTTGGCAGTTCTCCAGGTTATGACTTAGTCTAAGGCAGCTGTAGCATGAAAACTGGGAAGGGTAACCCAAGCACCACTTAAATAGCCCTACCCAAACCTAGTGGCCCCAAGCCAGAGAATAACTGAAAAGTCAATGTACTACTACTTCAAAAAAGCATGTTTGCTTTGGTGTGTTCTAAGGATGCTAAAACACCCTGAGAACCTGCATTAACAAACAAGATCCACTTCACCTAACCATTCTAAGCTGGGTTAGAATACTTTCTTTTGGAACACAATTATAGCTTCCATTTATATAACATTTGATAGTTTACCAAGCTCTTTCCTCCCAACACTCCAAGGAGGCAACAAGACACATTCCATTGACTCCAATTTAAAAATAAGGAAATAGAGGCTTATCTTTAGGTTAAATGACTTACCCAAACTCACACAGAAAGGAAACGTGCCCTTTGAAGTTGAATCCAGATCTTCCAACTAGGTGATTTCCATGATCTAAAGATCCTTTCTCTATACTTTGTTACATCTCTCATAGCTATTTTATGTTTAGAAAACAACTCCATAACATTATCTCATTTGATCCTAATTATAACATATGAGTCTATGAAAAGTATTATTGTTCCCTCTATACATATTTGGAAACTGATGCCTAGAAAATTCAAATCACTTGTAGGTTCAGAGTTTCTTAGGATTTAGAGCTGGACAGGATCTTGTAGATCTGTGTAAGAGATATCCAATTCTGTCATTATAATCATCATTATTATTGTTTTTACTATTATAAAGAATCTAGATGATGGGCAGTGATTTATCTAAGGTTAGGCAACTAGAAAGATTCAGAGAGAAGACTTGAACTTAAATCTTGGGGCTCCCTAGTCCTGTATTCATTAAAAAGGATAAGAATGATAGTTGATAACAAGTATCTATATAGATCATTGAAGTTTACATAGCCCTTTATATATGCCAACTCATTTGATCCTCATGACAACCCTGTAAATAAAGTACTATTATTATCCTGATTTTGAAGATGAGGAAAAAGAAGGTGAAGTGTCTTGTCCAAGGTCATACAACTAGCAAGTGTCCAAATTATTCATTCAGTCTATTGAGAGTTAAAATCAATTGCTAGCATTACTCTGGTCTATATGTGGAAAATGTAAAAGACAATGAAGAGAAATTAAGAAGGGTTTCAACAAGGAAGCTCCAAGTGACTATTTCCACTTTCTCTTTAGAAAGGAAGTAGCTCTCACAGAACAGTAGTGTCCTTTTTCTATTTATCTTGCCAGGAAGGGGGGGAAAAGATGAGAGACTATATTCAAATCATTCTTTTGAAAATTTAACGCTTTAGATACAACATTGAGTCTGAAAATGGCTCTAATCAGAGACAAGAATGATGCTCCTCAAAATAAGAAGTTTAAGTATTCAGAGAAAAGGGGTCAGGGCATGATTGATCTGGTCATGACACAGGAAGTAAGGAATAGGAAGGTTAATGATGATCACATACCCAATTCATCTGACTGAACAACCAATTCTGCATTAGTGGGTCATGATGTTCAGTGACTTAACTTAAAACAGCAGACATCTGATTATGTCAGCTAATAAACATTTAGTAAGTGCCTACTATGAGCCAGGGAGTGTAGGGGAGTTTAGGGGGAACTAACACCCCTGGTATAAAGGCTTATAAGTTCTTTTCAGGGCTGCTCATCTACTTTCAGTGTCCACCTATTACCCAAACTTCAACTGTGGCTTTAAGAAGCTGTAGCCTGCGCAGGGGCCATATCCCAGTAAAACTATCTAGGAGTGTTGAGCTATGTTGAGAGTAAACAACAAGCTTCAAACCTATTGGTGAGTTAAGGGGATGTCTACCCCAAGCACATGAAGATTTCCCTTCATAGAATGGGCAGTTGGGAACAATTTGTTCCAATGTCCATGAAGGTGGCTAAAACAGGTACCATTGAGCGTTTAGAATTGGGTCAGACATCAAAGACCCAAAGGCTATCCACTGAATTCTGGGCCATACTAGTCATCCGAACTTTTGCCCTGCCACTCAGATGACAGAAAGAGAAAGTGAGGCTGACAATTCACAGCTCTCCCTCACAAATACAATTCATGTTAAGACTTCACCCCGCAGGTATGATTTTACCCCAATATTGTGATGTTCTTGATCTTTTTTGAAAAAAGAAAAACAGGGGCGGCTAGGTGGCGCAATAGATAAAGCACCAGCCCTGGAGTCAGGAGTACCTGGGTTCAAATCCGGTCTCAAACACTTAATAATTACCTAGCTGTGTGGCCTTGGGCAAGACACTTAACCCCATTTGCCTTGCAAAAACCAGGGAAAAAAAGAAAAAAAAAGAAAAAATAGTAATAACTATGAGCCAGGCACCATAGAAAAGAATCAAATTATCTTAGACTGTTGAAGGTATGAGACGTCAAGTGATGGGTGGTGAGGGACAGAATACAGTATTTGATGTATCTCTATCAAGTCATTGGTGAACAGTAAAAGCACAAAACTGAGATAAAGGATTAATGCCAATGGAGGGAAGGGACTAGGATGAAGAAGGGCAATGAAAGGGGTGAGGTGTCAATTCTAGATGGCAAAGAGTCATTAAGGAAAATTTCCATGGCAGAGTGGATATATGGTTATAGAACAAAACAGGGATCTATTTATGAAGTTTTTTATTGGGAGAAAGGGAAGGGAAGAATGTATACTTTAGGAACCTGTCTTCTTTGAGGACAGAAGGGAGGAAGGAAGGGAGGAAAGGAGGGAGAGAGGGAGGGAGAAAGGGAGGGAAGAAAGAAGGGAGGGGAGGGAGGGAGCAAGGAAGGAAGGAAGGAAGGAAGGAAGGAAGGAAGGAAGGAAGGAAGGAAGGGAGGGAGGGAGGGAGGGAGGGAGAGAGGGAAGGAGGGAGGGAGGAAGGAAGATTAATAATTTAAGTAAATTCAAAGAATTTAGGATTGGGCAGATAAAAGGGATTGGGGAGGGAGGAAATAGTCTCTGAGAGTAGACTAGCATCAAAATACAATCAACAAAATCATTAGTGGGGATAAACTACTGACTGAAAACAAGAAACATATATAAATCAATTCAATATAAATGCAGAGAAATACAAGCCTGGTACACATATTTAAATAGGAATAGGTTAAATAATCCAATAAAATAATAATAAAGATAGGGAAACAAAACCCAAGTATTTGTTCCTTGCAAGAAACCCACATTTAAAATTATGATATATGAATTTTTTAAATGTTGAATGTATCAGAGCATTCCATTAGAGGCACCCTTTTGTCAAGATTACTGACTATCAGATAAATTTAAATTCTAGAGGTAGAAGAATCGGAGTGGAGAAAAATCAAATCCTGGACTACCACTTCACCAACCCTCAGAGAATAGCCAGTACCCTCAACTGTGTTTCTTCATCCTCTTTCTACCACTCCACTTCTTTCTTTTGGCATTAAAATAAAATTCCAATTCAAGAGACTTGATTTTAAGCCATAAAATCCTATTCAGGTTGGACCATGATTTCTTCCAATAACTTCTTTCTACCTGGGCTTCAAGCCAGGAAGGTACAGGGTGAGGGATTGATGTTAGCCATTAATACAAGTGCACTTAAAATAAAAATGTGACTTCTTCTGCATACTTCCAATAAGTAATCTTCAGGGGACCTCGTAACTCATTCTAAAGCTGAAAGCTTGCAACCGATTGGATTAGTCACATCAAGGAGGGCTAGCCTCAGGTAAAATTATGAGTTATTAAAATTGGTCTTTGATATTCTCTTCTACCTTCTTTATCTTTTGTCTACCTTTCAATCTGTCTTGGCTATTTCCCTACAATCTCAGTAATTTCCTTTAGCCCAATCTGTTATTATTGCAAAATGTCAGTTAAGAAAAGACTTTATAGATCAGTTAGTTCACTCCTCTAACTCCAGCTACTAAAATTCTTCCTTCCCCTATTTCACAAATGAGGAAACAAACTCAGGAAGGATGGTCTCATACAAGGCATTTTTAGCCTCTTTCTAAGCCAGTGTCTGCCTTTTGTGATGTGACTGGGGTGGAGAGGAGGTGGGAGTGGGAATGGGAAGATAAAAATAGTCAATAAGTTCTCTGTGGTCCTATAGACCAAAATTAAATAACCCAAAAGTAAACTCCTGGTTGTTCATTATCCTTGGTCTGACTGGAAAGCCTATTTAATCTCGGTAAAATGAAAACAGTTAAAATAGTCTTAACTTGCTCCTGAATGGTATCCAAATAATACTTCAATTCAGTGGAAGTTAGAAGGGAAGAATAGTTTTACTAGAAATTTAACATCATAGTAGTAGTTAGGTGGTGCAGTGGATAGAGCACTGGAGTCAGGAGGACCTGAGTTCAAATTTGACCTCAAACACAATAATTACCTAGCTGTTTGACCCTTGGGCAAATCACTTGAGCCCCCATCGCCTTGCCAAAAAAAAAGCTAGCATCTTGTAGAAACCCTAAAATAATAATACCCCCCCTAAAACTAGGAATGTTTATTTATTATTACTAGATTTGATATGAAAAAAAGAGAAAACATTGTTTATAAATGTGTCCACTTGAGTTGCTGACTTTCCCTCTCTGGGCCTCAAAGGAAGACAATAAAATGAAGGAGTTGAACTCAATTGTTTCTATACAGATCTTAAAATTTGTGTCTCATGAAATAGTTTCAATGCCCTAGGTTCCTCAGTCTCTATACTAACATAACTCCAGGCTGATAAACTTTTTACCCAATGAATTTCCTATTTATCATTTTAGTGTATAACCAGTACTGGAGAATATTTTAACATGGACATCTATTTAAAGGTAGCAACTCTTTTAAAAAAGATAGCAACTGGAAAGGACTTTAGAGACCATGTGTTCTAACTTCTTCCTTTTCCAAAGAAGGAATCTGAAGACCAGAGAGGACTTACTTGTCTATCTCTGGAAATTACATGGATTTGAACTATTTATTTAAGAACTGTAAATGTCTTTCTCTTAATAAGTTAATAGGCAGATATCTAATGCACTCTGGTATGTTATCTTAAATGGGATTTTTCTTCCTATCTCTTGAGTTTTGTTTGGAAAACAAAGAAAGTCAATGATCTTCATATATTTATTTTGTATCATTCAGTTTACTAAAGCTGTTAATTGTTGCAATTAATTTTTTCATTGGCTCCCTGGAGTCCTCTAAGTAAACCATTATATTATTTGCAATTGAAGATAATCTTGCCTCTTTCTCTATTTTAGATACTTGTTTCAATTTCTTTTTTCTTGTCTCACTAATATAGAGTTTTCAATATTACTAAATAATTGTAAAGACAGTACACATCTTTATCCGGAAACTAATGTTCTTTCTAAATTGAAAATAATATTAGGTTTTGCTTTTAAATAGATTTCTTTTTTATTTTTTGCAAGGCAATGTGTTAAGTGACTTGCCCAAGGTCACATAGCTAAGTAATTATTAATTGTCTGAGGTTGTGATTTGAACTCAGGTCCTCCTGACTCCAGGGTCAGTGTTTTATCCACTATACAACCTAACTGCACCTTAAATGAATGTTTTTAAAAGTATGTTGGGGGGGGGGAGTTGGGGTTTTTTTTGCAAGGCAATGGATTAGGTGCTCTTTAAAAGTGTTTTATTAAAGATAATATTTTGGGCAGCTAGGTTGCATGGGTAGCTAGGTGGTACAGTGGTTAGAGCACTGGCCCTGGAGTCAGGAGGACCTGAGTTCAAATCCAGCCTCAGATACTTTAACAATAATTGCCTAGCTGTGTGATCTTGGGCAAGTCACAACCCCATTGCCATAAATAAAATTTTTAAAAAATAAAGATAATATTGAATTTATTTACAGCTAACTAAAGATATTTGGGACCTATTTATATTAAAATTAGTTCATTTCAAAGAAGCCAAGATATTTTCCATTATTCCCTTTAAGATCCTTGGATTTATTTGTTTTGTGTGGGTAATTTTTTTTTACTATTTTGAAAACTATATTTCAATATGTTTAATTTCTTTTATAATCCCATGTAGTTTATGTATTTAGAACATTCTGAGAAAGGACAATAGCCCTATTAAACTGCCTATGAAAACAAAAAAAAAATTTAAATCCCTGCTCCAATTCTTCATCAAAATTTTAGACACATTTGATCAAATTAAAGAAACAACCTTTTAAAAATTTATTTAACATAAATAAATTGTCATTTTGTTAAATTCTTTTAATATATGTGTGGTTATAATCTTGTGATTTAAACTTATTTTATGATTTATGAATTAGTGAATCCATGAAGTTATACTCGCATGACTCAACATTGTGTGGAAGTAATCCTGGGTTGTCAAAGGGCATACCAGAAGATTTTGGAAAGGTTTACAGCATGGACCCAACCTAATACAAACTATAGCTTTCCAAGAGCCATCCTTACTGAAGATACAGAAACTAACCCCTTGACCAGTTAACTGGTAATTTGGTGATGAGTTCTTTTGACCATGACAACCAATGTAATAAATAAAAATACAACCCTAAGAATCCCATTTCTGCTTCTGATGGTGACAGAGTGATAAACTGAGAATGGTGGAGGCAGAAGACTCTAAGAATCACATAGTTTTTAGACCAGCTAGAAATATCTATATAACTATTGATGATGTAAATAGGAGTACCAAATCCAATGCCCAAAGAGTAGACATATTAGAGGAGGAAATAAATCATATGAATCAAGGTATTCTCACTATAAATTAAACCAAAAGACTAAAGTAATTTGTCTCTAAATGGAAGATGTCTTATAGGTTCTTCCTGGAGATGCAAATCAAGGAGATGTTAGAGTTGGCTTAATTATGAGCAGCAAGAAGCATCCTTTCATGGGACACTCAGCTGTCTTATCTTGCAGTATCCATGAGGAGTGCAAAAATGGAAATAAAGTATTGTAGGAATGAATAGACTGAAACATATTACCAAAAAGAATAGCATTAGCAGTGTTTTCAGTGTCAAGGACATCATTAAAGAGAAAGTAATACAATGGTTAGAATGTGGGCCTGTGATCAGGAAGACCCATCTTCCTATGTTAACATCTGATCTCAGACACTAGCTGTGTGACTTTGGGCAAATAAATCTTTTACCCCATTTGTCTCAGATCCTCCTCTGTAAAATGAGCTGGTAAAGGAAACATTGAATCACTCAATTGCTTTCCACCAAAAAAACCCCAACTGAAATGACTAAATAATATCATGATCAGAGCGGCTAGGTGGCATAGTGGATAAAGCACCGACATTGGAGTCAGGAGTACCTGGGTTCAAATCCAGTCTCAGACACTTAATAATTACCTAGCTGTGTGGCCTTGGGCAAGCTACTTATAACCCCATTGCCTTGCAAAAACCTAAAATAAATAATATCATGATCAGAAATTAAGTAGTTCCATATTCTATCACTAGCAAATATCTCAGGGTCTAAAGAATGGTTCCCAGCATAGCAAGTGGATATCTTTTATGATATTTACAGGAAAACATAGATTGGTCACACAGATTGAGAAGTTATATTTAGATGGCAATAATGAAGAGAGGAAGGAAGGAAGGAAGGAAGGAAGGAAGGAAGGAAGGAAGGAAGGAAGGAAGGATGTAGAAAAGCAGAGCAATGTGAGTACTATAGTATTAAGTCTTTTATATACTTTAAAAATATGTAATAGGGAGTATTGTTTTCTTATCTGCTGCTCACTTCTAAACTCACCACCTGCAGCTAACTCAAGATTTGATTGACACTACCTTCCTCAGTTCCCTCTCCCTTCTAATTAGAGAACTGAAAGGCAGACTACCAAATTCCTCCTGCTGCCTCCCTTTATAGAGAGCACAAATGAGACTTGTCAACCACCTCACTTTATATCTGCTGTTCTGTGTGTTTTTAACTCCTCAATCATGGTACATATCCTTTTTGTCCTGTCCCATCCTCTGCTCTCAGGCCTCCTTTTGTGTATTGTTCCCCCTCTTTAGAATGTAAGCTTCTTGAAGTCAGACTGTCTTTTTATCAGTTGTATCTTCAGAGCATGGAAGGGAAGAAAGGGATATGGGAAAGGAGGACAGAAATGACGTGCAAGCTTCATGTGAGTCAATAGTGTGATGCGACAGTCAAAAGAATCAACAATCTCTAGCAGCATTAAGAAAGACATAAAATCAGGGCAGCTAGGTGGCATAGTGGATAAAATACTTGGAGTCAGGAGTACCTGGGTTCAAATTTGGTCTCAGACACTTAATAATTACCTAGCTGTGTGGCCTTGGGCAAGCCACTTAACCCCATTTGCCTTACCAAAAAAAAAAAAAAACCTAAAAAAAAGAAGAAAGATATAAAATCTATTATGTGGACATTTGAAGTCCCAGTTGTCCTCTTACCTGATCAGAACATAACTGGAGTATCATATTTCATTTTGGGTTGTTTTGTAGTAAATGTTTCAACTCAACAAATATTGTTTAAGAATGTACCATCACTCAGAGAAGGCAATGGCAAACCACTAAAGCATTTTTGCCAAGAAAATTCCAAATGGGGCCAGAAAGAGTCAGTCACAATTAAAAAAATAAATAAACAGTCACAAGGATTAGATGATCTTTGTGTGAGATTCTGTGATAGGAACAAATGATTAAATATTTTTAAATACAGTTTTTAATTAAGATGCAGTCTTTTTTTAAATTGCTGAACTTACTGCTAATCAGATCTGGTTTTGAGCCCCAATTTTAGTACCAACAATCTGTGGTGACCTGTGGACTTTTCTCTAACTAATGCTCAAATGGGAAGATGTAGGTAAATAGCATAGCAAACTTTAAAGTATTATTCCAATGCAAGAGAACTATAATAAGGATTTGGGATTTCTGAGTAAACTGTAAACATGCCTTTAAATTAACTTTGTAATTTATATTATAAAACTAACACAAAAATATAAGAAAATAAAAGCTCCCAAATAAATCTTAAACACTAAAAAAAAAACCAACCCTGAATCATCTCTCCAAATATGCTCCCCAAAAAGAGTCTCCCCACCCCCACAAGTTCTAACCATAACAAACCAAAAAGCTGCAAATATTTACTAAGGACTGGCTTTGTTCAGGACATTATTTATAGAAAGTGTTGAGGTTTCCATTTATAAAGGGAGGAGCGGGAGGATAAAGAGTACTTGCTATTTTTCCATTCAAAAGAAGGAAGTATCACTTCAGTAATATCCCTTTAAAATAGAAAACTGGAATGTTGAAATCAGAAGGAACCATGGAACACAGAATTTCAAAGCTGAAAAAGACTTTTAAAGCAACATAGTTCACATTGATAATAGCATTTGGCAATTTGTAAAATAGTTTCTTCACAACAGCTCTAGATATTGTTAATATTATTGCTTCAATTTTAGAGATGAAGAAGACAAAGGTCCAGAGAAGTTAAACGATTTTCTGAAGTCAAACAGATAGTAGCCCAGTCAAGGTTTTACCTCTGGCCTTTTGACATCAGAACTAGTACTTGTCAAGCTAGAACAGATTAACACTTTACAAACTCTCTTCTGGATCTAAAATTCTTACAC
The DNA here is from genome assembly GCF_037893015.1 of Macrotis lagotis. Taxonomy (NCBI): domain Eukaryota; kingdom Metazoa; phylum Chordata; class Mammalia; order Peramelemorphia; family Peramelidae; genus Macrotis; species Macrotis lagotis. Next base: position 600,563,593 of record NC_133666.1, on the reverse strand, counting down.
TCAGTGATAAAAAAAAAATGTTTTATGAAAGCATCTTTTTAAATAGAATTTTCATTTATTCTGATTTTAAACAAAATAAAATGAGCTTTTTCATACCAATAGTAGAACAAAACAAGGATTGCACAGGAAACTGAAACTTTATGAATCACAGCCTGTTATTTTAATATATATATATATAATAAATTCTACATAGAACTTTCAAAACTGTCCTACTTGCTAATGATTCCCTCTGTGTATTATTTTTTTTCAATGTCCCTCCTTTCTTTTTCAGAAGTTGAAGTGGGTCAGTCTTATATCTTAACCTCTTCTCCCTCCCAAACCACTTCCACTAAAAAAGGGGGAAACAAAATTCTTCTAACATTTATATGTAGTCTAACAAAACAGTTGACTTGTGTTTAAAAATTTATGTCTTATTCTGCCTGTTGACACTATCACTCTTGTTTCAAGAACTGGCTAGCATGTTTCATCATCAATCCTTTGGAATTTTGGTAAATTATAGTATTGATTAGAATTGTTGATGATATCTTCATAATTAATTATTCCTTTTTGATGTGGAGTATTTCTCAAACAAAAGGAGGACGAAGTGTTTCCAACATGTATTTGCTATCACAAACAGGGTCAGAAAAAAAAACATACTAAAGGACATTTGGAATGGGATATTACATTAGACAAAAATGATATCATAAGTTATGAGGTGGTGTAAAGAGCATAGAGCAAAGAGTCAGGAGACCTGGGTTCTAGTCTAACTACTAGTGTGATGTTGAACAAGTCACCTAAGCTCAGACCTAAAATAAGTTTTTACTCAATGATTTTTAAGGAATCTTCCAAATCTGATATTCTAAGATCTCATGATTCCATGAAAATATTTTTTCCCTCATGATTCATCAAAAAAAAACATGAGTTTGTGTTTCTATGTTTTCTGTCCCCTACTAATAAACTTAGGAACTTGAATTATGTTTGTGGACAATATTAGTCTATGGCATGGATTTCTGCCTGCTTAGGAAAAAATATTTATAGACAATTTCTAGATAAATAAAGAATTAAAATATATAGAAATATAATATAGAAAAATATATATTATAAATATATAGACATATCATATACAAATATATAATAAATATATAGAAATATATTATAAATATATAAAGAACTTTTTCGAATCTATAAGAATACAAGCCATTCCTTCATTGATAAATGGTCAAAAGAAATATACAGGCAGTTTTCCAATGAAGAAATCAAAACCATTTATAGTCATATTAAAATACTCTAAATCATTGTTGATAAGAGAAATAAAAATTAAAACAACCTTGAGATATCATTTTATACTTATCAGATTGCCTAAAATGACTGAAGAGTAAAGAGACAAATGGTAGAGGGACTCATTCATTGTTGGTGGGAATTGTGAACTAATTCAACTATTTTGAAGCATTATACTCAAAGTATTATTAAATTGCCTATTCCCTTGAATCCAGTAATACTACTACTAGCTTCAGTTCTGAAGATGACTATGGGAAAAGGAAAAAAGATATATTCCAAAATATTTATGGTGACAAAAAACTGGAAAATTACAAGGATGGTTCATCAATTGAAGAATGACTGAACAAAACATAGTATATGATTGTGATGGAATACTACTATTCTATAAGGAATGATGAGCACAATGATCTTTTTTAAATGTAGAAAGACATGAAATAATGAATAGTAAAATGAGAGAACTAAGAGAATATGGTATACAATAATAGCAACAGTTTTAATAACAATTTTCAATAAGTCATTTTGACTATTATAAATACTCGAATTAACTCTCAAGTAATGCAAATTAAGGACATATGAAGAAAGACACTATCTTCATCCAGAGAAAGAACTGATAAATGGAAATATATATATGATAATTATATAAATAATTTTATATATCTACATACATATAGATACATGCTGGATCAGTGGTAAAAATTAAAAGAGACCAAGTCTCTCTCTTAGTGAGTGAGATTTTTATTGACACAAAAAGCGAAGTGCAACCAAATAAGTCAGTAACTATTTGGCTGATTGAGCTTAGGGGTGATAGGTTTTGAATGGACTTGAAAGAGGAAGAGAAATGAAAAGCAAACCCCAAGGGAAGAGTTGGGAGGAGTTAGGGATGGAGGTTCTACCCAGGGGAAGAGTTGGAGGCTGGATGAGGAGTGTCTAGCTCTAGCATCTGGGAACTGCATAATGGAAATCATAGATTTGCATCTATTAAAACATGTTAAGGAAAAGTAAAAAGTCACAAAGGTAACTATCAGTTTGATGAGAGAATAATCATGCTTGAACTGGTCAAGGGAAAGACCCTTGGCCACAAGAGCCCATGAGTATTGATTAGGCTGTCTTCTCCAAACAATGATGGGCTGGAGTGTTGCTAATCACACAACATGCTTGAACTGTTTCTAGTGACTGTTTCTAACAATATTTCAACTAACAACACGGGGGTGTTTTGAGCTACAAAAGGGATGGGGGTGCTTCTAGCTTTAAAGGATACCCATGTTTCTAGCTCCAAGCTACCACACATTCTGCACTTTTGGTATCTGAGGTAGAAGGGCATGGAAATCAGAAGAACATCTCAATCTTTGGTGGCTGCTTCCTGCTGGAGAGAAGCAATGTAGGACTAGCAGAAAGGTTAGTGGTGGCTTGGAGATTGAAAGGAGGCAGCAGCTTGATTTAGGGGAATGTGGTATGGAGCAGCAGTTCAAATTTTGATATGAGACAGTCATTTTGCAAAGGAAGCCAAGTAATTAAGCAAGGCAGTGCTACAGTGGAGTTCTAAGAGGGGCAGCATGAGTGGAATGATTAACAGATCAAGAATAGAGAAAACTCGAGATTTCCATGTTGGTGTGAGATCCTCCCTTACACCCTCCCCCTCCTCCCCCCTCCCCTGTACCCCCCCCATTCTCTTCATGCCACAGTTTATCATTGTCTTTTGTTTGATGGATGATGTTCTAGATTTCACTTAATGTGTTGATATAAAAGCAGCACTTGTCTCTGAGGAAAGTACAGGTCCCCCGAGCAGCTGTGTGGACATCATGAGCCTGCCATTTCTAGAGAACAAGGGTCACAAATGTATTGTGTCTTTAGAGCTGACAGGCAGGAAATCATGTCAGTTATATTCTAAGATATGCTTAGAAAGGGAAAGTTGGGTGAGAACGTGAGATGCTGCCAATCTCAGTCCCCAAATTCCCCACAATTCTAGTGGAGGCCAAAAGGGGGACCAGGAAAAGGACCTGAAGGGAGCAAGAAAAGGGTCTTACTATATTTGGTAAAAGAGGCATTGGATGATTGGATGGGTAGAAGTGGAAGTGGAAGAGGGACCAGGATGGATAAAAAAGGGGGAACAACATGGACAAGAATGTGAATCCCACTCCACAAAGTGGGTAGGGAATTTTTGTTTCTGCAGAGGAAAAGGGCATTTTCAGAAACATTAATAGAGAAGAGTTTGCCAGAGAGACAGTGGGGAGAGTTTACTGCAACCAAGCCAATATCCAGGATTAAATAGGTCTGAGAGAGTTTCAGGGCCATTGGGAGGTTTGTAACCTCATTGGTCATTAGTTTCGAGTTCCAGAAATAGCCCCTAACAGTATTATAAACAAACCTTGTGCTGTCAAGTAGAGGAAGTGTTGAGATGGCAACAGGTGCCTGGGGTGTAGTAACCAAATTAGTAACCATCAGTGTTCTCTACTAGGACAACCAGAGCAATATTGAGTGGAAGGACCTAGAGAACCTTTGGGTAGAGTGACTATAGGGCTAGAGATGTGTATGGTCTCAGAGGACTGACTATCAATAGGTCAAGACTTTCCTGGTCTAAGGAGAAAGAGATAAGTACAGAGAGAAGAGGTGAGGTTTCCAAGATCAATAGCCATGGAATAAAAGACCTGGAAATAGAAAAAGTATTAAACATGCTGATATGGGGGTAAGTAGAGAATATTAGAAAAGGAATTGAGGATGAACCATGAAATGTGACTCCTATTTTAACCTAAGGAATCTTTGTTCATAGGTTCACAATGGCTTGCTAGGGAGATGCCCCATCACTGTATCTTTGAATCCCAATTTGTCATCATGGGGGTTAATATGAACAAAATTAGGGGCCCCAGGGCACAGCAAGAAGGAGGTCAGGTTAAGAAAATGAATATTATCATTAGCAGTCAAATAAAAAGAAGATGTGAGAAGAAGAAGCATAAGGAATAACTAGGAGGACATGACCAAGGATTATCCATAAGGGCCACATGTGTAGGTTATGCAAAGGATTGATCTAATGGACTGCAGTGGAAATGATTCCATCTTTCTGGCAGAAGGTTACAGTTGTGCAGAACAAGGTAGATGACAAACAAGAAGACAAGCAAAAGCAGAAGCATCAGGGTTCATTTAGTGGAGGTCATTAGAGGCAATCATTCTCTTCTTGAAGATAAAGCAAAGATCTTCAACTTGTGGTCTTTGCCATGATACACTAAGTCTAGAGTACAACCTATTAGGAGTTGATAATATGCATATAGCATTAGCAAAAAGGAAGAACAACAACAGCAATTCAGAGATGTGTGAATAGCAAAATAATATTCCATGATTTTGGTAGTTTGATAGTTGAATCAATGTGTCTGGGTACATATCATGTGGTAATTACCCAATTCAGGCAGCAATGATCTTTTTAGTATGTGGAGAATCACTATATGGTATCAGGGCATATTATGCATGCACCCATGTTTTTCACTGGCTACTTCCTTTGATTGTAGAAATTTGCTAAAGAGAGAAAAAGCTAAGATATTATTAAAACAAAAATGAATTAGTCCTTGGTAACTCAGCACATATACAGCAGGATCAAACATTCTTAGCTCTGTTTGACTTTAGATAAGTGGAACAGTTAACAGTCAGCCATGTAATCATAATACCTTCACATCATAGCCAGGTTCAGGAACAAACAGAGGGCCAAAATTCATTTTTAAAGGAGCACAATGAGAACATTGAACCTATCTTGGTCTGAGACCAAAGATCATCCTTTGGGTCTATTTCTGGACATCTCTACCTGTACCAGTTTTAGGAAAACATTTCCTCTGAGTAGTTTGTGACCTAACCTGTAGAAGTTCTTCTGAATGATGGGTTACTGACTTAATGATCTATCAAGCCACAATACCTAAAGTCAAACCTTAGAATCAAATGTATCATAGTTCCAAAGGCTTTTGCCTCAAGTAGCAAACTTCAGCAGTTATAGTTTAAGTCTAGATACAATTATTTTTCTCATGGATTGCAATAAGCAATGAAAAGTTTCCCAGTATTCAAATATACATAAAAATATCACTTAACGTTCTTCAGTTGCTTTAATTTTCTTCTTTCCAAGTTTAAATTTATCCTGGTATAAAGACAAAATCATTAGAAACCATTTCTGTATTAGACAGGAACTTGCAGATTTGCAATTAGCCAAGATCACTGTTTAGAAATTGCATGACTAAAATTGGCTTATTTCCCAGTTATTTCCACTAACATGACCTTGCCCATACAAAATCAATAGGGACCCCAGAGAAGAGAAGAGGGTCTGTTGCCCCTTCCTACCCAGCCATCTATCCTGTGGTGGGTTATGCTCTTTATCCTTTTGATTGCAATATTATAATATGAATTCAAACAATTTACTTTTTCATAAATGATAGCAATAGTTGTAGTTATAGTTTTGGGTATAACTTCTTAACTTTATGAAAAGGTGGGAAAAATACAGACAGTTACAAACATGATAAATATATATACATATATGTATATATATATATATAAATGATAAATAGCTTAACTAATTTAAAAACATTTTCTACTGATTTTTCGTTCTTTTGGCATTTTTAAACAATAAGAGTCAACAAATTAACAAATTTCAAGTTCATTTTCCTTTACCTTTATCACCAGAAATAATGTCATAGTAAATCTTCAAATTGAACATAGCTGTAGGATTTAATATATTTGTGGATTACACCCTATTCTTGTGCAAAAATTTTCTTTTTACTCAGTATAAATTCTGTAGCACACTCTTGATAAAGATCTATGACTAGATGTTTCCAAAAATTACTTTTTCCTTTCAAGATTTTCTTTGTAACTCAGTTAACAATATTATGAATTCCAAGTCATAAATACCATAATGAAATAGACATTTTTTCATTCCATTGAATATTTCCTTTCAATGATTTTGCTATATATTATTCTTAAAGAGATGCAATGAATTATTTAAACTATAAGTATAGCCATATAGTGATTTTTATGTATAGCTATATATATAGTTAATGAATGACTTTACTTATCACACCACAATCTTTCTCTTAATTTGTCACAATTCAAATATTCCTAAAAAAAACACATTTTAAATCCTCTTCAAAGGTTTTGCTTACAAATACAAAACTTACAAAAATGTCAACAAACATATTCAAATTGCTTTCTTAGTAGTAAAACAGTTCTTAAAGATTTTTAACCATAAAAAATGAATAGAACCTAATATAAATGGTAGAAAAAATTTCCAGTTTCTATAGTACATATCCAAATTAAAATACATTTGCATAGATCAGTATTTGAAATTAACTAACATGAACTTCGTAGCTGTTTCTCTATCACTTCATTCCCTGTCTTTTCATTAACTGTTTGCTGTAATAGGGATAGCTCTTTCCTTGTCTCTGCCTCTTGATTCTTCAACTGCCATCAGCTCAAATCCATATTCTGCTAGAGGTCTTTTTTCAGTGAGCCCAACACTGATGGTGCCTTCATTCTGATATCATCTCCAATTTACCCTGTATATATCTTTTGTGTATAGTTTTTTTAAGGTTTTTTGCAAGGCAATTGGGGTTAAGTGACTTGTCCAAGGTCAAACAGCTAAGTGACTGAGACCAGATTTCAACTCAGGTACTCCTGACTCTATCCACTACACCACCTAGCTGCCCCTTGTGTATAGTTTATTTTTCATGTTGTTTCCCTTAAAATATTTGCTTCTTGAGAGCAGGGGGGGTGGGGTTTGCCTTTCTCTTGACCATTTTAAAATAAATAAAATTATAATGCATTCCTTGAGCTCTGATTTTCTGATTCCAAATTCAGGACTCTATCCCATAATAATAACTCATCTTCATAAAACTTTATAAACTTTAGAAAGCATTTCATCAATATAGCATAACAACTTTGTGATACAGGTAGTTAAGGCATTATTATCTCCATTTTGAAATGAGACAACTGAGGGATATTGTAAGAATATGGATGACTATTTTATTGTACCTTAATTTTGTATATAAACACATGTAATATATGTTTTGAAAAAAATCCTTTGAGTTAGAATTTTCTCATTGGTGATTGTTGCTGCCAAACCAAATGTTAATTCTGGTTTTTGTTTGCATGCTAGGTTTACGTGTCCATGTGCTTACCATAGTTCTGCCCGTCAATCCTGGTGATGCATGCTTTTTTGTTTCTTTTTTAAAATAATACACTAACTACAAGTTGGGAGCAAAAGCAATATATATTTTATTGAGGAAATAATTGCATATGAGCAAGTCAAAAAGCATGTTGTCAAAAGTGATTTCTCTTATTACTTTAATATAAAAATAGACTGTTTCAAGCACAGTCCCAAACCTGTCCTTGCCACTCCACCCAAGTTTGCTTTGGAGAGGACAAGTGAATTAGGTGAGCTGGCAGAGATCTGGAAGTTAGTCCAGAGTTAATTCATCATAACTGTATCTTCCTAGACTTGTATGGGTATCAGCTGTACAAAACTCAGGACAACCAAATCTAACATAATTTTCCTCATTTTATTTGGATATAGTAACTTTGTCTCTAGACCTCAGCAAACACAAACACACATGCCTATGTGTGTGTATATATATGCATATACATATATATATACATATATATATACATATATATATATATATATATATATATATATATATATATATATATGTCCTTGATATCAGAAGATATATTTTGACTTCAGGAAACAACTTGTTTCATCCTGATGCCACACCCTGGTCTCCATAGTCCCCGACATCCTTCAGTTTGACGGTCCTTTGAATTGAACTGGTCAATAACAAGATTACCTTTTTTGTACAAGGTTCTAGTAGAAAACTGAAGAAATATTGAGGGGGGGAGGGAAGGGCAGGAGAGGGGATACATTTGTAGGAGATACATAAAATATCTTCTTGAACTGTAATGATTAGGGGTAGGGGAGATTTTCTCCTAAATTGAATTTCCTGGTTTGGTTTCAGTATTTGATGAAAAGTTTGTTTGTTTTTTTAATGTGTGTTTGGAGAGACTAAAGAGCTCAAATAAATCTTTGATGATTTAGAATCCTGAAGCACCTTAAGGTCATTTCAGAAAACAGGAACTTTCTTTGTCCAAGACAGAAAATGGAGTCAGTCATAAGACCTATAGAAAGAGTGGCTGAAAACAGGACATCTGGAGGAGTTTCCTTCTTTTGAACAAAAAACTGCCCAAAGATTTTTCTGATTGTTTTTATTTCTTGGTTCTAAAAGTGGAAAATAATACTTTACATTTCAATTACTTTAGATAACTATCAGTCCCCCTCCACACCCCAAATACAAACACACACACACACACACACACACACACACACACACACACACACACACACACACACACACACACACACACACACACACACACACAAAATGCATGTAGGGTGGAGAAAGCAAGAGAAAACATATATCTATACAGGTCTATCTGAGACTAGCTAAAGACAAATATATACAAGTATAGAAGGTAGGACTATAAAGTAATTAGGTTCTTTTGTTTTAACAAACATATTGACATCTGTATAATGAAATGAATTTTGTTCTCACTATAGTCCCATTGAGAAATTAAACATTTATTCCAATGAAGTAACCTTTTCTCAGAACATTTTCAGGAATCCTCTTTGGGAATTGCCATCAGAGTTTGTTGAACATTCTTTTGAATATCCCAGTACTGACATAGCTTGCTTTGTAAGTGGAGTTTATTTTTTTTAATTAAGAGTCATTTAGACAACCTGGAAATTACTGGCAGACAGAATAATGGTAGAGAATGCCGGATATGAGTCAATCAATGTAACCTGGAATCCAGGTTATTAATCATATAAACTCTACGATTTGGGCAAGTCACTACATTTCTCCAAGACTCAGTTTTCTAATGTGTAAACAGGGATGATAATTGTCAAGTTGTCTACCTCAGAAAGTTATTGTGACCAAAAATACCTCTCAAGACTTTAAAATTTATATAAATATAAATTATAGCAGTGGTATCAGACTAAAATAGAAACATGGTAACCAATTCATACAAAAAGATTTTTGTGGACCACATAACAGTTTTAAAATGTAATATATATTTTTATTTTGTTAAATATTTTCCAATTTCATTTTAATCTGGTTCAGGTGGCTTTTGGGAGTATTGGCAGTCATGACTCACTGGTGGCATGTTTGAACATCTGAACTATGGTGTTATGGACCTGAGAATACAAATAGAAGAGGCATAAGCAGAGGGAAAAAAATTTTTGCCCTGAAGGGGCTTACATTCTAATAGGACAAGATAGCACATAAAAGAACTCTAGGAGAGAAAAAAAGAGTGGGAAGATGTTTGCTTAGGAGTAAGGTAGAGAAGGATGAAGAATGATGAATAGAGTCAGACTAGGAATGGGATGACTGACTTGGGCACTTCTTCAAATGAAGGTTCCAGGCAGGAAAGCAGAAGTCAACTGCAGAAAAGGTGGAGACCACAGATATGAAAGCATTTTTCAAGGTGAAAAAGCAGCAGGAGTTGAAAAGAGAAGTTGAGAGAATTGGAAACAGAAGCTGAAGAGAACTACAAGTTCCTTATATTTATATTTGAGAGTACTAAGAAGAATAAGTAGGCACTTAATCAATACTTGATGATTAATTTATTGGTCACATCTTTAGAAGGAAAACTCACATCGATGAGATCATTGATGGATTACAGATACATCTGAAGATTAGAGAATAACTTTAGGCTTAATTCTTTCCTGCTTATCCCATCATTCAATCCTCTATCTCTTGGTTATTTAAAGGTGCTGATCTTTAAATGTCAGAAAACCAAGATTCAGAGCTTATGAGTTCTGAAGAGCTCTCAGTAAAATTTCTTCTCACAAATGGAAATACCATTTGTGGCTTGTGGAAATACCATGTGGTGACTTGGCTGGAGTTCAACTCAGGTAATTGAATTCTGCCCACCCTGTCTTTACTCAGAAGTGACCAGCCCCTTTTTGTTCCTGTCCTAAACATGAGTCTAAAACATATCTGGGCACTATCAGTGAGTGACAACCTGCTCCCCCTTAGAAGACATTGACTGGCTCTACTGAATTTGCTTCTTTTCTGGAAAGATTTTTTTCCCTTCAATTTCAGGAGATTAAAGAAATTAGTCTAGGAAGGGATTGTCTGCATTTAGATCAGATTGACCTAAGGGAAGCAAAGCATTAACAGAGCAAAGGATTTGAGAACTGGAAGGAAACTGAGAGATCATCCAGTGCAGTCTTAATTTACATTGGGGACAAACTAAGACTCAGGGAGAAAAGTGACTCACATATCACAAAACTCAGTAGTGGTAAGTGGCAATGCTAGAATTAGAACTCAATTCTTTGGAATCTGAAGAAGGCTCATAGTGAAATAATGGTCAAGGGCTGGTAACAGGCATAGATAGAGAGGAAACAACTCTAATTCATTGTCATGGGTGCCTTGGGTAGAAGAACAAAAAATGACATTGGTAATTTGACTAGTTTGTGAATATATAGCCTTCCTTCTTGAGATTATTCCCTTAGGTTGACTTTATTTATATCATATGTTGGTTCAGTCAAATCATTATGTACATCCTAGTTATTGGAGGGAAAATTTTCATGGATGGGGCTAAAAAGTTTTCTTTCTCCCAAATCTCCCCAGTCATTATTTTCAATGCTCAATGCTCCTATTAAAAACCCATAAAAAAATATCCATAATTATCCATGAATTATCCATTAAAAAATCCTTGAAGGACTTTCCTTTACATTGGGATCATAAGGCATAAGCAGAAATTTTGTAAAAATAAGTCCCTAATTCAATTCATAGAAGCAGAGATGGGTAGTTTGGTCTGGTGGGAAGAATACCATATTTAGAGACAGTAGTTTGAATCTTAATGCTGTTCAATTCTAATACATCAGTATGGAAAATTTCCTTCATCCCCCAGACCCTAGTTTCTTCATTTGAAAAAAGAAGGGAATGTTGATCAATGAATTCTTGGATACATTTCATATACAAATTGTATAGTATCAATGAAGAGCCCATAGATATTATCCAGAATTCCAGGACCAGGAATTAAATTAATGAAATAAACAAAACAAAACTAGGGCTGGGAGTCAGATCCAAGACCATGGCAGGAGAAGATCCCCTCTTAGGTGCTAACTCCAAAATATTTCAAAAACCTTAAAATTATGACTCTAACTAAAATTTTGAGAGAGAGAACCCACAGAAAGATCTAGTGAGGCAATTCTTCAGCTGCAAGGTAACCTGGAAAATAGTTCTATGAGGTTGGAGGCGCAGCACCACATCAGAGCAAAGGAACTTCAGCCTCCCAGGAACAGCCCAAGGGCACTTTGGAGGGCTGGCTCCAGGCAACAGAAGCAGTTTCCTGACCTGCAACCCAGGGAGTACCAAGCACAACTTGGAAGATCAGCAGAGATAACTCTATCAGAGTGAGCTCGAAGCCCAGGCCCTCAGCAAGACCATGACATTCAACGTGGCCACTGCAGCCTAGATCCCAGGAAACAGAAGCAGGCCCATGGAGCAGCCCAGCAGGAGCCTCCAGGCAGCTGCACCCTGAGTGCTCAGCCCACAGAAGGTAAGGGAGTGGAGGAAGACTGCTGAGGTCTGTCCTCTGTCCCTGGAACAGGACTCTAGGGCTTTGACCACATTCAGAACCTGGTCACTGTCTAGGCCCCCCATAGAGCAGGGATGCGCCCTCACAGCCCCAGGACAGAGGGGTGCACGTATGGTCATTCACAAACCAAGACAGCAGTCACATACTGAGGTCCTTGCAGGGTGGTGTCCCAATAATATTCAAAAGCTCAGGAAGCATCCCAAAATCAGGCACAGGCTGGGGAAATGAGTAAACAGAGAAAAAGGAACCTGACCATAGACAATTATTTGGTCCCATAGAGGACCAAAATACTCAATCTGAAGATGAGAAAATCCAAGATTCTGCATCTAAAGACTCCAAGAAATATAGAAGTTGGTCTCAGTTATAGCAGAGCTCAAAAAAGATTTTGAAAATCAATTAAGGGAGATAGAAGAAAAACTGGGAAAAGAAATGAGAGAGATGCAGGAAAAATATGAAAACAAAGTCAGCAGCTTAGTCAAGGAGATCAAAAAAAAATGCTGAAGAAAATAACATGTTAAAAACCAGCTTAGGTCAAATGGATAAAGCAGTTCAAAAAGTTATTGAGGAGAAGAATGCTTTAAAAAGCAGAATTGGCCAGATGGAAAAGGAGATAAGAAAGCTTTCTGAGGAAAAAAAATCCTCCAGATATAGAATGGAGCTAAAGGAAGCTGATGACTTTGTGAGAAACCGAAACACAATAGTTCAACATCAAACAAATGAAAAATTAGAAGAAAATGTGAAATATCTCATTGAATAAACAACTGATCTGGAAAACAGATCCAGTAAAGATAATTTAAAAATTATTGGGCTACCTGAAAGCCATGAGCAGGAAAAAGAGTCTTGATCTCATTTTTAAAGAATTTCTACAGGAAAATTTCCCTGATATCCTAGAAGCAGATGGTAAAATAAAAATTAAGAGAATCCACTGATCTCCCCCAGAAAGAGAACAAAAAATCAAAACAACCCCCAGGAATATTATAGCCAAGTACCAGAATTCCCCAGTCAAAGAGAAAATATTACAAACAGCCAGAAGGACACAATTCACATATCATGGAGCTGCAGTCAAGATCACACAGGACTTAGCAGCAACTACATTGAGAGCCTGTAGGGCTTGGAATATAATATTCTGGAAGGCAAAAGAGCTTGGAATGCAACCTAGAATCAACTATCCAGAAAAACTAAACATCCTCTTCCAGGGGAAAAGATGGACTTTCAGTGAAATGGGGGGATTTCAAATGTTCCTCTTGAAATGATCAGAACTGAACAGAAAGTTTGACCTTCACATACAGAATTCAGGGGAAGCATAGAGAGGGTGGACAAGAAGGGTAAATTATGAGGGACTTGATGATGATGAACTATGTGTATTCCTGCATGGAAAGATGATACTGATAATACTCACATGAACCTCTTCATTTAATAGAGCAGGTAGAAGGAGCTTTTATAGATGAGGCACAGAAGAGAGCTAAATTTGAAGATGTAATATATTGTAAAAAACAGAGTCAGTGGATGAAAAGGAAATGTAATGGGAGAAAGAGAAAGGAGAGGTAGAATAGGCTAAGATATTTCATATAAAAGATATTTCATGTAGCTTTTGCAATGGCATGGAAGAGGCGGGGGGAAGGTGAGGGGGAGTGAGGGAACCTTCATTCTTATCATAAATGCCTCAGAGAGGAAACAGCATACACACTCAATAGGGTATAGACATTTAGAAGAAAAAGGGGAGTAGGGGGACAGGGGTTGGGGAGGGGGGTTGTGGGTGACAGAGGAGAGGGTAGATCATAGAAGAGGATAGCCCTATATAACACATTTTCTTTTTTACTTTTTGCAAGGTGCTGGGATTGGGTAGTTTGTCCAGGCCACAGGGCCTGGTGGTTGCTAGGTCTCTGGGGTGGGATGTAGGCTTGAGGCCTCTTGGCCCCAGGGCTGGTGCTCTATCCTCTGTGCCACTTGGCTGCCCTACAGCACATTTTTGAAGAGGGATAGAGTGAAAAGAAAGAGAAAATATAATAGATGATAGTGGGGAGGAATGGATGGAGGGGATTACAATCAGCAACAGCAACTGTGGAAAAATGTGGATTGCTAGGATGGACTTATGATAAAGTGTTCCCCCCAAGACAGATCTGATGGTATCAGAACACAGACTGAAACACATTTTTTTTCCTCTTTATTTTACTTTATTTCCTCATGAGGTTTATATTTTTGTGGGAGAGGGGATTTATGTTTACTCTCAAGAATACTTTAGTAATGTTTAAATAAATTAAAGAAAAATTTAAAAAAATTTAAAAACAAACAAAACAGAACAAACAAAAAATAGTTACTCTCCTGCTATATGCAGGGTACACAAAGTGTCCAATCATGAAATAGAAGGTTAGATAAAACCTGGTGTCAGTTCTCCTGGAGTTTACCATCTGATGGAGAGACACCCAAGTAAATAATTAACTCTAATATAAATAAGTGTAAAAAAATATATTAAAGGAAAGGATCTTTGTGAGGAAAGTGTCTTTTATTACTTTATCATCTAGAGGAAATCAGGGAAGGTTTCATGAAAGAAATGGCATTTCATTAGGACTTTAAGGCAGGGAAAGGGGGTCATTTTAGGCATTGAGAGAAAAGTAAGCAAAAGCCTGGTGGGAACATTTACAAGTGATGGTGAACAGTCTAATTTTGTCAGAGTCCACAATAATGGAGTAGACTAGTGTGGAATAAAGCTGGAAAGTAGATAGCATAAATTTGAGGGGTTCTGAAAGCTGGGTTAAGGTGTTTCACCTTTTCTCTGTTAGATAATAGGAACCATTCAAGAGATTTCAGCAAATGAGTGACATGATCATATCTATGCTTAAAGAAAGATATGGTTTTGAATGATATAAAGGATGGATTTTCAGAATAAAGAGAGCAAATGCAGAAAGACCTGTTTGAAGACCTATTTCAATAATCCAAATAGGAAGTGATGAGGACCTGTTAGGATGATAGCAGTACGTATAGAAACAGGAACAGGTAGGAGAAATATTAGGAGATACAATTTATGGGATTTGCTCATTGATCAGGTATGTGGTGGGGGAAAGGGAAGTGGAAAATGCAAGTGTTTTAAATTTATAAAGGTTGGGGGAAAGGATGAATAGCCAAGTACAGGAAAAAAGAAGAGAGGATAAAAGAGGAGAGGAGAGGAGGGGAGAGAAAAGAGTTGGAGGTGATAGCTCAGTGAATATTTATAAAGAACTTGCTATCTGACTATCAAAGACAGTCTGCCTTCAAGAAGTTTATAATCTACTGGAACAGACAGTATGCAAACAAATATAGAAAAAGCAATACAGGATAAATATGAAATAATTAAAAGAGAGAAAATACTGTAATTAACTGGGGTTAGGGAAGGCTTCCTGAGGAAAGGAGAAATTTTAGTGGGGACTTAAAGGAAACCAGAGAGGTCAGTAGTTGGAGCAGAGGAGGGAGAGAATTACATGTATAGGGGACAGCTAGAGAAAATTCCTAGAGCAGAGAAATAGAGTCTCCTTAGTGGAAAAGCTAGAAGACCAGTGTCACAGAATCAAAGAGTTCATTTCTGTGGAATAAGATGCAAGGAGACTGTAAAGGTAGGAATAGGTTAGATTATAAAAGTTTTTGAATGTCAACCAAAGCATTTTTTATTTGTTCCTGGAGACTATAGAAAACCATGGAATTGATTTATGGTGGGTGGAGGGTGACAGGGTCAGATCTCTGCTTCTGGAAAATCACTTTAATGGCTGAATAGAAAATTGATTGGAGTGGGGAGAGACTTGAGGCAGGGAAATCCAATAGCAGGTTATTGCTGGGATCATGGGTGAAGTAATGAGGACTTACACCAGAGTCAAAGGAGAGAAAGGGGGTGTTTTTGCAAATGTGAAATTGCCAGGGTCAGCAACTGATGAATATGGGAGGATATGAGAGATAGTGAGGAATTCAAGATGATTCCTAGGATTTTGAACCTGAGAAATTGGGAAAATGTAATAGGAAAGGACGGTTTATTGGGGGAAAGATAATGAATTCTGTTTTGAATATGAGTTTAAGATCTTAAGCTGTCTGACAGTTAGAAATGTTAGATTGGAGGTCAGGAGATAGATTGGGATGAAAAAATGTAGATCTGGGAATATCAAAAGCAGCATGAAGATGATTATTAAATTCATAAGAGCTGATGAAATTATCATGATGAAGTAGTACAGAGGGAGAAGAGAAGAGGACACAGGACAGATCCCTGAGCGAGATCTACAGTTAGAAGCAGTGTTCCTGGAGGACAATCCAGAAAAGAAGACAGAAGAAACTCAAATAGCATCAAAACCAAGAGAGAGATGTCCTGAAAACCTATAAAGAAGAGAATATCAAGAATGAATGGTCATTAGTGTTAAAGGCTACAGAAGAATGATTGAGAAAAGGTCAAAGGATTTGACAATTAGGAGATTATTAGTAACCTTGGAGAGGGTGGTTTTAGAGGAATGATAAAGTTGGAAATCATATTGTAAGGAGCTATGAAAAGAATGAAATGAGAGAGTGGAGATACCTATTGTAGATGGCCTTTCTGAAAGCTTACTACTTATTAAAGGTAGAAGAGATATAGGATGATAGTTAGGAGGAGTGGAAAGATCAAGTGAGGGTTTTTTCCCAAGATAGGGGAGACAAGGACATGTTTGTAGGCAAAAGGAAATGAGCCAGTAGAAGGGAAGAGATTGAAAATAAATGTTAGAAAGGGGATGATAGAGGAGATGGAATGGAATAGGATCACTTGAATTGGTGGAGGAATTAGCCTTGGTGAGAAGTAAGAATACTTTCTCATGTGAAACAGGGGAAGGAATGAAGGAGGAAATAGAGGGAGGAAAGGATATGAATGATAGGAAACAAAAAAAGGATAAGTCAGAGTTGGTGAATAGCCTCATTTTTTTTTCAGTAAATTAGAAGACAATGTTCTCAGCTAAGAGTTGAGAAATGAAAACATTAGGAAGAATTGAAATGGAGAGTGGGATAGTGAGTTGATTAGGGAAGTATGTTAGAATTGCTTAGCAGCAGAGAGGAACCAGTTGAGGCAATATAACATAATTTTGTAGTGGATTCAATTAGAATGACTGTGATTTTTCTCCACTTTCATTCAGCAGTATGTACAATGTGAAGGCAACAAATGATCAGAGATCCAGGCTGAGGCTTGGTGGGGTATAATCAGTAATATAAGAAGATAAGGAAACAAGAAAAGAACAGTACAGAATTGAATTGGTTCATCATGGAATCAAAAAAGAAAGAAGAGAATGACTATTGTATGTAGGAGATGGCCTGAGAGAGAATTGAGGGGTCAAAAATTGAAGCAGAAATAAAAGTTATTAATTTTGGAAGTTATAAAGTTATTGGTGATATTTTAAAAGTAGTTTCAGTTAATTGCTGTGAACAGAAGCCAAATTGCAGGTAACTGAGTAGCTTAAGAGAAAATGAATGTTTTTAAGGTTTAAACAACTTTTAAGCTGAAGGAAGGGCGGTGGAAGATGGACAATAGCTAAATATGGAAGAAGTGTAAAGAGAAAGTTTGTGCTTTTGTTATTTTGGTTTTTTTTTAAGAATTAAGGATATTTGATCACATTCATAGGCATGTGAGGAGTCAGTGAAGAGGGAGTGATTGAGAAAGATGCACAAAGTTCCTAGAGAAATTAAAGTTTGATTCTAAAAACATTTATTCAGGGCCTACTAAATACACAATACTGAGTTGGACACTGGAGATATAAAAACAAAAAATAAAATACTTCCTCTGTTAAAGGTAACATTCTACTGAATAGTTAGCAACTATATCAAACTGCAAAGTTTGAAAATCACTTTCTATGTGATATCTCATTTAATCTTAATAATGTATTATGAGGTAGATACTATTATTATCCTCATTTTACAGACGATGAAACTGAGATTGAGATGCAGTGACTTCCTCAGAGTCACAAAGTTAGTAAGAAATAGGATTTGCTCTGTAGATTTACTGATTTCAATTCTACTTCTCTATCCACTGTGCCACCACCTGACTGCTTCAAGAAAGGGATAGGTCAAGGGTCCAGATAAATTCACTGAACTTAGAAAGGGAGGCAGGGATATCTTTTAGAATCCTAGAATATGAGATCTGAAAGGGATATTAGAGATCAACTAGTTTTACATTTTTCTCATTTTATAGATAAGAAAAAATTAGATCCAAATTTTTCACTTGTCCCATCTTTCCCAGGAACCATAAGAGTAAAACAACTTTTAAATTTGTTTCAATTCCCCCATCCTCAAGTATGTAAATAAAGGATTTTATCCTTTGTTCAGTGGAGTCAAATCTCCCTTTCCCAAACCCTGGTTTATTTTGTTGAATCTTTTCTTTTTCCCACCCCAAACTTTGAAGCCATTTGGTAAAATGTCATATGCCTCCTGAGCCCTTTGCAAATAAATAAGTAAATAAATGAATGAATGAATAGCTGTACAGCTGAAAAACAATAAAAAAAATCTGATGGTGATCAGATAAATCCATGATCCCAAGAATAAACATTCACTATGTGTATTCACACATTAAGTATTCACTATGTGTAAAACACTATGATAAGTGTTAGGAATACTAAAAAAAAATCGTCTCAGACATCAAATAGCTTACGATCTAATAGACTATGGCATCCTCTCCTATTGTGTCATGTTTCTCTATTTAACAGAAAAGAATATCCAATTGAGAACTTGGACATCCCCAAATGTCCCAGTGTGGCTATGGCTTTGATGGCATTATTATATCTTATGGAGTCCACTTTAACAAGTCTATCCAATATTACATAGATTGTCAAATAGAGGTAATGTGTCAGCTGGTTTTGGCTAAGTCTATTTTCTCTTTGTTGTAAAAAATTTGTTACAAACAAGAGTTTCCTGATTAGGGAAGAGAGATATATATGCAAATGAACCTTATATAAAAACATGGTATCAATAAAATTAAATGTAAAAGTCAATTCAATTATATTAACCCTTAGTGGGGGAGCTTCTAGGATACACTGACACATCCCTGATTTCATGATCTCCCCGGTGCAATTTACATCATTTTCATGCTTTCTTCTTATTTATCAATCTTTAAGTTCTTCAGGGAATTCACCTAACATGATGTTGACCTTACTGTGGTTCATTTACAGTTTTACACATATGAGTACTGCTGTTTATCTACTATGCTTCACTATTACTTCATGATTGGCTTAATTATTCCCTGAAATCTTTTCTACCTCTTTAAAAAACAAGTCAATGTAGATCATTTAAAGGCTATTGGGACATGTACTTATAATTTCTCAACTATAATTTCTCTCAGTTCTCAGATAAGAGGCAACTCCTAGGTGCATAAGGAAATTTACTTCATCGATTCACTTAAACATTCTCTTCAATTTATGGTTTTAAGATAGTTGCCTAGAACAATAGTGTCAAACAAGACCACTAAACTGCATGTAAGAATAGATTATATATTGACTTAGAAAAACCACATATTAGCATTATTTATGTTACATTGTAGTTTTAATTTGTTAACTATTTCCCAATTATATCTTAATCTCATTGGGGAAGCATTGGTAAAATATTTGATACTGCTGGCCAAGAGAACAGAGATTTTATGATGTCCGCCTTATAGAGGCACTAGTAGAACTCAGACATTCCTGAACCCCAAACCAACCCTCTATTATACAAGGGAAAAGGATGGATTAAATAAGAAATAGGTGGTCTCATTACACTTGAAAAATATTGTGAGGATCCAATTTAATCACAAGTTGCTATACTCACTTTGGTGGTTTGGCTAATTTCATTCTTGTGGGTATATACAACCCCTCACAATCCCAAGGATCTTTTCAACATGGATAGTTTTTGTATTTGTGTTTGCCTCATTTATGCATACAGGATCCACTGAGTGTATAGGAGGCCTTCTTCTGGTTATTTTAATATCTTGGGGAAATAACTAGAATACAAAAATCCAATGCAAATCCACTTGGAAGGGGTAACCTTAAAACTCAATCAGCCATTAGCCTAGCTTCCAAGCAAGCTTCTGAAAGAATAACAGAAGTTGAGATTCAAAGTTACGGTGTATTTTTTGTCACAGTAGGCAAGGGAGAGATCTAAGATGGTTAATCCTGGTCAACTAGGGAGAAAGCTTGAGTGTACAAGTCACCATGAGGAAAAGAACTTCAAGAAAAGATGATATGAAACAGAGAAGGTTGTTGCCATGAATGAAGTGTCAAATGTGAGTTTAGGAAGACTTGGACTTGAATCTGACATTTACCTGGGTAGCCAGGGTAAGTCATTGAACCATCTGTTTGGTATTCAGAGCCCTTCATAACCTATTTCCATCTCCCACACCCTTCCAGTTTTCTTAAACTTTGCCCACCCCACCCCCCATCCCCTACACAGACGTACTCATACATTCAGTGTCACTGGCCTCCTTGCTGTTCCATGAAAAAGAAAGCACATCACTTGGCTTGGGCTGTTTTCTCTGATAGTCCCCCATACCTGAAAATTACTTCTTCCTCACTTTAATGTCTTGGTTTCCCTAAATTCATTCAAGTCTTAGCTAAACTCCCAACTCTACAGGAAGCTTTTCCAATTCCTCTTAATTTTAGTGCCTTCCCTCTATTAATTAGTTGCCATTTCATCACATATTTATCTTGTTGAACATAATTGTTTGTAGGTTCCCCCCTCCCAATTTGATTGTGAACTTTTCCAGGTCAAGGACTGTTTATTGATTTTGTATTCCCAGTGTGTTGAGAATAGTGTCTGCCATATGAGAGGCTCTTTTTATTTCTGTAGCAGGTGTTATTTTTTCATTTATTTTATTTTTAATTTATGTAAGCATTTCAATAACACAATAAAAAACAACAAATCTATTATATGCAACTTGCTATTCCTTTTAAATATATAATAAAAATTATCATGTAAATTTCTTCTCTCCCCCATGGTTACCATACACACAAAATAGGTGTATGTGTGTATACATATATGTGTGTGTACACATATATATATAATCATTTTATGTAAATTTCTATTTACCAGTTCTTTCTCTATAGGCAAACTGTTTTCCTTCATATATCTTTTATAGTTTATTTAGAAATTTACAGTAGTTAAAATGACTTATTAGCTCAATGTCATTCTTAAAACAATATTGCTGTTTAGGTACAGTGTTCCCTTGGTTTTGCTTATTTTGATCTTCATTATTTTGTGCAAGTCTTTCCAATTTTTTCTAAAATCATTCAGTTCATGGGACACTCAACACATGCTTATAGAGGGATGGCTAGGTGGCGCAGTGGATAGAGCCCTGGAATCAGGGGTACCTGAGTTCAAATCTGACCTCAGACACTTAATAATTACCTAGCTGTGTGGCCTTAGGCAAGCCACTTAACCCCATTGTCTTGCTAAAACCTAAAAAAACAAAACAACAACAACAAAAAAAAAAACAGCCCCCAAACCAAATACATGCTTACAGGCCAAATGACTGAACTGGGTTTCCTCATCTAAAAAAAAAATCAGGATAATAGCAGCTATAGTAGTGCCGACCTCACAGGTTGTTATGAGGTTTACCTGAAATAATGTACATGAAGTGTCTTTGCACTCTCTAAAAGGTGATGCAAATGGCAGCTATTTTTTTTCAAGAAGTCCAAAATCAAACTTTCTGACTTAGGGGTGCTGCCATTAGGTAGGGGAATCAAAGCCTGCAAAGACACATTTGTGTGTCTTACTTGTGCTTACTTGTAACAGTTAAGAAACCAGTGTTCTCCCTTGTTTTTCTGCATAATCAAAAGTTTGGGATTAAAGCCCATTAGGAGGTTTCCATTTTTGTATGTGTCAAGAATTGGGGGTGGGGGAGGGGAAGGATAAAATTTATGATGGGAATAAATCAGTTTTTTAAAACTTTCATTACTAAGAGCTTTTCTTATTTCTCTGAGCATGTGGGAAAAGTGAACACTTAATCAATTACAGAACCTTAAGAGAACTCTTTGTACAGGCACTCCTGGTTATAAGTATTACCAGTTGTGCCCTGGAAGTGTGCATTCTGAAGCATGTACAGAATGAACTCCGTAGTTAGAACCAAACCTATATATAATATATAAAATTTATATGCATATCTAATAAACTTGCTGCTGGAAATACTCCATGCTCTGACTTCATCAGGATCTTCCCTTCCTGAAATATAGACCTTTCAGGAAGAAAGAGGATCATCCAGCAATAGAGTGAAAATACCATTTTTATTAGAAATGTACTGGAATAAAGATTGATTGTAGTAATGTACAGAGGAAGTCATATAATTTTAAAGGGAAATACTTTATAAAACTTTAACTACCTGCTTAGGAAGTAATGCTGAGGCTAGAGACATCTCATGTCCAGGAGCTATGGATTTAGAGTCCCAAGGCCTGTATTCCAATTCTGTCTCTCCCACTTTTATTTCTTCTGTTACCTTAGTAAAGTAATTTAGCTTCATTGAGTCTCAGTTTCTAAGCCTATAAAATAAAAGGTTTAGATTAGACGAGACGATCTCTAAGAATCTATATAATACTAAATCCAATGATCCCAATGACCAGAAGATCTGGTTCTGCTACTTACTACCTGTGATTCACAATCTACTCACTTATAACCTCTTTGAGACACAGTTTCTACAATTGTAAGAAGACAATAGTTGCAAGATAGTTACTCCACAGGTTTGTTGCCAGAATCAATGAGACAATGAACGTAAAGTGCTACTTCTATTTTAGAGGAAGTAAATATTTTCATGTCCTTAATAATAAGTGAATATGTTGAAAGTTTGTTATATGCTGATCCCATTTTACAAACATTTTCTCCCCTGTGATCCTCACCACCCTAGGAAATAAGTTGCAATTATATCCCCATTTTATAGGTAGGGAAATCACAAAAGTGAATTGTCACACAGCTAAAGGTCAGAGGCCTGGATTCTGAACTCATTATCTTCTTGAGTTCCGATCATGTACTCTATCCACTAGGCCAGCCCTTTAACGGGATTTCCCTAAACCTAAAAAAAAAAAAAATTAATCCATCTGGAAAATGAAATGGCTGAAGTGTCGATCTCAGAAGTGCAATGTAGTCCTTGTTCCTAATAGTAAATCTCTTAACTCATCATCCACCTACCCCATCCCCCTTTCCAAATACAGAGGAAATTCTGGGAATGGTGAAGTTAGCTTAGTCACAGGGTAAAAAGCCTTTGGTAACTATTCAGGAAGTTTGGGAAGCTGGCAGAGGAGGGACTGGCTTTTTATCTAATTCCTGTGAAAGCAATTTTCTTGTCTCAAGGCGAAAGAATGACTGCTCAGGATGTCTCCAGGGGAGGGGTCCAAAAAGCTAAAAAAAAAAAATTAAAAATACTATCACCACCACTACCACCAAAACATCAACAACTACAAAACTCTCAGAGTGCTGAAGGGAGCTTAGTCATTCTAGCGCCTTAGACATTCCAGGTTTGGCTGTTCCTGGAAAATGTGCTCTCCCCTTGGATCCGTGGTCTTCTCTCTCTCCTCTGATCCTGGGCTTCCCTTCTCCTTCTCTGTTCCTCCTGGCTCCCCCGCAACACATCACTGTCTTTATATTTCTCCACCTCGCTCTTGCTCTCGTTTCTCACTTTTTGGTAGTCTGTGGGGGCCTCCCCATCTCCGTGTGTCTGTCTGCCGGGCCCGTTCCTCTCCTCCCCTTTCCCTCATTAAAATTGATTTACAGAAGCAATTCATGTCGGAAGAATTTATTACTAAGCCTGGCCTCCCCCCCACCCCCACCCCATGACATTGCTCATGCAAGAAATGAGTATGATTTGGGCAAATGTCATAGCCAGCAGATAGGAGCAGGATTTTTCTTGCACCTATAAATTGTTCCTTTTTAATTCATAAGGGACTCCCTAATCTTTAGAAAATTAACCCCGCTCTTCTCTCCCCGCTCCAAAAAAAAAAAAAGTCCACCCAAACAGTGGTTTTGAAGGGGCATCTCTGGGGGGGGGGGGCATGGAAAAGAGCTCAGTTTAGGGCTGAGACTGGAGCAGGACTAAGGCTGGGGGCCGGACAAACTTTTCACCTCCTCTCTTCCCCCTCCCCTCCTCCGGCCGGGCTCCCCCTCCGCCGCCGCCTCCTTCTCTGTCTGTCTCACCGGCACGACTGCGAGTCTGGTCCCTCTACATCCAGGAACAAGCCGCTGCCTGGCCGATGGCTAGCTTTTCTTCTGTGCTTCCTTAGTCATTCACTCCCGGACTCGTCTCTGCCCGCTGGCTCCCCCTTTCCCTTTTCTCTCTGCCCCCCTCCACCGTCAGCACCCCAGCCCTTCCCCGCCGCTTGGCCCCGTCTGTCTCGGGTCTCGTCTCCAGCTGGTCCCATCCGCTCCGGGGCCTCCCGACCCCTCGCGCTTATCAGCCGAGGCCAGCCCCGGGGGACTTGACAGCTCTTATCTCTGCAGGGGCTGGCGGGTGTGAGAGTGTGTGTGTGTGTGTGTGTGTGTGTGTGTGTGTGTGTGTGTGCGCGCGTGTGTGTGTGTGTGTCTGTGTGCGCGTCTGTGTGTGCGTGTCTGCCCACGCGCGCGCCCCCACTCCTGTCCAGAGCCGGTGTCCACCTGGCCCCTAGCCCTCCCACGCCAGCTCCTCCCGTGCTGTTGTGGACGTGCATGTGTGTGTGCACGCGTGTGTGCAGCTACGTCTGAGTGTGTGCCTGCGTCTGCAGCTGAGGAGGAGCCAGCCCCGAGGTGTTCGGCTCTCTCCCTCCCATCCACGTGGCTCCCCGAGTGCTATATTAGGTTTGCAGGAAGCCGGCCCAGAAAGAAAGCCGAGCCGGGGCTGGGGGGCGGGGGGGGGGGGGGAGGGAGGGGGAGGAGGAGGAGGAGGAGGAGGAGGAGGAGGAGGAGGAGGAAGTCTCAGCGTGTCTGTTACACACTAGTGGCACGCTCCCCTCAGGTTCCCATTCTCTGCCTTATTCTCGCTGTCTCTGTCTCTCTGACTGTCTCTGTGTCTGACGCGCGCGCACACACATACACACACACACACACACACACACACACACACACACACACACACACAACCACAGTCATTTTCCTGTTTCTGTCTCTTTCCTTAGTCTGTCTCAAATTCACTCACTCCCTCACTTTTTCCCTCCCTCCCTCCCTCACTCTTTCCCTCCCTCACTCTTTCCCTCCCTCCCTCCCTTACTCTTTCCCTCCTTCCCTCCCTCACTCTTTCCCTCCCTCACTCTTTCATTCCCTCACTCTTTCACTCCCACCCTCCCTCTCTTTCCCTCCCTCTTTCACTCCCTCTCTCTTTCACTCCCCTCTCTCCCTCCCTCTCTCCCTCCCTCTCTTTCCCTCCCTCTCTCACTCCCTCCCTCTTTCACTCCCTCTCTTTCCCTCCCTCCCTCTCTCCCTCCCTCCCTCCTCTCTTTCCCTCCCTCTCTCTTTCACTCCCTCTTTCTCTCACTCCCTCTCTCCCTCACCTCTTTCACTCCCTCTCTCTCTTTCCCTCCTCTCCCTCCCTCACTCTTTCACTCCCTCACTCTTTCACTCCCTCCCTCCCTCACTCATTCCCTCCCTCCCTCTTTCACTCCCTCACTCATTCCCTTACTCCCTCCCTCCCTCTTTCACTCCCTCACTCTTTCACTCCCTCCCTCACTCCATTTCCCTTACTCCCTCCCTCTTTCACTCCCTCCCTCTTTCACTCCCTCACTCTTTCACTCCCTCTCTCTCTCCCTCCCTCCCTCTCTTTCCCTCCCTCCCTCCCTCCTCTTCACTCCCTCTCTCTTTCACTCCCCTCTCTCCCTCCCTCTCTTTCCCTCCCTCCCTCCCTCTCTCTTTCCCTCCCTCACTCTTTCACTCCCTCACTCATTCCCTCCCTCCTTCCCTCACTCCCTCACTCATTCCCTTACTCTTTCCCTCCCTCCCTCCCTTACTCTTTCACTTCCTCCCTCCCTCATTCCCTCCCTCCCTCCCTCTTTCACTCCCTCCCTCTTTCACTCCCTTCTCTCCCTCCCTCCTTCCCTCTCTTCACTCCCTCATTCTCTTTCACTCTCTCTCTCTCTCTCTCCCTCTCTCTCCCTCCCTCTCCCTCCTCTTCACTCCCTCTCTCTCTCTCTCTCCTCTCCCCCTCCTCTCCCTCCCTCTTCCCTCCCTCTTTCACTCCCTTTCTCTTTCACTCTCTCTCTCTCTCTCTCTCCCTCTCTCTCCCTCCCTCCTTCCCTCCCTCTTTCACTCCCTTTCTCTTTCACTCTCTCTCTCTCTCTCTCTCCCTCTCTCTCCCTCCCTCCTTCCCTCCCTCTTTCACTCCCTTTCTCTCTTCACTCTCTCTCTCTCTCTCTCTCTCTCTCTCCTCTCTCTCTCCCTCCTCTCTCTCTCCCTCTCTCTCTCCTCCCTCTCTCTCATCTCTCCTCTCTCTCTCTCTCCTCTTTCTCTTCTCACTTTCTCTTTCACTCTCTCTCTCTCTCTCCTCCCTCCTCTCCCCAGTGAGGCTCCCCGCTAGCGGGAGGGAGCCGACTCCTCCCCCAGTGTCTCCCAACCCCGGGCCGCCCCCGCCCCTCCGCCGCTTCTACGGGGGGAAGGTGTTCCGGAGGCGGCGCCCCCCGGCCCCGCCCCGCCCCCGCCCCTCGGCTCCCCGGGCTCCGGCTCACTCTACTCCCCCACTATGCCTGACAGTTTCGACACTTGGCAAAGACAAAGAGCGAGAGACCACGGGGAGGAGAGAGAGGAGGGAGACACGGAAGGGCCCGGGACCTCACTCCCCCTCTCCGGCTCACACCCCCCGCCCCATCCACACCCCTCCCCCCGCCGGGCCAGTCCACGAAACTCTCCACGCCGCGGGCCACGGTGAGTGTCGGCGCCGGCTCAGCCGCCTGCGTGCAGGAGAGGGGCGCCCTGGGGTCCACGGCGGAGCTCGGGCTGAGGGAGACTCGGGGGAGAGAGGAGTCCAGGGACCGGCTCCCCCAGGCTTTCCTTCTCCGGGACGTGCTGCCGCTCGCTCCCAAAGCCGGGACCCCGGGGTTCTGGAGGTTCTCGGAAAGGCCGGGGGAACGGAGAGGGGCACGGGTCGCGAAGGACGCGGAGAGACGTGAGGAAGCGGGGGGCCGGGCTTTGAGGACCCGCGGACGGGCTGCGGAGGGGGCAGAGCGAGCCCCACACAGGGTGGCAACTCGCAGCAAACAGCCCCGGGGGGAGCCGGACGGGGAAACGGGGGTGGGCTGGAGCGGGGTGCCGCAGGAGGCGGCTCCCTCTGCCCCCTCCGGCAGACCGGTGCCCGGGAGAGCAGGGAAGCCTCGCCGCAAGCCTTTTTCCTGGGATGCCCGAGTGATGCCAGGGGAAGGCAGAGATGGAAAGCCCACCGTCTGCCCCCCGAGCCCGGGGCTCTTTAGGACAGGATGCGGCGGCGGCGGCGCGGACGGCAGCGTGCTGGAAGCGGGAGGGAGAGAAGGCAGCGCAGCTCGGCTTCTTTCTCCAAACAGCCAAACCCCCCCAAAGCCCTCTTCGGCCAGGCGGAGTGAAAGCTCCCGGCCCCGCGCCCTTCCACTCGGGGCAGAAATGACAAGTTCCACGCTGCCGGAGGGGTGGGGGAGGAACGCCGTTCCTGGGACTTCAGGCGGCCGGGTGGAGGAGCGTGGGGTGTCTGTGCGTCCTGACCTTGGAAGGGGCGGGAGGAGAGGGAAAGTGGGAAAGGGACTTCGCCTAGAGTAGCTGGACAACCCAAAGTGAGCCTCTGCTGCACCCCAAACTCGACCTCGCCCGCCCCAGCCCCGTTAGGTGAAGCGGCAGCTCAGAAAAGCCCGCAAAGCCCAGGCACTTAGCAACTTTGTTCCCCTGCCCTTTCTTTTTATCTCCCTTTCCCTCCCTCCCCATTCCCTCCAGCCCCGTTATCTCTTTTGCCCTGGAGTTTGGTTTCCTCGGGGGGAGGACTCTGAGCTCTGTTTGCCTGCCAGTGGAGGCCCGTACTGTGACCCCGCGAAAGCTGGGGTTGGGAGCGCCCAACTGTGGCGCAACTTGTGGAGGCTGACTTCTCTGGGCTGGCCAGACCGAGGGGACCGGGAGGTGGAAACTCCCTGCACGAGAAGCGGGGCAGATCTGGCTTCTGCTTTGGGTTTTTGTGCAGATCCGAAGGTTCGGATTGACTCCTGGCTCAACACAGGTAAAGACTCTGCCGTCTCTCTTTTCTCAACTCCTCCATTCGATCCCCGAGGGAAGGGGGTTTAAGGGGGTTGACTCCGAAATCCCTATTCCATCCTTGCTCTTCCCTGCCCCCCTTTTATTTAAAAAAAAATGAACCAGCAAGACCCCACTACCATGTTCCCCCAACCCCATTAAAGGGGGGGGGGGGGAGAAGGAAGGAAGATTCCTAGAACTAATGCCTGAGGAAGCTAACAGGGTGTAGACACCAGTGGTTCTTGGTTGCTCCCGATTTGTTTAGAAAGAGGGGAAATCTCTTTGGGGGAAAATATTCTACGGATGCAGATCTGAACAAAGTTTATTTGGTCAAGTTCCAGATTCAAGGACCATCTGAAATGACCTTGAAAAATCACTTCTCTCTCAATCTTACTTTTCCCATCAGTGAAGAAAAAGAGGGAGACTACCTGACCTTTAAAGCGTCTTCTAGCTCTAAGTATGTTATCTTTCTGGACTGTATGACCACGTGCTTAAATCTTAATCTCTCTACTTAGTTTTTGGTTTTGCAAACCCTCATAACTCTATCTAATGCTATCTGCCTCTAGGGTTATTTTGAGGAACGTGTTTTGTTACCTTATACTGCTTTCTTTGCAAATGTGAATTTCTCTTGTTGGACTTTGGCAAAAAATGGTACTTATTTTATCCTCCCTGTTTCCAGAAAATGTAAAAACGGGACTTATTCTATCTTCCCTGTTTCCAGAAAAATGTTTGGGCTCCAGGGGAAAAAAAATTGGAACTTAGGTTTTGGAAAACAAAGAAACACTGCAAAGAGTTTCTACCAAAAGACCAATAGTAGCCTAGTTTAGAACCCCTTCTTTTTTCATCTCTTGAGTGAGGTTCAGGGAAGTGAGAAGTGACTTGCCCAAGGTCACATTTGCATTTATTAGCTTCTCAGATATAGGTAATTAAGGTTTTTTTTTTTTAGAACAAGTTTTCCTAGCAGCTTTTTACTTTTCTGGACTTTAGATCCCCCTTTCTAGAGGTACCAGTGTCTTCCTTGTCCTAAGTCCATTAACATACTTACCTCATTGAGGTCTGGGTTGTTTGAGGGGTGTGTACATGGGTCTTCTTTAATCCAAGTCGGTTCTAGTCTTTAGATTCTGTATAACTCCTTTTTCTAGCCCTATAGTGATATAGAAAAAGGCACACATGATCCTCTAGGTATCCCCGGACTGAAGTGTGGAGAAGAGAAGAAAAGTTGAGGAAATGGCAAGGATATCTGGATAGGGATGCAAGTGAATTTTTATTGTTTGTTTTTTGATGGTGGTTGTTTTTTTTTTTTTTCTTAATTCTGTACCTGAGTTTGACTAAAAGAATAACTGGAGTTCTGTATTCTCGATTCCACCACATACACACCCAGCTTCAACCCTTGGATCCAGTTTGATCCCATGAAGTAGCCATCTTGTACCAGACTAGAGACAGGAGAGAAGGATCCCAGTTTGATTAAAGCAGACTGCCCCTCCGGGGTTCTTCTAGGTATTGCTTTTTTTATCTTTCTGTGTGTATTGACTTGAAGTAGGGGGCGGCATCCCCAAAGTTACAGAGGCAGAAATTCTGGAGTGAGTTTGGAGAGAAGTCAAGGACAGTTTCTTAACCTGAAAGAATCAAGCTGAATACCTCTACTTCCAGGCAGGGCAACAGCCTACAGATCAGGAGACATATACTCTGCCCTAGCTGTTCTGAAGTGGGTGTGGGGGGATACTTTGGCTAGGGAACAACTTTTCTGGAAAAAAAACTCAAGCCCAAATCATAGCAAATCCAAAACATGTCTCTTCCTTTATTTACTCTTTTGGTGGGATTTCAGATCCTGATCTTTTTTGACTTGGTCAGGCTGATGACCTTAACCCCCCTCCTGCAATTGAGATAAACAGGAAACAACTAAAGGTAGAGAAAGGAGTTTCTGCAAAGGGTGCTGTAACTCTGGAGGACAGGATATGATCTGTCCCTTGCTTTAGGTTCTCTTTCCCCCTCTCCTCCACCACTCCTTGCCCCTCCCCCAGTTCCCCACCTCCCAATGCCTCTTTTTGTTCTATCTATGGAAAGGAAGCTTTTATTGATTACTCTGAATTGACAGTGTTAAAACTTGAGCTTGGCAGTACTGTTTTTTTTACTATGAAACCAAAATGTTCATCCTTCACTCAGCTTTTTCCTTTAGCACATAAGAGTTTTACAGACTTTACTCAAGAAAACAGCAGTAGTCTGCCCCCTTTTGGGTGTGAAGAGATCTAACAGATTCTTTAGATCTTAAGAGTTCTAGCCACTATCTGTGTTGGGCTTCAGGACTTGGGGTCTCCTTGTTCTTGGATTAGCCAGTTATGTTAAACTAGAGGATGTGAATTCCTAGGTCCTGTGGATAGGGCTCTGAATTTGAAATCAGAGCCCCTCGATTCTGATTACAGTTCTGCTATTTACTACATATGTGATCTCAGGCAAGTTTCTTGAAATCTCTGGGAATCTTTTTTTCCCCCAGTAAAATAAAAGGGATAGAATTATAGAAGGTCTAAGGTCCTTCAAGCTCTGGATCCCCCTTTTTTCAGAATGTATACATTGAACTAGGACTCAGGAGATCTGGATTCAATTCCTAGGTCACTACTGACTAGCCATGAAATGATGGGGTTGTACTAGAATTCAAGGGTTCTTGACATGGAGTCCATGAACTTTTAAAATAAAAATAATTTGAAAAATGTATTTCAGTATAATTTCTTTCCTTTCTAATCCTTTGTATTTTATTTGATGAATTTAAAAATATGATTCAAAGAACACATACTTGGCCTTGACTAGACTGCTCAAGGGGTTCAAGACAAGAAAGGTGAAGAATCTCTGGAGGAAATGATTTGATTTCTTTCAAGCTTCAACAACCTATTAATCCACAACAGATTCAAAAAGGAATCCAACAAGTCTATCAATCTCTCCCGCTATCCTTGTGTACAAAATGGTAGGTCATAGGAGAATAC
Organism: Macrotis lagotis; assembly: GCF_037893015.1. Classification (NCBI taxonomy): domain Eukaryota; kingdom Metazoa; phylum Chordata; class Mammalia; order Peramelemorphia; family Peramelidae; genus Macrotis; species Macrotis lagotis. The sequence continues at coordinate 600,532,610 of NC_133666.1, read as the reverse complement.
AGATTTATGCTTGAATGACTAAATTCAGAGTTGCTGAATTATTAAAATGGAGGTATCTAGTGGAATGCCCCTAGGCTCTGTCATGTACCCTGTGTTTTTCAACTTTTTTTTTAATCCAGAGTATATGATCAGTTGTGAAATCTTAAGTCTCATTTCTGATATCCATTCAAACATTGCTAGGTAGGACACTTAACTTCTCAGGGCTCCAGGTAAATTTCCAAGTCCCTAAATCTATCTCTAAATTCTGTTCTTGATAATCTCTAAGATCTCCAGTGCTAATAGCCTTTTACTTTGCTTAACAGTTGCCTTTTCTCAAGGGATTTGAACCTTGCTCCACCATTGTACCATAAAATTAATCACCAGAATTATTGAATAATAAAATTAGAGCCAGAGCCCTCAAATCCTTTACATCAGTGCAAATGAAATATGTTTTTTTTCACCTTATAGGTTTTATTTATTTTTTTTTGCAACAGTATGGGAATCTATTTTGCATGATTTCACATGTTTTTATTGTTTGCCTTCTCAATGGTTGGAGGGGAGGCTGGAGGGAAAGAGAGAATTTGGAAATTAAATTTTTTTTAAATGTTAAAAATAAATAATAAAATTTTAAAAATCTTTCAGTGGACCAGGACCCTTTCAAAGACTATTAATTGAAGAAAACAAGAAATAAAGGAAGTTATAGAGAAAGGAGTTTCTTCAAAGGGTGCTATAAATCTAGAGGACATGATATGATCTGTCCTTTGCTATAGGTTCTCTTCCCTCTCTCCTCCACCCCTCCCTGCCCCCCCATCTTGCTCCCCATCTCCCCTGCCTATTTTTGATCTATCTATAGAAAGGAAACTTTTATTGATTATTCTGAATTGATAGTGTTAAAACTTGAGATTGGCTGTATTGGTTTTTTTTTACTATGAAATCAAATTGTTCATCCTTCACTCAGCTTTTCCTTTTACCCATAAGAGTTTTAAAAACTTTAATGGGAGCCCCCCCCAGACTGATGAATCCCATAGGTTTGATTAAATATAACTATCTGTCCATCTATCTGTCTATCTTTCCATCCAACTAGAAATATATACATATAAAGATAGTTAGACATAGAGGCAAGAGATATACATATGCATACATATATACATATAGATATACATATCTATTAAACATCTCTCTTCTTAGAGAGAAACTTTATTAAAAAGGACAGAGTAGTGCTTTGGAATAGTTTCTGAGTCAAAAGATGTGGGTCTCAGTCCTTGTTGTACAAGACTTTAAGCAAGTCATTTCCATACTCTGGACCTCTGTTTTCTCATCTATAAAATGAGGGAGTTGGAGAAGATGATCTCCAAGAAGAAAAAGTGAACATTAACCTGAGACACCAATTGAATCAACACTGCTTCAATATAGTTAGTTTAAATACATATTCAACCAGAAGACCATGGTTGTCCACAATTACCTTCATATATATTTACTTAGAAGGAAACATTTGAGTAGAATAAAAATTCTGACTGCTGATAAACCAGATATAATGGAATAGTGCCAAAGAATCATTTCTATCCATAGTGCATGAAACAACTCTGTATTAAAGACCAAGTTTGTCTAATTAGATATTTATCTTCTGAGAAATTCAAACATATTTAAAAACAATAAAAAACAAACAAACAGGTTTTTCTTTATTTAGAAGACTGGACCAAAGGAGAGAAAATCTACTTTTGAATGTATAAAGACATCTGTTCTGTAGATTGTTATCAAATCTTTGAGCTAGAAGACACAACCAAAGTAACTTAGTACAACATGACTGTTGAATTAATCAACTGATTGGTTCATTCATTCATTCATTCATTAATCATTTATGTGCCAGGGGCTATACTGACTTTCAAATCATCTCTATGACATCTTCAACAAATGTTATCCAATTTATATTTGAAAACCTACATTAATAGGTACTTACCAGCTCCTGAGTCAGTATCTAGGGAGATGATTCTCCAGTCAATTTGTTTAGCCTTAACCTCTTTCCTGATCCCCAGTATTAGATCTCCAAATATCTACTGGATGTCTCATAGGCATCTTAAATTGAACATGTACAAAACTCAACTGCCTGGAACTCTCATCCTTATATATCTGCCTCCTGGCTTCCTTGACTTCTTTCATGTTTCAGATAAAGTCTTATCTTCTCCCTTATTTGTAGAGGCTCCCCTCTGAGACTGCTGTCACTTTATCCTTTCTATGTCCCATCTGTACATAGCTTGTTTGTATCTTGTCTTCCCCTTGAGAACAAGGACTAATTTTTCACCTTTCTCAGCACTTAGCACAGTGCTTGGTCGCTTACTTGCTGATCTGCTATTTCACTTTGAAATGGTTTTAATTCCTAGAGATTTAATAATAAGTTACATCTAATAGATTTTCACAGATGAGAAAAGTGAGGCTTGGGGATTAAGTGACTTGTCCAAGGTTACCCAACCAATGAATCTTAGAGCCTGGATTCCAACCCACCTTTCTACTTAAGTCAAGTTCACCATATTTTTTTTTGAAGTTCAACTGACTGAGTTACAGATGTTGATTGAGTTGATTTGAATTTTGGTTTTCAGGGAGAAAAATTTCAGTTTAATGTAAGGACAGAGTTACAAAAGGGCAAGTTACAGGCTTCCTAAGGAAAGGTTAGCTCTACCTCATTTACATATGTGTGTACATGTGTGCATGCGTGCACACACACACACACACGACAGGACATTTCTGAAACATCAGCCAACAGGAGCTATTTCCTCCTCATCCATCTCATATGTTTTCTCCTTGAATCAGTCAGTGTCCAGAGATTAAAGTGATCTCTATATTCTGATGAATAACCAAGGCTTTAGATCATGGAGATATTGAAGGCAGGATAATATCAAACTCAGGATGAGAACAATTTGTTCCAAGGGTCATGAAAGAGACTGAAGCAGGTAGCATGAGTGCTTTGTGCTTGGCCAGACATAGTACATGCCAAGGTCTTACAGCTACTACATCCTGGACCATTGCCAGGAATCTTGACTTTTGTCTTGTCACTGGACTTGAATGACTAGAAGAGAGTGTGAGGTTGATGACTGTGCAACTGCCTCTCTTAAAGCCAAGTCAGGAGCAAGTCAAGATATCATACTTGTGGTATCTTTGGTTCTCTTGAAGAATGAACAACAACAACTTAAAAGGCTTCATGTTGACTTCAAAAAACCACAAATTAACTTTATCTCTGTTATATTACATTTTATGTATTTTTGCTGAATTTCTCAATTAGATCTTAATCTGATGGGGCTGAAAAATTGGCACCTCTGATGAAGCCATACACTAGCTTCTGAAGACAGGGTCTAAGCTGAACTCTGTTAAAGATAAGATAAATCATTTCTCTTCAATAGGCCATCCTCAGTTTCCTCATTTGTAAAATGGAGATTGTGTGGGTTGTAACCTACTAAACTAACTTAAATTACTACTAATTGTCTCAGTTATAAAATTATTATCACTTTACTCTAATAATAAGAATATTAACAGCAAGCATTTATATAGAACCTTAAGGTTTGTAAAACACTTTGCAGATGTTGCCTCATTTGATCTTCATAACTACCATAAGAGGTAAGTCCTATTATTACCCCCAGTTTACAAATGAGGATACTGAGGCAAACAAAGCTTAAGTGACTTGTCTAGGGTCACATGCTAGTAAGAGTCTCAAACTATAATTGAACTTAGGTCTTCATGACTCCCAAGTCTGGTTCTCTATTGGATCACTGAAGATTGTGTATTGTTCATTTCATCACTAATATTTTTATTAAAAGTAGCAGTCTTGGTTTTGGAAGAGATGAAGAGTAAACAAAATTTGGACTTTGCTGTCCCATGCTTTCTTTTAAAATGCTGTTAATCCTACCACCTGGTGGAGAATTGGATATATGATAATTATTGCTTGGAAAACATTTCAGTAGCAACAATGAGCCTAACTTGTCTTAATGGAAAATATTTCTGGTTATTCCTAAAGCATAATTTTATGTTTCAAAACCCAAATCACATGACAGAAACTTTATACATTCTAATAAACCTTTGCTTGCTTTAGTTAGTCCTCATCTCTGTCACCATGCAAATTAAGTCAAACATAGATAATCCTTGCCAACCAGCCATTTAACATGCCTTAATCTAGATAGAAATTAGAAAATTCATCAGGGCCAGTATATATGTAATCTGAAGATTCAGTTACCTATGAAAGAATCACTGGACCTGTTGACTATGGTTTTCACCTTCCCTGGGTAGCTGCTATTGAATTCTCACTGTCAGAGCCCAGGGGTATTGACTTCATGTAGTCTTTACTCTAAATGGTTGATTTATGAGAAGGGCATAGCAATTTCATGTTTAGATGGGGTGAGAGCAGAAGGAAGTATAGAATCTCAGTCACAAGGGATTCCTGGGGAAATCCTTAGAGGCAGAATGGTTCCAAGAAACTATTCTATAAAGATGTATTTAAATGATCCAATTTTCCCCATAGTCTATTATTATCATTATTATTATTATTACTTAGAGAGTAATCTCTAAAATCAGTTCCCACTCTATCATTCTAGGTTTTGGTGGTACAAAATGCAACACTGTACAATAAGCAGTCAAGGATGCCAATTTTTTTCAATTCTAAAAGAAGAGATTAATAAAAAAAAAACAACACTTCTGCATTGATAAGAGCCTGGTGACCCTTAGCAGACAACATGATGAACAAGTAGTAGTAAGACATCCATAAGTACCTTCTGAATCATCAGAGAGCTAAAATATGACTAGAATAGTTGCTGGGCTGAGCACATTTTGTTATATTCCAAATCTGACAGTAATTTGGATATGGAATAAATGGTAACTTTCTCATGATTAGAACATATGACTAACTGAAATACCCAATTTGTCCAGATCAAATTCAATAACAGACAAGTTACACTGTCTTGTCAACAATCATTTATTAAGCACCCACTACATTCAAAGAAAGGTACAACAATCCCTGTTCTCAAGGAATTCATTGTCCAATGGGTGAGACAACATGCAAATAACAAACAAACATTATCTCTTATTAACATTGTTCTCATTAACATTATTTCTGTTGTATAAGATTTTTATTTATTTTTGTTAACCAGTTCTCAATTATACCTTAAATTTGGTAGGACTGAAAATTTGACTCCTCTGATGATGAAGGTTGTTGTGTTGTAACCTACTGATTATCTGGAGTACATGAAATAATTCTACATTAAAGACCCATTAAAGTAACAAATTAGTATTAAACTAATGTAATAAGAACGTTGGTCTTATAACACCACCAGCATGGTGCTCATGCATAACCATTCAGTGACATGAGATGCTAGGCATTTTTACTGCCATCTATGGATCATTTCCAATTTATCCTCCATATAGTTTGTTTCTAGATAGTTTTCATGTAATTTCCCCCATCAGACTGTGAGCTCCTTAAAAGTAGGATTTGTTCTTTGCATTATTCCTATCCTCAACATTTAACAGTGTTTGGCATATAGTTTAATAAATGTTTATTTACTGACTCACTGACCAAAATGGACATAATTAGAGGTTGGAGAGGGGGGGAGCACTAACATTAAGGGGAATCAGAAGAGGCTTCTTAGAAGATGGGGTTTAGCTGAGACTTGAAGAAAACCAAGGAAGTCAGGAGGCAGAGTACAGATATAGGATGCAGTTGGTGAAAATACCCGTAATTGGGAGATGAAATAGCCTGTGTAAGGAGCCATAGGAAGGGCACTGTCACTGAACTGGAGGATGTGGAGGGGTAGGGCTAGGTGGGTAAAAAAGATATAAGAAGACTGGAAAAGGAGGAGGGGGCCAAGTTGTAGGGAGTTTTCAAAACCAATTTCTAGATTTATTTAGTGAGAGTTTTGTATTCTAAATCTTATAAGTTTGTATCAGGCAAACTCAGATTCATCAAATCTTAGAACATTAGCTTTGAAAGTAACTTGAAAACAGAATATATGAACTGTAATATTAAGCTGTAAGTGACTTACAGATGAGGAAACCAAGGTCCAGAAAAGTGAAATAGCAGTACCTAGATAAATCTCCTGGTCTCCTAATCCCCTTTCTCATGAACTTTCAAACACCCAACCTATCCATCCTACCCCACTGCTTTAGAAGGAAGTTATAAATTCGGATAGCAAAATGGAAAAGTACATCACAGGCCTTCTTAATCTGCACACTTTGGAGGTTTGGACTCTAAAGAATTCTTAACCTGGAGCCTCTGAATTTGTTTTTAAAAATATTTTGACTTAGAGGATAGAGCACCGGCCATGGAGTCAGGAGGACCTGAGTTCAAATCCAGTCTCAGACACTTAATAATTACCTAGCTGTGTGACTGTGGGCAAGTTACTTAACCCCATTGCCTTGCAAAAACTAAAAAAAATAATGATTTTTGACTTTCCATAGAATCGGTTTCCTTTGTATGTCTATATTCTATTCAGTTAAAACCTGATTCTGAGTGGAGTTCCCTAGGTTTCACCAGATTTCCAGAAAAAAAAAAGGTGATAAATCTCTTAGTTAAATGCTCTAAAGTTCCATCTACCTCCAGGGTTTTGTGTTCTAATGTTCAAAGTTCTAAGGTCTCTTCCAGATTCAACATTCCGTGAATAATCAGGGTTAGCCTTAGCCATTATTGACCTTTCAAGATCTGTTTTTCATCTCAAGAATTCCTTCCCTTCCTGATATGACAAGCCTTTCTCTCATTAAAGTACTTACTAATAGATACATACCTTCTTGGTAAGATATAGTTCAATAGAAGACTCTGACTCTGAAGTTAAAAGGTCTAGATTTCTCAATTTTATTATTTTCTATGTGATACTGAACATCACTTAATGATCCTTAGCCTCAGTTTCCTCATCTATTAAATAAGAAGGTTCCTTCCACCTCAAAACTTATGATCCAGTAATCAGGAAGACCCAAATAGAGTAGATTTGTAAGTGATGGAGAAAAATGTCTTTGTGTGCCTGCTCTTTACCCCTCTTTTTACCTGATTCTACTTAAATAAAGAATGGAGTTGGCTGGAATCCATAGTAGACTATGCATAGTTAGCTGAGAATATGCTTTTTAGAAAGGCAGATTTTTTGAGAGCACAAGGTAAAAAATTATAGCTTTTTGAAATATTATGTGCAATAATTGGATTCAGATGCCTAAGATTTCTAACTGTAAAGAACTATCAAGATCACATAGTAAAACACTTTTCATCCTACAGATTAAACAATTGAGTACCAGATGGTCACCCTACCGGTACACAACAGAGTCTAAATTTGAACCCAAGTCTTCTTATTGCAAATATGCCCTCTCTATTATTTCATTCTGATAGCAATAAGCAATGTCAAGTCATCTGACTTTTCTCATATGAACATATTTAGAACAAGTGGTCATCATGGTCACCATGATTCAATATGTCTGTTCACGTGAATCACATTATTTCCACTTTATTTTTCTTTCTAGAGACAGCCCCACAGGAACAACCACCAAAAAAAAAAAAAAAGATGCTGCCATCAAAAAAATATAAATAAGGCTGAATATTGGATCCAGGGTCAAATTCTAGGGAACACATGGTTTTATGATTGCTATTACAGTTTATATTTCTACCTTCCTGCATCCTAGATCATAATCTGTGCACATATCAGAAAGGACTTGTTTTCTTTTTCTCTTTTTTTCTCATCATGTTACATTTATATATGTGTATATAAATATATATATAGAGAGAGAACATATGTACATGAACATATTTGTACTCTTTGTGTATATATATATATATATATATATAGAGAGAGAGAGAGAGAGAGAGAGAGAGAGAGAGACAGAGAGAGACATATGTATATTTGAATGTATATGGATGTTGCTGTTGTTTGGTCATTTTTAATTATGGAGAGGTTGGCCATTTCCTTCTCCAGGAAGGAGTCTGTGTGTACATATCCACATATGTACAATACATTTATACATATATGTATTGCTTGTATTAAATATATATATATATGTATATCCATATATGTGTTTGAATACACACAAAGAAAAAGATACCCAGAGAAAGTAATCAAATGCTTGGACTTTGCTAAAAGGGAAATCTGAGCCATATTCCAAGAAAAAATATCAGCCAAGGGGTGGCTAGGTGGCATAGTGGATAAAGCACTGGCCTTGGAGTCAGGAGTACCTGAGTTCAAATCTGGTCTCAGACACTTAATAATTACCTAGCTGTGTGGCCTTGGGCAAGCCACTTAACCCCATTTGCCTTGCAAAAACCTAAAAAACCAAACCAAAACAAAAAAATATCAGCCAAGTGAATTTTATTATGAGAAGATTCCCCAGTAATAGCAAGGAGCTAAGAACAATATACATCTGGCAAGAAAGGAGATCTGAATATAGAATTTATTTCTGTGACATTAAGTTCAGCTTTAAAGGCTGATGAGTGCAAACTTTGAAATATAGTTAAATCTCAGATATCATATATATTATTAGTTTGAAAAACACAATTCAGCCCCTTCATTTTACAGTAAAAAAAATGGAAAAAAGTGAAGAAACAGTAGAAAAGCAACTAGCTCAAGATCACACAAATATGTAGTGAAGTGGGAATGTCTGTACTTAGGGCTCAGGCACTGTGCTAAATGGGTTTTATTTTGTTTGTTTTTAAATTATTACTTCATTTCATCTCTACAACAACCTTGTAAGGTAGGTGTTACTATTATTGTTATTTTACAGTTGAGGAAACTGAGGGTGAAAGAAGTTAACCTCCCAAGGATCACCCAACTAGGAAGGATCTGAATTGAGATTTGAACTCAGGTTTTCCTGTCTCTAAGTCCAGTGTTTCATTTATTATATCACCTACCTATTTCAATAGAACCAGCATTCAGACCCAACTCTAACACTGCTAAACTTACTGCCTTGCCAAGTAGCATTTTTATGTTGTGCCGGATGTTTTTCTTTTTAAGAGAAAAGTTATCATTTTTAGCTTTGAGGCAAAAGATTGGGATTTTAAAAATTATTTTATTTCATTAAATATGTCTCAATTACATGTAAAAATTTCTAACAATCATTTTTTAATTCTAAAAATTCTAAAATTCTTAAAAACTTAAAAAAATTCCTAATTCTCTCCCTCTCTATTGTTCCTCCTTAAGAAGGCAAGCAGTCAATTAAATTTGTGAAGTTATGCAAAACATTTCCATAATAGTCATGTTACAAAAAGGAAACATGCAAAAAACAATAAAAATAAAGAAAAAATTAAAAAGGATACTTCAATCTGCAATCAGAATTCATTTGTCTCTCTGATGGGAGATAGCATTTTTTCATCATGGGTCCTTTGGAAGTGTCTTGGTTCATTCTTGATCAGAGTATCTAAGTATTTGACAGTGATCATCCTTAGTATTGCTGTTATTATGTATAAGATTATCTTGGGTCTGATCACTTCATTCTTCATCAGTTCATGTGAGTCCTTCCAGGTTTCTCTGAAAGCATCCTGCTCTTTTTTTTTAATAACACAATATTATTCCATCAGTATTATTTATCACAATTTGTTCTGTCATTCCTCAAATGGCCTTAGAAGACACCTAATCTAACCCTGTTATTCAACAAAAGAGGAAGGGTAGGCTTAGTTAGAAATGGAAAATGACTGTCCTGAAGTTACTCAGTTAGAAGTTAAACCTGACTCACAAGATCAAGAAGGGGAGTTGAGGGGTGAGTCAGAAAAGGGCAACTGGAATATTCATGGGATATGGACTTCTTTTTCTTCTCCTCTTTTTTAGACCTATCTCCAGAGGCTAAGTTGGATGCTATTTTCATAGGGCTTAAAAAAAATAAGCATGGGAAATCAGAGTAACTAATTAGTCTGTTCCCTGGGATCAGTAATGTAAAGACAGCAATATAATTACTGCTCTGCATTCTTAGCTCTCTACTGCATCAGCAAAGAAACTGAGGCTGTTGTATATAAATAACATTTAAGCTATTCTTTCTCCCAAACCATAGTTACATTTGGAAGACTCTCTGTGTGAATGTGCTGGAGTGCGATTGCATGGTTCTACATAAAACACAATTACCAATTATATCTTCTTAAAAGCCAATTCAAAGCTATTTAACCCAATAATTGAAGTTGGTTCAAAGTTATAATTTGCTTCTATGATAATAATAATGATGATGTTGATAGCTAACATTTCTATAGTGCTTATTGAGGGCCAGGAACTATGTGCTAAACACTTTACAATTATTATTTCATTTGAATCTGTCTCACAATAGTCCTTGAAGGGATTTATGAGCATCTTATTTCTCAAGTTAGTAGGATTGATTGCCTTGTAATTTGAAGTAATAATAATAATAATAATAATAATAATATTTTATTTACCATGTCAGGGTTTGCAGAGCACTTGACAAATACCTCATTTGATTCTCAGAACAACCCATGGAGGTACGAACTATTATTAACCGCACTTTACTGATGAGGAAATTGAGGCAGATAGTAGTAAAGTGACTTGTCCAAGGCCTTACCCAAAAAACTTGGAATTACTTATTAGTATAAGCAGTGTTTTTATTTAAATTAAACTCTGACTCCTTGTTCCTGGTCAAATACCATCAAACAATTTTACTAGGCTGGTGACTGAAAACTCTCACCAAAGTCTTCCTTCCTCTAAATCTTCATAAAAGAATGAAGGGGACCCTTGGTTTCCTCAAGACTATGTTGGTTGAATGACTATTATAAAAAATGTTTTATATGACTGCACCTGTATTAATCTATGTCGAATTGTTTGCCTTCATAATGGGGGAGTAAGTGGGAAAGATGGAGGAAGAGAGAATTTAGAACTCAAAATTTTAAAACTGAATGTTAAAATTTGTTTAAACATGTAACTGGAGAAAAATAAAATACAATATTAAAAGAGAAAGAAAAGAAAATGAGAGAGAGAGAGACAGAGATAAAGAAAGACAGAGACAGAGAGAAAGAGTGACTATGTTGATCAAATCCAAACTTTGGCAAATTTGACCAGGTTAGAAAGCTTTGAAAATAGATGCATTTGGTTATATGCTTTTTTTTCCTAATGTTCATCCTTGATAAAAATTTGGAGATGCTCATCACCAGTTTGGGTCTAGAGAGATGGGTTGGAGAAATCATAGATCTTCTCTATCTAAGATGATCTAAAAGTCATAGAGGGAATTGTCAATATTCTTTGTCTGAGAGAGTAGCCATCATGCTAGAGTTCCATGCTAGAAGGATGGAGTGCTGATGTAATAACAATAATAATAGCTGTCATTCATAAAGCACTTTAGGATTTGCCAAGTGCTTTATAGCTATTGGATCATTTGAACCTCACGACCCTGGGAGGGAGGATCTATTATTATTTCCATTTTATAGATGAAGAAGTTGAGGCAAACAGAGGTTAGGTTCCCAGGGACACGCAACAAAATGTTTTCCTGATACTGTAGCCCAGTATTCTATGTTATGTACCACTTAGTTGTCCCTAATATAATGACTGAAGAATATAGAGTATAGGCAATCAGAAGAACTGGGTTCAAGGATAGTTTCTTCCCCCACTTACTATGTGAACTTGAGTAAATCACAAAATTGGGGAACATATCCAAGAGTCTCATAGTACCCCCCACCCTTTCCCCCTTTTCTCCTTCCTCCTACTCAGAACAACCCTTGGATTGGTGAAATATGCAAAACAGACCTTAATCAGAATGCATTGATTAAGTGTTTACCATTTTGCCAGGCATTATTGCCTGCCCTCAGGAAACTTACAGTCTTAAGTCCTGGGTGGCCCCCTTCTGCTTCCAACGTTGAGCAGGGGAAGGCAACCCCACACACTATTTTTAGACCATTTACAAATATTAATATAATAGATCACATACATACATTAACATGGACAATAATTACAAAAGAAATTCAACTATGGCTATAATAAAACAGGCAGGGGATCTGGAGCCAAAAGGACCTGGCTATGAATAACAAGTTAATGGCTATATGATTTTAGCTAAGTCAGTTTCCCTCCCTCTCTATAGTAAAGTCTAACTAGATGGTTTCTAAGAAGGACCCCCTCTAGTGCTAAGTCCTAGGATCCCCTCTTCCCTATTCATCACTCCCCACCCTATAATGAGTTTTTTTTCTTAAGAATGGCAGCTGGGATATCAATCTTTCAAATAACATTTATTTAACAACAACTATCTCCTGGGTTACTGAAAAAAATTAAACAGTTCCTGCCATAGAAGAGCTTATAATTTATTGAGGAAAATAGTACATACAAAAATAAAATAAATAAAATAAAATAAAATAAGTATGTGTAGTATGACAAACACAGTTGACTAAGAATTAACTGAAGTTGCCCTCACCTCTATTCCCAGGCCAATCAATTGCCTGGGGCTGATCAGATATATCTCCCTCCATATTCCTAAACTTACTTTACTGAAAGATTCCTAAACTTGCTTGTTATGCAAAACTTACCTGGTGAAACTGGGAGCTACCTAACTCCTCTTACCTGCAGCTTGGCCAATCCTGGACTTAGTACTCTATGTAAACCCTGTTCCAAGCCCCCACTGGAGGTACCCCAGCATTTGCTGTGTGGCGCCCCATGCTGCAACTCACTTGCCTAATTAAAGACTTCCATTCTGTTGTATTGACAATTTTCATTTAAAATTCATGTATACAAATATTCCCACAAAATAAGTAGTTAATTTGGGGGGAAGGGCCCTAGCAGTAGGAGGAAGCAGAAAAGGTAACTTGTGATTTGGAGTAAATGAAAAAGGGGAGCTATGAGGTGGAAGTGCATACCATCTTTTTTTTAAGGTTTTTGTAAGGCAAACAGGGTTAAGTGGCTTGCCTAAGGCCACACAGCTAGGTAATTATTAAGTGTCTGAGACTGGATTTGAACCCAGGTACTCCTGACTCCAGGGCCCGTGCTTTATCCACTATGCCACCTAGCCACCCCAAGTGCATATCATCTTGAGAGATTTGAGTTCTTCAGCTCCTGACTCCATTTGTAGTTTTCTTGGCAGGAATACCAGAGTAGTTTGCCATTTCCTTCTCCAGCTCATTTTACAGATGAGGAAATTGAGGCAAACAGGATGAAATTGCTTTCCAAGAGTCATACATTCTAGTATTTGAGGCAGGATTTGAACTCAGGAAAGTGAGTGTTTCTGACTCTAGGCCAGGTACTTCATATCATTTCTTAGGAATTCTAATATACAGTGGAAATTGAGGGAATAATGGAGGTGAATACTTCATTATATATATGAAGAATAGCAAAAAGACCAGTTTCACCAGACCATGAAATGTGAAGAGGGCAATTTACCATCAAGTTGGAAAGATAAATTGGAAACAGGCTGTGAAAGACTTAAAGCTCATGAATCTTATATTTGAATCTACAGGTAACAGGGAACCTTTGCAATTATTTGAATGAGGGTATGACATGGACAGACTTACACTTTCAGAAAATCATTTTTGTCCCTGTATATAAGACGAATCAGTGGAGAGGAACTTAAGGCAGGAAGACAAGTTGGGAGTTTTTGACAGTAATCTAGGTAAGAGGTGATAAAGTCCAAAATAAGAATGATGACTGAATAAAGAAAGGGGGATGGATGCCAGACTTAAGAGTATAGCTATAAAGCTGAAAGAAACCTCAGAAGCTATCAAATTCCAACCCACTTATTTTACAGATGTAGGAACTGAAGTTTCTAACCAGAAGCTCAAAAGACTTGGGATGAAGTTTTCTTCACTGATAAGGGTTGGAGGAGATCTCTTGTCTCTCTGATCCCTCAGAGGAGTTTAATTTGTACCCATATCAGGTACAGCAGAAAAAGAACTCGAAGTTTTGAACAAATATATTAAGAGAAACTGACTGGAGCAGCTAGGTGGCCAAGTAGATAGAGCATCAACCCTAGAGGCAGGAGGACTTGAGTTCAAATTTGACGTCAGATGCTTACTAGCTGTGTGACCCTGAGCAAGTCACTTAATCCCAGTTGCCTTGGCGAGAGAGAGGGAGGGAGAGAGAGAGAGAGAGAGAGAGAGAGAGAGAGAGAGAGAGAGAGAGAGAGAGAGAGAGAGAGAGAGACTGACTTTATTTTCTTGACATAGTTGGAAAAACATCTAGTCCAAGTCTTCATTAGACAAATAAGGAACTAAACAACAAAAAGAAGGAGTAGGCACTTGAATTCAAATACCTTGCCTTTCTCCTAATTCATGCTGGGAATTCAGGATTCTTATCATTCCATTTGCATTTTGCAAGAACCTATGTGTGCTCAAAGGTCCAGTTTCCTTCTGAACAACAAGGAAACTCTCCCAGTTGAGATCGCAGATCTTTTGCTATTACTGCCTATTTTAATATATGTATGTGGTCTGTTAAATTTGTTTGTAGATGATTTAAAAATAGTAGATTGTCTCTTTACTAGGGAATCTTAAAATAGTAAGATTTCAAATCCCCACACTCATGAAGAGCTTGGCTAGTTACAAGGAAAGATGTTGGGTTTAGTAAATCCACAGTTTCTGTCCTCATGAAGTTTATGGTCTAGAAGGAAAACTTCATTTCTCTCCCTTTTTCTGATGTATAAATTTGTGCTTATGTGGTCCTCTTCCATTCATTTCATAGTTTTGGGGTGAAGTTATGACTTAAAGAGTCATAAATACTAAGTAATTAGCAAATCCTTTTGAAACTTCAACATTTCAAGTATTCAAAAGCAAAACAAAACACAATTACTTTAGAACTCAGAATAAAAAGGGAGGAAGACTGGGGGAGTTAACAGTTGTCAGAATGGTATTTCCTTGCTGCATGATTCTCAGAAAATAGCAATCTCTTATCTGGTGAAAGTAGTAGTCACTATACACTGGGCAGGGCCGGGCTGGGGAGCCTGCCTAATTATGGCCAAAGCTGACTCCCCACAAGTTTTAAAAAAAAGAAGATAAAATGTGACAGTTGTTGCTCTGTTGAACTCACCCCTGCCCCCTTCTCTCTCTTCCGTACATAGCCCTGGGAAATCTACTGTAGGAAGAAAAGGCCTCTCATCAGAAGATGATAGGAATTATTGCTCTAGCAATCTCAAAGATTTTTCAGAAACTAGGACACAAGCCCCCATGAAGAGATTTGGTTCTCACTTTTTCCCATGTCTAAAGTGAGAAGGTGGAACTAGGAAAGTTCCCCCCCCCAACTTATAGTACAAGAGGACCCCTTTTTTTTTACTTAATAATTCTACTAAAATTTCCATGATAAAACTTGTACATATTAGTATCCATTGAGGAAATATATCAAGAAAAAGTATACTATAATTTCTGTGACACTTTTAAAGAATTCTTTACAAATATCATTAATATAACATTTATGTTAAAAATGTATATGTATCATCAAGAGACATATTTACTTCTTTATTATATTAAATCTGGCTAGATCTTTTGTAGGAACTAAAATGAGGATAAAAATGATGTTTGATGTGCTTATGGGTTATTATAGCCTTTAAAACCTACAGGAATTGGGGCAGCTAGGTGGTGCAGTGGATATAGCATAGGCCCTGGAGTCACAGGGACCTGAGTTCAAGTCCAGCCTCTGACATTTAATACTTACTAGCTGTGTGACCCTGGGCAAGTCACTTAACCCCACTGCTCTGTAAAAAACAAAAAAAATTAAAAAAATAGAAAACCTACAGAAATCACTGGCCTATCTGACCCACAATAAGCCTCTAAAACTTTCACTACTCTAGGAAATTTCTAAGCCTGTAAGTTAAAAAGAATTTGTTAACCTGCATTGGTAGAAGGACTTTTTTTGCTTAGGAATTTGCCATATCTTCAGTGAATTCACAGATCCAGTAGTCTCAGTCTTTATCTTCAGCCCTAATGATCTTTCTTATTGTGAAGAAAGTGCTTTGTAAATCTTAAGCTACAGAGTGAATTGAGCAAAGTCCCTGCTCTCAGAAGTTCATAGTCAAATAAAGGAATGCCTCATTTGCTAGAAATCCAGGGACAGAGAATGATAATGAACAAAATAAAGAAAATGTCAGGGATGGCTGGGCATATAGTTCAGAAATGGAAAACATGCAAATGGAAAGAAGATTGATTTAAGGCTGGAAAGGTGCAGGGACCAGGAAGGACTAATTTATAGGGAACCTTGAAGATCCCTCTAAACTATTTGATATCAATTGGTAAGAAATCAAGAGCTTCTAAAGGTTTTGGACAAAGCCCCTTTGATTTTGTCAAATACACGGTGGCCTATTGCCATCATCATTCCCAGATGTCAAATGACTCACCAAGCCTACCCTTCTTTTTTGTTCAGTCATTTTCAATCATGTCCAACTCTCCGTGACCGTATTTGGTGTTTCTTGGCAAAGGTACTAGGTGGTTTGCCATTTCCTTCTCCAGGTCATTTTGCAGATGAGGAACTGAAGCTAGATGAGTGTTCCTGACTCTAGACCCAGCACTCTTGCTACCACACCACCTGATGCTGTTGAGCTTTCTTGGGTACTTACCTGTCTCCTTCAGAACTCTGCCACATGACTAAAGATAATTCCTAATATCATAATATGATACTAGATAATTCAACAAATTCCTAATAAATTTCAATAGAAAATAATTTACCATCAATCAACAGTATAGTATGGTGGAAGGAGAACAGAATGGAAGGCAGGAGACCTGAGTACAAGAGGCAATGCCTTTCCCTATGAAATATTGCTGGAATAAATGACAGGACACTTGGGTTAGGGTCCTTGCTCAGTCATTAATTTACTCGAGTCTAAGACAAAATCATTTGTCCTTTCTGTTCTTTAATTTACAGAATAGTAATTACAGCATTTATTTATAGCTTTAAGTTTGCAAAACATCCTGTATCCATTACATCATTTGAACTTGACAAGAACTTTATGAGGTAGGTATTCCAGATATTGTTCTCTCCATTAGGTTACGTAAAGTGAGAATGGTGACTTTGCACAGCAACCCCTCACTCAAATTCTTTTCATATCCTTGTCATGGCATCATCTCCCTGATGTCCTGGTCAAATATCTCCCATGAATTAAGGTAAATACAATCTGTTGATAGTCTGCTTAGACTTGGAAATCTCTCTCTGTGGATCTGTCACTCTCTTATGTTCTATAATTTCTCTCCCTTCTTTCTTCCCTCTTTCAAGAAGGATAATACTTAGATGAGAAGATGAAAGAAACTGTTGCTAGAGATAGTAGGAGGATAGTCTATAGCAGGAATCAAACATTATTGGGTTAAGTGATTTCTATGGCTCCTAAGTGGCTTTTCTAACCTGTTTCTTTGTATCTTGAATTTTGTTGTTCAGTCACTCCTAAATGTATCTTAGCTTTTTTTTTTTGAACAACTCATTCTTGTCCTTTCTCCTTCTTTCTACTCATTTTCTCTAAAGAAAGTACTTTGTAAACTGTACAACATTTTTAGAAATGTAAAGCTTCTACTTAAGAATATTTTATCTTGAATTCTATTAGGATACAAATTAAAGGGTATCCTTTGGTTCTCTATACCTTAAAGAAAGGTTGTGTCTTGTGGGCAAAGATGAATGCCTTTGGCCAAAGTCCCAAAGTCCCAAAGACCCCTTAATTCTACTCTCAGGAACTGAAAGAAATATTTGTTTTACCTCTTCTTCTCAGTGAAAGGTGATTAGACCTAATCATTATCAAAAAAATTTCTTTTTAACTTCCTAATATGGAGAGTTATATTTTAATTGAATAACTTGCCTTGATTCTCATGATCCTGTAATACAAGAGAGAGGACATGGTGGTTCTAATAAAAAAAAAATAAAACATTTTCCCCACAGCTGTCTCATTTTTTGAGCAATCTCTAGAGTAGCCTTTTGAAATCACTTGGAAGTTTGGAATTTCAAGATACTCTGAAATTCCATAAAACTCTGGTTATGCTTCCAGAAACATAATTTGGAAATCACCTGATTGGGCAAGGAAATCACCTCTCTGGGTCTATTTCTTCCTCTATAAAATAAAGAGGTTGGATGAAGTAATCTCCAAATTCCCTTCCAAGTCTAAAATCTAACAATTCTACATGATATTCCATAGTACCTTTTAGCCCTAGGATTTCATGATTTGGGGACTATCCCACCCCTGCCTCACAACATCCCCAAATTTTATCCATGGACTGGAGATGAGAAAATTTTGAGATTGTTCTATTCACCAACCCATCCAACCACAGCTTCCAGAGGAAACATTTTCATTTAAAAATCTAACACAATTCCCTTCCCTTCCCCCCACCCCATCATACACATTAAAAATAAAAGGATGAAATTCAGTTATTCTTTGTAGTTGCAGATCCACACATTTATGCATAGACTTCAAGGACTCCACTCAGAAACATTAATTGTCATTGTTCTTCAACTCTCTAAATCTAGAAAAATCCACTGATCCCATATAATTTTCTTTCCCCCCCTCCTTTTAAACAGTATTTTATTTTCCAATTATATGTAAAGATAATTTTTAACATTTTTTTAAAAATAAAATCTCAACTTTCAGTTTTTCATCCTTCCTCTCTCCCTTTCTCCTCCCTAAGATGGAAAACAATTTTATATACGTTATTCATGTACAATCATCTAAAATATATTTCCAACATGCAAATTTCTGATTATATCCCCTCTGTCTTTCCATAGACAAGGAGTGAGGAACTTTGTTCTGCCAAAGGTCATTCGGATATTTATAACATCATTTGCCTACTATATATGGTCAAATATTTAATTAATTCATCTTTCAAAAGCTTTCAGATTTATTGAATTTTGAGTCCTCCTTGTGCTTGCTAAGGCAGTGACATACTAAAATGGCCCATAGGCCAGATATTCCCTGTTCCTGCCATAGACTATCTCCCTGTTACTTCTAGTAACACTTTCTTTCATGTTCTCATCTAAGTCATACTACTTAAAAGAGGGAAGAAAGACAGAAAGAAGAGAGGGAACCTACAGAACACAAGAGAGTGACAGATCCACAGAGAGACAATCGACAGACTGTATTTACCTTAATTCAAAGGAGATAGTTAATGTTGGAAAGAAAGCAATATGAAAGAAGGAAAAAAAGTAAAATAAAGTAAAATCATATACAGAAGTATAGAATGGCATAGGCATGCTGGGACATTTTCAATGACTCCTTACTGATTCTGGCCAGAGATTCCTGTGTCCCAATTCCCCTTCAATATTTGAGGGTTCCCTGGCTTATCTCCTCCATTCTCTCTGAATCCCCTTGCCTTTCAAAAGAAATATTCTGGGTATAGTGCTAACAGGAAATGCCAGGTCAAAAAGGATATTTATGTCCTTTTCTAAGGATATATGAAAATGGCAGCTTAAATGGCAGACAGACCTCTAATGTCTACCTTCTTGGAAATGAAGAGCAAAACAAAGTCTTTTATGTTCAATGGTATATAGCAGGAAATACAAAAAGAGCATTGACTTGGAGTAAGAGGACCTTACCTTTACTTGATCACTATCTCCCTGTATGTCTTTGAGAGACAAAATGACATAGTGGTAAAAGAGAAAGACTTGGTATCATTGGAAATCTTTATTTTAAGCTCACTTTGACCACTTGCTAGTTTGGTGTGGTTTCTCTGAGTCTTAGTTGCATCATCTGTAAATTGTGTATAATAATACCTGGGTACTTACATTACAGGACAGCAAGGTAGTACAATGGTTAGAGTGCTGGACTTGGAGTCAAAATGATTCATTTTCCTGAGTTCAAATCTGGCCTTAGAGACTTGCTAGCTATGTGACCCTGGTCAAGTCACTTAACTGTGTTTGCCTCAGTTTCTTCACCAGTAAAAGGAGCTGGAGAAGGAAATGGCAATCCATTCCAGTATCTTTGCCAAGAAAATCTCATATGGGATCACCAAGAGTCAGACACAACTGAAAAATGACTCAATAACAATAAAACTTAAGTCACAGATTGTATCAAATGAGATAATGTTAAAATATAGAATGTTAGAAGTAAAAGGTACTTTAGATTATAGGATATTAGAACATGCAACAACACAACATAGAATGTTAGAACTAGAAGGAATATTAAACCACAAATGCTAAAAACAAAGAATGTCAACACTAAAAAGAACCTTGGAACATTGTATTAAAGCTGGTAGAAATCTTAGAACATAGAATTTTAGAATGTAGATTTTATTTAAGGTCCTTGGCAGGTTTGGCTATCTTATTAAAACTCTCCATTTCAGATGTTTTGGTAAATATGCCAACCAAAGCATTGTGTATAAAAATGGGCAGGGCATGCTATCAGATTCTGATGCTCACCTATTTCAACTTTCCCAACCAAATCCCTCATCAAACAATGGCAGGTTGAATTTTGCTTTACTAAATAAAGGTCATTCCCCTGGGGTCTGACCACAAATGTTGGTGGTAGGAGTTGGAAGCTGAGTAAAGGGTATGTTTTTTTTCTTGGAGGGGGTTGAAAATTGGGAAAGAAACTAGAATTGATAAAATATAAGCCACTGATTGAGCCATGTAAAATAAACAGTAGCTTAGCCAGCCAATTGACCAAATTATTCAGCACTCATCAATCAAATTGTTGTTGTTGAGTCATTTTTCATTCATGTCTGACTTTATGTGAATTTATTCGGGATTTTTCTTGGCAGAAATACTGGAGTGGTATGCCATTTTCTTTTCCAACTCATTTTACAAATGAGGAAACTGAGGCAAACAGGGTTAAGTGACTTGCCTAGAATTACCCAGTATCTGAGTAAGTATCTGAGGCCAGATTTGAACTTAGAAAGATGAGTTTTCCTGGCTCCTGGCAAACACTCTTTCCTATCCCCTGGGCCACTTAGCTGTCCAGTGTAGCTAGGAACTAGACAAGTATATACATCATTACTCCAGTCTTAAGAAAAGTAGAGTATAGTTTTTAACTATTCTGGTTTTAGATCTACCATCAGCAAATCTGAGTTTTGATTCTGGTTTTGACTCTTCTGTCTGTGTCACCATGAGAAAGTCATTTCATCTCTCTATGCTCCAGGTTCCTCATCTGTAACTATATAATAAATAATACTTATATTACCCTCCTTGCAAGGCTGTTTTGATAAAAACTTTTTGCAGACTTTCATGCTCCATATGAATGATTTTTTATTGCTGGGCTATCATTTCTAAGTCTATGCAACCAATTCACACTTCTGAGAGTCAGCCTATAGGGATGAAAAAAACATAATAGATTAGAAGTTAAGGAGCCTGACTTGTCTTGTGACTTTGGACAAATTTATTTTACCTTTTCCAGGCATCTGTTTCCTCATCAGTAAAATAAAGGGGTTAAACTAGAATGAGTTTTCAGGTCCCATTTACCTCAAACATCCTGTATTCTTGAATTCTGAATGTCCCCTTGGACATTGTAATGTATGTGCAAGCATTCTATATTTTAAGGCCCCTTTTGGCTGTTTTGACTGCTATATTCTATGAATCTTTCTAACTCTCATCATTCTAGATTCCTGTCCCAGCATTTAATCTTCCCAGATCTCTCACAGTTTCAATATTCTTTGACCTCTGTGCCTCCCATTGGCTTCTTTGTCAGGGCCCATCTTCCTAGTTTTACCTATTTTGAGGCAGAAAAGCAGCCTTGTTTATTACAAAGTTTTCTCTCTTCCTCGAACCAAGACAATGATCTCCAGTGATCTGGAAATACTCAAATCCCCCAGGCTAGAAAGACCATTATTAAAATTAGTCTTTTGAAAACAATTCCATCCACATATGGGTTTAGATTTGGGAAAGTTACAAGAAAGCTGACAGATCAATGTTGGCACCTCTCTCTGACACTCTAATCTTGGGGCTTTCCAAACATAATAATAAATAAAATCAGAGTATATGGCTTTCCTTCACTCTAGGAATGATGATGCCACCTGAAAGAAATTGCTGATTTGCTTATTCCAAGTGTGGGAGAAGTGGGAAGTGGGAAGGGGGCAGGGGACATAGGAAAAAAGGAGTTAGAAAAGATTCTTGTATAATCAAGAGTTTTGGAAAAAAACTGTCACTTTGGGGGCTTCATTTTCCTCATCTGAAAAATGAAGATTTGAACTATGTAATTTCTCAACTTTCTAACTTTGGAACTCTCTTATCCTTTTTTGGTTATTCCTTTTGGTGGAATCTCAGCATTTGTCCCCTTAACTTTCTTAAAAGGGATGATTAGAAAGGTAGTAACTCTACAAAGTCCCTTTTGAGCTGACTGCAGAATGATATAGGAAAAATGGGCTTGTATTAGCAGTGAGCAGGAGGCTTGGACAGTTATGGCTCTGCTTATGGCTCTGCTGTTCAGTGGCCTTAGAGAAATCATTGACCTCAGGACCTCAGAACCTCAGTTCAAAAGGTCTGTCTTAACTTTCTCTGCTCCTGGCCTGTCACATGGCTATTGAACAAATAAAATAATTGAACACACTTTATGAATCTGACTTTCTATCCATGTGCTCAGCTATGTGTGTTATCATGGAACATGTATCTAGTTAAAAGGAAATGATGTACTTGCCCAAAACCAAACAAAACCCACATCGTGGGAGGTAGCCTCCACAAGCTAGAAAATCCTCTTAAAAAATGTTGGCTCTCCCTTTGTACCAGAAAAGTCTGAATTTTTTTATTTTTCTTTCCTGGGCTGTTTACAGTATCTTCTTATAGAATTGGGGTTTAAGTATTTGCTCATAGGTTCTGGCCTTCACATTTTGCCTGTGGCTTCAGCAAAATCCCCCCCCCCCATATTCTCATTTAATTTCTTATGCCAACCTGTGTTAAGTCACAGTGTGGGAGGGATTACTGCGTATGTATTAAGCATGACTAAATAGTAAACCAGTGATAGAGGGTATTTTCAGGAGTATTATCTATCCATAAATGCCACTGGATTGGTTCTCTGTGCATCATCTTGAACTAGATATTTTCCAGAAGTATCATATCTAAAGGTGAGAAACCAACCTGGGCAGAGACTAGAAACCATGTCATTTGAGGCTTGGAGGAAATGGAAATGATTATCTTAAAGTAGTGGGAAAAGCTAGGAGGTTGGAGGGAGAGTAGGCAAAAGAGGGACTTAATACTTAATAGTTATTTTCAAGTATTTGAAAAGCAGTTGTGTGGAAAGAGGATTATTAGATTTGTTCTGCTTGGCCCTGTGGATCAGAATTAGGAACATTTCTGAAAACTGCACCAAAACACTCAATGTAACAAGAAACATATGACTAGTCAGAGCTGTAAGAAAGAGGAATGGGCCACCTTGGTGGGTAATGAATCTTCCTATCTCTTCTTGTTGTTCAGTTGTTCCGACACTTCATAACCCATTTGAGGTTTTCTTTTCAAAGATAGTTCTTCAACAGGAATGTATCTTAAGGAATCCTCCAGCTTGGTCTTCCCATCACCAACAGTGACCAGAGCACTAGGTAGCACAGTGGATAGAACACTGTTCTTAGATAGAGTCAGGTTGGTAGTTCAAATCCAGCCTCAGACATTTGCCATTTACTAGCTGTGTGACCCTGGGCAAGTCACTTAATCCTGATTGCCTCCCATCCAGAGCCATCTTCAGTTATCTTGATTCATCTCTGGCCAATGGATTCAGATGACTCTGGAGGAGAAAGGTGAGACTGGTGAATTAGTACAGCTTCCCCTCACTCAAATCAAATTCATGTGTTTGTCATGGCATCCTCTCCCTGATGTTGTGGTCTTCTTTAAAAAATGAAGGACAAACATTATTATAATCTTAAGGAATCTATATAAAGATTTTAATTGGCAAGGAAATTCAAAGATTAAAAAAAGCTATTGGAAAATTTTTGCATAGGTTGAATATGAATCAAAGGGAACTTTGGAGAAAACAGTCATAGTCAATCAGTCAATTAACATTTATTAAGCTTCTAAGATGTACTAGGACTGTGCTAAGCACTGTACCTCAAATAGAGGCAAAAAAAGTCCCTGCCCTCATGGAGCTTATCATTTTAGTGGATGAAACAAAACATTCAAATATATATAAATAAGGTACATATATATACAATATGTGTATATATATATATATATTATTCATATGGTAAATAGTAATAATTAAAAGAAGAAAGGCATTAGAATTTTGAGGAGTTGGGAAAGGTTTCCTGTAAATGGTGGAATTTTAACTGGGACCTGAAGTCTGGAAACCTGTTGACTGAGATGTGAGGTGGAGAGAGAGAGAGAGAGAGAGAGAGAGAGAGAGAGAGAGAGAGAGAGAGAGAGAGAGAGAGAGAGAGAGAGAGAGATTGCATTCCAAACCTGGGAGAAAGCCATATGGCCAGAACTAGAGATGGTTATCTAGTTCATAGAGGAGATAACAAGTCAATTCCTTTCATCAGAAATTCATTTTCCAGGTATCCTGATTCATGAAGATTTCGTTGTATGATTTTGAGTGTTTATAATGTGCCAAGGCCTTTAAAAACTGGCTCCATCTAATGAACAGAATAGGAACACCAAAAGGACAGGCAATTAAAAGAAAGTGGTCCCTGCTGTTGGTATTTGTGCCTTCAAGCAAATAGACATATATATATATATATGTAACTTATTTTTTGTACTCACTTAAAATTTACAAAGGTTTTTATATACATTATCTCTTTGTGGTATTTTAGAATTTAACCTTCATCCAACCTACAAGCTCCTTAAGAACAGAGACTGGTTTTTTGATTGTATAGGTTCTTAATAAGTTTGCCAAATAATTCTGCCCTACCAGACTCATACTGTTATTGCTGGATCTGGAGTTAGAAAGACCTGAGTTCAAATTCTACTTCAGATACTTATTTAGTTCTTTAACCTTGGGCAAGTCATTTAACCTAGACCTGAGTTTCCCATCTGTGAAATGGAGTTATTGAGGATCAACTTATTTATTATATTGTAAAATGTTTTGTAAACATTAAAACACTTTATTTTCCTTAACTAGTAGTTGTAGTCATTGTCTAATAGTTTCTTGAAGTTTAGAAAGGATAGTTGACTTGCCCAGAGTTACATGATTATGAGCCACTCCAAGATTTAGACATACCTAAGTCTTCCTGATATCAAGTCCAATCTTCTAACTACTATATGTCTCTACTGTGATGCAAGGCAATATTATTATTAAAGGAAAAGTTGATTTGGGCTTTGAAATTCAAATACATTCCATTGCTGAACCTCTCATTTTCTGCTCTTATAAAATGAAGATAATAATCTTTAGCATTCCTCATTTCCTCAAGGATATACTTACATGGATAAACAATTCCTTCAATATTATAAGTAATATTCATGGACTCTGGGAGAAAATTGCTATGGAAAGTTACAAGATGTAAGATATGCTTGGAATGCTCTGAAATTGGGGGGAAATAGCTTTCAAATTAGGGTTCTCTTTCTCAATCTACCACTAACTCACTTGGGTAAACCCCTTACACTATCTTGGTCTCAGTTTCTCTGTCTATAAATTTCAATTCAACAAGCATGTGTTAAATGACTTTTGTCTGTAGGTTCTGGTTTGAACAAGATGACCTCAAGGGTTCTACCCAGACCTATCATTCAATGAGTTTACCATTTGTTGAATGATTTTGACAAATACTCAGATTTTCATATGGTCTGCAATAATGATGAAAATAAAGAATAAATAAATTAATTAATACTTTGATTAACACCAAATTTTCAAATAGCAAGTTAGAGAAAGAACTAAGGTTCAGAGAAGGCAGAATTGCCATCAAAAATTTTTATTGTAATCAATATAAAGTCTTATTCTTGGGCTCAACAATCAACTTTCCATATTCAAAATGGGGAAGGTATGATTTTTAAAGCATTTTGTCTGAATGAGATATGTGGTTAATAATGAACTGAAATTATCAATATCAACTTCGAAAACAAAGCAATTAATATGGTTATGGGGCTATGTTGATTTAGTCCTCCTACATCTGTCCTGGTCAGTACTAATCTAGTTCTGTTCAGTTTTGGATGCCACATTCCTGAAAGGACCTGGATTAGGTGGACAGTATACAAAGAAGCCTGGAAGAGAAGTGGACAAATTTTATGGCTTTCATCATGTATTTAAAAACTTCTCATATGACAAAGTAAGGAGCATTTTTCTGTTTGGCCACAGAGGACAAAACTTAAGAGCAGTGGTTGCAGAAAGGAAAATTTATGCTTGATGTAATCTGGAATGACTAACCTGGGGTCTGTGAAATTAAAAAATATATAATTTTTAAAATTTCAATACAATTGTTTTCTTTTATAAACCTATATACTTTTAAGTATTTAAAAATTTTTGAAAAGGGGTCTTTAGGCTCCATCAGACTGTTAGAGGGGTCCATGAGATACACACAACAAAAGAACTGCTGATAAAGAAATTCCTAAAGATTAGAGTGATCCCCAAATGAAATGGGCTGTTTTGGAAAGTTTTAGGTTCCCCTTTATTAGAGCTCTTCAAGAAAAAGCTAGATATGGCTTGTCAGGTCATTTGTGGTGGCAAGTGAAAGAATGAGAGTGAGGGAGAGTTTGGGGGAGGGTTGAGCAGGGGGCAATGGTACAGTTTCCTTTAGGCATTAGGCTACATGATCATTGAGGTACCTTCCTACTGAAACTCTGTGATTTTGAGTCTATGGAATCCATGTTTATAACCCTTCTGCCCCAATTTTCCATGTCTATTTAGAAATAGTAATCAGATCAACATTGCCATTTCTTTTTATTTTTCTTTTGCAAGGCAATGGAGTTGAGTGACTTGCCCAAGGTCACACAGCTAGGTAATTATTAAGTGTCTGAGGCTGGATTTGAACTCAGGTCCTCCTGACTCCAGGATCAGTGCTCTATTCACTGCATCACCTAACTGCCCCAATATTACTATTTCTTTGGCAAAGGGCATGGCAATTGATTTTTCTATGGCACCATATATAATGATATAATGGTATAATGATACCTGTGATTTTTCAGATCAGACACTCTGCCCTGGTCACCATTCCTCTATATGCATGACCTCTTCCAATTTATATGGTATCTTTTAGGCCAATGTAAACACTTAAATATTCATTCATTCATTCATTCAGTCACCTGAAGCCTTTGCCTTCTTCATGGGGAAAGAGAGATTTTTAATTTGGCAGAACTTTACCATTAACCTAGTGTATAATCTTGGACAAGTGTTTTTTTTTTCTCTATGGGCTTTAGTCTCTTCATCAGTAAAAACTAGGAGAATGAGTTTTGAATACCATGGTCCTTCTTGTTTTAATATTCTCTGATTATGCCTATTGAGGATGTTCTTGATCTCTGGAGAGAGAGAATGAGAGTGAGATGGGATGTACTAGTCAGTACAACAGAAAGTTCAACAGAAACAAGACTCAGGAGATACTTAGGTTTACAGGTTCATGGAATGTTAGAGGCTTTAGAATGTAGAACATAGCTGGAAGCTGGAAGAGACCTTAGAACACAGAATGTTAGGGCTGGGAGGGACCTCAGAATCTAGAAGGTTTTAATAATCCTTAAAACATAAGACTGTCAGAGCTAGAAAAGGTATTTATGATCCCCTAATCTAATCCTCTCATTTTTAATATCTCATCTTCCATAACACAAGGCAGAACAAAGCAGACCAATTGGTATGAGTTGGAACTAGTAGATTTTATTGAGTATGTTCAGTTGTGACTTGAGCCAGGCACAGACCTCTTGGGGGTCATAGAATCAAACATAATAGGCTCTGCTAATGCTCAGTCACTTACCAAATGTTATTAATGAGTCCCCAAGTCATGGGCAAGGGACCAAAGCATATCATCCTGCCATCATAGTGTGGTAATTCAATACAGCCCGATGGCTTGTGGGTGTCCTACAATGTGCTGTTTCTATGCAAGGCATTCTCCTGGGGAAAGTTAACAGCTTTCTGATTAGCTAAGCCTCAGTGATGCTCTCAGAATTACAGAATCACAATATTATAGAGATAGAAGTAACTCAGAAACTACCCAGGTTAATCTGTATCTCATCTATGAGCAAGTGGCCGGCAGGTTGTCATTTCTGCTTAAGCATATCTAGTGAAAGGAGACTCACCCCTGAAAAAAAAGCAGCCCATTCTTTTGTTGGATGACCAAGATTATTAAAAAGCATTTCCTTATATTCAACTAAAATCAGTACTGTAGGCAAATTAATTGGAAAGTCCCTTCTTATTCCCTGGAAATAGGTCCCTTTTACCCTTTTGGGTAAGAAAAGAAACAACTTTAATACCATTGTTCCTTCTTGAGGAAATAAAGACAGAGGAACAGAGAGATAGAAAGACAACAACTATGCCTTTACCTTCTTCTGTGCATTGAAGAAGGAACAGAATGGTTGGGTGTGCAGGGGCAAAACTGGCATTCTTGCTATAAGGGGAGACTGAGGCTTATGTAGCCCTTGAATCTAGGAATTCTGATCTGTAGTAGGACTAAAGTTGATCATGTGTGAACTCTAAATTTGGCACCAATGTGATGAGGTTGTCTAAAGTGGAGACAACTGGAGCAGGTCAGAATTGAAGCTAGCTAAAGCATTTAATGCTCATCTTCAGGAAGGTCAAGTTGAGACCAATGAATATCCACTGCCCCAGAAGTCTGGATGAGATAGGGACACTCACTTTTACAAAAAGAGGTAGGGTGTAATAGGGAACAAAAGGCAAGATTTGGATTTTTCAAGATTCAGGATCTCAATTTTTCTAGCAGCTCATCTTAGAGAGGTTTCTGTGTTGACCAAAAGTTGCACTCTACTCTGTATTTCTCTTTGACATTTAATTGTATCCCACAGTACATGCAGCAATTAGTCCCCTGGCCCACTCTGGTTTCCTTTTTCTATCCAGACACATGTCTGGAAGGAAAGGAAATAGTGAACTAAAACAGCCTATTTGATTAAAAGAGCCAGGAGCCTTAATGAGTCTGACCCTTCCCCTTTCCCCCAAGGATTCAGATGTTCCCACTGACTGGGAAAGCCTTAAATTTTTTTATTTGATCAATGCTGCCTTCCTTTGCAAGATGTCCATAGAATTGTGTCAGCCAGATCTTTTTACTCCCTAGCTAAAACAATACAGGTTTTGTTTTGTTTTTTAAAGTATCTGCTGGACCAGAGTGAAGACAAAGTCAGTAAGACAGACAGACAGTCATAGACAGATTTCCAAATGGGCAGTTTCCATCTATTTATATAAATCTCTCAAGCCATTCCTACAATTTATAATGTTAAGAAACAAAGACAAAAATCTACATAAAATTTAAAACAAAGGTACACAGTCTAGGTCAGGTTTTATGGTTTGCTGAAATAGAATAATACCAAGTTAAAATGACAAGCTACAGAAACATTTTCTTATAATAATTTCGTCTAATCGAAGGGAGAGAAAAAGTACTGCTCCTAAGTGGATGGCTCAAAGGACTTTTCTGTTCTTAATATAATTATTATTCTAATCAATTTCATGGAATATAGTTCCTGCCTAAACTGATCTGACCTCCCTTTTTTTATTTAGTGATTTTTCAATTGGGTTCAATTCTGTATGACCACTTTTGAGATTTTCTAGGCAAAGATATTGAGTTGTTTGCCAATTCCTTTGCCAGCTCATTTTACAGATGAGTAAACTGAGGCAAACAGGGTCACACATCTTGTAAGTCTTTGAGCCTGGATTTGAACTGAGGTCTTCTTGACTCTAGTCCTGGCACTCTATCTACTGTGCCACCTATCTGCCCCTCTCTTCTTAGAAACTAGCAAAAATATTTGATTTCAAGGGATTGTTTCCTTGGAGTATGATGGAAGTATTGATATGATTTTCTATTCAGATGAGGCCAAAGACTCATGCTAATATTATTTCTTAATGTTTTAAAAGAAATAGGAGGCTTAATGGGTATGTTTCCTTACCAGTTTGGCTGGAGTAGAGTCTGTGGTTTAGAAGGAATGTGTGATATCTGGATCATCTTGAATACCATGATGAAAATTTTGAATATTATTTGGTATACATTTCAGACTTTATTTTGGAGGACATCTATGCATAGAATATTAATTAGCATTTGTCATAATTCATATATTTTAAATAAGTTTGGATATTCTATATTTTCAGTTTAAAATGGCAATAAAACTTTTGAGACAACTTATTTGTCTGTGAAAAATTAAAAACTATCATATATATATGTGACCATTTGATGTAGTGGAAAAAATACTAGATAGGGAATTAAAACATTTGAGTTCTAGTACCAGCTCTGTTAATGACTTGTATTACTGTGTTACTGCCCAGAGTCTCATTTTCCCTTATTGTAAAATTGGAGTTGGGGGAAGGGAGAAGAGTGATGTAATGTTTCTAGCATATCTGAAAAGGCATGTTCTAACATTCTTTGAAGATTCCTTCTAACTCTTAACATCCTAGAATTTTTGACATTGTTCTAAGTTCATATCTAGAGGGAACACTGGGAACTATGACATGTGTGGGATAAAGAAAATGTTCTGTCCCATTTTGAAATAGTACAGACTTTGCTAATTGACTTGGAAACTTTTTTAAACAGTTCAACCTTTAGAAGAACTTAAGATAGCAGCTCATCCAACCCTCAGTATAACTGTGGCTGTGGGAAAAATTGTGCTTTCCTACAAATCACATTCATGACCTTTCATTTTCGGTTCTGCCAATTACCTTTGAGGGCTCAACAACTAATATAAATTTGAACACAAATTTTTTTAAAGAAGGTTATTTTTTATTTTATTTTTTCTTTCAATTGCATGCAAAGATAGTTTCCAACATTCATCTTTTTGTAAGATTTTAAGTTCCACATTTTTCTCCCTCCCCTCCTTTCCCTCCCCCTCCCCACAATAGCAAGTAATCTGATATAGGTTATGCATGTACAATTGTATTTAACATATATCCACATTAGTCATATTGTGAAAGAAGAAGAATCAGAACTAAAGGGGAACAACCATGAAAAGAAAAAAAAGCTTTAAAAAGTAAAAATAGTATACTTTGGTCTGCATTCAGATTACAGTTTTTTTCTCTGGATATGTATGGCATTATCACATGTCTTTAAGAATTGTTCTTGGGACAGCTAGGTGGCACAGTGGATAGAGCACCGGCCCTGGAGTCAAGAGTACCTGGGTCAAATCCGGTCTCAGACACTTAATAATTACCTAGCTGTGTGGCCTTGAGCAAGCCACTTAACCCCATTTGCCTTGCATTGAACTGCTGAGAGGAGGTAAGTCCATCATAGTTGATCCACCCAATGTTGCTATTAATATGTACAATGTTGCTCACTTCACTCAGTATCAGTTCTTATAAGTTTTTCTAAGTTTTTCTGATAACTGCCTACTCATGATTTCTTCTTATAGAACAAAAGTATTCCATTATATTCATAAATCATAACTTGTTCAGCCATCCCCCAAATGATGAACATTCTCTCACTTTCCAATTCTTTGGGATTACAAAGAGCTGCAGTTTTACTGCCCATTGGACATTGTTCCAAATTGCTCTCCAGAATGATTATATCAGTTCACAAGTGAACCAACTGTGCATCAATCAGATCCTTTCCAGGTCTGATTTTTAACAATTCTACTCTCTGAGACTCAGTTTCCATATCTATTAAAATAATCAATGATAAAATGATAAAATGGATGGATGAACTCTGAAGTCCCAGCTATAACATTCTGTGCCTTAAAATTCTCTTAAAATCACACATGCGTGCATACACACACACACACACACACACACACACACACACACACACACTGATCCAAAGTCACACAGGTGCAGCAGAACTTGGTTTCCAACTCAAATCCAGTGATTCTTAGATCAGCATTCTTTCCATTGCATCCTGTGGAAAGGGGCTTAGAATCATTCTGGTGGGCAGAACACAACTTGGAGAAAAAGCACACTTTACAAAGAGGCAAATTTAGGCTTGATATCTGAGAAAATATCCTAACAACTAGAGCTATCTAAGGGTGGAAGCAAGTGACCTTTTCTCACCACTGAAGGTCTTCCAGTAGAGCCCAGATGACCTCTTCTCAAATGGGATTCCTATCAATTATAAGTTAGACTAGATGACAGCTAAGGTCCCTTCCAATTCTAAATTCTGTAATTCTATTGTCCTGCAAGGTATTTTTATTAATTTTCCCACTTCATAGACAGGGAAAAGAGTGAGTGACTTGAATATCCAAGGGGCTGAATAAATTTTTGCTGAATGGAAGCACAGAGGGTTGAATGCTTAGCCATAGTCCCCCAGCTTATAATATCAGAGGAAAGGTCTTTTTTACTTAATACTACATTTGAATCCTGGTTTCTGTGCTGAAACCAGGTATATGATCCCAGGGCAAGTTATTTAGTTTCTCTGAGGCTGTTCCTTTATCTGTAAAATGTGGATAATAACGACACTTACCTCAGTGGGATAGTTTTTGAGATCCAGTACCAAAGCATTTTTACAAATATGAGAGTGTTCCTTAAATGTGAGCTGTTTTTGTTGCTGCCATATCACAGCCTTTCCCAATCATTGCTCCTGTTTAGGGAGAATTTGTAGGTCTGGTGCAGTGGGAGAGGAACAGAAAATGTCAGAAAGGGCCCAGGGCTGTTTTTAGGGGTCTGCCAGGTAAGTGGGAAGAGAGGCAGCAGGTAGCAAGGGTACCTTCCCTTCTATGGCTCAGGGCTGGGACTTAATGCTCTTGACGGCTCCTGCCTCTTGGGACCAGCCTTGGAAAGCACACACAGACACTAATGAGTTGAATGCTCCCCAGATCTCAATATTGTGGTCCTACAACAGCCCTGTCAGAGTCAATACCGTGACTAATACACTGCTGGAATCCAATAAATCAAATCCCCCCTGAAGACAGAGAAAGTGGTAGAAGTGCTGCTGTCTTTTAAGCATTCCTGCATGAATTACCATCAAATTCCTGACTCAAAGTGCCCTCCTTTTTTAATTGGGCAAACTTAACTGAACTTTTCTGGTTCCCTGTAAATGAGGTAAAGCAATCAGAACTGATGGATGACATCGAAAGGCAATACATTCTTCAACCCTCAGGAACAAAGTTGAGCTCTCTCATGTGGAAGAAAGATCTATCAATTTAGATCTTCTTAGGTTAAGAGAAAACATGGTATTCTGAACTTCGAGTCAGAGATGGGTTCAAGTCTGAGCCCATGCTAGTTCTATGGATCTATTCAAAGTAATTTCACTCCCCTAAGACTCAGGTTCTAGTCAATAAAAGGGGAATGATATTTGTGCTGCCTATATCACAAATCAATTATTAGAAAAATGTGAGTTAAGCCTTAGGAAGCGGTAGAAATGGAAATTGCTTGTTATTATTGCCTTTTCTTTACTCAGAACTTTATTATTATTATTATTATTATTATCTCTCCTTCACTCAGATATTGCTGTTATTCTTGTCTGTTCTTTACTCAGAACCCTCCAGTGGCTTCCTGTTACCTTCCAAATAAAGTCCCAATTCTTTAGCCCATCATTCAAAGCCACTAGTCTACCTTTTAAGCTGTATTTCATATGACTCATTATCTTATGTCTAGTCAAGAAGAATTATTTATGGTACTCTGAACATTTCCCACTTCCCTACATCTTTGACTTTGCTCAAGGTTCCCTCTACTAGGAATGTGCTATTCTCCTACCATCCTCTTTCCACTTAGAGGGCAGCTAATTGTTGCAGTGGATAGAGTATCAGCCTTGGAATCAGGAAGATGGAAGTTTGAATCCAGCCTCAGACACTTGCCACTTACTAACAGTGTGACCTTGGATAAGTACCTTATATCTAGGGCCATCTCCAGTCATCCTGATTCATATCTGGCCATTGGATTCAGATGGCTCTAGAGGAGAAAATGAGGCTGGTGACTTAGCATAGTCCCACCTCACTCAAATCCAATTCATGTGCTTGTCATGGCATTACCTCTCCAATGTCATGGTCTTCTTTGGAAATGAAGGACAAACTACAACAACAATCTTTCCACTTCAGTTTCTGCCTCTTGAAAGTTTCTGAGCTTTAAGGTCTAGCCCAAATGGCCCTTCTTCACTTGCCTGCCTCCTGAATCTGGGTATATAGCTTACCTTTCTTACTAAGCTGTAAGCTTATGAAGGAAGTCACCATCTCAATGATTTTTATTTCATTTTTTTAATTTATGGAATAAAAAAGCATTTACATAAAATAATAAAAAAAGATTTTACATGAAACTACAAATCTATTATGCACAACTTGCTATTCCCTTAGAATATACAACAAATATCTCATGTAATTTTTTTTCTTTTTTCCCTCCCCCTCCTCATCCTAGAGACAGCTACCATTAGACACAAATAAAAGTATGTATTTGAGTGTAGAATTATTTTATACACACATCTATCATTTCTTTCTCTGGATGCAGATAGTATCTTTCTTCATACATTTTTATAGTTAATTTGGGTATTCATAATAGACAAAATAACTTATTCTCTCATTGTTGTTCTTAAAACAATATTACTGTTACTATATACAATGTTCTCATGATTCTGCACATTTCACTCTTCATCATTTCATGCAGTCTTTCCACCTTTTTCTAAAATCATTGAGCTCATCATTTCTTATAGCACAAAGGTATTCCATCACAATCATAGACTGTAACTTGTTCAGCCATTTCCCAATTGATAGACATCTTTGTACTTTCTAGTTCTTTGCCACCACAAAGAGAGCTGCTATAAGCATTTTAGAATATATAGGCTCTTTTCCTTATATCATTGTTCTTGAACATATCAGCTACTTAACTGTTTATTGATTTGAATTGTTTTTAGTTAAATGTTATTCTTCCAATGAACAAGTATTTATTTTCTTTCCCTATTTCTCTCCCTCAAAATAAAAATAAAGAAGGAAAAAGAAAAAACAATTCAGTCATAACAAATATACATAATCAAGCAAAATAAAAATATATTAGTCATGTCCAAAAATTTACATCTTATACTATATAATGGGTACTTTGTTTCTTTGCCAAAGATAAGTATCATTATTCTCACTGATCCTCTAGAATCACAATTGGTCATTGTGTTGATCAGAGTTCTTAAGCCTTTAAAAGTTATACATTTTTACAGTGTTATAACTGAACAAATTATTTTCCTGGTTCTATCCACTTTACTCTGTTTCAATTCATTCAAATCTTCCCCATGTTTCTCTGAAACCATCTCTTTCATCATTTCTTAATAGCACAATAGAGTTTAATCACAATCACATACCAATGCCTTCAATTATCCCTTCCAAATAATAAACATCTTGGTTTTCAGGGATTTTAGCTGTAAATATTTTTGTAGTTATGGGACCTTTTCTTCTTTCTTTGATCTCTTTGGGTATAGAACTAGTTCAATTTGAATTGATTAAAATTTGAGAGGCCATCATCACACTCATCTTTAATTACATCTTTCCATAATAATAATTATTATTATATCTAAAAACAGACATACCTTATAGGAGGCACAGAAGTTTCCTATAGGGGGAAGAGCCAAGATGGAGGCAGGAGAAGAGACTCTCTTGGGTATTACCTCCAAAATATTTCAAAAACCTTAAAATTATTATTCTAACTGAATTTTCAAAAGAACCCACAGAAAGATCCAGTGAGGCAATTCTCCAGCCCAAGGCAACCTGGAAAATAGTGGGAAAACTGTTTCATGGTATTGGAGGGGTTACACCACACTAGAGTGAAGGAACTTCAGCCTCCCAGGAACAACCCCAGGGCACCTGGGAGGGCCAGCTCCGGGCAGCAGAAGCAGTTTCCTGACCTGTACCTGAGGAAGCACCAAACTTCAAAGATCAGCAGGGAGACTTTTGTTAGAGTGAGTTTGAAGCCCAGGCCCTCAGAGAGCCTGTGGCACTCAGCACAGCATAGATCCCAGGAAGCAGAAGCAGGCCCCGGGAGCCACCCGGCAAGGGCCTCCAGAGAGCTTCACCCTGAGTACTCAGCCCACAGAAGGTAAGGGAGTGGAGGGAGACTGCCAAGGTCTGTCCTCTGTCCCTGAAACAGAACTCTGGGACTTTGACCACATTCAGACTCCGGTTACAGTCTAGGCCCCCCCATAGAGCAGCCCCCCCTCCACAGCCCCATGGCAGAGGGGTGCGATTGTGGTCATTCACAGACTAGGAAAGCAGTCAGAGCCTCACACACTGAGGTCCTTGTGTGGGGGGGGTGGAATGTCCCAATAATACTCAAAAGCCCAGGAAGCACCCCCAAAACCAGGCACAGGCTGGGGAAATAAGTAAACAGAAAAAAAGGAACCTGACCATAGACAATTATTTGGTCCCATAGAGCACCAAAATACTCAATCTGAAGATGAGAAAATCCATGATTCTGCATCTAAAGACTCCAAGAAATATAGAAGTTGGTCTCAGCTATGGCAGAGCTCAAAAAAAGATTTTGAAAATCAAGTAAGGGAGATAGAAGAAAAATTGGGAAAAGAAATGAGAGAGAGATGCAGGAAAAACATGAAAACAAAGTCAGCAACTTAGTCAAGGAGATCAAAAAAAATGCTGAAAAAAATACCGTGTTAAAAACCAGCTTAGGTCAAATGGATAAAGCAGTTCAAAAAGTTATTGAGGAGAAGAATGCTTTAAAAAGCAGAATTGGCCAGATGGAAAAGGAGATAAGAAAGGTCTCTGAGGAAAACAAATCCTTTGGATGTAGAATGGAGCTAAAGGAAGCTGATGACTTTGCAAGAAATCAAGACAACACCAAAAGAACGAAAAAATTAGAAGAAAATGTGAAATATCTCATTGAAAACACAACTGATCTGGAAAAAAACAGATCCAGGAAAAATAATGTTAAAATTATTGGGCTCCCTGAAAGTCATGATCAGGAAAAGAGTCTTGACCTCATTTTTAAATAATTTCTAAAGGAAAATTGCCCTGATATCCTAGAAACAGAGGGTAAAATAGAAATTGAGAGAATTCATCAATCTCCCCTGGAAAGAGATCCAAAAAAAAAACCCAACTCCCAGGAATATTATAGCCAAGTTCCAGAACTCCCAAGTCAAAGAGAAAATATTACAAGCAGCCAGATGGACACAATTCAAATATCATGGAGCTGCAGTCAGGATCACACAGGACTTAGCAGCAACTATATTAAGGGCTCATAGGGCTTGGAATATAATATTCTGGAAGGCAAAAGAGCTTGGAATGCAACCAAGAATCAACTATCTAGCAAAACTAAGCATCCTTTTCTAGGGGGAAAGATGGACTTTCAATGAAACAGGGCAATTTCAAATGTTCCAGTTAAAATGACCAGAGCTGAACAGAAAGTTTGACCTTCAAGTACAGGACTCAGGGGAAACATAGAGAGGGTGGACAAGAAGGGTAAATTTGAGGGACTTAATAATGATGAACTGCGTGTATTCCTGCATGGAAAGATGATATTGATAATACTCATATGAAACTTCTCATTTAATAGAGCAGGTAGAAGGAGCTTTTATAGATGAGGAACAGGAGAGAGATGAATTTGAAGATACATTGTAAAAATGTAGTCAATGGATGAAAGAGATATGTACTGGAAGAAAGAGAAAGGAGAGGTAGAATAGGCTAAAATATTTCATATAAAAGATAGTTCATGTAGCTTTTACAGTGATATATAAGGGGGGAAGGTGAGGGGGAATGACGGAAACTTCATTCTCATCGGAAATGCCTCAGAGAGGAAACAGCATACACACTCAATTAGGATAGAGACATCTAGAAGAAAAGGGAGAGAAGGGGGACAGAGGGGGATTTGGGTGATAGAGGAGGGGGTAGATCATGGGAGAGGATAGTCAGATATAACACATTTTCTTTTTTATTTTTTTCAAGGTGCTGGCATTGGGTGGTCTGTCCTGGACCCATGGGCCTGGTGGTTGCTAGGTCTCTGGCCTAGGATGTGGGCTTGGGGCTTCTTGGTCCCAGGGCCAGCACTATGTCTGCTGTGCCATTTGGTTGCCCTAAAGCACATTTTTGGAGAGGGACAGAGTGAAAGGAGAGAGAAAATATAATAGATGGTAGTGGGGAGGAATGGATGGAGGGAATTACAATCAACAACAGCAACTATGGAAAAATATGGAAGTAACTTCTCTGATAAAGAAAGTGATCCACCCAAGAGAGCTGATGGTATCAGAACACAGAATGAAACACATTTTTTCTCTTTTTTTTTACTTTATTTCTCATGAGGTCTTATATTTTTGGGGGGCAGGGGTATTATATTTACTCTTGCAACAAGAATATTTTAGTAATGTGTAAATAAAATAAAGAAAAATAAAAAATAAAAACTGAAAACTTTAATTAGCTCATTTAATATTTGAAGGGATTACCAATATTCAAGATAAAACCAAGAGTTTTAAATGAGCAATATTTTTGTGAAAAAAAGATTCCTATAATAACCCTGGTAGATAAGTCACATAAGGATTATTATCACCAATTTGCAGATAAGAAAGTTGAAATTCAGGGAAATTGAGTAGGAGACAACCTCACAGTTAGTTAAGTATCAAAGTCAGAATTTCTTGCCAAAAGCATCAAAATAACTCTGAAAAGCATAATTTTGGGAGCTAAAAAAAGGAGCTGAAAAAAACCCCTTATTTTTTCATTGCTGACATGCCCTTTTCTATCTGTGAGACATAACCCTCTAGGTTTCCCTTTCTAGCCTATAAAATTGGGCTCTTATTTAACCTGTATTTCTTCCAGAGCTTTGAGACCCAGATAAAAAACTTGGTATGAAAGTACTTTGAAAACTGAAAGGGCAGAGGTTGGGGGGGAATGTCAGAATGTGAGGGATTTCTGGTTTGTTGTTTCTTTTCCTGAGATGGCTGTAGGTTGGCATGGTCTGCTTTTTACCAGGAGCAATGTATGATTGTTCTGTAAAGCATGCTAGGAAGTGAGACACTGTCCTCTCTTACATGAAGTATGTGTGACTGATAGTATACAATTAAATATTAACTAGCACCTAAAATCCTTCCTCCCCTGATCATATTGAAATTCATAATGGCATCCTCATTCCTTTGTATAGTCATGGGAAGATCCATGATTATCAAATACAGATGCTTGTTGACCTTCATTTTCAAGGATTATTAAAATGACCTCATTATATTAGGGTCAAGATACATTGTATCTAACTGTGAGTGATCATACCAATATAAGCTCTAAAGGCTCTATCACAGGTCAAGTACAAATAGTCCATTGACAAGTATTAGCTGGGGAAAGGAACTTCTTCTGGCCAATGTCACTATCTACATGACCACGAGCAAATTCTTTGCCACTCTCCTCTATTTCCTAATCTGTAAAATGATGAAGTTTGATCAGAGTTCTCCTTCAGCTTTAAATCTTATGATCCTTTATAGGAGAGTATACCTATTAATAATTGGCATGCAATAGAAATCATAAGATCATAGACTACCAGACACTAGAAGAGAGCTTGGAGAGGCATTCTATTCCTCATAATTTACATATGAGAGAACTAAACTGAAGGGGGAAATAAATTTGTGTGAGGGGGTCCTGAGCCCAAAAATATGGGGGGAAATTCTATATTAGAGTCTGCTTTAGCTTCTTCTGTAATACTTCCTCCTCCTCCTCCCCACCCCCCTCACCCAGTTCCTAGTCCTCATTTTCCTATTCTTTCTTCCTTTCTTTTGTATTTGTCTCAGCTCCTCCGGAAATGAAATGTGGAAACCTGGGCTCAAAGCCATCCACTATGTCTCTCGGTCAGATACAGCCATCAGGAAATTAAAGGAGGGAGGGGGAAGGTTCCCCTCTTCAAGACTTTAGACTATGGAGAGGTTTTTAAATGTTATCTTCATTATAGGATTCAGACAACTGTAGGAGACCTCAGACAATTAACTAGTTGTGTGACCCTGGGCAAGTCACTTAACCCTGTTTGACCCAGTTCCTCATCTGTAAAATGAGTTAGAAAAGGAAATGTTTTGCCAAGAAACATACTTAGTATATATTTTGCTCATACTCATAAATATACATGTCATCTCCTCCATTATCACATTGTAACCTTCTTAAAAGTAAGGATCATTTCACTTTTGTCATTTATCCCCAGCACTTAACATGTAGTAGAATGCTTACCACCTAGTAAGTGCTATTTGATTAATAATTATCTGATATAGTTTACAAAATTTGTGGTTTCATATATTCATTATCTTATCTGAGTCTAACAACACTGTCAAATAGGCAGCAGAGCCAAGATTTGGACTCTGGTCTCTTGATTCAGTCTTCCACTGTGTCTATACTACAATAGATTACTTTTAATTTCTGGTTGAATGTCAGAGCCAGCATAGCAGACCAATTGTGCTGGGGGCCATTGACAAAATATTAATATCCGTCCAACCTACATTTAGGTAGCCCTCATCAGTTGGGGTGTGTGGTAATAAATATATACAGAACACTGCTTATCATATTTTATTATTATTATTGATAATAATTTCTTATTCCTATACAAACACTAGCATGCTGTGGGACTTTGGGGAAATCACTTAGCCTCTCTAAATTGCTTTTAAAAAGGATGTTGACAAACTGGAAGACACAGAGTAAGATGAGCAGGGTGATGAAGGTTCTTGAAATCAAGCCCCTTGAAAACTAGTTATAAAAGAACTGGGGACAGTTAGCCTAAAAATGAAAGATTTGGTGAGGGAGTTGCAAGAGACACATGATAACTGTTTTCAGATATTTGAAGGAGGGTCATATGAAAGGTGTATTAGTATTTTATCTCTTGAATGAAGAGAACAGAGGCAGAACAATAGACAAAAGTTATAAGATCTCAGACTTTGAAGATGTTAAAAATAAATAAATAGAAAACAAACAACAAAAACACTGACAATTAAGACTGTGCAAAAATCAAATGGACTGCCTTAGGGATTATTGAATTCCCTTTCCATATGTGTCATCAAGCAGAAGCTATATAGAGATCTTACTTTGGTACTGCACTGGGTTGGGGGGAGGATAGGATTGAGTAGATGACCTCTGAAGTCACAATGGAGTGCTGAGAAATGTTTAACAACTGGTTCCCCAAGGGAAAAATAACATACATAAAACAAACTTTTTAATTCAGTAACATTTTCTTCATTATTTTTCTAAAGTTTAGATAACCAACAATATAATAAATCAATCCCTGATTTGTAGCATTTCCATAATTCCACAGTGAAATTTCTCAGTGAAAGTTCAACAATTAGCTAATTATATCTGGTAGGAACTAACTCCAGCACACTCCTACTTCCAACTATAAGATTCAATACAATTTTAAGTCTTTATTAATCTTTATCTTCTTTTTCTCCTTTACTTACAGTGTGAGAAGTGCAGAGTGTGGAGTCATGAGGTCTGAATTTGAAACCTGTCTCTCTTCACTACCTTGTGGTCTTAAGTAAGTCATGTTAAATCTCTGGGACTCAATTTCTTTTTCTTATAAATGAAAGGACTGGATGAAAGGACTTCTGATGCCCTTTTCTAGATTAAGAATCCTGACTCCCCTTTTTAAATTTTTTTCCCCTTCTCCAGGGCTTTGTGTACATTCCCCAGATCTGTTTCTCTCTTGTCTAAGTTATTGAGTTACTCAAGACAAACCCGACCTCTTCTTATCACTTTTCCTAATGAGCTTCCTGGCATGACCTAAGGCAGGACTGATCCATTACCTTTATTAAAGAGGCTTATTTTGAAGGCTGTCATAGTAAGAGCCAAGACCCTAAAATTTGACCAGTGCATTTCTGGATGGTTGAACCTGCTTCTTCAACAAGCCAAGAGGCACTGTGACCTTCAACATCTTCTTCAGTAATATTATGTTTTTGTTGTTGTTAGTTTAAGACAATCAATCCCAGTGAAAATTTGGATGAGACAACCATGATAAGTTAGTTAACATAACCTTTATGGCATTCAAAAACCCCTTTGTAATCTACTCCCTTCCTTTTACCTATAAATTTTAGTTAGAACAAGGAAATTAAGAAGTTTGTTTCAGTAGAAAGGGCATTGGAATTGGGAATCTAGACTCCTAAGTTACAGGTCTAGCCCTGTTACTAATTTGCTGTTTGACTCTTAGCAAATTACTTCTGATCTTTGGACTTCAATTTCCTCACCTATAAAATGAAAGTTGAATTAAATGATCTTTACAGTCTCTAAAAGAGAAAAAAGAGCATGTATTTGAAGTCAGAAAACAAAATTCTGCCTTCCAAATATTTTGTCATTGTGAATTGGTTCAACATTAGAAACAGAGTTTTGTCTGTGGAAATGATATTAAAAATAATAAATTACTATCTACTTTGTTGCTTCTCCTGAAGATTCCTTGGGTCTTTCCATCTCTTGGTACTAGCATTTTTCTTTGACTGGTTCTCATGTTTTGAATGCTTTCCTTCCTCATCTCCCTCTGGTTTCCCTGGCTCCTTTTGTCTCAACTAAAATCTCATCTTTCCCCAATACTACTTAATTCTAGTACTTTCCTCCTCTTTATTATTTACTATTTTTCCTGGTCTAGGTCTTATTTGTACATAATTGTCTGGCTGTTTTCTCTCATATTAAATCCTAAGGTTCTTGAGGACAAGGACTGTTTTATATACATACATACATATACATATATATGTATATGTATGTATATGTTCCCAACATTTAGCCTATTGCCTGGCATTAATAGGTGTTAATAAATATTTTTTGACAGATTGACTTTCCATATGCCTTGCATATGGGAGTATAAAAATTGTATGACTTTTGGGATAACTCTGGAGAATTGAGTATGGCTGTCTCCAAGGTTAAGTAATATAGCAAGTGCTCAATAAATGCTTGTTTTATTCATTCATTCATTTATTCACCATCTTCCTTCCAAAGAGTCTTAACATATCTACTTTACTTCATATTTTGACCAATGCAAAAAATCAAAATGTCCTCTTGGGTTTAATAGCTCTTACCTTCACAAGATTCTTTCCAACATTCAAGACTCTTAAGGTTTATCTTTACATAAATCAAGCACCTTGGTACAATTATTATCGCTATTCTCATCGCAGTCTTTTCCTACCTCTCCTATGTGTCCTAACTTTTCTGCCAGAATACCCTTATGTGCTACTTCCATTATGGTCTTCTGTGCTCTAAACTCTTGCCATCAATGCCTCCCCAGTACCTGCACCATCCAAATCATAGACAATAAAGACAAAAATAAGGGACAGGGAGTCATAAGGCTTTGGAGCCTTAGAAATCATGAACACCAACTCAATCAGCAAAAATAATATATAAGCAAAACAGATCATTCCATGAAACATAAAACTGTGTGTTTAATGAACAGTTTTTGCCCTAGGGAAGAGAAGAGTTCCTTTGTTGGAAAAGGGGAAATAAGGGCACAAAAATGCTACGTACTTTTTAAGATATGATTGATATTTCCATTGGTTTTGTTTTTGGGTTTTTTTCTTTGTAAAAAGCGAAGACTTA
Organism: Macrotis lagotis; assembly: GCF_037893015.1. NCBI lineage: Eukaryota > Metazoa > Chordata > Mammalia > Peramelemorphia > Peramelidae > Macrotis > Macrotis lagotis. Next base: position 600,489,411 of record NC_133666.1, on the reverse strand, counting down.
TAGGAATTGAGACGTGTTAGACATGGGGAAAGATCTATCTAGAAATGACTATTGTATAAAAGGAAAGAGCTTCAATAGAATTATTTAAATGATAAAAATAAAAATTCAGAGTAGGAGAAAGCTTTAATAAACTCTTATAGAAAGAAGAAGAAAGAGGAACCAGAGGGAAAATATACATGAAAAAAAACACTAAAAGTCAACTGACTTTAGTTAAATTCAGTGAACGGTATGGGCTGAAAAGGACAAATGAGGAAGCATACTCCCTTTTCTTGGTAGAGAGATGAGAGACCAAGGTGTGGAATGTCCCATGGGATGTCATATGTGGCTTCCATTTAGTTGGTTTAACTTTAACTATTTGTGCCTGAGAGTGCATTAGATCAAATTTGAATTTGGTCTTCCCTGCCTGATCTAGAGCCCACCCACTGCTCTGTTTCACAGTAGTAGACTAAATTTTGGAAAGTCAGAATGTCTGAGTTCAAATTTTTCAGCTTCTAGTATTTCAGTTTAATTCAGCAAACATTTACCAAATTTATGCTAGGCACAAGATACTCTGTTAGAAATTAGGAATGTAAAAGCTCAAATAAAAAGCTGTATGACCTTGAATAAATCATTTACTTTGTGTGTCTCAGTTTTCTTAACTGTAAGATAGAAAATCTCCCAGAGTAAGTGTGGAAAATGTACTTTGCACACCTTAGTCTATAGAAATGTGAATTTTTATGACATATTTTTGCTTTACTTAAGCAAAGCTTTGGTTTTCTTAGACTTTGTAAACAATTGTCACTTCCCCCTTAAAAAATAACTTCTCTAAGTCTCAAGGACCCACTTCCCGGATTCATTTTTTTTTTTTACAAAAACTCTATACTTGCTGTTTGGAATGGCTTCCTCCTCTCCATTCCATATACTGTCTGTACCTCTAGACATTGTGTATCTATCTTTCAAGGACCAACTAACTCAAATGCTGGCTGCTCCAGGAATCCCTTTCTGATTCCCAGCTGAAAGTGCCCTCATCCCCTTTTGATTGCTTCATTTCTTTGGATTCCTCCTACACAGGCATTATAATTGACTTTGGTTTTGATTTTACAAGTGTTCCCTTCTCTTCACTACCCTCTAGGGCAAGTGCAAAATTCAAGTTCCTTCTCTTCACTACTCTCTAGGGCAAGTGCAAAAATTTACAAATCTCTGTAGCTTTCTCTAATACCTCATAAAAATATTCTGCACATAGTAGGTATTTTCATACATTTTTATAGAATGTTGAACAGATAAGTTTCAGTAAACCCAAATAACCTTGATGCACTGTGCCCAGGATTTTAAAATTTATTTGTAGATTTTTGAAAAACCCTTGAGAGAAGTATTTGCTGCCCCAAACCCTGGAATCTATCAAAAGGATTTAATTCAGTCGATAGATAATAATATCATAGCTTTGGGGGGGGGGGGGGATTGTTGTTTTCACTTCTTTGTCCTCTATCTTCTGTAGCTTGAAACACTTCTGTTTACCACTTAAAATTCTGTTTCTAAAGGTCACTTAGTGTTTACCTACACATACAGTTTTAGTCACTTAGGAAAGAAAAAATAATTGAGAAAAGATCTCTCTTTGGACTCTTATGCTTCTCCCTATTTCTTACATAACTAGCCATGATTTCCCTTGGCATTCCTGGTCTGCCTGCAGCTTACATCTGCTACCAAAGACCACAAAATCTTCCCTGAAGCAGAGAGAAATCACTGGTCAAATCCTTTTATCCCATGCCTATGTAGGGTTGGCCTGGGGCAGAAGTTATAAAGTTAGAGAAGCTTGTCTTCTTCATTCTTGGGGGAGTGGAAAGCAAGAAGGACCAAGATTTGGACCTGGCTTCATAGGAGCATACAGGGCTGTCCAGTTCAACTCCCCCATTTTACGGATGAGGAAACTAAGTCCTAGAGAGAAGTAAGTTGGTCAAGGGCATGTAACAAGTGGCAGAACTAGAACATGAAATCTCAGACCTAGGCTTATTCTATTATCTTATATTACCCTATCTTGCTGAAAGAACCTTTTGTCATTCTCCGCCCCCTTCCCCCCAATATACAGGAAAACATTATCTAACCTTCTGGGAAAATGAATGTTAATAATGTCTCTCATTTCCTACCACAGACACCCTCCTCTGCCCATTCTCTTACATATTTTTCTCTGATAAACTGGCTCTTTAATACAATAAATGAAAAAAAATCAGAAATTCCTGAGATGGTGATGATGATGAAGATAGCTTAATTAGTTACCCTTCCCAAAGAACACTATTGCTAATCTCTTGTTGCAAGAATCCTTTGCAATTTCCCTCCCCCCCCAACATAGCCATATTACTTAAACTTCTGGGAATCAAATATTGACATCTCCCATTCCCACTACACACACACACACACACACACACACACACACACACACACACACATGCACACCCCCTTCCTGTACCCATGCTCTTATATATATATATATCTTTGAGCAACTGGCACCCCAGTGCAATAAACCAAAGAATGTAGAAATTTAAGAGATATTAATAAGTAATAATAATAACTTAATGAATTAACTTTCCTAAAGAATACTTGAATTTAGTAGGATCTTTCTGATGCTTCAATCCAATGTACTAAGCATTTTGATAATTTAAGACAGGCTAGAAGGGGAGATTTTTTATGTTGGGAGAGATGGTACTTTAGTAATTCCTCAAAATATACCTCTTTATAGGACTTCTTAGACTAACTGTAGAAATCTAGCACCAGATTTATGAATGGCCACAATGGACACGATGGCTCATTGGTCTTCAATATCCTCCACAAAAATGAAGAAGAGAGCAGTGATTGAAATCTCTAATCCTGCCTGAGCTCAGCCCTAATTACATCCAGCATGCATTTTTCCTATGCTGTATTTGATGTGAGATGAAATAGATGGACAATAAAATATTTATTGGCTTTAGATTTGACTGGCGCCTCCACATTAAAGCTGTAAGAAACAACACCCTGTCTGGATTCTACATTGAAAAGACCATTGATGGGGCCTTAATGAGATCGAAAAGGCAAAAGAAAGAGCTTAGCCTTCTTTGCCTTTCTCTCTTTCTGCCAAGCCAACCAGCCAGGGCCCCTTGAGGAAATTAATCCTTAATGGATTGAATAACTGATCTTGAGCACCTGGGTCCTTTCTACAAGTGTAGGTCTTTTGGTGTTGCACTGAAGAGATTCTGTGAATTTCCAACTTCTCCTAAGCCACCTCCTCAGTCATATTAATGGCAAAATCATAGAGAAATAAGTGCTAGGGATCTTACAACCAGACCTTAAGGGTTGGAAGGAAACTGAGAAGTCACCTGTTCCAACTTCTTCATTTTATAGTTGTAGAACTGAGATTTAGAGTGCTGAAGGATCATTCCCAAGGTAAGATTCAAACCCAACTTCTCTGGCTTCAGAACCAGTCCTCTTTCTCCTGTGCCCAGATTCCAAATTCAAGAATTGAATTATCCAAGATCACTTTGTGACTTAGTAAAAGGAACTTGAATTTTGACCTCCTAGATTCCAAGCTAACATGCTTTCTATGATATTGCATCGCTCGGGTGAAATTGGAACAAAAGAGATCAGAAATTCACTTTGATCTAGACCATATCTATTCCATTCTGGATCATACTTGGTAGGAGAGGCAGGCAGGTTAAGTTCAGGAATAGTGTCAGATCAGAGAGATGGGGCTACCTGTGTGGTCTGATTTGACCATGCTATGGTGCAAAGATGCCTCTCCTCCCTGTCTGATGGAGAGCCTGAAGCAACCATCTTTAGAGTCACTATGGTATCTTTATGTCTCCACAAGGTCCCTGCTAAAGATGCCTAGGTTGGAAAGACAGGGTGAGTGAGGAAGGAAGCACACTATCAGTAAAGAGGGCTACCTAAAGTTCTGTCAGCTTCCATTTCTTTAAGGCTGAGCCCTGACCAAAGAGATCAAATCCAACTGTCACCATTCAGCTGCTCTAGCCAGTGATATCTGGCAAGGGCAAGGTCAGACTGACCCCCAGAGAATGAAATGAACCCTTGAAACCTACCTCCCTACAGCAGTTGTGTTGAACGTCAGCCCGTGTAATTTGCTACCTCTGGAAAGTTTAGCATCTCTCAGTTATCCAACTGCCTCTTAGGGCTCTCATATTTCCAACATTTTCTTGTGACTATTGGGTAGAATTGTGGCTTTCAAAAGAATAATTTGTTGATGTATAAAAAAGACTCTGAATTTCAGTTCAGAACACCAAGGTTCAATTTCCAAGGATGTTTCCTTTAAGTGATGTGACCCAGGACAAGTTTATTGAATTTAGCTGAACCTCATTTTCTTCCGCTGTACATGGGAACAATAGTTGACTTTTCTTACCAGTCTAATGCATATATCTAGTAAGATTATGTTTTAAAGCATCTTTTAAAAATTCTTGAGGCCTATATAGGTAGCTATAAGCTATTTTTATTACTTTATTTGGAAAGAAAAAAAGGAAAGAGAATTTTTCCTCCCTCTTCCCTCATTCCCTTAGATAGTAAGGATTAAGGACATAGAAAACAAAGCAGAGAATTTTCTCTCTCCAAGCCCTCCTCCCTACTTGTTAAATTGAATTATAACTCCAAAGAATGAGAGCATAAACCCAAGCTCATTCTATTCCCCCCCCATTCTCTGTTCATGTCAGCTGGATTCGATTTCATACCAGTTGTCTGCTCGATAACCTTATGTGTTTCTTCATTGCCCTCCAAATAATTCAGTTCAATAGACATTTATTAAGCATCTAGTGTGTGCAAGAGCCTGGGCTTGGTACCAATGGTGATTTTTTTTAAGATGAATAAGCCTCTGCCCCTGTTCTCAAATAGCTGAAAATATGGTAGGATGGGGGAAATTCCAGCATTTGAAGACCTCAATAAGTTATCACCATCACACAGTGTATCTAAATCCTCAGCACAGTGCTTTGCATAAAATAGGCATTTACGAAGTGTTGGTTGAACTGAATACTACCCACTGCTCTATCCTACCATACTGGTAGTAGGAAAATATTTGTTGGTATCTCTGCCCCAAATTGTGGAAACATTAATTCAGTAACCAGTCTATATTCAGTGATGGAGAAACAGACATGAAAAAAGTGATAATCTATATCTTCAAGCAATTTATAGTCTACTGTGTATGTGTGTGTGGGGGTGATGGTTTATAATATGTAGAAAAATAATAATACTTAGAAGAGAGTGATAGAGGTAGAAAGATCAAGATTAAGTTTTCAAGGGAATATGGGGAGGGAGAGAGAACTTTGGGAGAGGGGTGGAGAATGGAAGGTCCCAAGAAAGGCCCTGCTTAAAGCCATCAGGGTGGTAGGTAACTGCTGTTTTTTTCTTTCAAGGTCACCTTGATAATTGACTATTAAATAATCTTACTCTTCTGGGACTTTGGTGAGGATGAGAAAACAAACTATGCAACAGATTTATGGATTCCTTTAGAATCAAGAAGTAAAATCATAGAATATTGACATTAGAAGGGAACAGAGATCATTCATTCCATTCTTCCTCATATGCACATGAAGATAAATTTATTTGGCTATGATACACATCCAGACAGTAGCAAGAGCTGAACCCATATTTCCTGATTCTCAGTCTTTTATTCTTTCCCTCTACAGCATGCTGTCCCCTAGGAGAGGAGATAGATTTCTGATGTCTTACCTTGACCCAAGGAGAAAGGAAAATAAGTACCAGGTCAAAAGTATGGCTAAGGAAATATTCCATCACTTATTTTTCCTCTTAAATTTCCTCTTAGCCCATTTTTTTAATCAAGAGCAAGGCACAAACTGGAGTAGGAAGCTTCCTTCCAGAAGGCATGATGGTGGAGGATCTGAAGCCAGCAGCTGGGTTCAAATCTGAGCTCTGACATTCAGCAAATCACTTCTTCTCTCTCTCTGGGCCTCAATTTATTCATTTATAAAATGATGGAATTGAACCACAAAATTGTTCAGTTCTCCTATAACTCTCAAACTCATGATTTCTTTTTTTCTGGGCTGTAAATATAATTTATGCTCACCCAAGGCAGAATGTCTATTTATAATTAACAACCCTGGCGGCTGGGTCATATCAATTATTAATTTTTTAGAAGTGAGTACATTCAGGTTGCTTCCCCCCAACTCATACAAAGCATAGGGGTGGAAACCTGGAAAGAAAACTCCAAGAAAAGCAGAGAAAGAATCTGAAGGAGGTCGTGACACCTCAGCAAAAAATCTTTCTTTCTTTTTTTCCCCCCTGCTTAACAGGCCTTTTGGGTGACAGGATAAGTCGGAGTATGTCAGCCTGTCCCCTAGGCCCTTTATGTTTGGCAGCGGATTCAACAAGCTGATAATCATCTCTCTCTTAGCAACTGAGTCAGTGTTGGTAGCAGCTGTTAGGCACCTCAATAGTGTGGCTCCAGTTCTCACAGTCTTGCCAGGATGACCGTCTGGGGTTTGGCTTGGCAGGGAGGGAAGCACAAGGAGGAGAGAGCCTCTAGCTAGTAGTGTTTGCCAAGGCATCCTCTGCCCCTGAGTTGAATGTCTCTGCTGAAGCTGCCTATGATATCATGATAATAATAGGCTGCAAAACTTACAGTTATTCCCAGAAGTCTGGACAATGACAAGTACATAAAACTTCATTCATTCTTTCAACAATATGACCAGCCCCTTACTATGTGCTGGAAGAGGATACAAGGATAATAATTCAGCTCCTATTGGACCAAGTCTGGGAAGGCCCAATCCCTGTCCCCAGATAGTGATGTATGGAAGAAGATGTTCTATTTAATCATAGAATTAAGGAGTCATAGACAATCAGAACTGTAAGGGACCTTGGAAACCATCTGGTCCAATCTCTACCTGAAGCCTGATGCCCTCTAGAGCACCCCAACAAGTAGCCAAGCTGATGGAATGGAAGCTTCTTGAGGACAGGGACTATTTCACTTTCTGTCTATGTAGCCATAGCAGTTATAAAAATGACACAGATAGATGCTGAACCAATACATGTTTGATTTATTGCATGATCTAATCTCTGCTTAAAATCCTGAATGACAGGGGTTTTAACCTAAAGTGGTAAGATAACTAACTGGCTTAAGGCTACAGAGCTAGTTAATAGAAGATATCACCTAGAACCAGATTTGCCAATATTAACTCACTATTGTCTGAACTGTACAAAAACAAACAAACAAAAAAAAAACCCCACTAGGATTGTAGTCAATAGACATATCCTGGTTTGGAGCTCTCTGCTAACAGTCTGTGTGAGCCAAATTTTTAGGACGTGAAAAATTCAGTTACATTCAATAACTAGTTAATAAAGCACCTATTATGTTTGTGGAGAAAGACAGGACAACATAGTCTATAGAAGACTTTATAAGGACCCTGGAGTAGCTCTCTAAGACAAACCAGGTGTACATTTGCATTGTGGAGGGAGTTTCCACAATGGGGGTTTCCAATTCTATGAACTTTTAGGTTTCAGATCTTCTAAAAAATGTGCAAAGTACTATGCCTTAGTGGAAACAATCATACAGAAATGTAGTTTCTTTAAAAAAGCTTATAATCAAGACTTGTATATAAGTACTATAATAAAAGATAATGAAACTGATACAGAGAAAATGTTGTGAGAAATCTGAACAGGAATTGATTATTTCTAACTGGGTGGATTAAAGAAGGCTTCAAGAGGATGTAGCTTTGGAAATGGGCCTTGAAAGATGTGTAGTTTGTCAACCAGCCAGTACTCAGGGTTAAGAGTTCCAGATATAAACAAGGAGGTAAGAAAAGGGCAGGATAAATTTGAAAAGAGTGGGTGGTCAGTTAGGGCAGTTGCACAGTAAGGGGATGAGTGGCAAGATAGAAGGGTCAGGTGATTTCTTCAATCCCTTCTGGTGCTAACATTCCATGACCCAATCTCTAGATCACATTTTTCTATACTTATCCTCAATCCTCACTGACTCAGAAACTAAGGACATATTTAACTAAATTATCCTAAACATCCTTTATTTATTTGTTTAAAAAGAAGTCATCTCGGGTTTTTTTAGGCATCTTTGTCATCTCTTGGAACATCGCTTGTCAGACTCATAGGGATAAGCCTATTAATTTGCTGAACCACTAACTTTCATCCAAGGGCAGTCAGGTGGTGCAGTGGTCAGAGTACTAGCCTTGGAGTCAGGAAGATGAGAGTTTGAATCCAACCTCAGACACTTGCCACTGCCACTTACTAACTGTGTGACTTTGGGCAGATCACTTAACCCTGATTGCCTCGCATCCAAGGGGCATCTCCAATCATCCTGATTCATATCTGGCCACTGGACCCAGATGACTCTAGAGAAGTAAATCAAATTCATGTGATTGTCATGGTATCACTTCCCTGAAAGCATGGTCTTCTTCAAGAAAGAAGGCCAGACATCATCAACTCTCATCCTAAATTCCTTGGTATCCCAAGAGGCAGTTGAACCTGGCATCAAAAAGAACTGGGTTTCAATTCTAACTATGAAACTCATTAGCAGTGTCTCCATGAAATCACTTAACCACTTTTTGGCTCTGTTTCCATCTTTTGTAAAATAGATAATATCTTACTCCTAGGAGTTTTTCTTCATAGAACTCTTGTGAAACTCAGTTGAGATAAAGAGTACTTTGAAAGCTTTAAAGCAGCTTAAAAATGTCATTTGTCAGTCAGTCAACTGACTCCTACTGTATACTAGGCACTCTATTTTTTTGTTTGTTTTTTGGCAAGGCAATGGGGTTAAGTGATCAAGACAAAGCTAAGTAATTATTAGGCTTCTGAAACCGAATTTGAACTCAGGTTCTCCTGACTCCAAGGCTGATGCTCTATCCACAGCGCCACCTAGCTGCCCCATAGGCACTGTATTAAAAGCTTATTATGTTATGATTGTGTCAATACTTTAAAAAATCTATGATTTCATCAATGTGGGTACACTCTTCATCAACAGTGAGCTCAAACAAACTCGTCATGCTTAGAGACAGCCTTCCTGAACTATAGGCATACCCTGGAGATACTACAGGTTCAGTTCCAGACTATTGCAATAAAACAAATATTGTAATAAAGCATTACACTAATTTTTTTGTTTCCCAGTGCATATAAAGTTATGTTTATGCTATACTTAGTCTTTTAAATGCGCAATGGTATTATATCTACAAAATGTGCAATATCTTAATTTTAAAATGCTTTATTACTTAAAAAGTGTTCATCTGAGCTTCAGTAAATCTTTTCTTTTTGCTGTGGAGGGCCTTGCCTCAATGTTGATGGATGCTACCTGATCCTCTGATATGGTTGAAGGTTGGGATAGGGGTGGCAATTTCTTAAAATAAGACAGTTAAGTTTGCCACAACAATTGACTTTCACTTGAACACTTTGAGGTCACTGTAAGGTTTTTAATTGACCTAATTTCAGTATTATTGTGTCTCAGGGAATAGGGAATCTTGCTGGTCTGCGCAGTCAGAACATGCACAACATTTATTGATTAAGTTGGGTGTAGTTTGTGACTCCTCAAAACAATTACAATACTAACACCAAAAATCACCGATTGCAGATCACCATAACAGACATCATCATCATTATCATCGTCATCATAATGGAAAACCTTGAAATATTGTGAGAAATACCTAAATGTGACAAAAAACACAATGTGAGCACATACTGTTGGGAAAATGGCACAGATGGACCTGCCCATAAACCTTCAATTTGCAAAAATGCAAAGTACAATAAAATGAAATCTGCCCATACACTGGAAAACAAAACAAAATGAAAGCAATATTTAGTGAATATCCTGCTAGTGATGAGTCTCTTCTCCAACAGAGAGTCTTTAGATAACAAATTCACCCACTATGTTTCCAGTCCCATATTTGAAGGGGACTTTATGTTGATGAGACTTTTTTTTTTGCAAGGCAATGGGGTTAAGTGGCTTGACCAAGGCCACACAGCTAGGTAATTATTAAGTGTCTGAAGTTGGATTTGAACTCAGGTACTCCTGACTCCAGGGCCAGTGCTCTATCCACTGTGCCACCTAGATGCCCTTGGTGAGACTTTTCAGAGCTTTTAACTCCTAGAATTCTTAAGAATCCAGGGTGACTTCAGGCTACTATAAAATATTAAGTAAGACTTAAATAGAGGATTTATTTATTCACATTTAAAATAAAGATAAAGTTGATATATACTCATATATGATAATAATAAGTTGCCAGTTGTGTGACTCAGTCTCTACAGTGAAAATCTGAAGGAGGGGAATGTTTAAACTTCCTGAAAAACAATCCATGTGTGATTAACCTGCTCCCTGTCAGATTTCTCCTCATTTGCTTTCGGTGGCAGTTATAGTGGCTTCTTTTGCTTAGTTCTATGAGTAGGAGGATACCAGAAGACTGTGGCAGAAAATTGGGTGAGAGGTGGCATCCTACAGTAAAAGAACCTAATCTCCAATAATAGCTACTATGTTCAGGGGAAAAAAAATAGACAAGCATTAACGTCTGGCACAGTGAATGAAATCTTTTGTATTCTTACAAAGCCTACTTGTAGGAAAAAGGTCCACCACAGGGTGCATAATCCATCCATTTCAGCTTCATGCACATCGAAGGACAAGTTACTCAAAGGTCCCAGTCATTTTAAGGTTGCCTAAGAAAGTCTGAGTGATGATAATTCTAAGATCCTTTTTTTCATTGTTAGATATCTTTTACATTCTCCTATAGAGCATCCGACAAACTTTTTTCATGCTTTCAGCCACAGCTGTTGAACAGCTGTAAAAATTGGGGCTTTTTTTTTTTAATAGAGAAGGAAATCTATGCTCCAGAGATGATTCACAATGACCTGGCTTTCATCTCTGCTTTCCAGACTGAGGAGTCTAGGAAGTAAGAGAGAACTTTACCCATTCTCAGTGGTATCCAGTGAAAACAGCCTCAAATCTCCCTTTTTTAGACCGGGTAACCTCTTTTAATTCCAGGTCTTCCTTCTGTTAATTCTTATTTATCATGTACATAATTTCTATGCATTATTTTATATAGTTGTTTGCATGTTGTTTCCCCCATTAGATTCTAAGCTTCCTGAGGACAGGTCCAGGCTCCTGATTATTGATTGACTTAAGATCAGAGGTTCCTATCATTTTTGTCATGCACCTTTTGGTAATCTGGTCTCCTTTTACATGACCACTCCCTAACTCATAATTTATTTTGCAGGGGGTAGGGGAAACATTTAGGTGATATAGTGGATAGAGCACCAGCTCTGGAGTCAGGAGGATATGAGTTCAAATCTGGATTTAGACATTTGACCCTTACTAGATGTGACCTTGGGCACATCACTTAACCCTGACTGCATCATATCCAGGGTCATCTCCAGTTGTCCTGATTCGTGTCTGGCCACTGGAACCAGATGGCTCTGGAAGAGAAAGTCCCCCTCACTCAAATCCGGTTCACATGCTTGTCATGGCATCACCTACCTAATATCATGGTCTTCTTCAAGAATAAAGGACAAACATCATCATTTTTTAAATGTGTAAATTAAAATACAAAGAATTGCAAAGGAAACTAGTTGAAATTTTAAAAAATTAAGTTCACAAATATCAGGTTATTAAGTCCTTTTCTAGAGAAATATCAATATTAACATCATATCACATTAATTTTACAACTGAAGGTTTTACAAAGTGCTCTGCACATACTATCTTATTTCTTCATGACGTTATGAAATAGGTGCTGGTAATTTACATTTTCCATACAGGAAACTGAGCATGAAGCCTAGATTTAGAGGTTAAAAAAGGATTTAAAAGTCAACTAATTTGACCCCCCCCTTAATTTTTACAGATGAGGAACAGACCCAGAGAGTCTTAAGAGGCATGCCCATGGACCCACAGCTAAAGAAAAGCCGTAGTCCATTGTACTGTGTTGCCTCTTATATAAAAACCTCATAGAACTGTTGTTCAGGTTCTTTTTCAGTTGTATCTGATTCTTGGTTTACCCATTTGGGGTTTTCTTGGCAAAGAGACTAGAATGGTTTGCCATTTCCTTCTCCAGCTCATTTTACAGATGAGGAAACTGAGCTAACAGAGTGAAGTGACTTGTCCAGGGTCACGCAGCGAATCAGATTCTGAGGGCAGATTTGAATTCAGAAAGGTGTGTCTTCCTGACTTCAGGTCCGGCACTTTATCCACTGCATTACCTAATTTCCCTGTGGACTGCATATACTTAAGAGTTTTAAGACAACTATACGTTCTCAAAATCAAAGTGACCCTTCCCCCACACACACACACTCACCTTAGAATGGATTTGTCTTCTGCTAAAGGTGATCAAAGCCTTTTGGGAAATGCCACCAGTGGGTTTGTGAAATCCCTAGGAAAGAGCCATATCTACAGTACAGTGAATCAACCCCGCTAAGAAAGGGCTGTCCTTGGACCCTGCTCTTTGAATAGCTCCACATTGCTGGTGACTGAGCAGCAGTTCAAGTACCCAGTCATCCATATAGGAGGGAGCTGCCAAAACTTAGTGCTTAGATTCCCATTCTTACTAACAAAGAAGATTAGATTTATTCTGTCAAAGAAGAATTTAAAACAATAAGGAAATCTCAGGGAGGTAGATTGTGGTTCAAAATGACAGGAATTCCTGTAGAATTGCTAATAGCACTATTGCTTATGTGTTCTCTCATTTGATTCTCACAGCAACCCGGGAGGTAGATTCAGTTATCTACTCCATTTTCATATGAGGAAGTTGAGTCCCAGAAATGTTTTCTGACTTATTCATGCTCACATAACTAGTGAATGGTCAAGGCAGGATTGAAACTTTGGTTCAAATTCTAGTTATAGTCCTCTATCCACTAAGTCACCCAACTAACATGAAATCTCTCAACTAATTTATCAACAAAATCTTTAAGCATTTTTCTCTAGCTCTTCTGTTCATCAAGAAACTAGGTAACTATCTGTTGAGGCTGTTTAAGAAGGTACTCCTACAAAGGCATTAGGGTTAGCCTCTCTTCCTTTATAATTCAAAAATGCTGTAGTTGCTGTTTTTGTTGTTGTCATTCAGTTGTTTCTTTTGTATCTGACTTTTCAGACCCTCTTTTGGGGTTATCTTGGCAAAGATACTGCAGTAATTTGCTATTTACTTCTCCAGCTCATTTTATAGCTGGGGAAATTGAGGTAAACAGGGTTAAATGATTTGCCCAAGTTCAAACACTTAGGTGTCTGAGGTCAGATTTGAACTTGTGAAGATGAGTCTTCCTGACCTCAGGTCCAGTACTTCATCCAATATACCACCTAGCAGCCCCCAAAGATAATAAAACTCATTAATATTTCTATTTTGCTATGAGGTATTTAAAGGACTTTCCCCACATATAGTAGGGATACAGTGAGATAGGTAGAGGAGGAATCTTTTTTCGATTTTACAGCTGAAGAAACTAAGTTATTAACTCATATGACCTAAGAAAAATCATTTTTTCTTTCTGAACTAAAATTTTTCTTATTCATAAAGCAAGGGAGCAGCATTAGTTTATTTTCTAAAGTCCCTCTCAGCTTTAGTGTTCTGTTGTCTTCAGTATTCTTAGTTCTCTTGGAATGCTGACATTCTATGTCCTTAAGGTCCAGACATTCGATGTTCTTTTTTTCTAATAGTCTGTGTTTCTAGATCCATTTATTTCAGTTCCAACATTTGATGTTTTAAAATTCTTTATAGTTTAGTCACATCCAGATCTGATATTCTTACATTCTCTATTTGGGGTTCTTATATTCTGTGCTCTTAAGTTCAGTTCATGGGGGGGAAGTTCATCCCAAATCACCTGTAGAGAGTGTAGGTGGCTTCTGAAAGAAGTGACATCCAAGTCCCTGTCACAGTCTTGGCAGTTCCTGGGTTGGATATGCATCTCCCTAACAGGAAAGCCACAGGGAATCATACAATTTTAGAAGTTGTTCAACAGTGGAACCCAAAATAGTTTCAGATTCCTAGCTTTGTATTTATTCCCAGAATAATTTTTCTCCTTGCTCTCTGTAATTTCTTTTCAGTCCTTTGCAATCAACTCTTTCAAAGCTCATCTACACGCATGAGACTGGAGGCCTGATTTCCTACTAGAGCAATTAATTTTTTTTAATGGAGAAGGGGATTCGATCCCTCATGAAGATCTCTGGAGAAAAAGTTTTATTGGAAAATATTCTGGACTGAGAAGTGAATTTTAGCCCCAACTCTACCACTATTTGTGTATGGCCTTCACCAAATGACTATAATGACTAGGGATCTCAGTATCCTCAGCTGTAAAAAACGACAGAGGTTTTTGACTATTGACAATCTGATGGAGTGGGAAAAAATAATTAATAAGCAATCAAGATGGAAGAGACCTGGATGCTAGTTCCAGCTGTATCATTAATTGATTATTTGACCCTGAGGACAGAAATGTTGCAAATGTTATTTCATTCAATCCTCACATAGGTTCTAAGAGGCAAGGGCAATTATTATATCCATTTTACAGTTGAGAAAACTGAGGCTGACAGAGATTAACTAACTTTCCATAGGTTCAAATAGCTGGTGTGTGCCAGAATCTGGCTGTCCTGACTCCAGGCCCTGACCTCTATCTGCTGTACCACCTAGCTGCCTCCTACACCTTGGGCATATTACCCCATGGCTGCCAAGGAGTTGAGCAGAGATAATCTATCTTCACTGACATTCAGTTTTTCCTTTGTAAGGATAATAAATTCCTTTTAGATCCTTGAAATCACAAGCTCTCCTCACTCCCTACCACAAATATACATATTATAATATAGATGTATATATTCATATATCTACATGTGTCTATGCATGTACAAATATATGTGTATATGTAGGTATTATATACTATACTACACACACACACACACACATACACATACACATACACACCGGCTGTCTCATGGTGTTATTACTAGGAAAGTGTTATATAAATGTATGCTGTTATTATTGTACATAGTGGAAACTTAATGTGTTTGAATGAATGAATGAATGACAGACTTTTGTGGAGTCAGGAAGAGAAGATCATGACAAGCTGGAATAATCTAAAGGTTTCTTGGAAGTGATAAAATTTGAGTGAGGCCTTGAAAGCTTATAATTTATCTGCCAACATTTATTAAGCACCAATTACATGCTAGGTAAGGAACTAGGAATTCAGAAATGCAGACAAAAATGAAACATCCCCTACCATGACATTCTATAGATGGAGACCATGTATATCTATAGTTGGCCTACAGGATCAATTATTGTAAGAAAAAATGGTAATTTAGAGAGTTAGAGACTAGTAGATAGATAGATAGATAGATATTAGAGAGAGAATAGAAAGAGATGATAGAGAGATAGAGACATGATAAATGATTTGTCTATACAGAAATAAAAGAGAAATGGGTAGATAGATGACAAGCATAGAGATAAACAGAGACATGGATGATTGTTTCAGATAGATATACATATACCCAGAGACACAGATAGAAAGATAATTTATTAAGCATTTATTAAATGACAGTTTACTAAATTTACTAAATGCTATGTTAAACACAGGATAAAAACATTAGAGAATAAGACAATAATTCCTCTCAAGGAGTTCATAATTTCATGGAGGAAGACAATTCATAAAAAAAAAAGAACTAGAAAGCATTTTGGAGGAACTAGAGTAGCTTCTCACAGTAAGCCAGGTGAGAAAGAAGAAGAGGAGAGGATGGAGATTGTAGGCATGGGAGCTGAAGCCTGGCTAGGGGCCTTCTTAAAATTATGATCCCAACTCAAGAGAGAAATGCCTCATGGAAGAGATCCCTGCAGGGAGGCAATGCGATCATGAAAGACGTCATGTAGGAGGTAGCATTTGAACTGAACTTTGAAGGAAACTAAGAATCCTTTATTGTTTTTAAATATTTTTCCCAGTGACATGTAAAGGCAAATTATGGGGTTAAGTGGCTTGCCCAAGGCCACACAGCTAGGTAATTATTACCTATCAGGATCTGAACTCAGGTGACACCTGACTCCAGGGGAGGTGCTGTAGCCACTGTGCCACCTAGATGCCCCTTAAATTCATTTTTTAAAAAAATTTTGAGTTCTAAATTCTCTCCCTTCTTCCCTCCCTTCCCCCCCGAGGTAGCAAACAATTTTTTGATATAGGTTATGCATGTGCAGTCATGCAAAATATATTTCCATATTAGTTATGTTGTGAAAGAAGACAACAAAGAAAGATAAAACATAAAAGAAAATAAAGTGAGAAGTAGTATGCTTTGATCTGCATTCTAACTCAAATATTCCTTTCTCTGGATGTGTATAACATTTTCTATCATGAATCCTTTGGAATTGTTTTGGATCATTAAAACTAAGAAGTTTAAGAGGTAGAAATGAGGAGGAAGTATATTCTAAGCATGGGAAGGGGAGCAGGGGACATGACTTGTGCAAAAGCATCTCAAGAATTTGTTAGAGTAATTAAAGAAGAATCACTTATTAATAAGCCTGGAAAAGTTGTTTGGGGCTACAATGCAAAGGGCTTTGAATGTCAACAGAGGATTTTGTGTTTGATCCTAATGGCATTAGGGAACCACTAGAGTTTATTGAGTTAGAGGTCTTCTACGGTCAGACCTGTGCTCTAACAGTACCATTTTGGCAGAAAAGGTGACTGGATTGAATAGAGGAGAGACCCTGAGGAAGGACACCAATTAAGAAACTCTCAAGATTTCGGTGAGAAGTGTTGAGTGCCTGAACTTGAGTAGTGACTGTGTGAGTAGAGAGAAGGGCATAGGTGTAAGAGATATTGTAGAGATGGATCAACAGGACTGATTGGATATGTGGAGTGAGGAAAAGCAAAGAGTCAAGGGTGTTTCAGACGATGGGAACTTGAGTGTCCAGGAAGATGGGGATACCTTTAACAGACATTTTGTTGTTCATTGTTTCATTCGTCTCCAATTCTGTGATCCCACTGGGGATTTTCTTGTCAAAGATACTGTCATGGTTTGTTATTTCCTTCTCCAGCTCATTCAATAGATGAGGAAACTGAGGTAAATCAGGTTGACTTGCCCAGAGTTACAGAGATTGCTGGATTTAAACCCAGAAAGATGAGTCTTCCTCTCGATCCACTGTTCCACCTAGTTGGGTTGTTTGGAGGAAAAGATAAGTTTTTTTTGGGGTGGGGAACAACATGAGTTCAAAGGTCTGTAGGATCTCCAGAAATGGCCAGCAGATAGTTGGTGTTGGGAGAAAGCTTTTAGGAATGAGTCTGGAACAGAAGTCATAGATGAAGGAAAAACTATAGATTCTCTTGGTTAACAAGATTCTGCTACCATCATTTTGATTGTACTGCTGTTTAGCAGTTGCTGAATCCCATACTTTCCCATTTTCAAATTAACCAAATTTGACCCTTCTCAGATTCAACTACTAAACTTGATTGGTCTAGACTTCTTTGTATATTCATCATCCCTGGGTGTATAAAAATGACACTCATTTGTTTAAAAACAAGCCAAGTGGAACAAGATGTTTTTTAAGCATTGCATTGATGAAGGGAAAGAATCTTGCAAGTACAACCAGAGCCTTTCATTAAAGACAAACAGCTCTCCTCCATCTCGATGCCCTCCACAGACTCTGCCCTATGAAAAAGCATCTGTGAATTCCCGGGGGCTAAAACAGAGCCTTCCCAGTGGTTGTATCATCACAGGATTTCTTAAGGGCTGAAACAGAAAACCACATTCTTGCAACAGCTAAGGCAGAATTGTATAGTGGGAAGCTCCCTAGACTGAAGGCAGACATTCTCTGTTTTCAATTATGCCAAAAGGAAACCAAAAGACAGAAAGATATTTGGAGCTCCTGTTTTCTCCCCTCATAAGACACTTTTACTGGTCAAGGTCCACCTGGATCATCAAAGCATTTAAAGGAATTGGTGAGTGTTGGCTGTGTGATGGAATGAAAACATTAGCCCAGAAATCAGGAGAATAGGGTCCAAATCTTAGCTTTCTATTTATTAGCTATTTATAATTACTTTCAGCAAGTACTTGAAACTCCCTGGACTTCAGTTTCTTCATTTGTAAAATGCAGATAACATTACTTTCTACCAGCTATTCTAATGGGGTGGTTATGTATGAAAGGGCAACATAGCAACATAGGCTAGCGGGGTGACTGTCTTATCTTGCATTTACTCTCTTTGGGACTAAGGGGAGATAGCTAAAACATTTCCTCTCCCACCCCTGTTCTCAGGTGAATCCTTAACTTGAGCCTTCCTCTGGCTCCCCATTATAATAGAAAGAGAAACTTGGGTTCCCAAAGCCTATGACAGCAGAATATAAACTGGACAGGTTGCAAAGTTAAGGTTTAGCAGTAGCTTTGGTCAAGGTAGCTAAGTTGATCGAGGCTCCTCATCATCAAGTTGAGCACTAAGTGATTCCTACCTTCTAACCAAGGCAACTCAGAAAAATCATTTGGTAAGGCAAGGAAGGGTTTTGATCTCTGTCAAGGAAGGGGACGTTTATTCCCAATGAAATCACATACCAATGGCTTTATTAAAGAGAGTGGGGCTGTGTGCAGGTGTTAAAAAAACAAAACAAAACTGTGCTAGCCTCAGAGTCTCAGGATCCCTTGTGAGTCTGGAGTATGCCCTCTTCTAAGATGCTTTGATATACTCGAATCCTTTTTGTGAATAGCTTTTCTCCTAGCTCGAAAAAAAAATGAAAATATGCCAAGCTCTTTCCCGTGTGTTTCTAATATATGCTAATCTTGTTTCTATAAAACACTTATCTGAACTCCCAATTCAAATCCCCGACCTGTGCTTCAATGAAATCTTTCTTCTCTGCAATTCCTGCCTTCCCCACCCCCACCTCCTTACCCCTCCTCCTTGCCTTCCACTATCACCTTGGCAAACTCATCAGCACTAAGAATTTCCACTCAGCAAGCACAGTGATATCACAGCTGTTTCTGCCTCAGATATGAAGGACCATCCCCTCTCATCTCAAATATCCCCTTCTTTCTCTCTCCCTTTCCTATTCCTTACCATCTTTCAAAGCAAATCCTTTTACTTTTTTCCTTCCTCCTCCATAAAGCTTTCCAATAGAAATTATATTAACACTGGCCATTTGATCACAAACATAGTTTGGAGAGTGGGGGAAGAGAAGTGAAGGTTAATATAGATTTAGTATAATATAGTAGAAAGCATGCTGACTTTGGATTGGAGGACCCAAGTTAAAATCCTCCCTCTGTCTCTGTGTGCCCTTGGTCATTTATGATTCCCGGGCCTCAGTTTGCTCATCTATAAAATGAGTTTGGACTTGATGGCCTCTGAGGACCTTTCCAGTTCTAGATCTCTGATCCTCACCTGAAGATCTTAGATTTCTCTTGCTTTCTTATCTAGAGCAACCTAAAGAAATAATATGACAGGGGAATTTCTTCTCTTTCACAATAATCTTCTTTTGATGATAGATACAGGGACCATGCCAGAAAATATAGATGCAGAGTGGTCTAGCCTGAGGTCCTTCCTGATTCAGCAGCCATCCCACCTCCAACCCCATTCACTATCACCACAACCACCACAAAGAATCTGAGTAGCTCAGGATAATTTTTGTTGTTCAATCCTTTTTCTGCCATGTGCAGGGTTTTTTTTGTGTGTGACCACATTTAAGATTTTCTTGGCAAAATATGCTAAAATGGGCCATCTCCTTCTTGAACTCATTTTTTCAGATAAAAAAACTGAAGCAAACAGGGGTAAGTGACTTGACCAGGGTCACCCAGTTAGTAACAGTGGCCAGATTTGAACTCAGAAAGTAGAATTTTACTGACTTTAGGCCTATTCTATCAACTATGCCACCTAGCTGCCCCAGGACAGTTTCACAGTTACTTCAATCCCTGCCTCCCCACCCCAAGATAGAGAGAGAAGCATCTAAGAAAAAAACCTCTACACTCTGCAAGATGAAAGATCCTTTACCTATAATGTCCTATAACTTCCCATCCTTACTAGATCTTTAAGTGAGACTTGAAAAGCAGCCAATGAGAGCACTTGCAGTTAAGACACTGGAATGTAAATCACTTAAGAGTCAAATGAAAGCATGATTCTGTGCATTGTCTCTTCCCCCACCTCACTCCCATGCCCTCAATTTCTCTCTTGTCCTCAGACACAGCTTGCAAAATTATAATTGTAATTACATGATAGGCAAGATTTCAGTCAAAGATCTTCTGTGGTTTCTGTCGTCTTTTCATCTAGGTGACTTAGTAGACAGAGCACTGAGTCTGGAGTCAAAAAGATCTGGGTTCAAATATTGCCTTGGGTACATCCTAGGTTTTTGACAAATGAGCATGTCACAACATTGCTATCTACCTCAGTTTCATCAGCTTGCCAGCAAAAAACAAAAAATACCCCTCCAAAACACAACATGGCAATGGATAAATAAATGGGTATACCCAGAAAGTTACTTCATCCACAGAATGAGGGTGTTGTTCTGGATAACTTCTAAAGTCTCCTTTACCTCTTGCTGTTATGACTTTCAAAAGTCCATTTCTCTGGACTTTATCTTCCTCTTCCATAAAAATGAGAGAATTGAACTAAATAATTTCAATGATCTTTCCTAGTTCTAATATCCATGATATATTCTCTAACATTTTATACTCTGTGTTCTAACATTCTCTATTTGAAGGTCTCTTCCAGTGAGAACATTCTAGGTTCTACATTCTACCATTCTCTTGGGTTTTCTGAACACTAGTTTCAAATGTTTCTTCTAGCTCTATTGCCTATAAGTCTTCTTCAGTAATTAAAAATAAAAAAAAATACTTGTTCTGTAAATGAATGACTCCAAGTCCCTTATCTACTCCATCCTGGGCTCCCATGCTTCCCAGCTCCCTGAACCACCACCAGAATCAGCCCTTGCATTTAAATTTGCATTATAAGCCCCTGTTCTAGATTCTCAAGGAATGGCATGACAAAATTTGGCATTTGAAGGGAAATAGTTTTGCATGCACACCTACAGCATGCCTTTTTCTTGTTCTTCTAGCATTTTTTGAATCATTATCCTCATCCCATACTCTCTCTCTCTCTCTCTAACCGTCAAACCACCATCACTTATTTCACATCTAAAAGTACTGAATATGATTAGTAATCCCTTGTTTAATTCTGGTCCTTAATCTAAAAGATTTTCTCTGTATGTCTTGATAGAAAAACAGATAATGATCCCAGTATGAGATATGTTTTGCTGACTTTTTTCCCAATTCTATCAAAAATCTGATAGTAATATAATAATAGTGTATCTATTTATATGCACCAATCTAAGGTTAACAGAGGGAGGCTGGATAGTACAGTGGATAAACTTCTGGGCCTGAAGTCAGGAAAACCTGAGTGCAAAACTGGCCTCAGACACATATTACCTGTGTGACCCTGGGTAAGTCACTTAACCCTGTTTTGTTTCAGTTTCCTCATCTGTAAAATGAGCTGGAGAAAGAAATCACAAACCATTCTAGTCTCTTTGCCAATAAAACTCCAAATGAAGTCAGAAATGACTAAACAACAGCTAAGATTAACAAAGCTCTCTTTGTAAAAACTGTAATTGATGCTCTATTTTGAGGATCAAATGAGATCTTTGTAAATCACTTAGCACTGTGTCTGATAAATAATAGGTGATATCTAATTATTATCTTATTATTTCCCTTCACTGTCACTTTTCATTGATTCCACAAGACTAGAATCTTCTCTTTTAACAAGTCCAGTGAAGCCAAATACATCAGCACATTGCTCATTTCTGTTAATGTAGACCTCATTCCAAACCTTTAATCCAATCATGCTTCACCATAAGTCCTCCCGAAGTCCCATTAGTCAGGCAGTAATGTGTGTAAATATTAGGATGCTCTTTGTAAATATGAGGAGGCAGACCCAGGGCAATTAAGTGATTTATTCACAGCTACATGACATAGGGGGGGTAGGGGGAGGAAGGGAAGGGATTCATTTCAAAAAGACAAATATATACATATATATAGCTGTGCAAGAACAAGAAGTAATTTCTCATTTCTAGACTTTGGTTTCATTTGTTAAATGAAAGGATTAGACAAGTGATCTCTTCCAGCTCAGAAATATTCTGAGAATGCCTGCTTCTCAGATCATGGGTAGGTAACATTTAGGTCACTTAGATTTTTGATCCAGACTTGTAATTGTATCTGTGCTGGGAAATCCCTAGTGTGAAAACTCCCTCTACTGGTGCAATTAGCAAGAAGGTTCTGGGGCCTTGTTTGCATGATTGTGGGGCTAGGATGTACCAGAGACTGGATGCGAATGCTGCTATGGTGTTGTTCATTTAGGCATATGGGAATGACTTTTCAAACACCCAGAAGACATAGGAGGAGGAGGAGGAAGAAGAAAGGAGGAGGATGAGAAAGAGAAGGAAGTGGGTAGAAAAAAGAAGAGGAGAATAAGAAGGAAGAGGAGAAAGGAGGAAGAAGAAGATGAGAAAATGTAAAGAACAAGAAGCAAGAGGAGAAAAGAAGAGGAGGAAGAAAAAGAAGAGGAAGGAGGAGGAAGAAGAAGATGAGAAAAATGTAAAGAGGAAGAAGGAAGAAGAGAAAGGAAGAGAAAGAAGAGGAAGGAGGAGGAGGAGGAGTAGGAAGAGGAAGATGAAGAGAAAATGTAAAGAGGGAGAAAAGAAGAGGAGGAAGAAAAAGAAGAGGGAGGAGGAAGAAGAGGAGGAAGAAAAAGGAGAAGGAGGAAGAGTAGGAAGAGGAAGATGAAGAGAAAATGTAAAGAGGGAGAAAAGAAGAGAAAGAAAAAGAAAGAGGAAGGAGGAGGAAGAAGAAGATAAGAAAAAATGTAAAGAGGAAGAAGGAAGAAGAGGAGGAATAGGAAGAGGAAGATGAAGAGAAAATGTAAAGAGGGAGAAAAGAAGAAGAGGAGGAAGAAAAAGAAGAGGAAGGAGAAAGAAGAAGAAGAGGAGGAAGAGGAAGATGAGGAAAAATGTAAAGAGAAAGGAAGAAGAAAAGGAAAGAGGAGAATGGAGGAGGAGGAAGAGGAAAAAGAAGAAAGAGGAAATGGAGAAGAAGGAAGGAGGAGGAAGAAAAAAATGAGTAGCCTTGTATATAAGCCCCGTAGCCTGATAACCAAAGGTCTCCGAGACTCCACCAACCCGCCGCGGAATTAAGCCAGCCTTCAGCCGGAATCCACCCGGCCCGGCTCAGCGGGAGAGTCGCGCGCGTCCGGAGCCGAAGCCACCCGCGGGCTCCTGGGGGTCCATTCCGAGGGGTGCCCGGAGCACAAGGGCGGCCTGCCGAGGCCCCGCCCCGCAGAGGCCACGCCCCGCCGAGGCCACGCCCCCGCCGAGGCCACGCCCCCGCCGAGGCGCCCCGCCAATAAGAGCCCCGCTCCTCCGCCGCCGGAAGGAAGCGCGCATTCGTTTGGCGCCTACCGCGTGCTCAGCTCGTGGCAGCCGCGGTCTGGTCCATCTTCACGGCCACTCCGAAGGGAGGCGCCGCGGTGCCCCGCGATGTGCAGAGGAGGGAGACGGAGGTGAAGGCTGTCGGCCAGAAAGTCCCTGCGGCGGATGTGGGCTCCGGACTTTGACCGGCAGGAGCGCGGCCGCGTGGCCTCGCCATGGCGCCCACCGCAGCTCCGCCTGGGCCCGGCAGGGGGCGCCCGAGCTGGGTCCCGAGGGAAACCAAGGAGTTCCGGAGTCGGAGAAGGGAGCTTCCTGCGGGGCAGCCCCCGGGACTCAAGTGTTTCCTGGGTCAAGAACAGTCTAGAAGGTCAGTTTGCCTGGGCCCCGCAGAGAGTGGACAGTCCGTGGGGAGGAGGGGCGGGTCCTGGGAGCCGGGGAGACACTTTTAGAGAGCGGGTGGCCCGCCGGGGCAGGACCCCCCGGGGTCAGGGCCCGAAGCCCGGAGTGGAGGCCGGCCTCGGGCGAGGAGGGGAGGGGGGCTTGGGGCGGGAATTAGCATATGCTAATAGCCGCCAAGATAATAATCATCATAGTAATAGTCATTGCAGTGGAGAAAGTAATCCTTGGGATGGAGATGATGATAATTTGGGTGGAAAGAATACGAATTGGGGTAGAGATAATAATTGAGGGTGGAAACCAAAATCAGGGCTGTAGTAGCAATAATTGTGCGTAGATAGTCATTGTGGGGGGATGTTGATTGTGTAGAGAATACACTTGGGGGTATTATTAGCTACTGGGGCGGCCGGGTGGCACAGTGGATGGAGCCCCGGCCCTGGAGTCAGGAGCACCTGAGTTCAAATCCGGCCTCACACACTTAGTCATTGCCCAGCTGTGCGGCCTTGGCCAAGTCATTTGCATCCGGGGCCAACTCCAGTGGTCCTGATATCTGACCTTTGGATCCAGATGGCTCTGGAGGGGAAAGTGAGCCTGGTGACTTAGCACAGCCCCCCCCACACACACACACACCCAACTCAAATCCATTTTACTTGTTTGTCATGGAATCGCCTCCTGGAAATCATGGAATGAAGGACAAACATCATCACTTTGGGGTATCAATAATAATTAGGATGAATAAGATAATTATAATTGGAGTAGAGATCATTGAATTGGGGATAATGATAATTGGGGTAGAGATAATTATTGGAGAGGTGATGGTAATGGGTGCTAATACTAATGAGGTGGAGATAATTGGAGTAGTGATCATAATTGAGGTGGCAATAATTGAGGGTAGTGATAAAAATTGGTGATAAGGATAATAGAGTAGGGTTATAGTTTGGTTGTAGATAATAAGACTTGGGGTATCAATAATAGTAATTGGATTGAAGATGATAATTATAACTGAGGTGGAAATAATAATTGAATTTGGGATAATTAAGGTATAGATAATTGAGTGGCAATAATTATTGGATGGCAGTAATAATGACAGGTTAAGAATAATTGGGGAATCAGTAAAAACAATGATTGGTGAATAATAATAATTGAATAGAGATAATGATAATAATAGGATGGAAATAGTTATGATAATTGGGATAGAGATAATAACAGGGATGATGATAACCATAATCAGGATGATTGTAGCACTTTAAGACCTATCAAAAGGTTTACAAATATAATTCCAGTTGATCTTCTTAACAAACCAAAGAGGGAGGAGCTATTATTAACTCAAGTTTACAGGTGTAGAAAGGGAGGTTAAAGTGACTTGCCAACGTTCACACGACTAGTATGTTTGAGGTTAAATTTGAACTCGGGTCTTTCTGATTCTCAGGGCCGTCCAGTGTTCTGTCAGCACACCATACCACCTAGTCACCTCTAAAATGAGGAAGGCTGGACTTAGCTTTCTCTCTCTCAGGCCACTT
This sequence comes from Macrotis lagotis, assembly GCF_037893015.1. NCBI lineage: Eukaryota > Metazoa > Chordata > Mammalia > Peramelemorphia > Peramelidae > Macrotis > Macrotis lagotis. The sequence continues at coordinate 600,464,205 of NC_133666.1, read as the reverse complement.
CCAACTCTCAGATTCCATTTGATTAGTTTAAAAAGATGGATAAATATGAGTTGAAATCAGAAACTTGAAAACATTCTGCACTGTTTTTCTTCCCCAGGATCTTCTCCCCATAATTTTTTCAAGTGAATCCCTCCATCCTTTAGGTCTATTCTATTTAGAATTTGTTTTATTTATTCTATCAGTGTCCTGTTTATAATCTGGAACCATTGACATGTGCCCAAGTAGGCTCAAGAAAACACTGACTCAGTCTTTTTATGATGGGCACTGGATCCAGAAGTCACTCCATCTTGTGATTTCTCTTCTCTCGTTTTTCCCAAATCACAGTTCCTGAAATTCTTTTTAGGATGACTGTGGGTCTGACACTCATTCGACAAGGTCCTGGACCTTGCAAGGGATTCATCATCCTCATTTAAAAAATTCAGAGTCTAGGCAATGTTTTCTAGGATCTCAAGGAATAAATCTTTTCTGACATAGAGCCTGCCATATTGGAATAGGTGACTAATAAATTTTGTGGAATATAATTCCATTTTTGTGGTCAGGGGAGAGTTGATGTTTGGTCTTTTAAAGAAAACTTTTCATCTTATATGTCAGACCACATCGAAAGCATTCTGTTTCATTCTGGGCATATTAACCCAGGGCATCCAAAATTGTGACTGGCCAGGAGATCAGGTCACATGAAAATCAGTAGGAAATGGAAGCCTAGGCAAAGAAAAGGGAACAGGTAAACTTGTCTTTGTGTAGACTTGGTGCTAGGCTTGCTCCAGGCATCTCCCGGAGGAAAAGCTTTTTGTGTCCTTGGACAAGTCATTTCCCTTCCTCTCCAGGCCTCAGTTTCCTCCTCCATAAAATAAGGGGGAAGGAGGTGTTAGGTTTTGACCTTTATGTCACCAGCACTTGAATGCTTATGATTCTAAGTTAAAAGAGGTGATGTTAACATCACTTCAACATCAGGAAAATCTTTCAGTTAAAAAGAATCCCATATTGACATGGATTGATTTCTGAGATAGTGAGCTCCCTATTCCTGGAGGTTATCTCACCAAGACTAAATGGCTATGTTTCATCTGCTGTGTTTTAGAGGTATTTTGATGCATCATTCATCAGGCTGGGTAAGCTGACCTCAAAGATCCCATCCAACTCTGGGATTCTATGATTTTTAAAAATGCTTTTAAATATTAAAATAAATATTAAATAAAATATTTTAAATATATAATACAAATAATAAAATGCAAATAAAAGTCATAATAAATGTAAAATTATAGAAATAAAGATACTTATTTTAAATACATAAATAATAAACTACAAATGAATATGCTTACTCTGTGCCAGCACTGGCTAATAGCTATTATAAGCAAGAATCTCTAGTTATTGAGTATTTGACAGGATGTATTGTTTTACTGCAGAGGTAATCCAGAACAAGAAAGCACATGAAGAGAGGGAGGAACCAGGTGGAATGTAGACTATATCAAGATAATCTTTTGAACAATTAGCAGGTGCCAAGACATGCTTCACTACCAGTTTGAGGTTTATTATGAAGTCCTGTGATGTTTGTCACAGGCCTGAGGGCCTCCTGGGTACTGGAATTCCCAGCAAAGTCAAGGGTCAAGAGTTTGGGGCCATTGGATGAAACTCTCACTCATTCTTCTCTTCCTCTGACTATGCTCTGGTTCCCTGTGACCCATAGAACTGTGCTTTCTAGAGCTCTCAGCTTTTGAATTTGGGAGGGTGGTTGCATCACCACATCCTTGAAAGGCTGTGATTGCTAAAAAAAAAAAAAAAAAAAAAAAAAAAAAAAAAAAAAAAAAAAAAAGGTTCAACAAAAGGAAGCACCTGCTCCCTCATCTCTTAGTAAAACACTTTCCAGAGCTGTCCTCAGAGAAGGATCACAGAGAAGCTGTCTCCAGGCCTTAAACAATTTAGCAACAAAGACCTCCCAAGAAAGATTGATTGTTCTGTTTCTTGTTATTTTTTGGGACCAATCTCAGAGTAAGGCTGCCACTAATATTCTGGATGTCTTAGACAAGTTCACTGGGACCTCCTTGCAACCATAAAATAAAGAAAATGGATTTTTTTTCTGTTCTAGTCTCTTCCATACTTTGTAGAGAGAGGAATGACCTAGACCTTGGCCTTCTTTAATTTCTGTATTCTTGGTGGCAGAAAAGGATATGGATTTCATTCATGTTTGTGTTCTCTGGAACCTTGGAAGTCAAGAATTGTGGTTCCAGACTCAGTTGGGTCAGCATCTAGCCCTGTGACAGAAGGATAGCTACATGGGAGAAGGAAGCCCTCTGGCTTTTCATTTACTTGCCTTTAAAATGAGAGAGTTGGTCTAAATTAATTTTTTGGTCTTTACTAGCCCTAACCCTTTATTGGAATTCTATTGCTACCTTCTACTGTCCTCTCTTCCCCCAAGGCCTTTGGGGGCAGTAAAGGAGGATTAAACTCAGCTGGCAAGGGTCAGTCTTATATTAGCAAGGAGAGAGCTAGATTGAATGGACTTAACTCTTTCTAGTCCATCCTGTGAGACCTCAGGCAAGTCACTTAACTCCAGTTCATCTCAATTACTTCCTCTACATAATGGGGAATAATAATACCTACTCTTTCATCTTGGGCATACCTCACCTAGTATACTTTTGCATATCTCATCTCTATAGTAGAATGTACTGTTGAGGTACAAACTGCAATTGATGACCCTTTTCCCACTCCCCATCACCAGATTCTATTTTCTATAAATCTGAGTCCTGGATTTAGTGAATATACGCAAGGATTCCCCTCCTACCTCACTATCCTGCTGGATTTTTAAGTGTACACACTCACTACTTTAAAGGTTATTTTCAATTCATGGAGGTTGTGTAAAAAAAGTGTGAGGATGGGTCCTCACTCCACCAGAGTGGTACCACAGGATGTCACGGAGAATTTGATTTCTAAATCAAGTTTTCATTCTGAATCACCAACTTCCTATAGTCATGTAAGCTACCCAAGTCTCAGGTGCTCATCTATCATTATGGGATTTATGAAACCTGCTCTGCCTACATTAAAGATGTGCTATGAGGATGAACTCAAGAGGACTTATCTGAAAGGGCTTTGAAGAGTTGCCCCTAAGGCAAGATATGGACTGAGAGCTGGAGAATAGTAGCAAGTCAGCAATCTGCCGACTATTTCTTTTCTGTTCCCCCTCTTATTAAAACATATTCCAAAGTTGGCAATTACAAGGCATTGTCTACAGAATGGTACCTTCAATGCCAGGCCATTTTCACTAAACTCTAAATAATTCATTAGCCAAAGATATTGAGAGAAAAAGATAATTATTGTTGCTAATTTCCCCATGACCCCAAATTCCAGGTGTTATTAATCCTTTCCACTGAGGGTGACTGAGGAAATATTTGGGGGGATTCATCAACCTGCCAGATCAACTCCATCTGCAGCCCACAGTGCCCAGGCAGACATTCATTTAATGAGGACGCAAACTTCCCATCTAACTTAGCAAATAACATCTAAATTTTAGATAGTCTGGTGAAACCTATGAATCCCTTCTCAGAAAAATCTTTTTAAATGCACAAATTAAATTATGTAGGATTACAAGGAAAATAAATTGTGTTGAAATACAGGTATCAAAATATTGGATTTTAAGTTTGTCTTTTTTTTAAACACAGATCAGAGGTTAAGAACTCTAGTCTAGAACCTGAGAATAAACCACTCACTTACTGGAGCAGCTAAAATTTGAGCTATCAAAAAGACCTAGTATCCCAGAGCCCAAGACATACATCAGTAAAATTAGGGGATTCACAGAATGGTACTAGTGGAAGAGACTTTGGAACAAAGAATGTTAGAGTTGGAAAAAGTTTTTAACTTAGGATGTTACAACTAGATGGAACATTAGAACTTAGAATGTTAGAATCTATGATATTAGAGCTGAAAGAAACTTAAGAATTTAGAGCCTCAGAACACAGAATATTAGAGTTGGAAGGAAATTTAAAACCTAGCATGTGAGAACACAGGATGTTAGAGCTGAAAGGAACTTTAGAACTTAGAATGTTAGACCATACATAGAGTTGGAAGGAACTTAAGATTCTAGAATGTGAGAATTCAGGATGTTAGAACTGGAAAGGGACTTTAGAGACCACCTTGTCCAATCCCTTTACATAGATTTTGTAGTGATTATTTTTTTAGAGGAACTAGATCAGAGCTTCAAATGCAAATACTTGGGTAATTTTCCAGACTGAAACTTTTTCTAAATGAATGAGATGAGAGTAATTGAAAGGGGAAGACCCACCTGAAGTGATTGATGAGTAGGAAGCTTTCCATACAATCAACTCAGCCCCCTTCTCTCTCTCCAGATACTTCAATTTAGTGTAAAGAGTACAGGAATGGAGGTGGGGGGGATAGGGGGAGGTGGATTTAGGACAGGTCTGATCCTTTCCTTCTTCTGTTGAATGTTAGGCATCCTTAGCCAAGTCACTTAGATTCTCTAGACTTTAGTTGTCCTATCTCCCTCATGGAGGTAACAGGGAAGTGCACAATTGACTTGAAGTCAGAAAATTTTAATTTGACTAATTATTGGCCACTAAAACCTATATGACATTCAATCAATCACTCAACAAGCATATATTAAGCACCTACTATACGCCATATATATGAATATGTATGCAATATCGACAGACAAGAGTAAAAGTCTCTTATCCTTAAGGAACTTATGTTTTGTTGGAGAAGTGAAAATATAGACAAATGGATGGATGGATAGATGGAGATAATACATACACAGACATAAAAACAGATTATAAAAGATAGAGAATACAGACACAGGCATAGAAACATAGAGACAAACAGGTAATAGAAACAAGCATAAAAACATTATAGGGGTGGCTAGGTGGCACAGTGGATAAAGCACCAGCCCTGGAGTCAGGAGTACCTGGGTTCAAATCCGGTCTCAGATGCTTAATAATTACCTAGTTGTGTGGCCTTGGGCAAGCCACTTAACCCCATTTGCCTTGCAAAAACCTAAAAAAAAATTATAGAAACAGATTAGATAGGTAGGTAGTGGTAATAAAGATAGGTATAATAAAGTCAGCTAATAAAGAAGCAGATTATAGAGATAGAGATAATAGCAACAGCATAAAAACAGATTATAGAGATAAATAATAGAGACATGGGTATAAAAAATTATAAAGACAGATATAGACAATAGAGATAAGATGTAGATTATAGACAAGTAGATAATTATATAGTTATACTTATATAGAGAAATATAGATGTAGGTAAACAAAATCTATATAAAATAAATGCAAGCAAATCATTTCATGGAGCCACAGTTTCCTAAACTTTTAAATGAAGGAGTTGGACCAGGTGATCATTATGGTCTCTTCCAGTTCTAAAATCTATTGCTCCAATGATGCCCCTTTTACATAATCATATCTCATATAATAATAATGATAATAATTAGTACTTATATCACACTTTAGAGTTTACAGAGCACTTTGCAAATATCTCACAGCATCTCTGGAAGGTAAGTTCTGTTATTATTCTCATTTTAATTATGAGAAAACTGAGGCTGAGAGAGGTTATATAACTTGCCCAGGGTCAAATAGTCTAGGAAACATCTGAGGCAGGTTTTGAGCTTAGACCTTCCTAATTTCATCTGTATCTCAGGCATCAGCTAGCTCCCTCATTTGTAGTGCCTTCCCCTTCAAAGTTGCTTTCCTTCTGCACTGTATTTATTATAAATGAGATGATGCTACAGCTCAGTCAATTCAGTCATTTCCAACTCTGCATGACCCGATTTGGGATTTTCTTTGCAAAGACATTGGAGTAGTTTGCATTTGCCTCTCCAATTCATTTTATAGATGAGAAAAGTGAAGCAAATAGGATTAAGCATTTTGCCTAGGATAGCATAACTAGTATCTGAAGTCAGATTTGAACTTGAGAAGAATGACTCTTCCCAATTCCAAGCCCAGGGTTCTAACCACTGCACCATCTAACTCCCCATTATATATGTACAAATTTACATATATGTTGTTTTCCTCATTGAAGCATGAGTTCCTTCAGGAAAAGAATATGATGCATATAAGCTCTTTGAAAATGTTTATGAATTCATTATTATGAAAAACAAAGAATTTAGGGTAGTGTTAGTGACAGTGCTATGAAAAGAATGAAATGTGCTATGTGAATGCTACATTGTGCATAGGAGGGGTCTCCACAGAGAGCTAAAAAGGTCCTTGGTCTTCGGGATCAAATCATCTCAAGATGAAGGACTAGTCTTGCCCAGCTCTCTCTCCCATGCTTCCACAGTGTTGAAGAAGGGGAGAATTAATACCCAAAATGATCAAGGCCCAAAGCTCAGAGCAAAGTCAAGAATTTAGCTTCTCTTTGGGAGTGAAATGAGGAATAAAGTATCATTGAATTACACTTCCATGGACATAAACCCTAGGGAAGTACTCACCAATAATATGACAATGGTGTAGACACAAAAGGTTAAATCCACAAACCATGGTTTCTGGTCCAAGCAACAAAGCAACCATTGAGAAGGTGACTGAAGAGTGGTGTTATTATATCTGTGAGATGTTCTTGCCCTGTAGAGTAGGGAAGGCTTGGTCTTCTAGCCAGACTTCCCAGGTAGGATCCCATCAATGACATCCCTGATGATATATTTTTTAAAACCCTTGAATGGTGAGGTTCTCCTATCCAACCAAGCAACCTATAACTAATTGTTAGCAATTATTTCTTTGTGTTGAACCAAAGTCTGCTTCTCTGTGACTTTCCTCTAGAACCACAGAGAGTTAACCTAGTTTGTAGACAGCTGAATCTTCACATTGTTGAGGTAAATACCAGAGTAAAGGGGGGGGGCAGTAAGGGAGAAGGATCAAACAAGTCATCCAGCAGACTCAAGGCATTCAACCATTAGGAAATGTGGATTGGATAGAATTTGAGACTTGGAAGGGTCCTTGAAGATATAAAATACTAAAATGTAGAATATCAGAGCTAGACAGGAACTCAAAAACACGAAGTTTTAGAACTAGAAGGGTCCTTGGAGATGATGTTTCACAAAATGAGGAAACTGAGGCCCAGAATGGAAAAAAAAGACTTGTTTCCATGGTCGTTGGCCTGTTCTTCCATAGTAGTCATGTAAAGAAAGGGGCCAGATGAAATGATCTGTAAAAGACCCCTATTTTCTGTGAGGTTTGAAGTAAGCAAGGGCCAGCATACCCAGTCTCTGATTGAAGATGATCTACCATCAGGAATCATAGAATATTAGAACCGGAAGGAAACTAGAGGTAATATAGTCCATCATCTTTATTTTATAGATGGAAACTGAGACCCAGAGAGGGGAAGTCACTTTCCCAAGGTCATGCAGCTGGCTCATGTCAGTAGCCAACTTAACCACCTCTTCTGGCTCCCAGTCCAGGGAGATATGTTTGGTTTTGCGGCATGGGGGGTTCCCCTAATTCAAAAATTAGGAGCCATCTACCAAAGAGGTGAATAGATCACTGGTTCTGGAGTCCTGGGAACCAGGTTCAAATCCCATCTCTTAAGTATCAGAAACATTTCAAAACCAGGGAACGTGTACTGAATGGGAAATTCTAGAATTTGAGACTTAGAAGGGGTATTAAATACGTAAAATAGTTGAATATCAGATCTGGGTTATTTTAGCTTAGTCAAATCACTTCATTAATCTTCCTCCACCTCAGTTTCCTTATCTGTAAAATGAAAGATGGCTTAATTAACTTCAAGCTCAAACAAAAACAACAATGTGAAAAACACTGTGCCAGGCTCTTGGGATACAGAGACTTAAAAAATAATAATAAATTCCCTGACCCCCAAAAGCTCACATTCCCCTGCAGGAAGTCTTATATAAAGTGAGATTGGCATAATAACAGTGGGCTCTAGGAGACTTATGCCTGATACTTAGGGTGATTGACTAGGCAGTTGGCATTTAACACCAGGAAGGCAAGGCCAAGGTCATTTGTTTTCAAGCTCCCAAGGGTGCCTCATGCCCTCAGGCTGAATAGGACTGGGCACCAAGACACAGGTTCCTCTTGGCCTTTAGAGAAGTTGTTTGCACAGGTCAGTGCCACACCTCAAAGGCATCCTGTGACTGGCAGGAAATTCAGATGCTTACCTTCCCCTCCCTTGTGGTTTTCTGTCTTTCCTTCCCAGCAATCAATGAGTGCTATTGAGAACACGTGTCCAAGAGTCAATAGATGGTTTTCAAGAGCTATTTATGAACCCTAATAATGGTACCTTCCTGCTCTGCAATGAGTGACCTCCGGCAGGTCCCACTCCCTCTCTTAGCCTCAGTTTCTTCATCTGTAAAATTTAGGGACTGGATCAGATGCTGTCTAAGGTCTCTTCTTGCACTAAATCTTATAATTGCCTATGAAACCCAGTCCTGGATTATGTGCTTATCTTTTAATTGAGGAACCAAATCATAATACAGAGTCATACTGCCAGGCTTCAGAAGGAGCTCAAAGAGCATCCAAGGCATGTGTTTTTCAAATGAGGAAACTGAGGCTTAAATATGGGAAATGACTAACTGAAAAAATAGAGAATTAGTGTTAAAGCCCAGAATGAGATCCATCTGTCTTACTTCCTGCTCCAAGACTCTTTCTTCTACTCTTTATACTACAACATACAGCTTTTTAGAGGAGAGAAAGTGGGAAAAGAGAAGGTAAGAATGGCACTGAACCTTGAAGGGTGAATGGAATTTGAATGGGCAAGAGAAGACATGGAGGGTATTTCAGGAAGAGGGAACAGTTTTAATAGATTCTTAGAGGTAGGAGTGAGCATTGGAGTGTTTGAGGGACTAGGAGTAGGGGAGAGATGATTTAATGAGATAGATAGGGATCCAGTCTTCCTATCATTGATTGATTTGGTCCAGTCATGCATAAAGGCATTATTAGAGTGCTTACCATCAGCTCAAGCTGATAGCCTTTTCTCCTTATGAATGTTTGTGTGTGAATGTCAGCATGTGTTTTTTTGTTCCTATGTGTAATTATAAATGTTTTCTCAGTTTTCTGTGTTTTTGCATATTGTGTGTATATACACATATGTACTTAAATACATATGTTTCTAAGTATTTATGTTCATGTATATTTCTGAGATTATTTTCCATGTGTATTTTTTCACAAAGTTATCCATGCCAGGGAGTTTGTGTGTTTTCATGTCCTTGTGAATGTGAATGTTTTCCATTTCTTTGTTCCTAGGTTTGTTTCTAGGCTCCATATTAAGTGTGTATTTCTGGGTAGGATTTTGTATAGTTATGTATGATTGAATTTGTGTTTCTGTGTCTTTTTAATGTTTCTCTGTTTATCAGCAATATTTATGTGAGTTTAATCTGTTTTCATGTATATTTGTGAATGTGTAGATGTATGATTTTCTGTCTGTTAATCGATGTTGGAATGTCTGTTTCTGGCTTAGATTTTCTATATGTTTATACCTCTGCATTTGACTGTATATTTGGGTATTCTTGTGTATTTGTGACTTATGTCTGGGTTTACTTTTGACTTACTATATGATTTTTAATATGTCTATATATATTTGTATATTTATATATATCTAAATCTGTATCTGTGCCTTTAGGTGTTTTTCAGTGGGTTTCTGTTTTCATTTTTGTTAATTGTGTTTCTGTGAGTCTGTTCCTGTACATATATATGTGTGTGTGTGTGTGTGTGTGTGTGTGTGTGCATTTTTGTTTGTGGGAGTGTGTGTGTGTGTGTGTGTGTGTGTGTGTGTGTGTGTGTTAGAAGAACATTCTTGGAAGGCACAGAGCTCTAATTCAAGAGAATTTGCATCTATGTGGGAGAAGATTGATTTATACTCATTTTATTAACTGAATCAAATGAGTATCTCAGAATTACTTTGGGTAATTGAGCATCCAGAGAAGCAAATGTATTTGCCGTAATTGAAACAGAGCAAGCCTGCCATTTTCTTCAGATTTTTGAGATCTGACAGCCGATCTGGTTGACTCAGTGAATGAAGTTGGAGGCAGCATTCCTGCCATGTACTCTCTTTGGTTCCATTGGTCATTCACAATTTGGGGGTAAGACCCTGAATCATAATTTTTTTTAGACTTTAGCATGTCTGGACCCTCTGATTCAAGGTGACTATATACTTTAAGGTAACACTTGGATGGTCATTCCCTTAGGGTATCAGTTGCAAACATCCCTTTTGGTTTTCTCTCATCAGAAAATATTAATAAAAATTACAGACCAGGAAAATTCAGCAAGTTCTCAAAAATGGTTTAGTTGGAAAATAGTTTGTGTGTTCTATTGCAAATGAACAAAATGGAGAGTATGCAGAGCACGTTGGGCCCTAAGTGAAAGCATATGGAACAGATCACCAGCCATTAAGAGAGGAAGGTACGCAAAGGAAAAGGAGGGCAAAACCCATCAACCTCTTCCTCTGGTTTTCTTTAGAGGACTATAGGATTTAGAGTTGGTAGATCTCTTAACTAGTTCAACTCCCATGCTTTATAGATGAGAAAAGAGAAGTCAAGAAAAGAATTAAACTCTCAAATTCACAAAGATCATTAAGTGGCAAAGCTAGAATTCAAACTCAGGGCCTGTAAGTCCAGTTGTTTTTCCATTGCACCACACTATCTATCACCATTATCAGTGGCACCACCACTACCACCAAACATTTGTTGAGTATTGCTTCATGTAGAACCCCATGCTGCAGTACTGAGACTACAGAAAGCTATAGGGGCATTGTTATATCCCAGAAAACATATGCATGTGTTTTTTGTTTGTATATATTTCTGGGATTGTTTTCCAGTGTATTCTCTCTCTCTCTCTCTCTCTCTCTCTCTCTCTCTCTCTCTCTCTCTCTCTCTTTCTCTCTTTACTCTTTCACTTGAGGATGCCCTAAACATTCACTTAACAAACATTTATTAAGGGTCTACATAGGGGTGGCTAGGTGGCACAGCGGATAGAGCACCAGCTCTGTAGTCAGGAGTACCTGAGTTCAAATCTGGCCTCAGACACTTAATAATTACCTAGCTGTGTGGCCTTGGGCAAACCACATAACCCCATTTGCCTTGCAAAAACATAAAAAAGAGTACATAATTGTGAGGTAATATGATATAACTAGATGTGGAGTGAGAACAAAATAGCTATGTGACTATGGACAAGTTTCATTGCCTCCCTGTGCCTTGCTTTCTCCATCTGTAAAATTGGATTGGAGGATAGGATAGAAATGCTTTAAAATATTAAAATACCATATAAATGTGATATTATTATTATTATTATTATTATTATTATTATTATGGGAGGTGCTAAGCCAGAAACAATAGAGAGGCCCTCAAGGAACTTAGAGGTAGTGTTAAGGGAATTGCACATATATACAAATAGGAAATTTTGAGTAAGTTTGCAGAAGGGTATCAAGTTCAGAAGGAAGAGGAAAAAACAAATCTAAGCAAAATTAAGCAGCAGGTGATAGAAAGTTTGAGTTCACAGATGAAGGAGGCTGAATCAGAAACTCTTATTAAAGAAATGGTCTAGATATTTCCAGATCTGAGTAAGACAAGAAGCCCTGAGGAGGGGTCAGAAAAGCAAGAATGGACAGGACCTTTCTCAGCATAAAACAGAGGACCAGAGCATACTTTCAAGAGAAAATCGGCACAATGCCTCCAAGACCTGGTCCAGCCCCAAGCAAGTGACTTCCGGGGGTGGAGGGGGGTAGGCCCCAGCTGTTTCATCACTTTCCAGGCCTCTCCCCTCCTCCCACCCTCCATTACAAAGAGGAAGTTTTCTAGCCCCAGATGCAGAAAATAAGGGGACTTCCTGGTCTCAGGTCAACAAGACTGGGTTGACTCTAAGCCGACTGAGACTAACCAGAATGACCTGAGAAGGAGAGGGGGCAAAGGGAAGCAGAATTAATGGACATTTGCAAGGGTTAGCCCAGAAACAATGGCTTTAACTTTTGTGTGCTGCTTTTCAGTCCCTTTCTCCTGCTTTGATAAATACATCCAGTCCCTTCTTGCCCCAAACTAATAGTCTACAATTAAATACTATAAAAGAAGAGCAAACCATGTTCTGAGGAGAGAGGTCACACCTGATGGATGAGTGAGGACCTTAATGGAGCCACAAGTGTGAGTATTAGTTGTCCTTTTCCAGGACTAGAGATGTAAATGAAGATGCATGTTAGGTTGGGATGTCCAATCCCTGGGCCTTTCTTTTTTTGATAATCTCTTGTTTCCTTCCAAAAAGAAAATAACCTCCCCCCGCCAAAAAAAAAAAAAAAGCCCCACAAATGAAGAACAAAAACCTCAAAATTTACTTATATTTTGATTAATCAAGGCATCACCATGCCCTGTAGTGTACTGCTTTTGGATGCTATTTAGTAAAAGACTGAGTGAGTCATTGTTGGTCCATGACAAGTTGGGGAAGGAACCAACTAAGTTGTTCCTGAAATTCCAGGTTTACATTCTGCTCAAACAAGTGTGCAACTCCCTCCCATCTCTATATGCTATCCTAAATTCTTTTCTATTCACCATCATTTAGATCATGGAGAAGAGGGGAAGGAGGGTCTTTATGGATAAGAGAGATAAGCTCTTTACCTGAAAGACTGCCATTGTGGCCATCAGCAGGTGTCATTTGAGTCCTAAGCTTGGGATCAGTTTGGGTGTACTGGGAAGACCTATGTGTTCATTGCTAGAAGATCAGAGTTCTAGGATTTCCTCTGGCCTTTCTGAGCCTCTGTTTTCTCCACTCCAAAATGGAATCTTAATGAACTCCTGAGGATTGTTGTAAAGAGAATCCTTTGTATTAAAGCATAACTGGGTATAATAACTACTTCTGATATCTTTTAAGTCTTTGGTGTAAAAACCAAAGGTGAAAAACTAATTTGAGTTAAATGCAGCCTAAACTTCTTGATAGAGTCTAAAATATAGATTCAGTAATCCCTGGGTTTGAGTCCTGTCATTTAACTGGACCCCAGACAAGTCATTTTTGAATTATTCTTATTGTCATTATCATCATTATTAATAACAATGAAGATGAGGATGATAAGATGGCACTATCAGGCTTGCAAAGCACTTTAATATGTTATTTCTTCAAATCTGATCAACAACCCATTTACAGATGAGGAAATTCAAGACTGAACAATATTAAGTAATTTTCCCAGGATTACACAGCTAATAAGTATCTGAATCAGGATTCAAATTTAGATCTAACTGATTCCAAGTATAATACAGCTCTGTGTCCTCTGCCACCTAGCTGCCTTGGTTTCTTCATGTGTAAAATGGGACTGATAATAATACTTTACAGAGTGTTTATGAGGATCAAATAAGATAATATAATGTAAAGTGTTTTATAAACCTTAAAGTTGAAAATAAAAGTGAACTATTATTGCTGTTAAGATCAGTTGAGGATTTGTGGCAACCCCAGCCAAGAGGGTCTTCTCTAATTTAAAAAAAAAAATTCCTTTTTATTTATAATGCATAATGGAACACCTAGGTATAATTGATCCTTTTGCCATTCTGTGGAAGGAGGAGAATCAGGGGAAAGAGCATTGGCCTTAAAGCATAGGAACCTAAATTGAAATCCTGATGTTTGTCCTTCATTCTCAAGGAAAGATCTAATATCATGGAGGTGATGATTTGGCAAGCAAGTGAATTGAATCTGAATGTGCTGTCACCAACCTTTCTTCCTCCTCTGGAGCTAACCAGATCCTGTGGCCAGATGTGAATTAGGTCAACTGGAGATGGTCCTGAATGCAAGGCAGTCAGGGTTAAGTGACTTGCCCAAGGTCACACAGCTAATGAGACTCAAATGTCTGAGGCTGGATTTGAACTCCTGTCCTCCTGATTCCAAGACTGATACTCTATCTACTTGCCACCTAGCTGCTTTGAATGTACTCAGCCATATGATTATCTGTTTAGCTATACATAATGTGGTTTGATGTAAAAATCATGACTTTGGGGTAATTGAAAGGAATCTTAGATGATATTCTAGCTTAACACCTGCATTTCATAAATGAGGGAACTGAGGCATTTAATTCTGAGCTTTACCATTTACTCTGTGACTTTGGACATGTCATTTAATTTTTCTGTGTTTTAGTTTCTTTATCTGCAGATAAGTGAGTTTGGCTACATGGTCTTGGAAGTCCTTTCCAGTTCTATATCTGTGATTTAATGGGCAAATCATTTTCTTCCTCTGAACCTCAGCTTTATTATTTATAAATGTGGATACCAATATGGTATGGTTCTACCTTTGTAAACCTTGAATCTTGAGAACATTGTTTTGTTGACCTGCCTTTGCTTAGAAGCCTCTACCTAGCACTTTTAAACTATTTTTTTTTTAAATCGGAAGTTAGGAAAGAAGAAAGAAAAAGAGACAGAGAGAAGAAAGCTAGGGATGTGAAAGGCAATGGGAGATTTTTTTTCCCAAGCACTCAACACAGTTTCATTCTGTTTTCTTCTGTACAGATGACTGTCAGGTCCCTGTGATTCAAGCAAGTCCTGGACCCTTCACCTGCTCCTTTGATTGGCACCCAGGATTTAATCCCCAGGAGGACAAACTTTTTGGAGGTGTGAGAGAAAGAATCTTTCATCTGGCGGTGAAGTCCCTTCATTGATATTCTCCCCTGAAAGCTAGCCAGACTCTGACACAGATATTAATTGCCTCTCAATCTGTTTGAACAGGGAAAGGAAATCACTGTTATTTGTTTCGATTAAAGCCTCGAAGAGAGAAATCAGTTGCTGTTGAGGAGGACTGAAGAAACAGAACCAGAATTATTTTATTTTAAACACTAAGTGATAAGATAAATAGAACAGAGACTTCACATGATACATTTACTATCTCAAGAAGATTGCTGAAGTTCCAGTGGACCCTGAGAGATGAATTTTGTGTTGCCTTACATCTCCATAAGGATATCCTCTCTCTTCCTCTGACCAGATAAGGCCTTGACCCAATTTTTCAAACCTTTGGAACCTCTTAATCTGCTCCTGCTGCTAAGACTCCCACCAGGGGGAAAAGATGGCAGTGATCAGGAAGAAAGGCCTCAAAGTGTTTACTTTTGTCGTCCTTCTGGTTTTTCTCACCTCCTTCTTCTTGAACTATGCGCATACCACCACAGCTTATATGTGGTTCCCCAAGCAAATGGTGATGCATTTCTCAGAGCATTTCAGAAGATTCATGAAGCAGCCCCAAAGACCCTGTAGTTGCTCCCAGTGCATCTCAGAGACTGGGTTTGTGCCCTGGTTCGATGAAAGGTTTAATCACACAATGCAGCCGTTGCTGAACTCCCAGAATGCTTTCTTGGAGAACGACACCTATAAATGGTGGATGGTAAGTAATTGTTTGAATCCCCAGGGTCCCCTGAGGAGTGTGAACTGTGTGTGGCATTACAAGGTTGGAGGAAATATGGAAGAGAAGGCCAGCTCCTTCTGACCCATGGTCAGGTTTTCAGTGCAAGCATTTGCACCACAGTAATAAGCAGCTACAGACTAGAGACTGCCTAAGACTTAAGAAAGAACGTGTTTCACTTATAAGCCTTTCTTGGGCAATTTTTTTAAGAGAACCAGTTGCTAAGCATTTATCAGCCCTCCCCTCCCCTCTCTGGAAAAGACATGTAGGACTCAGGTCTTGCCTTCTAGAAGCTTCTATTCCAGGAGACATAGAATAGCTGCAAAGAATATGAAGTGTTGGGGCGGCTAGGTGGCGCAGTGGATAGAGCACCAGCCCTGGAGTCAGGATGACCTGAGTTCAAATGCGGGCTCAGACACTTAATAATTACCTAGCTGTGTAGCCTTGGGCATGCCAAACAACCCCATTGCCTTGCAAAAACCTAAAAAAAAGAATATGAAGTGTACAATGATAAGGTTCAAAGAAATTAATGAAGAAAAGATGAACTTGGACTTGTGACTAGGGTGCTAATCCTAGCCCTGACTTTTCTACTTGTAAATTCTACAAACTTGGCCAATCACTCCATCTCTCCTTGCTTGCATTTTCTCCTTGACAAAAGAAACACAATAATGTCGGCATTAGCTAATGATGATGATGATGATGATGATGATGATACAGCATTTACTATATGCCAAGCTTTGGCAATTATTATCTCACTTGATCCCAGAAGGTAGGTGCCCTTATTTTTCCCCATTTTATAGATGGGAAAACTGAGGCAGAGGTTAATAGATGAGACCAGATTTGACCTCAGGTCATAACTCAAATATAGATGACATGTCAACCACCTGAAAACCAGCCTGGCAAAATATAGAAAGCCTTATCACCAAATTGACTGGAGAGTGACACATGTTTTAGGTATAGCAACTTTTGAAAGGCATAAGAGCATTAAAAGGGTTATGGAATATGTGATCATAATAGTACCTACACAAACAGTATCATCACAGATATTCTGAATTAGTAACCCTCATCACAAATTGGGGGGGGGGGGTATGTAGATAAAGAAAGAGAAAGAGGGATGGAGGGCTGAATAGACAGATGGACGAATGGTGAATGGATGGATGGAGAGATAGATGATAGAATGGAGAGATGATAAAAAGTTGGATAAGTAAATGGATCAAAAGATGAATAAGACAAATAAACGGAAGGATAATTAGATGGGTGATAGAATGGAGAGATGATAGATATAAAGAAATCATTAAGTACTTTTTTTGAATGAGGCATTGTGATAAATGCTGGGAATACAAATCCAAGCACTTGGTTTCATTCTTTCTAACTGTGGAAGCCTGACACCACCTCACTTTTCTCCCTTCTCTTGGCTTTGCCTCCCTTTCCATTATGTCTCTCCAATTTGATCTCAGTTCAACCACAGACCTCTGCCCCAAGAGCCTCCCTGGGAGTCTCCTCTTTCTTGAACCCCCACCTCATATTCTAAGATAAACACCCGACATTACTGTCCCAATTCCCTTCCCACACACATGCCCCAATGAGAAAGCAGCCAGGTCTGCAGGTAAACAGAGCAGACCAGGAGACTCATGTGGAAACTGTGAAGGGGAGAGTGAAGACTGGGGGCACTGTGTTGAGCTCAGTACTTATTTCAGAATCACTGAATACAAGGATAGTAAAAAAGAAGGAGGCCATTCCTTATACTTCATGCTTTGTTAACTGCTTTCACATATACTATCTCATTTGATCCTCAGAATAATCCAGAAGGCTAATCGGAAATCCTAATTATAGATGAGTAAACTGAGGTAGAGAGGGTTTGAGCCAGGGCTGAGGTGCATTGAGAACTTGCATTCTCCTTCCTGTTTTGTTTTATGAATTTATGAATTATCACTGTCTTTACTTGTACTCTGGTCCCCTCACTCACTCAGCTGCCCAAGTGGTCTAAAGCTTGGTCTGGCCATGTTAGCCCCACTGTTTAATGAGCTCTAGGGGGATTCCCTGTGACAATACTCCAGGTTCAGATATAAAGCTGTTATTTGGCATTGAAATATCTTGAGAACTTGGCCCCTTTCAGCCATTCCCATCTTTTACCACTCTGTGACCCAGCTACCCTGCCCTGCTTGTTTTGTTCACAGGGCTCCATCACTCCTGTCCATGCCTTTGTCCTGACCATTCCCTGTTTCTGGAATACTTCTCTCCTCCTCCCTCTTCACCTCAGCATCCTGATTTCTCTGATTTGACTCAGCTCAAATTACATTTTCTACTGGGGGACTTTCCCAGCTTTCTCATCCTAACTCCTTCCCTTCTACAGATGCCTTTCATCTTTTCTGAGCATATCCATTCTAAAAATTAATTAATTTATTTTTAACAATCATTTTTTGAAATTTTTAATTCAAAATTCTCTCGTTTCTTCCTGTCTCTTCCCCATCCACTGAAGTGAACAATATGATATTGATGATAAATGTGAACTCATGCAAAGCATTTTTTAGTATCTATGTTGCAAAAAATTAAATAAAAAACAAGAAACAAAAAGAAGTGGAAAAAAGCTTCAATCTGTACTATATACTGAGCATATTCTGATTCTACCCATTATTTTTTTTAGGTTTTTTTTTTTGCAAGGCAAACGGGGTTAAGTGGCTTGCCCAAGGCCACACAGCTAGGTAATTGTTAAGTGTCTGAGACCGGATTTGAACCCAGGTACTCCTGACTTCAGGACCGGTGCTTTATCCACTACGCCACCTAGCAGCCCCTACCCATTATTTTTAATATAACTTTTATTAGAATGTAAACTACTTAAGGACAGGCATAGTCTTTTACCTTTCTTTGTAGTCCTAGACCTTAGCATGGTGCCCAGCACATTGCAAGCCTTTAATATATCCTTGTTAACTGATTGACTGTCCATCTACTGGACCAAAAGATTCATGAGAACAGAGATCACCAGAGTTGATATTATCTCCATTTCTTGTTATTCAGTCATTTCCTGCTCTTTCTGATCCATTTTCAGTTTTTTTATTTTGTTTTGTTTTGTTTTGTTTTTGCAAGGCAATGGGGTTAAGTGGCTTGCCCAAAGCCACACAGCTAGGTAATTATTAAATGTCTGAGGCTGGATTTGAACTCAGATACTCTTGACTCCAGGACCAATGCTCTATCCACTGTGCCACCTAGCCACCCCTATTTGCAGTTTTCTTGATAAAGATACTGAAGTGGCTTGCTATCCTTCTCTAGCTCTTTTTACAGATGAGGAAACTTAAGCAAAATTAAAAGACTTGACTAGAATTATACAGCTAGTAAGTGTCTATGATCAGATTTTAACTCATATCTTATTACCTTCAGACCCTGTACTCTATCTGCTACCTAGCTGCCCAAATGCTTAATTAATTTTAATTATTTTCCCATTATACTATTAAACCTGCATATTAATCACAATATTTTAGAGTTGAAAAGGATCTCAGAGATGATCTAGTCCAGTCTGCCAATTCTTATATAAATCCCTTCTGCATTGGCAGCAGTTCAGCCTTCACCCAATCCCTTCTTAAATATGTTTATGGATAAGTAGTTTGAGGAAGTCATTTCTCTTGTAGGATAATTCCAATAGTTAGGAAGAAGTTCATCCTTATATTTAGCAAGACTTGGCCTTCCTGTGACCTTAACCACCTCTCCTACTTCCATCCTCCAGAGCCACACAAAATTAGCTATAATCCCACTTCCATTTCCATATGAAACCCTTTAGCTATTTCTATAGCTAAAGCTATAGTTTTTTTTTTTTCTCCAGGTTAAAAAGGAGGGGGGGGATCTCAGGATTCAAGCTAGAAGAAGTTGTGAGAACTGTTTAGTTCAACTGTAATTTTACAGATGAAGAAAATGAAGCTCTAGAGAGATTAAAGAAGTCCCAAATCACTTATGAAGTTTAGAAAGGCAGTGGCCTAGGACCCTGGACTTCTGATCAGGAAAACCTGGGTTCAAATTCTCCTTTAGACACTCAATACCTATGTGATGCTAGAAATACCTTCAGTTAGGTTGGATTGGAAGCTTCTGAGGTCCCTTCCATCTCTAAATTGTGCTATGATATTGTAGCGCCCTGAAAATGAGACCAAAGCATACAAATTTTTATTCTAAAAGATGCACTGAGACTTATTTTCAGGGGATGTCTGGAGATAAGCAGTCATACCTGCGGCAATCTTATTTGATCTAGTCTTCTCTCTACAACAAAGTTCTTCCCATCTAGCCAGGTGAGCAGCAGTTGAATCCCAGACTAGCAGACCTCTCTGGCCACCTCGCAAAACAAGCAGCAGCATTCACTCAACCTCCTCCTTCTGGCTGCTTATGGACACCTGGTTTTTAGTTTCAAGACCATAACTGCCTGAAACACCTTCAATCTTTCTTCTCCTTAGTGATGATTAGAGATGGAGCTTTGTTTCCCTCCAGTGACTGTCTGTACTCTGACTGGTCATGCAGCCAATAAGGTTTTGAGTTCATCTGTTAACATTTACCTCTCAACCAAAGACACATGCTTGGGTATTTACAAATAATTATAATTTATTTTATCATTTATTTAAAGTATTAATGTCAGTAATTTTATTTATATTTAATTATATATTAATATTATTATTTTATAATCCAATACAACCGTTGTGTGTTGCAAAGGATGTACAAAATGTGTCCATCTTGTTGATGATCTTAATAGGGCTTATTTGGGGGGAAATATGGTAAGTGATATAACTTGGATTTGAATTAAAATTCAAGATTCTCCACCTCCAGCCCCAGTATGCTCTCCTCCTTGGCATCAAAATTCCTAATTTCTTAAGTTAATCCTCATATAACATGGTTTTGAGTCCCTTCATGATAGATGGATGGATGTTTGGATAGATGGATGGATGGATATAATTAGACAGACCTAGAAATGGATTATAGATACAGACAGATAGAAAGATGGACAGATAATTTACTAAGCAGTGCTGTGTGCCCCATACTGTGATAAATGTTAGGTGTACTAATACAGGTAAATAAAATAGTCCCTGTCTTCAAGGAGTTTACTTTCTAATGGGGGAAGACAATCCATTAAGAGGAGCTCTAAAGCTGGTTGAGGATGAATACACCCCATGAGGTGGTCTGGAGATGACTGGAGAAGGGACCAGAAAACATGAATGCTCGACTGTGGTCAAGCCTGCTCAGAGGAGCCCCCGTGTCCCTCATCTAGAGATACCCCAGTCTATCAGGATCCTTTCTTCAGTGTGGCCCTCAGACCAGGGCAGAGTCTAGAGAGGCAAGCCTATCCCCCATCCTGCGCGTCAGACATCTTCTGAAGCTACTCAAGATCTCACTAACAGCTGCCTTCTATTATACTGAGTTTGTTGTCCGCTTATGGTTTCCAGGGATTTGGAAGAGATCCCAAACCACTAAACCTGGATCAGGGAAAAGGAAGAGTGAACTCCCCCACTCCAGGCAGCACATGTCCAGTCTGTGTCTAATGTGGTACCCCTTGTTGGAGACAGACTCATGGAGTGAAACAATCCTGGGGCATAAAGGAAAACAACAAGTCCTGAAATTCTCAGTTGACCAGAAATGTCCCGAGGTGTCTGGGGAGATAGGAGCCACCTGCCCCTGGATCTTTGATAAGGGGGTTCCTCATAGGGTACTCCTGGGCTGGATGCTTCAGAGCCCCACTCCAGTTCTCTAATTCCTTAATTCCATGACTCTGTGGGGTTTCAGATGTTCTCCTCATTCTCTTCTGTTCTAGTCTTCAGGACATGATGAGAGAGCCAACCATGTAGTCAGACAGCTGGCAGGGAAACCAGAAAGATGAGCTCACTAGATGATTTCCTGATTCATGCGGAGGTGCAGTGGAGAGGACTAGGACAGCATTAGGATGGAGGCAGACCCAGGCTCTGCCAGTGACAGAGGTGTGTGCCTAAGCAAATAACCTAATCCTTCTGAATCTGAATTTCCTCGTCTTCAAAATGAGTCAAAAAAAAAACCTCCACCATTTCCGTCTCCAGTTCATTTTACAGATGAGGAAAATGAGGCAAAGTTACATAGATTTGAACTCAGGTCTTATTAACTCCATTGTCCAGAGCTCTATCCTCTGCACCTCCTAGCTGCTCCTAACAGGCCCTGTGGGGTTTCTGTAGACATTACATCAGTCAACAAGCATCAAAAACAAAAAAAACAGTGGTTTTATAAAGATCTCATTTTCTAATGGGAGACACAACATGCCAACAATGTCCATGTTTACATGCCAGTTAGAAGTAATTTCAGAGGGAAAGCCCCATGAAGAGCCCTGTCCCCACCTAACCCACTGGAAGTTTCACCTGGGTGGGAGCCTGTCCTCTGCCCCAGCCCATGACATAGCTGAGATAGCAGCTTTGTAGCTTCCTTAGTAGAAAACCCAGGCTTCAGATGCCTTCTGTCTCCAGTTACCAATCATCATACAGCCTCCCCTCCAGGTGACACAGCTTTCCAGTATTAAATGAGGGTAGGAGAGATTGTTTGCTTTTGGAGTTGCTATGAGAAGCCTTCATAGTGCCTGGGAAGATGCCAGGATTGGGGTTTGTTTAGCGCCCAGTAGCCTGGTTGCACACCACAGTCACCATTCAGGTGATGGATCTGAGTCCTGAATCCTTGTGGTCACTGGGCTCTTAATGACTCAACCAGACACTCACTCATCCCCCCTCCTTCACCAAAGGAAACATTAGAAAAGGTTTCCTTCCCAGCAGGTGCATTCAGTCCTGCTGAGGGCAGATGCATCTTCAAAGGACAATGTTATTGCTGTAACCAAGGAAAAATTGGAATGCTTTGGAGCAAACCCTAACCTGTGAGGAGAACCACACCCTCCCAGAATCACAGGACCAGAGAACCTCAGAATTGGGAGGGTCCCCAGAAATC
The DNA here is from genome assembly GCF_037893015.1 of Macrotis lagotis. NCBI lineage: Eukaryota > Metazoa > Chordata > Mammalia > Peramelemorphia > Peramelidae > Macrotis > Macrotis lagotis. The sequence continues at coordinate 600,441,985 of NC_133666.1, read as the reverse complement.
TTCTAGTCCAACCTAAACAGGAGTCTCTTCTTGAATACCCTAAAAGTCACTTAAAAGTCTGGGGGGAGGGCTGTGGGGGGGGAAGGGGGCAGGGGGGACAGAATCCTAAGACAGCCCACTCAACTTGGTGCTAGTGCTGTTTGTTGCCAAGATTTTTCTTTTGTTGTGTCTTTAGTTCCACTAGAAATGCTTGCTCACTGACAGCTATGTTACAACTCTTATGCAATTACACTATTCAGGCTCTGTCGGATCCAGAAAGGACTAAAGAAAGTCCCAAGTCTTCTTTTGGACTATCACATCCAGAACTTGCCTATGATTTGACTACCCTAGTACCCCAAGGAGTTAATCAGTCAACAAATATTTATTAATCACTTTTCCTTATGCCAGTCATTGTGCTAAGCCCTGGAGATGCAAAGAAGGCAAAGCTAGTTACTGTATCCAAGAAATTCTTTTTATTAAAAACATTCTAATTGATATATTTATTTTATTACATTGATTTAAGTTCCCCCTTTCCAGAGAGTCATCCCTTATAACAAAGAAAAATTTTTAACAGTGGAGAAAAAAGAAAAAGAGAAATAAAATCAGTAAACTAATCAGCACATCAAAAACAAAACAACAAAAAAAAAAAACCTCACAATGTATGAAATGTGCCACATCCAATCTCCCCCTGACATTACACACTCCTCTGCAATCAAGTTAGGTAGGGAAAGTTTGTTTTTTGTAATTTAACAACATTTGTTTTACTTTTTTATTTATATTATTATAATAATAGAAGTTCACATTCTAATGAAGGTCATAAACATGAAAACACCTCTGGAAATATAAAAGATAATTGTAGAGTAGATAGAAAGTAATCTTAAAGGGGAAGCCTCTAGGTGGCATCTGGGAAGATTTTAAAAAGTCTTTTGTTTTAATCTGATATTTTATTTTTTCCCCAATTACATATTAAAACAATTTTTAACATTTTATTTTTTAAGTTTTGAGTGACTCCTTTCATTTCAAAATAGATATTTATGTCTTCCCTTCAGGTCAACAGTGTCTATTTATAAGGGGGGACTCCAAGGATTCTAGAATTCCATGCATTTGAAAATCAAAGAAATGCCGTCATTTGATTAAAGCTGAAAAGAAACCTTAGGGATCATTTAGTCCAGACTCTTTGTTGTATAGATGAGGAAACTGAAGTCCATTGTGGGGAAATGACTTGCCCAATGCCACTCAGTGAGTTATTAGCAGGGGCAGGATCAAGAATCCTGATCTGCCTCTGGTCCAGTGGACATTCCATTACCAGACTAGACATGTTTAGTTTCTCCCACTAAGATAACCCAATTCCATTTGAGTAGAAACTGGGTTTTTTTGTTTTTGTTTTTAACTTCTGCGATGTCTCTCATAGATCCAGACATCAGTTGGGGCACCCCACAGGGACAAAAGAGTCTTAGTGATATAAATTGACTTTTCTTTTAAGCCATTCTTCCTGATTCAATAACTTCCAAAAACAGTCTACCAAGTTTGGGTGGGGCTGTGATTTTTTTCCATGAAGAGAGTACCCCTACAGTGAAATCACAGAGCTTAGGAAGGGCAAGATAGTTTTGCTGACTCAAATTTGCAGTTGAAAATTTCCCCCCTAATTATAACTTACTACCTCATAAAGCAGAAGATTCTATTTCAGGGGTATCTCTAATTGTTAGGTAGAACCCTTTTTATTGAACTGAAATATGCCTCCTGGGCAACTTGGGACCTTGGAAACTCCCTTTTACCTCTAAAGACCAAATATTAGCTTCTCTCTTTGGTTCAAGAAGTTCTTCACAGCCTGATCTGTATTTTCCTGGACCTTAACATAAGACGTAACAGCTCTCCACATTCTTTGGCCTCCTTGTGGTTCCTCATACCTAAAGGCCCAGTTCCATCTTCATCTTCATACTGCCATTTCTTCTGGCCTGGAATGTTCTCCCTCCTAACCTCTGCCTTGGAACCCCAGCCTCCTGGAAGCACCAGTTCCTAAAGGCACCTCTCAGGTCACCGGTATCTTCTCTGAGGCCACGTTCTGTAGTTATCTTGAAGGAATCGATATGTGTATATGTGATCTATACCATTAGGATATAAATTCCTTGAGGACAAGAGCTATTTTTAAATATTTGTTCGTATCCCCATCATTTCACACAATTCGTGGCCCTTCATAAATGTTTGTTGATTGACTGAGTCTCAATCCAATCCAATCCAATAAGCACCTATTAAACACCTGTTGTGTACCAGGCACTGTGCCGTGTTCTGAGGATACAATTAATCAAAAGAAAAATAGTCCCTGCCCTCAAGTAACTTACAGTCTAATGGGGGAGAGAACACACAATGGGAGGTAGGAGTGCTTGGGGAAGAAGGGGACAGAGAACAAGGGTCATCCAACCAGGGGCAGTAGATGCAAATTAGCAGAAGCTGTGAGAATCTAATCTCTGCCCTCTTTAAAGGAAGGCCTTAGATGAAGTTTGGTATTGTACCCTCCAGTCTGGGAGAAAGGGAGGCAGAGGGAGGTGGTGACAGGTGAGAATAGAGCTGCTAAGCTTACCATGGGAAAATCATCTTTATATCACAGAACTAAAACCTGGCAGAGCAGCAGATACAGACTAGAGTGAGTCTCAGGCTTCGAAGGGATAGCAGGAGTCAATTAGTCCAGGCTGTTCCTACAAAAAGTTATACCTGACAAGGTAGGATCACCATTCTCTCACCTGACTCTTCTCTGTGTGTAGGAGTTTTATGCTGTCATCTTTCACACAAGAGTACAGCAAGTGTCTACTGTCAAATTTAGAGGCAAGATCACAATTCCCAAACAAGTCATTCAACAAAGAAACAGCTCTTTCTCCTCCCCAGCCCAACTTGGTCATTAGGAGGGTAGTACCATGAGCAATCAGCAAAATGTGCTTCCCTGCTTTCCTGCTGAGGAGGCCTCTGGCAGTTTGGTTGAATGTGCATCTTATCTGTCCCTTTGCTCACAGAAACTCCAGAGGGAGAGACTGCCCAAGAGACTCAATGACACCTTCAAGGAGCTCTTCCGCATCATTCCCGGTGACATCGACCCATTCCTGGAGAAGAGTCCTCTGATCTGCCGGCGTTGTGCTGTTGTGGGCAACTCGGGAAACCTGAAACAATCCCATTATGGGAGAGACATTGATAACCATGACTTTGTGCTGCGGTGAGTGAAGAGCCCTCAGGTCCCCCGGGAGGCTCCTGGCTTCCAAATGCTACCTACTAGATAGCATCCCCAAGAGAGGCAGCTGACAAAGTCACAGGCCTGGAAATCAAAAGACTCAAGTTCTGGGTCATGTTCATCTTCTGATGATTAAGCAATTTTTTTAACTCCTCATTTCTACTTTTTTTATCTGCCAAACAGGGATATTGATACCATTCATATCTATTTCTGAGGGATGATTGAGAACATGGAATGATAATATTAATGATGAGAACAATAGATTATTTATATTTACATAACTTATCTTGTTGACCCTAACAGCAACTTTGATATACTATAAACCCCATTTTACAGAGAAGAAACTGAGACTGAAAAAAAATGAAGCTATTTTCCAAAGGTCACACATCTAAGTGAATGGGGCTGAATTTGAACTTAGATCATTCTGATACCAAGTTCAGCAATCTAAGGTCTTTGAAAAACATAAAAGTGCTATACAAATGATATTATCAAATATTTATCTAGCACCTACTGCATGCACTGAGCAAGACACAGAATTTCCATAAGAAACCTTACCTTACAGTTAACAATATTTATTCATTCATTCATTCATTCATTCTGCTGTTATGCCCTGGGCCTTCTATTAGAACATTCCATGCCTTTGGTAGCCTTAATTCTAATGTAGCTTTTAATCTATAATTTTATATGGTGAGGACATTAGAAGATCATATGAAATGTTATATCTAAGGAATGAGGCCATTGTAGAATGGGATATTGCTAAAATACAATCTGTAGCCTTGCTACTCTAACACTATTCACCAGATACTGCAATTTATATAAGGCTAATTCATTTTGGACCCCATCCAAGGGCTTTCAGTTACTACATTTTGAAGAGGCTTTCCTAATAGTATCATGGGAGGAGGGGCAAACCCCAATAGAATGGAAATTAGAAGTCTTAAAACGAATAGCCAATTTTTCCTCTTCCTGACTGTGCCACTCCAAGTAAAGTCCCTGAAACTTTCTGAGCCTCTATTTCTTCTTCTGCAAGATGGAGATCATAGTTGCTCCATCTCTTGAAGGTGTTGAGAGAAATTGTTATTAGTCTAGCCTTTCCCAACCCTCTTAATTCTAGTGACTTCCCTTTATCAATGATTTCTGATTATCTGTTAGCTTGTTCATATGAAGTTATAGGTAATAAACTCCTTGAGGGCAAGAATTCCTTTGCCTCTTTTATATTCCCAGCATTAAGCATAGTCTCTGTCCCATACTAGATGAAGAAGAAGAAGAAGAAGAATATTGAATTATTGATTGATAGCATCATTATTACTTCTAAAACAAACATCCTAGAGGGCACAGTATGTTTAAGATATATTGGGTCAGGTCAGCAAAGAGCTTTAGATGGGGTCCTGAGTAATCACTGAAACCATGTTCTCCCCTCTCCCTCTGTGCCTCTAACCGCCCCTTAGCCCTGTGCTGTTGTGTCTTCAGAGACAGACATCGTGTCAGCTTGGGTCACCATCCAGAGACTCATTCTAATCACTAGCCTCCTATGGGATTTGCCAAACTGGTGCTGAGACTGAGTTAAAAGGTGTGAAGTGACAAAAATCCCTCCTGGGATCAGAGAATGATAAAACTGGAAGGGCCCTCTAGGTTGTTTAATCCAGCTCCCTCATTTGGCAGACAAAAAGTCTGAAACCCCAAGAGAACTGACTTACTCAAAGTGACCCTGGGGGTGAAGTGCCCCTCAGTCTGAGAAACAATGATGCTATTTCTTCCTCTCCCCGCCCCCTCCGTCTTCATTTTTAGGATGAACCGGGCCCCCACAGCAGGGTTTGAAGCTGACGTTGGGAGGAAGACCACTCATCACTTGGTATATCCCGAGAGCTTCCGGGATCTGGCAGAAAATGTCAGCATGATCCTGATTCCCTTTAAGACCATGGACTTGCAGTGGCTGATCAGTGCTATGACCAAAGGCACCATCAACTTGTAAGTCAGCTTGAAGGCACCAAGTCATAATCTCCTTCATAAAAGTGCATAGTGGACTTTTATAACTGATAGAAAAGATTTAGGCAAAGAATAGAGAATCTTAGATCTGGAAGAGACCTTAGAATGTAGAATGCCAGGGTGGAAGGTTCCCTAAAACATGAAATGGTAGAGAAGGAAGGACCCTCAAAATGTTAGGAACCCCTGGAATTGTTGACTCCTTGAAGGCAGGGCCTCTTTCCATACACAGGGCTCATCACACAAGAAGTTCATGTTGACTAAAGGAGCCTAGATTATTATCTCACAAGCAAACCCAACCCTCTGATTTTATAGCTACAGAAGGTGAACACTGCAAAGTCTTATTGATTTTCCCTCTATCCCAGAAAATAGAACAAATGATTTATAGCACAATGGAAGCTGGAACTTTTAATTGGAAGTACCATCAACTTGTAAGGCCAAGATATAATATTCTTAATAAAAGCATGTATCTGGGCCCTTCAATCTGAAAAGTTCTTTCAAACAAAGCAAACTGGAGCAAAGAATGTAGAATATTAGATCCTGAAGAGATGTAGAATGCCATGGGTGGAACCTGGGGTTTGAGAGGATAACTAAGGCAGTCAGAAGATTGTAGGTGAATCCCTAGGCACAGGTTTGGGGAGTCTTGAAGTAAAAGAAAGGAATTCCTCTCATTTTTATGGTCTGCCATTGGGGGAAAGGGGCTAGTCATAAACTAGAGAGTGTTCTTGGTAGCCAAGCCATTCCTCCCCTCTAAGAAAGTGACCCTTCAAACCCCCCAAGACAAGCTCAAGAAGGGAGATCAAACTTAGTAGTAAATTAAGGTCTAACACCAAACAGGCCTCCAGAAAAGTCCTGAAATGTGTTAAAGGCAATTCACCTTTGAAGACTCACTTGCTTCTTGATGTTCCAGGGAGCTCTTGTACCTTAGGCATAAGCTAGGTTCAGTCTCATTAACTGGTCAAACTTTATCAAAGACAATGGTTCCTCTTTTAAAAGTCAGAAAACTGCTTTTCCAGACTCTTGGAGAGTCACTTGACCCAGCAAGATTGTTCCTATTTGCAACCTTAAAGCACTTCATAAATGCCAGTTCTTGTTATTATCTATAAAGTAGGAAATCTTATACAAAATGATCTCTAAAATTTACTATCATCAGGTATACCTTAGTTACTACCTGTGACCTTGAACAACTACTAATCTCTCTAGGCCAAAATTTTCTCATCTGCAAAATGAAGGGGTGAGACAAGGTGACCTCTGAGGTCCCTTCTAATTTGTTATTTCAAATAGGAATAGGGATTGGACTTGAAATTTCTTTGATATGCTGAACTCCCAAGTGAAGAAACTTCACCACCAATGTAGTCCATCACCTCTGCAACCTAAAGTCTGAGAGAGAGAACTAGACCTGAGAAATCAAACCCCTACCCCCAAACTCTCCAATGTAGTCTGAACCAGATTAAAATGTAGTTGGGAAATATATAACAAATTAAAAATACAATGAATCATAGATGCCATTTCATTTTAAAACTGATAACATTTCATTTTAAAACTGAATCAGTATACTGCCCACAGGGATCCTTATGAACATTAACCCATTTCCATTTGAATTTCCCCATCACTGGTGTAGACCATTGAGAGACTAAGGGTCTCTGCCTTTTTGACACAATTAATATGTGTCAAAGGTGGGACTTCAACCCAGATCCTCTTGGTTTCAAAGCCAGTTCTTTACCTAGGTTGCTTTTCTTCTTTTCAGATACCAAGCATGTTATAGAAGATATGCTGAGAGAGCTATAAACCAAGTAATCTACAGACTTGTAGACTCAAAAGATCACTTCCAACCTAGAGATTAAGGATGGGGAAGTAGGAGGAATAAAGTTCAGGCAAGGCTTTTTGGAAGGGGTAGCATTTGAATTGAGTCTAGAGGAAGGGAAAATTGTAATTCTCTTAGCCCAGCTTTGCTACTATTCTCTCCATACTATGGAGGATTCTACAGTCAGCATTTCTAAGTTTTCTTGCTTTTTCCAAAACTGACAAAGGAAATAGTGTTTGTTTCCCAATTTCAAAAACACCTTCTCTGATCTAGTCTAAAGAACGAGATCCATGAGAAGAATCACAGCCCTACTTAAAATGAGATTCCACTTGTCATCAAGTGATATCCATTGACATGGCCCTAACCTCTGGAGTTAATGTTCAGAGACGGCTACCTAGATCTATCAATATAAATTCCTTCAGTTGATTAATTACTTGCTGCCCTGTCCTATCATTCTGCCCTATACATAGAGACATTTAATAAATCTTTAAATAAATGAATGAATAAGGAACTTACAATCTATTAGAGGAGAGAGAGGAAATAATACATAAATGAGAAAATTTGAATGGAAGGAGAGATCTTTTAACTGGGAGGATAAAGGAAGACCTAATGTAACTCCTGATTTGGGCCTTGATGGAAAAAGATTTCAACAGGCAAATTTATGAAATAGTGAAAAAAAAAAGATTGAACTTGGAATCAGAAAGAACACTTCAAAGCCATTGCTGTTGTTGTTCAGTCATTCTTTAGTTATATTTGACTTTAGGGTTTTCTTGGCAAAACTACTGAAGTTGGAGGTGGCTAGGTGGCACAGTGGATAAAGCACCGACCCTGGAGTCAGGAGTACCTGGGTTCAAATCCAGCTTCAGACACTTAATAATTACCTAGCTTTGTGGCCTTGGGCAAGCCACTTAACCCCATTTGCCTTGCAAAAAGCTAAAAAAAAAAAACCCCACAAACTACTGAAGTGGTTTTCCATTTCCTTCTCTAATTCATTTTACAGATGGAGAAACTGAGGCAGCCAAGGTTAAGTGCCTTACCCAGGGTCATAGACCTAGAAAGTGTCTGAGGCCAGATTTGAACTCAGAAAGATGAATATTTGCAACTCCAGGACTGGCATACTATCTACCCTACCATCTAACTGCCCTTAAATCTTATTATTGAAATTTAATAGCTGCCTATGGGCAAAATTATTCCCTGAACCTCAGTTTACTCATCTGAAAAAATGGTAATAATAATAATATCTTTAGCAACTGTCTCATACTGAACTGTGGGAATCAGGGGTCTAGCTCCAATTCTTCTATTAACTCACATCATGCCTTTGAGTCATCCTAATTCTAAGTCTAAATACTTGAATGAATCTACTTCCTCCAAGTTTTCAAAAGAGGGTCTCCAGCTGTTGTATCTCTGAATTTGTTGAACATGCATCTAAAGTCACCTTACATCCCAAGATGGCTCATGTCCCTTCCCTGCCTTTGGTCCTCAATAAGCATTTGTAAAGACTGACCATGTGCCAGGGACTTTGTGATGCCCTGAGGATTCAGAGAAAGGGCAAAGATACAGACCATAACTACATACAGACCATTTTTTTGAATCAAGGTACAGACCATAAACTCAATATAAGCAGTAGGAGGAGGGCATTAGAATTAAGGGAGTTGGGAAAGACTTAGGTAGCCCATCTTTGCTACTATGTTCTCCACACCATGGAGGACTCTACAGTCAGCATTTCTAAGTTTTCTTGTTTTTTTCCAAAAATGGCAATGGAAATAGTGTGTGTTTTCCAATTTCAAAAACACCTTCTCTGATCTAGTCTGAAGAGTGAGATCCATGAGAAGAATCACAGCTGCAACTTGAAGGAAGCCAGTGAATTGAGATTAAGAGGGAGAACATTCCTATAATGGCAGACGGGGAGAATGCCCAACCAGGAAATGAAATAGCCAGGAGGATGTGGAGCAGAATAGAGTATAGGACTGGAAAGGTAGGGTCCGGGGGGAAAGGGGCAGGTTGTGAAGTGCTTTAAACATAAAAGAATGGATTTTGTCCTTGAGCCTGGTAGAGCCAAAGTCAAGTTGTCCTGAAAATTCAAAGATGAATCCTTCAAGGTCGTTTATTCCAAACCTCTTATTTAACTGATGAAGAAAGCAAGGCCCAGAGAGGAACAACTTGTTCAGGGTCACTTAGTGTGTGAAGCAAAAATAAATCAGAAATAATCCTCAGTGATAATTTATTTCCTTCTCTCTTCTTCATTCCCCTCTCATCCACCCAGCATGCAATTATGATGTCCAGTCATATGGACTCCTTGACTACTGGCTTCACCCTGGATCCTGGATCTCATCAACTTGGCTTCTCTAAGCTTCTAGCTGGCATCCCTCCATGGACTTAACTACCACCCAAACTTTACAAGGCCCTTTACTTAATGTTAAATTGTCTGCAGGGTCAACTTGAGAAATTGGGAAAAGGAGGCAGTGGCAGCAGCCTGCGTCACACACTGGAGTTGGGGTTAGATAAGACCTGGGTTCAGATGCCAATTTACCAGCTGGCTCATTGAACATATACCACTTTTAGTTATCTCTGACTCTCCTGTTGGTGACAGCTGGGTGATTGGGGGCGGGGACAGTTTGAGGAACTAAAGATATTTAGCAGGGAGAGGCATTATAGTTGTCTCCGTGTGTGTGAAAGGCTGTCATATGGAAAAAGGGATTTGATTTGTTTTACTTGTTCTGAGGGCCCGATTTAGAGAGGCTGAATGCTGTAGTGGATGGATAGCTGACCAACTTCAAATCCTGCCTCATATACTAGCCAGCTGGTGTCCCTGGGAAAGTTACTTAGCTTCTCAGTTTCCTCATCTGTAAAATGGGGACAATAGTACCTATAGAGAGGGTTGTTGGTAATATCAAATGATATAAATGTAAAACTCTTTGTAGATATATGGGGATAGTGCTTTCCCCATCTCCATCACAGAGTTATTGTGAAGAAAAAGTTTTATAGACTTTGCAATTCTATATAGAAATATTTTTAAGAATTAAAAAAAAGAAATAGAGCTAATTTCCCAGAATTCTAGAGCTGGAAGGGAATCTTCATGATTATCTGGTCTAACTCCTTTTTGCAATACAATAGTACTTTGGACAGTCTTGGCTCAGAAATCAGAGTTCCTGGGTTCAAATCTCACCTGGGATGTTTATTTAAGCAAATCTTTTAAACTCTCTAAGCCTCCATTTCCTTATTTGTAAAATGAGAGGGTTTGAGGAGATAATCTCTGATGTCCTTCCAGCTCTACAACTGTCATTCAATTAAATGGAAGCCTAGAGATGTGAAAGATAGACACAATAAGTTAGCAGCAGCGTGGATCTTAAAAACCAGAGATCTGGAGGATTCTTTTCACTGTGAGAAATTGCCTCCCACATAGGTGACTGCCAAGTTGAGGCTGCCCTCCTAAGAAGGTTCTCTGAGGGCAAATACCCTACTCTCTTGATGGTGAAGGAAGCCAAAGGGCGCCCTAATCCTCTGCTGAGTTCTATTTTACAGCTTCCAGAAAGGCTGAGATGTGTTAGAGGACCCACTTTTGATGTCAATATGCTCAATATGTGTGAAAGAAAGTCAAAAAAGTACTCTCTGCAGTTAAACTTCCAAGACACAATTCAGTTAACCTCAGAAGACTGTGTGGTTGGTAGTTTGTGTCCAGGGTTCCCACATCCCCTTCTGCACCCTTCCCCAGCCTCCCCCTCTTCATTGGTCTATTGCTCACAGTCTCATGCTTCTCTAGATGGCAGGAAGCTTTGCAAAGTTATGCTTAGACAGCACAGAAAAGAAATCTGTATGATGTCCTGGTAAGAGTGCAGAGCTAAGACCAAAGTTCTCCTCCTTGTTTTACCCCTGACCTCCCTGTGTGGCCTCCCCTCTCCCCTCAAATCTTCAACTTCTTTAGTTACAAGCTTGTAATTGCAACTTATCCTTATTATTAACAAAAATATTAATCATTTTAATTAATTTTATTTAACTAATTTTAATTTCATTTAAATTAGTTTAAAGTTTAATTCACTTAATTATTTTTGTGCAAAATCTAATTTTTTAAAAAAAAATCAAGAATTAAGAATGATCAATTTCAACAGGTCTGTTGTAGTAATCGCCATAATATTCTGGAACATGCATTTGTAGGAGTACAAAATGCCATCATTTCTGCTCCCCACTTCTCCCATCTGCCACCCATCAGGGGTGGCAGAATTTGAGTTAAAAATTACCTCTTCCCTCAATGCCATCTCTAATTTCTCTCCAATTAATCAGTTCTGTAAATCTATGTAGAACCAGTATTACTACTATGTAGAACCATTATTACTACCACTACTAGTAGTAGTAGTAATAATAATAATAATAATAATAATAACAACAATAAATATCTCATTTATGAAGCCCTTTACAATTTACAGAGCTTCTTCCTCACAGTAACACTATGGACTAAGACAATTACTTTTATTCCCATTTTACAGAAGAGGAAACTTATTCTCAGAGACGTGCCTAGAGTCTCACATTGTTAATAAATGATGAGACAGTACATAAATCATGGGTTGTTGGAAGGCTCTTTAAATTCTGACATTTGATGATTCCAGGGGTGAAAAGCTTCCCTCCTCTGAGGGGTAGTAAACTACTTTTGGTCATTTTTTTAAATTTGTCAGAATTGTAGTACAATGTTGCAAATGATAGAGATCAAGGGGAGGAACATCTCTACAATCTGTTTCTTTATGAAAGGATTAGAGTACATCTTCCAATTGAAGTAATTTTAGCTATATTATGGTGGGCGGAAAAGAACCCAGGATTCAAATTCTGCCTCTGTGCATATATGATTTCATGCAAATCATTTTCCCACTCTGTGACTCAATTTCCTCACTTGCACAATGAGATTGAACTAAATGAACCCCTAAATATCCTCCCAGCTCTAAATCTAATCTGTGTTTCGGTTTTGACTGATTCACAACCTGTGTGACCTTGGACAAATCACTTAGTTTTTCAGAGTCTCGGATACCTCATCTATAAATGAAATATTGATTGATTGATTGATTGATTAAGACAGTTCAGTGAATAGAGTGCCAAGCCTGAAGTTAGGAAGACTTGATTCCCTGCCTCAGATACTTTCTAACTGTGTAACCCTGATTCAGTTTCCTCATCTATAAAATTAATTGAGAAAGAAATGGCAAACCACTCTAGGATCTTTGCTCTAAGAAATGGCCAAATGGTGCCACAAAGAGTCAGAAATGACTGATATAACTAACAAAAAAAAAATACTTGTTGATTGATTCCGACTCTATTTCCATGCTCCTATTATAAAAAAGTCATTGCTGTAAATCTGTGCAAAACCTACTATTGTTATTGCCACTTATTTCTGTTGTCCTTTAAAGCAAGTACTCTTCTTCTCGTTTAGAGGATGGAACTGTATCTCAGAGACTTCCCTTAAAATGATGTACTGTATGATTCCAACTCTAAATCTATGCTTCTATTAAATTTTTAAAAAATACTCAAAAACTAATCACCAGTGCCCCCTGGTGGTCTTAATATTGCAGACTGCGTCATTAGCCAAAGGATTGTAGACCTCTGACTGGAAGGACTTCAGAGTTCAGTTGATCTGTGCTCTCACCTCACATTGCAGATAAGGAAACTAAGAGACAAGGAAACCAAGTCACTTGTTAAAGGCCAACAGGTAGTACCCCTAAAGGCAGACTTAGAGCTTGGTCCAGGACTGTATTCATTCCTCTCCTGATGCTGCTGGGTCCTGATTATTTCTTGCCTCTAGGAAATGCTTCCCCAGGTCAGTGTAGCCACTATTCATTTTGGACAGAGTGCTCTGTGTTTTGGTGAAACATCCAGGTAACTGAGTAAATGGAGTATTGATTGGTGCCAGAATCAGGGAAAGTTTGAATAGTTGTGTATACCTGAACAAAAATAATGGAATTGTTGTGAGAATCAAGGCATATGTAAAACATTTGGCAAGTTTTAGGATGCTCTATAAGAGCTATATTAAATAATAATTATATATATATTATTACTAACTAATAATATATACTATTACTAACTCCATTCTTTTCTCTCTTTTTCTTTACAGCACATATGTCCCTGTTCCCCGAAAAATACAGGTGAAGAGAGAAAAGGTGAGAGTGGTAATGACACTAGCTATATTCCTAAAAATAGCAGTTTCCAGTCCACTGCTTTGTTTGATCCTCAAGACAACCCCAATAGTAACCAAGATTGAGTATGCCCATTTTACTGATGAGGAGTTTATATCTCAGAGAGGACATACACCTTACCCAAGGTGGCATATTCTTGAGCTATGTGACTTGAGTTCTATAATAAGCCCACTGCTTGCATCATTCTCCCTTTTCATCACACCAAGAACATTGCTGAAACCTTCCCTCTTCCCCCCAGCTCGCCAATGTAGAATTAATTCTAGTAGACCTGAATACAGGAAGCCTCAGATACTTTCAGGCTGTGTGATTTTTTTTGCAGGTTATTGAACCTGATTGTGCCTCCATTTTCTCATCTATAAGATGAGAAGGTGGGCTCAATGATCTCCAAAGTTCCTTCCAGCCCTAAATCAGTGGTCCTACAAGTTTGTAGAATGCTAGAGATCTATCTTTTATGTTGAGAGACAGTCAAAAACAGAGGGTAAGGATTAGTGTCTATAACCCCCCCCCCCCAGCTGCAGCTGCTGCTCTAGAACAAAGGCTTCATTCAGCCTTCCACACCTAACCAACAAAGGCAAAACTTAAGTTTGGCCCCTTGAGGCCAGTGAACACCTCCCTTATTTTATCCCTCCCTTTCCACCTCAGTATTTAACCCATCCACAAGACCCTCAGTCAGTATTGATTTTGTAGTAGTGGGCAGGGTTGGGAAGAAGACCACTTGTGTCCAGGCTTACCAAAGGACCCATGGTGTTCACCCAGTAATAGTCACAGAGCCAAGGCATCTTGGAAATCCTCCTATTCAATCTTTTCATTTTATAGAAGAAACTAGTCTAATCGTGGGCAAGTGATTGACCCTTGGATGAGCTAAAGCCCAGACCACAACTGATCCCTTGTTCATGGTCGTGCCTGTTTTCTCTAACAGAAAAATGAGCACCAGATGCCTAAAAGGCTAACCTCCCTCCTTCCCAAGGAGAAGGGGCCTAGGGCTCTAAGGAAGAGGCACAGCATGGACCGTGCCATCCATGGACTCCACCCCTGCCTGGGCCCTCTGTGGAATGCAGCCATTTGTATCTTACCAGGAGTGAGAGAAGACACAGAAATCTCACCAATTAACCTCCCAGACCCTGAGGAGGGAGTCCTGTGGGTTTTCTGAGTACTTCCTTGGCACTATAATTACAAACTCAGCAGGAGCTCTCAAGGCATGAGGGAAGCTGAAATCCCCCAATTCGTCATAATTTTAAAAGAGAAATCTCCGTGCCTCCTTCAGCCTAGCACCCAGAGAAGTCGTGAGGGATCAAACTAGTACCACTGTCAGTTCACCCAAGAAATTCTCAAGTGGAACTGGAGCCATGGCAGTGGGAGTGCATGGGGGTATCCGTTGACTTGCCAATTCTGGAACTGGAAAGGAATTCAGTGGTTAGAGCTATAAGAGACCCTAATTACAATAGCTATTTGGTATCTCATCTGATCCCTGAAACAGTCAAGTGAGGGAGGTCTATTGTCATTCCCACTTTACAGCTATCCACTTTGCAGTGGATAGAACACTGGCCTTGGATTCAGGCAGACAGGAGTTTGAATCCAACCTCAGTCATTTGCCACTTACTAGCAGTGTGACCTTGGGCAAGTCACTTAAACCTGACTGCCTTGCATCCAGAGCCATTTCCACTTGTCCTGATTCATATCTGGCCACTGGATCCAGATGTCTCTGGAGGAGAAAGTAAGGCTGGTGACTTAGTACAGCATCCCCTCCCTCATATCCAATTCATGTGCTTGGCATGGCACCACTTCCCTGATGTTGTGGTCTAATTCAAAAATGACGGACAAACATTAAAAATGAAGAAACCAAGCTTAGAGATTGGAGAACTGCCCATAATCACACAATGCGTTTGTAAACTCATCCAAGCACAATGGTGACATTTTTGACATCATTTTTTGTGTGTGTATAGGCCAAAAAACAAAAACAAAAGCCCAAGTCTCTCTTGACTACAACCCATTATTCTTTACACTACATCAGAGTTATCGCAGGGCATCTAGGTAACTCAGTGGATAGAGCACCAAGCTTGTAATCAGGAAGATTCGCTTTCTTGATTCACATCTGGCCTCGGACACTTACTAGCTGTGTGACTCTGGACAAGTGACTTAACCCTATTTGCCTCAGTTTCCTCAGCTGTAAATGATCTGGAGAAGGAAATGGCAAACCACTCCAGGATCTTTGCCAAGAAAATCCCAAATAGAGCCACAAAGAGTCAGACAAGACTGAAAAAATGATTGAACAACAAATTGGTTATCAAATATGGGACTCCATATGGCCCATAACATTCCAAGTTTGGTCTAAACCAGATTAAAATGTAATTAGGAAATTTTTAATAAAACAAATGAAATAAAACATAGATAACATGACATTTTAAAACTAAATTGTTATCCTCAGGGATCCTTATGTTTGTATTTGTGGCCCCCATTTCTATTTCAGTTTGACACATTGTTCTAAACCATGCCACTTCTTTCCTGAGACCTTAGAAAACAGAGTTGAAAAGCTAGATGGCGAAATTGTAGAACATGAAAGTTAATCCACCTCCAAAGAGACACCTGATGAATTCTGAATACAGATTGAAGCATGATTTTTCACTTTATTTTTCTTGATTTTTTTTTGCAACATGGCTAATATAGAAATATATTTGCATGATTTCACATGTATATTGACTATCATATTACATGTTTTTTCAATGTGTGAAGGAGTGTTGGGAGGGAGAATTCAAATTTTTTAGAATAAATGTTAAGAACAATTAATTTTAAAAAACCATTATATCTACAAGAGACCTTAGAATCCAGTAAGTTAACAGTAGAAAGGGCATCAGAAAGAAATCCAGTTCCATTTCCTCATTCTAAAGATAGAGCAACTGAGGCTCAGAGCAACCACGACTTTGTAGCTGTACAATGGACTCAGGATAGAACCCAGGCCACACAACTACCCCCAGTCCCCATCTAAGATTGTTTTCACAAGTGGTCTCATTATTTTGCTAACCAATGTACTATTCCCCTCACACAGGTTCTGATCTACCACCCAGCTTTCATCAAATATGTCTTTGATAGCTGGCTCCAGGGCCATGGAAGATACCCATCCACTGGAATTCTCTCTGTGATTCTTTCCCTACACTTATGTGATGAGGTAAAACATTTTAATTCTGAGTCTGCAGAAGATTCATTCTTTTCTTTGTTTTTTAATTTTAATAAATTACTGTTTGTTATATGTCTAGGACTCTGGTAAGTGCTGGGGGTATAAAGGCCAAAAAAAAAAAGGCTTCCTCGTCTGAAGTAGTCCATAATCAAATGGGAGAGACAAATTGGGAATAACCATGTACAAACCAGATCTTCCCAGAGGGAAGTCCCTGAGATAAAGGAGTGCTGGGTAAGGCTTCTCACAAAAAGTTGGACTGTATCTTTCTTGAAGTCAGGAGGCAATGATGAGAAAGGAGAGGCTTCCAGGCAAGGAGGATGCCAGGGAAAATGTCAAGGGTTGGATGATTATTGGCTTGTTGCCTTAATGACTAAAGAAGGATAGGAATTTCATTAATCTTCTCTAAAATTATTTTAAATATCATTTTTTTAAAAAAAACTCAAAAAACAGGATCCTTAGGAATGGTGAAGGTCCTGTTTTAACTTTCAGGAGCTGGGAAAGGCTGCAGGAATGCTCTCTGTACTTGCCCCAACAAGTGGTCATCTAACTTCTGCCTCATCATTTTCAGTGACCGAGAGCATGAAGCAACCCTGGCTGGTGCCGAGCTCTATCTACTTTTATATAGTTTTTCTTTATATTGAGCTTAAATGTTCCTCTCTTCCACTTCTCATTCCTAATTCATAGAATCATAGGTTAAGGAGTGAGAAGGAACTTTAAAGGCTATTGAATCCAGTGCCCCAATTATAGATTGGGATAATGAGAGGTTATTTCCCCAGGGTCACCCAAGTAGCAAGTGTCTGACCCTGGTCATTATGCTCCATGAATTGTCACTGTGCATCCTGAAATGTGGCCCCAAAGTGGAAGACAGGATTCATCCATGGGATCAGAATACAGTCGGACCCAAAGCTCCTTTGTTCTGGGTTTGGTGTCCTCTCTTAATGCCCACTCAGAACTAATCCTCCTATTTGGCTTCAGGGCCACAGTGATGATTTGAAGCAAACCTATAGATCATAACTTGACCCTTTCTCCCTCCCCCAACCAGGAATCTTTCCAGAAAGAGTCAAAGCACTGTGCCCCTGGAAGGGGGTGGAGTTGTTGAGAGGGAATGGTGGGATGAGTTATCTGGGACTTGCCTCCTGAAAGAGTTTTATATTTACATATACATTTTCTACTTACTTACATTTCTCCCCCTCCCCCAACACCCTAAACTATAACCATATCTTTTTCTTGTATTCTACTAGGTGGATCTCTATGGTTTTGGGGCAGACAGTAAAGGCAACTGGCATCACTATTGGGAGAACAACCCCTCTGCTGGAGCTTTCCGAAAAACAGGGGTTCATGATGGTGACTTTGAATCCAATGTGACCTCCATCCTAGCATCCCTTAACAAAATACGAATCTTCAAGGGGAGATGACCCCAAGACAGGCCAGAAACTGCAAGGGATGACTCTCTGTAATTTCAGCCCCTTGGCTCTTTCCTGCCTCCTTCTTTGGGGTTTATGAGCCGGAAGACTGTGATGGGCATCTGGGGCTGTGAATGGCAGCTAGACCAATAGACTGTATCTGTTTCATACTTACTTTGATTTCCTTTGGGACTACAAGACAATCCTTGAGAACCAGTAAAGGATGGAGAATCTCAGTGCTTGGGATGGGGTGGGTGGGAAGTGGGGAGAACGAGGAAGATGACAGGTGTGAGTCAGATGGTTGGACACAATTTACCCTGGTTGAACACCTGCTTCTGGCAGGAAATGCAGGCCTTGTTTAGAAATGTTTGACCAGAGGCACTACATTCCACTTTCCTGAAACAGAGCAAGGATTTTCCAGTGAGGGTGGGAAGAAACTTTGTAGGAAGATTCCAGATGGACTATGATTGAGAAGAAAAATGCAACCCTCGTTATTATCATAATTTCTTAATATTTTAATGATTACCTCATTGGTCTGCTTCAGCATTCATGGGAAAAAGCTGGTTTCTTTTAAGTATCTCACTGGACACGTCCTGTGTCTGGCCTCATGCTCCATAAGATCAAAAGGTCTTTGCTGTCCTCTCATACACTGGCCCTCACAGGGCAAAAAGGACCTCTGGTCTCAGAGCTTTTATCGAAACTATTATCAGATGCCTGTGACATCAGTATAGAAAAGAATGGAAGGACATATAACTCTGTGGTGTAGACTTGGGTCCTCTTCTACCATGCTCTCTCCACTCATTTTTTAAAGCAAATATTATTTTAGAAAATTGGTGTTGAAGCAGATGTTTGTTTTGGAAAAATAGGTGTTGGTTGAAATCCTTCTCAGCTTGGAACAGACTGGACATTTATTCCACGTGCCTTTCTATTTTAGAAAACAAATTGAATTCATTTGCTAAAATGAGACAAGAGCCCCATATTAAACGTTTTGGGTTAAGGGAGAGCTTAGACCATGGAAATGTGACCCCCCACAATGGCAGTGTTTGCCCTCTATCCTCACAAGTAAAGTTCCCATACTCTTCTGGGGAAGAAAAAGGGTGTTGAGGAGAAGGAACAAGTTTCATCCCCATTAAGTCTAGGGATACTTTGAATATCTTTTGGGTCTCAAAAGCCAATTCCCATATTAGAGAGAGCAAAATAAGTCTCATGATTACAAAATATGTTGACCATTTAAAATATATTTTTGAAAACTATCTGTCATGGGGTACACACATCTTTGGAGGGAGAATGATACTTTTAAGTCCAGATCTTTGGATTACAACCACGAGATCCAATTGCTTGAATGGGGATAGGGTACCTGGTGCCAACCGTCTTTTGTGACTGATGGGATAGTGATTGATATCATAGGAGAAATCATGCTTATGCTTCATCTTTACTTCCTTCCATCTTTCCTTCCTTCCCTATTTGTGTTCTTTCTCAATTATTTATTGATTTTTAGAAAAATGAACCAATACTGTGTATCTTGATGTCCCATCTTTGGCTTTAATTATTCTCGCTGCAGCTTTGCCAGGATGCTCAGTTTCTAGCGACTTCAAAAACTGCTTGCTTGGTTCTCAGATATGGTGCTTTGGGGCATCTGTGATTTGGAAGGGCCCATCCTGAGGGATCACCTACTGGGTTGTTCAGGGCTTTTGGATTGATTTGGGCAGAGTTCTTTAGTCTGCACAGCAATATTCCTCCGGGTTGATGAGAGTTTTCAGATTAAACTTATGAATACCTGTTATACTGGGACATGATACCTTAGAGTTAAACCATTCCTGTGATTCCTACCATGAAACCCCAGGCCTCTGCATCTGTTGAGTGTGATTCCAGTCCATTCAATCCAACAAGCGTTTTAGCATTCAAGGCACCATGACACCAGGCTAGGAGTCACAAGGGCAAAAGTGAAATGACCCCTTCTATGAAGGAGCCTACTCTGTACTCCTGAAAGACTCCTTCATATGGAGTAAAATACTAGGCGATGGCAATATTTGTTGGGTGAGTGTTAACTTCTAGTTGATTGAGAGTCCACAAACATTTACTGAGCTCCTATTGTGCAGAAACAACATTGTACTAAGTGATGGAAAAAAGGAAGCTTAGGCCCCACCTTCATGAAGCTTATCATTTATTGGGGAGTGGGGTGGAAAGATACTAAGACAGATAGCTATAATACTCAATATTATATAAGTACATTAGAAAGTGGCAAAACAAAGACCACTTGTGTGGATAGTCCCAGAATCCCAGGAACCTCAGTGGTCAGTGATCAGAACTGTCCAGGCCCCATTTGAGCACATCCAGTAACCAATTTCTTCTACAATGGATGAGTTCATTTTCTGATCTTGGTGAATAGTCTTGAAGAAAGCAAAAATAGAGTGTGTTCCCATGGAGCATTGTCAGGGGGGCAGTGAGCTTACTAGCCCCAGAGGTCTTTATATGTTCTATGAGCAAAAGGCATGGAAACTCTCCAAATTAAGGATCACATCTGTGGGTCATCTCTGTGATGACCCTTCTCTTACATCCAAAACTAGAGAGATTCATTCAGCACATTATTTCTTCATTGATCAAAGTAGGTAATTGTGCTAATTATGTCCCAATGCAAAGAGGATGCACTTTTTAAAAAAAGACTAAACATTAGAAATCAGCTTGTTTTGTGCTTGGAGGAGATCCAGGAACAAAGCATATTACAGCCAAAGGAGTCAACCCTCTTCTTTTTTGTTGTTTTGTTTTTTAAATTAAGAAATGAAGAAACTGAAACTTCCAAGAGGTGAATTAATTCATTCACGGTCACACAACTATTAAGTAGTCATAGAGAGGACTAGAACTCAGAGTCTTCCTGATTAATTGTATCTTATACTCCTTTAATTTGTTTGTTTTTCCTAAATTCTGAGTGTATCAAGTCCTTCTACCTCCCAAAATAAATCCCTAATATATTTACTGAGCCTTCTGGTCACTGATATTCTAATTAAGAAAATTTTCTTATATTTGAAAATCCAACTAGTGCTAAGAGGCTTCAGAGCCCTTCCCAAAGAGATGAGACTTCCTGGCACCTTTCTGTCAATCAAGGGGACATTTCAAGGTGGTTGACCTTTGGCCCTGCTAGAAGGGGGCCTCCCCTAACAAAATGGTCCAGACAAGTCAGAAATTCCATTAGGGAGGCATTAGATAACCAACATTGCCATCAACATCTTAATTAACTGAATATTTATTCCAATTAATGGTGTTGGAATTTTAAAAGAACGGATTCAAGTATTAGGAACTCATAGTTCCAGTGATAGACCAACAACCAAGATCACTAACAGCATCACGTCATTCAGGATCATCCCCAAATGTCCTGTGGTCCAGAGGGGTGTCTTAAAGGAGACATTGTCTCTGTTCTCTGAGGGGCTCTTCAGAAGATGATAAAAGAAACTGACCTGCTATTGTACAATTTGCTGACTTTTTAGGGAATTGTGATATTCAGGAAGGGTTGAAAGAACACTGGATTTGGAGTCAGAGGATGACCTATTTCAATTCCTGTGACTTGAATTGAGTTACATCATCCCTAGCCTTCAGTTTCCTTCCCCTTAAAATGAGGGGGTTAGACTAGAATATCTCTAAGGTCCCTTCTAGCTGAATGATTGATGACCTCATTTATTATTGTGTCACTTTTAGTGATGAATGAATGAAACATGTTGAATGCACTGAAGGTTGGACACCTTCCCCTTCCAGAAGCCAGCCCCCAGGGGCTTGGACCCTCTCTTCAGCAAGAGTCCCACATGTTTGAGTTTGAAAGAAAAAAGGAAACTTGTCCCACTCACCCAGCCTTCTGTGTATAAGGCATTGTGCTGAGTGGTGGAAGGGCAAAGAAAGGCAAACACAAACCCTGTGGATAAACGGAAATGCCCCTTCTACACAAGCCGGGGCCTGAGAGTTGTAGCATTTGAATCCACCAATGGTGTGGGATGGTGCTGGGCCTGGCCTGTGGGCCAAGGACTTGCCCTTGATTCTCAGCCCAGCCCAGGAAGCACCTGGACCAGTATGAACTGTCTGGCTGGGCACTGTTTATGGACACGATTTGCTCTCAAAGCCAAAGTTACTTAAGCACTTTTTTACAAAAAAAAAAGTCTTTGCTGCATCCCTGGTTTCATTTCAACTTTTGTCTTGATCTTTATTTGCTTTGCCTCTATGCATTAACTGTTGGTAAACATTTTGAATGAAAAGAAAGGAGTCTGAACAACTCAGATCTCAGCAATATTTTATTTATTGTTAAAAATTTTCCATGATTCAATGAGAATAAAAAATAAAGAACTATTTTATTGCCTTTTAACTATACTTTTGGCTTTGTCTGGAATCACCAAGTTTTTATTTTTTCAATTAACAAAAATCTATTCTCTCTTTTTCCCCTTCTTCCATGAAAAGAAAAGAAAAGAAAAGCCCTTGTGAAAAAATATCTCACGTTTGTCTGTACCAAAATGTTTCTCTCAATTAATACCCTGAGTCTAAAGTTTCTGTCTTCTGTTACCATCCCCACACTCCACCCCTTTGGAAATGTTTACATTTACCTGTTGGGTCTCTCTTCCAAAAGAAACTGATAAAAAAAAGAGGGTCTTCTGAGGTCTAATTTAGCACCATAATTCTCTTCAACCTGTCTCTTGGTGCCTCTATCAGAGATGCATTCAAGTTTTGAGTACTGTGGTCACAGTAGAAAGAGTCAAAGATCCATGGGTCAGTCAAGTTTTATTTCTGATACTGTCTGTGTGACTGTCACTGAATCACTTGATGAGCCTCAATTTTTCCACCTGTAAAATGAAAGAATTGTACTAGAGGATCTCAGAGGTTTATTCTAACTCAGAACCTGTAATTCTACACTAACTGCCATTAGAGACCAACAAACCAAGTGCTATCCAAGCTTCAAAGGTAGAGGTTACTACTACTTGATGAATAAGAACCCTAAAGACTTTTAAAGTGAATTGCAATTCTCCTTGTCTGGGATTGGAGATGTGTGAGAATTCATTTGAACTCTTATTCTATTCCAATCAATTTGATATATTGTATAAATAATATATGGGTGGATAGGTTCTTATTGTGGACTCAAAGTTTAATGTAATGTTCACTATTGTTTGCCAAGTTATGGGATTCACTTGCATAACAAGAAGAATGTGGACAAAGATATCTCCATCCTATTTTGCTCATCCCATGCCCAAATCTATCCTTGATACTTTGGAAAGTCCCCCAACTAAATTATTTCTCTTCCAATATGAGGTGACAGTCTTATTACCTCTTTTTGTTTTGTTTTGTTTTATTTTTTGAATATTTAATATTTATTCTCATTTTGTACAAATGTTTTTTTTATACATTAATAAAATATTCTTGTTTAAGAGTAAACAGAATACCCCCTCCCCCCAAAAAATATAGACTCACTTGAGCGATAAAGTAAAGGGGAGAGGAAAAAATTAAAATAAAAAAATAGTAATAATTGTAGGTATGGCCAGGTGGCGCAGTGGGCGGAGCACCAGCCCTGGAGTCATGAGCACCCAAGCCCACATCCGGCCCCCTACATCCAACAATCACCCATCTGTGTGACATGCAAGCCACCCGAACCCCACTGCCCTGCAAAAATAAAAAATAAATAAAATAAAATAGTAATAATAGTAGGGGTGGCTAGGTGGCGGACAGAGCATTGGCCCTTGAGCCAGGAGCACCTAGGTCCAAATCTGGCCTCAGACACCCAACAATCACCCTGCTATGTGGCCCCAGGTGGGCCACCCAGCCCCATTTGCCCTGCACCCCCAAAAAATAATAATAATAAAAAATGTGCTTGAGTCTTTGTTCCAACACCAACAACTCTGTCATGACTAGGTCACATTCTTTATGATAAGTCCATCACAAAAGTTACTTCCATATTTTTCCACTGTTGCCATGGCTGATCGCAACTCCCTCCTTTCGTATTTCTCCACTGACTCTGCTGTAGGGTCGCTGAGTGGCACAGCAGACAGATCCCTGGTCCTGAGACCAAGAAGCCCTGAGCCCCCATACCACCCCTTAGGCCCAATATCCCCCTGGGCCTATGGTTCCAGGCAGGCCATCCAATCCCAGCCCCTTGCAAGAAGTAAAAAAGAAAATGTGTTATATCTGACCACTCTCCACCCATGGTCCATCCTCTCCAACCTTCACTCACATCACCCCCCCTTCCCCCTGCCCCACCCTTCTTACTCCAGATGCCTATACCCCATTGAGTATATATGCTATTTCCTCTCCTAGCCACCTCTGATGAGAGCGAAGATTCCCTCATTCCCCTTGCCTTCCCCCCTTCCATATCGCTGCAATAGCTCATTGTAATAAAGAAAAATCTTTATTATATGAAATATCTTGGCCTATTCCCCCTCTCCTTTTTCTTTATCCCATTACATTTCCCTTTTGTTCTATTGACTCCATTTTTACACCATGTTTTATCTTCGAATTCAGCTTTCTCCTGTGCTTCAACTATAAAAGCTCCCTCTACCTGCTCTATTAACTGAGAAGGTTCATATGAATATTATCAGTATCATTTTCCTATGCAGGAATACATGCAGGTCATCATCATTAAGTCCCTCATATTTCTCCCCTCTCCTCCAATCTCCATGCTTCACCTGAGTCCTGTATCTGAAGATCAAACCTTCTGTTCAGCTCTGGCCATTCCAACAGGAACATTTGAAATTCCCCTGGTTAATTGAAAGTCCATCTTTTTCCCTGGAAGAGGACATTCAGCCTTGCTGGGTAGTTCATTCTTGGCTGCATTCTAAGCTCTTTTGCCTTCCAGTATATTATATTCTAAGCCCTACGAGCTTCCAATGTAGTTGCTGCTAAGTCCTGTGTGATCCTGACTGCAGCTCCACGATATTTGAATTGTGTCTTTCTGGCTGCTTGTAATATTTTCTCTTTGACTTGGGAGTTCTAGAACTTGGCTATAATATTCCTAGGGGTTGGTTTTGGGGATCTCTTTCTTGGGGGGGGTCGGTGGTTTCTCTCCATTTCTATTTTGCCCTCTGCTTCTAGAATATCAGGGCAATTTTCCTGTAGTAATTCTTTGAAAATGATGTCAAGGTTCTTTTCCTGATCATGACTTTCAGGTATTCCAATAATTTTTAAATGATCTTTCCTAAGTCTGTTTTACATATCAGTTTTTTTTTCAATGAGATATTTCACATTTTCTTCTAATTTTTCAT
This sequence comes from Macrotis lagotis, assembly GCF_037893015.1. Lineage (NCBI taxonomy): Eukaryota > Metazoa > Chordata > Mammalia > Peramelemorphia > Peramelidae > Macrotis > Macrotis lagotis. The sequence goes on along the minus strand of NC_133666.1, from coordinate 600,417,037 downwards.
TTTTTTAGTTTTGAAGTATTGGTTCCTGATTTCTGGTAAATTCATCAATCTCCTTGAATTCTATTCTTTGTCCGAAGGATTTGTTCTCAGAGAGTTTTCTTATCTCTTTTTCCATCTGGCCAATTTTGCTTTTTAAAACATTCTTCTCCTCAATAACTTTTTGAACTGTTTTATCCATTTGACCTAAGCTGGTTTTTAGCATGCTATTTTCTTCAGCATTTTTTTGGATTTCCTTGACTAGGCTGCTGACTTCATTTTCATGTTTTTCCTGCATCTCTCTCCTTTCCTTTCCCAGTTTTTCTTCTAACTCCCTCATTTGCTTTTCAAAGTCTTTTTTTGAGCTCTGTCATAGCCTGAACCCAATTTCTATTTTTCTTGGAGTCTTTAGATGCAGGAGCTTGTGCTTCCTCATCTTCAGATTGAGTATATTGATCCTTCTTGGGTTCATAGATAATGTATTTCTCAATGATGTTTCTCTTGTTTCTCTGCTTGCTCATTTTCCCAGCCTAAGCCTGTTTTGGGGGTGCTTCCTGAGCTTTTGGGGCACTCCCACAAGGGTCTCAGTGTGTGAGGTTCTGTCCTCCCTCCTGGTCTGTAAATGACCATAAGTGCCTCCCTCTGCCATGGGGCTGAGGTGGGGGGGCCCTGCTGTTCTATGGGGGGGGGGGGCTTAGACTGTGATCTGGATCTGAATGTGGTCAGAGCCCCAGAGTCCTGTTCCAGGGGCAGAGGACAGAGCTGGGTAGTCTCTCTTCACTCCCCTCCCTAGGCTCAATGGGCTTATGCCTTTGGGGGCTCCTGCTTACTGGCTCTGCCTGCTTCTGTTCTTGGATCTGAAATGCAGTGGCCAAGCAGCTTGCTGTGTGCCCTGAGGGCTGAGCTTCACGTGCTCGCTCTGGCAGAGGTCCTCCCGCTGTTCTCCCAATTTTTGCCTGGTGCTCCCCGGGGGCATAGCTCAGGAGACTCCCCCGCTGCTGTGAGCCGTGGCTCCCAGCGCCCTGGGACTGCCTCTGAGAGGCTGAAGTTTTCGCTCTGGTGGGCCACCCCTCTGGCCTGCCGCCCCTCCGACCCCGGGGAGCAGAGCCTTTCTGCTCTTTTCCAGGTTACCTTGAGTAGCAGAACTGCCTCATTGGGTCCCTCTGTAGGTTCTGTCTCTCGAAAATTTAGTTAGAGTTCTTAGTTTCAAAGATTTATGAGAGAGCACCAAGGACACGATTGTCACCATCTTGGCTCCACCCCTGTCTTATTACCTCTTAATGGAGATGCCCCATATTTCACCCAAAGCATAGACCCCAACCCCAGACCCCCCTCTCCATTAATATGTCCTTTTTGGCCCTCAAGAGCAAGGTCTGTCAACTGATGAGATTCTGTATTTTACCGTCACTCTTTTGCATATTTGAGTATCAAACCCTATAAAAACAAAGTCCCAGAAGAAAGGGACATCTCAGATTGTGAGAAAGATCTGGGATCCACTTAACCTTTGGTAAAGTACCTTTGGCTCAGAGCTCTGCCTCAGTCTCTTATTTTAATCATTTTAATCCTAACTGATGTAGGAAATGGGAACTGAATTGGTGCTAAACTTAGAACATCCCATCAGACTACTAAAGTCTCTTCCAACTCTATACTATACACTTAAGATTTCATTTATAAAAATGATGATAATGTTGATAGCCATTCCTATAACTTTATGGCTTTCAAACTGTTTGACACATGTTAACTCATCTTCACAACCACTCTGTAAGTTGGGGACTATTCCATTTTACAGATAAGGAAACTGAGATGAGGTTAGGTGATTTGTCTAGAGTGGCAAAGCTAAATAGCTGAGGCAGGATTTGAACTCATATTCTAGTGCAACCCACTATCCACTTTGCCACCTAGTTAATGAGTTTAACTTAGCAATGTAATTTAAACTAATTCAGTTATCATTTATTAAATATCTAATATAGTAATATATAGTGTCTGCTTGCTGAGTTAATCATTATTTATACTGACTTTTGTTGCTTAATTGATTAGTTGTATTCAATTCTTTGTGACCTCATTTGTGGTTTTCTTGACAAAAATACTGGAATAGTTTGCCATATCCTGCAGCTTATTATATAGATAAGGATGGAGATAAACAGGGTTTGGCAGGGTCCCACAGCTAGTAAGTGACAGGGGTTGGATTTGAATTCAAGTCCTCCAGACTCCAGAACTGATACTCTGTCCCTTGTACCACCTGTCATATACTAAGTGCAGCAAAACACTAATTTATACTTCTCAATGCAATCAAATCATATTAAACAAAAGCATGCAAATAATATCTTTTAAAAAAAAAAGACCACCACCATCGTGCCATTTAAAGTTGCCAAAAGTTGATTTCCTACCAGATTAGACCAATTTCCCTCTCTGCCCATCTAAGAGCCATATGTCTTCCTCTGGGATGGCCTTCTGAGCAGTTTTAAAATTTCACTACCCAATTAGAACTATCTTCGAGCCATGTAGAATTGCTCCAATCTCAATAATGGGAAACTTAGAAACCAGCCCTACTCTCAATTTAGGAATAGGCTGAAGACTGGAATCTCAGGTGAGTTTTTTATACTTTTAGCTAAAGTTGTTTATCACATAATATAATTGGGACTTCTGCTTCAAAATTACTGATGTTATTTAGATTGCTTTCTCATAGAGGATCTACATATATTTATCGATTGTTTCCAAGAACCTGCACAAACTGTTTATTACATCAGACTATGCAAACTATCTTACTATTGAAAAACAGCTCAAAGGAAACTATCAAGATAACTCAATTGCAAAACAGAGGTTAAACAAAATAGCATCAATTATGCTAGGTTTCCACTCCAGAGGTAATAGAATTTATCCAGCTATATAAAACTGACAAAAATTTCTACTATCTAAATGAGATGGAAATTTATTTTCACAACAATTATGTGCTATAAACTCTGTTAGGCAAATAATAATGAAGCTGCCCTCAAGAAGATTGCATTCTTCTGAAGTAACAACCAATAAACATGTATATATGTTTATATATATTTTAAAATCTATAAAATTAGCTTCCTAATGGAATGAATAGTGCAGCTGCTCTGGAGTCAGGGACCTGAATTCAAATGCTGCCCTAGACACTGCTGTGTGACTTTGGATAAATCATTTAATCCTGATTCAGACACACACACACACACACACACACACACACACACACACACTTTTGCTCAAATGCTGCCTCAGACATTGCTTTGTGACCCTGGATAAGTCACTTAACCCTGTTTGCCAGATATAGATATAAATATGCATATGCATAAACCTATACATACACATATGAATGTATATAGATAGCTACACGTGTACATGCCTATACACACACATATATACATATATATATATAAATGTGGGTATAGAATATAAGCACACACAAAGTAATGGGGAAATGTGAGGAGAGAACAGTTAGAACTTGAGGTTCTGAATTCTATACATGTGACAGAAGTTTCTTAGGCATTGTTAAGGAGATTAGAGGAAATTTAATGGTAAATGTTTAATAGAATGCTTCTTCAGAAAAAAATCAGTCCAAAATACACTTCTAAATTCAATCTGCATCATTACCATATTATTCATCACTTTTTTAAGTCTAGACAATCAACAACGCAATAAATCAAGGCTGAAAATGTAACAATTGGCTCTTACAATGAGGTAACAACTGACTCCAGCACATCCCTATCTGAAGGTGCAGGGAAGAGACTATGAGGACAGAAAAGAATCCAAACAAGTATTTATTGAGCTACCAGTTAAGTGTTAAGCATGAAAATAATGATCCCTTCCTGCCCTGGGAGGGGTAAGGAGTTCTGGGTGTCAGCTTATAAATAATAAGAAATAATAAACCCAACAAATGGGAGAGATGTTTAGTAAAAAATGAAGGTAATCTTAGAAGGAAAAGGTCAAATGACTGGGGGGAAGAGTCACCAGGAGAGCATCCTGACTTGCACACACACACACACACACACACACACACACAGACACACACACACACACACAGACACACACACACACACACACACACACACACACACACACAAAGGTTTGTATATAAGTGGGAAAGGACCCAAAGGCAAACTTTGGTTTCCTTCCCAATTTTGTCCAAGGTCAGATCAAGATGGTACCCAAGAGGGGACAGAGAATGATAGATCTAGAAGGAAACATATTTTGAGCCTACCTGAAGACAAAAGGGGACTCTCAGAGGTGGAAAGGGCTTTGGAGGCCTTGGACTCTCACCTTGACTGAACAGGAGATCCCTCTACAACCTCCTAAGGAGATCTCGCCTGGCCTCTGCTTCCAGACTTCTGCTGTTGAGGGAGCTAACTACCTACTTCACAAGCAAGTCAAGACATGGTGCTGTGATGTCAGAGGTCCTCTTCGAAAAAGAAGGACAAGAACAGCTAGGTGGCTGACCATAGTGGCTATGGCCCAGGAGGCAGGGGGACTTGAGTTCAAATCTGTACTTAGACATTTGAGATATATATATATATATATATATATATATATATATATATATATAATATAATGTTAAGAGCCAATTGTCTTGCGTGTGTATGAGAGAAAGAGAGAAGAGACAGAGACACAAAGAGAGACAGAGAGGAGGGGAGAGAGAGAGTGAAAGAGAAAGAGAGAGAGAGAGAGAGAGAGAAAGAACAAAGTACAAGCAGCAATAATGCACAAAGTGGCACTTTTTAGGAAATCCTTCTTCCAAAGACCCATTGTCTGCCTAGAAGCAGCTAGGCAACTCAGAGGATAAAATGTTGGACCTGAAGTTAGGAAGTTCTGAGTTCAAATTTGACCTCAGACACTTCTTACCTGGGCAAGTCACTTTATCTCATTTCTTCAATTGGAAAATAGGAATAATAACAGCAGCCATCTCCAGAAGGACATGATATTTGTAAAGCACTGTCTTCTTGTTTCCTTCCTTCCTCTTCATTGCTATCCAAAGCCCAGTTTCTACTCAGACTTGGAAGGAGAGATATTCTGAGTCTTGGTCAGGCAGGGAGGGACCCCCCCAGTAAACAGGAGCAAACATGTTGGGTTTCTAGAAGTACAGGGCTTGACCGTGTGGGTTTCTCCTTAATTTAAAGTCTCTCTGGTTGAGCTGTAAATACAGCTCACTGGCAACTGCCCCCCTCTCCTGATTTGGTTCCTTTTATAATGATCTTTATTTAGCCCCCTGTCCAGGCTCAGGGGAGCAGTTAAGACTTTCCTTCTAGGCCTGTTTTCTGTGCCTGGTGAATTTATATCTCCTTTAAAAGACTTGGCAGGCCGAGACGCTCAGCCCTTGTCTCGGGGGCAGGCTCCATCCTCAGCCCTGGCTTCCCTTGGAGCATCATTAGAGACATTGGCTGCTTCTAGGAGCTGCTTGGACCCTGGCTCTGGCCCACTGGCATTAATTAAGGCTCCTCTTACTCCAGCTATTCCTCTTCCCCAAAGCTTTGGGAATGAGCATTTTCATCCGCTGTAATGGCCATTCTGTGGGATAAATCCAGGAGCGGCTGCTCATGGCAAGCCTGAGGCCCTGAGGGGAGACTGACAAGGCCTTTCCCATTAGGCAGTAGAACTGGGGTGGCTCAACAGAAGAGGGGATAGCCAGGTCCCATAGTCCTGGGCAAAATGGCTTTTTTAGAATTAAGACTTTTGGGGGGGAATGTTTTAAATAATAATAACTAACTCACTTAGTGTTTTAAGGTTTGTAAAAATATTTCATTTTATTCTTACAACAATTCTGAGAGGAAGATGCTTTTGCTATTCCCATCTAACAGATGAGGTAACTGAGGCAAAGAGAGGTCAAATGACATCCAGGATTTTCCCAACTAGTTTCTTAAGCCAGAGTTGAAGTCAGGTCTTCCTGGTGCTATATCCATTACTCTATCCACTGAGTAGCTGCCTCAATTTGACAGACCCCAGTAATAAGAATTCCTCCTGTCTCCAAAATGTTTTCAGGTTTAGGAACTATTTCCCTCACCCCAATGAAATGGGTAATGCAAGGGCTTTTTTTTTCCCAAATGAGGAGACAGACCTAGAGAGAAAAATAGTCATATAGCTGGTAAATGGGTAGGGCTGGAAAAAGATGTCTTAAATGTTTCCTTAGATAGAGCACCATCCCTGGAGTCATGAAGATATAAGTTCAAATCTGGCCACAGACACTTAATTTCTTAGCTGTGTGATCATAGGAAAGTCACTTAGTCCCATTGCCTTGCACCAAAAAAAGGAAAAAAATGTTTTTCTATGATTTCACTGCCACTCTCTGAGCCTCAGTTTCCACTTTTGTAAAATGGAACTTGAACTAGGCATTTTCCAACCTTGCTTTGTTTCTGTAATATCTTAATGGGGGGAAGGGGAGAAGAGCTATTTATTTCTTAAAATCAATTCTCCTTTAAAATGCCTTAAAGTTCAAAACTGATCAACATGGTTGAATGCTCAGGTTGCAAGTTATCGATTTTCCCAACAGAGATTAGTTAGTATTTTCACATATAAACACACCTGAAATCAAGGCTAAGCACCAGGGAGTACAAATGGAAAAAAAGAGTATCTGCTCTCAAGCTCATGTTTCATGTGGGAGAGATAACAAATGAGAAGGTCAACTATAGGACTGATGGCAAGACCCAGGGGTGCTACAGTAATACCAGGGGTTCAGATAACAGTGCTAGAGGTCTTCGGGGAGTAAAGGCAGAGCAGATGATAAGTCCTGGTGGGCTTCTATCTCACTGACAGAATAGAGTTGGTGACTCCAACTCATGTAAGCCAATAGCCTGTGGGATGGGTCCTGGGCAGCCTGGGGTAGGGGGGTCCTCCCATTGCCTGCCCAGAAGTATGGGTTCTGAGATATACAAAGACAGCAAGGGGGTAAGGAGGAAATGCCAGCCCAGTGTAATATTGCTCACTCCCCAATTGGGACATTTTAGCCCTTGTTAGTGTTTGCACAGAAAACACTTACTTTGAACCCAACTATTGGTATTTTTAACTCTCTAACTGGTGGCATTCCAAATATATCTTTATAAGATGGTCTTTTGAAATTCAAGGCCTAATTTTCTCATAGAAATAAAGTTATCTCCATTTGTTATGTTTCTCAGCATTCTTTTCAAATCAAACAACATACCTGAAATATACTATTTAGAGAACCAGTCGGAGTCCTGGGTCCTGGGAGCTGACTTGTTGGGAAGAGTGATGAGGGAAAGGTGTATTTCTTTCTTTGTCAGTCCAGGGCTGAATTCTAAGTAAAATTTTAAAATAAAAAAATGCCAAAACTCTCCACACTCCTTAATTCTAGCCTTCTCTGGCTCATAATGTGAAGTCATTTACCCTTATGGGAAGGAAGGAAAAACAGAAGAAGGGAAGGAGGGAAGGAGGGAGGAAAGAAGAGAAGGAAAGCAGAAAGGAAAGAAGGAAGAAAGAAAGGAAAGAGAAAAGGAAGGAAGGAAGGAAGGAAGGAAGGAACAAATGAATGAAGAAAAGAAGACCAGGAAAGAAGGAGGAGAGGGAGGAAGGTAGGAAGGGAAGAAGAGAGGAAAGGAAGAAGATAGAGAAGGAGAGGAGGGAGTAAGGAAGCAAGGAAAGGAAAGAAGAGGGAGGAAGGGAGAGAAAGAAGGAAGGAGGAAAAGAAGGAAGGAAGGAAGGAAACAAGCACTTATTAAATTTTCACTTTATACCAGTACTAGTGTTAAACATTTTACAAATATTATGCCATTTGATGCTATTATTCTTCCCATTTTACAGTTTAGGAAATTAAGACAGAGCTTAAATGACTTGTCATTTTCCAGCTGCTTCTATCTCTTGAACTCCCCCCTCCTTAGGTTACCTGAAATCCCTTCCCAAATCTCACTGCTAACCCCCAGTTATACTTTGAAGAAAGGGACCCTGGGTGATTTTTGTACATTTATTCCATTTTTCTTGTTTGTAGTTCTCCTTTCACTTTCATCTTTGAATGACCTTGAAACAACTACTGAACTGGATATCATAACAAATTTTCTTTAAACCAGTCTTACCTTCTAATGTTTCTCATAATCCTTCTTCATAACATATAAACAAGTTTATATGATAAACCAGTGTTGAAAGCCATCTCTCTTTTTTAACAAATAAATCCAATGCTTGTTAACTGAGGTTTTTCTAGGCTCTCTTGGTCTTCTTGATCAGATAATTAATTTACATTTATTAAATTTTTGAATAACATTTTTATAATTTATTTCTGTTATTCTTTTTTTCAATTACTTATCAAAGTAGTTGGGAATTAAGGTTTTTAAATTATATATCATGTCTTTTTTCCATTGTTCCTTCTTCTTGATTTTTACTATTTCTGATCCCAGCTCCAATGAATCAGTGATTTGATTGAACACACACATTGAACTAATCAAGTAGTTACAGAGTTATCAAGGATAGCTGCTGCATCAAAAAATAAGCCTACCTCTTAAAATGCAACCAATATTATTCTTTTTCATTAAGTGCTTATGATGTCCACTATCTACCAATTCTTCCAGAATAAGTATTTGTACTGTAGACATATGAGACATCTATAAAATCCAAAGGTCTTTGGCTTCTTTCATTCTTTTTCATACTTTCCCATGTATTTCTTCCCACTGTCTTCTTATCTTTTCATAGAATTCATGAAGTATCAGAGTGTACACTGTTTTAATTTGGGCGTCCATCAAATTCTTTGTAAAATCTCTCTATCACTTTAACCTCAGCAACCAACACTGGTACACAAAGCTACCATTAAAAATAATGACATCATAATATTTTTTTGCACTAGCACTGCAATGCAAGATGATCAAATAGCCTTTGTTTCTTGTTGCTTTTGTTTAGTTGTTTCAATTGTGCCCAACCCTTCACGATTCCATTTGGGGTTTTCTTGACAAGGATACTAGAGTGATTTGCCATTTCCTTATCCAGCTCATGTTATGGTTGAGGAAACCGAAGCAAATAGGATAAAGTTACTGACCCAAGGTCACACAATTAGTAAATGTCTGAGGTTGGATTTTCCTCACTCCAGGTCCAGTGCATTATGCACTATGATACCTTGCTGCCCTTTGTTGCTTTGGATACCCAAAGAAAGGTCTCATTTTCTCGTAGAAATAAACTGTGGGCTCCATGACAGGGGGGACTACTTTTTGCCTTTCTTTGTACTCCCCCCCACCCCAGCACTTCTTTGCCTAAGGAATAGCTATGAATTTTTCTTCCATTTAGTCACAACTTCCTTCCAGGTCCTTTTAGGGCAAGAAAGTGAAGATTAATATGATTCACCTCCTTCAGGAATATGCTCACTCATTGATCATTGGAAAAGGATCTCCCATTTAGAATATTAATAAAGCTGTTTAATGGTCTAAAAATAGTGCAATTATCAGCATAATCTGCTTCCTTTTCCACCATCACTTCAAGTTCATAAGGAGGATGTTCAGGACTGAGTGACATTTGATATATTTCAGTGGGCTATGGTCCAAAATTTCATCACCACCAAAGCAATCCATAGCCATATGAAAAAATGCTCTAAATCATTAATTATTAGAGAAATGCAAATTAAAGCTTCGCTGAGGTACCACCTCACACCTCTCAGATTGGCCAGTATGACCAGGAAGGATAATGATCATTGTTGGAAGGGATGTGGGAAATCTGGGACACTATTACACTGTTGGTGGAGCTGTGAACTCATCCAACCCTTCTGGAGAGCTATTTGGAACTATGCCCAAAGGGCAACAAAAATGGGCATACCCTTTGACCCAGCAATACCACTACTAGGTCTATACCCTAAAGAGATGAGGAAAAAGGATAAAAACATTACTTGTACAAAAATATTCATAGAAGCCCTGTTTGTGGTGGCAAAGAATTGGAAATCCAGTAAATGTCCTTCAACTGGGGAATGGTTTAGCAAACTGTGGTATATGTATGTCATGGAACACTATTGTTCTATTAGAAACCAGGAGGGACGGGATTTCAGGGAAACCTGGAGGGATTTGCATGAACTGATGCTGAGTGAGATGAGCAGAACCACAAAAACACTGTACACCCTAACAGCAACATGGGAGTGATGTTCAACCTTGAAGGACTTGCTCATTCCATCAGTGCAACAATCGGGAACAATTTTGGGCTGTCTGCAAAGGAGAGTACCATCTGTATCCAGATAAGGAGCTGTGGAGTTTGAACAAAGTACAAGGACTATTCCCTTTAATTAGGAAAAAAAACAACCAGATGTCTTATAGTTTGATCTGGTTACCTCTGAGAATTCTGTTCTCTTTAAGGATATGATTTCTCTCTCATCACACCCAATTTGGATTGAGGTACAACATGGAAACAAAGTAAAGACTGATGGAGTGCTATCTGTGGGGTGGGGGTGGGGGAGGGAAGCAAGATTGGGGGAAAACTGTAAAACTCAAATAATATCTTTAATAAAAATTTAAAAAAATAAAGACAACAGAGATCATTGAAGATGCAATCTGCTATTGAAGATGAGAAGCAATGGGAACAAGTACTATACAGAGAGGTTGACCATTGCAAGAAAAGTCACCTCTTGGTTAGGGACTGAGGAAAAGGAAAAACACAGAAGATAATGACAAGGGATTTTAAAATGAAGACAAAGGGAGTGTTTATCAATGTGTACTTTTAAATGGAAAAAATGGAGGCAGCTAGGTGGTGCAGTGGATAGAGCACCGGCTCTGGAGTCAGGAGTACCTGAGTTCAAATCCGGCCTCAGACATTTAATAATTACCTAGCTGTAATGGCCTTGGGCAAGCCGTTTAACCCCATTGCCTAGCAAAAACCTAATAAATAAATGGAAGAAATAAAAAATAAATTTCATCACCAGATGACCTGTTTTCTGGTTAAGTACTCTTATTGATCTTGTTTAGTCCTCAGAAAACACATTTGATCTCCTTCTGGGGTCAGACTTAAAGGTTTCTCAACATGGTATCACACCTCCTCAGCACCTCAACCCCTGGCCTGCCTCTGTCCTTCTGGTTGGAGAGGTGGGGGTGAACTCCAGTTGCCCTTCTCTCATTCACCAGCATTTAAGAAGGAATTATCTTGATCATATACCACCAACTGTTTCCCTGACTCCATCCTCTTCAGAGACTCATCATTCAGCAAAATGGCATCCACTCTAAGACTCACACCTCGGATCATTTCCCTCCCTTCCCCACCCCCTCTGCATGACTTCCTCGACTACACTGACCCTGTAGGCTAACATCCCCCTTCAATCCCCACCTTTGCTTTTCAGCTTCTTTTTAGGTGCTACAACTCTCATTGGATTATGAGCTCCTTGAGGGAAGGGATGGCCTTCTACCTTTCTTTGCATCCTCAATGCTTAGCAGAATGTCTGTCACATATTAGGGTCTTAACTAATGTTTATTAATTCTGACTCTGGTAAGACCTGGCAGAGCCCATCTGTATCCAGATAAGGAGCTGTGGAGTTTGAACAACGTGCAAGGACTATTCCCTTTAATTTAGGAAAAAAACCAGATAGCTTATTGTCTGATCTTGTTACCTCTTAGACTTCTTGTCTCTTCTCTAAGGATATGATTTCTTTCTCATCACACTCAATTTGGATCAAGGTACAACATGGAAACAAAGTAAAGACTGATAGATTGCTTTCCGTGAGGTGGGGGGAGTAAGATTGGGGGGAAATTGTAAAACTCAAATAATATCTTTAATAAAAACAAATTTTAAAAAAGTCCTGGCAGAGCCCAAGCCCCATTGGCATAGTCTTTTAGAACCCAAGGTCTTTGAAAAAGCTTTGGAGTAAAATCTTGTGGAGGATGTCTCATTCCCTTTTCTCCACTCTTACCAGTCATTGCCCTAGACCAGGCCCTCCTGACCTCTTGGTTCTGGACAATAGGCAATGGCCTATTAAAATCTATTATTAATCAACAACCTAATAGACCTGGTGGTCTCCTTGCATCAAGGCTCTACTCCTTCCAATGCATCCTCTAGTTTTTCTGTATCAGTCCTTCACTGATACTTATGATGCTCTATACACAGCATTCTACCTCCATGAGTTTGTATAGGCCTTCCACGATGTCTGAAATGCCCTCTGTCCTTACCTGCTCTCTCGTACAATCCTCAACTTCCCCCAAAACTCAGCTCAACAGCACCTCTAACAGAAAGCCTATGCCAATCCTCCCCAGCTGGGGTTAGTGCCCCTGTCCCTGCAAATTATCTGACATCTACTTTCTAAATATTTTGTATTTACTGTCTTCAGTCTCGAGTACAAAAATATTTTAATTTTTTAGTCTTGTGTTCTCAAAGCCTTACAAAATGCTGACCACAGTGAGCACTGAAGTCAATGCCTAGTGAATGCTCCTAATAATGCTGCTTTTCAGTAAGGTTGATAATCTAGACGTTGGTTACTCTCTTCTTTCTGCCACAAGAGGGCAAACAATACCCATGTATGGAGTTCTGAGAAAGCCTCTTGAGGCGAGAATGAGAAGGGAGCTGGCAAGATGAATCCCTCTGTGTCTCTTCATATTGCTGAGGAACAGACCAAAGTGTAGAATGGGAAGCGATTTGTTCAAAGTCCAGTTAGTTGGCAAAATGAAGCTGTGAATTCAAGTCTTTTGACCCCAAAGTCATCGTTCCCCCCAGGCCTATAGTTCATTACTCTTAATTCCTGGCATATTTAGGAACTAATAAGTAAATAGCATAACACACAAATGGAGGTGGGGATAAGAAAAGGAGAGGATTTGGGATTGGGGGAAGGGGTGATAACCTCAAATAATATCACTATATGACTTTCTACTCATAGGAATAACTGTTTTGCTTGACCAGACGCATGAACCTATCTGAGATCTCCATGAAGTATTGTTCAAGTTATGGAAAATGAACGAGTATTTATTATTTACTATGTATTAAGTGTAGTCTCTCCTCTCATTGGGCTCAAAGACTACCTAAAATACTTAGTATAAACAAGATACAGACAGAATAAATTAGTTAATGGGAAGGAGTTAGCATTAAAAGATATTGGGAAAGGATTCTTTGCAGAAGTCAAGAGTTTAGGTGGCAGCTGGAAAAAAAAAGGTCAGGGAAGCCATCTGGAGATGAGGAGGGACCTAAGGTTCTAAAGAACTTTAAAAGCCAAACTAGGGATTTTATATTTGATCCTGGAAGTAATAGGGAGCCACTAGAATATATTGAATTGGGTGAGAGGGAGGATGACATGGTTTAGATATATACTTTAGGAAGATCAGTTTGACAGTTGAGGCAATGTCAGAGGTAAAAAAGGAGACATGAAAAATCAGTGACCAGTGGCTGGTCATTGATTTAATATAAGGTAAGAGGAACTGAAGGATCATTGATGACAAACATCATTGTCATAAACATTGGACATTATGAGCACCATATGACAAAGAACAAGATGATCCAGTTTGGGAGACTGTTGGGAAGGTGATACCCTTAAAAGTAACAAAAAAATCAAAAGGAAGGGAGGTTTTGGAGGAAAGATAAAATAAAAATAGTCTTTATATCCCCAGTACCTAGTATCATACCCTGCATGCAGTAGGTATTTAATAAATATTTATTAATTAAATTGCATCATTGAACCTGTTGCAGGATTTTGTTTGGGAAGAGTGTCACTTTACTTATCTATAGAATCTCACAATCTTAGAACTAGTAGGAATTTTAAGGATCAGTCTAAGAATAACACAATAACATCCTTATCAGTGACTAGTGAGGGCACCTGGAGTTTACCTCCACCTCTCCAACCTGAAGGATGGAGGCAGCCCAGGGGTTGGGGTGCTGAGGAGGTGTGATACCGTGTTGAAAAACCTTTAAGTCTGACCCCAGAAGGAGATCAAATGTGTTTTCTGAGGACTAAACAAGATCAATAAGAGTATTTAACCAGAAAACAGGTCATCTGGTGATGAAATTTTGGACCATAGCCCAACGAAATATACAAAATGTCACTCAGTCCTGAACATTCTCCTTATGAATTTGAAGTGATGGTAGAAAAAGGAAGCAGATTATGCTGAGAATTACACAATTGTTAGACCATTAAAAAACTTTAACTATTAATATTCTAAATGGAAGATCCTTTTCCAATGATCAATGAGTGAGCATATTCCTGAAGGTGAATCATATTAATCTTCACATTCTTTTTTTTTTTAGGTTTTTGCAAGGCAAATGGGGTTAAGTGGCTTGCCCAAGGCCACACAGCCTAGGTAATTATTAAGTGTCTGAGACCGGATTTGAACCCAGGTACTACTGACTCCAAGGCCGGTGCTTATCCACTACGCCACCTAGCCGCCCCTAATATTCACATTCTTGCCCTAAAATGGACCTGGAAGGAAGTTGTGACTAAATGGAAGAAAAATTCATAGATATTCCTTAGACAGGCAAAGAAGTGTTGGGGTCGGGGGGAGTACAAAGAAAGGCATAAAGTAGTCCTTCCTGTCATGGAGCTCACAGTTTATTTCTATAAGGAAATGAGGCCTTTCTTTGGGTATCATTTACCCCAAAGCAACAAAGGGCAGCAAGGTGCCATAGTACATAATGCACTGGACCTGGAGTGAGGAAGCCTTATCTTTTTGAGTTCAAATCCAGCCTCAGACATTTACTTAGCTGTGTGACCCTGAGTCAGTAACTATCCTGTTTGCTTCAGTTTCCTTAACCATAAAATGAGTTGGATAATTCTCATCATTATCATAGTAGCTAGCAATTACATCATGCTTTAAAAGTTTGCAAAATGTCCTACATATATCTTACTTGATTCTCCCAAGAACTCTAATTTTACAGAGGAGGAAACTGAAATCAGGATAGATCGAGTGTCTTGCTAGGGTCACAAGGCTAGCTAAATGTCTGATGGTCCAGCAATCTATAGTTTCTATCTCTTCATGTCTCTGTTTTTTTTTTTCTGTCATAGTTTCTATATTATGTCTTCCTTTCTCCTATCCTTTTTCCTTCCCTCACTCTTTCCCATTTTCTCTTTCTTCCTTCTTCATCCTCTTCGTCTCTTTGTGAATCTTGAGGCAAATTGATTCCCTTCCTGCTCTAGTTCCTACTTCTACCTATATAAGCTGAAGGTCCTTTTATTTCCTTCTTCCCTTCCTTTCTCTATCTTTCAAAACCTTGGATCTTATTATTGGATATGTGGAATCAACAAATGTCCCCTTCTGCAGGTTATCTACCCCCACCTAACTCCAATCTCCTCTCTCCCATACCTGCATATTATCCCTCTATCTTTTCAAGATGAGAGTGAGTGTTCAGCCTTGTCCTGTAATCCTGAATTGAGCCCAGAGAAGAAAGCTGACAATACAACAAATAACCTAAATAATGTTAATTTTTTGGTTTTTCTAAGTCAATATTCTGCCACAGGAATCTATTTCTATGTGATTTTAATGCAAGTGGATTAGATGATCTTCAAGGCCCTTCCCAGGTACCCATCAGTTGGGGTATGGCTAAAAATATTATATCGCAGTAGAGAGTGCACCAGGTCAGGAGTCAGGAAGACATATGTTCAAATTTGGTCTAGACATCTACTAGCTGTGTGACCCTGCAAGTCATGTCACCCTGTTTGTCTCAGTTTTCTCATCTGTAAAATGAGCTAGAGAAAGCAAAGCATCTTTGTAAAGAAAACCCCAAATAAGGACACAGAGTCAGACATGACTGAAAAGACTGAACAACAAAAAATATGAATATAATGGAATACAATTATGATGTCATAATAATAATGATGATAATAATAATAATAATAATAATAATCACAGGGACTAATTCAATGAAACCTGGGAAGACTTATATGAACTGATGCAGAGTGAAATATGTAGAGACAAGTGAACAATTTACACTATAATAAATATAATATGAAAACAAATAAGCTTGAAAGGCTTAAGAACTCTGATCAAACACACAAGCAACCAGGGCAGCTAGGTGGCACACTGTATTAGAACATCTGCCCTGGAATCTGGAGGACCTAAGTTCAAATCCAGTCTCAGACACTTAATAATTACCTAGCTGTGTGACCCTGGGCAAGTCACTTAAACCCATTGCCTTGCAAAAACAAAAACAAAAAAGAAATGAGCAACCACAATTTGAAAGGAATGGTGAGACATGGTACCTCTTTCTTGACCAAAAAAAAAAAAATAGGTGATAGACTAAGGGTGCAGAATGAAGCATTTTTTGGACATGGCATATATGAGAATTCCTTTGACTTTATGCATATTTGTTATACAAGTTTTCTTTTTTTTAATTTTGGAGAATAGGAAGAAGAAAAATGTATTTCTTTTCACTGAAAAAATAAAATTCAATTAAAAAACACTCTTCTAGCTCTAAAATTCTAAGCTCTATTTACTAGCTGTCTATAATCCCAAGATCCCTTTTCAACTCTATCATTCTATAACAATTTGTATTTTAAGGGTCCTTTCCAGATTTGACATTCAATGTCCTATGTCATAAATTTTATGCTCTAAGGTCCCTTCCAGCTCTGACACCTTATATGATTCTCCCAAGTGAATCAGAACTGATAATGGGGCTTAATCCATTTTATGTTAAGGGATTACATCCTGGGAATGACAGGTGATGATAAATGGTCCAACAAAGGTTGATTTTTCTCCTGCCACAGTCCCTGCTGTAACCCACAAATGACTCTTCCTACCATTGACCTTTTCTTCCAGCTTTATTTACCATCTCTGCTTATATACACAAGGACACCCAGAGTCTGTTTGGGGAGCTCTAGCCTGCACCTGTATTGGGTTTTGTTTGGTCTATTTACATCTCACTGAAGGAAGGAAGAAAATACATAATAATTGCTCCAGTAGGTAGGTAAGCTGTTGGTCTCTGAGGAAAATGTAAACAAAGAAGTAAAAAAAAAGTTTATAAGTACTTTCACATCTATAATTACGTCTTATGAACCTCTCAATAACCTTGTGAGGTAGGTAGCTCCAAGTTTTATTTTTCTGACTTTACAGAGAAGAAAATTGACCCTCAGAAAGGTGAAACACCCTACCTTGTACCATGTCACTGTTCAGCTTCTAGTGGCATTATCACTTTTGATAAAAGAAAGAGATAAAGTTTAGTGGTAAAACAGTTGACCCCAAAACAGGAGAATTAGATCCTTAACCTGTCTTTGCACCTCAAATCACTTCTCTGAACATCATTTTCCTCATCTGTAAAGTGGGGATAATCATATTTGCACTACTGACTTCCCAGAGTTATTATGAGAATGAAGTGAGAGAAACAAGAGTTATTAACAATTTTTGTTCTGTCCATTCTCTTTAATCAAAAAAGACAACCATTGCCAGAGCTCTCAAAAAATGTCAGCTATAACCATCCAAAATTATTGATGAAGGATAGGATAATAAGACCTGATTTTTTTCTGGTTCATATCTGGTTCATATCTGACCTCAGACACATCCTTAGCTATAAGGCCCTAAGCAAGTTACTTAGCCTTGTTTGCCTCAGTTTCCTTACCTATAAAATGAGTTGGAGAAGGAAATCCAGTATCTTTGCCAAGAAAACCCCAAATGGGATCACAAAGAATCAGACACAATTGAAAAATTACTGAATGTGCCCAGTCTTTGACTAGTCAGTCATCTGAAAAGTACAGTAATTTGAGGATACGGGACAAAGATCATAAAAGTTACTAGATCAAAACAATCCAAGACACATGAAAAGGCCCCAGGAAATGTTTGCTGTCCTATTGAAATGAAAATGAGAGAGATGATTCACTCCAATCCAAACCTCAGAAAGTCATTATGTGAATGAAGGAATAACCTGGATTCAGTCAATCAGTCATCCATGAGGTAGATCAATTGGTTATCAGACCAGAGGGAAGAGATTGATGAAGCTAGAATTGCAATTCTTGGGCTTGATTACTAACCTAGAAATTTGCTTAGTTTTGTGATCCTTGGACTAATTACCTAGATTCTCTGAAATTCAGTGTCCCCATCTGGAAAATGAGAGTGATAACAACACCTACACGATCTCCCTCACAGGCTGGCATGAGTAAAATGCTTTGTAAACCTGAAAATCCTATAGAAATATGCTATTATTGTTGTTATCCTTACTACTACTTATATAATAGCCAGTATTTTATGTAGCAAAACACTTTACAAATATTATCTCACAGCAACCATCAAAGGTAAGTACTATAATTATCCACTATAATTATTCTACAGAAGAGATAACTGAAACTAAGATTAAATGAACTGCCCCATGTTACAGAGCTATCAAGAAACTGAGGCAGAATTTGAATTCAGGTCTTCCCGACTCTAGGTCCAATACTCCATTCACTGCACCATTTAGTTGCCTCTCAAATCACTGATTTAAATTACTTTTAATAGAATCACAGAAACTTAGCATTAGGAAGAACTTCAGGACCCCCTATATTAAGACATGCATATAAAAGAAACTTCTGATCAATATCAATCTATGGGCAATGACAAGCAATACACTGCCTTCAGTGTCAGACCATCCATTTTCAGATAGTTCTTATTTTTAGAAAGCTATTCCTGTCTTTAAATAAAAATTTTTTTTTTGCCATCTCCATCTGTTTCTTCCTGTTCTGCTTTCTGGAAATACAAAGAAAAAAAAACCTCTCTTCTGCATGACAATTTTGTAGATACTTCAAGATAGTAATCAATTATTAAGTACATATTAGGTAGGAAACAACATTCATTAAGCACCTACTAATGTCAGACAGCATGCTAAATGCTTGTGATCCTCTCAACAACCTTGAGAGGGAAGTACTATAATTATATTCCTTTTTTACAGATGAGGAAACTAAGGCAGATAGTGGTGGAGTGACTTGCCCAGGATCACACAACTAGTAAATGTCTGGGCTAGATGTGAACTCAGGTCTTCCTGACTCCAGGGCAGCTCTATATCTATTGGTTGGTTGGTTGGTTGGTTCTATAGTATGTCCTATTGTGGCTGATCAGACCAATATGAGCTTGGAATGCTCTGCTACAGGTTGGGCACAAATAGTCCATATGAAAACCTGGTATGTTTACTTAGGCATGTCACATTTCCTCTGAGCTGTTTCCATTCTGCCTTCCTCATAGAATGCAACACCCTCACTGTTGAGGGCAAATTATAAAATTATAAAATTCTTAAGAGAAATCTTCAGGGTGTCTCAGTATTGCTTCTTCTGACACCCATGTGAGTGCTTGCCCTTGTGAGTTCTCCATAAAATAATATTTTTGGCAAGTGTACTTCTGGTATTCTAACTACGTGTCCAGCCCATCATAGTTGTACTCTCTGCAGTAATGTTGGAATGCTAGGCAGTTTAGCTCAAGAAGGGATCTTAATGTCTGATATATTGTCCTGCCAAGGGATCTTCGGAATCTTCCCAAGACAATTTAAATGGAAGCAATTTGGTTTCCTGACATGGCTATGGTAGACTGTCCAAGTTTCACAAACATACAGCAATGAGGTCAACACAATGGCTCTGTAGACCTTCCGTCTGGTAGTCAATTAATACCTCTTCTCTCCCATACTTTCTTTTGGAGTCTCCTGAATACTGAGCTAGCTCTGGTAATGCATATATCATATCATTGTTAATGTGTACCTCCTTGGAAAGGATACTATCAAATGACTAAAAGAGAGATACCCTATGATTGTCACAGGACAATCTATTCCCTTTGCCTTTATAGAGATGGATGATAGAGGCATCCTTGAATTCTTGGAGGATAACCTCTTCATGCCAGATAACCTGGGAAATTTCAGTCAGATTTTGGATGAGCAATGGACTCCCCACCTTGTAGATCTCAGCTGAATGGTATCAGCACCAGATGCTTTGCCACTTGAAAGGAGCCTAATAGCATTCAAAACCTCTTCTTCAATTGGAACTTCAGTTAGTGACAGATTGACTTCAACTTGAGGTAAACAGTCGATAGCTTCTGCATTGATTGATGATAATTTGTTAAGAACACTATGGGAGTTCAGCCCATCTCTCTAGGATCATATCCCTCCCATTAATCCATGTGGATCCATCAGCATTGAGTAATTGAGATATAACTTAAGTCTTTGGCCCATAAATAACTTTCAGAGCACTATAAAAGCACTTTGGATTGTTACAGTTTACATAAAACTGAATTTCATCTTCCTTCTTACTGAATCAAGAGTCCTGCAGCTCTCGAAGCATCTCTTGTACTTTACTTTTGATGGAATTAAATGCTCTTATAAATGAATGACCAGGGGTGGCTAGGTGGCATAGTGGATAACGCACCAGCCTGGGAGTCAGGAGTACCTGGGCTCAAATCCGGTTTCAGACACTTAATAATTACCTAGCTGTGTGGCCTTGGGCAAGCCACATAACCCCATTTGCCTTGCAAAAACCTAAAAAAAAAAAGAAAAGAAAAAGAAATGAATGACCTATCCTGCTGGTAAACACTATGGGATTCTCATTTTTCATTCAGCAATTTCTGTTATTTTCCCATTGTTTTCACCAGATCAGTCTTGATTGTTGTTTCTTCTGAACCAGATGAGCAAATGCAGTGCTGTACACCAAATTTCTGAAAACTGCCCACTCTTTTTCTGATCCACCATTGTCAACTGTGTGTTGGCTCAATTTTCCCTCCAATTCAGCAACAAACTGCTCCTGCTCAGAGAGACACTCTAATCTTTTGACACTAATTCTTCTAGTAGTCAATTTTCCTTGGGCCTGTCACTGGTTAAATGGTTAAATTGGAGAAGCTGAGTCTGTGCTCAGTTCAGCACTCTGCACCACACATTGTCTTGCCACCTCACATCCTGTCTGTCTCTTCTTACAATCACATTAAATACCAATGTTTGCTGACAGGGTGCATCCAGGAAGCTTTATTGCATTTGGGTAAACAGAAGGCATTGTTTATGATGAGAAAATCATGAGATGAGCAAGTCTTCAGTAGTAGGTGGCTATTACTGTTGCTGTTTCCACCTCCATTCTTCCCCAAGAACTCCCAGCCATGTCTGGTAGTATGAGCCTAGTCTAGCATTAAAATCACTCAGAAATATAAGCTTATCCCTTTTTTGGTACATAGATGATAGCTTGGTCTCCAGTTCTTCATAAAATTTTTCTTTGACTTCATCAGGTTTCATCATGGAAGCATAAAATGATGATGGTGAGATGGTGTTTTTCTGCAAATGGCAATCTCATTGTCATGAGCCTGTCATTTGCAACTTTTGGTAGGCATTTAAGGATGTTGACTAGATTAGTTTTGATTGCAAAACCCACCCCAGCTTCATAGTGCTCATCTTCACTTGCAACCACTCCAGAAAAAACACGTATCCAGTTCTGACTTTTTTTATTTGCCAGTCTTGTTTCACTCAGGGATGCTATTTGCAAATGATACCTGCTAAGTTTTCTTGCAACAGGTCTATTATAACTTGTGTTGTCTATGAGTGGGCACACATTCCATGCTCCATTGGTGAGTGGAATCTTCTTTGAAGAAATTTTTGTAGATTTTGTGTATGTGTTTGTCTTGACCACACTGTGGGATCCTCACCTGCCCAGGTAAGCAGGCAAAAAGCACTCTAGTATCTTTATCTAGAAAATCCCATGGACAAAACTGGCATACATTCCATAGAGCCACAAAAAGTCAAACACAATTGAACAACTAAGAAACTCAATCTCTCTCTCTCTCTCTCTCTCTCTCTCTCTCTCTCTCTCTCTCTCTCTCTCTCTCTCTCTCTCTCTTTCTCCCTCCCTCTTCACCTACATCTATACAATACATACATCAAATATATACATATATCTTTATATATACATACATATGCATATTATAAATATTTTAGGAATCAAAAGCATAGTGGATAGAGAGGTCTCAAATTCAAGCAAATGCTGTCCCATGTTCTGCCAGTTCAACACATAGTAGTAGTTGGCATTGGAGAAATCTCTAACCTGTAGGTGATCAGACAGCTCTTTAAGCCTAAGATGCTAAGAATTTTAAGACCTTCAGTGGTAGAAAGAACACCTCTCCCATTCTGTTTCCCCCACATAAAGTTCCCTTCACCTATCCCTGACCATACAACATTAAAATATGGTTAATTCTTCATAAATTATAAAATTATAAATTATAAAATTATAAGAAGTTATGAAATACAAGGACAGCTAGATGCTGCTGTGGAAGGAAGGAAGGAAGGAAGAAGGAAGGAAGGAAGGAAGGAAGGAAGGAAGGAAGGAAGGAAGGAAGGAAGGAAGGAAGGAAGGGAGGGAGGGAGAGAGAAAGAAGGAAAGAAAGTTATGAAATTCCAGGAGAGAGTTCTCACTTCCAGTGGAAGTGAGTGGAAAGGCTTCCCAGAAGAGGCAGCATTTTAGCTTCTACCTTTTCTGTTGTGAGGCACCAGCTCTCAAAGCTGAAAGTTCCCCAGCTTTCCTCTGCATCTTGGAACTAGATCCTATCTTTCACTTTTATTTTTGCACTGAAGGGAAAGCAGTATAATAATAGCAGCAAAACACATTTAGAGGGCACTAAAGAAAGAGTGCCAGCCTGGCAGTCAATGGCCTGCAATGGTTCCTGACTAGGCATCCATAATGAGAAGGCCCTTAACTAGAAGATCTCTAATGACAACCTTGTGCTAGTAAATATTTAACAATCAGCTCTCAAAAAAAATAAGAAAGAAAAGCTATCCATGACACATTTTTACATTTAGTATATTCATCATTTACACTTTCTCATCACTTTATTAGATCTAAACAAAAAGCAAAACAATAAATCAGTCCCCAAGTTATTTTTTGATGATTTCAGTGGTATAAATGCTTGTCTGAAATTTTAACAATTGGCTCACCATAGCCAGCTTCAGGATATCCATGATCAAAAACCCTTCTGGTCTTATATTCTGTAATTCTGATCTGATGCGTCACTGTCTCTGTGTCCCTGGGAAAGCCAATTCATAACTCAGTTTCCTCATCTGTAAAATGGAAATAAAATAATAACTCTGTTCCTGGGATGTTATGAAGATTAAATGTGATGATAATGGTTATAAACTTGCTGGCAATTGTAAAATGCTACATGGCTGCCCCACATCCCAGTTGTTCCCAGGAACAGAAATGTAATCAGAGAATCCTGGTCAGCCAGGAGCATTATAGACTCTTCCATCAAAGAAAATTGAAGGAGTAGAATATGGAGCAGTATGTTGGTCATGCCCTGACCTCAATAGCATTCTAAAATTATGGAAACTGGAACCCATTTTGGATTTAGTGGGCTAGAGTCCAGGCAGAAGATTCATAAGACAGAAAAGAAGAGGAAAACAAAATAACTGGTTCTACAGTCATTGCCCGTTTTAATACTTACTACATTGGTGCATTGTAGGAATTGGTTAGTAGGTATCTGGGTACCATTTGGAGGTCAGTACTAATCCTGGTAGCCTCTCTGCCCCTTATCAAACTATTTTCTAGGAAGAATTCAATGTCTTGTTAAGAGGAGTGGCTCTGATCTGAAGACTGGAGCCCAAAGCCATGAACTCCTCCCAAGACCATCCTTTCCAAGAGGCTCGGATTTTTCCAACTAAAGCTTCATTTTCCATCAGCTTCTCTACTTGGTTTCCATTTCAGGAATATCATGCCTCACCATGAAACATCCTTTAGGAGACTCCCTTTAGGATATGGACAGTCCCCTTTGGGTTATTAGTTTGAAAACTCCCTGAGGGCAGGAGCTGTCTTTCTATTTTTAATCCCAATGCTTACTATAGATGTCAGCACATTGAGGGCTCTTAATAAATGTATAATGACTGACTATTGAGTGGAGGGACAGTGTGCAAGAGAGAATGGCCTGCTAAATGTGGTGCAGAAAGAATTTTTTTCAGATTTGCCCTTACTAGCTGCATGACTGGGAAACAAGTCACAATTTTTAGGAACCTTAGTTTCCTTAACTATAAAATGGGATAGTAATAGTACCTAACTCAAAGTATTATTTTGAGAGTAAAAGTGACTATAAGTAAAGGTTTTGCAAATGTTAGTCTATATCTTATTTTTTCTACCATATTCAGAAATTAATTGAAATCAAGGGACAAGATGTGGTATCTTAATTATCTTTGTCATTTCCATTGCTCCTTGGTAAGCTGAACAGAAAATAAAAGTTGGGTAGGAAGGGTGGATTCAAATTCAATAAAGACTGAGCCCAGTCTCATTATAGCTAAACTGTATAATGAAGGTTAGGACACATGAAACCTTTAGATAGCCCTACACAGCAAGACATAAATTGTTTGCTTTGCATTGACTTTGCTGTTTTGAAAGCAGTTTACATATATTATTTCACTTGTAGAAGGATTACTGGACTTGGAACCAAAAAAGACCTGGGATCCCCATTTAGTGAACATGTGCCAGACCATAAATAAGCACTGTCTCCTCTCTGAACCTCAAGTTCTTCATCTTTAAATAATTGGTATAGTATTACTTCAAGCTGTTACCTTACAGCTTGTGGTACAACTCAAACAAGATTGTGTATGTTAGTTCTCTTGTCCTTCATCATTAAAGAAGATCAAATAATATCACTGTTAGAGACAAGTTACAAATTGTCAGACTGTGATAATTACAATTACAATCTGACCAATTCGAGCTCGGAATGTTCTACCACGGGACAGGCACAAATTGTCCATGAGAACACCAGGGGTGGATTCTCTAAACTTGCACATCTCATGTTTCCTTTGAGCTATTCCCATTCATAGAACAAGACTGTGCTTGTAATGATCAATATGGATCTATTGTTTAGTATGTTTATAAATATAGAACCTATATCAGATTATTTTCTGTCAGGGGATGGGGGAAGGAAGAGGAAGGGAGGAAAAATGTAAAACTCAAAATCTTTCAAAAAAAATTGGTAAAAACTATTGTTGCAGTTAGTTGGAAAAACAAATTTTTAAAATTTTTAAAAATTAAAAATAAAAAGATTGCAAATCATTGTTCAAAACTTAAAGTGCCATATAGATGTCAATTATGATTGTTTAAACTATTAACACATAGTCAGACTGTGGAACTGAATTTTTTCCAATAAACAAAATTCTATTTTCTCTCCTCCCTACAAAAACTGGAGAAAGAAGAGGTAAGAAAAGCAAAATCCTTGTAATACAGCAAAATAAATTCTCGTGTTAACCATATACTCTTCATTTTGTGTTCATTTTGAATCCATAACCACTCATTTTATCATAGGTTCCCTGTAATCAAAGAAGTAGACCCCTGGATCTGGTGCCAAGAAGGTCTAAGTTTATATCTGACCTCAGACACTTAGGAACTATGTGATGAGAGACAAGTCATTTAACCCTGTTTTCCTCAGTTTCCTCATCTGTAAAATGATCTGGAGAAGAACATTGCAAGTTGCTCCAGTATCTTTGCCAAGAAAACTCCAAATGAATCACAAAAGAGTCAGATGTGACTGAAAAATAATTGAACAAAAACAGCAAAGGTCTTAATCAGGGTTCTTAAGTCCAAAGCTGTCTTTCTTTATATTGGTTTTGCAATTACATGTTCTACTGGGTCTGCTTCCTTCTTTTTGAATCAGTCTATAAAAGTCCTTTCAGGTTTCTCCAAAACCATTTCTTTTGTCATTTCTTACTGAACAATAGCCATTATATTCATAGACCACAATTTGTTTAGGCATTCCTCAATTGATAGGTATCCTCCCTTCACTTCCAGTTATTTGTCTTCCCTCCCACCCACCCCCAAAAAGAGCAACTATAAATATTTTTGTATAGAGGGATGAATTGAATTAAATTCATTTGGATTGAAATTACATGATCAAAGTCCAACAGTTAATGGGGGCAGAATTGGGTTTGGACTAAGGTCTCCTGATTAATAGTACAGCATTCTTTTCCCTAATCCACGATAATCTCAATGAGATCATATGCAAAAAGTTCTTTGCAAACTTTAATGCCCAATTTAAAAGTCACGTATTATTATTATCTTTTAAGAAAATCTAACTGCAAAGTTTCTTTGTAGTTGGCCCTGTCAGTCAGAAGACAGGAAAAGAATCTTATCTCTGGTATTTTGCTGGCAGGAAATATGAGGTAACCATCCAAATGTCTTCCCTGCAGCCCTGGTAGTTCTTCCACTACACCAAGGTGGAGAAGCCGTGGGCAAGTTTGGTAGGGAGAACTGTGGGAAGAATGAGAGGAGGAGCATGAGCTGACTGGGGAGCAGCTCCCTCTCTATTTTGGAGTATGGGAGGAGGGCAGAAACTATTATCTTCCTCATACTACTCTGGTTTCATGTAGGTTCTAAAGGAAACTGGAGCCTGCCTAATTGTTCCCAAAATAAAGAGTGTTGAACATAAGAGATTGATTTTCACATCCTGGAAATGGGGTTTCCCATCAGGCAAAAGCTTCTTCCCTTCAAAAGCTAAACTTTGCCAAATAAAAGTTGGGTCAGATCCCACTGAGGGATGATTATAGACTGATTCATTCTTTTGTTTCTAGCCACACGTAACATCACTCTCAGGCTCTGGGAGTGCAGGATGCCAGGAGAGCCACCAAAGGCAAGCTGGCTTAGGGAAACAGGAATTCCTGATTACCTTCTCTGCTGACTTGATAAGGAAACAGAGTAGGTGGTCTCCAGGGTGGTATTAATTATAATTCTGCCTCACTTAAATCTAATTTACACACAAGTCAAGACATCACGCTGTGAGGTCATTGGTCCTCTTCAAAAACAAAAGATAAACAACAACAATAATTGTAATGATGTTCCATGATTTCATCAGTGTGGGTGCCTGAGATCAACCTGGGTGCCCAAAGCAGAACAGAACAATGAGAAAAGGGTTGGACTTGAAGTCTGATTCCTACTTCTACTGCTGGACCAATCCTCATGTGACCTAAAGTCCTCCCATGCTTCATCAATGACATGGAGGTGTTCCTGGGTCCCTAACAGCGATGCTAGCAGAAAGTAAATTCTGGCAGGTCCCAGTAAACCATAAGGACTTCAAGGATGGGTCCAGTGATAGACTGAGCCTCATTCCATTTTGGAAGATCAGCTCAGCTAAGATTCAAGAGGTTTATATCAGAATATTAGTCACCTACTTTCCCCATGCCTCAAGAAGTCAGAGAATCTATATTCAAATCCTGTCTCTTTCACTCGCTACATTTGAAACTCATGGCAATTTAATTCAGGGCCTCCAATTCTTCATCTATAAAATAAAAGGATTGGCCTAGGTAATTTTGGAGGTCTTTTGGCTCTAAATCTATGCTCTTCCTACCAGGGCAGATCTCATTCCTTCACACCTAGATGACTTCATGAATTCATTAAATCACTGGACCAAATTTCTGGCTGAAATTGGAAAAGTCCTCAGAGGTTATTAAGTTCTTCTAATTCCCTTATTTTAGAGCTAATGAAATTAAGGGTCAAAGAGATAAAATAACTGAAACCATAGGTCACTTGGATAATATGTGACAAAGGCAAATTTTGAACTAATTACCTTTGACTCTAGTTGTTAAGATGGGGGGTCAGGGGGTTATCAGTCATCTGGTGACCAGACTTTTGATAGTGACTATCTTCAGACTTCTCTAGACTGATCATCAGAAAGAGAGACAACACACATAGTCTGTCACTGGGTGCTTCCCTGAATACTTTCAGTTTGACAGGACCTTCCTTTCTGTTGGGCACAACCCTTAAGGACCCAGGATCACCTTCATGTCACCTATGAGGTAAGGGACAAAGACATTATGTAGAGAGACATATCCATAGAACTTCTGAGATTTACACATTGTTTATCACCTTTCTGAGCTCCAATTTCCAAAGGAAAGGTTGGGAGGGTGGGTGGGATTGATTCATCCAATTAATCACCCTCATTACCTTAAATTAACTAGTAACATGCTCCCAATAACTTAAAGGGGAAAGATTCAATCCCAGTTGAATCAATTAATCAAAGGCTTAAATTAGGTTGGGAGGAAGGGACACTTACAATGATACTGTTTCAGCAGCTCTGCAGGGAGGAAGTGTAAATATTATTATTGCCATTGTATACATTAATTAAGTAATTGAGATTTAGAGAAGTCCTCAATTTTCTAGATGTTAGCTGAGAATCAAAACAAATTCCAAGTCAAAACCAGGGGGCTTTTCTCTACTGTATCACATGATGGCCCCAAAGCAGCTCCATTCCATCCCTGAATATCTTCCTTCTTGGCTTGTATATACTCATGAGTTAGTCTACTAAAACTCAATTTCCTTGCTAGGCATGAATGACTAAAATGGCTTACTGTATTACAATTCAATAAATACCAATTGATCAACTGTAAAAAAATCAATCAAGATCATATAGAGAAAAGAAGAACACAGTCCAGGCCTCAAAGACATGGGTTCTAGTCACAGTCTCTACTAGTCTTCATGACATTGAACAAACTACTCATCATCCATTGAGTCATTTGAAGTAGGTGGTTGCTATGCCCTATTTCAGCTCTAAAATCTTCTGATCCCAGTCCCATCTTTGGCATAATTAGATGTGTCACCATGAGCAAGTCTTTAAGTCTTTACATTCAGAGGGATGGAGATGGAATGGGAAAGAGAGAGGGTCTAAAAAAGTTAAGGTTAAGATATTGATGCCAGATTACTAGCTATTATGGACCCTATGGAGAGAGAGGAAGACTGGGACAGGAATTCTTCAGAGAGACTCTTTAAGAATGTCTTTCTTTGTTGGCAATAAAATCAAGTGGCCCTTTACCAATCACTAATTGAGAAGATTCCTGCTGAATCCAGGCAAGAAAACAAACCCAAGCATTGGTCTTTGGCCTCCTTGGCTGAAACAATTGTTTTGGTCTCTTGAATAACTGCCTTCCCTCGGTGTTTAGTTAATCATTAAGTCAGATGTTTTATCACATGTGGTCTCTTAGCAATGTAACCTCAATGGCCTATTTATGAATGTTTGCATTGTCAGCATTTAATGAAATGTAATAAGAAATCACATGAAACAATCACACACACACACATACACACACACACACACACACATACACACACACACACACACACAAACATTCCCCTGCTTTTCTGAACCCACAGCATCTATAGTCTGTGCTGTTGGGGTTGGGGGCAAGAGTTATCTTCAACTTAACTGAGAACTTCAAATCCACTAGAAACTACTTGAGTCTTGAGATGAGGGTGGGAATGTGAAGTTCGAGGTGGCTTTTGCATTGACAACAGTACAAAAGCCCATAATTCCATAGGAAGCTAATCATGGACCTCCTTTAATGTAAAGAAGTAATGGTGGGCATGAGCAAGTGGTGTTCCCAATGCAATATTTGGGAATATCCATGATTCTTCTTTCTCTTTCTCTGATGGGGAGACATTGATGGATAGCCTAAAAAATCCTGGAATAGACCACCGGACACTTGAGTTTGACCTAGTTCTGCCCTAAATTAGCCACATGGTCTCTGGCTAGTGAAATTTGCAATAATAACTGATATTTATATGACACTCTAAGGCTTGGAATATTCTTTACATCTATTATTTTATTTGGGCCTCTAAACAACACAGTAAGGTATGTACTAAACAGGACTGTTGATGTAGAGCTAGAAAGGATTTCAGATGTCATATAGACCAAGCTTCTCACTTTACAGAGAAGAGGTGATAAAATAAAAGTTTAAGGGATTCACCAAAGGTCACATAAAGTGTGATAAGTTGTTTTTGTTGTTGTTTGTCCTTCATTCCCAAAGAAGACAAGGAGGTGTTACCACGACTTGAAAGTAAATTGGATTTAAGTGAGGGAGGGAGAGTTGTGCAAAGTCACCAGCCTCACTCTGCCCTCCAGAGTCATTTGGGTCCAGTGGCAAGATAGAGATCAGGACAACTGAAAATGACCCTGATACAGTGGTAGACCTTGATCATTTCAAGTAAGGTCTTTCCCAGGTCTCAGTTTTAGCCAATATCCATAGAGATTAAGGCCAGGTAAGAAATGAGACAACGAATGACCTCTTTTACCTAGTTAAAAAAAAAATCAATCTAGGAGAGGACGATTTTAAAGGTTTCTATTCAAAACAGAAACAAATGCTATTTACAATTCACTCTGAGCCATCAGAGCCCAAACAACTACCAAGTAAGAGTTGGACTGGGTCCAGTGGTCAGATATAAATCAGGATCACTAGAGATGGGCCCAATGTGTGAAGTAGTACAGGGATAGAATGAGTTTCCAAGGTAAGGAGATTGCTATGGTATGAATCCTGACAGGGGGGAGTCAGCAGTGCAACCTGCAGAGGGATGTTCCTTCATTCAAGCCTCATATGACCATTAACCACTTATCAATGTTAGTATAAAAGAAATTTCTGTTTAGATAGAGGTCAGACTCTACAATCTTTCAAAATCCATGTCTATATGGGGTGGCTAGGTGGCGTAGTGGATAAGGCACCGACCCTGGAGTCAGGAGTACCTGGGTTCAAATACGGTCTCAGACACTTAATAATTACCTAGCTGTATGGCCTTGGGCAAGCCACTTAACCCCGTTTGCCTTGCAAAAACCAAAACAAAAAAAAAATCCATCTCTATAGTTATAAAAACACATCCAATTACATGACCTAGCAACTAGGGATGGTGGTGGCGAAGAGGGAACAGAGAGCATGGAGGTTTCATCCTGAAATGCAAAGTATTCCATCAACTGCCCAAGTCTCGCTTGTTCTAAATCCCCTGAATTCTCCTTCTTTGTTTCACAGTGGCACTTGAGTCTTTTTTAATAACAATATCTATACATCATATGCACCCTTTTGAGGTGCTCCTTATCTGTACTACCATTTTGGGCAACTGTTAGGCCTAATGAAGTGGGTGAGAACTGTCATCAGGCATGAGATCATTGGATTAGCCTCAAGACCCACAAAGGGTAGAAGGAGAGAACATGTTTAACAATACGCTGTCTCTATCTTCTCTACTTAACTTCTTTGCCAGGCAAGTTTCACTTATTGATGGCAGAATGTCAATTCACAACCTTCAAATTTTTCTCCTATTTTAAAAAATAATGCTACATTTGCTATCAAGAAAATAATGAATTTGAATTCTACCTCAGACACTTAGTGGTTGTCAGATCAAGGACAAATCACTTGACCTCACTTCATCTATTAAAAATGGGATAAGTATACTTATTTCACAGGGTGCTTGTGAGACTCAAATGAAATAACACACATAAAATGCCTTGCATATTTAAAGCACTGTATAAATGTCTACTGTTATTATTTTTATTATTTATTATTGTTATTTATTTTTAATATACAATTTAATTTTTAAATTTATAATTATTTTAATTTATCATCATTACTTTATTGCTGTAGTAATGCTATTACTATTAGATTATTAATGTAGAAAAATTTTTTTCTTCTTTATTTTGTTAGAGTTAAGATAGAAATGGTCCCAGGACAAATGTAATAGCTAACATTTATATTGAGATTACTATGTGCTAGGTACCATGCTAAGCAATTTACAATTATATCTCATAAAACCCTGGAGAGGGAGGTACTATTGTTGACCCATTTACAAAGGAGACAAAAGGAGATAAAGTGACTTGCTCAAGATCACAGTACTAGAAAGTGTGTGAAGCTAAATTTGAATTCAGGTCTTCTTGGTTCCAAAGCAGTGTTCTATTCATTGAGTTGCATAGAGAGTATCATTAGCTTGCTATTATTCTTTTGTGTTTAATATTTTTCAGTGGCAACATATATTTTTATGGCTCTATGTGTAATTAATGATTAATGAGGTGTTTGGACTTAACTCCCTCATTTGTTTTGAAAACACACTTAGTTCTCCTCAGGAGCAATATTAATAGATTTAAAGCTAGGCAGAACCAAAATTGGTTTCAGCTGGCTCCCTGAAAAACTCCATGTTCTTGAGATAGGTGGCATGCTTTAAATAGAAAATAGTTTTCCATGTAGACATTAAATATTCTGATATTCTTATTGTATGTACATCTTACTGTATATACACCTATCTTATGTATTTGAAGTTTATAAGTCACTAATTAGTGCAGAACAGAAGCAGTAGAGTTAGTATAAATGTTATAAAGCAACTTGTTCAATTATCAAATTATTAATCATTTGCTCATTAATCATTTGCTCATCTATGACTATTTTTGTTCCTTAGATAATATGTTGGTTTTTCCTCCCTTTTAAAGTATGTGAGGGGTGTGTGTGTGTGTGTGTGTGTGTGTGTGTAATAAAAACTGTGATTGCTTTATATACAGTCCATGTAATTCACCCAGATTTGGTTGAGTCACTGGTAATCTCATCTTTTGGTGATAGATGTATGATACCTTCATTTAAGAAAGTTGGGAATTCAGCTTATGTCTGAAACTTTGCTAGAAATTTGTGCTTCAGTAGAAAGCCCTAGAGTCAATAATCACCTGATCCTAATAAATTGCAGTCTACAAAAAAGATAGATTTTCTGTCACCTTCCATGTCATAACTGTTCTATCATGTATTATATTAACTGTGAGCAAACTTCTTGTAAAGCATTTGATTCATTTTACATTTTTTGTAATGTTATATATTTCTCATATATTTTTCATCCCCTCAAGTTCTCTCCTCATATTTCTTTGCTTCTCAAGTCTCTGTTGTCAAGTTTTTTATTGATGTTAAATTATTTGTTCTTTTTGTTACTTTGACTCCTTGTATCACTTTATCCTATTTGACTTTTACTATCAATAGTTGATTAAGGATACTAAGAATTTCTGATATGCTTTTATTTTCTGGGTTCCATTTACCATGTTTCTTTTTTGTTGCCTTTATTGAGACAATATGGGCTTCAAATTTTCAACTACAAAAAATCAACTAGATATCAGTGGGATCATTGCATTTCCAAAAGACTTTGATAGCCATCTCAAGTCAATTCTACCATGGTGGCATTTGATTGTCCTTAGGATAATTCTACCTTTCCACCAATTGTTTTTTACTACAGCTGCTTTATGACCACTACAAATACTATTGTGTTGGTACTAAATTACATTCATCCTATATGTCAAATACTGTGGGAGAGTGCATGTATTCATGCTAATTATAGCAAATTTGAATTTTTAAAATTCAATTTAAATTTTTAAAAATTACCATTTTGGGGGCAGCTAGGTGGATAGAGCACTGGCCCTGGAGTCAAGATGACCTGAGTTCAAATCCAGACTCAGACATTTAATACACCTAGCTGTGTCACCTTGGACAAGTCACTTAACCCCCATTGCCTTGCAAAAACCAAAAAAAAATATTGTTTTGGTATTATTGTTGAATTAGTTGGATTCATGTCATCAAACTCTAAGAACTTTTTGAAATTCCAATCTATCTTTATCCTCTTTTCAAAATAATTTGAAACTTTTTTGTTTCTTTTTTATTTTTAGGTATAATTTCTGCAGCTTGCTTTGAATGAGGTTCTCACCGACCTCAGGGTTTTCTACTTGTTGACATATATGTATGTCTTTAGGTCCCTTTCCCAAGTGTCTAAAGTCTAACAAGAGTGTATGAGTATTCCAGAAGGATTAACAACTCTGATGGGAGGGCTTATCAAGCTCTTGTCAAGGCTGCTCATCCACCTTTGATGTCCAACTTTCACCCAACTCTCCTCATCTGTGAATCCAAGAAGCTGTAGCACGCATCACATCCACACCTCAATAGACCATCTAAGTAAATGGGTTAAAGTAAGTTGGAGGTAACTAATATGCCTCAAATCTATCAGTGAGTCAGGGGGAGATATACCAAGCATGTGACAACTTACCCTGGCAGAATGGGCAGATGAAAGCAATTAGTTGCAATGACCATGGAGGTGGATGAAACAGGTCCTGGAGTGCTTAGATCTTAGTCTTAGATCAAAAACACCAAGGTCATCCAATGCATCTTGGGCCATCACCAGTCATTACTGTGTCTAGCCACTGGACTAGATAGCTCAGAAAGAAAGGGTGAGACTGACTATGTGCAACTCTACCTCACTTAAATCCAATTCCAGCGCAAATCTTCACCAGTGACATCATTGGTCCTCTTCAACTATGAAGGACAGAACAACAACAATGTATTTCAGCAGTGATTGGAAAAATTCCTATTTGGCAAATGCTATAACAAGGTCTGAATCTGCTAAGAGAGGCCTTTCAGAGACAGCTTCAGTTGTTCCACTAATTGCTCCCAAAATTTAATTTTTAAAATGCTGTTGGGAATTCAAAGTTCTTCTTAATCTAACTCCTTCCTACTTTTCCAGATTTCTTATACCTTAATCCTTGAAACACATTCCTGGACTATTCCACAAACCAGTTACTCTATCCCTCAATTCCAGGAATTTTCTCTGTCTCCCTCCCATGGCCAGAATGCCTCCCTCCTCTGGTAGAACTACTAATCTTCCTAGTTTCCTTTAAATTCCAACTACAATTCTACCTTCTAAAAAAAGTCTTCCCAATCCCTCCTGATTCTAGTGTCTTCTATCAGTTAATTCTTTCCTATGAACCCTGTACACAGCTTACTTTGTTTATCTTTATTTGCATCATATTTGCATATGAAATTATGAGCTCCTTTAGGGTAGGGATTGTCTTTTCCCCCAGTGCTTAAGATAGTATCCAGCCTATAGTAGTATATGTAGTCCATCTATTAAATATTTATTGGTTGACCTTTCAATTATGACAATGGTTCTGAGATTCCATTCTTTTTTTTCTTTTTTAGGGTTTTGCAAGGCAAATGGAGTTAAGTGGCTTGCCCAAGGCCACACAGCTAGGTAATTATTAAGTGTCTGAGACCTTATTTAAACCCAAGTACTCCTGACTCCAAGGCGGGTGCTTTATCCACCACCTAGCCGCCCTGGAGATTCCATTCTTTAGAAATTCTCAGCCAAGTTTGACAAGTATGTTTATTGAGGAAACTACAATCCCTAAAAAATACATTAATGTATTTTACAGCATAGTGGCATATCTTTATAAACAATACTAACTTCACAGAGTCTAGGAAAAAAAGCAAAGGTTCTTGGGATATTGCTCCAATAAGGAGGAGGGGTGACCAGGTGGTATCTATGGCAAAAGAAAGGAAAGGTGTCCAGAGGCTGGAAACTGAGTAACAGAGATGAAGATGTCTTCATCTTTCACAACTGGGAAGAGTCACATAGTATATCCAAATTGCAGCTATAAGGATTCATGAAATTTTCTGTGATAAGTCTAAGTGATAAGAAGCTTAGGACTTCCAAGAGCCAACAACTGCCTTCTGGGAGGGGTTGACATATTTCCCTTCTTACACTATAGAGGAGTCAGTAAGGTTAATTGGAAAGTGATAAAACTGCCTGTATCTTTCTCCAATTATGTTTAAAGATGGAAAGTGAAGGGTGGGGAGGAAATTCAAAGGACAAAGACATAGGCTCCAATTCTGAGAATCTGGAAGGTGGTACCTTTGTGGAACTAGAGCTCATGAGCAGTAATTTTGATGATATGATCGACCCAAATATGTTAGTAGAGTACAACCATAGCAACCTCTCTCTCCCTTCATCTTCCTTTTTCCATAATGGAAGGATATAATGAAACTGTGCCTGTTCCAGCTGTTTCTAATTATGCTATTCAGGATGTTTTTAACCCAGCATGACGCAGTAACCTGATTTTTCTCCCTCAAAGGATCACAAATCTTTCACAAGGAAACCAAGTTAACTTTATGTAACATCATGAATCTAAGATAAGCATTTCTTCAATATGGGGCATATTTTCAGGGTAGTAAAGAAGATTTCCTCCTATTGATTTATCTCCATAAGGATATCAGACATTTTTCTCTTGCTATCCTCCATGCCTGGAATGCTCTCTCTCAGCTCCTCCTATTTGTCCTTTGGATCTTCTTCTGGATGCAACATATCACCTGAGGAAAACCTTCCAGGGACAGAAACTCATTTCTTCCATCTGCCCCAAAGCAATCACTTTTATCTGTGTCATCCCAAGCCTCCCATTGTTAGCAAATCTCCCGACTAGGGTGTGGAGAACTTCAGTGTAAAGAAAAGTAGCACTCCCTTCAACATCAGAGCTCCTATCTCCTGCTGCACCTGTTTTTTGAAGGCACCCTCCACTCAATGATGAATGAAATTTTATATACATATATGTATTATATGAAATTTTCACTGGAAAGTCTTTTAACCTCTGTCATCCTAAATTTCCTTCTCTAAAAAATGAAGTTGATAACAAAGCTAATTGTAAGTCTCAAGATAATTTACATAAATCTTAAAGAATTATAGTAATTATTAATCAGGAGCATAGGAATTATAGCCAGGAAAAAACTTAAGAGATTACCTTGTCCAATCTTTTCAATTGTTGTGGAGAAGGAAATTGAGGCTCAATATGACTTGCCTAAAGTCACAATGAGATTCAAGTTGTGATTGTTGGACCACAAATCTAATATTATTTTTGTTGTACCACACTGACTTTCTTATCTCAAGATCCTAAGCAGGACCAACCTGAATAAAATTATGTTTGGTAGTTTGCCATATTACCTTCTGGGCATTCTTTTTTCCTTATCAGTAATACCCCCTTTTTCCCTTGAATATATCGAAAACTTACTTAATAAGAATAAGGTGAATGAATATCAGATCCACAGCTGCCCAATTCATTCAGATAGCAGTGTTGCCCAGGGCTTCTGGGAAATTCAAACTAATTTCAAAGACTCTCTTAGGATGTAGAAGTAGACATATCACTGTATGTGGTACTGACATGGGTCAAATCAGAATTATAAGCAAGACATCTCCCAAATATATATAATATATATAATATATATTATATATATATATATAATATATATATATATAATTTAAAGAGTCTCAGTTTCTGTGATTACTTAGACCAATCCATATTCTCCATATTATCTCCCAAAGCAATCCACTATTCAAAGGAAATAGCTCTATTTTTAAAGGGATGTTTTTCCCTTAACTATCAATCAATAAATCAATCAAAATGTTTATTATGTACCAGACTCTATGTTCTAGGTAACATAAAGACAAAAATTAAACAACAATGTAAGGACATTACATTTTATTGGCAGAAACACTCATAAATTTGCCTCTTTTCAATTTCTAACTATTGTTCTTAGCTCTACCCTCTGGGTCTAACAGAACAACAAATATGTTTAATGTCTTTCCTCCTGGCAATTCTTCAGATTGTGGAGGTCTGAGGCAAACCAAGGGTTTTTTCCCACTCAAAGCTAAGCATTCTCAATTCCTTCAACCAGTCCTCTTAAGGAAGACCACTCATTATCCTTAATGGCCTCATTTATATCCTCTCTACTATATCAGTGCCACTCTTAAGATGTTGTAGGTTGAATTGAACACAAAATTCTACACATGGTTTGACTGAGGTTAGCATATAGAAATACTATCACTTTGCTAGTTGTGAATACCAGGGATCTATGATGCTATTAGCTTTCTTAGTGATTGGATGATGTAGTCAATAAATCACTGATTTTGAAATTAGAAACTTCCTGAGTTCAAATCTGTCAGATAATTTCTACCTCTGCTAGTCATTTTACTTCACTCAACTACAGTTTCCTAAGTTGTTAAATGGGCATGAAAACTTCACCTAGTTCACAGAGTTATGAAGATCATATGAAATAATATGTGAAAAGAACTTTGTAAATATTCAAGTTCCAAATAAGAAGCTATAATAATAATAATAACAATAATTGACCACTATATTGAGCTTGCAATAGACCAAAACCACAAGAGCTTTTTCACATTTACTGTTTTCTGACCAGTTCTCCATTTAGAATTTATGAATGTAAGACTTTACATCTTCTTAAAATACTATTATTAGAATTGACCTAATGCATTATTTCATCTTAAGACCTCTTTGGACTTTGAGTCTGTCATCCAATGTGTGAGTTATTCTTCTCAGTTTTATGTCTCATGTAAATTTGATAAGAATGTTATCTGTGAAATTTTTCCCCCTAAAGTTATTGATTTTTAAAAATTAAACAACAGAGGATGAAGTATAGATTCCCTGGAGCTCAACATGGGACATTTCCTTCCAAGTTCTCATTGAATCTTTAATACCTCTCTTGAGTGTCTCAATGTTCAATCATTTCCAAATCAATCAAATTTTACTTCCTTTTAGCATCTATTTCTCAAAATTTTTTTCCGATTTTTTAGAATATAGTTTAATTGGACTAGACTTGAACTCATCAAGACCATCTAGATGACTATACTTGTGTTGATTATCAATCCCTTTGTAACAAAGTTAGTTCTGTCCTTTTATTTCCACTTTAACAAAAAAATGTAAGCAAAAGAAAAGATGGGTAACTATTCTCCCTTTTGATTATTTGCTATCATTATATCTTCCCAGATCAGAGGTCCCAACCCTTCTGTGAGCCTAGAGTTATCTGTACTGCATGCCCCCCCACTAGTGAATGAAGACTATGTCGTGTATATATATTGAACATTATATGTTGCAAGATATGAGTACAGGCAAGATGTGAATACAACTTCAAAACTACTACTTTTTATTCTTTTTAGCTTTTTTCACAAGTCATCTTATTTTTAGCTTTCACACTCCTGATACTATTATTTACAGTACTATGTCACCCTTTTGTACTGATCCTCCATCAGCTATTTCTGTCTTCAGTAGATACCTTCTCCACCCCACCCCCTTAAGTTAGTTATTGAGTTCCTTTTACATTTAGTTCAACTTCCTTAGATACACCCTCCATTTTCATGCTCATTGGAACTATTTTTGCACTTTTTGAGCATCATTCTTGAGAGTTAGCAATCTATTCTGACTTATTCATAGAAATTTAGTCTATGGGATACTAACTATACCTTCTCTGATCTCTGTGAAATCTGCTCTCCCAAGCTAAGGTTTATATCAGACTATGTATGACTTCCTTTTCTTTCATAAATTCTAAAATATAGTGGTTATATTCTCGTAGTATATCAGTCATTTTTCCCTAGTAATCAGTCCCTTCTTGTCAATGTGAATCAATTCTTGAGGGGAAATTTCACCTTTTAAAGATGAAACTATTACTATAGCACATCAAAAAATTATTAGTTATTCTGGTTTTGAAAGATATTGAGTGGGGAGGCTAGGTGGCATAGTGGATAAAGCACTGGCCTTGGAGTCAGGAGTACCTGGGTTCAAATCCAGTCTCAGACACTTAATAATTACCTAGCTGTGTGGCCTTGGGCAAGCCACTTAACCCCATTTGCCTTGCAAAAAAAATAAAAGAAAGATATTGAGTTCTATTAGATATCTAGATCATTGAAGTCCCTCATTTTTATTATACCATGTCTCTGTATTAGACTTGTGATGTTTCCTGAACCCCTTATCTATTTCTTCATTCATAATTCATAAATGATTTATGGCATATCCAATGACAATATCCTTTCTTATTTTATCCCTTCAGTGATTTTTATCAAAAGGCTTTTGATGTTTCCTACTTTTTATTCCTCCCTTTCCCCCATGATTATAACTTTTTTTGTCAGTAAATAGACATTTATTAAACACTCGTCATATACTAAGAAATGTGCTAAGCTCTAGGGATATAAAAGCAAAGGTAGTTCTTGCTTTCAAAGAACTCTGAAGTAAGAGAGGGCAAGAAAACAGCTATTTACAAACAAACTAGAAACAAGGATAAATTTGAGTTAATCAATAGGGAAGTCACTTGAATTAAGGGAGATTAAGAAAGACTCCTTATAAAGGTGGGATTTTAGCTGAAGCTTGAAAGAAATCAGGGAAGCTGTCAAGAGATGAGGAAGGAGAGCATTCCAGACAAGGGAGACAGCCAGTGCAAATGTTCACAGTCAAGAGTTGGAGTGTCATTTGTAAAAAACAGCAGAGGTCATTGTTACTTTATTGTGGAGTAAATGAGGTTAAACAGGATATAGGGTATAAGTAGACTGGAAGGACAATAGTGCAAGTTATAAAGGACTTTGAATGTCAAATAAAGTATGATATGAAATGATAGCAAGTCACTGGAGTTTATTTTGTTGGGAGGTGACATAGTCATACCTGCACTTTAGGAAGATCATTTTGACAGTTAACTGTGGGAAAGGATGAAGTGGCAGACAAAGCAACCAGCAGGTTATTATAATAGTCTAGGTATAAGGTGCTAATCCTGCACAGGATAGTACAAGTGTCAAAGTAGAGAGGGGAGAGTGTTTGAAAGATGTTCTGAAGATAAAACGGATGGGCCTTAGCAACAGATTGAATGTGGGGGGTGGGGTGAGAGAGAATGAAGAAACTGAGG
Organism: Macrotis lagotis; assembly: GCF_037893015.1. Taxonomy (NCBI): domain Eukaryota; kingdom Metazoa; phylum Chordata; class Mammalia; order Peramelemorphia; family Peramelidae; genus Macrotis; species Macrotis lagotis. Next base: position 600,377,002 of record NC_133666.1, on the reverse strand, counting down.
GTGACATCTAGGTTTCGAGCCTGGATGATTGGGAGGATTGTGGCACTCTTAATAGTCAAAGGAAACTTAGAAAGAGGGAAGAGTATTGGGGGAAAACATCAATGAGTTCAATTTTGGACATGTGTTTAAGATATCTTTGGAACATCCAATTTAAGATTTTCAATAGGTTTCTAAAGATGAGACACTGGAGGTCAGTAGAGATTAGTATTGAATAAAGAGATCTGAACATCCTAAGTATTGAGATGTTAGTTGAATCCAGGGGAGTTGATTAAATCACCAAGTGAAAAATTACAGAGAAAGAAGAGAAGGCCCAGGAAAATGTCCTGTGGCATGCATAGGTGCATCCTGGATGAAGATTTAGCAAAGGAGATGAGAAATAGAAGTAGTCAGAGAGATAGGAGGAGAACCTAGAGGGAAGAGAGTATCGAGGAGAAGAGGTTGATTGATAGTTTCAAAGGGTTGCAGAGAGGTCAAGAAGAATAAAGACTGAAAAAAAAAAGACCATTAGATTTATCAATTAAGAAATCATTAATAACTCTGGAGAGAGCTGTTTAGGTTAAATGATTATTTCAGAAACCAGACTATAAAGATTTAGGAAGACAGTGAAAGGAAAGAAAATGTAGGAACTTAGTGAAAAATGACTTGCTCAAGGAAAACTTCTTAATTTATGCTATCATAATGACTTATTCTTTATGAGAGATCACTGCTTGATTAAATAGAGTGTCCAACCCTCTTCTAATTATAGAAATTCATTTTATTTGTAATATTTTGAACATCATTCACTTATTCAGGAAGCATTCATCATAGGATTGCTGAATATGTGAGTTGAAAGGGTCCTCAGTGGTCACCAAATTCAACCTATGCACAAAAGGAATACTCATATCAGTTAAACAGAGCAGACACAATTTACAGCTGCAAATTAATATAATAATCTTATATATGACAAGTATAAAGACTTAAATTTGGAAATAAAAATTCATTATTTGGTAAGAATTGTTGAGAAAATTAAAAGCAAGCTGACAGAAACTGGACATAGACTAATAATTTACACTATTTATCAAGATAAGGTCAAAAGAGATACATGACCTAGATATAAAAAGAGATTATTATAAGCAAATTTGAAGATCATGGGACATATTAGTCCATCAGACTAATGGATAAGTGAATGATTTATTAATAAACAAAAGATTGCAGAATAAGGCATAAATGGATCATATCTATTATAATAAAATAAAAAAGTTTATGCAAGTAAAACAAATATAGCCAAGATCAAAAGAAAAGCAGACAATGGGAGTGGGGCTATGTTAGAGACAGTTTCTTAGATGAAGGTCTCATAGCTCAAATATATAAAGAATTTTGTCAAATCTATAAAAATGAATCATTCCCCAATTTATAAATGGTTGAAAGATACAAATAGATAGTTTTCTGATAAAAAAATCAAAAACAATTTATAGTTATATGAAATAATGTTCACTCCCTTCTTGAAGACTACAAGAAAGGGGAAAGGCCTCCCCTTACCAAGGTACTCTACTTTGAAACAGTTCTGATTTTTAAGAAGTTTTACTATTATTGAACTTAAATTTTCTTTTTCACATTTTACTCATATTTGAAACTATTTATCATGCTTTAGCTCCCCATCCCCTGATACTGAGTCACATTCTTCTTTTTTTCTTCATTTAAACTCAGAAAGTATGCATAGTGAAATTTTAGACACCATGAAGAAAGCTAAGACATTCTTCCTGCCCATAAGGAACTTACTAGCAAGTAAAAAAAGTGTGAACCAATGTAAAGTTAAATGAGCGGAACAGGAGAATAATGTGTATAGTAACAGCAATTCTATAAAGAAAACAAATGTGAATGAGCTAGTAAATCTTTCAGTGTGGATCAATACAATGATCCACAACAGTTTCAAAGGACTCATAATGAAAAAATGTCATCCACTTTCAGATAGATAACTAATGACCTCAAAGTGCAGCCTGAAAGAATTTTTTTCCTCTTCATTTTTTCTTGCTTCTCCCATCCCACCTCGACTATGGCAAATGTGGAAATGTTTTGCCCAACTTCATATATATGAGTATTGCATTTTTTTGCTTTCTAAATGGGTAGCCAAAGGCATAGAAAGAAGGAGAGAATTTAGAAATGAAAATAAAAATATTTTTAAAAAACAAAAAAGAAAGAAAACATAGGACAAAATGGAAAAAATCTGTTCCAAAGACCAATGGAGTTTAGGATGTGGCCCGAGATTAACTATCCTGAAAATCTTCAATAAAACCATATAGACAAAAGGATGGATGTCCAATAATAAAGAAAAGCTTGAAACATTTTTGTAAAGAAAACTAAATCAAAAAGATGATTTGCTTTTTTAACTCTCCAAGCTATAGAATTGTGGGAGTGAATAAATGTAGCAGGCAAGGGCAGCAATGGCAATAGAGAATCCAATAAGAGATTTCTTTCTAATGTACAAAGCAGATAAGGGTGAAGGCAGAAATCTGGTAAAGGCAATCAGCAGGGCATTACGGATAGAAGCTGGTGACATCTTGCCAAGAGGGGAATCATTGTTTTTAATCAGACTATATTGCTATAAGTGAGGGTATAGGAAAGGGGTGAAGGGATTAGAGAGGAATAGCAAGAGATTCATGATGACGTGGAGTCAAATCTCAAGCTAGCAATGAGGGGAAGGTGACCTCTGCTCTCAAAAAAGAAGAGTTTATAGAGGAGTAGATGAGGAGGAGGGAGAAAACATTGAAAAAAGGAGGGGAGGAAGGAAGCCTAACTTTAATAGTGAGAGAGGTTTCCTCTGATGAATGCTCTTATGGGTAAAGGCAGATGGTATCTAAAGGGAGATGGGATCTTACACTGAAAATGGCCTGGACAATTTGGACTACTAGTCCTATATTAGGAAGAGAAGAGCTGGAACCCCAAGGACATTGACACTTGGTGGAGTGGAAGAGTATAGTCACAAGGAGGAGATATTTAAGGTAAATGTGGGAGGAAAAAATAACCAAGGGAGTATATAGAGATCTGTGGTGAGTTAAATAATCAGGGCTTTGGTTAGGGAAGGCACTGCCATGGGACACTGTCCCCTCTGACACTGCAGTAATTGTTCTGAGAGTGGGGCACAAAGAAAAAAGGCAATCCGTGGAGAAAATTCCACAAGGCAAGGACAGAAAACACCTAGAAGAGAACTTAATGTAGACTTTGGAGGTTTTAATTACATGAAGAATACAGAGAAAAGAAAGCGAGCAGGTGATTAAAAGGATCATGAGTTTGAGAATGAAAGTCTGGAATAGACAGAGAGAGGTTAGATAATGAAAAAAATTGAAAGGAATCATTTTTTTGGGAAAGAATAAAAAATGTAATAAAACTAACAAACAGTACAAATTGATGGGAAGAAGAGGAAGGGAGACTCTACTTGACTGATGGAAAGGAAAACAGAGGAGGGAAATAATCAGATAACTAGATAAAATTAGGAGCAAAAAGGGAACTAATAAACAAAACCCCCAAAGGAAAATGCCAACAAAAGAGAAGAGGTTCAAAAGGGAGAGAAAGATAGACAGAGAGATTACACAATCACCTTACAAAAATTAAAGTAACTGAAAATTTCTGCTTTCAACAGAAAAAGGAAAACAATAATAACTTGAAAAAATCAACATTCGAGACAGATGGAAAAATTACAAGTCTAATAAATTTACATCGAATGGATAAAGCAATCTAGTGAAATGAAAAACAGTGACAGATTGTATAAGAAAACAAAATTCTATAAATCAGTTACATAGAAGAAACACATCTAACAACAGACATACAAAAATTAAAATTGAGGGGAAAGAAGAAAAAACGCAATCTACTATTCATCAAATGAATACAAAAAATTGTGAAGAAATTGCAATCATACTATCTAACAAAACAAAAATTCAAAAGTTAAAAATTGATAAACTAGAAAACTATATCATGCTGAAAGGAACCACAGACAGCAAACCAATATCAATAATAGTTATATGTTCCAAGTGCCTTTGTATTCAAATTCATGAAGGAAACATTATAAAGAAGACATAGAATGATATATACAATAATATAATATATATATATATAATAATAAAGTAATAGAAAGAGACTTCAATATCCCTCTCTCAGTTTTGGATAAGTCCAGAAGAAAGATAAACAAAAGGGAAAATATGGAATTGAACACATTGTTGGAGAAACTAGAGTTAAAAGTTTTAATGCATCTTCTAAGTAAAGCACAAAAAGAACATAAATATTTTCAGCACCACATGAAACTTTTGAAAAATGGTTAGGCATAGAAATATTGCAAACAAGTATAAAAACACAGAAATAATTTATGTTCTTTTTAGACCATAACAAATTAAAATTGACCTAAAACAAAAGATATAGACCAAAATAGAGACTTAAACATGAAATCTCAAATAATAAATAGATCAAAGAAGAAATCTTAGAAAGAAAATTATAATAATGAAACAACAATAAAATTTCTGTACTTTGGGTAAAGCAGTTCTCATGGGGGGGGAAATCATATTCTTACCAACATTAATGAACTAAATGTGCAATTTTAAAAAACTAATAACTCTAATATGAGAATGTATTGAATAAATTTCACAAGATGTTTTTTAAAAAGAAATTAAAAAGAGATGAGAGGATGAAGCAATCTAGCCATGTAATCAGCAGAAAATATCTTTATGGATAAAATTTAATAGACAGGCTACAAGGGAACATTCCAAGTGGGAAACAGGATGAGTAATGACAGAGAGGCAAAAAGAAGGAGGTATACTCAAGGAATATTAATGTTTGTCTAAGTGAAGGATGTGAGAAGAGAAATCTGTATGTTCATTGCAGAAAAGCAGCAGCATAATGTATTAAAAGCTAAGCTCCCCATGAAAAATGTAAATTCTTTGAGAAAAGTGATTGTCTCATTCCTTGAACTTTTAACTCCAGTGCCTAGCATTTGCTTCTGACTCAAAAAATTGTTTGTTGATTAATGGGGGGGAGGGGCTCAAGCAGCAGACTAAAGAGTTGGAATTTTATTTGGTAGTAAGTGGGAATATACTGAAGAATTTTGAAAGGAATGATATGAGGAGGTATGATTTAAAAAAGAGGAACATAGGGAACAGCTAGGTGGTGCAGTGGATAGAGCCTGGACCCTGGAGTCAGAAGGACATGAGTTCAAATGTGACCTCAGACACTTATTAATTACTTAGCTGTTGACCTTGGGCACGTCACATAATCCTATTGCCTTGCAAAAAAACAAAAAAAAACTAAAAATAAAAAAGAGGCATATTTCTTGATGCATCTGAATGAACAGTTATAAGCATCTACTATTTCTACATGTCACATCTTATTAGCATTGTTTAGCATTAACAATTAAATGAATTTGACTAAATTACCAAATAAAAACATTAATATTTAGGTTAGAATATCTGACAAGGGATGTGGGAAAAACAGTAATTTGGACGGCTATGATGAGAGGTAAGGGGTGACTATTAGTTTGAGTCAAGAGACTAAAGTAACAACAAATAGATCAAAAACAGATTTTCCCCAAGTACATCTTTATTTGTAAGATCTAACTTTTCAGCATATTCAAGATTTGACATCATGTTCTTTCTAGAGTACTCCATCATGTTCATCTATAAGGTACATCTTGTTCCTAGGAAGCAAGTTGTTTAATATCTTTGGGGATGTTTTTAGCAGAAATAATGATGCAGGGAGGGATGGGGAGAATTGTGAATGTAGAAGTTGGCTGGAGATGTTTTGGGGTTGAAGCAGGGGAAGATGAGTAGAATTTGAATGTAGCAGAGGTAATTTGGGTTGAGATGTGGATTGACTCTTGAGATGTGGATTGACTTGAGGTAGAGAATTGTGATTGTGACAGAAAGAATCGTAATCTTGAATGGAGACCTCCCCATTCTTGAAGTACCATTGTTTGGCGTGAAGTTTGTGTCCTGATCTCCTTGGACTTTGCCCTCTACCTAGTTTCTGGTCAGAGTATGGGGGGGGGGGGGTTGCCATTTGCCCTCTGGATGGGAGGCAGGACATGGGGACCTGGACTGGACTCCAGTTCAGGTGGCTCAGTCTTCTCTGACCATGACGCAGCTAAGGCTACTTAGCTGTTTCTCTCTCTCTCTCTCTCTCTCTCTCTCTCTCTCTCTCTCTCTCTCTCTCTCTCTCTCTCTCTCTCTCTCCCTTCCTATGTCTTGTAGCCTTTTAAAATAGATTTTTGTTTTATTTCCACCCATACTTTCTCAGTTTTACATTCATAATTCTCCCCATCCCTCACTGCATCAAGAGAACTAACTCAAATGGTTATTTGGTATCAGTGGGAAAGACTTTCACAGGGAACTGGCCCATCTAACAGTGACCACTGGCACAAACTAGCACTGAGCTATTATTGATTTCACAGTTGCCCAAGGGTACTTCCATTTATGGACACATCTTATTATATTTTCACAGAATCCTACCCAGAAATAGCTAGAAAGTTTAAAAACAAAAATATCTTTTATGATGAAAAAGTTTTTTATTCATGCATTGAATGTAGGAGATAAAAGAAGAAAGCAAACATCTACCAAACAGACATAGTACCAAGTACTTGACAAATATTATCTAAATTAACACTTAAAACAACCCTGGGAAGGTAGGTACTCTGATTTATTCCCATATGACAGTTGAGGAAGCTGAAGCAAACAAAGGTTAAGTGACTTGCTCACTTTTTCATAAACCAGTTGCTAGAATTTGGCTCAGAATAGTATTTAACAAATGCCTGTTTTCTTTAATCCCCTTAATTTCCATCCAATGTTCTACAACTTCTTCCTAGACTTGAAAAGATATCAATTATGAACTTAATTAATGGTCATTTCCTTCTTCTCTTCCTGATTTCAGGTCCAGAGTTCCAGTCAAACTCTAAGTCTGCGAGCATGACATTAATTCCTAGAATATCTTATTAAAGGGGTGGCTTATGAATATTTGGAAAAGGAAGCAGTGTTTAACAAAATCCCCTTCTTTCCCATACAACAGGGGACTAACTCAGACACACTGACCTCCCCTCAAAACCCTGATCTCTCCATTTCTCAATTTCTCAACTTCTCTTGCTTACTCTTTCACTTTACCTAGTTACACATAGAAATAGTCAAACTCTTAGGTTTCCCCATTACCTATAAATGTTCCAATCCCAAACTTTCATATGCATTGCATAGTAGATAAAGTTTTGGGGCCTGGAGTCTGATAGGCCTGATTTCAAATCTGTAAAATTGAAAATTGGTTTTAATTCTATTTTGGTATGACATAATCAGACTAGATTTAATATTCCCTTTCCAATGAGCAGAACCAGAAGAACATTGTACACCCTAACAGCAACATGGGAATGAGGGTCAACCTTTAATGGACTTGCTCATTCCATCAGTGCAACAATCAGGCACAATTTGGGGGGTATCTGCGATGGAGAATACATCTGTATCCAGAGAAAGAATTGTGGAGTTTGAACAAAGACCAAAAACTATTACCTTTAATTTAAAAAAAAACCCGTTACCTTATTATGTAATTTTACTATCTCTTATACTTTATGTTTCTTCCTTAAGAAATGGTTTCTTTCTCATCACATTCAACTTAGATCAATGCATACCATACTAACAGACTGCCTTCTGGGGGGGGGGGGGGGAAGGGAAGCAAGATTGGGGGGAAGCAGTAAAATTCAAAATAAATAAAATCTTTCTTGAAAAAAAAATTCCCTTTCCCATTTTCTTCCCCTCTAAACTTCACCTACCACCCACATTCCAGAGAAATTTGTCTAATGGTCAAGTTTTTGTCTTTGTCACCACACCCATCAACCCACTTTCCAGAAAGATTTGATTAACCGTAAAAGTCAAATCTCATGAACTTAAATTATTGTAGTAACTTCCATTACCTGCAGATTAATCTCATCTCTTAAAGACTATTCCCCTCACCTAAGAACCTTTGTTTTGTGACTGGAATTTCATCCCTTGGTTGGCTAAGGGCGTTTCAGAAAGAAGTTCAAATGATATAATTTCAATTCTGATTATGTCATCAATACCCAATCAAAAAAAGACTCACTTATGTTGCTCAAGATTTTTATTTGTTGTCTTGCTAATTATTATAAAAGACCATGTCAGCCCTAACTCAAGGTAGTCAAGAAAAGGCATTGACCCAGTTTATTAGTCATTGCTAACCTTACTAATGGCAATTAGGTAGTGTAGTGAAGAGTCCAGGCTTAGAGTTGGGAAGACTCATCTTGAATTCAAATCCCTCCTTATATACATACTAGCCATATAACCCTGGGCAAGTCAGTAAACTCTGTTTGCCTCAGATTCTTCCTCTGTAAAATAAACTAAAGAAGGAAATGGCAAACCATTCTGGTGTATTTGCCAAGAAAAACACAAATGGAATCTCAAAGCATTGAATACAACTGAAAAATAACTATACACCAGTAAACCTCCCCAATAAATGAATTGTACTTGGAATTTTGCACTTCAGTGTGCCTTAATTTCTATCTTCAAAAATCCCAGGTTAGATGCTTATTAACTGTGTGGCTCTGGGTAAGTCCTTCAATCTCTCCCATTCTCCTATCTGCAATATAAGGGAGTTAGACTCAATAACCACCAAGATCCTTTCTTGCTCTAAATCTAGAGTTTTCTGAAATTTCTTTATCTGACCATAAAGTCCAATTTTCCTTTTTCTTCTTGCTCTGCTAAGATCTATTCTTTTTGTTTAATTTTAAAAAAGATTCTGAACCTAACAAGCATCAAGTAAAAAAAGCATTTCCACTTATAAAGTAGAATAGAAGAGAATTATACCAGAAACTATGAATTTCTGTTACATATAACTCTCTTTTTTGCTTTTTAAGTTTATAGGGTATCCTAAAAGTCTTAGTCTTATCCTAAAAGACTAGAAATGCCTGTAAAATAAATTCAACATGTGACTTCAAAGTTGTCCAACCCATGTCTATATCCTGCTTTTCCTTCTGGTTTTTTTTCTGTGCATTTTTTAAAAGGACTTCAATTTTTCTTTCTTTCCATTTTCTTTTTTTAGCAACACTATAAACATCCCCCCCCCCCCAATCTGAAGAATAGAAGAAACAGAGAGGTAGGGAAGAAAGGAACTTGAAACAAGTAAGCATTATCAAATGAAGCAAGTTGTCTATGTCCAAGAATGTCAGTCTTATTCTATACCCAAATCTTCCTATCTCTCTGTTCAGAAGTGGATAGTGGGTTTTATCATGGGTCCTTTGGAACTGGTATTTATTGTTCATGTCAGGATCCAAGATCATTCTCTTTTGAACTCCTCTCTATTTTCCAGAGCTAAGACCCAGCAAGACTGAGCATGGATGGCATCACAGCAATCCTTTGTGTTCTGGATGAACTTTGCTGCAACTAATCACAGAACTGATGATCCCTGTTCTCAGGCAAGCACCAGTGGGCTCAGATATGAAGCCCAGCTCTGAATGGACTTTTTTGTCTCCTCAAACTTGCTTCCTTGTTGCTGTTGTGCTTCACTGCTGTTGCTGTGCCATTTGATTCTTTATCAAATAACAAATATATCAATTGAGGTTTAGCCCCATTGCCTGGAGTCTCCTACTAGAGGAGGCCCTGACACGTCCATCTAATTTCTCTCCTTAGGTGATATAAAGAATTTTTTTGCTTATAATCTGTGTGAACTATTTGGTCTTTTGGGAGTTAACTGTGGTTGCAAAATCTCTGTGACTCTTTGGTCACAGCTGACCATCATTATATTGATTAGAGTTCTTAATTCTGATTTTTTAAAAACAGCATTATTTTTTCACTGTTTCTGCTAACCTAACAACCAGCTTATACAAGTTTTCCAGGTTTGTCTGAAACTGTTTTCTTTTAGCGAAATAATATATTCTATCAACATAATATTTGTTCAATCATTCCCCAGTGATTAGATTCACTCTTAGTTTTAAATACTTTCATGTAACAAAAAGGACTACTACAAATATTTTTTTTTTAGTTTTTGCAAGGCAGTGGGGTTAAGTGGCTTGCCCAAGGCCACACAGCTAGGTAATTATTATGTGTCTAAAGCCAGATTTGAACTCAGATACTCCTGACTCCAGGGCCGGTGCTCTATCCACTGCACTACCTAGCCACCCCTACTACAAATATTTTTGAAGCTCTGGGTCCCTTTGCCTTTTCTTTGATCTCTTTGGAGTATGTCTCTCCTCTTCTCTTTACCTTTCCTCTTCCTCCCTTCTCATTAGTTATTGAGTTCACTTATACTCTCCTTGAAAATAACTTAGGGGTGGCTAGGTGGCACAGTGGATAGAACACCGGCCCTGGAGTCAGGAGTACTTGAGTTCAAATCCGGCCTCAGACACTTAATAATTACGTAGTTGTGTGACTTTAGGCAAGCCACTTAACCCCACTGCCTTGCAAAAACCTAAAAAAAAAAAAAAGAAAAAGAAAATAACCTCAATATTCTCATATTGGATCAAACATATCCTATTCTACCCTTACCACCCATCCATCTCTACCTGAATATCCTAGATGGCATTTCTCAAACTCAATTTATACAATTAAAAACAGAACTGATTAATTTCACCCTAAACCTGTCCTTTTCTTTACATCTCTATTTCAATTAAGCATTCAGTCAGCAAGTATTTATTGATGTTGTTCAGTCATTTCATTCATGAATGACTCTTCAGGATCTTCATCTTTGTAAGAAAACACCAACTGGAGTTATAAAGAGTCAAACACAACTTAGATTAAAGCTGTAGTCTTTTGGAATCAGGAGGATTCTGGATGAACCTGTTTAATATTAGGAGGAGAAAGAACACCCTACTCTTATTTATGGCCCTATATTAAATTGTAAGCACCATAAGTATTAAGACTATAATTTAGTCATCTTTGTGCCTTCCTCAGGGCCAAGTACACCATAAACCAAGTAATAAATATTAATTTAATGTATTACTTTATTCAGTCCTCAAAACAACCTAGTGAGGAAAGTATATCTGGGGATTAATCTTTCCATTTTGAAGATAAAGGAACTAAGTCTTAAAGAAGTCAAGTGCCTCAGCATCACAATGTTAGAGCTTATAGGATATAAAGATGGAACCAGAGGTGTGCTGGTAAGAGTTTAAATACTGACCCTCTGAAAAAGTATGATAGACTTTGAAGTTTAGTCTGCATTATTAACATTTTCCCTTTTATTTTCTTTTCTAGATAATAAGTCAAAGAATAAATCAATTTTCAGTGTTTGTTGATATCTGAGATATAAAAACACTGAAAATTTCAACAATCAGCTCTAAAGATGGTATGAGCTGCCCCAGCACACCTCTGGTAGAACAAGGAATTTTGAACCTTAGAATGTAGAATAGTGCTAAAAGGAACTTTAGGTCATGGGAAGAATAGTGAAAAGCACACTGACGCCTGTCCTTTGTACTTCAAGAAGATCATGGAGGGAGCCAATACTATGACAAGCACATGAATGGGATTTGAGGAGGCAATGTGCTAAAAGTCACCAGCCTTACTTTCTCCTCCAGAGACACCTGGATCCAGTGGCCAGATATGAATCTGGACCACACACTAGCCCTGAAGTCAGCAGATGATTGTTCAAATCCTATTCTCTGATGTTTAACATTGGTGTGTCCTAGGGCAAGTCACTTAACTTGTCTGGATCTTAGTTTCTTTATCTGAATGATGAAGGGTGAGAGGTAGACTAGAATGGCCTCTGAGGTTACTTCTAAGTTGAAGATAAAATGATAAAAAGATTGGTATATAGAATGTTCAAACTGGTAATAACTTTGAGGTTTAAAGTCCAACACCCCCATTTAACAGATAGCTTGCCCACAGTCACCCAGAAAACAACCACCTGGTATTTCCTAAAGTCCAGAACTCTGCAGTAGGCCACAGCTGCCAGGCAGAGTTCCTAAGTGTAACCTATTTTCCCCTTCATCATAGGAACTTTTCAGAGCTACCTTTTCCCTCATTTTTGATTATATTACACCAGCAGGGGCTCCTAGCCTTTTTGCTTCAGGTCTCTCCACCCTATTCCTGCTCAGTCCAAGTCTCTCATCCGAGAGCTGCTGATTCAGCAGAGGAGTTGCTCTCTTAGGGAACCCTATGGCGAATCCTTTTGTAAAGTGAAGGATGCTTTTGTAATGTGAATCATCACTCCTTAGTGTGCCTAAGTAATCATTTTAGCTTTTTAGTTTTTCCTTAAAGTGGGACATCCTTGAATAGTTCTCCTTTGCCCTGCTTCTACTGACTCAAACCTGAGTCTTTTAAACTCAGAAAATTAGCAAAGAAGTATCTAACAAAGTCAAATCAAGTCAACAGTCTTTTATTAAGTACCTGCTAAGTATTAGGTACAAGAATGGAAGATAAAGAAAAAAAAGCAGATAAACAGTTCTTGTTGCCAAAGAGACTGGGGATTGATGGGGAAAGCTGATGGGAAAGAATATGCATACATCACATACAATCAGTTTGTCAGTAAGCATTAATTAATTACTCCCTAAGTGCTGGGTACTATGCTAACATATGAGCTTACAAATGCAAACATAAAGCAAGGCTGAAGCAAGATGATTCATAAAGGGGAGCTTTTAAAGGAGGAAGAGTATAGTTACTCAGTACAATAACATGGTTTTGAAATCCTGAAGATAGGAACAAGATCAGAAGGGAAATGAAGAATTAGGGAATATGGAGAATGAAGGGTAGCTTGACCCCTTCCACAAAAAGGAAGGTCCAGGAGGAACTGACCAATGGGAATGGGGGAGAAGAGGTCTTACAGAAGGCTATTCCAGGTTGAAAAGGCTACATAAAGGGTTGGTTGAATATTTACAGAGTAAAGAGACCTCAAGATCTGAGGAAAGTTCTAGGATTAAATAGGATAGAAGCATAATTTTAAAGTCTAAATGTCAAAAATCAGTCTGGGCAAGGAAATATAGAATTTAGTGCATTTCATGTAGTTAATATAGGAGGACTTGTGGAAAGAGAACTGAACCAGAAATCTAAGACTGGATTCTGAAGAATTAGAGCCATGAATTGACCTCCCTGGTCATGAATATTCCTTCTATAAGGAATGCATAGTAACCCCTGTGTAGCTATCCATGTCTTGCCCACGTGGCAATTATTCCATAGATAATTCCATTGAAGGTATCACACATAGATTGAACTCAACATTTATAGGAGGAGTTTCCTACCCCATGACTTTCGTTCTTTTCCCTTAATCCTAATTCCTCACATACAAAATGATTAATATGTAAACATGATAAATACAAATGTACGTGTACAATGTTTACTAGAATGCTTGCGCCATGGGGGGGGTGGGTCAGAGAGAAGAAAGAGTGGAAAAAAATTGTGTCACTTATAAATATGGAAGTGGATGACTATTGAAAAGTTCTGATAACCTGTAATGGGAAAAATAAAATAAAATATCACTTGAAAGCAAAAAAAATTATAGAAGGAGTATACTATTTACCATTTACTTTTACATTTAGTTTAAATACCTTTATTATGTCTTCAATGCATTTTATGACACTGGTAAAAAAGAAATAATAAGTGTAACTCAAAGTCTAACTTTGAACTATTTACTTAATCATTTTAAAATTCATTTTCTTCATCTGTGAACACTTGTACTATCTTATTGGATTGTTTTGGTTATTAAATGCCACAATAAAAGTAACCCATATTCTATTCCTTATTACATTCAATACACTAAAACACCCCAGTGAATTAGACAATATGAGTATTATAATTCCTATTTGACAAATTATGACATAAAGATTCAGAGATATTTAATAACTTGCTCAGAAGCACACAACTAATTAATTTTGGAGGTGGGACACAAATCCAAGTCTCTTCTTAGTAAAGCTCTACCACACTCTATAGTATCTCACTTATAGTACCTCACTCAATCTCTCAGACTTAGCCCCTAATGGATGGAACAAATAGCAAATTTGATAAGAGAATCAAACACATCATTATCTTTGCATGATGTATGATATTACATCACAAATACATTAAATTCCTTAATGAGGTCACAGATAAGAAATAGTCTAAACAACAGGGAGTAATTAGGGAAGACTTCTAAAAAAAGAGCATTGAAATTTGGTTGCAATAGCTGTGCAAGAATTCACTGGGTCAGGGGGCAGCTGGTGGCACAGTGGATAGAGCACTGGCCCTGGAGTCAGGAGTTCCTGAGTTCAAATTCGACCTCAGACACTTAATAATTACCTAGCTGTGTGGCCTTGGGCAAGCCACTTAACCCCATTGCCTTGAAAAATAAAACTTAAAAAAAAAGAATTCACTGGGTCGGGGGCAGCTAGGTGGCACAATGGCTAGGGCACTGGCCTTGGAGTCAGGAGGAGCTGAGTTCAAATCCAACCTCAGACACTTAATAATTACCTAGCTGGGTGACCTTGGGCAAGTCACTTAACTCCATTGCCTTGCCAAAAAGAAAAAGAATTCATTAGAAAAAAAGGGGGGGGGTGATATACAGGATGTCCTAAAAGTCTAAGAGAAGCATGTAAATCATAATTATTTCTTATGATGCGTGTCCAAATTCTTCAATATGATATCTGAGAATGAAAGAAGGAAAGGGAAGGGGAGAGGAGGGTAGGGAAGGAAAGAAATAAGGAGAAAGATAGAATGAGAGAATCTCTTTTTCACTAACAGTTCCCACATTTTGAATTCTCTCTCTTTGCCTATTAGCAACCCTGGCTTCCTTTAAGTACCAGGTAAAATACTTCCTTCTAAAGGAAGTTTTTCCTCTTCCCCTTTCTTCTGATGACTATCTCCTTATACTTAGTTGTTTGCATATTATATCCCCCATTATTCAATAATCTCTTTAAAAGTTGACATTGTCTTTTTATCTTTAGCACTTAGCACAGACATTAAATGCGCATTAACCTAACTTTCTTCATATTGAGATAACTACTGCCTTTTGGCTTGGTCCTTGGGTCTAGAAGTAGGGTGGCACCTACACCTTAGAGTCTCTTAAGCTAGTTAAAATCCATTAAGAAACACACCATCAGGGGCGGCTAGGTGGCGCAGTGGATAAAGCACTGGCCCTGGAGTCAAGAGTACCTGGGTTCAAATCTGTCTCAGACACTTAATAATTACCTAACCCTGTTTGTCTTGCAAAAAAACCCAAAACACCATCTTCTTATAGTAGACCCCAAAACACACTGGTAAAAACACTATAAGCTCTTAAAGTTCTATAGAAATGTGAGATTTATCCACCTCATAGGATTATTATGAGAACGTAAAAGGTAATATATGGCAAATTAGTTGTAACTATAAAATGTTAAAGGATTGTAGTTATCATCTTTAGTGACAGAGCATGACAGATCTGGAACCTGCTTTATTTTGTTGTTATCAGGGACCTCTGTGATCAGTGTTGAGAGTGAGGGATAGTGTAAAAGTATATATAGAGGGGAATTAAAAGTAGTCCTGTGTTAACAATGCTCCTTCATTTCCTCCTTCATTGATCTCTATACTGTGGAAGTCTCTTGGTTTTTTTTTTAATCTTCTCATTGTATCAATGGTCTCTGGATGGCACCAACATTCTGGGGGGGCGGGGATATTCCCAGATTTTGTGGAGGTCTTTAGCATAATTGATACACATGAAGGTCTTGAGTTGGGAGAAAACACTCCTCCTCATGGAGTTGCTGATAACAAACCCTCTGCCTAGAAAATATTTGACAGCTGGGGGCAGCTAGGTAGCACAGTAGGTAGCCAGTAGCACTGGCCCTGGAGTCAGAAGAACCTGAGTTCAAATCCATTCTCAGACACTTAATAATTGCCTAACTGTGTGACCTTGGGCAAGTCACTTAATCCCATTGCCTTAAATTAAAAAAAAAAGAAAAAGAAAAAAAAGAAAATATCTGACAGGAAGCACAACTTAAGTTGAGGACCTCTCCCTGATAAATAAATGCAGAAACAGTTTTATCAGATCCTGCTTTCTGATAGTGGAATTGTATAAATATTGTCCCCCCCCAAATTCATTTTGGGCCTGATTTTCTAGGTGGGGTCCCACACATCTCTAATCTATAATTTTAGAGAAATCTAATAAATACATATGTTAAATTCTATTTATTCTTTCTTGAGTCCAAACTCTAGGTACTAAGGTTTGTCCCTTATTAGGACAAACTCTGGAAATTAATACATTTAGTTTAATTCTTTATTAATATCAAACTCATGGAGGGTTATCAATACCTTTAAACAGTTTCAAATTACACCAAAAAGTCTGATTTGGAGATGAATCCCAATGGAAACTAACTAGCCCAGAATGTGAGTTCAACTATCAGCTCCAACAGTGGCTGATTATGAGACTTTGTGTAAGTCACATAATTTTCCTTTACTTTATTTCCTCATCAATTAAATGGCAATAATAATATTAGTAGTACCAACTTCACATGATTGCTTTGAGGGAAAGTTTTTTTTAACCATTTTGAAATCCTACTATAATTATCATGAATTATTATTACTGAGAGGCAGTATAAGGGTTATACAGTATAAAGGGTATTCAGTCAGCCTCAGAGACAGGAGACTTGAGTGTAATTCCCATTTCTGATATCTACTGGCTCTCAGTGCCTCAGGCAATTTTCCAGGACTGTAAGTGGTAGAACAAGTATAATATCTTTATTGGTAGAGGAGTTGTTTTTTTTTTCCCAGATGGAATTTTTCTGTAGCAATAGGTTCAGCCCCTATTCCCCCAATTTTTTTTAATTAATATTCTCAGTTTCAATAAGAAGAAAACACTGGTTAAACCACATCCTTGTCTAGAAAACTGAAGAACATAGGCTACTGGGCTTAGTGGAGAAAAAGGAAAGGGCTTTGAGAAAGGCCAATATTATCCAGGTAATCTAGACTCTCAGCTCTCTCTTCACTTAAAAAGACCATCGTGATATCAGTCAGGGAATGGGTAAACAAAATAATCTGATATTTTGTTTAGTCATTTCAGTTGTGTCCAACTCTTAGTGACCTCATTTGGGGTTTTCTTGGCAGAAATAATGAAGTGGTTTGTCATTTTCTTTTCCAGCTGTTTTACAAATGACAAAATTGAGGTAAACAGGGTTAAATGACTTGTCCAGGATCACACAGTTAGTGTGACCAGATATGAACTCAGGAAGATAAGTCTCCTTAACTCCAAGCCCAGCACTCCAGCTGCCTTTGAATGATTTATGACACAGATATGACACAGGCTTCCTTAAGAGAAAGCAGTGCATTATAAGAGAAGTCAACAATGAATATTGTATTCTACTCCAATTATTAGCACATCCAGATCTGGCAAATTTTAGGAAAGATAGTGACCATTAAGAGATTATATAAAGAATGATGATCGGGATGGTTTAAATGCTTGGAACCATACCACACAAGTATCAGTTGAAGACTCAAAATGGAGATAATGTAACCATCTCCTTCAAATGAAAGGTTATTAGGGATGGAAAGGATTAGGATGTTCTACTTGTCCCTGGAAGGCAGAACTATGACAAATGATTGAGTAAAAATTATAAGGTAGGAGGTAGCTAGGTGGCACAGTGGATAGAGCATCAGCCCTGGAGTCAGGACGACCTGAGTTCAAATTTGAAATCAGACACTTAATAATTACCTAGCTATGTGACCTTGGACAAATCATTTAACCTTATTGCCTTGCATAAACCAAAAAAAAAAAAAAATTATAGGGTAACACATTTGGGTTCATTATGATGAACCTAATAGTCAGAGCTATCCAGTAATGAAATGTTTGTATTCTCATCAACTTCCTCATCAATAAAACTGTTCAAGTAGCAATTCATTGGATATTTGTTAGGGACAGTATGGAGGAGAGTTATCTTCCAGTAGGAATTCTTATTTTATTCAATAAGTAATTATTAATCACCAACCAGGTTCAGGCTTTATTCAATGATCAACCAATTTAATGATCAATTGAAAAATTAAACCATATATGAACACTAGCATCCTTGCTATAAATGGAAAAAGAAAACGTTGCAGCTAAATGGAAGACTGGTTTACAAATTTGCCATGGAAAGGGACATAAAAGGGTGAACTTCTTCTCACACACACCCAAAGTCAACAAGAAACATGATTTCATTGGATGCTGGTTTTCTCATCTATCAGTGTCCATTACCAACATCAGCAGAAAAACCCACCATGAAGATAACTATACTATGCGCAAACAAAATCAGTGACTATGGATAAGTAGGTATGATAGAGAAATTCTATGAAGAATTCAGTAAGATCCTCCTAAATCAATATATGTCTTAATACTTGAGGACTTGAGTGAAAAGATAATGTTACTAGAATATGGCAAAAGAAATTAATAAATACATAGATGGAAAATATGTTTCCAAAACCAAAATATGACTCAGAAGTCTCAAGAATATGACTCTTGGGGAGGCTAGGTGGTGCAGTGGATAGAGCACCGGCCTTGGAGTCAGGAGTACCTGAGTTCAAATCCAGTCTCAGACACTTAATAATTACCTAGCCGTGTGGCCTTGGGCAATCCACTTAACCCCACTGCCTTGAAAAAAAAAAATCTAAAAAAAAAAAGAATATGACTCTTCTTCCCCCAAAAAATGCTGGTTATAGGGAGCATTAAATATCACCTTTTCTTTCATCCCTCTTCTGCCCCCAAATATAATTGACAGTATATTTTAAAACAGAATACATGCAGTTACCTATAGGGGTAATATTTCTTTTTCCTTTTTTTTTTTGTAGAGTTGAAGCAATGTTTAATTTAGGACTTTTAGTTAAAAAAACATAGATGAAGTCATCTAAGATCATAGGATTGTAGGTCAGAGCTAGACCTATATAAGAGGTCATCTTTTCTAGCCTCCTCATCCTACAAAGGAGGAAAGCAAGGTCCCCCAAATTAAATAACTTGTCCAAGTTCATATAGGCAATAAGTATCCAGAGAGGATTTTGAACCTAGGTCTGACTCTAGACTACCAGCTCTTTTCTCTGTACCACTCCTGAGCCTTGGTTTATACCCCATATAAGGAAGGGATGAGACTAGAGGATTCCTAATCTCTTATTCCTAGAGCTATGATTCTATAATGTCACTTTAAATTTAAAATTTTTTTCTGTGGAAGCTATTACTGAACTGTGTATTTTTCTACAGTAAGAAAACAGACTTGTTAGTGCAAAAGAAAACAGAAATACTAAATATAGTATATAGGTTAAAGATTAAAAGATCCAACTAGACATATTCAAACTACTATATTTTTTAAAAATGGGAAATGGAACCAGAATAAAACATTGATATGAATCATCATCATTTCTTATAGAAATTTAAATGATATACAATAACTCAACTAGGGATCCAAGTGAACCCAGGAGTTTAATTCAATTTGGTTTTACAGTCATTTAATATGCATGTTGTAAATCCTAAATACTGTCCTTGAAACTGGGGATTAAAAGACAAAAATGAAGCAGTCGATGGTCTGTTTCTAGAGAAGTACAACATTTATACATGTAATATCCACAATACAATTAAAGAAGAAGACAATATTAACAAACAGAGGGATAAGGAAAGCATTCCCATCATGGGTAGTACCTGAAATGAGTCTTAAACGAATTTATGGATTGTAGGTAATAGTAGTGAGGAGGGAGTTTGTTCATTCTAGGAATGTGTAGTAGACATCCTTCATAAAAACAACACAGGAGAGAAGAGGAAAATGGAAAATAGACTGGTCTAGCTGGACAATTTAAAGGATATAAAGGGTTGCAATGTGAAATAAGTTTTCCTGGAAAAGTAAGCAGGAACTAGACTGTGATGGGCTTTAAAGGACAAGCTGAGTGAAAAGTTTGTCTTTTCTCTAGAGGCAATAGAAAGCTATTAAAGCTTCTCCAGCAAGAAATGGCTTGGTTAGGTCTTTAAGATTATTTTTGGCATCTGAATAGAAAATGTATATTAATAAAGGACAGATTGCTGAGTCACTGCAGCAGAGGTAGGCTCTACAAATGGCCCTGTGGAACAAAGTGTACCTATTCTGACTGGTTTGATGTGTTCTTTGTTGTTTAGTCATGTCCAACTCTTTATAACTCCATGGACCATAGGACACCAATGTTGTTTATGGGGTTTTCTTGGCAAAAAAAATGAGTGGTTTGCTCTTTTCTTGTCAGTAGATTAAGGCAAACAACAGTTAAGGTTCTTGCCCAGAGTGACACAGTCTAACACCCGATTTGAAATCAGGTTTTCCTGACTCTAGACCTAGGGCTTTATCAACTGAGCCACATAGTTGCCTCCTGGGCAAATAGAGGTTAAGTGACTTTGTTTAAGGTCACACAACTGGCAATTATCTGGGTCAAATTTGAATTCAGGTCTTCCTTCCTGATTTCAAGTTCACTGCACTATATAATGCACCTAATTATATTACCTTTCTATCCTTCTCTCTCAATTTTTCTGCTATTAGTGATGAATATCTTAGTAAATGGATGTCTTAAACAAGCATCTTCTCCCTCTTTCCTTTCCCTTATAACCTTCCCCACCACCACCACTACACATACTTTAGGCCACAAAAGTACAGGTATTGTACCTTATTAACTAGAGAATACATATGTATATGTATATATATATATATATATATATATACATATATATATATATATATATATATAAATTCAGGAATAATTGACAATATAAGACAATTAGGGGGTATTAAGAAAAAAATCCTGGTCCCAGAATAGATGACATTTAATGTCTAAGTTATTCTATCTAGTGATATTTTCCTGGGCCTAATATCCCTCATGCTTTTCCTTTTACCATTAAACATTTTACTCAGCAACATCTGCTGGGAATGAAAGATTTTAACCCTAAAATATAAAGATTTAGGGACCCCAGCCTGGTCTGTTGGATTGAATGTGCTATTCCATTTTGTAATCCCAGGCTCACTTCCAGTTAATCAGGAAGTTTCCTGATTACATGTGATCCTCCACCCCACATCTACCTGTAATGAATCAATTACCTCTCCTATTCACAACCAAGGGAAAAATAAGGAAATACAAGTGATTCTATAGAGTGTTCCCAACAAGGAACAAAAACAGAAAATGACACCCCTTGGGAAGTAGCCAATGACAAGCCTTTCTGTCACAGTGCCCACCACTGCTTACCTCATCAAGTTATTGCAATAATCAAATGAAATAATGGATTGGAAAGCACATTGTAAGCTCTAAGTTAATGTAAGAGATCGTGACTATTATTCTCTGAATTAGGAGGGTCCCTTTGTTTAAACACTTTAATTAAGTCCCAGCATCAGGATTCCTGTTTCTGTAATGCTTGGCCTCCTCTCCCCTCTGCCAGGCCCATCAAATATCTCAGATCTCATTAGTGTCTTTCTCATTCCTACCTTGGCAGACAGGAGTAAGCCTAAACAGCTGGTAGGCTAAATTCAATGGGAGAGTGTCTCAGATCCAACCCATACATGTTTTCCCTGAACTAATCTGATTTGAGATTCCCATGACTTTGGGAGGACCTTTACTGGATCTGCTTTCTACATTATTGGGGGGTGGGGGGAATGAGATGGAAAATAAGAGAAAGTGTCAAGGTTCTCCGTTCTGTTTCCTCTACTGGAAATACTAACTGGATTTTCCTAAGACTTTTTAAAAATCCTGACATTCCTTGACATTGTCATTTTAAAAACGTCATAGATTTGGAATCTGAAGATTATGGTTTCAAATAGCAATGCTTCCAGTTTATGATATGTGTAACCTTGAGTAAATCATTTCATATCTATAGGCCTCATTTTCCCCTATCTGTAAATGGAAAGGTTGGAATTTATGCCTCCCAAAGTTATTTCCAACTCTAAACATAGGATCCTAAGAAGAGAAGCTGATAGTCTAGTGGGGAATACAGCTTGTAAACAGTTAAACACTTCCTTGTATATACATGCTTTATATAGGATAAATGGAAGATGATCCTCCAAGTAGAGAACTAGCAATGGAGAGGAGAATTAGGAGAAGTCTTTGTTAGGAGATGGAATTTAAGAATATGATCTGAGGGTTATAGGAGGCCAGAGAAGCCAAGGAGCAGAAGTGAGAAGGGAGAGTATTCTAAGCATCTAGTAGAAAAGGCATGAGGCTGAGAAATGGAATGACTCTAGAAAGATCCAGTTGTGACAATTAGACCAGTGTTGTTGGCCTCCAGAGTATATGTTGGGAAATAAAAAGGGTAGTCAAGTGTGAGAAGATTGGAAAGATAAGAAGGGACCAGACTATAAAAGCTTTTAAAAGCCTAACCAACAGTTTTATATTTAATCTTAGAGGTAAGGAGTCATTTGAGTTTTATAAATTAGGGTGTGATATGTGATTCATCTTCTGCTTTAAGAATAATCACTTGCCATCTACATGGAGTGGGGAGAAATTTGAGGCAGGGAGACCACCCAGAAGGCAACTAAAATAATAGTCCAGGTAAAAGGAACCTGTACCAAGGTGATGGCTGTGTTAGAGGAGAGAAAGGGACAATATATGAGAGATATTGCCAAGGTAAAATCAATAGGCCTTGATTACAGAGTGGATATGGCAGGTGAATGTGAGTAAGAAATCCAATCTAATGTCTAGGTTTTCATTCTGAGTGATCTATCCTCCATTAGCAAATAAATAGGAATGATGGGAAGCAGGGAGAGCTTTCTTTTCTAGTCATAGGAGTTGTCACCACTATAACCTTCAAGAATCCAGATCAGGCATCAGATCAAGTATCTATCACACTAGTTATTTATTAAGAGAAGACTAACAGAAGCTAACAATTGATATATAATACTGATATGAAAAACATAGTTTTACAGTGGATAGAGAACTGATCAACAAATCAAGAAAACCTTTTCAAGCTCTGTCCCTGATGATGATGATGTTTGTCTTTTGGTCTCAAAGAAGACAGCAACATCAGGGAGGTGATTCCATGATAAGCAAGTGAATTGCATTTGAGTGAGAGGGGGTGCTATGTTAAGTCACCACCACTTTCTCCTCTGGAGTCATCTGGATTCAGGGACCGGATATGAATCAAGGCAATTGGATATGAGGCAATCAAGGTTAAGTGACTTGCCCAAGGTCATACAACTAGTATATCTGGGTTGGCAGCTCTAGGCAAGTCACTTACACTCTCTATTCTCAATTTCCTCATCTGTAAAATGGACACAATAATAGCCCTTACTTCACAATAATAGCCTTGTTATAAGACTCATATCAAATAAGTTAACATATTAAGGTGTTCTATAAATATTGGCTATTATCCTAATTTAAGAATTATTGCTATATAATAGTGGATAAAAAGTCAACTTCTGGTTTAGGAAAAACCTTGTTTGAAAATCTGACTGTGACTTTGGGATGAATCACTTAACCTCTCAAAGTCCCAAGCAACTCTCCCCTAAGACTGCAGGTTGCAAAATCTATTGCAATGTGCATTGGTAGAGTCAGTACCTCTCACTCACACCCACAGCTCCCTTCACCATTGAAATCATGAGTCCAGGGGGCAGCTAGGTGGCACGGTGGATAGAGTATGACCCTGGAGTCAGGAGGACCTGAGTTCAAATCCAACCTCAGACACTTAATAATTGCCTAGCTATGTGTGTGACCTTGGGTAAGTCACTCTTAACCTCATTGCCTTAAATAAATAGAACTAAAAAAAAAAGAAATCACAGGTCCAGAACTCCCTAACCCTGATCCCATTTATAAAAAGACATCATTGTTTACAAAATGATGAGCCTTTTTCAAAAAAGAGGTGTGATGTAGGGAATACAAACATCATAATCTCCATTTAATTGATAGGGAAACAAATTCAGAAAAATTCAAAAAGCAAATTTGTCAAAAGTCTCCCAGCTCCTTAGTCAGCAGGACTTAAAATACAATTCTTTTTCAATCAGTAAGCATTAAGTACCTACAGTCACCTAGTGACTGGGGATACAAAGTTAGAAAAAATTCCTCAATGAGAAAAACAACTTTCAAGCACCTAAGACCAAAGAAGTCAGCAGCTAGGTCAGAAGGACCTGAGTTTGAATCCAGTCTCAAACACTTGATACTTCCTAAGTGTATGTCCTTGGACAAGTCACATTTGACATGTGACAGCTTGGTGGCTCAGTGGAAAGAGTTACCCATCCTGCAGCTAGGAGCACCTGAGTTCAAATCTAGCCTCCAATATTTACTAGCTATAGAATCCTGGACAAGTCACTTAACCCTGATTGCCTCACATCCAGAGCCATCTCTAGACATCCTAATCCATATCTGGTCACTGGATCCAAATAGCTCTGGAGGAGATTGAGGCTGGTGACTTTGCACAGCACCCCTCACTCAAATCCAATTCATGTGCTGGTTATGGTATCACCTCCCTGAGGGTCTTCTGATCATGGTCTTCTGCAAAAGCAAAGGAAAAACATTAACAAACTGTAAACAGGATAAATACAGGGAGTAGGGATGGGTCTTCTTAATTCAACTCTAGTAGTCTTCCAGGTACCCCATTCGCCTTTCTAGTGGGTATGATTTGAGTCCATAAATGCTCTTGACAACAAAATAGATTCTGTAAAAGTTTGCTATAATGTCACACTGAAATTTTGATCCCTCCAGTGCTAAGGCACTGTCTCTTTAGAAGTTTACATATTATCAGAGCATCTTGTGATAATAAATAAGGTTAGAGTTAAGTAAGTTTGGTTGAGTAGGAAGCAAAGTGAGCATGAGAAACAAACAAAAAAAAAGAGATACAAATGCTGTGGTGGGATGAGCCTGATCATTTAAAAAGGGCTAACTGCTAGGAAAGCATAGACACAACTTGGAGTCAACCTCTCCCTTCACCCTTATATTCATAAAATCACACAGAGAAATCAAAGTACATTAGAAAAAAATTATAATATAAAGGAAAATGAACTGTGGCACCTAGTAAAGGACAGAATTCTGTGGATGTCAGAGAGATCATGAAACAAGAAGAAATTTCAGAAATTCTTTTTAAAAAAATAAAATTCATAAAAGAAGTAATAAGAAAATTTGCCTCTGGAAAATAGCATATTGTAGAAAATGTAGAAAATAAAGTATTCACTGAAGAATCAAGTTCAAACTATTATATATTGCCTATGACCATGATCAAGTCCCTTAATCTATTAAAAATTTAGTTTCCTAAAATTTATAATTCTCCTTGAATTACCCACATCACTAGAATGTTATGGAGAAAACATAAACCTTCAAGGACTATACAAAAGGAAATTATTTTTTTAATGCTTGCTCTACCATAAACTTACTGTGTGATATTGGTTAATCTCTTCCATTCCCTAAATCAGGTTTACCTATCTGGAAAATAATGTTTAACTGACGACTTTGAACTAAGATGATTTTAGGGGCCTTTTCAGTTCCAATAACCTAGAACTTTGAAGTCAGAGAATGTTTCTGAAAACCCTTTATATGTTTGAAAGTCACGTGTATTTTAAAAATCCCACTATCTTCTTAAACACTCCCTAAAGATCATTTCAGCTTTAGATTAACTCAACAACTGCACCAAATTAGGCCTTTTACTTTGTTGGGAAAAAACAGACTGGTTCTTTTATTTCCCCCAATTTCTCTTCTTTCTAATCAAACTAAAATCTTACCCTATGCCATCCAATCCATCAACAAAGTGATTTAACAACCCTAGAATTAAGCTCTACCCTAGGCAGGAAGACTACAAATCTTCTGAACTAATAAGTCAGCTAGTTATAATCTAATCAGTCTTGCTGCTAGGACCACTATGACCTTGATACCCCAATTAATCAGTAACTAGATTCCTAAGGAATTCTTCTATGGCCAATTCCCTGATTAAGAGAAAATGCATTCTCCTGTCTCCCAGCTCAGTTTTTCTATGACAAGATCCTTCTTTGACTCCACAACCTCCTTGACCCAGAGAGCCAGACTGCTATGCCAGTAAGAGTAGACACCGCGGGTCTTGGATTTTTTTTTTTGACATTTTTGTGATCATTTTCATTGTCCCACCCCTCTTCTAGAATACTTCCAATGTGAAGTGAGTTCCTATCTATTCTGATTCCTTTTTATGCTAATTATTATATTACATTGTATTGCATATCTTATCTCCTCCTTTAAGACTTTGAAATCCCTGAAAACTGGGAAGGACTTTATCATTTTTTCATTTTTGAATCTTCAGACTAGGAAAGGACTTTGTATACAAATTAGGGGCTTAACAAATGTTTAATTGAATTTGATTTTCTTCCTTAATAGTGACCCCAAAGTCTCTAAAACAGGGGCCAAGAAAATTTGGTGATAAAAGATTTCATATATCTATAAATTTGAGGGTATGAATAGTGCTGCATTTGTATCTTACTGGGTACCCACCAGTAAGGTCTCTGCTTAGTAGACAATAAAGATGTATTAAATAAATACATTGTATTTGGCCCCTTTAATATGATTCTCTATCATTACCTCCACCTCCTCCCCACTAGTAACCTGAACTGTACTTCTGAGCCCTTACTCTGATAAGGAAGCTTGGACCTTATCTTTCCAGAGGTTCAAGCCTCCCTGTCATTTCTTTGCCTGCTCCATGCCATGCCTCCCTTCTTTTCAGTTCTACTTTATCTGATGCCTTCCCCTTTAGAATTGCCAAAAAAAATTGTCTAAGGGTCTGTTGATTGGGTACTATTGCCAATTATACAATCAATGTTACAGAGTATTACTGTTCACATGCAAGGAGGATCAATGAGTCCTGATCATCAGTTTTAAGTTGCATTATGTAGGTTTTGACTACATAATCATGGTATGTAAAATTTAATTTTAAAGAGAAATAAGGGAAGATAATAAATTATAGATCAAAGAACAACTGGCAGCAGGGGAAGATCTATATCAGGTAAAAGGGAAAACTAACAGGTTAATATATGAACTATATTTGATGTCTCAAACTTGATTTTGAAGACAGATAAAGCAAGAACTAGCCTGTTACATGGTGTATTTATCCTAAGTAAATGGCAGTAAGAAAATTAAACCAGAAATTCTTATCTTACAGAATGTAAGTTTTTAGAGGACAAGAATTATCTTGCTTCTTTTTGTGTGTCCCTACTGCTTAGCACAGTATCTAGCACATAATACATACTTAATCAATGTTCTATCAAAATATATTGCTCTTGAAGTCAGGATATATAGAAACAATTTTAGGATTATGGAACTTCCAGAAGGACAGCCCATGTTAAAAAATAAAAAAAAGTTTGAATTCCAAAATGCAAAAAAAAAAAAAATACAAGAAGTTGTCCCGAACTATAGTACATTGAAAACAAAGTGCCAATCAAAAGAATCCATTGAATATTTCTAGAGGGAAAAAACCATATTTGGCAAACTCCAAGTCATAATGATTAAATGTAAAAATTTCATGAATAAATAAATCCTTCAAATGATCAGGAGATAGATCATAAAAGAAAGGAAACAAACAATAAAAGACCATTTTGTACTTACCTGAAACTATAGGAGAGAATGTAATCAGTCATTCCAAAAGAGTAAAGGAGGCAAAGATACTAGCCATGGTGACCTACACAAAATCAGAGCCATCAAGAAAAAAAAAAGATGGATATTCAATTTTCTTAAAAAGTATTCAAAACATTCCTAAAAAAAGAAAAACAGATCTGAAGAAAACATTTGCTTTTCAAATACCTCAGGCAACAGATATACAAAAAGATAAACAAATATCAAGAAATATAAGCAGAAAATCAAAGATAACAGCAAAATAACAACAGTAATATCATTAGGAGATTTGTTTTTAAATGCATACAAAGAGAAAAGTAATAGCAGAAATCAGACAGGAGAATGGAGAAATAGACTTGAAGCATCTTTTTTGTTGCTTTAAATTACAGAATAGGAGACTGCATAAAAGAGAAGACAGAAAGAAGACAAAGAGGAATGAAAGGTACCCTAATAAATTCAAAGGCTACAATTAAAGGAAAATAATTCTTATAGTTTCTCCAGAGGAGAGAACCTAAAGGGGAATGTACAAAGAGGCAAATGGAAGAATTGAAAAAGGGGCAAAGATACGTGGAATTCTTATTTCAGTGGTGGTGGGAATTGCTGCTCCAATGGAAGAACAGAGACATTCTAAAATGTCAGAGAATATGTAAAAAAAACAGAGATATTCAATAAAAGGAGATTGGCATCTTATAATAGGCTTAATATGCAGACATTAGATACTTAAAGAGATCATACAGGAGAACATGAATCAGAACTCCTTGGAACGATTTATACCCAGAAGAGTGAATGGGCATGGACCTAAGAAGGAGATTTCTGTGTGTGTGTGTGTGTGTTTGTGTGTGTGTGTGTGTGTGTGTGTGTGTGTGTGTGTGTGTGTGTACGTGTATGTGTGAGCACCCCCCCCACATCCACGGTAGGGGTGGATATTGAAACTGTTGGGGATGAGATGACTAGAGGATGGACGAAGTTTAATAATAAACTGCATAATCAAAGATATAAGAAAATTCATATCTGGGGCAATATTTTTAATCACCTGCAGGAACTGATATTTCTAGGAATAAGATAGAGAAAAAAGAGGCTAGGTAGCAAGATCTGCAAGGCAATTTCAGTTTTGATTGAAGGCACAGATTTAGCATTGAAAGGGATTGCAGAGGGCACCAATTTAACTATTTTACAACTCTCATTTTACAGAAAAAGCAACTGACTGACTAAAACTATAGTCATGAAAAAATGCTCTATATAAATATATTTTTTTAGGTTTTTGCAAGGCAAACAGGGTTAAGTGGCTTGCCCAAGACCACACAACTAGGTAATTATTAAGTATCTGAGACCAGATTTGAACCCAGGTACTCCTGACTCCAAGGCTGGTGCTTTATCCACTACGCCACCTAGCTGCCCCTCTATATAAATATTAATTAGAGAAATGCAAATTAAAACAACTTTGAGATACCACTTCACACCTATCAGACTGCCTAATATGACACTTAAGAAAAGTGAGAAATGTTAAATATTATTGTTTGGCCTTGTATTTGAAGAAGACCATGACTGGTAGTGGTAGGGTGATTCCCTGGCAAGAAAGTGAATTGCATTTGAATAAGGAGGTGCTGTGCTAAGTCATCAGGCTCACTTTCTCCTCCAGAGTCATCTGGGTCCAGTGCCCAGATATAGAATGGATTGAGATGACTGGAGATGTCCTTGAATGCAAGGCAATCAGGGTTAAATGTTGCCCAAGTCCATACAATAAAAAGATCAAGTGTCAGAAACTAGTTTTGAACTCAGGTCCTCCTGATTCAGTGCTCAATCCACTGCACCATATAATTGCCCATTAGTATCTGAGATA
Source organism: Macrotis lagotis (assembly GCF_037893015.1). Lineage (NCBI taxonomy): Eukaryota > Metazoa > Chordata > Mammalia > Peramelemorphia > Peramelidae > Macrotis > Macrotis lagotis. The sequence continues at coordinate 600,347,773 of NC_133666.1, read as the reverse complement.
GGATCCAATGAAATGACCATCATCAAATAGAAGATTTGGAAAAAATAGGAACACTAATGCATTGCTGGTGGACTGATCTAACTAGTCTAAAAATCAATTTGCAACTATGCCAAAAGGGTTATAAAACTGTGCATAACCATTGATTCAGGTAGGTTCACTACTAGGTCTGTATCCCAAAGAGATCATTAAAAAGGGAAAAGAATCCCCATTTGCAAAAATATTTACAGCAGCTATTTTTGTGGTGACTTAGAGCTGGAAATTGAGGGGATGCTCATTAATTGGAGAATGACCAAACAAGTAGTGAGATATATGAATATAATGGACTATTATTAAGCTAAAAAGACATGATGAACAGAAAAACCTGGACTTACATGAACTGATGCTGAAGGAAGTGATCACAACCAGAAGAACATTATACATACAAGAGCAACATTATGCAATGATCAACTATGAAAGACTTAGCTCTTCTCAGAAATACAAGACAATTTCAAGACTCATGATGGAAAATGCTATCTACATCCACAGGAAAAAAAAATTATGGATTCTGTATGCAGATTGATGCACACTTTTCCCCTTTTAAAATGTTTTTATTTTTTCTTTCTCATGTTTTTTTCTCTTTTGTTCTGATTCTTCTATTACAGCTTGACTGTGAAAATAACGTTTGACAAGATTGTGCATTGTGCCTATATCAGATTGTTTGCCATCTTAAAGAAGGGAGAGGGGAGGGAGGGAGGAAAAAATTGGAGCTCAAAATTTTACAAAGATGAATATTGAAAATTATCTTTAGGGGCAGCTAGGTGATGTAGTGGGTAGAATCCTGTCCCTGTAGTCAGTAGAACCTGAGTTCAAATTCGGCCTCAGACACTTAATAATTACCTAGCTGTGTGACCTTGGACAAGTCATTTAACTCCATTGTCTTATAAAAAAACAACAACAACAAAAAAGAAAATTGTCTCTACATATAAGTGAGAAAAATTGCTGTGGAAAAAAGAGGAAACTGAGGCAGAGAGAGATGAAGTAATTTGCACAAGATCGCACTGGTGATCAAAGACAGAGATGGTATTTTAACCCAAGTCCTCTGATTTCATAGTCTATGTTATTTCCACTGTGAAAGTCTCATAGGTCATACATCTAGTCCAAACATCATCTGAGCACAAAATCCCAAAATACCTAACAAATAATCACTCAGTCTTTGCTTGAAGATTCCCATGACTTGCAGTCCCTTCTACTTTTATATAAATTTAAATAGGAAGGGTTTCATTTTTCTTTGTATGTTGATTTTTTTCTGAGTGATCAGAAACACTTGTCTGTTTATTGATTTTCATTGATTGAAAATGGCCTCTGAATCTACTGACCCAGAAGGGATCAATTAAGTTATGCAGCACCCTTAGCTAAACTATGTCAATCATTAGCTCAGAGTTATTGGCAAGACAAAATTCATTGTATGCCTTCTGGGTCAGGCTCAGGAATTCCTGGACCTAGGATAGAATATTGTCAAATATGATTAAGAAAAAATTCCTAACCAAAGTGTGTTTCTCATCATCAGGGGTCCTCAGGCAGAGCCTGGATGGCTATTTGTCAAAGATTTTGTGGATGAGATTTTTGTTCAGGTATAGGATGGACAACTCAGTGAGAAAATTCAGTCACTGCCACTGATTTCTGCTATTGGAAGCCCCATATCTCATATGTCAGCACAGGGATTTTAATAATGTTTAAATTGCATTGGAAAAAAAAATAAGGGTAACAGGCTAGATGAGAGCATAATGAATCTTCCCAGGTGAAAGATTTGTTTTCCAACTCATTCTAGCTGCCTATCCGTTCCTATCCAAGCTGTCTATGGAGAAATTCTGAGTCACATGTTCCCCAGGCCTCTTATCCACCTTCATTTAAAAATGCCCTCTGAGTACAATATTCATTTTCGAATCCCTAATCAAAGGGCTCATAAAGCATCTGCTGCCAAAGAATGCTTTTCTACTCACAATTAAAACCTAAAATGTAGTCCCCTGGTATCAAGATGGTGCTTTCTGGTGAATCAAGACATTTGTAATGCTCCCAAAGAAAAGAGATGGGCAGAGAAAAATGTGGGTGATTATGGCCCATGGAAAGGAGAGAGAAAGGAGAAAAAAGAGACAGCTCACATTTACAAAATGTCTCATGGTTTCTAATAGAATTTCCTCAAAATGATATTGTATGGTAAGCAAGGCAGGTATTTTTACTCCCAAATGATGGAAAAGGGAAAAGGTTTTTTCTGTATCTTTGATCATAATGGGCTATATATGATAAAAGAATAGAGACAGAATCACAGAGTCTAAGTTGAAAAGGAGGTCAAAGGCCATCTGGTAGAATCAAAATTCTTTTGACAACTTTCCCAACAAGTGGTTATCCAATCTTTTGTTTGAAAACCTTTAGTGAGGGGGAACCTACTACCTCCTAAAGCAGCATATTGCAATTTTAATATCTTTAAATGATAATTATAATAATGACTAGTATTTATATGGGACTTTAAGGTTTGCAAAGTGCTTTCCTTATAAATCATCTCATTTGATCCTCACAGAAATCCTTTGAGGTAGATAGGTGCTGATATCATTCCCATTTTACAGATGAGGTAACTGAAACTGAAAGATTTTAAATAACTTGCTCAGGGGAGCAGTTAGGTGGTGCAGTGGACAGAGCACCAGCCCTGCAGTCAAGAGGACCTGAGTTCAAATCTTATCTCAGACAATAATTCTCTAGCTGTGTGTGACCTTGGGCAAGTCACTACTTAACCCCCATTGCCTTGCAAAAACATATATATATATATATATATATATATATATATATATATATATGTATATATATATATATATATATATATATATATATATATGATTACTTGCTCAGGTTCATACAGCTAAAATATTTGAGGCAAGATTCAAACTCAGATCTTCCTGAGTCAAAGTCCATCATTCTATGTCCCAGTCACCCATCTCATTAGGATGTTGCGTTTCTCCTCTTCATTTCATTGAAGTTTGTATCTTTGCAATTTCTACCCATTATCACCAAAAGTAGAAATCAAAGTCATATTTCAGTGAGAAGAGGGGAGGTAGGGAGGTAAATCTTTAAAATTAGAGTTGTAGGGAAGGAAGTTACTAGGAGAGGGAGGGAAGGAGACAGAAAGACAGAGAAAGAACTAGACAGGCAGACAGACACAGAGAGATATCTAAAGAGAAAGAGACAGAGACAGAGATAGAGAGACAGAGAGACACAGACAGAGAGACAGAAAGATAGAGACAGATAGAGAGGGAGACAAACAGATACACATATGGAAAGAGAAACAGACAGACAGAGAAAGAGATGAGAGAGAGAGAGAGAGAAATAGTAAAGCTGAAGTTCAGATTCAACTTAGAGATAACTGGTTCTTTCAGGGGTTAAATGGACTGCTTGAGTTACCCAGAACATTTTCCTCACTGAAGCCTCCACTGAGAGCAAAGTCAGAATGAGGGGAATTGTAAATATGGTCCCCAAAACCAAAACAGAGGATTTGCTCAGGAAAAGTATAATTATCCCATGCTAAGGAGAAGGCTCTAGGATAGAGAAACAAGGCCAAGAAATCTGTAGCCTGATAAAGTTTGTAATGAGAATAATATATATATATTGATTTCAAGTAACTTGAAATTCTATATCTGTGGACAATTAAGTAGTGTGCCTACAAGAGCCAGGTTTTTGTAATAGTTTTGTTATTTTGTAATATGTTTTTCCTTCCACTTCAGCTTCCTGGTTGGAAAGTATTTCCCTATAGTCAGTACCCTTTTGGCAACTATTAATTAAGGTTTTATTCTGTGACATAGTCATTTTTGTAGGTGATACAATGACTTTGAGGAATGCTTACCAAATATAGTCGAAATCCCTTAGTCTTTTTCAAAACCCTCCACAATAAAGTGCTACATCATATTTCCAAATTTCTCAATGTTACCCTCCCCACGCTCTATAATTCAGAAAATTGAATATGTAAAGCTATTCCTTGAATACTGCCCAAATTTTCCTACCTCTGCACCTTTACAAATGATATAAGAAATGTCCTTCCTTCTAAGCCTGTAAACATCCTAGCTGTTCTTAAAGGAGGACCCAACTCAATATCCTGGGGAGAGGGGAAATCTTTGGTCTTCCCAGCAGGAGTAACCTTCACCTATGAATCCTTCTAGAATCTTGGTTGTACTCCTTTTATGGTACTTGCCATGGTGCTCCTCTGAATTATAATTCTTAGCTCTTCTGCAAGATTTGATTTCAGGAGGATGAGTCTCCCTGACTCCAGGTCTAGGAGTCTATCCAATGGGTTACCTACTTGCCCCACAATAACATACAAGGGACAAAATAAGTTCAAGAAGCATCCAAAATGATTAGGTAGAACCATTGTCTTATTAAAAGCTCTTCTAGATAACAGAGGGGAAGGTTCCTCTGAAAATAAGTAAGAGGTTCTCTTATCTTCCCAGGAAAAACAAGGAGGAATTTGTGTTAAAGGAGGAGAAAGTGAGAATTAGTCTGGCATGCACCAAAGACTTGGGGAGAATAGATGGAGAATAGATAAGATCCCAGGTCATAATAGGCTTCAAGGATCATCAAAAGGCATGAGGGATGAGAAAGTCTCAGACATAAAATACTAGGGACATAAAATAGAGTAACTCCAGTGAAGAGGAGATTGGAAATCTGTCTAAAAAAATTGGAGTGGATGCACAGGATGCATCAATTAAAGAAGATTTTTTTTAAAGTCACATTCAGAAAATGGAAGAAAGAATGTATAACAGAAGGTAGATACAAGGGGATGACATAGTCCAGTAAACATAGTGTCAGATGTGCTAAAGGTCAGAATTATCTGAGTTGGTAATAAATGCTAAGTACAAAAAAAGGGCTACTTTAGTTATGTAGGGAAAAAATGGAAAATCAAAAGAAGAATAGAGGACAGCTAAGAGGACCAGAGCTCAAATCTAGCACCAGTCAGTTGACACTTAGAAGTTATATGACCCTGGGCAAATCACTTAACCCCCATTGCCTCCCCCCAAAAATTATATTTTAAAATGAGGATTAGGACTGCTGTTCAGAGTGCTTGGAAAGACAATGGATGATAGAGGGTGGGGGGGAAAGCAGGATTTCCTTTGCTGCTCTTTGAACTAGAAAAGATAGAACAAAAGTGATAAGTTGTGAATTGATTCAAGATTTGAATTGAAACCTAGGATAAGGAAGGAGATAAATGAGTATCTAGATATCCTCTGTGTGTCCAAGTCTCCAAGTCCTGGTAACAACCACACCCTAGGATACTAAGGGAATCTTCAGGTATGCTTGCTGGGTCCTTTTTTCATGATCTCTGAAAAACTGTGTCGAATAGGAGAGAAACTGCAGTATTTAGAGATAGACAGATGTAAGTCCTGTTTGTTTTGTTTTTATTTTTTAAGGAAAGAGTATAGTTTTCAGACTATGTACTAATGAGATTTATTTTTTGTCCCCAGAAAATAATAGAACACATAAGTAAAGAGATGGTTTATAATATTTAGAAAAGAAAGCTATAATCACTATCAGCCCAGTTTAATCAAAAAGAAAAACTAGGACACTAATACATTGTTGGTGGAATTGTGAATTAAACCAACCATTCTGGTGAGCAATTTGGTACTATGCCCAAAGGATATGCCCTTTGATCCATCAATACTCTACTAGGTCTGTATACCAAGGAGATCATAAAAAGGGGGAAAGACCCACATGCACAAAATAATTATAGAAGCTATTTTTTGTAATGGCAAAGAACAGGAAATTGAGGCAATGTCCATCGATTGGGGAATGTATGAACAAATTATAGTAAATGAATGTGATGGAGTTCTATTGCTCAGTAAGAAATAAAGAGTAGGTGGACTTCAGAAAAGCCTGGGAAGATTTACATGAAGAGATGCTGATTGAAGTCAGAAGAATCATGAAAACATTATACACATTAATAGTAACATTGTGTGATAATCAATTTTGATGGACTGTTAAATCAAAATTTAAGTGATAAAGGACAATCCTCAAAGACTTGTGATGGAAAATGCCATCCAGAGGAAAACTATGGAGTCTGAATGCAAAGCAAAGCATACCATGTTCACTTTTTAAAACTTCTTTTATATTGCTTTTCTTTCTTTCTCATGGTTTTTCCCTTTAACTCTAATTCTTCTTTCACAACATGATTAATATGGAAATATGTTAAACACAATCATACCTGTACAACCTTTATGGTACTGCTTCCTGCCATGGAGAGAGGAGAGAGGGTATTAAAATGCAAATCTGAATAGCTTACAAAAAAGATGTATGTTGAAAACTATCATTGCATGTAATTTGAAAAAATAAAATAATATTAAAAACAAACTAAATGATAGTTAAATTTATGTCAAACTAACTTCAATTACTTTTTTTTACTAGTATGATTAGATGGGTAGATCTAGGAAAAACTTTAGTTACAGAATACTCAGATCTCAGCAAAGCCCTTAGACAGTTTGTCATGACATTCTTGAAGAAAAACTGGAATGGTGTAGGTTAGATATTAGGTAGATTCAGAAAAAGTTGAAAGATTAGACCACAAAGGAAGTAATCCATGAAGCAATGTAATATTCATCCTTCATTTTTGAAGAAGACCATGACATCAGAGAGATTATGCCATGACAAGCACATGAGTTGGATTTGAGCGAGGGGGTGCTGTGCTAAGTCACCAGCCTCACTTTCTCCTCCAGAGTCATCTGAGCCCAGTGGGCAGATATGAATCTGGAATCTGGATGAGGGGTAATCAGAGCTAAAGTCACTTACTCTAGGTCACACAGCTAGGCAAGTGTCATAGGCCAGTTTTGAACTCCTGTCCTCCTGAAATCAAGACCAGTGTTCTATCCACCCAATCAAGACCAGTGCTCTATCCACCACACCACCTAGCAGCAATGTAAACTTACAGGGATATCTCTAGTGGAAAGTTAAGGTATCTGTCTTTGACCCAATGCTTTTTAACATTTTTATCAATAACTACAATGAAAGCATAGTACTCTCTCCCACCACTGGAAATATCTTTTAATATAATTGTATATAATTTTTTATCTATGTTCATATTGTTGTCCATCCCCTCTTCCACTTATCCCCTCCCACCATCAGTCTAAGGGATTTCTTGAAGTGAGTGGTGATTTCATTTTCATTTTTTGTATTCCCCAAGACCCAATACAATATCTTGAATATAATAGATACCCAACAGATATATATTGAGTCAAATTAAATAGAATAAAATAGATGACACATTTCTCAGATTTAGAGGTGATGCAAACTCTAATATGATAGAGAACAGAATCAAGTAGAATCCAAAAATAATGAAGAACCATGAGATAAATCTAATCAGATTAACTTTCTTGGGGATAAATTTGAATTTTATTTTATTTTATTTAAATAGCACTTTCCCCCAGTCTCCATCACATTCATTTACTATAATTTGTTCATATATTCCCCAATATATAAAAATATAAACAGATTTTTAAAAATTGATTTAAAAAAATTTTAATTCCAAGTTTTTCTCCCTCTTTCCCTTACCTTTTCTCCCTTCTCCCATTAAGCAATTTGATATAGATTTTGTATATATACATATATATGTACGTATATATATACACATATAAATGTATATATACATGCATACAAATATATCCATGTATAGATACACTCAGATGTTTATATGTATATATATATACTTATATATATGCCTATATGTATATGTGTGTATAAATATATATATGTATTTTATGCAGTCATCTAAAAGACATTTCCATCTTAGTCATGTTGTGAAAGAAGAAATAGAACAATGGAAAAAAGACATGAAAAAAGAAAATGAAAATAATAACACTTCAATTTGCATTCAGACTATTAGTTCTTTCTCTGGATGTAGACAGCCTTTTCTATCATGAATTCCTTTGAACTGTCTAGGATCATTGTATTGCTGAGAAGAACTCACTCATTCACAGTTGGTTATCACACAGTGTTGCTGTTACTATGTAAACATTCTCCTGGTTCTGCTCATTTCACTTTTCCATCAGTTCATGTCAGTCTTTCTAGATTTTTCTGAAATCCTCCTATTCATCATTTCTTATAGCACATTAGTATTCCATTAAATTCATATACTTCAATTTGTTCAGTCATCCCAATTGATGGACATCCCTTCAATTTTCAGTTCTTTGCCACCTCAAAAAGAACTGCCATAAATATTTTTGTACATATAGATCCTTTCCCCCTTTTCCTTGGGATACACATCTATTGCAGAGTATTGCAGAGGCAAAGGGTTAAGCACTATATTTGAATTTTTTTAAAAAATCAGTTTTATAACTCCAATATGAGGGAGATATAGCTAGACAACAACTCCTTTCAAAAAAAAAAAAGCAGAATGGCGGGTTTTAAGAGATCTAAATAAAGAGTAAACGGTACAAAACAGTAGAAATTTTTAGTTTTATGTTAGCCTGCAGCAAAAAGTCGATTGTCTAAATTGGTGAAGATGAGTCACACATTTAAGAAAACATCTTGAAAAACTGAAGAATATTCAAAGAGGGTAGGCAAGATAGTGAAGAGAATGGAGACCTTTTTCTATGAAGCTTAAGTAAAGGAATTGATTTTCATCTGACCCAGAGAGAGTCTGTGTGACATAGTGGAAAGAGAAATGGGTTTGGAGCCAGGGGTCTTGACTGTGAATCCTAGCTCTGTTTTGAGTGAGTCAAGGAATTTAAGACTATCTCAAGGGACAGAACTGTATCCTTAAAGGATATAGTGCATTTGAACATACTCTAGAGATAGTATGCTAAAAAATTTAAATTCAAAGTAAAAGTATAATATCTGTTTATAATATTTGTATTTTAAAAGTACATCAGAGAAAAATTATAATTCTATAATAAAATTTAAAAAATTTATTTTCGTATTCTATCAATTGCTACATTTGATCTTTCTAGTGGTGATCTCTCTTTGTCTTGATGTCCTTTTCTTTGAAACAGGAGGCTTAACTACATGTTATGCAAAGTATCTTTTAGGGGTAAATATGTGGCAGAGTGGATAGAGCACCAGTCCTGGACTAAGGAAGACTTGAGTTCAAACCTGACCTCAGGCATTTATTAACTGTGTGAGCCTGGGATATTTTATCTGGGGATAAGACTTAGGGATGACATGTCTTTAAGAATATCAAAGTGTCTTGTGGAAGAAGGTTTAGACTTATATTTGACAGCTCCTCTCCCCACTCCCCTGCCAGGTTGGGAGTGAGGTGAGAACAATGGATAAAAGGTGGAAAATCAATTTTTTTTTGACTTACTGTAAGCAAAACCTTCCTAACCATTAGAGTTACCCCTAAGAAGAACCATGTACTTTGAGAGGGAGTGAGTTTTCCTATAATGAGGTCACCTAAAGAGAAGGTAGATAATAATGTTATAAAGGACAATTGTAGATATTTCATGAAAAGGCAGGGTGACCATTTTTGGAGATGTTGTAGAGATAATTCAAATATAATTGGGATTACTATTAGCTTTTAAGTTTGCTTCCATCTCTATGATTCTGTGATTCAGTGAAGGACAGAGCCAATAGAAGGTCAATAATCTCCTCTAACATTATATGTTGTAGCATTTTATGCTAAAAGGTCTTTTCAAGTTCTAACATCATATGATTACTAATGCATGTTTATTGAACAATGTCCCTTACAACCCTCTATATAAATAATAAGTAAGAGCTATCAGAGCTATTAAGACATAAATTCAATTCAACAAACATTTTTATGGTATTTAAGTTACAAACCATCTTCTTGAACATTGTGAGTAATTAAATGTTTGTAGAAATTAATTAAAATATAAAAAATTGAATCCTCATTATTCTATTTGAACCTCACATATTTATTTTACTCTCCTTCACACTATGCCAATGGTCCAAAAATCTGAGTATATAAGTATGTTATTTTATCAGTAGGGATAAAGTATCAGTAAGGATAAAAAGTCAGGTATAGGAATTCCATCCAAAAATTCCATCACCATTATAGCAGTAGTGGTAGTAATAGTAGCTAGCATTTGTGTAGGCAAAGTGCTAAGTGTTTACAAAATTTAACTCATTTGATCTTGACAGCAAACCTGGGAGATAAGTGCTATTATTGTATCATCTTACAATTGAGGAAATTGAGGTTAAGTGACTTGCCCAAGGGTCATATAGTTCTTTGCTATCTGAGCAATTCCTATACACATATTATCCCATAAATTCACCCTAGGGATTATACTCCACAGACCTAGGGGCCTTTTTTATGCCAGTTTGTTTGATAGCCTGTCTTGTCCTTTTTTTTCAGTCATGTCCAAACTCTTCATGACCCCATTTGGGGTTTTCTTGGCAAAGATACTGGAGTGGTTTGCCATTTCTTTCTTCACTCATTTGACAGATGAGGAAACAAATGAGGCACACCTAATTATTAAGTGACTTGCTCAGGGTCACCCAGCTAGTAAGGGTCTGAGGCTGCATTTGAACTAAGGTCTTCCTTACTCTAGGCATTCTATCTACTTCACCAACTCCTTGCATATTGTAAACAGTGTAAATAGCAGAAGGAATACTGAACTTTTATCAGGAGAACACTTTTGTAGAAGAGGACAGGGATGAAGAAGGTGAAGCCTTTCTAAATAAAACTCTCAGCCTAGGGCTTCCTAAAGTCTTGGATACTGACTCCTAGTCATAGAGACCAAGGAGCCAGTAAAGAGCTGATGAATCTGGAGTGCCTTTTAACAAGAGGACAAAGCCTAAATCCCCCATCAGAGAGGGGACCAGAATCTAAAGCCCAACTTGATGACTAGAACTTCAGTTCTTACCAGGTTACACTTACCTGTGAATCCTTTAACCTCTCTGAAACTTGATTAGCTCATTTGTGAAGTAGGGATGATATTGGTTACACAATCTACTTGCAAGAGCTCTTTGAGGAAAGTGCTTTGAAAACCTTAATGTGCTACTAAAATGGAGCTGTTTGTTTAATTGAACTGTCCAAGGCATTGGGATACTAAAAAGCAGAGAAATTGTATAGTCATAAAAGCTGCACCCCTTCCCCCAAAATTTCAGTTTCCTTCCATCATCAAGACAATTACTGCTGGACGACACTGAGTAAGTCATTTAACCTCAATTTCTTCATTTGTAAAATATGGATAATAATAGCTGAGGACTAAATAATTATAAAGTGATTAGCACGGTTGCATCTGTTGTCAGATTTCTTAGTTTCCATATTCCATATACATTCCATATTCCATATACATTGAAGAATTCATGATTCTGACCCAGGACTGCAGATGTAAAAAGAAAATACAGATTTATTAACAAATCATTACAACACAAAAGAAAGTGAGAGATTGTTAAAAGTTCTTTAAAGGTCACATGATTTGGGGCTCAACAGTTTAGGCAGGCAGGCCAGTGGATGGCTGATCAACTCCTGCATTAGAAATCAGAGAGGTAAGGGCAGTAAGAGATGGAGAAACATTCCAGTTTCTCCTTAAATATCCCTCTCAGGATCCATGGGAGGGGTGGCATTTTGAGAGAGATCCAGGGTCTTGTATTGGAGAATTCGCCTTTTGGAAGTGACTCCAGGTATTGTATTGGAGAAATTGTTATAGGGGGTGTGACTATAGGATGAACCCCTTACTTGGTTTAATGGGACATACTATGATGCATGGGTAATCTAGCATCTAGCTTGACTCACTGGTGAGGCCAGGTATGGCCAGGATCAGGGAGCAGAAAAAGATTACAAAATTTGTCTCCAATTTCAATGTTCCTCTATGCCTACAATTTCCTGCATCACATCTACACATAAGTGTTATATAAATGTTAACCATAATAAATATTTGTTATGCTATATAATAAATATATATAATATATAAATAAATTATACAAATTGTTTTCTCTAGCTAAACTGAGATTCAACCAAGTCCTTTGTTGTGTTTCCCCCCAAATGAAAAGAGGATGCATAAGGATAAACAAAAAACATATTTATAGTTTTTAAGTGGCAGAGAATGGGAATTTGAGAAATTTCCCATTAGCTGGGGAATGACTCAACAGAACTATGGTGCACAGAAGTATATAGTGTCATCATTATTGCCCAGGAGTTTATGATCTAATTGAAAAGACAAGACACAGTTTAAGGGATTTGCTTATGGTTATACAAGCAGAATTTGAACCCAGGTCTTAATGGCTTTGAGAGTAACACTTTCTTCTGTCTCTGTCTCTGTTTCTGTGTCTGTCTATCCTTGTCTTTTTATCTGTCGGTCCCTTTGTCTCATCTCTGTCTCTTTTTTTCTATCTCTATTCCTCTGTCTCTGTCTCTCTATGTCTGTCTCTTTCTGTCATTCTGCCTCTCTCTCTCTCTCTCTCTCTCTCTCTCTCTCTCTCTCTCTCTCTCTCTCTCTCTCTCTCTCTCTCTCTCTCTCCCCCCTCTCTGTCTCTGTCTCTTTCTCTCTCTGTCTGTCTCTGTCTGTCTGTCTCTGTCTCTGTCTCTCTCTCTTTCTCTCTTTGTCTCTCTCTCTCTCTCTCTCTTTGTCTCTCTCTCTCTCTCTCTCTCTCTCTCTCTCTCTCTCTCTCTCTGTCTCTCTGTCTCTCTCGTAAGGACCTAAATAAAGAGACAGACAGTGAGTTCTATGGGAGTGCAGTGGAGGGACCATGGAGTTAATTAAGTGGGGTCCTAATGAATTGGATTCCATTCAAATGAGATTTGGCTGCAAAACTGAGATCCTAAATTACAGAACAATACACCCTGTATATTGGGAGACAAATTGCTAAGAGGAGCAGGGCATGGGTGTTAGACCAGCCTTTTCTTGTCTCTGTTTTCCATGAAATTCAGGGATGGGTGGGTAGTGAAAGGAATTTGATAAACTTGCTCAGACCTGGAACCTTTCCCAGAGTCCTAGGGGCAACAAACCAAACCATACAGCCACACCCCATTCACCAGATCTACTTTATCCAGAATCTTTTCCTTCCCAATGTCCTTCTCAAGATTTCACTCTTCTCAGGCATTTCCTCCCTGAGATATTATTTTCCAGCCGACATGAGTTGCCACATACATTTTACATCCAAACATGGAGGAGCTTGAAGGATTTCAGGGACTCCTAGGCAAGTTGCCTGGCTCCCCTGCCCCACACACCTTTAATACATCCCAGTCTTGGCTTACTGATGTCTGAAATTTCTTAATTCCGATTTTATTTACAGAATAGTTGAAACCTGGCATTGGAAGAATCTTTAAAATGTAGGATCTTAGGCCAGAGAACACAGAATGCTGGCATAGAACAAAGAATTTGGGGATATAAAATGCTAGAAGTAGAATAGCCTTAATCCAATCTCTTATCTCATGCAAGGATCCCTCCCACAATTCCTGGAGCAATTTTTAAAAGTAAACACATCTGAGGTAGGCAAACAAGGTGCAGTGAGAAGAAAGTTAAAATTGGAATCAAGTAAACAGGACTCAGCTCCCAGCTCTGACAATTACTGCCATATAACCATGGGCAAGACAAATCATTTCTTTGGGTCTAGAAATCTTTACCTAAAACATGAAGGGGTTTGATGAGAGAGGCTCTTAAAGATCCTTTCTACCTCTAAATCTAGAACTTGGCTCCCACCCCCACCCTCAGGGAAGCTTTTTTGCCTTAAACAGCTAGGAATCAGACCACCAAGTCACTTCCTTAATTTCTTCAATGCTCTTATGAGTAACTTTTCCTTTCTCCCTCCTCCTACCATACTTGTGAATGAGAAGATAAATTCTTTGAAGACAGGGATTGTCTTGTTCATCCTGAAACATAAGCATTCTCTCTCTCTCTCTCTCTCTCTCTCTCTCTCTCTCTCTCTCTCTCTCTCTCTCTCTCTCCTATCAATGTACCATTCTTTCTATCATCTATCTATCTCTAGTTAGTTATGAAGCTAAATTTCATCATTTATATTATTATACCAGAACGTTTCCTGAAAGTAGCTTTTGAAGAGGGGAATGAGAACAAAATCCTGAGAAAGGTGCTAAGGAGGAAAGTGAAGATAAAAAGTATTGCAAAAACATTGAGATACTATTTCATAATTTTCCTAAGAGCTAGTGTTGGTATGGAAGGAAATAGAAGTAGAGTTCTGTTCCTCTGCTTTTAGTGAATTTATTTAGATGTCCTTGTTTTGGAAAAACTAGGGCAAAGACACAAAAGCATTGGGATGTCCCTTCTCATTCTGATTTGATTCAGTTAAAATTAAATAAAACAAATATTTATCAAGAACCATATAGTTGCAAAACTATGCTAAACTCAAGGAGAATAGGAAGATTTTTAAATTTTATTTGAAGCAAATACAAAATAAGAAAAAAACAAAAACAAAAAACATTGCCATGCACACAGCAGACAGAACATGAAATAATTCAATACAAAGCAATAAATTTTCATTTCAAAAAAAATCTATGTAATAAATACTATACAATGTTTTCAAAACTGTCTAGCCATTCTTTGCTTCCATGTAGATTTTCTTTTGTTCTCTGCTGTGCATTGTTTTTTTGGTTTGTTTGTGTGAGGCAATGGGGTTAAGAGACTTGCCCAGGATCACAGTTAGTAAGTATAAAGTGTCTGAGGCTGAATTTGAACACAGGTTCTCCTGACTCCAGGGCTGGTGGAATTCTGGCTGCCCATCTGCTGTGTATTTTTTAACTATTTTTCTGCCATCCCCTAAGAAAGCTACAACTAAATGTGGAGATACACACACACACACACACACACACACACACACACACACACACACAAACATATGCATAGATATCTATAAGCAAACACATATGATATATATATATATATATATATATAGAGAGAGAGAGAGAGAGAGAGAGAGAGACTCATACAAATATTTTAAGACCATATTCTGCTTATTTCCACTTGTCATGTTTCACCAAAGGATAGCATATTCCTTCATAAATCCAAGACTTTCCATATTTTTCTAAATCAACTAACTCATCATTTCCTACACCACCACAAGATTGCAATCCAATCACATCCTGAGAGATTGTCTATGAAAGTTCTTTCTTAATTTCTGTATTTCTTTTATTCTGGTTGCACAGGTTTTATTTATACAAGAAAATTTTAATTTAAAAATAATCAAATTAAGCATTTTACTCTTCAACAATGCTCTTACTTTATAATATAGTTTAAGATCTGATACTATTGAATTTGCTTTATTTGCATCTTTTTTTCATTGGTTTCTTTAAAGTTCCTGACCATTTATTCTTCCAAATGAACTTTGTTATTATTTACTCAGCAAGGTAATCATTTAGCAATTTAATTGTGATAGCATTATGTATAGGTATAGATTAGATAGATATATAGAGATAGAGAGAGAGAGAGAGAGATAGACATAGATATAGACATAGCTATAGACATAGCTATAGATAGATATAGATTAGAGATAGAGATAGAGATGATAGAAATAGAGATAGAGATATAGATAGATATAGATGATAGAGATAGAGAGAGAGAGAGAGAGAGAGAGAGAGAGAGAGAGAGAGATTAGCTAATTAAAATTGTCATTTTAAAAATTATTTTGGCTTTACCTACTCAAGAAAAAAATTGAGTTCAATTATTTGGATCTAACTTTATTTCTATAAAATGTTTTATGTTTATGCTCAGTTGTATGGTTCTGTTTTGGTAGGTATACTCTCATGTATTTTATATTGTCTATTTTAAAAGGTCTAAAACAGTATTGAATAATATGGCTTTTTTTCCCTTTTTTCTCCCTTGACTAAATCTATCTTAGCTTTAACTTTGTCTGAGATTATAATTACTCCCCCTGCTTTTTTTAAAAAAATGTAATAAATTCTATTCCTGACCTTTATTTTATATTTGTGTATATCTCTCATTTTTATAGAAATTCCTGAAACCAACATATTGGAGGGAGATTTTTTTTTTAAAAGATGAGGTCCCTACCTTGTGGAGTTAGTCAGTTTGGATTTTTTCCTCCTTTGTTCTTGAAGAGGAATAAAATGACATCACTATATTAGGCTCAAGGTACAGTCTGTTTGATTGTGACTGATCAGATTAATACAAGCTTAGAAGACCTACCATGATCTATTTTCTATAAGACATCTCTTCAGATTTTTGAAGATAGGTATCTTACTCCACTTGCCTTCTCTTTTCTAGATTAAACAACCCCAGTTTCTTCATTTTACTCTCACTAAGAAAGAGAGAATAAGTTTTGGTTGAGCTAAACAGAACCCAGGGTAATTTTTTAAACAAGGATAATCAGTAGATCTTGTGGGTTTACTGAACCTGAAGGATGCTGCTTTATGATAATGACGTGGAGGAGAATGATTCTCATCATGTTTAATAGAATTCTGACAGAAATAGTCTTGGAGCCAATTATGATTCTGTTATTGTTCTTTTACAGTTAATGTTCGGTGGACTATTGCATAGAGAGATAAAATAACTACTTTTTATAATTGAATAAAAGTGCTAATTTGTAAGCCTTTCTTCTATAGTTCATTTAAAGCATTTTCCAGACAACATCAGGCCTGAGACAAATAAGAATGACTTATACACTTCATAATTTTCCTTTTTTAAAAAAAAGAATTCTTCAGTTAGGTCTTTAGTATTTTGACCATTCCATGCAGCCTGGAAATTGATATGGTAAAACTAATTTTACGTATTTTTCCTAAATTTTTGAGGATCAGTTTTATGTCTCAGTGATTGTAGATAATTATTTTATCTGTGATAATACTTCAGTTCCTGAATATTTTGTAGAATTTTCAATAATATTGTGAGATCTGTGCATACTATGCACACTGGAATGTGCTATCTGTTAGAGAATTGCTGAATAATTGATTATATGTAAATATAATGAAAAATGATTATATTGTGAGAATCAATAAATTAATCAATGCACATTTTGGGTTTTTTTTTTAAGTTTTTGCAGTGGGGTTAAGTGGCTTGCCCAAGGCCACACAGCTAGGTAATTATTAAGTATCTGAGGCTGAATTTGAACTCAGGTTCTCCTGACTCCAGGGTTGTTGCTCTATCCACTGGGCCACCTAGCTGCCCCAATGCACATTTATTAAGTACATGATACCTACTATGTGTCAGTCACTGTAGCAGTCCTGGGATGCAAATACAAAGAATTAAAAGATTCCTGCTTTCAAGGAACTGATTATGTCCTAATGGGGGAAATGGCAACAGTCTAATTGTGTACAGAGTAACTATAAGAAGAATAAAGGCACGTAAATATGGTATGATAGAAAGTAATTTGGAGTGAATGGTACTAGCAGTTCCTGAACCTTATTTTAGGAAAAACATCATATAAAAAGTAGTTTGGATCTACATTTTGAAGGAAAGAGATTCTATGAAGCAGCAGTGAGGAAGGAGTGAATTCTTGAATATTCTGGTGTGAGTCTTGAAAGATAAAATGGGACTAAGTTGGGAAGGGCTCAAAAATTAAAGTTAAGAGCTTATTTATATTTTATCTTTAGAGGAAAATGGGAATCACTGGGATCTGTTGAGAAGGGAATGACATGGTCATTGACTTTGGTAGTAATGTTGAGGATAGCCTATAGTAAGGACACACCCAAGGCAAGGATATCAATTAGAAAATTTGCAATAATCTAGGTAAGTTGTGCAAAGGGCAAGAGTGTGCTAGTAAATGTTTAACAGGTCACTAGGAGAAAGGACACACTTATATTTAATCTGCATTATTATCATTTTCTTAAATCTAGACAATCAACAAAACAATAAACCAAGCCCTCCTTTGTAGGGTTTGCTGATTTCTGAGGTGTAGTTATTTCAACTAATATTCATTTATCCAGTACACTCTCCCCCCCCAAAAAAAGGACTTAAATTCAAGTGGTAACTGTGAGGGTAAAGAAAATAGACTTGGAATTTAGAGTGAAGCTTTGATATTTGTTAACTGATTGAGAGACTGGTCTTGTCAAGGGAAAATAGCCAATTCATTAACACAGACAAGAAGAAAGAGTGGGTGATGATTTTATGGAGTTTGAAAATAAAGAGAAGGAAGAGAGAATTCACAAATAAATCCAATACTCTCAATAAAGTATGAGACTGAGAGGAGAAAGAGGGAAATATGTAAGGAAGAAAACTTTGGAATCACTTCATCAGGGAGTTCAGCAAAGAGGAATATAATTGCATTGCTGCAGTAAGAGGTCAGTTGAAGTTGGAGAACACAAATTTATAATCTATCTAGTCAGTTTTTCAAGGTATTTTTAGTAAAATGTGAATAGGAGCAGAGGTCTAACAAGGGTTGAGTGGCTCTGCAGCAAGTAAGTAAAGGATTCAAGAGAAGGGCTCTGTAAGGAATTGAAATGACTAATTTTAGGGAAGACTGTAAAATCAGAGCTGGCATAAGGGCCTGAGAAACTAGAGATGAGTAGATGGCTTGGAAGTCATGATGAAGGTGAAGAATAATTTTAAAGGGAGAGAAGTATGGGGATGGAGAAATGGAATAATAGGAAGTTGTGGTTAGAAAAGAGAAATATCTATCTAGAGAAATAGCTCTTAATTGTGAGTAATGGTGGGATCATCTTTAAATGTGACTAAGCTGAAGTGAGGGAATTAAGTAATGGAATTTAAAGAGATTGAAGAGTTGGAAGGTTAGAGAGTATTGAGGAAACATCCATATGGAATGTTGAAATTCTCTAATACAAGAGTAGACATTGAGGAGATGATGGAGAAATGACAAAAGAGATAGTTTCAGAGAAACCTAGAAAGACTTGCAAAAGTGATGAAGAGTGAAGAGAGGAATACCAAGAGAACAAAGATTATGATGATGTTTGTCCATTTCTTTTTTAGGTTTTTGCAAGGCAAACAGGGTTAAGTGGCTTGCCCAAGGCCACACAGCTAGGTAATTATTAAATGTCTGAGACCGGATTTGAACCCAGGTACTCCTGACTCCAGGGCTGGTGCTTTATCCACTATGCCACTTAGCTGCCCCCGTCCTTCATTCTTGAAGAAGACCGTGACAATAGAGAAGTGATGTCATGACAGGCACATGAGTTGGATTTGAGTGAGGGGTGCTGTCCTAAGTCACTCCCTCACTTTCTCCACCTGAGCCATCTGGGTCTAGTGGCCAGATATGAATCAGAAGGAATGGAGATGGCCCTGGCAATCAGGGTTAAGTGTCTTGTTCAAGGTCACACAGCTAGTAAGTGTCTGAAATTGGATTTGAACTCAGGTCCTCCTGACTTCAGGGCTGGAGCTCTATCCACTGTATCATCTAGCTTCTCCTAAGATCATAATGCAGCAAAAGAAAACAGCTGAAAAACTTAAGAACGCTTATCATTGAGGGCAGCTAGATGGCTCATAGAGTACTCTCTTCGGATTTAGGAGGACTTGAGTTCAAACTAACTAGCTATGTGATCCTGTGCAAGTCACTTAACCACAATCCCCTCAAAAAACAAAAACAAAACTCTTATCAATGATGGATGATAAATGTGAAAAAGATATCATAAGAATAGTTAAGGATACAAAGATGACATTTGTCCTTCATTCTCAAAGAAGACCATGACATCAGGAAGGTGATATCATGTCAAGCACATGAAAAATTGGATTTGAATGAGTGGGGGCTCTGCTAAGTCACCAGTTTCATTTTCTCCTCCAGAGCCATCAGGGTCCAGTAGCCAGACATGAATTAGGATGACTGGGGATGGTCCTGGATGTGGGAAATCAGGGTTGGATGACTTGCCCAAGGTCACACAGCTAGTAAGTGGCAAGTGTCTGGGGCTGAATTCAACCTCTGACATCCTAACTCTAAGGCCCAGTGCTTTATCCCCTGCATCACCTAGCTGCTCATAAGGATACAAAGAAAAGGCAAAAGCAATCACTACCCTCACAAAAGCTTACATTCTAATGAGGAAGAAAAGAGATAGAAATCAGAACATGAAAAATAAGTACAGAATGGATGATCTGCAATATCAGACAGAAGGATACTAGTATCTAAAAGACGCTGTACTGGAAGTTCAGAGGCACAAAAGGGGAAAAGAGGGCAGGATGGTGAGTAAAGGGATAAAGGGGGAACAGGACTGACTTTCTTCTTGTCCATTTGAGTTTATGCAGAACATAGGACAATGTTTATCCAGTTTCTCTCCCCCTCTGTCCTTCTTAGGATCATTTACTGTGAAAGCTGGAAAGAACTTTAGAGACTTATTTTACAGAGAGGAAAATTAAGATCCAGGGAGGGGAAGAGACTTCTCTAAGGATCAAAGCCAGGATTTTTACTTAAGCCCTCAGATTTCATATCTAATTATATTCACTACCTCCTGGCAGAGAGATGATAGACTAGAATAGAATGAGAAATGCATTTTTAAACAAAGTCAATACATAGATTTATTTTAGTTAACTCTATGTATTGTTACAGGGATGAGTTTTTACTTATTCTTTTTTTTTTGCTAGAAGAGTTATGAGGGAAGAAGAATAATAATGATAGAAATGCCAAAAAAGGAAGAAAAAGAAAAGTGCCCCATCAAGAAGTATTCAGAAGAGAAAAAAAGAAAGTTCATAAGGGGACACAGACTAGTAGGCAATGTCAGAACCAATAGGTAATGTAACATGTGCTTTGCAAAAACAGATTATATGAACTAGAGTTTCACATTTTTAAATATGTTGTTTGAGAAAATATTCATGTTTGTTAAACTCAGTATAATAAAATTTATTTTTAATTTTTAAAATGAAAGATAGTGAGGTTCTGATATGTTATTCTAGTCATTTGTGTTTTATAAGGTAAAGTTGGAAGATACTATATGTTTGGTTTTTTTCTTGTTGTTGGCAATGGGGTTAAGTGACCTACCCAAGGTCACACAGCTAAGCTAAGTAAGTATTAAGTGTCTGAGACCTGATTTGAACTTAGGTCCTTCTGACTCCAGGGCTGGTGCTCTATGCCACCTAGCTACCCCTGACACTATATGTTTGCAACTAGTAATGATATTGTTTCCATGCATAATCTGCACTAATGCTGTATCTCAGCTTCTTAAGGCTAGTCCTTTTTTAATAATTTCTGATGGTGATGACCTACCCCTATATTGTGACTATAAACCCCTCCATTTTTAATAAATTAAAATTCAGGACACAATAATTTGTTTGATGCTTCTTTGTTGACAAATAATTGTTTAATTGCATCAGTAGGGAGATCTCGTAGGTATCAAGGTCCTATGTGTAACAAGGGGTATGTCCTGATGCATCATAGGACTGACATGTGGTTTGAAGAGAGGCAGAATAGACTCACCTCTAGGCTCTATAATCCCCATCTTTCTCTGAAGGCATCTTAATTACCACCAGGAGGCAAAGCAGGAAGTTAAAATCAAAGTTCTTTCACTCTACCTTCCTCAGAGAAATGGGGTACCAGGTTAGAATTATATACATATATATATATATAATATATATATATATGTATACTTAAGTATTAATAGTCTAAGTGATATTGTTTTCAGCTTCAATCTAACTTCTGCTCTTAACTGAAACTCAAACCCCAAATTTTATATTCAAGTATTCCCTTCCCACCAAATACCAATTCCACAATGAAGACACATGGTGAATAGCAAAGAAAATTCATTTATCCAAATTAGGAGGAAAACAGAATTCAAGGGAAGTATACATGGGAGAATATATATATTAGATAATATAGAGTGAAGGAACTCTCCCATTGGGATCAAGGTAATCAGCTCAATCAAGACATAGTCCTAGCTGTTGCCCAAGGGAAAGTTTCTAGTGCAACAAGTTGAGGACAGGAATATAATGGAGACTTCCAGCTCTTCTCATGTCTTACCAGGGTCTTTTCCTTCAGCAACCTGAAAGGGAGTTGGATTTGTTTACATTCTCTCTCACAGCTGGAAGTCAAAAGTGCTGCCAAAAAATTCAGAGGTTGAATAGGATTTGAAGAAGATGGCAGAGCTTTCCTTTCTGCAGCTCTCACCAGCTCCATCCCCTCCTTCACAAAGGCTTGGGCCATTGATCTCCATCAAGAAGGAGAGAGTCCAAGAAGGAATAGACTTGGAGATTGTGTTACCTACCTTAGCCGTTTCAAGTAACCACTTCAAGTTCCATTCAACTTCAATGCCATGTATTGACTGGTAATCTTTACTATTGTTTTGAAAGTATTTCTGTAAGTTTTTAATCTCTTCATCATGTACTCTGAGAATATCTCTCATTCTTCCTTCTTTTTGATGAGGAACTGTAAAAAATATAGTTGCTGTAGGATATAGGTTATGCACAAAACATTTCTTCTTTATGCTCTATGTATCTTACTTGGAGGAAACTAAATATTGAGTTGCTTTGTCCATTGGCTCTATCTGAACTCAAACTCAAAGCTTTTATTACTTTCCTTGATGTACATTAAGAATTTTAGACTGAAAAGACTGACAAATTGCTTTCTGTGGGGGGTGGGGGAGGGAAGTAAGATTGGGGGAACAATTGTAAAACTCAAAATAAATAAAATCTTTAATAAAAAAATATTTTAGACTGAGTCCAAATATACCATTTTGATATAAGAAAAAAATTTGTGAAACAAAAAAATATTTAATGTATTTTTCACTGTAGTCATGTAATTCACTTTCATCTAGGCATGTTCAGGGATCAACAGACTGTCTTGGTATGTCGCCATCTTTAACTTGGTAGTCATATTCAGTTTTATCTAGAAAGAAATGAAGTAGCAAGGTAGCATATTGGGCAGAGGGTACTTTACTCCTTGAACCTCACTAATTTTATGACCTTAAGTAGGTCATTTCCTTTCTTTAAGTCTCAGTGACCCCCATCTCAAAACTGGAGACAATGTTACCTAACTCACAGGATTGTTGTCAAAAATCAAGTGATAATAGTGTGAGCTGCTTTGCAAATTTTAAAGCATTATAACATGCTAGCTATTGTAAAGGTTGTAAGACAAGGCAAGAGCATAAAAACTTAAACTATCGTCAAGAAAAAATAACACATTTTAGATTTTTTTTTTATATTTTAACTGGATCTATGATTTCGTTGGGTTAAGAAAATCCATTCATTGATCAATTAAGATGTATTCAGTGCCTACTACTGAGTTAGGTGTTAGATAATTAATATCAGGAACAACTTGGTAATATATAATCTTGGATAATTTTGCGATGGCAATGAGAAGTTAAGTGATTTTCCCAAAGTCATATAGCCAAGATATGTCCAAGGTAGGACCTTGAACCCAAGTTATGCCCACTCTGAGGCCAAAGCTAGGTGGGAACATGCTCAGGAACTCCTGAGTTTATATCATTTTCTTGTTAGAAAAGGGGAGAAGAGGGAGAAGGGAGAGGAGAGAGGAGAATTTAGGCTTTTTTTGAGGGCAGCGATTGTTTCTGCCTTCATTTGCCCAGGGCCTAGCACAGTGTCTGGCTCACAATAAATGTTAAATGGATTCTTGGTGACCCAATAGAGAAGATCTAGGGAGAAGTGAAGGGGAAGATGAGAGGGGAAATGAAGTGAGACAGAAAGGAGCTGAGAAGAAAGAGGAAAAGGAGAAGCAGTGAGGTAGAATGGGAAAAACCATAGGAAATTGAGGAGAGGAAAGGGAAAAGACAGGGGAGGGTGGGGTAGAAGGAGGGGGAAAAAGAAGAAAGGAAAGAATGAATGGGGGTAAGAAAAACAAAAAAGGGAAGAAAAGGGTGGAGAGGAGGAGGAGGAGGAGGAAGGAGAGAACTAGAAGGGATAGAGAGGGAAAGTAAATGAAATAGAAAAAAAGGAGGGAAAGAGAAGTAGAGCAAGTGACTTCCTTTCCCTGGCCTCAGTTTCTTCCTCTGTGAAATAAAGAAGTTGGTTATCTAGGGACTTTACCAACAGTGATTCTAGGAAGGGTAGAAGAAGCCAGGAAGAAGCAGAATGGGCACTGTTTAGTGATGTGTCCCCAGCCTGGATGATAGATACCCCAAGAAGAACACCAAATCCTGCTCCCCACCCCCTCCTCTTCCTCATCCCTCTTCCCTCACTCACTGTCCTGCCTTCCCTTCCCTCCATAACATGCCAGCCCTGGCCAAAGACAAAGGCCCACTGACATGGCCTGGATCCACGAGGGGCAGAGCCGGGTTCCAGGAACAACCCAAAGGCAGCAATGGTGCCTATTGTTCTCCCTGGCTGAGGTTTTCTTCTAAAGCCTGGCTTCCCTCCACATTCTGCCCCTACCCTCTCCCAGCCCCAGCCCTTCCTCCCCCATGGAGGCTTCCAAACTGCTCATGGTCCAGCCTGGCTTGGCCTGGCCTGGTCTTTGGGGACCTGGGGGAGGTTCAGGCCCTCTAGGAAGAATGGCATCCTCCCCAGTCTGCTGGGGGGGGGGGGTCACTTATTAATAATAAAAACAAGGCTTGGAGAGCGGTGGCGGTGGCCCAGGGCCCTTGTGACTTGCTCTCACCCACTGGTGCTGCCCAGTCCAAAGAGGAATAGAATGTTTATTGTGTTAGGTTAAAAATACCAGGGGGAAGTTAGACTTCCCTTGAGCTGAGGCAGCCTGAGGGTGGATTGGTTTTCAGAGGAAGGCAGGGCCAGGACCCTGAGGCTGGGGCCTGGGGGTATGTGCTGGGTGGGGGGGTCTGCCATTAAAACCAAGTCACTGAAGGGAGGAGAGGTCACAAGTTGGGGAACCTTCCCAGGGTCTCTGGAGAATTGGACTGCTGTTTGTTTCAGGGCTGGTCTGCAGCCCTGGCCAGACCTAGGACCTTACCTATGGGAGCTGAGGATTACAAAAAAAAGCGACCGAGTCAGGACTCAGAAGTTTGGAATCCCAGGGCCAATGTTTACTGGCTGGGTGCCAATGGGCAAATCATTTAACTTCTCTAAGACTCAGTTTTGTCATCTCTAAAATGATAAAAATAATACTTGAACTGTTTCCTTTCTCCCACAGGACTCAGAAAAGTGATTTGTAAAACTCAAAGATATATATCTATATAGATATATCTCTCTATGTGTGTGTGAACATATATATTTACATAAAGTTATATATTATATGTGATGTATAATATGCATGTATTATAATATATGTTACATACATTAATTGCATGTGTCAACACATAGAAGTCAATATTTTTCCTTTTTGTCCAAAAAAGGATTACTTTTCTTACATGATAATAATAGCTGCCAAATGTTATATCATTATGTGCCAGACACAGTTGATTTGATCCTCAGAATAATCCTAAAAGGTAAGTGCTAATATCATCCCCATTTTACAAATGGATAAACTGAAGCAAACAGGTTAAGGGACTTGATCAGGTTAAGTGACATAGCTTGTAAGTGTCTGAGGTCACATTTGAACTCAGGTCTTCCTAGCTCCAGGCTGGGTACTCTCTCCATTGGGCCACCTAGAAGCCATATAGCAAATGTGGCTTGCTCAAGGTCAACCAGCTAATATGTGTTTGAGACCAGATTTGAACTTAGGTCCTCCTGCCTCCAGGGCTGATGCTCTAATCACTGTGCCACCTAGCTACCTGATGAAATTAACCCTGACTGCCTTGCATATAGGACCATCTCCAGTGTCCTGATTCATATCTGACCACTGGACCCAGATGGCTCTGGAGGAAAAAGTGAGACTGGTGACTTAGCACAGCATCCCCTCATTCAAATCCAATTCATGTGTTTGTCATGGCATCACCTCTCTGATGTCATGGTCTTCTTCAAGAACAAAGGGCAAGCATCATTATAATACATGTCAAATGATGGAGAGTAACTAATTAAAAAAGGGTTTTTCAGCTCTGAAAGTCTAAGCAGTATCTTAATTGGAAATTCTCTTAAGAGGGCCTAAATAATTAACACTTGAGTCTCTAATGACTTTAAGAAATAAAACATTAGTAATATGACATTGCATTTCAGAATTTTAATACATAATAATAATTATTGCTTTATCACACTGCTCATTTTGTCTTTCAAATCCTTCTTGTTTTCTACAATACCTTCTGAGGTAAATGAAGCAAGTATTAGCATTCCCATTTTCTAGAGGAGGGAACTTAGGTTTGATTGATTCGCCCAGGATCTCAAATAATAATAAATTCCAAATTTCAACTTGGGTCTTCTGACTCAAAGATCAGTACTCATTCCACAGTTCTAATCTTTCATCCTTCCTCTCTCTCTACAAACTTCATGAATTTTCCTCCAAGAACAGAGAAATACTTGTGTCACAGAAAATAAACAAGGGCTCAGCAATATTATCATTTATTACCAGTTTGTACTCCAGATCACCGGCCCTGAAGATTTTTGGTCAATTAAGCACGAGGTTGCTTCTTCCAAAGCCAGGGCTATTGGTATATGGTGACATGGAGGCTAAATGTTACACATTGCCCAAGTATGATCGCTAAAGGATGCTGCTTGGTCCCTAGTCAATGAATCACCACAAAAACAGAGAACATGATTATAAAAGAATTCAAATGCTCACATGACATCTCCTAGACCTTCAAGCTTCAAAGGACAATACAGATCAGCAAGTACATCCCCATCATTTTATGGATTTGTAAAATCAGGTTAAGAGATTTGTCTGAAATCACACAATGAGTTGGCTTTGGAGCCAGGATTAGAAGAATCCAGTTCCCCTAACATCTGTTCTAGAGCTTCCTTCTGGCTCCCATCTTCTTCCCTACTTCAACTCCCTCCATGATTTTAAAATTACAAAGAAGATTCAATAACTCCACTAAGATTAATTTTAATTTCAATCTGCCAAGATGTTTTTGCATCTCACTTTTTGTCAAGAATATTTGAGCTCTCCTCTTCCTAGTTTCCAGTTGTCTGCAAATTTAATGAGTATATGCACCCAAGCTGTTAAGGAAAGGCATGAATAGAGCAAAGCTGAAGACAGAGCTCTGTGGCAAGCCTCATCCCTGTGTGTTGCTGTCAATCTATTATTAAAGAGCATTTATGATTAGTTATTCAAAATGCTACAAACCTACCTAATCCTATTATCATTTATTTACCTTGCATTTTTTCCATATGGTCCAAAAAAGGCATGCTGGGGACTTTGTTAGAAGCCTTTCTAGAATACAGATATATACTATGTCAGAGATGTTTTTCTGATTTTCTTCTCTGATAGCCAGGTCAAAAAAGGAAAGAAAGTCTGCTATGATTTGTCCTTATTGAACCCATGTTATGATATGGGCATCTAGGTGGTACAGTGGATAGAGCAGCAAGTCTGGAGTCAGAAAGATTTGAGTTCAAATGTGGACTAAGATGCTTATTAGCTGTGAGCCCCGGCTCCTTCCCTTAACTCTGTTTGTCTCAGTTCTTCTTCTGTAAAATGAGCTATAAAAGGGAATGGCAAACGAATTCTATTTCTTTGCCAAAAAAACTCCAAATGTGGTCACAAAAAAAAAGTCAGACATAACAACAAAATATTAGTTGATATTGCTACAGCTTCCCTTGAGTGCCCAAAAATCATTCAGTTAATACTACTGTGAGCTACAGAGACTTTTCTTCAAATAAATATTTTTGGTATTTTTTGTTTTTAGATCATCAAAATTCTTCCTCTTTCCCCTTCCTTCCCTCCCTTCCCACAGAGTCAGCTCTTTTAACAAAGGAACTTCTTAAGAGGGGGAAAAAGGATGAAGACAACTGTAATAATATTATAATCATATATTTTTATCATATATAATAAGTATATTTTAAATATAAAATATGAATGCAACATTCCATACCCAAGCACTTCTCTCCTCTGCAAAGGGATGGGAAGGAAGTATCTTCTCGTCTCTGTTTTTTGGAGCTACGTTTGCTCTTTATAATTTTTCAACATCTATTATTATTTTATGGTAATTGTTCTTTCCATTTATAATGTTGTACTCAGCATACAAATTTTGGATCTATTTACTTCACTTTACATAAGGACATGCAAATCTTTCCATGCTTCTCTATAGTTTTATCATATTTTCTCCATCCCTTACATTCATTGCATGAATATATCACAATTTTAGCTATTTTCCAAATGATGATTCAGTCCCCTGGTATCCAGTCCCTTGATTCCACAGATAATAGGAGCAGCTAGGTGTTGAAGTAGATGGAGCACAAGACTGGGAGTCAGGAAGATCTGAACTCTAATCTGGCCTCAAATATTAAAAAAAAATTTAATTTATTCTGAACTTAATAAAACAAGCATTTCCACAACTTAGTAGAATGGATGGAAATGTTAATTGCACATGAAACTACAAATATATTGTGTACAACTTATTGTTCCTTTTAAATACAAATGAAAGGGGAGCATCTAGATGGTACACTGGATAAAGCATTGGCCCTGGAGTCAGGAGGACCTGAGTTCAAATCTGACCTCAGACACTTAATGATTACCCAGCTGTGTGACCTTGGGCAAGCCACTTAACCCCATTGCTTTAAAAAAATACATATGAAAGTTATCATTTAATTTCCTTTTTTTTTAAAATCCTTTTTTCCTTCCTTACCCCCACTCTTTACCCCACCTTAGGGAATGCTACCATTAGACACAAATATATGTATATATATATGTACATTTATATATATAGATATAGATATACATATGTGTATATGTCTGTGTAATCATTCTATACATGCTTCTATTTATCAGTTCCTTCTCTCCATTCAGAAAGCATCTTCCTTCATAGATCTTTTGTAGTTAATTTGGACATTTATAATAATCAAAACAATCTAGTCACTCAAAGTTGTTCTTAAAACAATATTACTATTACTGTATACAATATTCTCTTGGTTCTACTCATTTTGAACATTATCTTGTGCTAGTGTATTCATGTTTTTTCTAGTGTCATCAAGTTCATCATTTTTTTCCTAACCCAGTAGTATTCCGTCATGATCATTTACCACAACTTGGGTAACTATTCCCCAATTACAGACCTCCCTTAATTTCTAACTCTTTGCCTCCACAAAGAGAGCTGCTATAAATATTTTAGATCATGTACAAGAGAACCCCAAATGGTATTACATAGAGTTGGACATTACTGAAAAATGACTATACTAAACTAACTGAACCACAAATCATTCTGCTATAAATATTTTTATATGTATGTAATCTCTTGGTCAAGTGGCATGGACTATTTAGCCACATTATTTGCATATTTCAAATTGTTTCCCAAAATGATTGTACTAATGCACAAGGCACTGGTGTTACTTTATTTTCACAAACCCTCCAACATAGACCACAAACATCTTTTGTAATCTTTCTCAGTTTACTGCATGTAAGGGGGGAAACTTCAGGTTTGTTTTGATTTGCATTCAATTTGAAGTATTCATATGCTTGTTAATAGTTAACAATTCTTCTTTAGAGAACTATTTGTTTATTCCCTCGGTCACCTGTCTATTTGATTATTAGATTTCTTTAGTCTTTTTACTGCAGAATCAACCTAATCATGTTTTACTTCTCTGAGTAACCTGCACTTAACAAAAATCTCCTTAATTTGGGTAGCCTGCACCTAATTAATCTTGAGAACTACTGGAATAGATACCAAAACTAGAAACATTCAGCTATCAAAATCCTTAGTTCCCACATGCAATATCTTTGTTTCTACTTTTGTAATCAGGGTGGAGGATGGGATGGAGTGGATAGAGGAAGAGAATGACCATCTCTACATTAGAATTTCTTTTTTTAAAAATTTCTTTTTTTATTTATTTTTACAATTATATTAAAGATTATTTTCAACTTTCATTTTTGTAAAATTTTCTTCCTCCCATTTTTCCATTTCCCACCATAGGACAGCAATTAATCTGATATAGGCAATACATGCCTATGGTAGAATTTCAAGGGAGAGCACTGATGAAGATTCCCATCAGAGAAGAACATCAAAAGGGAGAAGTCTAAAGGGTAGAGCTTCACTATTATAGACATCTGAAAGGGAAGTCCATGAGCTAACCATCTTAGAGAATTATAGCTGAGAAGGCACCTTCTAGTCCAGCCCCATTGATGTAGGAACAATATTTATTAGGGCTTCTTTGACATTGGTTAGTGATGTGGATAACTCTTCCTAAATTAAAATCTGGCCTCAGAAACTTATTAGCTGTATGACCCTGGGCAAGTCACCTATATGTAAAATGAACTAAAGAAGGAAATGTCAAATTACTACAGTTACTTTTACCAAGAAAACCCCAAATAGGGTCATAAAGAGATGGACACAAATGAAAAAATTACTGGACAGTAACACAGAATAGGTTAACTATTTTTCTCCTCCAAAAGGCAGAATTCATAGCATATGAATATAGAAATGATAAAATGGTTGATTCAGAATAAACCAGGAAAACCTCTATGAACTGATGTGAAGTGAGTGAGCAGAAACAATTTACACAATGACAAGATTATAACAAAAACTTTGAAAGACTTTATAACTCCCTGTTGACTCCAGAATCTGATATATAATATTCTGTGGTTCAAATCCCTTCATAACCTGCCCCTCCCTATCATTACAGTTGTTTTACACCTTATACTCCACTACCACCACCACCCAGCTCTCCCCCTTCCATAAATATGCTGCAATTCAGTAACACTGTACTTCCTACTATTCCTCAAACAAGATTGGCACATCTCTCTTTCTCATCATCTCTGTCTCTTTAATTTCCTTTATTTCTATCAAAATCTGACTAAAATCCTACCTCCTATAGGAAGGCTTTCATAATTCCTCTTAATACCTTCCACCCTTCCTCTATTGATTATTTTAAATTTGCATTGTATAAGTCTTATTTGCATATAATTATTTACATGTTATCTCCTCCCTTGAATTGTAATCTCAAGAGTAGTAGCTGCCTTTGACCTTTTTTTGCATCACCAGTCCTTGGAACTGGTGATTTACAACTTAACTAATATGGAAATACGTTAAACACAATTGTAAATATACTAGGGAGAGACAGGCAAGGGAGGGTGGTAGAAAAATTGGAACTCATAAACTTGCAAATGGATGAATGTTGAAATGAATGTGGAGAACTTCCTAGACATGCAATTGAAAAAAACATTTTAAGAACTGGTGCAATAGTAAGTGTTGAAACATAGTCAGTGCTTCATGAATATTTATTAAAATTGATATTGATCAATGCAATGATAAACTATGACAGAGGGCTGAAGATGAAACATGGAGCCCACAGAACTGAAAGACTTAAAATTCAAAATGAGAAATAAATTTTTGGTTAAGGTCACCATGGAAAATTGTTTTATTAGACTATACATATTTGCCATAAAGGTCATATTTTTCCTATAAAATGTTTATTTTTCCGTTGGGGGCAGGAGGTAGTAGTAAGAAAATAAAATAAATGTTTGTAAAAATTAATCAATAAAATACAAATAAAAGGCAGAGAATATATCACCGAGACTACTTTGGTCCATGGCACTAAAGTCACAAACCAGTTATCTAAAGATATAAAAAGATTAGCCTATAAAAATTAAGCTTTTCTAAAATTGGTTGGATATTCCACTGGCTTGCCAATCAATGAATGCATCCTTTTGATCCAACCATTCTTCTGCCCAGTCATATTTCATATACTAATGAGAAAGAAATACAGGGAGAAGTATAATGAGCCCCACTTTCCCCTGTAAACTCCTCCTAACAGAACTAGAAAATGTTCCAAATTGAATCATTTAAATTCAAGGAAGAGTCATAGTGAATCATTTTTCCAACCTAGGTCTGCAAAGGGAGACAGAGAAACTGTGGGGGGGGAAATCTGATCAGGAACTCACTCACAAAGAATACTGCAACTCAGGCAGAAGTTGTGTTTGAGAACGAGTAGTTCTCAGTGTGCCTACTGGCACACTGAAACTTCCTATGGGTTGGTAGAAATGTCTACCGACTGATAGCTCTGTCACTCACTACCCAGTTAAGAGTCACAGATCCAAAGTGGACTAAAGAGAGAACCTACACCTAAAGGTGGCAAGATAAAGTAAGAAGCATTCTTGGGGCTTCAGCAATTAATGGAAGAAGATCAAGTTTAGAAACAAGCAATAGCTGCATGACACGACTCCAGCATTGGAGCACAGACTCAGTTCTGACTTCTATCTAAGTCTGAACCATGAAGAATTTAAATTGTTAGAAATTCCACACCAAAGGGAAACTTATACTTCTGTTTCTAGCCTTAAGACCAGCCCAGAACTTCCCTCCAAAAATATTCAGAACCCAACCTTAGTATCAAGTCTGAAACCAGTTGGAAGAGTAAACAAAAAAAGAATCCAACCATAAAAAACAAAAATAAATAAACAAAAAATTATTACGGTAACAGGGATGCCCAAGGTCCAAACCCAGAAGAAAAGAATGTCTCCAAAATATCAAGAAGTTAATCTTCGAAGAAAAATACAGCTTAGAAACAAATTCAACTAAAATTGCTAGAAGAGATGAAGGACATGATTATTTTTTTTTGGTTTTTGCAAGACAATGAGGTGAAGGACAAGATTTTTTGTGATATTTTTTCTTTAAAAGAATTCTGCTATTGCTTAAAGATGCTGAATGGAATTATTGAAGTGCTATGAATTCTGCAAGAATTTTAAAGAGTTTTTTAAAATTTAATAAATGGAATGCGAACACTAAAGGAAAAAAATGAAAACAAGAACTATGGAAGAAGGAGTAGGGAAGGGAATTAATAGCTTGGCATAAGAGGTACAAAGCAATACATTCCCAGAAAAAATGAAATGACTACAAGAGACAATAAGAAATATCAAAACAAGTCAAAAGACTGAAAAAAAAATAGAAGAAAATGTAAAGTATCCCAAATCAAAAACAACTTGCCTGGAAAATGGAGTGAGGAGGAAAACAGTTAAAAGATTATTGGGTTACCTGAAAGCTATAACAACAAAAAAGAAAGAAAGAAAAAGAACCAAGACATTGTCATATTTCAAGAAATCTTACGTGAAAATTTTCCAGTATCTTAGAAACATAAGGCAAAATGGACATAGGAAAAAAAAAACCCAAATTACCTTTAAAAACTCCAAGATAGGGGCGGCTAGGTGGCGCAGTGGATAAAGCACCAGCCCTGGAGTCAGGAGTACCTGGGTTCAAATCCGGTCTCAGACACTTAATAATTACCTAGCCGTGTGGCCTTGGGCAAGCCACTTAACCCCATTTGCCTTACAAAAAAAAAAACTCCAAGATTAAAAACTCCCAAGGAACATATAGCCTAGGCCAATAACAATATATCAAAAATATGAAAAGAACCAGAAATAAAGAATTAAAGTATCATGAAGCAATAATTAGGATCAGACATGATTTAGCAATCATCTCCATAAAAGAGAGTAGAACTTTCTGAAAGTAAAAGAATATATAGGCTTACAGACAAAAATAACTTATCCAGAAAAACTATCATTATCCTATGGGGGGGGGGGGGATTAACATTTAATTAATTTAATTAACCATTGCCTAGTTGACACTTGAGAAATATGTACTGTATTGTATAGTTTTGTGTTGTGTTGTTTTGTTGCATTGAATAGATAAGACAGAAAGGTAGGATCCTTCTGAGAGTGATGCAAATACCCAGTTTGATCGTGCAATTTTCTTTTTGAGACCTAATCATAGAGATCCTCAAATAATATAATTTTTTTATTTTTATGACCTTAGTAATCAATAATAAATAAATACATGCTGTCCACTTTCAAAGAAAGAACTGATGAAATATGAATGCAGGTTTAAGTATACTTTTTTAACTTTATTTTTCTTGGATTTGTATGTTTTTAATCTGTTTTTTTCTTTCATAATATGACCAATATGGAAATGTTTTGCAATTCTGCACATGTATAACATTTATAAAATTGCTTGCTTTCTCAATGAGGTGATGGGTGGGAGGAAAGGTAGAGAAGAATTTGGACCAAACTCACTTTTTTTAAAAAGTGAGTTAAAATATTTACATGTAAATGGGAAAACATAAAATATTAAAAATACCCCAAAGCAGTAAGTACAAATATTTAATACACAAAGAAATTCAAAAAGAGGATTTTAAATGAAGCCATAACTTTCATTAGTACAGCTTACTTTTTAAAATATGTATTCAATTTAGCAAGGTACCAAAATTGTCTTTCTATTGTTTCTGAACTTCATTTTGCTTTATTCTGTTCTGTGTATTTTCTTAATACTATTTTTTTTTCTTTTTGAATCTTTATCAGGAATTCCTTGACTCATCCTTCTCTTCCATTAGAAATCTCTTGCAATAAGTAAGTGTAAATAAACAAAATAAAATTCCACATTGCTCATACCTGAAAATATATGAACCATTCTATACTTCTAGTCCATCCTCTCTCTGTCAAGAGACAGAGGCATGTTTCATCATTAGTCTTCTAAAATCTTAATTGGTCACCACATTGATTTAAGATTTGTTTTCCTTTACCTCAGACCTGGTATCTATGAACTTGTTTCTTAAAAATATTTAGCAAATCTATTTCAACATTGTAATCCACTGTTTTATTTTGTTCATTTAAAACCTTTTTTGAAAAAGTTTCACTAGACTGCCAAAGAGATCACAGACATGAAAAGGTTTAAAAAAAACCCTCTGCTTTACATCATTAAGAACATTGTGTAATGATCACCATTCTCCTCATTTCATTGCTTATTAATTGATATAAGTCTTGCCAAGCTTCTCTGAATCCACATGAATAGTTTTTAAAAAGTTTGGATTTTGTTCAATTGACCAGTAATGAGCCAGGAAAAGTTTTTTGAATTTAGGAATGACTTGAGCAGGTCTGAATTAGCGATTCAGATTTTGCATGTGTGAATCCTTATCTCCCTCCCCTTCCCTTTTCCCAACCATTTGGCTTTGCATTAAAACAGACTTTGCCATCACCCACTCCAAAACTTGACCATGAACTTTTCAGAAGATTGTTTCTTAGATTTCCCTACTTTAAGTTTGGCTGATGAGATGGTACTTGGATGCTTCCTGTGGTGCATGGATGGAGATTATTTCCCTGTTCCTTTGCTAATTGTTTCTAATCCTGATTAAATATTTACTTCTAAAATGCATGTTCCTTACCTGGTCTGCTAGTCAAGCACAAATTGAGTTCAGCTATTTTAGAGAATTCTAGCTTCACTGTGATGAAGGAGTGAACCTAATGAGCCAATTTTCCCTAAAATAGCGCCTCAGTGAATCAATAGTTTGTAGGAGTACAGAGTTGAAGAGACCTATAGACTAGATAAATAATAAGATCAGAGAGTCCAGTAATCATCACTTTGGAGTATTTTCCATTTCCTCTAATCCTTTCCCAAGGGCAAACTTATCCCCTTCAATCTTGGACCCAGAAAAAACACAGTAAATTTTTCAAAGGGAGAGGACATCCTCTGGCTAAAATTCAAGTTTGGCTCTTGACCAAAGTCTCAAACTTAACTACTACACATTTTCCCATTCCTGGATTTGGATACAATTGGTTTGGAAAATCTCTGGATACTCTGGGTTCATGAGGATACATGAGGAACTTCTTGTCTCATTTTTTTCTTAAAAAAGTCTTCAGATCTGATTATTGAAAAACAATCTTATTTCTAGTTTATTTCTAGCTTTCCTAACAAAGTAATGTAAATGATGACTTCCTAATCTCAGGATTCCCAGTTCTATAGGTTCCAAAACACCTGCTGGGAGGTACAAAGACCTATATAAGATGTGACCTCTATGCTATTAGATTCTTCTGACACTGTCTTCCTGAGTTGACTATAAGGTATGATCCTCATCAATCAATCAATAGTTACCTGTTAAGTGCTACTCTGTTCTAAGAATTAACCTAGGTTCTGATTGTGAAAAGAGGAAAAATAAATTATAATCTTTAC
Source organism: Macrotis lagotis (assembly GCF_037893015.1). NCBI lineage: Eukaryota > Metazoa > Chordata > Mammalia > Peramelemorphia > Peramelidae > Macrotis > Macrotis lagotis. The sequence goes on along the minus strand of NC_133666.1, from coordinate 600,312,105 downwards.
CCTTAAGGATCTTACATTGTTTTAGGGGATATTACATGCAAAGTCAATCAATCAATATTTATTAAGTGTCTACTATGTGACAGTCATTTTGCTAAGTACTGGGGACACAAAAGGAGGTAATAGACAGTCCCTGCCCCTCAGTGAGATTGCAATCAAATGAGGCAGAAAAGATGAAAACAAATACATACCCCCATGTATATACATACAAATTTATATAAAGCAAGCTAAATACAGGAAACATAGCAAAAAAAATAACAGAGGGAGGTACTAGAATGATGGGTGGTGGGGAAGGCTTCTGTTTAGAGAGTGGAATTTTAGCTGGGACTTAAAAGAAAATTAGGGAGTTCACCAGTCAGAATGGAGGAGGGAGGGTGTTTCAGATATGGGGGACAACTGGATAAAATGCCTGGAACCCAAAGGAGAGTCTTGTTTGAGGATCAATCAGAAGACTAGTATCACTAGATTAAAGAGTATGTGTTGAGGAAGAATATTGAAAAGACAAGAGGGGGCTAGGTTCCGAAGGAATTTAAACTTGGGAAATGGAGCATTTTTATGTGATTCTGAGGAGCCACTGAAGTTTATTGAGTGGGGAGGTGACATGACAGGATCTTCACTTTAGGAGAATCACTGAATTGAGGATTGATTGGAGTGGGGAGAGGCAGAGCATTGGAAATGTCAAAGAAGAGAAGTTGGAGAATTTGAGAGATGGTAAAAAGATGAAACTGGCAGGTCTGAGCCACAGCTTGGCTAAGGAAGGTAGAAAGATAGTGGGGAATTTAGAATGACTCCTAGGTTGTGAGGCCTGAAGAACTAGGAAGATAGTGTTGCCTTCTATAGTAATATGGAAAATAGGAGGGGGAGAGGGAGAGAAAATAGTTCTATTTATGAAATATTGAATTTAAGATGTCTATTGGACATCTAGTTCAAGATAATTAAAGGGCAATTAAAGATGAGAAGTCAGTAAAGAATTTTACTGGAGAGGAGAGAAAGGAGAGAGAGATAAGAGAATCTTTAGATTAGGAAAAGTAAGTCTATGGGAACCGATGAGATCACCATGTAAGAAATATAAGGGAGAAAAGAAGGGGTACCTAAGGTTACAGGATATGACCTGAATGAGAATTCAGTAGAGGAGAAAGAGAAGAAGAGGACAGATAGGTAGGTGGAGAACCAAGAGGGAGTGGTATCCTGAATTTTTCATGCAATATTACTGAAAGATAAATTGTACAAGCATTATTATCCATATTTCATAGAAAAGAGAAGTGAGACTCAAGCCAAATGACTTTCCTATGATCATACAAGCTGGGTTTCTAAACCAATTCTCCTAACTTTGGGTTCAGTACTCTTTCTACATTGTCATATTATCTAATATTCATACAAAGGTCACTTCTCAAATGCTGCTCATTAATGTCCCCACTCCTTAGTATGGAATTCAAGTTCACTGCAATCTGACCCAGCCCTCTTCAGCTAGTCTCATTTCCCATAATTTTCAACCCAAATTTCTCTAATATTGTCCCTCTGAAATTTTCTCCTCTGACCTTGCTTAGAAATAAAGTTAGTGAGTTAGAATGACCCAAATTCAAAAAATGGCCTCAGACACTAGCTAGGTGGCCCTGGGCAAGTCATCTAATAATTCTGTTTGCCTCAACTTCCTCATCTATAAAATGAGCTGGAGAAGGACACAGCAAACTACTTCAGTATCTTTGCCAAGAAAATCCCAAGGGTTCAGACATAACTGAATAACAAAACAATATTTCTATAGGAATTTAAAATTTTCAAAACCTTTCCCTCACAATAGCCTCTTGAAGTAGTTAATACTTCTATTATTACACGTGTTAATAGATGACAAAAGTGAAACTCATGTCCAAGGCCACACAGCTAGTTGGTGGCAAGGGTAAAGCTCAAACCAGTGTCTTCTAATTCCAAATCCAGTAGTGTTCTCCCAAAACTCAAGGGGAAACTACATTTATGAATCCAAACTGAGCCAGTAAATGAACCAATCAATAACAATTTTATAAGTTGCCATCTATTAATTTAATTATTGACTGATAAAGAGTTCTCAAAAAAGTGGATTTGCCACTCAGAATTATCTTTGATGGGATTTGGTAAGACAATCAGTCTGCCTTTTTCTATCTTCATGTTTTCTACAGATCAGGATTAATTGAAGGTCAGGATTTTGAAAGCTCAGTAGGGTAGACCACAGTCAGCATGGTTGAGTTGAAGGAGAAAGAAGAGATAAGAAAGTAATCTTTTTCCAAAGTATATGTGTGCGTACAAATATGTGTGTTGTATGTATACATGTATGTGTCTTTGTATGTGTTCATATAAATATAAATGTATCTATGTACATATATATGTGTGTGTATGTCAGTTATCATTATCCAGTTGTCCCCCATATCTGAAACACCCTCCCTCTTCCACTCTGACTGTTAAACTCCCTAATTTTCTTTTAGTTCCCAGCTAAAATTCCACCCTCTACACAAGAAACCTTCCCCACCACCCTTCATTACAGATTGATGCATTTGACTTTTGTGGTTATCCAAGAGTTCTTTTTTTAAAACCAAATTACCTAGGACACATAATTTTAAATCACCAATATGCAGTTGAAATTAATTTATGAAATATTTTCCTCTCTGACAGATGTAAAAACAGTGTGAAAGTACTGGAAAAGACATTGAAAGTGTTCAAAGGGGGCAGCTAGGTGGTGCAGTGGATAGAGCATCAGCCCTGCAGTCAGAGTACCTGAGTTCAAATCTAGCCTCAGACAATTTATTAACTGTGGCCTTGGGCAAGCCACTTAACCCCATTGCCTGGCAAAAACTAAAAAAAAAAGTGTTCAAAGAAAGAGTAAGTATAGAGTGAAGCATTTTCCAGGATCCTTGACACAGATAGTATTTTATCTAGAACACAAATTATTTATTATAGCATAGGATATCACAGAGAATTCTTAAAACATTCAAAGTTAGAACATAGATTGTCCCACCTGGAAGAGACCTTAAAGGTCATCTAGGCTAGACCCTCATTTTATAAACAAGGAAACTGAGTCTCCTCCATCATCCAAAAACTCTCATTTAATCAAACCATTCTTAATATTATCTCCTTTTTGTGACTAAAACTCCTTAAGAAGAACAAATGTTTCTAAATCCTTTCCTCTTAACTCTTTTCCATCTGAGATCTGACATCTAATCTCTGACTTCTAATTTCATCTAACTAAATGAGGATACCAAAGTTGAAGATAAGAGACGAAAAGTCAACAAAGAGATTAGGGCTGGCAAAATAGATTAGGTTAAGAATCATTAGCATAGAGATGATAATTGATAATTGAATTATCTGTTCTGTTGTCTTCAGGGTTACTATGATATTCTTTTTTTTTTTTTTTTTTTAGGATTTTTGCAAGGCAAATGGGGTTAAGTGGCTTGCAGCTAGGTAATTATTAAGTGTCTGAGACCGGATTTGAACCCAGGTACTCCTGACTCCAAGGCCGGTGCTTTATCCACTACGCCACCTAGCCGCCCTCACTATGATATTCGTTTAGAGGCAGTCAGGATGCCCAGGTTCACACAAGTAATAATCTGAGACTTGAACTCAGATTGACCTGACTCTAGGAACAGTGAGTGCTCTATCCACTGCACCACCTAGGTAACCCGACTAATGTTCTTTTGATTATCAAATTTAAAGGTTATTTGTTTTTTTTTTATCAATGCTTATACTACTTGATCTCTCTGAAATCTTTGATACTACCAATTACCCTATTTTCCCTCTTCCCTCTAGGTTTCCATGATACTTCATTCTGCTACTTCTTCAACTCCGTATCTGAATTGCTCCTTCTCAGTCTCCTCTGCTACATCTTCATCCAGGTCACTTCTGCCAGTTGTTGATGCCCCCAAAGGATTCTGTCCTGTGGCCTCTTCTTTTCTCTTGCTAGAATATCTCATCAGTTCCCATGGATTCAATTATCATCTCTATACTCATGATGTTTAACTTAAATTTATTTTATCCAGCCCTAACTGCTAATTATCCAGCCCACACTTCTAGTGTCTCATCTTTAACTATCTATAAAACATCTTGCACATGATAAATGGTAGATGTCAAACTCAGCAAATCCAAACTCAAACTCATTATCTTAAACCTTCCCTACTTCCAAACTTAACTAATAGTATCAAGAACTACATTGTCCTATGGGTCACCCATCTTCAACTGGTCACCGTCCATACTCTTGCTCTCCTAGTTTTAGCTTTTCTGAACCAGGTAGGAGAGGTCATTTGCGGCCTTTTTGCTTCATCTCTCTCTTACCTAGCCTTAATCACCAAATGGGTGTTGCCTCAGTCAAACGGCCAAAATCTCCCACTTGATCCAGGGCCATGTCCAGTCATCCTGATCCATATCTGACCACTGGCCCCAGGTGATTCTGGAGGAGAAAGTGAGGTTAGTGACTTAGCACAGTGCCCCTTCACTCAAATCCAATTCATGTACTTGTCATGGCATCACCTCCCTGATATCATGGTCTGCTTCAAGAATGAAGGACAAGGGGTAGCTAAGTGGCACAACGGATAGAGCACAAGCCCTGGAGTCAGAAGGACCTGATTTCAAATCCTGTCTCATATACTTAATAATTACCTAGCTGTGTGACCTTGGGCAAGTCATTTAACCTCATTGCTTTGCAAAAAACAAAGAATGAAGGACAAACAACATCTATACCTATATTCATTATCAAGGCTTATCCATTTTATTTTTGCAACATTTCTCGCATATGCTTCCTTCTCTCCTATGACATTGTTACCATGCTGGCAAAAGTCCTCATCATTTCACATATCTGGATTATTGAAATAGCCTGCTGGTATCAAAGTAATCTTCCCAAAGCGCAGGTCTGACCAGGTCACACACACACACACACACACACACACAGAGAGCTATCTAAGGACAGACCTTCTCAATATTCCTCAAATAAGGCATTCCATCTACAGCTCTGGAGATTTTTCTCTGGTGGTCACTAGCACCTGGACTGTGCTCCTTCTTCATCTCTACCTCTTGACTTCCTTCAAGCCCCAGCCAAAATCTTACTTTCTACAAAGAAGCCACTTCTGATTCCTCTTGATTCTAGTGTCTTTCCTCTGCTAATTATTTCAAACTTATCTTGTATATAACTTGTTTGTACCTGATTTTTTGCTTGTTGGCTCTTCCATCTTGTGAGCTCCTTGAGGGCAGGGACTGTCCTTTGCCCTTTGTGGCTCTACTGGCTGGCACATAGTAGGCACTTAATATTGACTGACTGGAAATGACTTTTTTTCCCAACTCATATAGCTAATTAATGATAGCCATTACTAGGGAATCTCATTAGAGATTTTCCTAATAGTAGCGAACAGTTATTAGTTTTGCAAAGTGCTTTACAATTATTTATATATATATATGTATATGTATGTGTATTCACACACGTATTTTGATTTGATTTGTTCAGTCCTTCCAGCCATGTCCAAATTTTTGTGACCACATTAGGATTTTCTTGGCAAAACTATGATGGTGGTTTGCCATTTTTTCTCCAGTTTATTTTACAGATGAGGAAACTGAGGCAAACAGGATGAAGTGACTTGTCCAGGATCCATTTGAACTCTTGATTCCAATCCAGGGCTCTCTCTAATATACCACTCGTGTGGGCAATCTCATTAACCAGTTGACTGACACACTGGAGAGGTCAATTTTTTATATGAGCAGTTATACAAGAGAAAAATTATTTTGGAGACTAAAAGTCTGTAGTTGTTTTCTGTTGATTTCCTGGTCTGTAACATATATTAGCTAGTTGCCAGACTAGTGACTTGACCCATGTGGTACATTGATTTTGGCTGGCTTTATACAGCTTAAAAATATAAAGTGATATACATATATATGTGTGTATGTATGCATACATGTATGTGTGTATATAATTTCTGTATAAAAATACTCGGGGAGACTAAGAAAAGGAAGGGGAAAAACAGATAATGTATTTATCAGGGCAGCTAGTTGGTTCAAGTAGCTAAAGCTCTAGGTCCAAAGTGAGGAAGATCTGAGTTCAAATCCTATCTCAGAGATTCACTAGATGCATGACCAGGGCAAGTTTCTTAAACTCTATCCAATACGCTATCCAATACCAGAAAACTCCATTTGGGGTCACAAATAGTTGGACACAACTGAACCATATCAACAATATATTTATAAACAGAAGAAGACTTAGACTGGATTATTTCATAAACATTGGACTCATTTCTCCTTTTCATCAATGTGAATTAATGAGGTCCTCATAGGCAGAAACCTACAGAATAATATTTTTCCAACCAGGGTGATGGTTGTTCCCTACTGTGTGAGAAAACATGATCTGACAGAATCCTAGAGTCAAAGAGTCTGAGGAAGACATCTAGAGCAAGCAGGTCCCTGGACAGGAATCCACTCCACAGCATTCCTGAAAGTCATCATCCAGTCCGTGTTGGAACAATCTCCTGACAGGGAGCTCACCACCTCTCAAAGTAGTCTATTCCACTTTTAAAAACAATAACTGTAGGAAGCATTTCCTCACATCAATCACAATCAACGTCTTTACAATTTATAATGATGAGAGGAGAGGTCAGGACAGAACAGGACAGGACCGGAGAGAGAGAAAAGGATAGGACAGAGCAGGAGAGAAGAGAGGATATCAGAGGGGAGGGAAGAGAAGAGAAGAGAAGACAGGGCAGAAGAAAAGAGAGTATATCAAAGGAGGGGAAAGGAGGAAAGGGGAGCAGAGGACAGGACAGGACAGGACAAGAGAGAAGACAGGAGAGCAGAGGAGGAGAGCAGAGGAGAGGAAGAGGAGAGGAAGAGGAGAGGTCCTTTATAACCTTGCTATTCTATGTTCTAAATTCCAAATCTCATTTAGATGTAACAGTTTCTGACTCAGCTCTTTGGATCTTACACTGTTATCTCAAGGCTCTATGTACCTGGAACCAGGTGGGAACTCAGGGACAGGTCATCATATGTTTAGAGCTAGAAGAGACCTTAGAGGAAATTTTCTCCACACCTATACTTTACAAAGGAACAAACTGAGGCATAGGAGGCTAAGTCCAACCCAGGTTTGCCCAGGTAGAAGTGGCAGAGGTATGTGATGAATTCCACACCCTGTATCCCGAGAAGGTACTCTATGAGCTCCTTCTCATGGTTGGAATACATAGATGCTGCCTAAGGACAAATGATGGAGAAGGAAGAAAATGGGTAGAGGGCTGGCTCTGAGGAAAGAGAAGAATAATATGTTTGTTCCTGAACAAAAAGAGGCCCATTTAGCTCCCTTCCCCACGTGTACTTCCTCTCTCATAGGCAGGGGGGGGCCTGCAGCTTTGCAGACACAGCTCTGACATTTGCTAGTAGAATTTCTCTAAGAGCTGCCTTGGGCTGGCTCCCAAGCAAGGGCTGGGCTAGTGCTTAGCCTAAGAACCTAAAGGACACCCTATGACTTCTCTGATAGCCCTGGAGAGATAAGCCTTGCTTTGGGGCTCAGGAGATTGGATTCAAATCCTGATTCTGCTTCCCCTTGTCTTTGAGTTACTTCTTCTTTCATTGTAAAAAGATAGAGATCTCTGATTTTATGAAACTATTCTTACCTCTTAGAGTCTCAATAAACTCCAGTGACTTCCTATCATTTCCAGGCTCAAACATAAAAGACTGTTTGACATTCAAAACTCTTCATAAGCTCACCCCTGTCACCTTTCCAGTCTTCTTGGACCCTACTCTATAACCCATGCTTTTCAATCCACTGGCACTGTCCTCCTGGCTGTTCCAAGAAAAAAAGCACTACACTTCTTTTCGATCCAAGCATTTTTTTTTCTTTTAGGTTTTTGCAAGGCAAATGGGGTTAAGTGGCTTACCCAAGGCCACACAGCTAGGTAATTATTAAATGTCTGAGACTGGATTTGAACCCAGGTACTCCTGACTCCAGGGCTGGTGCCTCATCCACTGTGCCACCTAACCGCCCCAATCCAAGCATTTTCTCTGGCTGCCCCTATACCTAGAATATTCTCTCTTGCTCTTGACTATTGACCTCCTCTCAGCTAAAATCCTTTCTTTTACTAGCCTTCTCTAAATCCTCTTAATTCTAGTGCCTTCTCTCTATTATTTCCTATTTATCCTTTATTTAGCCTGTTTTGGATGTTATACATACCTCTGTGTATACACATGTTACATGCATATATGTATATACATATTCTATATAATATAGTATATACAATTTGTTGTATATAGATAGATATAGATATAGAAATAGATATATATACAGATATAGATATAGATATAGATATAGATATAGATATAGATATAGATATAGATGATATAGATATTTGTTTTCATATTGCCTCCCCTCATTAGATTGTGAGTTCCTTGAGGTCAGGGACTATTTTTTGCCTCTTTTTGTATCTCCCAGCCCTTAAAACAGTGCCTAACACAGAGTAAGAGTTTAAGAAATTTCAATGATTTATTAACTCTTTGAACTCTCAATAACTGGAACTGGGAGTTGCAGCAGCCAACCCTGGTTCCAGCCTTGAGGAGGGGTGTGCTTGACCCAGTACCACAGTGAAACATCACACCCTACAAGCTAAAGACTGACTCATCCATCAGCTGTGCCAAGATCAAAAATGAATTCGACTTGATTGCTTGCCTTATTGTGAGATCTTATGGACTTCAGGTCCATAGGATGAGGCTCCTTTGCTGAGACAGACACCTTGAATAATTAATCCCAAGATTTTTTTCTGAGACTCTTGATAGTATCTGGAGTTTACCTAATTCTGTTTTTTTTTTTCCTCCTGAGCTTAGCTTGTTTGTCCCATGATTGGGGGAAATTATCTTTAGTCTAGAAAAATGGCTACTAGAAAGTAGGTTGCCCCCCCCATCTGTAAGACTTTCTCTAATCACCTGTCTCATAGATTGCTTGGCCTCCTGAATTCAAATCCCACCTTATACAGGAAACCTTTGCCATTTCTTCCCCCTCCTTCCCATCTGCTGCTACTGCCTTCCTTTTACAAATGACCTTCATGCAGCTAATTATTTATTATTTATTTAATAGATTATTTTATTATAATTATTTATGTACTTAATTATTTGCATGGTGCTCTCCTGCATTAGAATGTGAGATACTTAAAGGTAAGGGACTATTTTGCATGTCTTTGTATCTCCAATGCTTAGCATAGCACCTACTCCAAAGTAAGAGCTTGATGGTGTTTGTCCTTTATTCTCAAGGAAGACCACGGCATCAGGGAGGTGATACCTTGATTTGGAAGAGTTGAATTTGAGTGAGGGGATGCTGTACTAAGTTACCAGGCTCATTTCCTCCTCCAGAGCCAAATGGGTCCAGTGACTAGATAAGAATCAGGATGCTTGGAGTGGTCTTGGATGAGAGGCCCAAGGTCAACAACTCTCAGTAAGTGTCTGAGGCCATATTTGAACTCAGGTCCTATGCTCCATGCACTGCCGTTTAGCACAATGGAGTAATAGGTTAATAAATTCTTGACCAATTAAGAACAAGTACCCTGAAAGAAAAGATTGGTTCCTCCACTGATGGTTTTGGATTTACTCCCCTTTTACCACCCCAGAGAGGAGCAAATGAGCTTATTTACTTCCCTACTGTATGGTACTCCCCTCCTCTTTGTCTTTTTTCAATTTGTCACACAACCCTAAGTAGCAGATGGACAGGACATGCTGATGCCACATCACAGTCAGACTATGCCAACTAACCAACTCTGTTAGTTGTTGCACACTCTGGTTTGGGAGGAAGGAATCAAAAGATCTCTATTGGAATGGAAGCAGTTTTCCTTTTCGCCCAGTGATTATCTCTATGACCTTAGGCTAATCAAACTTCCTGGGCATCAGTTTCACAGGGATAATAGGATCTCAGAGCTAAAAGGAATCTTAGGAATGGTCTTGCCTAACATCTCATTTTACAAAGGAGGAAAGTGAGGCCCATTTTGGTCCTTTTCTGTTTACTCCCATTCATATATACTCCCAAATGGTCTACCAGAGGTAGTCCATATTGTTCACTCTGTTCCCCTTTTCATTCCTTTTCATAGATTGACTCCCCGGTCTGGAATATAACTCCTCCCCTTTCTCTCTTAGAATCTTGCTTCCTTCAGACCTCAGCTCAAGTGAAACCAATGTCAGGGATACCAACTTTTCTCTTGCATACCTCTTAGCTTTTCAGTAAATCTTATTATGCTCCCTATTCAGTATCAAAGGAAATAAACTTTAGAATTTCACAGGAATATGTACATAAAAATTAAAATTTAGAAATTAGTTAATTTCAAAAGACAATATAATCATTTATTAAATAGTGTTCATGACTCCTTAATAAACTTCTCACACTATCTGGGGTAAGTATGTATACCTCCAGCTGGGAACTTCTATGAAACCTCTCTTGATCCATTCCCCTCCCCATTTCCTCTTCTCTGCCTTCTCAAATTAGTTCATAATTACTTATCTGTAAAAATTTTATAAACTCATCTCCTAAACTATAAGCTCTTTGGGATCAGAGGCAGTATGGGACTTCTTGTCTTTATAATCCTAGTTTTGACAGAGGCTTACATGCTTAATAAATACTTTCTGAATTTATCAAATTGGAAAAAAGTTTTATGATTGAGAACAGAAATTTTCTCTTTTGTCCCTTTTGCCATTTTTTTGCCATTTTGTCTCTTTTGCCATTTTTCTAGACTAAAAGTAATTTCCCCCAATCATGGGACAAAACAGAATTTTCTCTTTTCTTTTCCTCAAGCAAACAATCATTTTGGAAGTATCTTAAAAACCTAGAACCATATTGTACATTGACTTTTTTGCTTTTTAAAAGAAGTTTAATTCTAAATTCAGAGTGGTGTGGTTCTTCCCCCCCCCCCTTCAATGTCTTTGCCATTTTGTCTAAACCATGGAATTGTTTTCAAAAATTTGCTAACACTGGGGCAGCTAGGTAGTGCCATGGATAGAGCACCAGCCCAGGAGACAGGAGTACATGGGTTCAAATCAGGCCTCAGACAATAATTACCTAGCTGAGTGGCCTTGGGCAAGCCACTTAACCCCATTTGCCTTGCAAAAATATAAAAAAATAAAGTTTAAATTTCAGTTGAGAGTTGGGGGATGTGGAGTCACTAGAGATTTGATGAGAATTGAAAAGGTCTGGAAAAGCCACTCTGGTGAGTAGAATAGTAGGTCAGTTAGGAAAGACTGCCTTCCCACAGTAAGGATCCAGTTGAAACCATGTAAATAAGTTCATAATAGACCTAGTTAGAATGCTTTCATGATCTTCTCCATCTCAGTTTTGGAGCCCATGAATAAGAGCAAAGGTGGTGAATCGTGAAACTGATACAAGACTGGAGTCTGGTCAGACAATATCTTCAACAGGATAAAAGGACAAGGGACTTGAGAGAAGAAGATAATGTAAATTTGAATTAGGAAAAAGTGTATATAGAACAGGAGTGCTAAGGATCTTGGAAAAAACTGAGGGGTAGGGAGGAATTAGAAAATGGGAAAAAGTTAAAGAATTGGCTTGGGTTTTTTAGGCACAGGGAAAGATGGAATGATAATAAAGTCTGATCAGATAAAAGTTCATCAACGTGGAAGTAGAATGCTTATGGGTGATGAAAAGATCAAGGATATGACTATCTCTGAATATAACTGAGGTTAAATAGAGGGTTAGATCAAGAGCAATTAATAAGTTGAGGAACTGGGAAGTCATTTTGATCTTTTTAATTTCTAACAAAAATGCAACTTGAATAATCATTTTATATGACTCATGTTATATTTCATTTATGATTAATGGAAAAATGTTTTAAAAAAATCTTCAAATAGGGGTGGCTAAGTGGTGTAGTGGATAAAGCACCGGCCCTGGAGTCCGGAGTACCTGGGTTCAAATCCGGTCTCAGACACTTAATAATTACCTAGCTGTGTGGCCTTGGGCAAGCCACTTTAACCCCATTTGCCTTGCAAAAAAAAAAAAACCTGAAAAAAAATCTTCAAATAAACCTAACTGACTTCTGGCTACAATTTTTTAATTTATATGCTCACCATTTTTTCTGATAAGACTGAAAAATATTTGATGGCTTTTAACTCAAGATATATTTGTGAAAGTTGTATTTTGGTACTTGTTGCATTGAAATCTATATCTCAAAACAAGTTTTGATGTGTAACTGGATCCAATGTCCTAATTTTCACCAATTCAACCAAACCTCCAATTTCTGAAAGCTGCAAAACACACTAGCCACTATCTCATTCAATGACTCAATAATAATCAGGAAGAATATATAAAGACTGAGTGTTTCATATGTATACATTATTATTTTTCAAATAGCTATAAAAGTTTCACTATTTAAGTGGAACTGGAATATCATCAATAATCATAAGAGTGACCTTGTATATTGCTTTAAGGTTTGCAGAATGCATTACTTATAGTCACATATCATTCTCAAAAAAAAAAATCCTGGGAGGTAGGTGATAGTATTATCCCACTTTACAGATGAGGAAACTGAGGCAGTTAGAAGCTAAGTGACTTGCTTAAGGTCACAGAGCTGGTTGAGTGTCTGAGTCAGGATTCACATTTGTGTCTTCTTGATTCCTAAGCCAGGACTGAAACCGTTTTGCCACCTACCTGCCTCATTAATGCAGACATTGCTTTCAGTTATGCAGACTGCAAACTATCCACAACTCCTTAGCCTGTGTCTCTTGTTTATGTCCTCCAAATCCTCCATGGAGATTTCTACAAAAAGTGATGGAGGTCTCCCTCTGGCTCTCATATTATGTAAGTATCAAATCAGCCCATGGGCTATTCATCTATCATCCCTCATTCTCTCTGCAATCATGACTGACCTATATCCTTTTCCAAGCATGTTTGTCTTTGACTAATCTTTTATCTCACTTAATGTAATTCTTCACTGATAGCACACTGAAGCTTTATTCAGACTTTATTATCATTCCATCTTTCCCTGTGCCTAACAAACCCAAGCCAGTTCATTGTGTAGGTGCTGATATGATTAATGAAACATATAATTATTTCTAAAGTCAGAGTAACTTTGAGAGCATGTATTTTCTCAATTGATGGGTATTAATGATACAACCACTATTAAGTGGGAGATCCACAAACTATTTTGGAATTTAAAGGTTCCTCATACTTTAGCTATGTTCTAGATAAATGCAGCCCCCTTTATTATTTCCCACCCTTTTTAGGATCTGCTCCAAGATCAAGGCACAGCTAAAGTCAGCATATACTCAAAACCACAACTTACAAGCCCTTGCAGATACTTCTTTTACCAGACACTGATTTTTATATCACCAGTTGCCTCTTGAACATTTCAAACTAACCATCTTGAAGCCAACTTAAGCTCAATTTGTTTAGAACTGAACTCATTGTCTTTCCCCCTAGAGCCTCCTCCTTTCTTTCAACCTTCTTTCAAACTTATTTCCCTTGACAGCACTATCATCCTTCCATTAAGTCAGGAGGCAGTCAACTAACAACTATTAAGTGCCCTCTATGTGCTGGTTACTGTATTGAGTTCCAGAGATACAAAGAACAAACAAAAACATCCAGTTCCTCTTCTCAAGGAGTTCACAGTTTAATGTGGAAGACAATAAGCAAGCAAATAAGAACAAATCAAATTTAAACAGTTTAAACTGAACATAGTCTCAGAAAACATAAGAAAAGACTTCTTGTAGAAGTTAGGACTTTAACTAAAGCTTGAAGAAAGCCAGGAGGTTTCCATGTTTTGGGGAGAGTTTTTGAAACTGCCTGGAAGTCTAAGGATGGAGGGTTTCCCATTTCATTCAATCAACTCTAAAATTCATCAGAGACCTTTGAAAGTGTCCTTGGATGGCTTCTTCTGACCATCATGAGAGCCCTTGTTAAATAGTCTGTTAGGCAAGCATAAATTTGGCATCAAACTATGTGGACAGTCCATCAGAATTCAACAGAGTTTGAATGCTTTGGTAGTTTAGTGAGAGAAAGGAGCTCAGTGTCTAGCATCTTCTCCTGCCAGGTGATCTTCAGAATCTTAAGATAATTCAAATAGAATCCACTGGTATCAATTTCCTGGCATGGCACTGGTAGACCACTCAGGTTTTATAGGTATGCAGCAAGGAGATCAGCACAATGTCTCTATACCCTTTCAGTCTGATGGTCAGTCTAATACTTCTTCCGAACTCTCACATTTTCCTTTGGAGCTTCCAAACACTGAGATAGCTCTGGCAATGCATGTGTCAACCTCCTTATCAATGTGTAACTCCTAGGAAAGTACATTGCTAAGGTAAATGAATTTATCCACAATATTCAAAACTTCTCCATTTACTGTAACTGATGGGTCCCCATGTGTATGGTGGTGTGTTGGCTGATGGAAAACCTGCATTTTCCATATTATAATTTTGGCAATAGGAACAATACTCCCTCCTGTCTTTTGAGTAGCTTGATTTTAGAATCAGTGCTTGAAGGGCTATGGTCTGAGAGGCTGAATGCCCAATAAACTTCCCCTTATTATGAGAGGTCAGTGTGATGTATTGAAAAGAGCTATGAGGCTCTGGCTTATAGGTATCAGCACTTAGTTCAGCCCTCTCATGGTACAGATGAAGAAACTACTGCCAAGAAAGGTTGATTGATATGCCTTAGCCCAGAGAACTTATAAAGGAAAAGAGCCAGGATTCAAATGCTGGTCTTTTACCTCCTAAGCCAGGAACCTTTTTTTTTTTTTGCAAGGCAGTGGGGTTAAGTGACTCGCCCAAGGCCATGCAGCTAGATAATTATTAAGTGTCTGAGGTTGGATTTGAACTCAGGTACTCCTGACTCCAGGGCAGGTGCTCTTTCCACTGCACCACCTAGCTGCCCCACCAGGAACCATTTTATTTCATAATGTTTATCTTTTGTTTTCAACACTGTTCCTTCCTCCCAGAGTAACCTTTTTCTTTGGAGGCCTTACTTTTCACAAGTATGTAATGAAAAAGCTGGACCAGATAGTCTCAGAGTTTTGTTCCAGGTCTAGGTCTAGGTCTAGGTCTAGGTTGAGAGACAGACAGGCAGAGAGAGAGAGAGAGAGAGAGAGAGAGAGAGAATTTCTCTTTGTGTGTGTGTGTGTGTGTGTGTGTGTGTCTGTGTCTGTGTCTGTGTCTGTGTGTGTCTGTGTCTGTGTCTGTGTCTGTGTCTGTGTCTGTGTCTGTGTCTGTGTGTGTCTGTGTGTGTAACTAGAGCATGGGCCCTGGGATCAGGAGGATCTGTGTTCAAATTCAGCCTCTATGCAAATGTTTCCCAGATCAAACTCACCAGCTGTGTGACCTTGGGCAAGTCACTTAACCCCATGCAAAGATTAAAAAAAAATTGTCCAGGGACTTTATTTTTGTCCCTGACCAGTCCCTCCCAAAACTCAGGGTCAGGGAAAAACTTGCCTTGTAGAGCAGAGGATAGCAAGCCTAAGCTTGTTCAGGCAATAGAAATCTTCCTTTGTGTGCAGAAATTTCACTAAACCTTTTCTCTTTCTGGTTCTCATCTGGCAGATATTATCAGGGCTATACATTTATTCCATAAAGAATGAAGTCCCCATCAGATTGACCTGTCATATCAAGGATTAATAAATAGGAAGAATAAAGCAAGTCATAAGGTAGGGTACATGAGAGACCCAGAGGTCTCCCTGAGCTTTCTCCTGGTCCAAAAAAATGGCTTCACAGGACTTGACACTTTTCATCTGGGGCTTCCTTGAGAAATCTGCTAACCAAGGGTCTCAAGAGGCTCCTCATTGAAATCCAGGTTTCCCCTATCCTAAAAAAAAATCTCATCTGATCTGACTGTCCTTTGCTAACTAAGATCCCATATCCAGTGGTGTGCTGGTAAATGTTTAATCATATAAAAAAGTTAGCAATGTTAAAATGTTTCCAGCTCTCTGGGGAGGAAAAAAAAGTATACTTGACACAGGTTTAAATTTTTAAGCTACAATCATTAACATTTTCCCCACCACTTCCATAAGCCTAGACAATCAACAAAACAGTAAATCAAGTCTTGATTGGTAGTATTTGACAATTTTGGAGTGTGAATGCTTATATGAAAATTTAACAAACTTCTAGCTGCATATGTCTCCTACACTTTTGAGTTAAACTCCTTGAGAAAAAACTATACTAGGTGTTTCCAATATCTCTCTTCTCACTTGATACTAAACCCTGTGTAATCTGGGTTCCAAACTCATCATTCAACTGAAACTACCTTTTCCATTGACAAATCTAATAGTCTTTTCTCCATCTTACTCTTTCTTGATCTCTCTGCAACCTTTGATACTATCAATAACCCAATTTTTCTTTTTGAGGGAACACTGTACTAGATAAAGAAATTTATCCAAGTCATGTCCACTAAGCATGGTGGTCCCCTAAAACTCTGTCCTTGGCTCTCTTTTGTCTGAATACCATTTGGTGAATTCATCAACTTCTATAGGTTCAATCATCATCTCTACACAAATGATTCCCAGATCTCTATATATCCAGTCCTAACCTCTCTCCTGAGCTCCAATCTTAAAGCTCCTACTGTCCTTTGAACACCTTGAAATGGTTGTTCTGTAAGTATTTCAAACTTAACAAGTCCAAACTGAACTCATTCTTTCCCACCAAACCTTCCCCTCTTCCTAATTTCCCAATTACTTTCTTTTATTTTGTCAAGGCAAATGGGGTTAAGTGGCCAAACAGCTAGGTAATTATTAAGTGTCTGAGACTGGATTTGAACCCAGGTACTCCTGACTCCAGGGCCAGTGCTTTATCCACTGCACCACCTAGCTGCCCCCCTTCCCAATTACTTTCAAGAGAACCATTATTCTTCTAATAATGCAGGTTTATATTCTTGTTGCCATCCTTAATTTCTTTAATGTTCATATTCAGTCTGTTTTCAGATTTTACAAGTTCTACTTCAAAACATCTCTCTTTTACTTCTTCACTATATTTACTCAACTATCAACCCTCTTCAAGTTTTCATCGCTCTGTTCCTGAACTACTGCAATAGTTTCCTAGTTGTTCTCTCTCCTTCAAGTGTCTCTCTACTCCAGACCATCTTCCATTCAACTATCAAAAGAACTTTCCTAAAGTGCAGGTCTGACCATGTAGAACACCCACCCCCACTTCAATAAACTATAGGGGTTCCCTATGACCTTCAGGATCAAACATAAATCTTCCATTTGATATTTAAAGCCCTTCACGGCCTAGTCCCTTACAATTTTTTCCAGTATTCTTCCCCTTCCAAGTAGTCAGCCAGCTGCACTGACTTCCTTGCTGCTCCTTAAACATGGCAAATTTCTTCACTGGTTGTCCCTGCACAGCTAGAATGCAATCTTTATTAATCTCCACTTACTGCTCAAATGCTGCTTCCTTCTAAAGGTCTTGCACTATTCCTCATTGCATTTTTATCATATATATTTTGAATGTACATAGTTGATTTTTTTATGCGTTTGATTGTATGTTGTCTCCTCCAAAATTTTATTTCCTTATTGGTAGGGACCATGTATTTTAACTTTCCTTTTTTTCTTTTTAACCAATATGTGACTGAACACAATGCCTAGCTCATAGTAAGTGCTTAATAAATCCTTATGTGACTGACTCACTTTAAGCTTGAAGTTCAATTGACTTAGTTTCAGAGCTGGAAAATAGCATGTCCATCACCTTGACAAACCAACCATGCTTGGACAGATGTAGTAAACAGCACAGTATTTAAACCAAGTCTTCTGAGTCTAGACACAATTATCTTTCTACCATATCCCATTGTCTCTCAAATTGAGTTTAAGTTGTGTTTTTGTAAGACCAGAGGACATGTTAGCTAAGCATTGTAAACAAGAATCCATGTCCTCATCTTCTACCACTATCTGATCCACCCCAATTCTTTCTGTTTTGGGAGTGTAATATAGTGGAAAGAGTACTGACATTGAAATCAAATTGGTTCATCTCTCACCTCTTATGCCTATTACCTGTGACTTGCCCAAATCTCTAAACCTCTTTGGACCCAAGTCTCCTCATCTGTAAAGTGAGAGAGTTGGTTAATGGATTCCGAAGTCTCTTACAGCATTGTTTCTAATTCTTTAATATGACAATGTTCTTGCCATATAGTTTTTTATTTTAATTTTTTTAATTCTGAATAAACACCAAATGAGAGTATTATTTCTATATAAAAGTACAACAAATAAGGATTGAATATAAATCATACTTACAACTCACTTTCCCATTTAAAAATCCAGTGAATTTGATGTTATTTTCAAAGTTGTACTGATTGTTTCCTTTTTTTCTCACTAGTTCATTTAAAAAAATGTGCTTCAGTGATACTTTTTTCATTCTTTTCTGACAGCTCTATTGTTAGCTTCCCTCTACCTACCAGCTTCCACCATCCACCCCCCCAAAAAATCCTTTTAATAAACATGTAAAGTCAGCCAAAACATTGTCATCTTAATTATATTTGACAATGCATGCATCATTCTGTACTTTGAGGCCATCATGATTTCATTAGGAGATGGGTAAGCATACATTTCACTCTACCTTTGAAATAATGTAAGTCATTGCATTGAAAACAGTTTTCAAATCTTTCAAAGTTGTTTTTCTTTCTAATAGAGTTTTGTCATAAAATTTGTTCTTTTGGTTCTGTTCATTTCATTCTATATCAGAAAAGTCTCTCCAAATTTCTCAGAAATCTTCCTTTTGGTTATTCACTTCTTATGACTCAATAAAATTCTATTACATTCATTTACCTAACATGTTCAATCATCCCCTAACTGATGGGTGCCCTCCTAATTTCCAGTTCCTTAAAAGCACAAAGAGATATTATAAATACTATTCTATGATAAAACCAATGCAACCAAGATTAAAAGTAAAGCAGAGAGTGCAAAAATGATTTTTATAGCCAGTGTTTTCTGAAAAGATCTTATTTCTAAAATACACAGAGAATTGAATTAAATTTATAAGAATGTAAGTCATCGCCCAATTAATAAATGATTAAAGGATATGAATAGGGAATTGTCAGCTGAAAAAATTAAAGTGATTTATAGTCATATGAAAAAATGCTTTAAACACTATTGTTTAGAGAACAGCAAATAAAAGCAAACTTTGAGGTAGCATCTTATATCATGAGCTATCACACTGACTAATGTGACATGGGATATCAGATTGACTAATGTGACAGAAAAGGAAAATACATTATTGATGGAGTTGTGAACTGATCCAACCACTCTGGAGAGAAATTTGGAATTTTGCTATAAAACTGTCCATATCCTTTGATCCAGCAATATCATTACTAGTCTGTATCTCAAGGAGATCATTTAAAGCAGAAGGGGGGGGGGGGAGAAATCACATGTACAAAATATTTATAGCAGTTTTTTTTTGTGATGGCAAAGAAATGGAAACTGAGGAAATGCCCATCACTTGAGGAAGGATAACCAAGCTATAGTATATGAATGGAATGGAATGTGATTGTTCTATAAGAAATAATGATCAAGGGTGGCTAGGTGGCACAGTGGATAGAGCACTGGCCCTGGAGTCAAGAGTACCTGAGTTCAAATCTGGCCTCAGACATCTAATAATTATCTAGCTTTGTGGTCTTGGGCAAGCCACTTAACCCCATTTGACTTGCAAAAAACCTAAAAAAAAGAGAGAGAGAAATGATGGTCAGGCAGATTTCAGAAAAATCTAAGTAAAATGAGCAGAACCAGAAGAACAAAGAGTGATACAATTTCCCAGTCCAAGACAACTTAGAAGTTCCACAGGAAAAGTCTGTTTCACTAGGACCAGGGGTTGGAAAAAGCTGTTGCCAGTATGGAAGCCTGGCCAAATACCTAGATCCCTGGGGACACCTGAGTCTGTGGCAGAGGGGGGTCGATTTCCATACCTCCTGGCCCAAGGATCACTGGGAACAGCTTGAAAGGATGGTGAGAGTACTCTGCCACACCAGAGTGAGTGTGGAGTGAGCGCATGAGTGCTGGCCTCAGAGCAGCCCTGTAATGAGAACCTGCAGCAGGACTCTGGGAAGCTAGCCTGCACCTCCAGAGAGTACAGCCTACAGACTTTAAGGGGGGTGGGGGTGGGTAGCAGAGACTGCAGAAGTGTCTCTGGGGCATGACTCAGCTGTTTGCCCACACCCAAAACCAGGTTGCAGTTTGGGCTCCCATACCTCCATAGCCAAGCAGGGACTCTCCTCACAGCTCCAGGGCAGAGGGGAGGGCCTGTGATTATCCACATTATCAAAGCAAAAGCAAGAGAGCAGTCAAAGCCTCTCATGAGACCTTGGAGGAATTAAGGTCCCCGCGGGTTGTCCCAAAGCCTTGAAAATGCGGTAAATCAATCATAGGCTGAGGAAATGAGCCAACAAAAGAAAAAGAAGAATCTGCCCATAGAAAATTACTTTGGTCCCATGGAAGATTCAGATGACAAAATCTAAGCTTCTGTACCCAAAACCTCGAAGAGAAATAAAAAATGGACTCAGGCTATGGATGAGCTCAAAAGAAAGATTTTGAGGGGCAGCTAGGTGGTGCAGTGGATAAAGCACAGGCCTTGGAGTCAGGAATACCTGGGTTCAAATCTGGTCTCAGACACTTAATAATTACCTAGCTGTGTGGTCTTGAGCAAGCCACTTAACCCCATTTACCTTGCAAAAACATAAAAAAAAGATTTTGAAAAGCAATTAAGGTAGGTAGAGGAAAAATTGAGAGGAGAAATGAGAGCAATGCAGATAAATCATGGAAACCAATTCCAAAGCTTGCTGAAAGAAATACAAAAAAATACTGAAGAAAATAATATGTTAAAAACCAATTTAGGCCAAATGGAAAAAGCAACACAAAAGGCAAATGAGAAGAATGCCTTAAAAAGCAGAATTGACCAGTTGGAAAAGGAAATAAAAAAGCTCTCTGAATAAAATAATTCCTTCAAATGCAGAATGGAACTAAAGGAAGCTGATGCCTTTGCAAGAAATTGGGAAGAAATAAAACTATTCTAAAAAAACCAAAATTAGAAGAAAATGTGAAATATCTCATTGGAAAAACAACCAACCTCAAAAACAGATCCAGAAGAGATAATTTAAAAATTATTTGGCTACCTGAAAGTCATGACTTCATTTTCAAGAAATAATACAGCAAAATTGTCCTAAGATCCTAGAAGCAGATGGTAAAATAGAAATTGAGGGAATTCACCAATTACCTCCTGAAAGAGATCCCAAAAGAAAAACTTCCAGGAATATTATAGCCAAATTCCAAAACTCCCAAGTTAAAGAGAAAATACTAAAAACTGCCAGAAACAAACAATTCAACTACTGTGACTCTATAGTCAAGATTACACAGGATCTGGCAGCACCTACATTAAGGGCTCATAGGGCTTGGAATATAATATTCCAGAAGGCAAAAGATCTTGGTTTACAACCAAGAATCAACTACCCAGCAAAACTAAACATCCTCTTCCAGGGGAAAAAAAGAACTTTCAACGAAACAGGGGACTTTCAAACTTTCCTATTGAAACAACCAGAACTGAACAGAAAGTTTGATCTCCAAGTATAGGACTCAGGTGAACCATAGAAGGGGTAGATGAGAAGGACTAACCATGAGGATGCTGAACAGTTTGTATTCCTGCATGGGAAGAAGATACTAATAACTGGTGAACTTTGTCATTTATAAGAGCCCTTAGAAGGAGCATATATAGACAGGGCACATGAAGGAACGGAATATAATGATATAATATAGTAAAAAGATGGAGCCAAAGTGTGATAAAGGAAAGTAATGGGAGGACGAGAGAGGAGAGGAAGAAGGGAGCTAAGATATTTCACATAAGAGTCAAGAAAAAGCTTTTCTCAATGGAGTGGGACGGGGAATAAGTGAGCCTTCATTCTCATCAGAAATGGCTCAGAGAGGAAATAACATGCACATTTAATAGGGTATAGAAATCTATCTTATCCTAGAGAAAAATGAAAGGAAAGGAATGAGATAAGGAGGAATGGGGGGAGGGAGGGGGAAATAGGTGGTAGAAGAGAGGGAAGATTGTGGGAAAGAGTACTCAGATACAAGATACTTTTGGACAGGGACAGGGTGAAAGGAGAGAGAGAGAATAGAATAAATGAGAGTGGGAAGGGATAGAGTGGAGGGAAATACATCTAGTAACAGCAACTGTGGTAAAAATATTGAAGCAACTTCTTCGGTGGATTCATGATAAAGAAGGCAACTCATCCCAGAGACAGAGTCATTGTAATCTGAACACAGACTGAAGTACATTCTTTTCCTCTCTCATTATTCTTGAGGTTTACCATCTTTTTTTTTGGGGGGGGGGAGGGTTTATGTTTACTCTCACAACAAGATTATTGTAATAATATAAAATAAATAAACCAAAAAACCTAAAAAAAAAGATAAAAAAATTTCTATTGTATGTCTGGGTCCCTTTTTCTTTCTTTCTGATCTTCTTAAGGTATATGCTTAGTAGTGGCATTGCTGAGTGAAAGGATTTATGTACAGTTTAGTGAGTTTGGGGCACTATTCTAAATAATCTTTTTTCTATCAATCAGTCTCTCCAACAGTGAGCCTGATGCTTCAGTGTACCTGTTTTACTGCAACCTCTCTAACATATTTACTTTTTCTATAATTTTTGCCAATCTGATAGGCATGAGATAGAAACTTAGAATTGTTTTAATTTGTATCTCTCTCTAATCATTAATGAACTGGAGCATTTTTTGAGATAGCTTTTGATAGCTTTGATTTCTTTCTTTGAGAAATACCTGTTCATATCCATGAATGATTTATCTTTTGGGTAATGGTTTCTTATATATATTTGAATAATCAAATGGCTTATATGTCTTGGAAATGATTAGAAAATTGGTTTTATTTGTACAAAAGTTCATAGAAAACCTTTTAAATATTATATATATTCAAAATTGTCCATTTTAATTTCTGTGAAGACCTCTATTGCTTGTTCCATTATGAATTCTTTCCCTAGCTATATATCACTACACAAAATATTTCCTTCCTTGATAATCTACTTGGTGATCTGACCTTTTCATTCTTAGTCATATATCTGGAGTTTTTCTTGGTGAGTGGTATGACTCCTGGTCTAAATCTAATTTCTATCAATCTGCTATATTGTTTTCCAATAGTTTTGTCAAATAGTGTCATTAACCTAGTAAATTAGGTCTTTGTGTTTATTAAATGCCATACTACTATAATCATCTGTTTCTTTATATTGAGTATCTTATCTTACAAAATAATTTTGATAATTATAACTTCATAATATCACTTGAGAATTGATATTGCTAGACTTCTTTTCCTGTCTTTTATCCTTTTATTTCTCCAGATAATTAAAAAAATTTTTTTCTACTTCTATAAAGTAATGTTCTGGTAGTTTTAATGGTATGATGCTAAGTAACCTCATTAATCTAGTTAGCATTCTATTTTTACCATACTGATATAATCCAACCATGAGCAAGTGTCTTAGTTATTTTAAAAGGGATTTCACTTCTTATCATCTTAGCCTTAGTTTTGTTTCTACTATGTAAAAAATTTGATGGTTTGTTTGGGTTTATTCTAGATACTGCCATTTTAATGAAGCTATTGTTTCAAATGATTTTTGAAATTTTTCCTTTATGGTTTTCTAGATAGGTAATTATGTCATTTACAAAAAAATGATAATTTTTTTCCTTTTTTACTTTTCTTATGTCTCCATTTTTTTCTAATTATTGATTCTGATAATTTCTTAAACATTAGAATTGACCAAGTGGAAGTGAATGACTTCATGAGACATCAAGAAACCTTAAAAAAACAAAGGAATTAAAAAATGGAAGAAAATATGAAATATTTCATTGGAAAAACAACTGACCTGGCAAATATATCAAGAAGAAAGCCATAATGAATCATATTTCAGGAACTTATAAATGCAATCTGTACTGATATCTTAGAACCAGAAGGTAAAATAGGAATTAAAAAATTGGCTGATCACTTTCTAAAAGAAATATCCAGGGGTGTGGAGCCAAGATGGCGACAAGAGCAGATCCTGTCTTAGGCGCTCTCACATAAATCTTCAAATCTAAGGACTCTAACTAGATTTTTGAGAGACAGAACCCACAGAGGGACCCAGTGAGGCAGTTCTCCGACTCGAGATAACCTGGAAAAGAGCAAAAAGGCTCTGTTCCCCAGGGTTGGAGGGGTGGCCTGCCAGAACAAAAGAACTTCAGCCACCCGGAGGCAGCCCCAGGGCACTAGGAGCCAGGGCTCCCAGCAGCAGGGGAGTTTCCTGACCTATGCCCCTGGGGAGCACTGGGCACAAATTGGGGGAACAGCTGGGGGAGGGAGCGAGCACATGAACCCCAACCCTCAGGGCACACAGCAAGCAGTGTGGCCATTGCAGCCCAGATCCAGAAAACAGAAGCAGGTGGAGCCAGTAAGCCCCCAGGGCATGAGCCCATTGAACCTAGGGAGGAGAGTGAAGACAGAGAGACTGCACAGCTCTGTCCTCTGCCCCTGGAACAAGACTCTTGGGCTCTGACCATATTCAGATCCTAATGGCAGTCTAGGCCCCCCCATAGAACAGCAGCCCCCCCCACCTCAGCCTTGTGGCAGAGGGGGGAACATAAGGTCATTCATAGACCAGGGGGAGGAAAGAGCCACACACACTGAGATCCTTGTAGGAGTGTCCCAAAAGCTCAGGAAACACCCCCAAAACAGGCTTAGGCTGGGAAAATGAGCAAGTAGAGAAAAAAGAGGAACACCATTGAGAAATATTTTGCATATGAGCCCAAGAAGGATCAAAACATTCAGTCTGGGAGCGGCTAGGTGGTGTAGTGGATAAAGCACCGGCCTTGGAGTCAGGAGTAGCTGGGTTCAAATCCAGTCTCAGACATTTAAAAATTACCTAGCTGTGTGGCCTTGGGCAAGTCACTTAACCCCGTTTGCCTTGCAAAAACCTAAAAAAAAGAAAACCACTAAGTCTGAAGATGAGGAAGCACAAGCTCCTGCATCTAAAGACTCCAAGAAAAACAGAAATTGGGCTCAGACTACAACAGAGCTCAGAAGAGACTTTGGAAATAAAATGAGGGAGTTAGAAGAAAAACTGGGAAAAGAAATCAGAGAGATGCAGGAAAAACATGAAAATGAAGTCAACAGCTTAGTCAAGGAAATCCAGAAAAATGCTGAAGAAAATAGCATGCTAAAAACCAGCTTAGGTCAAATGGATAAAAGAGTTCAAAAAGTTATGGAGGAGAAGAATGCTTTAAAAAGCAAAATTGGCCAGATGGGAAAAGAGATAAGAAAACTCTCTGAGGAAAACAAATCCTTCAGACAAAGAATAGAACTGAGGGAGATTGATGAATTTACGAGAAATCAGGACTCAATACTTCAGAATCAAAAAAATGAAAAATTAGAAGAAAATGTGAAACATCTCATTGAAAAAAC
Organism: Macrotis lagotis; assembly: GCF_037893015.1. Taxonomy (NCBI): domain Eukaryota; kingdom Metazoa; phylum Chordata; class Mammalia; order Peramelemorphia; family Peramelidae; genus Macrotis; species Macrotis lagotis. Next base: position 600,286,741 of record NC_133666.1, on the reverse strand, counting down.
AACTAATATAGAAAACAGATTTAGGAAAGATAATTTAAAAATTATTGGAATACCTGAAAGTCATGATCAGGAAAAGAGCCTTGACATCATTTTCAAAGAATTACTACAGGAAAATTGCCCTGCTATCCTAGAAGCAGAGGGCAAAAATAGAAATGGAGAGGCATCAACCAATCCCCCCAAGAAAGAGACCCCAAAAAACCAACCCCTAGAAATATTATAGCCAAGTTCCAGAACTCCCAAGTCAAAGAGAAAATATTACAAGCAGCCAGAAGAACACAATTCAAATATCATGGAGCTGCAGTCAGGATCACAGAGGACTTAGCAGCAACTACATTAAAAGCTCATAGGGCTTGGAATATAATATAATATACCAGAAGGCAAAAGAACTTGGAATGCAACCGAAAAACAACTACCCAGCAAAACTGAATGTCCTCTTCCAGGGGAAAAAGATGGACCTTCAATAAACCAGGGGAATTTCAAATGTTCCTGTTGGAATGGCCAGAGCTGAACAGAAGATTTGATCTTCAAATATAGGACTCAGATGAAGCATAGAGATTGGAGGAGAAGGGGAAAATATGAGGGACTTAATGATGATGAACTGCTTGTATTGCTGCATAGAAAAATGACACTGATAATATTCATATGAACCTTCTCAATTAACAGAGCAGCCAGAAGGAGCTTTTATAGTTGAAGCACAGGAGAAAGCTGAATTTGAAGATTAAAATATGGTGTAAAAATGGAGTCAATAGAAAAAAGGGAAATGCAATGGGAGAAAGAAAAAGGAGAGGGGGAACAGGCCAAGATATTTCATATAATAAGATTTTTTTTATTACAATGAGCTATTGCAATGATAGGGAAGGGGGGAAGGCAAGGGGGAATGAGGGGAATCTTTATTCTCATCAGAGGTGGCTAGGAGAGGAAACAGCATATATACTCAATGGGGTATAGGCATCTGGAGTAAGAAGGAGGGGGGAGACAGGGGGAAGGGGTGGGGATGTGAATGATGGAGGAGAGGATGGACCATGGGGGAAGAGTGGTCAGATATAACACATTTTCTTTTTTACTTCTTGCAAGGGGCTGGGATGGGATGGCCTGTCCGGGACCATAGGACCAGGTGGATGCTGGGCCTAAGGGGTGGTATGGGGGCTTGGGGTCTCATGGCCCCAGGGCCAGGGATCTGTCTGCTGCACCATTCAGCTACCCTACAGCAGAGTCAGAGTGAAAGGAGAGAGAACATATAGTACATAGTAGTGGAGAAATACGAAAGGAGGGAGTTGCGATCAGCAATGGCAACAGTGGAAAAATATGGAAGTAACTTTTGCGATGGACTTATCATAAAGAATGTGATCCACCTGTGACAGAGTTGTTGGTGTTGGAACAAAAACTGAAGCACATTTATTATTATTATTATTATTATTATTATTATTATTATTATTATTATTATTATTATTATTATTATTTTGGGGGGTGCAGGGCAAATGGGGCTGGGTAGCCTGACTGGGGCCACATAGCAGGGTGATCATTGGATGTCTGAGGCCAGATTTGGACCAGGGTGCTCCTGGATCAAGGGCCAATGCTGTGTCTGCCAATAGCCACCCCTACTATTATTACTATTTTATTTTATTTTGGGTCTTTTTTTTTTCTTTTTTTGGTTTTTGCAGGGCAGTGGGGTTGGGGTAGCTTGCATGTCACACAGCTGGGTGATTGTTGGGTGTACGGTGCCAGATATGGGCTTGGGTGCTCCTGGCTCCAGGGCTGGTGCTCCATCCATTGTGCAACCTGGCCATACCTACAATTATTAATATTATTTTTTAATTTTAATTTTTTTCTCTCCCCTTTACTTTATCACTCAAGTGAGTCTATATTTTTTGGGGGGGAATTTTGTTTACTTTTAAGCAAGAATATTTTATTAATGTATAAAAACATTATTTGTACAAAATGAGAATAAATATTAAATATTTTAAAAAAGAAAAAAGAAATATCCAAAGAAAAACTCCCAGAATAATTATAACCAATTCCTTAAGAAAAAAAAATCCCTAGGTCCAAATGGATTCAAAATGAATTTGATCAAACATTTAGAATAATTAATTTCAATATTGTATAAACTATTTGGAAAAATAATCCTACAAAATTCCTTTTATGAAACAAATATGGTTTTGATACCTAAATCAGGAAAACTACAAACAGAGAAAGAAAACTATAGACAATTGTGAATACTAATGCAAAAAATCTTAATAAATTACTAGTGAGTAAATTATAGCAATATATACAAATATGCACATTTACCAGGAGCTGGTTCAATATCTGGAAAATTATAACTTACTATATCAATAACAAAAACAACAAAAAACATATGGTTATCTAAATAGATGTCCCAAAAAAGGCTTATGGCAACATATTCATTCTTATTGGGGGGGGAAGAATTCAAAATTTTATTTTAAAAATGAATTTTAATTTGCCTTTACATATTGACAAAAATAAAATGCTATGTTTTTGCAGATCTAAGTGTACTTTTTTCCTAAATTTTTATTTATTCATTTACTTTTGCTTTTTTTTAACTCCAGCTATATACCAAAGCAAATCTCAATGTTTAATTTCCAAATTCTCTCTTTTCCTCCCACCCCACTCCCCACAATGAACAAGCCAGTTACTTGGTGTAGCTTAAAAATATGTAGCCATGAAGCACATTACTACAATAGTCATGTTGTAAAAATAAGCATAATCCCTTACCCCTGCACAAAGAAAGAAAAAAAAGAAGAAAAATAAGAAAAAATGAAGTTGGGGGGGGAGGTTGGGCTTCAGTCTATATTCAAAAACCAACAGCTCTTTCTTTGGGGTAGATAGCATTCTATATCATAAGTCCATCAGAGAAATTTCTTCAATAATTTTTTCCCACAGTTGCTATTGCTAGCCTGATTTCCCTCTATCCTATTCCTTCTCACCCCCATTTATTCTATCCTTTTTCCTTTCACCCTGTCCCTCCTCAAATGTGTGTTGTATCTGACTACCCTCTCCCATGATCTTCCTCTCTTCTTTCACCTACATCTCCCCTTCCCTTTCTGTCCTCTTTCTTCCATCCCTTTCCTCTCCTATTTTCCTCTAGGTTGAGACAGATTTCTATACTCATTTAAGCATGTATGTTATTTCCTCTCTGAGTCACTTCCAATGGGAGTAAAGGCTCACTCACCCCCCCTCACCTTTCCCCTCTTATACTCCATTGCAAAAGCTTTTTCTTGCCTCTTTTATGTGAAATATCTTACCTATTCTACCTCTCTTTTCCCTATCTTCCAGTATATTCTTTTTTCATCCATTAACTCCACCTTTTTAATATATTATACCTTCAAATTCAACTGCCTCCTAGGTTTTGGCTAAATATAGAAGCTCCTTCTAACTGCCCTAATATGTGAGAAGGTTCATATGAGTTATTAGTATCATCTTCTCATGCAAGAATATAAGCAATTCAACATAGTTAAATCCCTCATAATTTACCCTTCCCATCCACCCTCTGTATATCTCACCTGAGTCCTGTACTTGAAGACCAAACTTTCTGTTCAACTCTGGTTGTTTCACCAGGAAAGTTTGAAGGTCATCTATTTCATTGAATATTCATCTTTTCCCCGAAAAGAGGATGTTCAGTTTTTCTGGGTAGTTGATTTTTGGTTATAATCCAGGCTCTTTTGCCTACCAGAATATCATATGCCAAGTCCTATGAGCCTTAATGTAGAAGCTGCTAAATCTTATGTTATATTGACTATAGGTTATGAAATTTGAATTGCTTCTTTCTGGTTGCTAGTAATATTTTTATCTTTGACATGGGAGTTCTGGAAATTGGATGCAATATTCCTGGCAGTTTTTATTTTGTTATCTCTTTCAAGAGGTGAAGGATGGATTCTTTCAATGTCTATTTTACATTCTGTTTCTAGGATATCAGGGCAATTTTCCTGGATTACTTCTTGAAAAATGAAGTCTAGGCTTTTGGGGGGGGCATGATTTTCAGATAATCCAATAATTTTTAAATTTTTTCTTTTGGACTTGTTTTCCAGGTCAGTTGTTTTTCCAATGAGATATTTCACATTTTCTCCTAGTTTTTCATTCTTTTTTTTAATTGTTTCTCGATTTCTCTCAAAGTTATCAACTTCCCTTACCTCTATTCTACATTTGAAGGAATTATTTTCTTTAGGAATTTTTTGCATCTCATTATCCATCTGGTTAATTCTGCTTTTTAAGGCATTCTTTCCCTCATTGGTCTTTTATACTGCTTTTTTCCATTTTACCCAAACTGATTTTTAAGATGTTATTTTCTTCAGCATTTTTTGCAATTCCTTCACCAAACTGCTAACTTGGTTTTTATGATTTTCCTGTATCATTCTCATTTCTTTTCCCAATTTTTCCTTTACTTCCTTTACTTGATTTTCAAAATCTTTTTGAGTTCTTCTATAGCCTAAGACCAATTCATATTTTTCTTCTGAGTGTATTTAGATACTCCATAGGACCAAAGTAATTATCTATGGCAGGCTTTTCTTCTATTGTTTGCTCATTTTCCCAGCCTATAACTTGATTTTAATTCTTTATTAAGGTGGGGCTCTGCTTCTAGGGTGGAGGGCGCATTATCCCAAGTTTCTGAGAGGTTTTTGTAGTTGTTTTCAGGGACTCTCCGCCCCCCCCCCCCCCAAGGGATCTCAATCTCTCCAAAGTCTTCTGAAAGGCTCTGACTACTCTCCTGCCTGTGCCCTGGAGCTGTGAGGAGTATCCCTGCTCCACTATGACAATAAAGTTTCTTTTCCTGTGACTGGGGCCCCAGATTGCTACCTGACACCCCCCCCACCCCTTACCATCAGTGAGATGAGCACTCTGGAAGCAGCTGCCCAGTGGGTCCTTGCCAGATGGCTCCTCTGGCCTGCTCCTGGTTCTAGAGGTCAGGGTCTGAGCTGAGGATTGCATTGTACTGGGGAGCTCTCACTCTCTCACGCTCTCACTCTCTCCCCTCTCACTCTGGTATGGCAGTTTTCTTTCTGTGCTTCCCTATTGTCCTTGGCAATCCCTGGGCTGAGAGGTCTTCAAGTAGCCACTGCTTCCACAGATCCAGACACCCCCAAGAGATGCAGGTACCCCTCAAGCTATTCCTGGGGTGGCTGAAGCCAGTATGCTCTGGCACAGCCCAGGGTACATGGCGGAGCCCTTTCTAACCTTGATCTAACTGACCTTTCCATAGAATATTCCAAGTTGTCTTGGGTTTCACTCAGTCTTTTTGTGGGTTCTGCCACCCTACAATTTAGGGAGAGTCATTATTTAAAGGTATCTGGAGTGATTTGGGGAAGAGCTTGCAGGAGTTCCTGCCTCTACTCTACCATCTTGCATCTGCCCCAATACTCATTCTTATTTTTAAAAAAATCACAAAGTTTTACAATCAATTGAACTTTTCCTTAAAATGACGGATAGCATCTATTTGAAACCAAGAGCAAACATTATTTATAATACAGATTAGCTAGATGCCTTCTCAATAAAATCAGTGAAGCAAGGATGTTAATTATTATCCACTATTATTCAATATTGTACTAGAAATGCTAGTTAAAGCAATAAGACAGGAAAAGAAGTTGAAGGAATAACAACAGGCAATGAGGGAAAAAATATCACTCTTTAAAGAACATATGATAGTATACTTAGAGAATCAAGAAGTTTAAATTAATTTAATAATAATAAAATAATTAAAGACTAATTAAAATCATCAATAGCTTTAACAAAATTATAGAATATAAAATAAACCCACATAAATCATCAGTGTTTATATACATTACCAACAAAGTCCAACAGGAAGAGACAGAAAAAAAAATTACACTTTAAGTAACTAAAGACAAAATAAAATACTTGGGAGTCTACAAAACAAACCCAGGAACTATATGAACACAATTACAAAAATTTTCCCACACAGATAAATACAAATCAATCAACTAGAGAAATGTTAATTGTTCATGGGTAGGCTGAAGCAAAATAACAAAAATGACATTTCTAACTAAATTAATTCTTTTGTTCAGTGTTAAACCAATCAAACTATCTTTTAAATTTTTTATAGAGCTATAAAAATAATAATCATAGGATGAAAGTTCAAGAATATCAAAGGAACAAAAGAAAAAAATATGAAGGATTGTGACCTAAGAAAACAGATTTCAAACTATATTACAAAGAAGTAATCATCAGAGCAATCTGGTACTGGCTAAGAAAAAGAGCAGTGGATCAGTGGAATAGATTAGATATACAGTACACTGAGGTAACTGATCATACTAATATAATGTTTGAAAAAACTCAAAAATCCAAACTTTGAGGGCAATAGCTCACTATCAGACAAAACATTGCTGGGACAAAAGGAAAGAAATTTGGCAGAAATTGGATATAGACCATATCTCACATCATATACCAAGGAAAGGTCAAAATGAAAAAATGATTTGGACATAAAAGATGATACCATAAATAAATTAAAAGCTCATGGATATAAATGCCTGGCAGATCTATGAATAAGGTAAGACTTTATGACCAAACAAGAGATAGGGTCATGGAAAGTAAAATGGGAAACTTTTTAAAAATGTAAATTTTATTCTCCATTATACAGTAAACTTTTGTAAAAATTCTTTGAACAGTTCATGTATACTCTTTCTTATTACCATTTGATGACACCAAAAGATCCATCATATCCAATATTTCTTAAATTCTATTTATATCCTTAACTTCTTTTTTTAATTACATCCAGGTCTGAGAGGGGCTTCATTGAAGTTACCAATTAGTATAATTTTATTCTCTATTTTTTTCTTGCAAATCTACTAACTTTCCTTTTAAATATTTACATGCTATGACAATACATATATAATTTATATATGATGATATTTATTTGTGTGCTATCTAGTATAATTTTTATGCATCTCTTTTAAGTAATTATATATTTTTAAATTATCTTGTCTGAGACTATTGCCATCAATTTTGTTTTTTTTGAAGTACACATATATTTTGTTCTAGCCCTTTATTTTAATTTATTTTAACTATCTAATTTCAAATTGCTGTTGTTTGTCCTTTATTTTCAAAGGAGACCAAAGATATCACAGACTAATATCTTGGTTGGATTTAAATGAGTCAGAGAAGCACAAAGTTGTCAGCCTCATTCTCTCTTTCAGAGTCATCAAAGTTCAGTAGTAAGTCAAATGTCAGACATTGATGTCTGCCCAAGCTCTTAGTGCTTCACAGGGGCTGTTGAAATTGCCTCCATGGATATTGGAATGAATAGGTTCTTTTTCAAGTAAGTTTCTTATAAATAGCATTGCTGTGTTCTGTTTTCTAATAATTTTACTATTTTCCTCCATTTTACAGGTAGGGTTCATCCCATTCATCAAATTGGTTTTGATAGTTAATTGTGTATTTTCCTCTAATCTGTTTTCCCCTCTTTATTTGCCCTCCATTTCCCTTCCCCCTGTTACTAAGAAGAAGTTGGTAAGAAACTGTACTCAGTTCTAGTGACCTACTTTATCTTTTGGACTTTCTCTTTAAAGTTAGAGACTAGGTTCATAAATTACTTGTACCAAGGATTTAGAGTTGGAGGGAGCTTAAAAGATCATCTGGACAAAACTGTTCAATTTATAAATAGTATAAATGATGCCCTGAGAGTTTTCTGAGGTGAGTTGCCAAAGATTCCACAATAAGTCAAACGAGAGTCTGATTTGAATCCTGTTCTCATTCTAAATCCAATGGTCTTTGTATTATCAGGGTCTAGCACAATGCATTTTACAAAGTGCTTAGAATTAAGGTCTCTTAAAAACTTAGATTTTTATTCCCTTCCTTTCTCTTGTTTCTCCCTTCTTCTCCCCCAAAATGTTTTTTTCTTTTTTTTATTCCACTACTCCCTGGAATACCTATCATGTTTCTGAGTTTTAGAGGTCCTGCTGCCACAGAGAATCTGTATGAGCAAAAGTTTTACAGGACTTTTTATCTAATCATCCCTGCACCAAGTCCTTCTTCCATAGTACTTTCTTTCTCAAGCCTCCATCTTGTAGAGTGCATGGAGCCAGCCAGACTAAGATGGATACCTTTATCTCTGTCTCTCCTCCCTGTCCTTGAGTTCCTTTTTTGTGTGGTTTTCCCCCCATTATAACGTAAGCTCCCTGATGACAAGAACAGTATTCCCTTTTGCTGTATTTGTATTCTTAGTGCTTAGCAATGTCTGACCCATAGTACACATTTAAATTTTTGTTTCCTTCCTTCTTGCCCTCCTTCCTTCATTTGCATATAATCACAATTTAATTAATTTTGGATGAATTGGACTTGTTAGAATTGTTATGAATCACAGAGTTGAGAAGTATCCCAGATGTCACTTACTGACCACCCATACTATGTGTCCAACATGCAAATGAAGTATGAATCTCCTCTTTTCCCTCTATAACATCCCTAAAAAGTGTTTATACCCAGTCTCCACTCAGAGTTCCACTAAAGAATATCCACCTACTTCCTATTCTATTCTGAGCAGCTCTTTCTGTCTAGACATTCTATATATAACATCCACCCATTTCTTCTAATTTTGGCCTCTAGGATCAAACAGAACCAATCTACTCTCCCATTTTTTTCTTATTGATTTTTATTTTTCTAATTACATGTTATGAAAGTTTTTTTAACAATCTTCCACATGAATATTTATAAGTTATACAATTTTCTTCCATCCTCTCCTCCCACACCCCTATTTAGTGGCAAACAGTCTAGTGAACATTGTATATGTACATCTGTGTCTAACACGTTTACAAATTAGTCATTTTCTCTATGAGGAATTAGGACTAAGGATAAAGGGAAAAAATAGGGGATAGGAAGGGGAAAATGAGAGATTTTTAAAAAGTGAATATTCTATAGTTGGTTTTTTGTTTTGCTTTATTTTATTTTCTTCATCTGGATGTGGATGGCATTATCCATAACAGCTTTCCCGGGGCTGTCCTAGCTCTCTGAACTGCTGAGAGGAGCTACATCCATCAAAGTTGATCAACTCACAACATTGTTGTTAATGTGTACAATGTTCTCTTGGTTCTATTTGCTTCTCTCAGCATCAGCTCATGTAATTCTTTACATGCTTCTCTATAGCCCAACCATTCACAGTTTCTTATAAAATAATAATAGTCTATAGCATTCATATGCTATAACTTGTTAAGCCATTCCTCAATTGATGGGCATCCCCTCAATTTCCAATTCTTTGCCACTACAAAAAGAGCTGCTATGAATATTTTGGAACTTGTGGGACTTTTCCCATTTTTTATGATTTCTTCTGGTTATTGGTATTGCTGGATCAAAGGTATGATCAGTTTTATTGTTCTTTAGTCAATATTCCATATTGCTTTCCAGATTTTTTCCATTTAAAAAAATAAATTTATGTTGAAATATTTTGCTCTGACATTGCCTAAATTTGCCTTGTATCCTGTCTCCTCTCTACTCCCAAAGAATCATCCCACATAATAAATAATATTTATAAAAGAAAAAAAAGGTTGTGTGATCCTGGACAAGTCACTTCACCCTCTTTGCTTCAGTATCCTCATCTGGAAAATGAACTGGAGAAGAAAATATGCAACTTTTTTTCCATGTACACTAAGCAAAGTGCTAAGCACAGAGTAGGCAGATTAATACAAATTTATTTATTGATTCATTGCTTCAGTCCATTAAGTTTCTAGGATTCTCACAATGGTTCCATGATCTCCCATATACTCTTTGTCTCCAGAGTACCCATCAGTCATTACATTACCTTTTTTGTCTCATTCAAACAACCCAAAACAAAATTCAAAGTCTATAGATCTGATTTTAACTATAGAGAAGAAAAGCACATGGTTGAAGAATTCATATTAAACTAAAAATGAATGATAAAATATTACTGGACTAGTCTACATCTTTCCATTCCTCATCATAAATAAAAAAAATATTTCAAAGCATAGAAAAATCCATATGAACTGATGCAGTGAAGTGAGAGCAGAGTCAACATACACAATGACTGCAACAATTTAAATGGAAAGAACCAACCACAACACAATTGAAAGTAAATGCTGCAACATTACAAAGAAGACATAGGAGAAGATACCTCCTCCCACTTATTTGCAGAGGTGGGAGGTTCATAAATATGAAAGGTTGGGAAGAAGAAGATCAGAAACAAAATCACTAAAAATCTAGAGTGACTAGGTTGCAGCTCCCTGCGATCTTTTTATAGCTCTCCAACTACAGCTAAGTACTTCCAGACTTTATCATCCTTCTTCAATCTCCCCCACTTCCAACTCAGTTGAGATTCTTGACTCATTTTACTGAAAAAAAGTGAGACTATTTGCCACGAACAGCCTCTTCTCTTCTCTTTCTCATGTCACAAAGCCCAGATACCTTATGTCACCATCTCCTCTTTCATTCTTGTCTCCCATAAAGAGGTGACTTTTCTCCTTACCAAGGCAAACTCCTCTACATACACAAGGGATCCTACTCTGTCCTGTCCTCTCTATTGGGTTTCTCATTTATCTTCAATCTGCATATCTATTATCTATAAATATGCCCATGTTCCCTCCTTCCTGAAAAAAAAAAAAGCCCTCATTTGATTCATCTAAGCTCCTTTTGCCTTTTGGGGTAAAACTCTTTAAGAAGGTTATCTACAATAGGTATCTACACGTCCTCTCCTTTCACTTTTTTTCCTTAATACTTTAAAGTTTGATTTCTGACTTCATTATTCAACTGAAACTGTTCTCAATAAAGTTATTAATGATTTCCTAATTGCCAAATCTATTGGTCTTTTCTCATTCCTGATACTTTTTTACTGCCTTGCACCTTTGACTCTATTGATCATACTCTTCATCTTGATACTCTTTTCTCTGGGAAGAAAGAAGTAAGAGAGAAAGAAAATTATAATAATGCTGAGATATTCGGCTAACACTTAACAAATTGGCCAAGATGATAAAAAATAGAAACAGTGTTAAAAGAGCAGTGAATAAAAGAGATGCAAATACACTTGTATGTGAAATGGTGACTCCAAACATTATGAAAGAACAATTAGAAATCATGTAAGAAAAATAAATGATTTGTACACTCATTGACCCAACAGCTCTACTATTGGGACTATACCCTCAAGAAAGTCAAAGCCATAAGAGTGATCTTATCTATATGAAAAAAAAATTATTTCTTTGTGGAAGCAAAAAACTGAAACAAAATATTTACTCATTCAGTGAGGGACATTAAACAAATTGTGATAGAAAAGGCCATAGACTTAGAACTGGAAAATACCTATATAAGACCATGTAGCAAACCCCTTATATTTTTGACAAATGACAAACCTAGGTCAACAAAGATTGAGACAAACATGAAAAATCTGGAGAAATATGAGATCTGTATGAGATGGCACTCAAATATCTGAGTGTTTATTCATAAATTCACTCTGTTATTCCTTCATCTATTTGAGAATAGTACAGATACATGCCCGTTCTACACTTGTCCATGCCCTCTCATATATTTGCCACCCATATTATTAAATATAATATGGCAGAATTCTTCCTCACTTTCTCCTGATATCTTGAGGGTATCAGGGAAGTACCAATGACTTTCCTTCTGTCATGTCTCAGCCTCAAAATGCACCCAGTTCATCTTCTCAATATGGCATATATTTCTTTGATCACAAGTTTTATTCTTGTTCTTTGAAATTGCTGATGAGTTATGTGCTGCAATCTGTTCACACCCACTGTACACCTCTCTATTGCTCTCTGTGTAAAATAATTTTTTTAATTTTTGAGAGATTATAGCATTCTGTGCTTGTCTTACCAGGTAACAGTAAACAACATTATCATGAAAAAGATGGGCATCTATTTCCATATGAAATTTGGGATCATTAAATGAGTTCTGCAATTTTCAAAGATGACTTATTGCGCATACATGATATGGATGATACCTAAAAGGGCAATATGAGGAGAGAGAGAGAGAGAGAGAGAGAGAGAGAGAGAGAGAGAGAGAATTTTCTGTGTGTGTTAATCAGTCCCATCTTGTTTATTCATTTGTTTTTGCTTTTACCCTAAGGGAAATATAATGGTCCCCAAGCCCATGTGTTGTTTCCTTTCTTTGCTATTTTATGGAATTTGAAGCAGATACAATAAGAGTAAGATAGTCACAATGGCTTGTTTAACAAAATACTCAACATTTAGACAAAGGTTTGGCTCTCATCCCTGATTTAAATTTTGTTTTTCCAGCTAGTGCCTGGATTCTTTATACTTGAGGCAAAATCAGGATACAGGAAATATTTTAGGTAAAATTACAGTTCCTGTTTCTGAATAGTCATAGGGAAGGGAAAGTTTTGGAACTTTCAGTCTTAAAGTATGCGTACTACTGGTACTTGGTCTTCTGTTTTGAAATGTTTGGTATCAGATTTGGCTTAGCTTCCCTACCTTTGCTACCAATGCTTATTAAGTTCTAAGTTGTATTAGGGATGCCATCTCCATTCTATCTACTCTCAATCATCTTTTTTTTAATACTTCTGATTGTGATCAAGTGTTCCCTTACAGATCAAAGATCTGTATAGTCCAAACCACGTCACAGCTGAAAAGGAATGTTTGTTCCTCTGAGTTTCAAATCCTAGAATGCCAATTAACCTTCAAACTCCTTCTATATACTTAATGAGAATATAGATTTTGCAAGTGATATTTGAACATGAATCATTCCTTACCATATCTTAAATGCCTGAAAATTATAGAAAATATAACATATCATTGTGCCTATCACTTATTATGAATAAAAGCTATATAAAAGATCAAAATATCATTTTAGGTCTTTTTAAAATTGAAATGTTTCCCAAATATAAATCAAAATCATTCAAGATTCCTTGAAAGGCATAATAAGAGAAATTACATAGTGCAACAACTCTCTGCTAAATGTCTAAAGTGGCATAAATCTAGGCAGTTAGGTGCCACCGTGGATAGAAAGCTGGACCTGAAGTCATTTGACCTCAGAAATGGACTGATGTATGATTTTGGACAAGTCAAGTCACTTAATCCTGTTTGCCTCAATTTCTTCATTTTTAAAAAAAAGTGTTTGCCATTGTAATGAAGGAGACTCAGGGAATAGTCTACATTGAAGAGGAATTCCCTGTGGAGGGTGGAATTCTCCAGAGACTTCTATGAGCAGGTGATATTTCTCTGGTTGCAGTGAAAGCCAAGAATGTTGCAAAACCTTCTTCTCACCCAAAATAGATCAAATGAATGACAAATATTCATTGCCCAGATGCCAGAACACCCAACCTGTAGAGCTACTCTTCAGGATGTGTAGCTGGACCCCACAGGAGAGATGAATATTGAATTTGGTGCAGAGTTAAGATTAAAGGGAGGATTGACTGAACTGCATTTAGAAAATTGTAAGTAATGAGAAGGGGAAAAAGAGAAGAGATATATATATATATATATATATATATATATATATATATATATATGACTATAAAGATTCATGCAAAAAATAACAACGCTTAAAAGTAGTTGAGCTAAGGTGATATGTATTGAATAATTTCCTGGAGAACTAACAAAAAAAAAAAAACAAGCCTTACTTGGTAAGAAGCCATTACGGACTATAAATGAAATATATAGGCTACATTGTCAGATGTGGTTGCTATGTCTGTTAGTTTTGTTGAAATGTTTTTCTTTGATGGAAGGATTTAATGAAGGGTGGGGAGGTTAAGTGGAAAAGACTGGAGTATGAAAACAAAAAGCAACAATAAAGAATTTTTTAATGGTTTGATTGAAGCAAAAGTCCCATGCCATCTCCTCCAGAGGCTTGAGCTAGCAGTTCTCAATATTCCCAATCACTGTCATTTGTCACCAAAAAAAAAAAAATTCCTGGGGGATGTGTAATATTTGTAAGGTTTGAAAGGAAAATTTTAAATGTGTCAGAAATTTTTTTCAGAGGTCTGGTTGTTAAACATTTACCAGGATGCCCCTGGATCTCACACTGAATTTTAAAAAGGATATTGAAAAGGTAAAGCATTCTCAGAGGAGATCATCAGGTTCGTGCCACATGAAATGTTTAAACCTGTTCTGAACTGACTTGCTATGAGAACCTATAGTGATGATTTCATCTCTTAGATTCAATCTTCTCATTTACAACAAAAAGCATGCTTTACCTTTTTTTGAACTTTTCTTCCTTAGTGACTTCTCTAAACTTGTGTTTTGGAAAAAAAGCCTCTTTTAAACCCGGATAAAATATACCTCCCTTTGTCAGTTGAGACAATACCCATTCAGCCATTAAGACACCTGATAATTCACAATTTGAGCACTGAAATTGAAGTTTTGGAAGGCTTTGGGGAACATAACAAATAAAAAGTAGAAAGACTTGGGATGAAAAACAAAAAAGGAGTTCCTATGGAGAACCATATCTCTGTGCTCCACAGGAGAAAGGAACCTGGGGGAGGAGAAAGACCAGGCTACCCAGGTGCAAAGAGGCACGTTTCAGAAGCCCAGAAGCCAAGGCCCTGCCCACTTCACAAGGCTGGCTCCTTACTCAGAATTCAAAGTTGGAGGTAGACCAAGACTGAGTCACCTCTTCCAGTACAGTCTCTTGTCTTTGGGAATTCCAGCTTTTTTTTTTCACGTAATTTACCCTGAGTTGTGACCTCAGAAATTCCAGAATCCAAGATTCTCAGAGCTACAAAGAGATCTAACTAAATCATCACTTCTCTTCAGTATCATATCAACTAAACTATTTTTTTTTACGGATCTAGAAAAAAATAGTAACAAAATTCACCTAGAAGAATAAAAGGTCAAAAATATCAAAGGAATTAATAAAAAGAAAAGCAAAGAAGATGGTCTAGTCAAACCAGATCTAAAGTTATATTTAAAGCAGCCATCATCAAAACTGTTTGATACTAGCTAAGAAATAGAGTGGTGGATCAGTGGAATAGATTAGATGCAAAATAAACACTAGTAAATGACTAATAATCTACTGTTTGATAAACCCAAAAACTCCAGATTCTAGGATAAGAATTCAGTATTTAACAAGAATTGCTGGGAAAACTAGAAAATAGTATGGCAGAAACTAGGCCTAGATTAATATCTCATACCCTATACCAAGACAAGGTCAAATCAGGTTCAGGATTTAGTTATTAGGTTGTTTCCATAAAACAATATAATAAGGTTTGTCCTTCATTTTTGAAGATGACAATGATATCAGGAAGGAGACACCGTGACAAGCATGTGAATTAGATTTTAGTGGCCAGGCATTGTGCTAAGTCACCAATCTCACTTTGTTCCTTCAGAGTCATGTGGATCCAGTGACCAGATATGGATCAGGATGAGTGCAGATGGCCCTGGATGTGAGACAATCAGGCTTAAGTGACTAGCCCAAGGTCACATAGCTAGTAAGAATCAAATGTCTTGGGCCAGATTTGAACCTCCAACCTCCTGACTCCAAGGCCAGTGCTCTATCCACTGCATTACCTAGCTGCCCTTTAGGAGAACCAGGAATAGTTTTTCTGTCAGATCTATGGAGAGGGGGGAAATTTATGACAAAAAAAAAGAAATAGAGAACAATATAAAATACAAAATGGATAATCTTGATTACATTAAATTTAAAAAGTTTTTTGCATAAATAAAACCAATGTAACCAAGTTTAGAAGAAAGGCAGAGGGCGGCTAGGTGGCGTAGTGGCTAAAGCACCGGCCTTGGAGTCAGGAGTACCTGGGTTCAAATCCAGTCTCAGACACTTAATAATTACCTAGCTGTGTGGCCTCGGGCAAGCCACTTAACCCCATTTGCCTTGCAAAAACCTAAAAAAAAAAAACCAAAAAAGAAGAAGAAGAAAGGCAGAAACCTGGGAAACAATTTTTAGAGCCAATGTTTCTAATAAAGACCTTATTTCTGAAATATATTGATAAAAGGTCAAAGAATATGAGCAAATAGTTTTCAGAGGAAAAAATTAAAGCTATTTATAGTCATATAAAAATACTCTAAATCACTATTGATTAGAGAAATACAAACTAATATGACAGAAAAAGAAAATGCTAAGTGTAGGAGGGATGCGGGACTGGGACAGTAATGCATTGTTGGTGGAGTGACACAATCATTCTGGAGAACAATTTGGAATTATGCCCAAAGAGCTACAAAATTGTCCATACCCTTTGATCCCTCAATGCCACTTCTAAATCAGTGTCCCAAAGAGATCATAAAAAAAGAGATAAAGAACAATTTGTACAGAAATATTTACAGCAGCTCTTTTTGCAGTGGTAAAGAATTGAAAACTAAAGGTATGTCCATCAATTAGGGAATGTTTGAACAATTTGTGGTATATGAATGTGATGGAATAGTTCTATAAGAAATAATGAGTAGATAGATTTTAGAAAAATCTGGAAAGACATACAGGTACTGATGTTGAGTGAGGTGAGCAGAACCAGAAGAACATTGTACATACACAGTGATAGCAATAGTGTGATGATGAATTGTGATAGACTAGTTCTCAACAATACTGTGACCAAAGACAATTCCAAAAGACGTGATAGAAAATGTCATCCGCATCCAGAAAAAGAATCATGGAACCTGAATATAGTCCAAAGCATACTATTTTCACCTTTCTAAATTTGTTTTTTGTTTTTTTCTTTCTTGTGTTTTTTCATCCTTTTGTTTTTTTTTACAATATGACTAATATGGGGGCAGCTAGGTGGTGCAGTGTATAAAGCACCGGCCCTGCAGTCAGGAGTACCTGAGTTCAAATCCAGTCTCAGACACTTAATAATTACCTAGCTGTGTGGCCTTGGGCAAGCTACTTAACCCCATTTGCCTTGCAAAAAAAAAAAACCCTATATGACTAATACGGAAACACATTTAACATGACTACATGTATAGCCTATATCAGGGGAAGGAAGAGAAGGAAGAAGAAAAATGTAGAACTCAAAAAATTACAAAAAAAAGAATGTCAAAAATTACATGTACTTTTACATGTAATTGGGAGAAAATAAAATTAAGTCTTGACTTCCTATCCTATCTATCTGCTTGGGAATTTCAGATTTCTGCCTATGATATTTATCCCACTCCAAAGAATCTCGGAGCTGGAAAAATCTCATATAATCACAGGATTGCAAAGTTTGTAGGAACCTCAGAAATCATTTAAATATTTAGAGCTCTAAAGGACTTAGAATTTAAGTGGTCAGAACCTTCATTTTGCAGAGGAGGAAGCTGAGACCAAAGTGGTTAAGTGACTTGCCTACTTAATCATATAGGGAGTTACTATTAACTATTAAAAGTCTGAAGTGAGATTTGAATTTTCTAAATCAAAGTTCAGAACCCATAAAGAAACTCAGAATTTAGTATAACAAATGTCTTGGGGAGGGAGAAAAAAAAATGCTTTCTACAACACCATAAAGAAATGGCCATCTTGGCTTTCCTTAAAGACTATAAAAACTTAATTTTTAAAAATAATTTGACATCAGCAAATTACCCATGTCATCTTTTCCCAGTATTTAGAGTTGGTCACTGCAATGTACTGAGAGAGGACACAAAAATAAAAATAAAGTCTGCTCCCTGACCTCACTGGGTTCTCTCCCCCTCAAAAAAAACTAACAACCCAGAACAACTTGATCAGCAGGTTAAATCCGAATCACCTCCCACCACAGGAAGTCTTAACAAGAGAAGGACTGAGCTTCTTGTATTATTGTTTAGTCACATCCCACTCTTTGTGACCTTATTTGGGGTTTTCTTGGCAAAGACATTGGAGTGATTTACCATTTCCTTTCCAGCTCATTTTGCAAATAAAGAAACTGAGGCAAACAGGGTGAAATGACCTGTCCATGGTCACCCAACTAGGCTAAGGCTGAATTTGAACTCACCAAAATAAATTTTCTTGACTCCAGGTCCTAGCTACAAGGAAATAAAGGAGCTGGTAGCTATGGTTTTGGCTCTCTTTATGGAAAAATCAGAATATTTTCTAAGCTGGAGGAATGCTGGTCAAATGACAACATCCTGGTGCAGAAAGTAATTTCCTGATTAGTGATGGAAGACCTCAAAAAAATAGCACAGGTCTTGTGAGCTGCTGAAGAGTTTTCCCAGAGTAATGGAATTTCTAAAGATTGGGAAAGGGGGCAGAGCAAATACTATTCCTTTGTGGCTCGTTGCTTTGCTTAACTTTTTTGGAGGGGACTTAAAATGTACAGTATAATCGTGTGTGTGAGGGAGGTGTGATTAATTTATAAATGTCTCAGATTTGGAGATTGGGATAGAATTTCTTAATCAAGGTGGACAGAGTGCTGGACCTGGAGTCAGAAAGTCTTGAGTTCAAATCCAGCCTCAGACACTGACTTCCTGTATAACCCTAGGTAGCTTACTTAACTTCTGACTCCCTCAGTTTCCATATCTGTAAAACTGAATAATAATAATAATAATAATACCTATTTCCCAGAGTCATTGTGACTATCGATTGAAGTAACACTGTATAAAAATATAGTGCTTTGCAAATCTTCACGAACTTTATAAATACTACTTCTTATTCATTATATTTATTTTGAAATATGAACATATATCAATTATATTAATAATGCTTCAATGAATTATTATTTCCTCTATGTGGGCATAAGATTATAGCTCTTTCACACCTCTCTTTCATCACAGCTTAGGTCCTTTCTATACTTCCAATATTCTAATACTACACTACGCACTCAGCTTCTAGTCAAACAGAACTACCGTTCCTTACACAGGATAGTATATACTGTGCCAGAGAAAATATTCAGAAATGTGGTAGTTCACATCTCCAAATATCTTTTTGACATCTTGAACTGGATATCTTGTTGTTGTTCAGTTGTTTCAATTGTGTCTGACTCTCTGTGACCTCTTTTGGAGCCTTCTTGACAAAGATACTGGAGTGGTTTTCCATTTCATTCTCATTTTGCAGATGAAGAGACTGTTTGTTGACTTGCCCAGAGTCACATAGCTAGGTAATAGCTGAGGTCAGATTTAACTCAGAAATATGAGTTTTCTGGGTTGGCTAGGTGACGCAGTGGATAAAGCACCAGCCTTACAGTCAGGAGTACCTGGGTTCAAATCTGGTCTCAGACACCTAATAATTACCTAGCTGTGTGGCCTTGGGCAAGCCACTTAACCCCATTTGCCTTGCAAAAACCTAATATATATATAATATATATGAGTTTTGAGTTTTCCTGACTCCAAACTGGGTGCTCCATCTACTGTGCCACCTATCTGGCCAGATTTTGAATAAACATTCTAAATTCAGGTCAATCCAAAATTCATCTTTTTATTTTTTCCTCTAAAACCTCTCCTCTTTTAACTTATTGAAGGTAATACTATCCTTCCAGATCACTCAGGCTCACAACACTGGTGTCATCCTGGATACCTCAAAAACACTCAATTGTCAATAAACATTAATTAAACCTTTATTGTGTATCAGACACTGTTCTAAGGGCAGAGTATACACTTAGACATAGCCTTGACTTCTGGGAATTTACTGTCAAATGAAGGAAGATCACACCAAAAAGGAAGCAGGAAATGGGGAATAATAGAGAAGATCAGGAAAGGCTTCTTATGAGGTGGACAAGATTGAGTGAGACTTGAAGGAAGGCAAGGAAACCAGGAGGCAGAATGGCCAGAATGGCAGGAATGGCTCCATTCCCAGGCAGATAGCAAAAATAGCACATCAAAAGATAAAGTCTCAGGAATAGCAAAGAGGTTGGTGTCACTGGATCCTATAGTATACAGAAGGGACTAAGGTGGAAGAAAGTTGAAAAGTTAGTAGAAAGGACTCTAGCTAAGAAGAGCTTTAAAAACCAAACCAGAGATTTTATATTTGATTCTGGAAAAATAGGGAAGCATTGCAGTTTGTTGACTAACATGGTAGCATTTAAAGATCTGCAATTTTGGAAGATCTCTTTGGTAGCTAAAGGGAAATTTAGAGCAGGAGGACCAACCAGCTATTGCAATGGTACAAATGTGGGTTGATGAGTTCTACTGCAGGTAATATTGACAAAGATGAGAAAGGAACAAAAATCAGTAATGTTGGAAAGCTAGAATCAATAGAATTTGACAACAGATTGGAACAAGCAAAATAATAAATTTGCTCTGCTCCCTTCCCACTAGTTAAATTCCTTTGGATTGGATTTCATCATGGCCCCAGCAAACTTCATCATTAGTAAACTCGTCTTGTTACTCATACCTCATTGGTTTCCTCCATACTCTCTTCCCCTCTGATTGGGAAAACTGGAGAATGGAGCAGAGACTCCTCCCAAAGCCTCCATTTAAAAAGGCTTCCTAGGCCAACCATCTCTTCATTTTCCAATTTTCCAGTAGTTGTTCTCTTTTAGACCAGACTCCATCATACCCTTGTGGCAGTTAACTTCCCTTCCTTTGCCCAAACCCCAAACCAATTTTAGCTTCCTTTTGCATGTGCCTCCTTCATTTGACTATAAATAAATTCCTTGAAAGCAAAACTTTATTCTTTTATATATGTGCATTCACAGAACTTAGAATAATGGCTGACATAAAATAGGCATTTAATAAATGTTTATTGACTGATGGAAAGTTTTTGAAGAGTCAAGGTTGTGAGCCTGAGTGACTGGAAGGATAGTGGTACCCTGAGCAGTTATAGGAAAGTTAGAAAGAAGGGAGATTTTAGAGGGAAAGATAATGAGATCATCTTTGAGTGTGTTGAGTTTAAGATATCTAAGCAACATCCATCTAAAGGTTTCCAACAGGCAATTGGACATGTGAGCTAGAGCATTTTCTGAATATTTTCTCCAGTTGTCCCCCATGCCATCTCTGCCTACTTGCTTCTTTGATTTCCTTCAAGTTCCAACTAAAATCCCATCTTCTACAGGAAACCTTTCCCAACTTCAATTTCAAGGATTTGGGGAAGAGACTTTCCCTTTTTTAATCATTTCCTCTTTTTCCTTTATAAACTTTGTCTGTATATATCTATTTGCTTGCTGTCTTCCCCATTAAATTGGAGCTCCTTGAGGATAGGGACTGTCTTTTGTTCATTTTATCCTCCCAGTTCAAAGAATAGTGCCTAGCACAAAATACATGCTTAATAAACCTTTTTTTTGTCTGACTGGCCTTAAATCAAATTATAGCTTATTGTATAAATATGAAAAAATCATCTAGAGTTGATAATTGAATTCATGGGAGCTGATGACATAAAGGAAAGTAGTGTAGAGGAAGATGAGAAGAAACTCCCCATTGGAGGAATATCACAATAAGTGAGCAGGATCTAAAGATTCAGCAAAGAATACTTATAAATACTATCACAAAAATCTAGAGATAGGAGAATATCAAGTTAAAGAAAATGATCAAAAACTGTAGAAATTATCAAGAAAGATAAGGATTAAGAAAAAGCCATAGCACTGGTCAATTAAGGGATTATTGATAATGTGTAGCATTTCAGTTGTATGATGAGTTCAAAACCAGACCACAGAGTTTAAAAGAGAATAAAAGGAGAAGTGGAAGAAGCAGGGTCAATGGTTTAGTTGGGGGGAGTTTAACCATAAAAAGGTAGAGAAATATAGAATAACAGAGTTGGACTGCATAAGTGAATATTATTTTTTAAGAATGGAGAGACAAAGACATATTTGTAGGGGACAAGGAATCAACCAATAGACAAGGGAGGGAAAGAAGATGATAGAGGAAGCAACATAGCAGAGTAAACATAATGAATTGATTAAGGATGCATGTAGAAGTCCTTAGTTAAAAGGACCATCTCTTCATGTAAAAAAAGATGTGGAAGAGATAGTAGATGTCAAAGAGGAAGGAAAAATAAAAAGCTCTCAGCAAATGGACTTAATTTCTCAATAAAATATGAGGCAAGATTCTCAGCTGAAAGAGTGGGGAAGGGGATTCTAAGGGAGATTTGAGAAGGGATAAAAAAACTGAAAAATGATGCTGTGGTGAATGGAATAATTAGTCAATTAGTTAGGTGTAAAATAATTGTCTTGCTGAGGGGTAGGGGGGTCCAGTTCATATTTTGTAATATAAAATTGGACCTAGTCATCGCAGTTTTTTGATTTTCTCTAGCTTTGTTCAACAATATGAATAGGAGTGAAGAGAGCAGATAGTGGGAGCATTCCAAAGTTAGAGCATGTAAAGGCATGATTTTTTTTATAGGAAAAGGGAGCAAGGGACTTGAGTATGGAGGATATTACAGAGTTGGTTAATTGACTGGTTTCCTTCATTCCTGAAGAGAACCAAAATGACATTACTATATTAGAGTCAAGTTATAATATGTCCAACTGTGGCTGATCAGACCAATATGAGCTCAGAATGCTCCACCGCAGGTCAGGCACAAATAGACCATGAGAGTAGCAGTATCTAATATATTGCTTAACACATACTTACTGATGAATGGATGCTGATACTGTGAAATCTTGCTGATACTGTGCTAATACTGTTTATGTTTTGAGGAAACAAATCCTCTATAGACAATCTAGGCAGTGTCCCTGAGGCATCCTTCTGGGTCTTTTAACATTCCTTGGCAACCAAAGAAGTGCCTGGCTGCCAGTCTTGTTGTGCAACTGGATTTATTGGGAAACAATAATAAATATTCATATGTAGACTTTTGGGATTTTACAAAGTTCTTCCTTGACATAACTCAGAGGAAGTACACATGTCATGAAATCAAATTCTTATGAGACTAAATGATTAATTGATTTCATGTTTCTAAAGTTGACCCATAGTTCTAGCCTATGGAAATCTTTTCAGCTTTTTACTGTCTCCTAAACTGTCATCTATCTTCATGGTATCTTGTCTCTGATACTTACTTTTCCACCTGTGTTACCTTGAGCAAGTCACTTAACTTCTCTGGGTCTCAATTTCCTAATACTGAAAATGAGAGTGTTGAACTAAATGACCATTAGGTTTCGTAGCTCTAAATCTATGATTCTATGACCTACCAAGCATTCCATCCATCTCTACATTCAACTAAGTTACTAATAAAAATGTTGAAGAAAAGCAGAAAACCAATATTCTTGGGATACTCCATCAGAGACTTCCCTTTAGGTTAGCATCAATTCATTAATTTATTCCTCTTTAGTCACTTGAGATAAGCAAAGAAAAAAATCTAGGCAAAGTTTAAATTAAAATAACTCACATCCACCAACTTTATTCCCATCTAATCTACATCTCTCCATTTTGTTCCTAAGGAAAAATCAAAGTTCAGGATTGTACAGAGAAAGCTTCAAGTAAGTAATGAATGAGAGATAGTGTAGGCTAATAAATGACCTGAGTTGGAGTCTATCTCTCTACTATGTGACTGGGGCAAAACACTTCATTTCCCTTAATCTGTTTTCTCTTCCTCTCAGATCAGTATGGGTTCTGAATAAATATTTTCTGACAAGCTTTTATGATTTCAGGTGGGACTTGGCAAGAAGATTTAGATAAGGCACTGAGGAAAGTGGGAGATATGTTTAAGGGGCAAAGTCTAAAGACCACAGTGACCCTAATACGTATAGTGCTCAATGAGAAGATTAAATCTATCAAATCAAACATGTCATGTCGGAATTTTCAAAAGATGGAAGGTCACTTGCTAAAGGGATCTTGGAGTAAGGAAGTCTGGATTCAAGACCTCCTCTGACATAAACTATGTGATCCTGGGTAAGTAATTTAATCTCTGTTTACTCAGATCATCCTCTGAGATCATGTTACATATCAGTTTCTGATCTGTATTAGTTCAAGAAATTTCTATCCTGAGACATCCTTAACTCCATGGAATCCTAATCCAGACAAAAACCAAAGCAAAAAATGATGTCTAGAAAAATATGGTTGGATAGCTCAGGTGAGACCTGAAATTGAGATCAAAGCAGTGAGTGATTATGACCCTATGGTCAAAGATGAAACGTACTGTGCCAAGTGTTTTGAAGGATAAAAAGAAAACACATTGTACCTTATTAAGAGAACACCCAATATCCTTTATTCTTTAATGCTTCAGTGAGGCCATGATCTCCTGGATATGAATATTCTCTCTACTTACTCAGATTGCAACAAGTGAGTTCTTTCAAGCATATATAACACTACTTTTGATAAAGAAAAAATATTAAATCCAACAAACCTTTATGGATCCCCTACCATTTGCTTCTTTGGCATTATTGTCAGCTTCTTCAAACAATTATTGATCTAAAAAAGTAAGGTCACGGGGCAGCTAGGTGGCATAATGGATAAAGCACCGGCCCTGGAGTCAGGAGTACCTGGGTTCAAATCTGGTCTCAGACACTTAATAATTACCTAGCTGTGTGGCCTTGGGCAAGCCACTTAACCCCATTTGCCTTACCAAAAAACCTAAAAAAAAAAAAGTAAAGGTCACAAGACTGGTTTTCAAACAACAAATATATACATCATTACTAGTCACGCACTCAAAATGTTTCCAACTTGGTGGGATTCTTCAGACCTTCTTCTTCACTGCCATGGCTTTCAAGAATTTAGATCTCAGCCTTGAGTGAGAATCAAGAAATTCCCAGACATCATCATTCTCTGGCTCATCAAAACCAAACTTTCTTCCAAAATTTGTTATTTCTTCTAGAACTGTTTGTTTTTCAGAAAGAAAATCTTCAAAATTACTATTTGTACCAATGTGGCACAATGTATTTCTACAAGGCAAGCATATTGCTTGTACTTATGTGTTTTCAAACAGAGTGAATATTTTCAATAGCACTTATGAGGTTACAATTTTTCCAGAAGTTAGTTAAGGCAATTTTAACATTACCTCAGGTTTTAACAATTATCTACTGAAAAGGGTTTTTCTCCCTTAGGTAGTTACAGACCTATTGGCACCTTCTATTTTCCAGGCCCTGTTCTAAATGCCAGGTATACAAAGAGGCAAAAGACCATCTAAGACCTCAAACAGCTAAAAAGAAGTAGGGGGAAGGAAAGAAGAAAAGGTACCCATCAGGAGTATGCTAGGTACCAAAGTGCAACCAGATGGGAAATGATGTGATCATTGTCCTATGTTCTTGTTCAGTCATTTCAATCAGAGCCTATTCTTCATAACTCTCTCTATTAGGAGTTTTCCTAGCAAATCTAATGGAGTGGTTTGCCATTTCCTTTTCCAATCCACTTTGCAGATGATGAAATGGGGACAAATAGGGTAAAGTGACTTACCCAAAGTTATACAGGCATTAAGTGTGTGAGGCCCAATTTGAACTCAAAAAGAAGAATCTTCCTAACTTTAGACCCAGAATTCTATCCACTGAACCACCAGCTGTCCCTTACCCACCCTCATTCCCAAATCTTGTGTTTATTAACCAAAAAATGACTTTTGCATTCTTATACAATGAACCAAATAGAGTTGAATGACCCAGGAAATTATGTAAAATTAGTAATGCTTTAAAGATGATATTGTTGTCCTTTCCATGTTTTTCAATAGTTGGGATAAAATAATTTGAAGCCAAGTCTCCAAAACAGCTTTAGTCACCCAAGCGTTCTTTATTTTACTGCCAAAGAACTGGAAGTAATCAATGGTAGAAGCACAAGGATTTCAAAACCAATCAACTGTAGCAAGGGTTATCTCCAGCATGTAGCAGCAGGATGTCATTGTGAGGCTGAAAGGGAAGAAAATTAGAATGTCTAACCTCTTCCTCGCCACCCTTCTCCATGGAATACTTTAATTCCTCCCAAGAGAGGAAGAAGTAGGTTGGGTGCAAAACCTTGGGACCACTCTCTACTCAGAAAGAGGAGTTACTGATTAGAATTATGTCTATCTTCTCCCTTAAGTGTCATTAGTCTAGGGAATATGATTTTCAGTGTCAAGCTAAATTTCTTATCACTGTTCATTAACCCAGAAAGGAAGACCCAAGCTCGGTATCCAAGTTATGATTCCCTTCCCACAAAATACCAGCTCTACAATGAACACATACATAGCAAATAACAAAGAATTCCATCTATCCAAATCTACAGAAAAACAGAAGAGATATACTCTCAATACAGATGAAGGGACTCTCTCACAGAAAGTAAGGTAAATCAGCTCAACTGAGAGAGAATCCCAGGTCTCACCCAAGAAGAAGTTACTCAGTCTCTAATGAAACAATCTGGAAATAGGGACATGACAAAGATTACTAGTTTCCCTTACATCAGCTTCTTCCCAGTTTATTCTGCCTTCAGCAAGCAAAAGTAGAATTGGCATCATCAGAAACTCCTGAAGAGACTAAAGACATCAAAGTTTCCACTTTCACCAAATCCATCTCATCCCTCCCATTGGCATTAATGACTTTAGGACTTGAATGACACAAGCATAGATTTTAATTTTTAAAATATCTTTCTGCTATTTAGTCATTTTAGTCATGTCTGACTCTTTGTGATCCCATTTGGGTTGTCTTGGCAAAGATATTGGAGTGGTTTACCATTTCCTTCTTCATTTCATATAGGAGAAAACTGAGGCAAACAGGATTAAGTGAATTGTTCAGGATCACACAGTTAATAAGTGTCTGAGGTCAGATTTGAATTCAAGAAAATGAGTTTTTCTGACTCTCGGCCTGGTACTCTTTCTACTGTTCCAACTAGCTTTCCCTTAAAATAAATTCCCTTCTGAATTGCCATAGAATTTTTAGGTTCTCTCTAGATACTTTAAATCCAGGTTGAGGTTTTTTTTCTTTTTTTAGAAATGTGAGTTCTGGAAATTAGCCATTTCTAGAATAAACCTGTTTGTCCACATTAAAAAGCTGCTACATTCTCAACTTCACTAACCCCTCCCCAGTCATTTTAACTTTATGCAATTGAATATTTTTCTTTCTTTTTTTTTGGTGACAAATCAGGATTAATTGACTTGTCTAGGGTCACAGTTATTAAGTGTTTAAGGTCATATTTGAACTCTAGGTCTTCCTGACTCCAGGGCCTGTGCTCTATTCACTGTTTCATCTAATTACCATTATGCAATTGATTAAAATTTTTAACTTATTGAACCAACTAACATTTATAATAAAAGTTCCTTCACTATCCATTTTATTGCCATTTCCTTTCATTGTTTTCAATAAACTTGAGGCTTTTGTCTGAATAACTGCTCTGCTTAAATGAAAACATTAATTGAAATATTCAATCCATGCAGCTGAAGTATGCTCTATTTGTATCTTTGGAACATGTCTATCCCTCATCATTGTTTGCAAAGTACAAAAAGCTGATGAAATTTTGCTTTTTTTTTCATTTCACTTGTATTATTTTGCAATATTTTATAAGATTTCATATCATTGCTTCAGACCTTCCAAAATCATCCTGATTTAGATTCATTCATGCCATTTGATTAGGCCAAAATTTTTTCCTAATATAATAGTAAGTCTCTTCTTTTTGGAATGGTAATGTAATTGTAATTTGAAATATTCTTCCAATTTGTTTTCTTTTTAAAAGGGCAGGAAGGGGGGTAAAACAAATTAACAAAATTAGCATACCTGCTGGTAATATGACCCAACTAATTCTCTTAAGTAACATTAATTGAATTTTTGACTAAAAGTAAATGTAGCCTACTATTATATAATTTAGACTAAATTGAATTTTACATTATTTGAATTCAAATAAAGTATGACCTTGCCGTACAATTTACAGATTAACTATATAGCTAGCAAACTCTCATCTCCTTCAAAGCAATCCATAGCCATATGAAAAACTGCTCTAAATCATTAATTATTATAGAAATGTAAATCAAAGCTTCTCTGAGGTATGACCTCATACCTCTCAGACTGGCCAATATGACCAGAAAGGATAATGATCATTGTTGGAAGAGTTGTGGGAAATATGGGACACTGTTACACTGTTGGTAGAGCTGTGAACTCATCCAACATTTCTGGAGAGAAATTTGGAAGTATGCCCAAAGGGCAACAAAAATGAGCATGCCCTTTGATCCAGCAATACCACTACTATGTCTATACCCTGAAGAGATGATAAAAAAGGGTAAAAACATCACTTGTACAAAAATATTCATAGCAGCCCTGTTTATGGTGGCAAAGAATTGGAAATCAAGTGAATGTCCTTCAATTGGGGAATGGCTTAGCAAACTGTGGTATATGCATGTCATGGAACACTATTGTTCTATTAGAAACCAGGAGGGAAGGGAATTCAGGGAAGCCTGGAGGGATTTGCATGAACTGATGCTGAGTGAGATGAACAGAACCAGAAATACACTGTACATCCTAACAGCAACATGGGGGTGATGATCAACTTTGATGGACTTGCTTGTTCCATCAGTGCAACAATCAGGGACAATTTTGGGCTGTCTGGGGCAGCTAGGTGATGTAATAGATAAAGCACTGGCCTTGGAGTCAGGAGTACCTGGGTTCAAATCTGGTCTCAGACACTTAATAATTATCTAACTGTGTGGCTTTGGGCAAGCCACTTAACCCCATTTGCCTTGCAAAAACCTAAAAAAAAATTGGGGCTGTCTGCAATGGAGAATACCATCTGTATCCAGATAAAGAGCCATGGAGTTTGAACAAATTTGAAGGACTATTCCCTTTAATTTAGGGGAAAAAAACAGGTATCCTATTGTCTGATCTTGTTATCTTATACTTTTTGTTTCTTCCTTAAGGATATGATTTCTTTCTCCTCACACTCAATTTGGATCAATGTGCAACATGTAAACAAAGTAAAGATGGATAGATTGCTTTGCGTGGGGGGGGGGAGTAAGATTGGGGGAAAAATTGTAAAACTCAAATAAAATCTTTAATAAAAGAAAAAAAACTCTCATCTCTTATTGTAACAATCCCAATTTTACAGGACCCCTGGCTGCCTAAATAAAAATCAACCCCTTCCTCTCTTCCCTACCACCACATTCTATTCTCCTCACATCTATTTCAGCCCTATCACTTCCATATTCCATTTCAACTCTATCTACTTCTTTGACTGTGCCCTCTTGAATCCCATGCTATTATTAACAAAATTCCCTTCATCTAAGATTTTCTTCCATCTTTTGTTATTCTTGGACACCTATCCTCCTTCATAAAACACTGCTTCCCTATCTTGGTAGTATGAAAAACAAGACTGTCTCTTGAATTAAAGGTTCAAATCCCACTTTCTAATCTTTCGTTTCTCTGACTTGGACCTTAGTGTCCTTGTTTATAAAATGAGAAGATTGGATCAGGTGGTGTCTGAAGTTCCCCCGCCTCTAGATAGATGATCCTCAGTTTCCCTCCAGTGCTATTTCTTTGCATATGTGTCACCTTCACACTAGTATTCAGCATACTCTTTGTTCCTTATTATCTCTTCTAGTTCATCACTCCACAATCATCATCAGTCATCAAGCATTTAGCAAACTTCTACTTTCTGGCACTAGGTATCATGGATATACAAAATAGTAAAAGATTTTCCTTACTCTCAAGTAGTTCACAATCTAAGGGAAGAGTCAACTAGGTTCAAATAAGATATAGACAGGATAAATGTGGGGAAGACATTAAAGGAGTGGGAGACTTCTTATAGAAGGTAGGATTTTAGCTGAATCTTGAAGACCAGATAAGTTAGGAGGCAGCGATTTGAAGAGACATTTCCAGGATGGGTAGCAATTGGTGAAAATTTCCAAAATTGGAAGCTATAGAAGGGTGTTCATGTTATAGCCAGGAAAACACAATCACTGGATCACAGAGTCTGTGAAGAGAAGCATGGTATAACAAGACTGAAAAGGTGAGTATAGTATGGGAACCGTTGAATTTTATTGAATGGGAAGAGGGGTGGCAGTGGAATACATGGTCAAATTTATTCTTACATATGACCATTTTGACTGCTGAGTGGAGAATGGGCCAAAGTGGGAAAACATGCTAGGCAGGGAAACTAACCAGCAGCTATTCTAATAGTTCAGGTGGGTGGGATGAAGATCTGTAGCAAGGTGGTGTCATTGTTTGAGGATAGAAGTAAGTATACAATTTCTCCTCATTTCCACTTTTCTCTCTACAGATACACCATCCAAACAAGATCCAGGTGGCAAGTCATCTACTAGTCTCTAGAGCACTAGTCTTCCTTTCTCAAGTTGTTCGGTACTGATTCACAATCTCCATCTGACCTCTTTCCTCATGCTTAAGAATTTCACTGTACACATTGACATTCCCTTCAACTTTTTTAAACAATCCTCAATCTTCTCAGCTCTCATGACCTCCTCTTTCACTCCACCTTAGCTATGTGTATAGATGATCACACCCACAAATGATTCACTTTATGAGTAAGAATTCTGAAATTCCTTTTAAGTTCATAACCTACTAACATTGCACTTAACCCTGTGCATCAACCTTCCTAAAACTATTCTTCAGTCTCCTGTGATTTGGTCCCTCCATACTTAAGTAATCTCCCAAGCCATCATACTTTCTTTAACTTTGTTTTCTTCCTTTCCCCATCCTGACCTTATAATTAGCTAGTCCAAATATCCACTGTCTCCACATGCTAACACTTCTTGACCCTTTTTTTTTTCCTTATAAAGATTCATGTCTTGCCAAAGCACAACTTTGGATTCCCAATTGCATAATGATGAACAAAGAAAGACATACAACCATGCTGACCAGGTTCATTACAAATTTAAATTATCTAATCTTAATTGACTCTTACTTAGAAAGAAAATACTTTTGTGTTCAGTTGTTTTTCAATGATGTCAGCTTTTCATGTTTGGAATCTTCTTGTCAAAGATACTGAGGTAATTTTCCATTTCCTTCTCTTTTTATCATGAGAAAATGGAGGGAAATAGAATTAAGTGACTTGCCCCAAATCACAGAACTAGGAAATGCTGAGACTGCATTTGAACTCAGGAAGAAGAGTCTTACTGACTCCAAAATCTAGCACTATAACTATTGCATCACCTAGCTGTCCAAATTATTTTACCCTTCCTTAATTGATTTAAGATTACATTCTTCGGGGTGGCTAGGTGGCATAGTGGATAAAGCACCGGCCCTGGAGTCAGGAGTATCTGGGTTCAAATCAGACACTTAATAATTACCTAGCTATGTGGCCTTGGGCAAGCCACTTAACACCGTTTGCCTTGCAAAAACCTAAAAAAAAAATTACATTCTTCACAGCAGCTGTTCCAATCTGTCTTTTTTCTCCTTAAAACTCCTCTCTTCCAGCTCTTTTAGCAGAGATCTTGCTTCATACTCTGAGAAAACAGAGGCAATTCATTCTCACTTCCTAGTCTGTCTCAAAATCCCTTGACCCCATCCCCAATCCCCATTCTTTCCTCCTTTATTTTTCTTTGCCAAAGTCATAATTTCATCCCTTTTTGTCTTCTTTGACAGACTGTCACCACAATCATTTTCTCTTCCTGATTTTATCAGTAGCACAATTATTTCTAGCAATAATAATAATAATAATAATAATAATAATAATATTTATCATCTTCCATCTATTGATTCATTCCCTAATCTCTAACCAGAAGCAACTTATAACCTATAACCAGGGACAGCTGGTAGTACTGTTGACAAGAGTAATGATGACTTGAAGTCAGAAGACCTCAGTTCAAATCTAACCACAGGGGGTGGCTAGGTGGCATAGTGGATAAAGCACCAGCCCTGGAGTCAGGAGTACCTGGGTTCAAATCCGGTCTCAGACACTTGGTAATTGCCTAGCTGTGTGGCCTTGGGCAAGCCACTTAACCCCATTTGCCTTGCAAAAAACCAAAAACCAAAAACAAAAAACAAAAAAAAAAAACAAATCTAACATAAGACACTTGCTAGCTATGTAACCCTGGGCAAGTCTCTTAACCTCTACTTGTCTCAGATTCCCTAACTATGAAATAGGAGCAATAATTGTATCAACATCTTAGGGCTGTTGTGAGGATCTAGTGTCTGCACACAGTAGGCACTTTGCAAATGCTTATTCCCTTGGCCAAAAAAAGTACATACAGACTTTGTACTATTTCTTTCAAGCTATTATCTATTCTTCCTTTTAAAATAAAACCTTAGAGGAAAAACTGCCCACGTTCATTAACTCTACTTCCTCTTCTTTTACCCCTCAGTCCCATGGAAGCTGATTTTTGACAGTCACCCTAGATCAAATCTTCTTGCCTGGTCTAATGTAATAACCTCCTAAAAGGTCTTCCTGCTTCCACTCTTTTCCTTTCTCCAATTCATCTTCCTCAAATCTGCCAAACTGATATTCCCGAATCACAAGTCTGATTATGTCACTGTCCCTGTTTAGTAAGTTCCAGTGGTCCCTATTGCCTTAAAAGACAAACTCTTGTTTGATATTTAAATTATTTCATAGTCAGCTTCCATTCTATCTTTCTAGCCTTGTTATACAAGGTTATACAATGCTCCTCTTCACACCTTCCATGATCTGGACAAGCTGGCCCTTCTTGCTGTTTATTACACTTAACACTATTTTCTATTTCTGCACCTTTGAGCAGGGTGTTCACCATGCCTAGAATTCATTGCCTCCTTACTTCTATCTCTGAGAATCCCTAGTTTCTTCTAGAGTTCAATTTAAGATTAGACATTCAACATATGGAGAAACTCAACTATTGGGGTAAGGATATACAATTTAGCAAAAATGGATGAAGAAACTGAAAAGTAGTCTGGCAGAAAATAGACTGAGACCATTATGTCTTACTATATACCAAGACAACACCAAACAGATACATGATTTAGAGATAAATTAGAAGAGAAATGAGAGGAAAAACCTTTCACAATTATTGATAGGGGAAGAATTCATGACTACGCAAGTAACGAGTTAAAATAGATAATTTTAGACATATAAAGTTTAAAAGGTTTTGCACAAACAAAACTAATACAGTTAAAATTAGAACAGAAATGGCTAATGGGGGGAGACACCAACTGATTGATGCTAAATGATTGATTGACTTAGTAATAGTTTGGCTGGAGTTAGAAAAATAATTCCTTACATTTTTATAGGATTTTATACTTATCAAATAATTTTTCAAACCTACTTTACCAACAGCAACCCAAAGACCCTAATGACTTGATTTCATGGTACACGTGGCTTTTGAATCCTAACTCTTAAAAGTCATTGATCATATGACAAAGAAGACTTAACATTCTCTGAACTTTGGCTTCCTCATCTTCTCAGTCTCATCTGCTCCATCAGTTTACTGTGAAGATCAAAGCAGCTATTTTTTTTTACTTATTCAAACCTCTATAAAAGTGAGTAATTGGTTGGAATGGGAGTAGGAATGATATCATTGCAATTTCCATTGTAAAATGAAGTACCTAAGATAAAAGATGTTATGTAACTTGCTTAATATCTCAAAAATAATAAGAGCAGAGTGATGACAACCAGAACTCAGAATTCTCTAAATTAACCCCTTTTTGTCTTTTAAAGAAAATCCTATACAGAAGCCTAGCATGATGCCTACTCTGGCTCCTCCTTCTGGATGTGTGTGAGGAGAGGTTGATTTTTCACCCATCCTGCCTTGCTGGTTTTTCAATAAGTTATAATACCTGTCTCACAGGTCCATTGGGAGAGTCAATCCTGCTAAGGAAACCAGATGTTGTGGTAAAAACTAGCAAATCCTGAACAACTGCTACACTCCTAACAGCCAAAAGCTTCCAACATTCATTGATTTCATGAACCCAACCCTTCCCAGTAGGTCAGGTTTGGGTTTGGGGGAAGGTAAGGGTGAGAAACTGCTGGCACAGTCAGTAAATTGATGTTAGGGAGCTAGACTCATAATGGGTAGCATCAGTGAGTCATAGAATGATAGATCTAGAAGGGAACTTAGAACACAAAAATGGTATATTATAGAAGGTTGGAATCCATATGCATTTTTAGAGCCCAGAATGTTTAACAACTTGCAAAGTTTTTTCTCTCTGGACTATCTCTACTTTAGTCTCATACTTCCATCAACCTTTAATATGTTGTCCTCCTCTATTAGAATGTAAGCTCCTTGAGGCCAGGGATCACCTTGCTCCTTGTATTCCCAGTCTTAGCATGTATCTAATACATGATGGTGATGATGATGATTATTGGATTTCGATTTTGAAGAAAACCATAACATCAGAGAGGTGATGCCATGACAAGCACATGAATTGGATTTGAGTGAGAGGATGCTATGCTAAGTCACTAGTCTCACTTTCTCCTCCAGTCATCTGAGTCCAGTGACCAGATATGAATCAAGATGACTGGAGATGGCCCTGCCTGTGAAGCTATCAGGGTTAAATGACTTGCCCAGCATGACACAGCTGGTAAGTGTCTGAGGCCAAATTTGAACTCAGGTCCTCCTGACTTTAGGACCAGTACTCTACCCATTGCATCATCCAGCTGCCCCAACCTGACATATAAGTCCTAAATAAAGGCTATTTGACTGACTGATTGACTCAACTGCTGTGAATTCCTAGAGACCAGAGGCTATTTATTTTTTGTCTTTGCATCTCTAGTGCTAAATACAGTGCCTTACACATAGGTAGCATTTAAACAATTATTTGAATAGACATCAGACTTTAGAGCTGGAATAGAACAGAATTTTAGAACACAATATTAATTGTTATGAATTAGATGAGTCTTATAAACTAGTTAGTCTATCTCTTTAATTTTATCAATGAGGAAACTGGAAAACAGTAATGTGAGATGACTACCAATAGCCTACTATAAAATCCTAGGAAAATTGGTGGTTGAGAGATTGAAGTAGCCTTAAGACAAAAAGGAAGGATTTATATTGTCAGAAATAGCTCCTAGTCAGCAAAGATTCAACCAAATCTTGAAGATATTATTAATATTTTAATACATTCACATATCTTTTATTTTTATATGCTTTTCATATCTTAATATATCCCTTCTTTCTCCTCCTTATCTTTTGAACAATTAATTAAAAATAAAAGGGGGGTGGGGGAGGTGGAAGTTCAGCTAAACTAACTGCCCATCTGTGAAGTCTATGTAGCATTTCACACCTTTGTGAAAAAGGGATTGGAGTTTATTTTCTCATCACTTCTGGATTCTCTAATTTTGATAATTCAATAGTGTTCAGTTGAATTTTTGGTTGTTGTTGCTCTCTTTCCTATTTACTTTATCATAATAATGATGAATATTATTTTCCTGGTTTTGCTTATGAATTTTAATGTAATTCTTCTTGTGCTTCTCTGGATTTTTCAATTTCTTATAGGACTTTTTTTTACCATTTTTTCCTTTTTTTAAAAGAAATATATTTTATTGAATTTCTTTTTGGTAAAAAATGTAATTTCAGTTGGGATTTAAAGGAAGTCTTGAGAAGTGAGTAGTCTCAGTGGAAGAGGGAGAGTATTCCAGATATGGAATGCCAGAGAAAATGCCAGCAATTGAGAGATGAGGTATCTCATGGAACAGTCAGGAGGTCAGTGTCTCAGAATCAAAAAATTTGTGTCAGAGAAAAAGGTATATGGAGACTGGAAAGGTTTGAGGGAGAGGGGAGGTTTGGTGATGAAAAGTTTTAAATGCCAACAGAGGATTTTGTATTTGATCCAGGAGGGAATGGGGAACCATTATAATTTATTAAATAGGCAGTTGAGATGGTAGGACCTGCATTTTCAGAAAATCACTTTGGGAGAATAGATTGGAGGGGATAGAGGCCTGAGGCAGGCAGACCCATCAGCAGGTTCTTAAAATAGTGCAAAAGTGATATGATAAAGGATATGCACCAGAGAGTGGTGGCAGTGTCAGAGAAGAGAAGGGAGAGTATTCAAGAGATTCTGGAAAGGTAAAATCATCAGACCTTGGTAACAGATTAAATAAGGAATTGGTGTGTGAGATATGGAGTTGAAGATGTCACCTAGGTTGTGAGCTTGAGGGACTCAGAGGATAGTGTTGTCCTCCTCAGTTACAAGGAAGTTGTGGAGAGAGGATTTAGGGAGAAAGATAATGAGGTCAGTTTGGGAACTCATTATGTGGAATTTAAGAGGTCTAATAGAGATCTGGTTCAAAATGTCTGAAAGGCAATTGTGAATGTGAGACTGGATGTCAGCAGAGAGATTAGAGCAGGAGACAGATTTGAAAAACATCAGTATAGAGATGACAATTAAATCCATGAGAGCCGATTAGATAATCAAATCAATTAGTATAGGGAATAGATGAAGGCCAGGATAGAACTTTTGGGGGGATACTTACAATTAGAGGATATGGCCTGAATGAGGATCTAAAAAAATATCACCCCTGAGAAAGGGTGGTCAGATAGGAGAACAAGGATAGAGTGCTATCCCAATAGCCTAGAAAGAAGAGATCATTAAAGAGAAAAGAGGATCGGTATTGTCAAATAAGTCTTGAGAAAAGATCATTGTAATTTAGCAATTTAAAGATCATTGATAACCTCAAAAACAACAGTTTCAGTGGAATAATGAGGTTAGAAGCAGAAATATAAGGAGTTAAGAAGAGACTGAAGAAAGTAGAAGCACCTATTATAGACAGGCTTTTCAAGGAATTTAGCCACAAAAGGCAAAAGAAATATAGGAAGATAGCTATCAGTAATAGAAAGATCAAATGAGATTTTCTGAGGATAGAAGATATAAGGGCATGTTTATAGGCAGTAGGGAAGGATCCCAGTATACAGGGAGAGGTTGAAAATAACTGATAGAATTGAGGTGACAGAAAAGTCAATCTGTTGGAGGTGGATTGAAATGGAATTATTTACTTAAGTAGAAAGGATAGCTTTGGTAAGGAGTAAAGTCACAAAGATAAAGGAAGAAGTAGTGAAAGAAGGCATATGAGTGATATGAAATGAGGAAGAAGAGAGAATTCATGGCAAATGA
Source organism: Macrotis lagotis (assembly GCF_037893015.1). NCBI lineage: Eukaryota > Metazoa > Chordata > Mammalia > Peramelemorphia > Peramelidae > Macrotis > Macrotis lagotis. Next base: position 600,250,134 of record NC_133666.1, on the reverse strand, counting down.
TCTCAAATTTTTTCTTTAAAATATAAAACAAGGTTCTGAGAGGAGAGGATATTATTGGAGATTTGAGGAGGCTTGAAGGGGTACATAATTGCCACTGTGAAGGGTGAAATAATGAATTGAGAAGGGAGTTATAGAAGGATTACCTAGTAGCAGTGATGGCCCAACTGAGGTTGCATATAACATACATTTGTAGTGGACCCAGTCAAATCAACTATGTGACTTTTTCCCCACCTTAATTAACACATGTTTATGAGTGAAGAAACAAAGTACAATCTGCAAAATGACATAGGGACCAGGGACTGAAAGGGGGTTTAGAGTTGAACTTATTCACCAAGGGATCAAGATGGAGAGAAGAAAAGAGAGTAGCTAGTGTAGAGGCAATGGGCTGGGAGAGAAATAAGGGATAGAAAGGCTGGATGTCACCAAGAAGATGAAGAGTAGGATTTGGTATAAGAAGGTGAGGAAATGGTAAAGAGTCAATAGTTTATAATCAGATAAGGGGATTTCAGAATTCTTGAACAAAGAGGTAGTACATTTGGGGATGATGACAAGATCGAGGCTATGTCCATCTTCATGTGTAGCTAATAATGGATGGAGGAATAGGTATGGGAAGTGAGTATGTAGAGAAAAGGAAAAGTTTATTAGAGGGAAAATGTTGAAGCTCACTATTGTGAGGGCAGGAGTTAAAGAGGAAAGAAAAACTATAAGTTAGGTACTGGACTTGGTAAGTTGGTAAGGAAAAATGGAGCATGTCCTGGAGATCTGTAACTATTAGGCTTTTGATTGGATAGAAGATATGAATTGTATTGATCTCAAATGAGGGGAGGTTAGTGAACAGGGAGTGAGATGCATTCCACCTCCCCCATTGTAACTAGTGAACCAAGGGGAATGAGTGAGAGTGCAGCCAAGTAGTGGAAAAGGTGACCTGAGATGTCATCAGGATGGAACCAAATCTCAGTGATTAATAAAAGATGAAAGGAGTGGAAGGGAAAAAAAGACCTAAGAGGAAGAAAAGTTTGTTGCCCTTAGAATGTACATTCCAGAGGGCACAGTGAAAGTGGTGGGTAGTACTTGATTGGGACTTGGGAGTGAGAGGGTTGAGGGGAATGATTAGAAAGAACTGGGTGTAGAGAGCCAGCCCTGGAGTCGGTACAACCTGAGTATAAAACTGACCTTAGACACTTGAGACTTACTAGTTGTGTGACCTTGAGCAAGTCACTTAACCCCAATGCCTTGCAAAAACCTACATGAATAAATATTAGAAAGATAGATGGATGGATGGATAGAGAAACAGACAGATAGATAGATAAATATATATGAAAAAAGAAAGAATTGGCTGGTGGAAGAAGGAGAATGCTGTTTGGACAATGATCAACAAGGGTCCAAAATTACTGGAATGTAGGGGCAGCTAGATGGAGAGTGGATAGATTCCTCCTGGAATCAGTAGGACCTAAGTTCAAATCCAGTCTTAATACTTACTTAACTATGAGACGTTGGGCAAGTCACTTAATTCCATGGCCTTGCAAAAACAAAAATGAAAACAACAATAACAAAAAGGAATTACTGCAATGTAATTCACACACACACACACACACACACACACACACACACACACACACACACACACACACACATACACACACACTTTCTTCTCCTTTCAAAAGACAGTCAATATAGGAGATAGAGGGTCTGAGGTCAGAGGGAAGGTTGCTTCTCTTCTCAAGACTTCACAAGGTTCTCCCCTTCTAGGTGATGGTCAATCAAGTTGTCAGCAGCTGGTGGTGGAAGCTGACTTTCACTGTTGCAGGTGGAAACATCCCCAGTGACCCTCTATCCTCCGGGGACATACACAGCTGGAAATGAAAGGCCTGTGATTGAAGGAAGGTCTTGCTCCTCTTATCACCGGAGGTTGGAGATCAGGTCAGTACTAGAAGGAATGGAAATCTCACCTGTACAGAAAGGAGCTGCCTTGCCTCAGGTGAGCCTTCAACAGCCTTCCCTCAGGGGATTCACACTGCAGATGGTGGAAGTGTCAGAGGAAGGTTTTGTTTGTCTTTCTCCTTCCTCCAAATAGGGACTAATGACCACCATAGAATGTAAGCAACTTGAGGGCAGAGGCAGCTTCATTTTGTATCCCCAGGATATAACCAAATGTTTGAATTCTCATGTTTGTTTTTATTTGACCAGATCAATGATTTAAAGAATTGCCTGAGGAGAATTGACCTCACAGTCTGTCCATGCTGGGACTTGATCTCTCAAGACCAATCAATTTATGTTCTCTCTCTCTCTCTCTCTCTCTCTCTCTCTCTCTCTCTCTCTCTCTCCATATTTTCATCCTGCCTCTTGTCTGGAAATAGGACAAATTTAATAAGTTCTTGTTGGTTGATTAATTGATTGGTTGAAGGTATCCAGCATGTTCTATTGCAGGAGTCTACAAACCAGTTTCCTTGCCAACAATCTAGACACCAACTCCTCAATTCATCCAACATATTCTTTCAGTGAATTCTTTATAGGGCATAGTTATGATCCTATCTCTCCTCCTCCTCAAAATCTTCAGTATTGTCCCATGTCTACCTAATAATTATATAGAATTCCTCAGATTTTCTTTGATTTTGGGTCCTGTCACTCTTCCAGACTTACTTCCTTTATTGTTTTTGTGCATTGTTCTCAAAGAAGACCTTGACATCAGAGAGGAGAGCCTTGACAATCAAGTGAATGGATTTAAGCAAAGGGGTGCTATGTTAAGTTACCAGCCTTACCTTTTTCTATGGAGCCATTTGGATCTAGTGACCAGATATGAATCAGGAAAACTGGAGGTGGCCCTGGATGTGGAACAATCGCATTAAGTCACTTGCCCAAGGTCACACAGGTAATAAATGTTAAGTGTCTGAGGTCACATTTGAACTCAGGTCGTCCAGACTTCAGGGCAGGTGTGCTATCCACTGGATCACCTAGCTGTTCCTTACTTCCTTTGTTCCCATCTGTGCCACTCCAGCCTAAAGAATTTTATTATTTCTATTCCCAGATACATGCTGCACATCCCTGGCTTCCCTTAGGATTGTCCTCCCCACACAAAACACTCTTTCCACCAGCTTTATCAAAGTCTTAGCTCCAGTGTCATCTGTTCCAGGATGAAGTCATTGATTTTCCTTCCCAAGTCAGAAATGATCTCTTCTTCCTATGAATCCCCAAAGCTCTTTATTTATATCTCCTCTTATTATTTATCTCATTCTATTTTTTATCATGGTCATTTGTAAAGTCTTTTCTTTATAAGACTAAGAACACCCTAAGGGGAAGGACATTGACTTTATCATCTCTGTATCCTCTAGAACTCAGAAAGCATAGTGTATGCCATGTTCATGATACTTAATAAATCAAATTTTGCCAAAGAAATAAAAGGGGGGAGTCAAGAAAAAGGTAAAAAGGGGAGAAGGAAGGAAGGAAGGAAGGAAGGAAGGAAGGAAGGAAGGAAGGAAGGAAGAATTTCAACCTAACAGTGAATGTGACAGAGGAAAATACAAGTGTTCGTGCAGTTTTAAACTTTAATAACTTAAATAGCTGTAAAAGCTTAAAACAGCACTAAGATTTGCTATATAGCAAATATATAGTTATACATGGAATGTATAGTTATACATAGTTATAACTATGGAGCAATAACAGATTTCCTCCAGGGCAGAAATTGCAGGGGTTACCAAGAGTGATCATAGGACCTATTTCCTTTTCAGCATGTTAGAAATTTCATGATGTCTCAGGTCATCCACCCAACAACTGAACTGGTAAACCTCCCGCCCCCCACTTGGCCAAGGTGCAAACATTGGTAGTAACAGCTCTGTAGGGCATGTCATGGTTGACTAACTTTTTAAAATCTGCAGGCAGAGGCAAATGTTCCCCTGAAAATAAAGAACAAACCTTTGAACCTCTCAAGCAGATGCATACTAGCCAACTATTAATTGGCTTTGTAAAAGGATGCTTGGCCTACTTCTGTGTTTAACTGATAAATAAATACATACTCTTCTAAATATGAACTTAGAGACAACATTGTTAAACTTTCTGTATGTTTCATTATGAATTCACGAGCTTAAAATCTATCAGGAGTACTTTTGATAGCAGAAAGGTGGATATTTTCGATACTTGGCATTCACTTAAGAATGCAGACTAATTAAGTTACCAGAGCAGTCTCCCTGTTTAATGCTTGTGACTTCTCTTTATAGATCATCCCTAGTTTATCTTGTCTATATCTTGTTTGTCAATAGATTGCTTTTCATTTTATCTCCTCCATTGGACCATGAGCTCCTTGAGAGCAGGGACTATCTTTTGTCTCACTTTGCTTTATATATAGAATGTACTTGATAAATGTTTGTTACCTGACTTCTGAAACTATAAAAAAAAATTTTAGGAGCTATTAAGTGAAGAGTAGTGGTTTAGCCTGTTGAAGGCTATAAATCAGGTCTTCTTTGTTTTGAATAGGAAGCAGAGTCCATTCTTTGCCTCATTTCTTATCTAGACTATTACTGAATGACTGAGGCCATGGTCTTCCATTGCACCTGGGCCATTTCCAGTCACCCTAACTCTATCTTGCCACTAGACCCATATAACTCCAGAGAAGAAAATGAAGGTGATAACTTTGCACAGTCCTCTCTCTTAAATACAATTCATTTACAAGTCATGGTATCATCTTTCTGATATTATGACCTTCTTCAAGAACAAAGGACAAACAACAAGATAACAGAACCAGTAAGTATCTAAGGTTAGATTTGAACTCAGGTTTTCCTGACTCAAGAGTAGCTAGGTACACTGAGTTGTCTCCTAGTAATATCTTATGAACACCATAAATCAGAAGAGTTTTTAAAGAGACTCTATGCTTCTGTGGTGGCCCTCATTTCTTCTTGGAGAAGATGGGGTGTGTCCTTCTTTGGGAGGAAGCATTGCTTCATCCCAGACGACCTAGAGAGACGCAGCCTTTTAGATCTGGAAGGGACTTGAGAGGTGGTTTGGGGAAGTGGGAGGAACACAGGCTTGTTTTCACCTGAATAAACATGGTGGAAAGAGTCCTTCTAGGATGACTCATTACAATAGCATTCTAGTGACCCAAATTCACAAAGTCAGTGTCAGTGGAACACAAACCCTGGATGGTCCAGGCCAGCTGGAAAGACTTCAAAAATGACAAGGACTGGGTGTCCATCCTTCAAGGTCCAGCCTGGTCAAGTTTAAATGGACTCTTCCCCAGGAGGTTGACCACCAAGGGAAGGATGGTTTTGGCTCAAACTAAGTCATGGAAGGTTTGGAATCTGCATCTATAGAAATGGGAATAGTCATACTGATAAAATCAAGACCCCTAAAGGATGGAAGTAAGCATGGTTTGGAAGTGGGGAAGAGTTTGAAAGGAAGGAAGGAGCAACATACATTGAGATTTGAACCAATTTCTACACCCCATAGGGATGGTCTTAGGTCCAGCACCCCATAGAGATAGCCTCAGTTCTTGAAATCCTTCCAGGAAAGAAATGATCTTGAGCCAATATATCCAAGGCTATGACTATATGAATAAATTCTCTTTTTAAAGTCCAATTGAGGAAGAATTTTCTGTTCACTATATGAGGCAGGGAGTCAAAAATGAGGGGGTAAGGCAGAAAAGGTCAGGAGCACAGAAACCTCGGTCAATATTTAGAAAAAAAGAGGATAGGGGTTTCCCCATTTTATTTTACATATAAATACATTTATATATACATATAAATGTACCCATATGTATATGTGGATGGATGTATAGTGTGTGTGTGTGTGTGTGGTTTTAAATAGTAAGTGACTCTAAGTTTTGCAATCAGAACCTGTAGAAGAAAGTGAGCCAGCATAATGAGAATATCAAGGGATTAGACTTATTTTCCTTGACTCCAGAGGGACCAATGATTAGTGAAAGCTACAGGGTGTCAGAGTTTGTTTCAATTTTTTAAAAAAATTCCTGATAGAGTCACTCAAAAACATAATTAAGAGGTCATTCTTGAGAGGTAATACTTTTCTTTCATTGCTGGTTTTCAAGTAGAAGCTAGAAGACAACTCTGAGTTGCTGTGATCCAATTATTCTTTGATCGAATCATGATGCAATAGACAGAGAGGATAGAGTGGGAAAAACATGTGATTTGGACCCAGAAGACATGAGTTTAAATCCAGACACTGTTACTTAACACCTATATATCCTTTACCAAATCCCTTAATCTCTCTGGTTCTTATTGATAAGATGAGGGAGTTGGTCAAAATGATCTCTAAGGTTTTTTCTGCTTAATGTCCTGTGAATTTGTGAAGTCAATTGAAAGAATTCAGATTGCTTAATCAATGTTGGTTATATTGAAAATGAAGATATCTGATTACAGAAGGTTGACCATCAGATTCCAGATTTTTTCAGTGACAACTCGTGAATTCATCCCCTAAGACATGAGGGCCTAAGGTCTGCATGAGGGAAAGGGAATCATCAATCATAACATCATGGATCCTTCTGTATTTAAATAAGTCTAATAGAGATTTTGTCCTCTCTTTGAATCACAGAATCTTACAATAAAGTCCAATTCTTCATTAAGTGTTTAAATACTTGCATTGTTTGGGAATGTTCTGTGATGCTCAAAGGGACCTAAAAAGTCAAGTTATTTCATTTTATAGATAAAGAAACCAGGCACAGAGAAATTAAATGACTTTCTTAGAGTTACACAACTATTATCTGAGATTTTTCTGACTTCAGCTCCAATGCACTGTTAAAGTTATACCATGCTGCTTCAGGGAAAACTATCATCCTTTGAACATCATTATTCACTTAATAAATTGTACTCTGGCTTAGTGGTAAAGTTCTTTATACTTTCCCTGATCAATCCAGCCTAAAACTGTTTTCCTCTCCTGAGCTTTTAGCTCATAAATCATACATTTAGAAATAAAAGAAATTGTAAAAACCAATAAGTCCAAACCCTCATTTTATAGATGAGAAAACTGACACTCAGAGAGTTTAAGTGACTTTCCTATAGTCACATAGCTGAGACAGGATTGGAACAGAATATCTTCTTGATTCTGACCTGAGTTCAAATCTGACCTCAGACATTTACAAACTGTATAAACCTGGGCAAGTCATTCCATCCTGTTTGCCTCAGTTTCTTCATCTGTAAAATGAGCTGGAGAAGGAAATGGCAAACCGTTTCTATTTCTTGACCAAGAAAACCCAAAATGGGGTCATGAAGAGTCTGAAACAACTGAACAATGATAAAGTGTCAGGTGTTAGAGATACAAAGACAGAAATGAAAGTAATACCTGGGCATGTGTAATTAAGGGATCGACATTTGATGGCTAAATAAATTGTAATTCATGAATGTGTATATGACTGTGCCATAAGAAAAACAATTGAATATAATGAATTCAGAGAAGCATGATATGAAATGATGCAGGATGTAGTAAACAGGACCAGGAAACAACATATAGCATGACTACATCAATGTCAGTGGAGAATACAGCAGCAATAGCAACAGAGTTGAACACTATGTAATCATCTATCTCTATCTCAAGACTTAGAATTTAGAAATGGAAGAGACCATTGAGAACAGGGGGCCATACAATTCCTCCTCACTTCTGTCTCCTGGTTTCCCTGGTGTCCTTCCAGACTCACTTCACATTCTACTTTCTGAAGAAGACCTTTCAGGATCTTCCTTACTGAGAGGGCTTTCCCTCGGAAATTATCTAACATTTATATAGTATTTATCTTGTGTGTACATACTTGTTTGTATTTTATTTGTAGATTGTGAGTTCCTTCAGGGCCAACACAATATTTCTTTTTTCTCAGGCACCATATTTTTCTTTCTTGCTTGCTTGCTTGCTTGATTCTGCTTCTGCTTCTGCTTCTCCTTTTCTAATTTTTCTCCTTCTTCTAATTAATTCTTCTAGTTCTCCTTTTTTATCTTTCTCCTTCTAGTCCTTCTTCTTCTACTGCTGCTGCTATTGCTACTGTGTAAAAACAATTGAATATAATAACAGCTAGCAAGATAGGATTTAAATTCAGACCTTCCTGGTTCTAGCTCTAGCAAGCTGCCAGTGAGCCACCTGGCTGCCTACATCTTTGTAATAACTTTGTAATAATAATTTTAAGCTATGGCTTAAAATCTGATAAAACCATTTAACCCTATCTAGAATTTCTTCTCCCTCTTACTCTCCTCCTTTTCCTTCTGCTTCTTCTCCTCCACCTTCTCTTTATCTTCAAGACTTAACACAGAGGCAGTAATTTGTGCATAAGTGTTTAATAAATGCTTATTGAGTATTGATTAATTAATTATAATGAACAAGCTTGATCCCAAAGAGAAAAAATTAGAAGGCACCTCCTTTTCTCCTTTGCAGATATGGAGGACAATCGAATGTGAAACACCAGAGTAATATCACACATACACACACTCCCAGTCAAATGAACACAACACTCAATTATAAAGGGTCTACTATGAGTATGCATTGCCCTGAACCCTAGGGATACACAGATATAATCTATGGCATTTTAGAATATGAAGTCCTAGAGGGAAGAGATTCATTTTTATCTGTGTCTGCCACAGAGTAGGAGTCTAATAAAGGTTTGTTGAATTGAATGGGATCATCTAATCTTGTTGCTTCATTTTATAGATAGTGAAACTGGGATCCAGAAAAAATGATTTTGTCCAAGATCACCATCTAACTCTGGATTTGAAGTGAAAAGAGACCTAATTTTGGACACTAGCTTTGACATAATTAGTTGTGTGGCCCTAGGCATGTTAATTAACCTTTCTGAGGCTCAGTTTCCTCATCTGAAAAATGGGTACATTTTCATTGGTACCAGCCTCAGAATTGTCAAGGAAAAAAATTTGTAGAACTTAAAGAACTTTGTAATGTGAGTTGTTGGGATTTAGTGAAATATTTTTAGTCAGACCTCAGGAAGGGTTCAAATTCTCTCTCTGAAACGTGCTAAAAATGAAATCTTAGACATGTGACACTCAGAGACCTTAGGACTGTACTGATGGAGGGAGTTTCCTGCAGCAGTAAAATAACTGGTTTAATCTTCCTCCATTCCCTTCCTCACTCCCAAATCCACTTTTGGAGGGTTTGGGTTTTTTTGGCTCAAAATGTTTCTCCTCCTTACTTAAATCATACCAACTCTCCCTTGCTAACCACAATTAAGCTCTTCCCTAGAAATGGTTTTATCAGATTTTAAGTCATATCTGTTATTAAAAAGATATAGGCAGCTAGGTGGCTCACTGGCAGCTTGGCAGAGCTAGAATCAGGAAGGTCTGAATTTAAATCCTATCTTGCTAGCTATGTAACCCTAGACAGGTCACTTAACTTCTTTCTGCTTCAGTTTCCTCACCCGTATAATGGGAATAATACCTCTCAGAGTTATTGTGAGGATTAAATGAGATGATACTTGTAAATCACTTTCCAAAACTAGTGCTATATAAATGCTAGTTATTGGTAATATATAATAGAATTTTGAGTAAATAGAAAATAGGCTTGTTTAAAATGCAAAAGGGGAGTTTATTGTTTAAATTAAAGCTTTGGTTATATATTTTCTAAAACAAGAAATTCATTGGTAATGAGAAATTCCTTCCCACTTTATCTTATGGAAGCATTTTAAAACAGGGTGCATCTGTATTCTGCTTCTAATTCCATGATGACATCAGAGTCTTTCCTCTGCCCTCTACTATGTTGGGTTTTGGTTTTTTTTAGGTTTTTGCAAGGCAAACGGGATTAAGTGGCTTGCCCAAGGCCACACAGCTAGATAATTATTAAGTGTCTGAGACCAGATTTGAACCCAGGTACTCCTGACTCCAGGGCCGGTGCTTTATCCACTATGCCACCTAGCTGCCCCTGTACCTATATTTTCATTGGAAAAATGGCAATAATAATTTTTACAATGCTTTTACAGATTATAGTGAATGGTCCAATATAAAATTTTGTTGTCTGATTTCAACTGGCTTCTCACTGTTGTATAGCAATTATTTTTCTCCTTCTTAATAGAATATATATAGTACTTCCCCATAGAGACTATGCCAAAGCTTTTGTTATTCCTTTTCAGCTTTTCCCACATCTTCCATCCAGGTCCTCTCAACAAAGGACCTACCTTCTTTTTATTGAGAAATCAGTGGTCATTCACCATGAGCAACTTCTCTCTTTTTCTTCATCTCAACCTCCATGTTAACCACATACCCTATTCTTTCCTCCTTTGCCCCAATTTCTGACAAAAAAGTTGCAAGGTGACCCATTCTCTACCCCCCCCTTCCCTTTCCCTTTCCCTTGTTTTTCTCTATGTGTCTTTGTCTCTTTCTGATAAAATCCAACCTTAGACTATACCAGAAAAATAGGCTCTAAATACTAACCAACATTTCCAAATCAGGTGGGTGTCCTGTAGGCATTTCAAACTCAGTATTCACGAAAGAGAACCCATATTTTCCCCCTCAAACTTTATTCTTCCTTTTCCTAACTTTCCTTTTTCTGTTCAACATACCATCTTGCTTCTGGTTACTCAGATTCACAACCTTAGTCACCCTAAAATCTTCCCTCTCCTTCACCCATCTTTCTAATCAATTGCTCAAACTTAATTTTATTCTCACATTTCCTGTATTCTTTATTATTATTATTATACTTAATTACTTTATAACTTTCTTTTTAGTCACATAACTACTACCATAAAGTCCTCATCACCTCTCACCCAGACCATTTCAATAGCCTTCTAATTGAACTCCTTCCATCTAGTCTTTCCTTTCTCCAATCTAGCTTCCAAATAGCTGCTAAAGTGATATACCTAAAGCATGAGTCTAAAAAATGTCATTTCCCTGTTCAAAAAACTACAGGGGCTCCCTGTTGCCACAAGGTTAGTAATTCTTTAAGATTGTTTTATGTGGGGAGGGGGGAGGGTCATGAGCCCTTTTGGACATGTAATGAAACCTGTTTACCCCTTTTCAGAATATTTTTAACTGCATAAAATAAACTGCATAAGATTACAAAGGAAATGGGAGAAGCTAAGCAACACAGTAGATAAAATGTTGGACTAGGAGTTGGGAAGACCTGAATTCAAAACCAGACTCAGAAATTTACTATTAGAAAAGCAGTTAATCTCTATTTCCTTTTCTGTAAAATGGAAATAAACACTCACCTCTCAGCTTTCTATAAGGATCAAATGATTAGTAAAGTGTTTTTTAAAACCCTAAAGCATTACATAATGGCAGATAATATCAAATAAATTTAAATATTAAACAAAATTTTAAAAATAGTATTTTTAAAAGTTCCCAGACCCAATTTCTCTAACATACAAATTCATTAACAATCTTGTCAATCTGTCTCCCATCTACCATTTAACGCACATGAATCCCCTTTATACACTTTATATTCCAAACAAAATGGCATAACTGCTATCACTTCTATTCATCTCTCATTTCTCTGCCTTTGGCTAGACTATCCCCATTTCTGAAATGCACTGATTCCTCAATTCTATCTTTCAGGAGCCTTGGTTTCCTTCAAGATCCAAGCCAGAAATCTGGGAGCCTGGACCTCAGTTACTCATGGGATAGAATCTGGTAGAACCAGAGCTCACACCAGCAGGATCTGAACTCTACTGCCCCAGCTGCCTGGCCACTGGCATAGACCTTGGACCTTATCTGGCCTAAGCTAACCCAAGACTTATCCTGGTGAGTAGAAAAGACTGCCCCCTTCACTTGTATCCAATGCCATTCCTTGCCCCTTGGAGGGAGAAAGGAAAAAGTTCACTAAGTAAATGAGGGGATCTTAAATATATGGATATATATTGAATATATATGAGCTATAACAGTGGCATATACTATCTGACCCATATTGGGAGTTGTAGAAAGGGAAAACCAGTTTGGAGTGGGGAGCAAGATAAGTTGCCTGGTACAGGGAAGAAACATTGGTCAGTCAAGAAAAACTTAGGTTCAAATCCTCCCTCAGGTACTTACTAGTCCTTTCATTCTGAAAAAGTCAATTCCCTTCATAAAGCCTCCCTTTTTCCATTTGTAGAATGGGAGGGATGTAATAAATTTTTTCCCTTCTCTCTGAAAATTTATTGGACAGAAAGCACCATTAGAAAAATAACCTGCTACTATTAGTCCCATGCTAAAGGAGCAGGAATTATTTTCACCTGGAAATCACTCAATTTAAAGGTGAAAACTGTCAGTTCCCTGCTTTCCTCCCAAGTTACAGTCAATGGAATTCAGCTCCCATTTTCACCTGTATACTAGAGTTACTTCATAGAAGTCACCATTTAAAAAATCAATAACAAGGACAAAAAGAACCAACATCTGTTTGACAGCTGTCTATCCCAGCCTGAGATGTTTGGAGGTCTCAGTTTTATGATCATTCAGTTGTTTCAGTCATGTCTGATACTCTGTGATTCCCAGTTAAGATACTAGAATGGTTTTACCATTTCTTTCTCCAGCTCAGTTTATAGCTGAGGAAACTGAAGCAAACAAGGTGAAGTGACTAGCCCAGGATCACACAGCCAGTAAGTGTCTGAGGCCAGATTTGAGGTAAAGAAGATGGGTCTTCCTGACTCCACGCCCAGTACTCTATTCACTGTGCCATCAAGCTACCCCCCCATCTATGTTACTTTGCACATTGAATTATCTTTTAACTGCCTCAGAGAGATGAGCTAGAAGTAATGCAGAGAGATTTATTTAGGATTGATGCATCTATCACTAACTATGCTGAGGAGAGGCAATGGGATCCTGTCCCTAAATATCTTCACAGAAAGGCATAGGGACCATGTTCCAGGCTCTTCCTGTTTCAAATATAGTTTTAGACTAGATTCAGCTAAACTGGCAAGAGGTTAGTGTCAACTAACCTCAAGTTACTATGCTTGGAGTCAAGTACACAAAGAAAAAAAAATGGAATAGTCCCTGCTCTCAAGGAGTTTACAAGAGAGAAGGGGACAACAGTACAGAGATAAGTATACACAAAGTCTATTCAGTTTTGAAAAGTCCTCTCAAGAAGAAGAAAATACTGGAAGTTGAGAGGTTATCAGAGAAGACTTATATAGAAGGTAGCCCCTGGCTTGTGCTTTGAATAAAAGCTAGGAATTCCAAGCTAGGTAATAAGCACAGAGCATAGAGTATTGGACCTGGAGTTGGGAAGGTCTGAGTTCCAATCCAGTTCTAGAAATTCCCTACCTGTGTGAACTTGGGCAAGTGACTTCACCCTATTTGCCTCAGTTTCTTTATCTGTTAAATGCACTGGAGAAGGAAATGGCGAACTCCTCCCATATCTTAGTCAAGAAAAATCCAAATGGAGTCAAGAAGAGTCAGACATGACTGACCAATGACAACAAAAGAATTTCAAGAGTTAGTGACCTGGGATTCATGCTGTTTGCCTCAGTTTCCTTATCTGTTAAATGTGCTGGTGAAGGAAATGGCAAACCCCTCCCACTTTTTTTTCCAAGAAAATCCCAAATGAAGTCATGAAGAGTCAGACTAAGAGTTGAAAGAGAGAAGGAATGGCATTCCAGACATGAGGGACAACCATAATAAAATATTATATACAGGAAACAGTTGAGTCTCTAAGGTTTCTTCCTGCCTTGTAATATTGATGATACCTCAAAACACACCTTAAAGGATCCAAGTCATAGCACAGTTTCAACCATGGGAGGAAAAAACTTGTGTTTCTGTTTCCATAACACTTAGCAAAGTTCTTGATATTTATTAGACATTTACTAGATACTTGCAGAATGAATAAATTTGCTAACATAACAAATTAGATACTCTAAAAATGTGATTCTAAATATACAGTTGGGAATCATGTGCAAAAACACAGAAATGGAATACTGGGCAGTTTTAGACAATGAACCTCAAATCCTTTTGGCCACTGAGACGGGCATGATATAAAATCCCAACCTTTGAAATGGAAACAATGCAGGCGTGTAAAGGATTTTGTACTGGGAACAGAGAGAAGCACCCAGAAAAGACTCACCCAGATCTTTACAAGTTCAGCTCTCCAAATGGGGAAGGGAGAGAAATAAAGTTCATGAAAACTGAGCTTGCTGCTTGTGGTTATTGTTTAGTCACGTCTGACTCCAGATGACCCCATGGGCTTTGTCCAGGGGATTTTCTTGGCAAACTTGCCAGAGTGGTTTGTTTTTTTCTCCTCCAGCTCATTTTACAGATGAGGAAGTTGAGACAAGCAGGGTTAAGTGACTTGCCTAGGGTTTACACACAGTTGATAAGTGTCTGAGGCTGGAATTTAATTCGGTTCTTCCTGACTACAGGCTTGGTCTCTACCTACTATATACCTACTTTCCTGGAGATACCTATTACTTGTAGTAAAAGTCAGTATGATAGGGCAGGTCCCCATTGGTGAAATTTAGGAATTGAAGAACATTTACCTGGCAGGGACCTTATAACATAAGTTCTAACATGAATATGTTATTGGAAATAGAATTGACTTTAGATTTTTTTTAAAACGCTGGAATATAGAAATAAAGAGTTCTAAGAAATTTTAGAACATATAAAATTACAACTGGGAGGAACCTAAGAGGCAATTTCTCTAGTCCAAATTCTCATTTTATCTATAGTCTTTATGCCACCCAGCTAGGTCATTGACATGAATTACTGTATTCGGGATAGAGAATGTTGAAAACAAATTTATCTCAGTATGCAGGAGTCTTTATCAACCCTTTAAACTTCAATGATTTCCTACCCCATAAAAACTTTTATTCATATAGCATTTTAAAGCTTTCAAAATGCTTTACATATATTATTGAAATTGATCTTCACAATTACCCTAGGAGATAAGTGCAGTTATTCTTCCTGCTTACAGCTGAGGAAACTGAGACAGATTTGCCTCAAATCCCACAGCTGAGGCCAAATATGAATTCACATCTTCCTAACTCCATGCTCAAAGCTTTACAGATTGCTATCTCTCACCTGAAACCTCTATCATCATCCAAATTCAATCTGTGTTAGTAGTAGTTGTAATATTTTTGTTGTTTTTGTTGTTATGCCTAGCATTTTAATAGCCTTTAAAGCTTACAAAACACTCTATAATTTTCAACTTATTTGATTAATCCTAACAAACTAGACATATAGCATGCATTTGATAGTAAAACATTTAAATGGAACGAAAACTCCTAGTAAAGAAATAGGAAAGTACTCTCATCCCTATGCTAATTCCATACAGATGAGTAAAGTGAATCCCAAATAAATTATGTGACTTGCCCAATGTAGCTGTTGAGACTGACAGAACTAAAATCCATATCCTCTTAACTCCCAGCTTAAAGCTCTTGCCAACACACAACTTTGTTTGAAGAGAACAAGATCCAGCTAGCTAGTCTGGTGGGATGAATAGAGTTTTTGGAATCCCTATGTACGCTGACCCCTTTCTAATTTTCCAGTCTTAGGCATTACTCTCCTCCACTTGCTGGATGATTCAATCACATCTGCCTACTTTCTCCTTCTCCCACAGTCCATCTCACCTTTACACTAGTTGTCTCCACACCTAAGATGTTCTGAATCCTTACTTAATTCTAAGACTGTTCAAATGTCATCTTTTGAAAAGGTCTTTCCTCATCCTCCCAGGTGTTCAAAACTTCATCCCTAAGATTACCTTCCCTCTTCTTTTGGGGGGGAAACATTTCTAATTAAACTTTATTTTATCTTTATTTTCATTTTATCTTACTTTCCCCTCTATTTTCCACATATTCTGTATGTCCTTAACTATCCATACAATTGTCTTCCCAACTGGAATCTAAGTTCCTTGAGAGCAGGGTCTGTTTCTAACCTTTTTTGGCTTTTTCATCCCTAATGATTAACAGATTGTTTAATATATAGTTGGAAGGTTGATTGATTGAGCACATTCCTGGATAATTCTGAAGGAGAAACAATTGAATGAGAACTAGGAGTAGATTTCTTCTGTACATTCATGATTTCTACAGTCTACTACTATTACTACTACTACTACTACTACTACTATCGGAGCAAAATAGACAAGAAAAGTAAGAGAAGTTGGAAGAGGGTGTTCCAGGTTCAACAATCACCCGGTCATCATACTATTGCTAGTGTTGTTGTTCATTCATTCATGTGTGTCCAATTCCATGTGACTTCATGGTTTTGTCTATGGGGTTTCCTTGGTAAAGATACTGGTTTATCATTTCCTTGACCATCGTGTCCCTATTTTACAGTTAAGGAACTGAGGTAAATAAGGGTCAAGTGACCTGCCCAGGGTCAAACAGTTAACAAGTGTCAGAGACAAGATTTGAACTCAGATCTTCCTGACTCCAGAACTAAAATCTATATCCTTTGTCATCCTTTATACCATTGAATTGTCACTGGTGAGCATACTAGAATTGGTTTCTTAATACTAGCAAACAGGAAATAACACGGGTGATGGAGAAAGTTTTGCTGTTATAGATGAGGAAGAGTCAGTTGTTCCACTCTAGGAAAAGCAAAAACCCTACAAAATTTGGCAGGGACTATTCTGAGCTCTGAAATGACTCCAGAGGTATGTTAGGAAGACTTTCACAAAACCATAGAGAACTTCAGAGAGCAGGAGGTTCCTGATAAGAGAGAGATTAAGCCATAGAGATCAGACTAGAACCCAGGTCATCCTTTTCAACATCCAATTTTTTTTTCTATTATGCCTTGTTCTTCCCCTAAAACTAAAGGGCATCTATTCAGTAGATCAGCCAGCAATGCAAAGGCACAAACATAGATAGAATATTGCTGGAATAGAAAACATCTTTATCTTTTCTGGGTCCTGGTCCTGGTGCCTACCCCATGACCTTTTCCCTCATGTTTTCTGTGACCTCATGCCAGGGTAGCTTAAGTGAACTATTTATCTATCCCTAGTCTACTCTCTTCATGCCTTAGACCATTCCTTCCTTATTGCTTCCCACCACTTCATCTCACCTATTCTTGTATACTATTCCCTTCAAACCCTGCTCTGTTGGAGGTTCATGATGATGGACAGTCATTGAAGGAGACAGTGTAGTGCAAAAAAAAAAAAAATAGCCCTAGATTGGGAGACAGGACATTTAAGATCTAGTCATTGAACTGGGTCCCTGATGAGATTCTTATCCTTCCCTCTCTAAGCCTATAGAAATCACTGTCCCAGGCCTCTCCTTCCCTCCTAAAGCCCCTCAGTCCATCACCTCAAACCCTCAGAATCATGCTTTCTGCCCTGTAACAAGGGCTAATGACAGCAGAGCATCCCTAGGGAGCCAGGTCCTACCCCAAACTTCCTGACTGATCTGGGACAAATTATTTCAACTCCCTCAAATTCCATTTCCTTCTCTGCAAGATTAAATTAGATTAAATTATTTCTAAAATCACATCAGCATATAACCATCTACATTTAAAATTGCCTTCCAGCTCTGACAAACTGTGGTCGAGCCCTCTACAGTCTAAGGTCTCTTCTAGATCTGCTGCACTGTGTTCTACCACTCTACATTCTAAGGTCTCTTTTATCTCTGTTGTTCTGTGTTCTACCACTCTACATTCTAAGGTCTCTTTTATCTCTGTTGTTCTGTGTTCTACCACTCTACATTCTAAGGTCTCTTCTAGATCTGCTGCACTGTGTTCTACCACTCTACATTCTAAGGTCTCTTTTATCTCTGTTGTTCTGTTTTCTATCATTCTACATTCTAAGGTCTCTTCTAGATCTGCTGCACTGTGTTCTACCACTCTACATTCTAAGGTCTCTTTTATCTCTGTTGTTCTGTTTTCTATCATTCTACATTCTAAGGTCTCTTCTAGATCTGCTGCACTGTGTTCTACCACTCTACATTCTAAGGTCTCTTTTATCTCTGTTGTTCTGTGTTCTACCACTCTACATTCTAAGGTCTCTTTTATCTCTGTTGTTCTGTGTTCTATCATTCTACATTCTAAGGTCTCTTCTAGATCTGCTGCACTGTGTTCTACCACTCTACATTCTAAGGTCTCTTTTATCTCTGTTGTTCTGTGTTCTATCATTCTACATTCTAAGGTCTCTTTTATCTCTGTTGTTCTGTGTTCTATCATTCTACATTCTAAGGTCTCTTCTAGATCTGCTGCATTGTGTTCTACCACTCTACATTCTAAGGTCTCTTTTATCTCTGTTGTTCTGTTTTCTATCATTCTACATTCTAAGGTCTCTTCTAGATCTGCTGCACTGTGTTCTACCACTCTACATTCTAAGGTCTCTTTTATCTCTGTTGTTCTGTTTTCTATCATTCTACATTCTAAGGTCTCTTCTAGATCTGCTGCACTGTGTTCTACCACTCTACATTCTAAGGTCTCTTTTATCTCTGTTGTTCTGTGTTCTACCACTCTACATTCTAAGGTCTCTTTTATCTCTGTTGTTCTGTGTTCTATCATTCTACATTCTAAGGTCTCTTCTAGATCTGCTGCACTGTGTTCTACCACTCTACATTCTAAGGTCTCTTTTATCTCTGTTGTTCTGTGTTCTATCATTCTACATTCTAAGGTCTCTTTTATCTCTGTTGTTCTGTGTTCTATCATTCTACATTCTAAGGTCTCTTCTAGATCTGCTGCATTGTGTTCTACCACTCTACATTCTAAGGTCTCTTTTATCTCTGTTGTTCTGTGTTCTACCACTCTACATTCTAAGGTCTCTTTTATCTCTGTTGTTCTGTGTTCTACCACTCTACATTCTAAGGTCTCTGTTATCTCTGTTGTTCTGTGTTCTACCACTCTACATTCTAAGGTCTCTTCCATCTCTGCTGCCCTGTGTTCTACCACTCTACATTCTGAGGTTTCTTCAATCTCTGCTATGCTATATTCTTGCATACTACTTTCTAAGGTCTCTTACAGATCTGAAATGCTGTGTTCAGCCCTCTATAGTCTAAGACCTCTTCCAACTCTGCTGGGTCATGTTCTTGAACTCTATATTCTAAGTTCTCTTCCAACTCTAACTTGCTTTGTTAGAGGTTTCTAAGATTTCTTCCAGCTCTGACATGCTATGTTCTAGCATTGTATGTGCTACGGTCACTTAAAGCTCTTATATTTTATTTTTTAAAAGTTTATGTTCTAAGATCACATAACTCTCACGTTCTATTTTTAAACATCTTATACTCTAATGTTCCTTCAAACTCTGACATCCTAGACTCTAATATTTAATTTTTTAAGTTCTATTCCACTGTTGACATTTTTCTCAGGCAAGATGCTGTTGCAATCAGTAGAGTGCTAGGGTTGGCGACAGAAAAAGCTAAGTTCAAATCTAACTTTACACACTTACCAGGTCTGTGACCCTGTGACCCCTCCCTGCCTCACTTCCCTCAACTGTTGAGTGATAATAGCACCTATCTCCTAGGGAGAGCATCAAATAACACAATAGTAATAATAGTAAAGTACTCCACACAGTGGTTCACACACAATAAGTAGGCAATTCATAATTGTTAGCTCTTTTCCTTTCCTTGTTATAGGTACTCTAAATTGTCTTCTATTTAGCATCCTTTCCTGCTCTTGTGTAAGACTGACTCTGGATAGTAAAAGCAGCTAGAGAGAAAGAATTATGTGAGGCAGAGAGGAAAATAAGAGGATTCTTCTTTGATCCCCCAGCCAGCTTTGAAATTGGATCAAGGCTTTGTTACCCCCCCCCCCCCATTGACAGAAGGGACTAGTTCATAGTTCAAACTGCCTACATTTTATAACTGGGTATTATTACCCTGATCCCTGGCTAGAGAGACTTAGTCACCAGGGGGACCTTAAGTATTTCATCACAATCTGGTCTCAAACAGACAGCTCAAACCCAGAGAAGGTTATTAACACAGGACTCCTATGAATTTTTTCATGGTAGTGAAGAGACTGGATAAGCTTCAGGAAAGCCCACAATTTCCAAAACTGGGCCACCTAGTGTAACTGAAAAGAACACTGAACTAGGATTCAGGACCCCTGAGTTTGAGACTTGATTTTGTCTGACTGGCCGGCCATGTAACCTTGTCGTATATCTTTATATGTTTTTATTTCATTGTCTATCAAGTGGTCGGAAGAGGTAATTTAATAATCTGTAAAATTATTGTAATTTTAAATTCAGACAACCTTAGAACTAGAAAGAATCTTAGAGATTATAGAATTCAGTCTTCTATTTGATAGATGAGGAGAATGAAGGCCAGAAAGAAGTAGCTTGCATTAATCAGGTTGAATGGTCAACCAATGACAGATTTTTGTTGTTCATCCTTCATCCTGGAAAAGGATCAATGACCTCAAGAGGGTGGTGTCTTGACTTGCAAGTGAATTGAATTTGAACGAGGCAGAACTGTGCCTTTCCCAGGCCTCAGTTTGTCTGAGGCAACACCCATTCAGTAATTAAAGGCTAGGTGATGATGTTGATGATGATATTTACTCTTTGTTCTTTTAAAAGACTGTGACATTAGGGAGGTGATGCCATAACATGCACATGAATTGGATGTGAGTGTAGGGATCTGTGCTAAATCACCAGTCTCATTTTCTCTGGAGCCATCAGAGTCCAGTGGCCAGATATGAATCAGGTCAATTGGAGATGGTCCTAGATGTGAGGCAATTAGGTTTATGTAACCTGCCTAAGGTCACACAGCTAATAAGTGTCAAAAATCTCAGGTCGAATTTGAACTCAGCTCCTGACCTAAGGGCCGACACTCTACCCACTGCCCCATCTAGCTGCCAAATTTTTTTGAGACAATCAGGATTTACCTAGCCTAGCTAGGTAAATTAATGACAGAGACAGGACTTAAAACCAAACTTCCAGTCCATTGAAGTCTATTCACTGTTCTACCAGTATCTATTAATTAAACACCTAAAGAGAGAGGAGTGTTGTGCTAGGTCCATTGGGGAATAAGAAGAGCTTATAACCTATGAGGTCCCTGATTCCCATCAGCTCTCCATTTTTTGGTGTTTCAGAACGTTCCCCAAATCAAAAAAGGACAAAAAATGAGCCTTTTTGAAAGACAGCTTTTGAATAGGGACCCAAAAGGACTGTGGTAAACAACCACCCTTAAATTCAATTGTATTTTTCCCTAGAACAGAGACTTTATTCACCCCAGCCAGGAAGACATTCACAATACCAAGAAAAGGGAAGAAATGATGAAGAAATCCTACCAGCCTCCCACTCCCTGAACCTTATTGCAGAATTCAGGGAGCTAGAAGACAGGAGGACCAATCACACACAGATTCACTTAACCTAAACCTTCCAGTTTTTGAAAATGCAAATGTAATACCCTCTAGTTATATTTTAACCCATTTCTGGAATCAGCCACCTGGGCATATTTTAAAGGTAAGGGATCAAGGGATAAGCAGGAGTGGACTTCAGGATGATATAATGCTGACACCCTTTGCCTCTACCAAGGGGTAATGTCCTGAGACAGCTCTATTAAGTAGAGGGCAAGGACCCCACGTGGCTGATTTTCCATGTGACTGGTCACCTAGAGAAGTAGGTGAAGTTTCTTCCTCCTCCTCCCTTTCTGTGCCCTTTCATCACTCACTTCTGAGGTCACCATTTTCCTTGTTCTTCAAGTACTTTTGAGCTATCAGAAGTGGGGAGAAGAGGAGGGGAAAGAAGGGGAAAAGACATAGAGAAGAAGAAGAGCCAATGTACCCAGGCACTAGACTGCAGACTTTGGAGTCAAGAATAACTGAGTTCAAATTCGACAGATACTTGCCAGTTCTGTGACCTTG
The DNA here is from genome assembly GCF_037893015.1 of Macrotis lagotis. Classification (NCBI taxonomy): domain Eukaryota; kingdom Metazoa; phylum Chordata; class Mammalia; order Peramelemorphia; family Peramelidae; genus Macrotis; species Macrotis lagotis. Next base: position 600,228,508 of record NC_133666.1, on the reverse strand, counting down.
GGAAAGGCACACATTTGATTTCCTTAGTTTTAAAATGAGGATAATAATACATGTGTCACAGGATTGGTGTGAAGATAGAAGGAGATCATGTATGTAGAATGTGTTGCAAAATTTAAAGCCCTTTAGAAATATTAGGTATTATTGTTTTGCAAAGACAGAAGGGACTTTCCACTGTCTCAGAAATTCAAACAATGTAGATAACTGATCGTTTCATTGATGTAGGGCCTGTTTCATTCTTAAGACCTTATATTTTAGGTATTGTGCTAGAGGTTAGGAGGCCTGGGTTAACCTGTGTAGATTTTAATCAACATAAATTTAGGTTTTAACTCTCTCATATATAGAATGAAAGGTTTGGACTGAAAAATCTCTAAGATTTTCAAATTTATTATTAGATTATAATTATTATTATATTCTGTATTCATTAGATTACAAGCTCCTTGAGAGCAAGAACTGCCTTTTACCTCTTTTTGTATCCCCAGATAGTACCTAGCTCCCAGTAGGAACTTAAAAAATTTTGGTTGACTGATTTTGTATTCTAACATTCTTTATAAAAAAAACCTTTGCTTTTATTATGAACATGAAGGCCTTAAAAAACATGGACGTTTCATTCTACAAAGAACAAAAAAGAGTACTTTATTTGAGACTGTAATTTCTATTATAGAGAGTTTTCTAAAGTGCATTTTAAATTTGACACAGTTGTAGACAAAATCACCCAGTTTATCTATGCCCCCCTTAATATCCTCGTGCTTCTCAAACAGCTGGGAAACTTATCCCCCACCCTACCCCGTAACAAAGAAAAATAGTCAAATGTGTTCAAACATTTTATGTGCCAGGCTCTAATATCATCTGTTCCAAAGTCATTCCTAGCTCTAATATTTTATGATTCTATGGCAGGAGATTTTTGGAAATGTTGAGGTGACTTTGTGGTAGAAGATGTAGATAGAGTTGGGGGGAAGGAGGAGGATCACCCAGGGGAGAGATTCTTCCAGGACACCTACTTCCCTCTGATAGGGGATCTGATAAAATAAGAGGCTGAATCATCAAATAGTAAGAGAAAGAACATGAGAAATGAGAGCTTTCTTCTTGGTTAAATATTTACCTCCATTTGGGCCTGAGCCCTAGAAGAAAACCAACCAGTTTGAAGACCAATTCATTTCAAAAACAATCTGCCCTGTCCTGGTTCTGAATGTCCACATGCTTAGGCAGCAATTTTCCCCCCTAGAGGTAGAAAATCAGTCTAAATGCCTCTTACCCTATTGTCTCAAACCTGGCTCTGAAAATGCCCATATAATTAATCGAGGAGCCCATTACTGCTTCAGTACAAGGCTATGTGGCCCCAAATGAAAGACCTGGGACAGAACTGGACTAATGAAGGATGTTGCAGGAAGAGAGCATCTTTGGGGAATAGGGGAGTCAGGGAAAATTTTAGGGTAGTCCCATTTCAGTGGAAAGTCTAGTTAATACACAAAAATATTTAGTGATTAGTTGATCCTTGAAACAATTTGATGTGATAAAAAGAGGCACATTTCTTGGAATTTGAGTGGATTCTTTTTTTTTCAACTGATATTTTATTTTACTTTTCCAATTACATGTTATGAAAGCTTTTCAACATACATCCACATGTATTTACATATTTTTAAGTTATCTAATTTCCTTCTAACCCCACTCCCCTCAACAGCAAACAGGCTGATGAATATTATACATACACAATTATGTTTAATATATTTAAAGAATAGTCATTTTGAGGGATTAGGGATTTTTGAGGGAAGAGGATTAAGGGGGGGGGAAGAAAATCCTATGAGATAGGAAAGAATAGCATAAGAGAAATTTTAAAAAAATGAATGTAGTAAAGGGGCGGCTAGTTGGCGCAGTAGGTAGAGCACTGGCCCTGGAGTCAGGAGTACCTGGGTACAAATCCAGTCTCAGACACTTAATAATTACCTAACTGTGAGGCCTTGGGCAAGCCACTTAACTCCATTTGCCTTGCAAAAACATTAAAAAAAAAATGAATGTAGTGTTCATTCAGATTCTATTGGGGGGGGGGGGGTAGTTTATTTGTTTTGTTTTGTTTTTCTTCCTCTGGATGGGGATAGCTTTATCCTTATCTGGGAGAGCTGGATTCTAATTCCTTCAACTAAATTGCTAAATGGCCTCAGGCAAGTTGCTTCACTGCCATTGTTTTCACTTTTCCTCATCTGTAAAAAGAAGTAAGAGAACAAGATAATTTATAAGGGAGCTAAGTGGCGTAACAGAGTAATGGGTCTAGACTCAAGAAGACCTATGTTTTCATTCGACTTCAGACATTATTACTTTTGTGACTCTCTTCACTTCACTCTGCCTCAGTTTCCTCAACTGAAAATGAGGATCAGAATAGCATATACTTCCCAAGGTGGCTGTGGGGATCAAATAGAATAATATTTGTAAAGTGTTTAATGGAGAGTTTGGAATATAGTTGTTATTAATAAAAGTTTGATCTCTTCACCCCCCCCAAGATTTCTTTCATTTTTCTCATTTTTTTTTCTAAAATTCCAGATTTTAAACTCTCTTCTACCACTAACATTTTCTGCCTAATATCCCATGTTTTAAAACCTGTTCTAGTTGTCTCTTAAATTATTTAATGTTCTTTGTTCCACAGTTTTTTTTTCAAGAAATCATTTGATCAAATAAGAGACATTTATTAGGTATCCACTATGAGCCAACACCTATACTAGGTGCTGGGGATATAAAGACAAAGGAAAAGAAAAAAAGGAATAGTTCCTACCTCTGAAGAGTTTACAATCTATTATAAGGGAAAAAGAAATACATGTATGAATGCATAAAAAAGGGATGCTGTATGTACAGGATAAAAATATGGTAAATGTAAAAATTACTTGGCAGGGAGACAAGTAGCTGGGGAGTGCAGGGTTGGTTCAGGAAAGGCTTCATGTACAAGATGGTACCAGAACTGAGCCTTAAAGAAATATAGGGATTCCAAGAGACCCTAAGACAAGAGCTCTGCTTGGGCTTGGGGAGGGTCAGTGCAAAGAAAGACATGGAAAAACAAAAGAATCCAAAAGAGACATGGGATATTTTTGACAAGAAGAAACAAAACCCAGTCTGACCAGAATGTGGAGTGATTGAGAGTAAGTCATGATGTAATGAACCTGGACAGGTTAACTGAAACCATATTGTGAAGGATTTTGAACACCAAATAAAAAGTTATATTTAATCCTAGAGGCAAGAAGGAGCCACTGGAACTTATCAAACAGGGAGACTAACATGATCCTAATTATACCTTGGGAATATCATTTTGTACATGAGGTGAATTGGATAGAGAGAGACCTAAGCCAGGAACTTCATTTAGAAAGCTACCACAATAGTAAGAATGATAGATAACAAAAGAATTAGTGAAAAATATGGAGAGAATTTGAAGAGAAGAGAAATGTGAGCATTCAGTCAGCAAAACTTAACAATTTTAGGGAGAGGGAGTAGCATTTAAATAAACGAAGTACTAGAGTGAAACATTGAAGATATATATGAGTTTACAACAGATTTTAGGAAAGTTCAGAAGAGAGGTGGATGCGGGGGGGTAGGAAAAAGTTTGACAAAATTTTTTTGGCATTTTGAATGAAACTCTCTTTTATCTTAATAATACTTTATATTTTTCCAAGTACATATGGAGATAGTTTTCAACATTTTTTTATAAAATTTTCTCCCTCCCTCCCTTCCTTCCTTGCCCCCTCCCTAAGACAGCAAATAATTTCATATTAGGGTATACTTGCACAAACATGGAGTTTAACAAATCTTAAAAAAAAAGAAAAATTATGGAATAAATAAAGCTAGGATTTGGTTTTTTTTTAAAAATCCAGTAGATAATTGGCTAATCTGATTGTAACAACAACCAAAAAGAGAGAGAAAACAAATTGCTGATATCAAAAACTAAAAAAAGGAGAATTTACCACAAATGAAGGCAAAATATAAGAAACCATCAAAAAAGAATATTTGAACTTTTCCTTAATAATATTTTCCTTTATCTATTTAAAACTAAGAGACAGCATTATATATAATAGAAAAATATCAGATAATTTTCTAATAAGAGCAGGGTTAAAGTAAGGATATCCATTATCATCATTATTATCTGATATAGTGCTAGAAAAAGAAATTGAGGGAATAAGCATAGGAAAAGAAGAAACAAAATATCATCTTTTGCGAACTACATGGGCCTATTTAGAGAAATCAAAAGAATCAACTAAAATTAATTATAACCAGCAAAGTAATATAAATTATATAAATTAGGATATAAATTAAACTCACATGCAACATTACTTACAGAAGTTTTTCTGTATACTGCCAACAAAACCCATCAAAAAGAACTAGAAAGAGAAATTCCTTTCAGAATAATTAAAATATTTGGATGTCTACCAGTCAAGATACTCACAAGAGCTTTAAATATGACCACAAAAAATATTTTTATAGAAATAACTATAAAAAATTGATTATTTGTGGTTAGACCATACCAAAAGAGTAAAATAAAAAAAAAACTAAATTAACTTAATGCCATATCAAACTACCAAATGTACTTTACAGAGTTAGAAGGAATAATGATTAAATTCATAAAAAAGTAGGCAGAAAGGAGACCAAGTGGTATTAGACTTCAAACTATCCTAAAAAGCTGTAATCATTAAAACTGTTTGGAAATGCCCCTGGATGAAGCAGCCCATTTATTTGTTAGCTCCAGTTGTTATAAAGTTATCCTACCAACTAAATAATGCAGTGGATAGAGCACTGAAGTCAAGAAAATTTAAGTTCAAATATGATTTCTGATACTTATTAGCTATGTTACCTTGAACAAAACACGTAACTTCTCAATCTTCTCAAAGGTAAAATGGGAATAACAGCACCTGCCTCCCAGGATTGTTGTGAGATACTTAATAAATGCTTGCTTCTTTCCTTCTAACCAACCATTATTCTAAAGGATCCATGATAAAACATGCTACTCACCTCCTGACTGAGAAGTGATAGAGCCACTATTCAAATTAAGATATATTTTTTGATATGGCCAATGCAGGAGTTAGTTTTGCTTGAATATTTATATTTGTTACAAAACTTTTGTTTTGTAGGAGAGATGGATGAAATAAAGAAAAAATAAAATGTTGTTGATTGAATTTTTAAAATGTTTAAAAGTGATAGATCTGATTCTCAAAGACATTAATGATAGCATGGCAGATAGAGTCAAAAGCAGATTAATAATCCAGGGCTCCTAATTCTCAAGTCCAATATTTTTCATCTTTTCTATTTAACCTTGAACTTTATTTAACTTTTTTATGTGTGAGTCAGGGTTTTTTGGTCTTCTTCTAGATTGTAAACTTTCTGAGGGTAAGAATTGTGTCATTCCTCCTTTGAGTCTCCCAGAGCTTTACACATTAGTGTACTATACAATTTAGAAGTGAAAGAGATCTTAGAGATTATCTAGCCCATCTTCCTCATTTATAGATGAGGAAATTAAGACTCAAGGTTAATGACTTGCTCAAGGTCCCACTAACAGTCAATAGCAGGGCTATCATTTGATCCCAGGACTTTTCACTCTAAATACAATGTTCTTTCCACTATGATTAATTCCTGCTTATGTTTTCATGGGGCTTTATGGCTATAAAGCATTTGGCATCTATTATTTATTCACTGGTCAACCATTTAATAAGCAACTATTACGTGCAAGGTGCATTATCACAGATTCTACCTAGATTTTTAAATATACCAGGCAGTCATCTCATCTGATTCTCTAGGAGGTAGGTGTTGCAAATATTATCCCCCTCTTACAGTTGGGGAAACTAAGGTTCATTGAGGCTAAGCCTAAAATCACGAAACTAAAAGCATAATAGGGACTCAAATTCAACTCTGTCAGCTCCAAAACCTGAGCTTTTTCTACTACATTTAATTGAGGCTATCCTTCTGCCTTTGTAGTATTGTATACTGAGTACCTCATTGAGGGGGAAGAGGGTAGAAACAAGTGGCAGAAACTGTGTCAAGTGCTTTACAAATATCCTCTCATTTAATCTTCACAGCAACCCTGGGAGGGAGAAGCTATTATTATTCCCATTTTACAATTGAGGAAACTGAGGCAAACAAGTTAACTGACTTCCCTAGGATAATAGAGCTAAGGTAAGTGTCTGAAAATTCAGGTCTTTTCTTCACTGAGCCACCTTAGAAGATTCAAAGGGTCTGTCAGGTGCTCTCACTACAATATAAGGGTCTTGTGGGTGGGTAGGGGGAGCATTTAACTTTAGCAAAAAAAGAACGCGGGCAAGCACAATTTGTCATTTTACAAAGACCATCCATCGGCAATATGGTATCATGACAAGATCATGGCTTTGTGCTGAAATCCTTGATCTGTACTTATCACTTGGATGAACTAGGTCAGTTTGTGAGCAGAGCCAGAACATTGTACACAGTGACAGCAACATTGAGCAATGATCAACTAAGAATGACTTAGCTATTCTCAACAATACAATGATCCAAGACAATTCCAAAGCACTCATGATGGAAAATACCTTCCACGTCCAAAGAAAGAATAGATAGACTTTGAATGGAGATTCAAAGCACAGTGTTTACACTTTTTTGTGTGTATGGTTTTCTTCTTTTGATTTATTTCTTCTTTCACAGCATACTATTTTCATTTTTGTGTGTGTGTAGTTTCCTTTTGATTTGTTTCTTCTTTCACAATCTGACTAATCTAGATATGTTTTACATGATTCCATATGCATACATATATGTATAGACAAACATTTATACATACATAACCTTCTACAAGTTGCTAAATGTTTTAGTGAGGGGAACAAAGGAAGAGAGGGAGAAAAATTTGGACAGAAATATTTTTAAATGAATATTATATATCTTTATATCTGGGGGTATTTAAAAAAGAAAAGAAAAGTAAAAAGAAATTAGATCAAATTTCCCTTTCTGGGGTTTAGTTTTCTTCTCTGTCAAATTGAGGTCATTAGACAAGGTGACTTCTAAGCTTTGCTCCTGTTTTAAACACTATAATCTTAGGAGCAAACTTCAGAAATAAACAAACACATATTAGCAGAGATGGAAACATTCTTGAGAAGGAAATGAAGAATCAGGACCATATAGGAAGAATTGTTTCACGTATCTGAAGGGCTGCTGTGTGGACAGAGGAATTTGCTGTCCAATAGCAGAGAAGGCTATCTAGGAAGAAGGCGTATTCCCTCTCAGGGAAGGCTTCATACAGAAGTCAGATGAACCTTTGTCTGATATGTTCTAAAAGGTTATTTTTTTCATGCATGATTTAAACTAGATTAAAACTATGATTTAAAATAGTGTCAGAGTGCAATAAAAATGAGGGTTATTAAGCCATATATAAGGATATGTATGTGGGCTGCATATTAACTTAGAAAACCACCATGTATGTTTATATATATATATATATATATATATATATATATATATATATATATGTGCATACAAATCTATGAACATATATATATCCTTAAGGGCTGCATATTAACTTAGAAAACTATATGTATGTTTAAATATATACATTTATATGTGTATATTCATATAAATATATATAAATAAATGTGTATATAAATATATGTATATATAAATATATATCTATGTGGGTTGCATATTCACTTAGAAAACCACACAGGTGTTTATATATACATATATAAAAATTCATGTATATATGTATGTATGAATATACAAAATATGTATGTGTTCATGTTTATGCATATAATTTGCGCAACTGTATATATATATTTGTATATGTGTGTACATGTGTATATAAGCTATGTGCATGAGACTAGATTATATATGCATTTTTACTACCACCACTCCTACTACTACTACCACCACCACCATCACCACCACCACCACCACCACCACTACTACTATTTCAACTTATTAAAATTGGAAAGAAACTTGACCTGGTTCAGGCATTGGGAAAAATGTGAACTGCCTGTGACTCCTAGGTGACCCTGGACTAGATATTTCAACAACACCCTTAGATTTGACTAAACTGTCAGAAATTTCTCTTGATCTCTATCCTTCCCCCCTCCAATCCCGAAGGTAATAAATACTTTTCATTTCCAGTCCTAGGGTTCCCCCTTTTATTTATGACTACCCCCCCCCAGCAAAGTCAATTAGCCCACTCTCCCTGGCTGGCACTAGACCCCCCTTCATATCCCTTCCAACCAGCTCTCCAGATCAAATTGCCATCTGATTGCCCTGTGGAGCCTACTCAGCCCCACCCTACTCTCCAGCCCCCATCTTTCCACCCCTTGCTTTGGGAAGTCTTCAAAGCAATATTATCTCTCTCTTTCTCTCTCTACTTCCTATCTCTTGCTCTGGGTGCAGTTTTCAAATCAACACAACCATTCTTTCTGGAAAGGGTATGCCACTTGGCTATCCTATGGATCAAATCACCATTAATGTTTCTCCCTAAACATTCCCTAGTCATCCCTCCCATATATTGTTGTCTTCCCCTATTAAGATGTAGAGCCCTGGCTTACTTTTATATTTGGGTCTCCAGCATTTAAAATGATGTTTGGCACATATTAAACAAGGTTTTTTGGACTCAATCATTCATTCATGACTGACTTAGTTCTTTGCAACTCTGAAATTCTATGTTTCTGTGAAAGTTGCTGGGGTTGGGTGTCTCTGAGGTGGTAAACAAACAGGAACACCCAAGCAGCCAAGAAGTAGAGAATCCTTCCCAAAGGGCTACGGGTCATAGACCCGGCTGATCTAATGAGCGGATTTAAGAAAAAATCATAGGAGCCAAAGTTTGTTCCATAACAGTTGGAATCTGGCCGCTACATTTGGAAATGAGGAAAGAACGGATAAAGGAAGTGCTAGGAGAGAATATAGCTCTTAGTCAAGATTAGCCAGGGCTTGGCCTGAGCTCCACATCACTGGTGGGCCAAGAGAGGCAGCTGGAGGATAGCAGAGGATCACACACAATGGTCTAAAGCATCCAAATTCCGGCTGAGTCACCATCCAATCCTAGGGGAGAGAAATGTCTCCTGATTCTACAGAAAAGATCATGGCAATGAGGACATTAGCAAATTAAGAAGAGCTCACACTTTTCTGTCAATTTAAAGTTTACAAAGAGCAACAATCCAGGAGATCTGGGTTTGAATCTCCCAATTATTTCCGTATGGCTTTGAATAAACCAGTTCAATTTCTTTGTTCTTGTTTCTTTTATCTATATGAGAAGGTCACTGAACTAGATAAGTATAATGTTCTCATTTGGCAGAGGAGCAAACCAAGTTTTCAAGTAATTGTTTTGAACAGTAAAATAAGTAGCATACTTCCAAGGTAAAATCTAAACCCCTGATTCTGAACCCAAGGACCACTCCACCATTGACCATGATGCTTTTGTTCTTCTGTACATTTCATTGGGAACTGTTTTTACTTTCAATACAGTCTTTCAATACAGTCCTTCCTAAGAATGTGTCCTGTTGGCCAACAAGGATGAAATATTTTCAGGAACAGTTTTGTTTCAAGGGAAGGAAAAGGAATAAGCATTAATTCAGTGCCTACTACATGCTGGACACTGTGCCTTAACATTAACTTGATCCAAGACTAAGGATGTTCACCAGGAGCTCTTAGCACATCATTAAAAAAAAAGAGGGTTCTGATTAGGAGAGAGGGGAAGGGAAATTGAGGAAAGTGGGAAGAAAAATAAGTTTGAGGACCAAAAAAATAAGCTAAGTCCATCAGTGATCTAACTTCAGTTAACATATTTTAATGTGGGGCAGCTAGGTGTCACAGTGGATAGAGCACCGGCCTTGGAGTCAGGAGTACCTGGGTTCAAATCCGACCTCAGACACTTAATAATTACCTAGCCGCGGGGCCTTGGGCAAGCCTCTTAACCCTGTTGCCTTGAAAAATCTGAAAAAACAAACAAACAAACATATTTTAATGTAATGGTCGCTCCAGCCATCAATTAAATAGATTTTGTTTTTAAACTGATATTTAAGCAGGAATAATCCTCTTATCAGTAGCATTTTGGACATTAGAGTATGCACTCATGTCACTCTGCAAAGGAGTGGACATAACTCTCTCTTCATGGTTACTATGAACACAGGAACACAGGAACACAGTCTGACAGAATTTTTTTTTTAATTCCTGAATTATATTTAATTAGCTGCAAAATTTGCAAGTTTAATGACTGAAAACATCATGATTAATTTATTGGCCACTAGTATCCCACCGATTAGCCTATCCAGGACCCTCTCATAGCAATCCTATGAAATAAACATTGAGAATAGCAGGTATCTTTCTTCTCCTTAGAGTATATGGAGCCCACCCAGCAGAAAACAGGCTCCTCCTAAGATTTTGTGGGGGGGATTTTTTCAGAAGAACAAGGCAGGGCATGTCTGAACATACTTCAATGACTGATTCTCTTACACCAGGACCCTCTTTCCACAATCTTCCCTTCCGCATCCATCTTGACCCACTGCACAAATATTACTCCCCCTCCCCCCATTTTACAGAAAATAAAACTTGCTCATGGTCATACAGCTGGGTAGCTTTGGAATCAGTATTTGAATCCTGGCAGGTCAAGAATTTTTTCAATTCTGCCCTTTGGCCGTAAATTACCAATATAGCTATAATATCTTTGAAATTAGTCAGTATGTGCAAGTTTTCTTGATATCTCTATTTGGAATTACTCCATAATGGAATGATCTCCGTTTCACTTCTTTTGTGATTCTCCCTCTCTTATGACTTCTAGATAATATTTTCTTAATACAATTGTCAATTGTATCAATTCTTGATACAATTTCCAGGATATGGAACTGCTTTCCTCTATACAACCACATGCATAATCTCTCCATGTGATGTAGAAGCAAGTATGGAATTTTCATGTATCTGATAGGTCCTACCAAGTTGGAAAGGATGCCAGTAGGATGCTGGCAGTGCATTCTGACTCTGTTGTCCTAGGACCAGCCTGGCAAAGTGCAGTAAGGTTCACCACCATAAGGATGGTCACTATGAAGGGAATATTATTGGGGGGTGGATCATGGCAAAGTATGAAATGTATAAGGATTGCCATCTATTGCCTCCATCAACAGGTGGAGGGAGTACCCATGTTGATGAAATTTGGGCTGTTTCAAGTTACCAAATTATTCAATGACTTAGAAAGTTAATGATCAAGACACTTGAAGTTTATTTGGACTACTGTCCCAGAATATTCAGGCTATTGGGCCATCATTCCCATTGATGAAGATATCATTTTAATGCATCAATCAACAAGCCTGAGTATTAGGCACTGAAGGATACAAGACAAAACCCAAATTGCATTTGTTCTCAAGGACTTGACTTTCCATCAAGAATAATAAGAGTTAATGCTTCTCTAGTTATTTAAGGATCACAAAGTACTCTACAAATACGATCTCATCTGATCCACACAACAATTTTGTAAGGTAGGAGTTATTATTTTTTCCCATCTGACAGATGAGTAAACTGTGTCGAAGGAGGTTAAGGGGTTCAGGATCACACGGCTGGAAGGTGACATTTGAAGTCAGGTCTTCCTGACTCTAGAACCAGAATTCTATCCTTGATATCATCCAGTTGTCTCACATATTAGTATAAAGTAAATTTAATATATTATAGTATTTAATTATAATTATTAATCAGTATATAATTATATAGTAATATAATTAATTAGTAATTAGTATAAGTAAAAGAATATAGGTAAATTCTGGGATTGGTACTGCTAGCAGCTGGGGCAACTGAAGTGCTTACAACTTGTATAGTAATATAATTAATTAGTAATTAGTATGTAGTAAGTAAACAATATCATATAATTCTGGGGTTGGCACTGCTAGCAGCTGGAGCAGCTAAGAAGCTTACAACTAAACTGCCGTCCCTTGCTTTCCTCTCTTTCACGCAGGAGCAAAGTGAGTAAATGAAGCCTATGGACACCAAAGGGGCCTGGGGTTTGCTTATCAGTGTAAGACAGGAACCACCTACTGATAACTGGGAGAACCCCATTAGCTATATTCTCTGAGTCAGTCACAAGACTTTGTCGTAGGAAAACAGTCTGTGCTGTGGGTCCATAGGATAAGAAACTGTCTATATTCACAAACATTCAGCTTTAGGCCACAGGAACTTCACAGAATATAAAAAAAAAATTTTTAGAGGGTCTTAAGATAGTTTGGATTATCTGAGCTGAAAACAAGGGTATGTTGGGGTCAACTCCAGATTTTCAATGTGCATATTTAGATCTGGGAAATCAACAAATGCTAAAAATCAGTTGTTTTGTTGATTGTCTAAAAAGTAATGGAGAAAATGTTAACAAAGCAGGCTAAACTTTATAAAGTGTGCTGTATTTTCAGGGATATGGCTGTTAAACAGTTACCAGCACATCCCCAGCTAGAAGGAATCTTGGACTGTAGAATGTTAGGACCAGGTAGAACCAAAAAAAAAAAAAAACCTTAGTTCAGCTAATCTCTACATTTCTCATTGGAGAAGAAAATGAACCCTGTCATTCAAACAAAGTTAGATGAGACTGACATAGCTCTGAAAACCCCCCAAGCAGAGGTACTTGCTCTGTAATTAAGGAAAGCAAATTATTCTATTATGATGGACTTTAAGGCATCAATAAATGTGGTCTAAGCTAGCCCCATCTATAGATTTTAGCCTGGGCTAAAAGACAGGAAGGGTAAGGTTGAATAACTGGCTTGGTTCCAAGTCATCAATGGTTTTGGGAAAACTGGATTTCCCCACACACAAAAAAAAAAATATTAGGGTTTAAGTTTTTCCTAGGGTCTACCAGAATAATCATCATAGGTTTGTGGTCAGCATGAGGTCCTTTAGTCTTCTGTAGAGTCATTCTTCATCTCACCAACTGACCTCCTTAATTATCCAGGGACATGAAGATCTGAATGTTCTAATTCTGGAATGTTCCAGAATTGCTCCAAGTCCACCCTGGCCTCATACCTCCAGGAGCAGCCTGAAACCAACCCACTCTCCGGAGCCTCAGGGAGCCAGTCCACCTAACAGAAAGGCTCTTAACCCCCCTCCCAGAATCTTTTTTTCCACAGTTGGCATGACTGTACACCCACAAAATAAAGAGACAGACAGCATTAGAAAATGCAGGACAAGAAGACCATTCCTGTTTGTTTCTCCTTAGCCCTTTGTCACTTATCTCTCTCTCAAGAACACATACACCAACAAACACACCCAGAGGAGAAATAATAGCTGTATTTGTAAACAAAATGGAAGGAATGAAGTAAAGGAGCATTTTATTAAATTTGTTTAGAAAAGTAGGTAGTGCAGGGGAACTTAGGTGATTTAATGGAAGAGATGCTAGATCTGGAGTCAGAAAGACTTGAGTTTAAATTCATTCTCAGACACTAATAGTTGTGTGACCCTGGGCAAGTCACTTAATCACTATTTGCCTCAGTTTCCTCAACTGAAAAATGAGAAAAATAATAATATCTGCCTTCCAGAGTAATTCTCAATTTGTCTATGATGTTTCCCAATTTCATAATTTAGAAAATATGGGTAAAATAATTTATTTATTTTTTTCACATGGTTGATTGTGAAAGGCATTGCTTTGAAACCTTAGAATATAGAATTTTAAATAGATTATTGAACAAGCTAGAAATGTGACTTATTTCTATCTCTCTACAAAGATTGTTCTCATAATGGTGAACAAGTGACCATGTAAAGGCTCTGTCAGAGAGAGCAAAGTCCAACAGGTCCTACTTCAACAGAAAGACTTCAGGTACTATCCCAGAGTTCTAAGACCTAAAAACAAACTTACTAGATTTAGAGACTCTTTGCCAGAAGGTAGACAGTCACAGCAAGCCATGACAAAAGTACTTACTAAGTACTGCATACACATTCCAATGAAACCATAAAGCATGGAAATCTCAAGCATCAATACCATCTATTGAGGAGTGGTTTGCCATTTTCTTCTCTAGAGGATTAAGGCAAAAAGAAATTAAATAAATTGCCTAGGGTTGCCAAGAATGTTTCCATTAATTAAGAATGAAAGTCGGAGGTTCAAAGATGATCAGATACCATAGTAGTTCCAATCATAAATGATGCCAACTAGCAATCTGGCAATTTATTCTCATGACCTCCTGGGCAGCTTCCTGAAAAGTAAACCCATCTGCCATGTCAGTGAAAATCTTCCTTAAATGTATGAACCCATTCTTTGAAAGTAGTAAGTATAGCATCATGCAGGACCTCCAGATTATTCTGAGTACTTCACAGGGTTAGGTACTGGAAGGTTCTCAAAATATTTAGGGGGTTCCAAGGGAAGTATGGCTGCAGAACTGATTAGAATAGACCTTCAGGTTTTATCTGACTGATGAAAGTCTGTCACCTAGTACTAGTGGAACCATAGTTCCATACCTTGGATATATCTGCTTGGCTAACGAGTCAAAGGGGCATAACTACCATTTGTGGAGCTTTGATTAAATGTCACTAAGTCAAAACTCTCTCAAAACTGACAATACAGCTCTTTTGGAAGAGACAATGAGACTAGTGTCTTTGCACAACACCCCCTTAATCGGAATTAAATACATGTCATGGTCTTCATCGAGATGGAAGGGTAACTACCAGGGTCACACAGTTTGTAAGTTATCCAAGGTCAAATTTGAATTCAGGTCTTTCTGACTACAAGCCTGGCATTCTGTTCACTGAGCTACCTAGCTCAGTGATTATATTACTATTAAGCAAAGGCATGCTTAATTAGCTTTGATTCACAGAATTCTCTGGTGAATGAAGTTTTAATCCTTTTGGGGACCAAATAGAATTTTAAAATGTCAATCCTAAAAAGAATTGTAGTGATCATCTAATTCAATCCTCTCCTTTTGCAGATGAAGAAACTAAGGCTCAAAGATAGCAGAGTTGAACCATAATGTTTTGCCACCCAGTACAATGTTGTACCATAAAACTACAATGAGGATGATAATAATTGTAAAGCAATTAGCTCTGTGTCTGACACATATTAAATGCTATATAAATGTTAGCTATTATTATTAATTGGGTCAATCATGTGGCACAGTGAACAGAGCACAGAGTTTGAAGTCAGGAAGATGTGAGTTCAAATCCAGATTCAGTTGTATGACCCTGGACAAGTCTTCTCCCTTTTTTCTCTTGGTTTCTTCATCTGTGAAATGAACTGGAGAAGGAAATGGCAAACTACTACAGTATCTTTGCCAAGAAAACAAAAAATGTCACAAGAATACAATGTCACATATACAACTGAATAAGATGAACAAGAACAAAAAATTATTATTATTATTATTATTATTATTATTATTATTTCTACATCTATCCATGATGTCAATGACTGTCTTCCTTAAATGCATGAACCCATTCTTTGGATTTAGTAAGTATAACATAGTGAATATAATTAAACATTACTTCATCATGCAAGATCTCCAGATAATTCTGAATATTTCATAGGGTAAGGAACATGGAAGGTTATCAACCTATTAATATTGGATGATATAAGGCCAGCTAGGTGTCAAAGTGGATAGGGTGGAGGCAGCTAGGTGGTGCAGTAGATAGAGCACCTGCCCTGGAGTCAGGATTACCTGAGTTCAAATGTGGCCTCAGACACTTAAAAATTACCTAGTTGTGTGGCCTTGGGCAAGCCACTTAACCCCATTTGCCTTGCAAAAAAAATAATAATAAAGCCTAAAATAAAAAAATAAAATAAAAACAAAGTGGATAGAGCACTGGTTTTGGAGTCAGGAGGACCTGAGTTCAAATCCAACCTCAGACACTAAATAATTGCCTAGCTGTGTGACCTTGGGCAAGTCACTCTTAACCCCATTGTCTTAAATAAAATAAAATTTAAAAAAGAAAGTTTGAGATTTAAAAAAATATGTTGAATGGTTATAGACTTGGTAATATATAGGTATTCAATGTAAAAGATTGGCTTAATGGGTACAAAAGAAAGCATCAGAGGATCATGGATTCTGAATTGATAAAAGCCTCCAGTCCCTTCCCCTAGAGACTAGCTTGACCAAAAGTCTTCATTTTACAGCTGAGGAAAATGGAACCCAAGGAGGTTATCATATGGTAGTAAATATTAGGGGTGGCTAGCTGTGAAGTACAATAGCGTCCCATATATACTTAATAGCAGTGTGACACTGGGCAAGTCATTAAACCAATTTTTGTTTCTTGTCTTATTCTGATATTTTATCATAGGTCAGAGATGAACCGGGGGTCTCAAAGACTAGTAGAACACAAACTCTGGTAGACTGTAAGATGGAACTATTTCAAATATGCCCCAAGAATCAGAATCTTCTCACACTCTCCCATATATAATGATTGTTGGCTTTACTTACCTTATCTTACTTCTCCATTGATTGTCTCCCTTGCCTGGAACAATTGGAGTCTAAACTCTTGACTTTAGAACCTTCAAATCTGGACTCACATTCTGTCCGGCCATTCCCTGATGCCAGTTATTGTTGTTCAGTTGTGTCCGACTCTTCATTTTCTCATGAGCTATCGCATGCCAATACTATACATAGCGTTTTCTTGGCAAAAATACTGGAGTGGTTTTGCTTTCTCTCATAAACTAAGGTAAACAGAGGTTAAGTGACTTGCCTACAGTCACTCAGCTAGTAAGTGTCTGATCCTGGATCTGAACTCAGGTCTTTCCAATTCCAAATCCAGCACACTATCCCCTGAACAATCTAGCTGTCTCCTAATATCCTTACCTTTAAGATTACTTCCCATCTCCCCCCCCATTATATCTTGTATGTATTTGGTTATTTACATGTTGTCTCCCTAGTTAGAATGTGAGCTTTCTGAGGGAAGGGAAGATTTTACCTTTCTTTATATCTCAAGGACTTAGCATGTCACAAAATAAATGCTTATAAATATTTGTTGACTAGCATGTAAGTACCAACCTATCCACATGCAGAAAGGCTCACTACCAGATGATCACCAGATGATTGGTTTTTGCTGTTGTCTTTTTAATTTTTAAATTTTTTTGTCTTAGGGTAACAATCAATAAAAACAATTCTGAGGATAACAATCAATAAAAACAATTCAGAGGAGCAATCTAGGCTCATGAGAGAAAATCTACACTATTGAAATTATAGATCATAGATTTAGAGCTGAAAGGAAATAAATAAAACCTTGGGCAAAATGTAATATATTTAAAATAAATGATATGGGACTAAGAATGTTAGAGAAAGGGCTGTAGAGATGAGTACAAGACTTTCTTTAGTGAGAAGTCTGAGTGCCATAGTAAGCATTTATTTAGCACATACAATACACATAACATTGAACCAGGTGCTAGAGATGATGATGGTAGCTCATGATCTCTGAGTCCTTGAAGGCTAGGAGAAGCTGAAATGAGATAAGCTAAGTTAGGAAGAAAACAATGGAGGATTCCCCAAAATGACAGAAAATGGGGCCAGGATTCAAGTACCAAGAACAGTCTAGAAGCAGTAGGTAGGCTCTTCCTAACTGATGCTATTGCTTGTTATTTACAATTAAAAAATCAACTTTCTCAAAAATCTCACATGGAAGAATCTAGTTCTGTAGCCAGGCTAGGAACCACATATTACAAGCTGTTAGTTTTTCTACTGCCCATCTTCTTGGTTCAAGTTTGTGCTTCTCTCTGCTCTGATCAGTAGGTATGGCTTGTTTTATTTCTTAAGGGACATTGCCCTTGACCTCATTCCCTTTAAAGGTAGAAATGAATTAAGGCCACCACCTCCTGATCAGAGATTAAAAACTTGGCACCAGGGGGGAACTTTGAAGAAACAAAGAGCCTGCTGAGGTCATTGAAAAAGCCATGGAGCAAGGATCAGGCAGGCCACCATGTCATAAGAAGTCATCTCAACCCAAGAACCAGGAAATGATTCCATAGATCAGAACAACAGAGAAGGAGAGAAGAGTGAGTTATTTATGGGTTTTGGATTCCTATCAAGATCCACTGCAACCTGATCTCATTCTACTCATTCTACCTTGACTCTTACTTTTTATTAGCACAATGAAAAGACTTCTGGGTTGTAAGTCAGGAGACCTGACTGCTAGTCCCAGTTCTTCCACTGTGATAATCTTGGCAAAGTATTTAATCATATAGATGACGACTAAATCTTCCCATCCAGGTTCTGATTTCTTTATCAGTTACCACCTGGATAATTCTACCTCACTGGCTCAACTTCAAACTCAGTGTATCTAGAACACAACTCATTATCTTTCCCTGAAGAGGTCAACATCTTTCCAGTCACCCACGTTCACAACATCGGAGTCAGTTTTGACCTCTCTCTCCTTCACCATCCCTGGAATTGACCAGATGCCAAGACTTTTTGATTTTATTTACCTCCACATCCTTTCCCTTCTCTCCTCTTATCCAGCTACCATGTTGGCTCAGCCTTTTGTCATCTCTCACCTGGATTTATAATTTTTATTATCAGTACCATTATCATTATCATCATCATCATCAACATTATCATTACCTTCTACTTGGTCTCCTTATTTCCAGTCTCTTCTTTCTACCATATCAATCAACAATTATACAATACTTTACAAATAATATCTCCTTTGATCCTCAAAACTACCTTGCAATGTAAGTTCTTGCACAAATCACTTAACCTCTCTCGACTTCAGTTTCCTACAGGTCAGGACTAGATATCCACTTATCAGAAGTAACATAGAAGGAATTCTTATTCAAGTACAAGATGTCCTCTGAGGGTAGGACTCTGGTCATTCAGAGCTTATGAAATGAGGTGATATAGGTTGTAATAATAAACACTCGGGCTAGATGGGGCCTGCCATATCAAAAGGCAGGGTATTTTAGATATAGGAATAATTCAGTCTATCTACTTCAAGGCTTGGATTCTTCATGGAAATTGAATATGTTCCCCTTTCCTTATCTGATACTGACTTCCCAGCAAGAAAGAGTCCAGGCCAGGGTCTCTCTCAATTAGCTTCATCTACAGGATCATTAGCAAACAATAGCAAAGGAAGGGTCTAACAACAAAGGAGTAATATCCACTATGCTGGTCCATGGTTAAATTAGATATAGCCCTTTCATTTATGGGACCAGAGAAATTCAATTCTGAAAGACAGCTAGGCCCAATTCATAGAGCATTAAAAATGGATTTGAGAAGATCTAAGTTTAAAACTAACCTTAGGCACTTTCTAGCTGTGAGACCTTGGGCAAATCAGTATATGTTTTGGTCAGAAACCCTGAGGGTCTTCCCCTCCCAGATTTGATTTTTTTTATTTTTGGCCTCATGTCTTACCTTACCTTAATCACTGAATGGCATTGCCTCAGTCAAACTAAGACCTTAAGTAAAAAGGGTCAGGATCTCCCATTGCATCTAGGGCCATCTCCAGTTATCCTGATCCATATCTTGCCAATGGACCCAGATGACTCTAAAGGAGAAAGTGAGACTGGTGACTTTGCACAGTTCTCACTTAAATCCAATTCACTTGCAAGTCATGGCATCACCTACCTGATGTCATGGTTCTCTTTGAGAATGAAGAACAAATAACATCTCAGCTCCCTCATACATAAAATAAAAGATAACAATAGCACTTACCTCCCAGGGCTACCATGAGGACAAATTGAGATTACATATTTAAAGCATGTGGTAAACCTTGAAGTGGTATGTAAAAATGGTTAGAATACCAGGCCTGGAGTTAGAAATTCAAAATCAGGAGGAGGATACTAACTAGCTGTCTGACCCTGGGCACTTCAATTAAATTTGTTTGCCTCAGTTACCTCATGTATAAAAAGGAACTGAAGAAGGAAATGGTAAATTACTCCAGTGTTGTTGCCAAGAAAGTTCTAAATGGTTTCATGAAGAGTTGGATGTGCTAATGATAATAAGACATATTAAAGGCTATATAATCCAACTCCTCTCTAAAGAATAAATCCCCTCTTCCGTTTCCCTAGGAATAGTAAACTCAGCTTCTGCTCCAAGAATTTCTTTATTGCTTCTGGGATCAAATATAAATCCTCTGTTTGTCATTTGTAAACTTGCAATATACTGTTCCATTGTGAGATGCTGCAGAGGACTCCCCTCCACATATTCTATTGTCCAATTAGTCTAACTTTCTTGCTGTTCCCTCCACACAGCAATCTGTCTCCTATCTCTAAGCCTTGGCCTAGGCTTTACTTGTTAAACCTCTCCTCATTTCTTTCAAAGCTCATTTCAAGCACCATCTCCTCTTTTCTGAAGTCATCTATGTACTAGGGACTCCTTTCTACTCCAAATTGTCTCATTTATTTATATCTAATTTGTAAGCACTTAAAGGAGTAGATATTTTATGTTGTCCCTCCAAATTCAAAACTTAAAAAAAAAAGAAATAAATACATTGAAGGCTATAATGACTAAAGTGGTCCCTTCCTCTAATATTTTCTATTATAACATTCTATAGCTTAAGACCTCTTCTAGTCCCAAACTCCTATGTTCTTGGATCATAAATTTAGAATTAGGAAGGGCCTTAGAGGTAATCTAGTGTAGCCCCTTTATTTTACAGATGAAGAAACTTTCTAATTTTTTTTTTATTTTCAAATTTTTTCCAAATGAAGATCCTCTAAGGTTATTTCCAGTTTGGACATTCAGTGTTACGAGGTCCCCTCCACCTCCAGCACCCTAAATACTCAGACTTCTCCTAATTGTAACTTTCTATGTTCTAAGGAGCCTTTCACCT
The DNA here is from genome assembly GCF_037893015.1 of Macrotis lagotis. Lineage (NCBI taxonomy): Eukaryota > Metazoa > Chordata > Mammalia > Peramelemorphia > Peramelidae > Macrotis > Macrotis lagotis. The sequence continues at coordinate 600,207,850 of NC_133666.1, read as the reverse complement.
TTAACATTCCATATTCTCAAATCCTTCCCAGTTTGAAGGAGCTACTCCAAGTCTGTCCCATCTTGGCCAGTCTTAAAATCTCCTAACTTTCACTGGCAAGATGCTGGATTAAGTTTGCCAATTCCTTCTCCAGTTCATTTTACGGATGAGGAAACTGAGGCAAGCAGAGACAAGTGACTTGCCCAGGGTCACAGGGTTAGTGTTGGAAGTTAAATTTGAACTCGGGAAAAGGAGTCTTCCTGACTCCAGACCAGTGCCCCATCCACTGTCTGCCAGGTACAGAATGGTACATAATGGACCCATAATAAATGCTTTTTGATTGACAGACTGACCACAGCTCCTCCCCCCTCCTCTAACCATTAGATTGAGAGCACCAAGTCAGAAATGCTTTGAACAAGTCTTCCCAGTGCCTACTCTACACTGGAAGCCAGAAACACAGAGGCAACAGTCAATTATTCAAGTTCACTCAGAGAAGCTGGAGCTAAGCTCTCAATGAAGTCCCTTGTCTGACCTTGCTGATAACAGGTCAATTATATTTATGATATTAAATATGTGATTTCAGTGTCCTGTTGGCAGCTTTTCAAGGCCCTGAAGTTGTAAATCCAACTTAAGAAATGGTTCCTGAGAATCAAAGTACTTTGTCCTGACATGATAAGGTTGCAGGGTTAGGAATCATTAGGCAGAAACTCTTCTGTAACTAGAATCTTCAGTCCCCTTCTCTCTCTCTCTCTCTGTTTCTCTCAGTCTCTGTATCTCCTTCTCCGTCTCCATCTCTGACTGTCTCTGTCTCTGTTTCTTCTTTGTGTCCGTGTGTGTCTCTCTGTCTCTGTCTGTCTCTGTCTGTCTGTCTCTCTCCTCTCTCTCTCTGTCTCTTGGTCTTTCTCTCTGCCTCTCTGTGTCTCTGAGTCTCTGTCTGTCTCTCTCTCTCTCTCAGTCTCTGTGTGTGTGTGTCTGTCTCTGACTGTTGGTTTGTCTCTCACACACACACACAACAACACACACACACACACACACACACACACACACACTGTCCTCTCCCATTCTCCCTTCACCCCAATGAATTCATCTTTTAATCTCTTCATTCTGCCAACCCTGATAGTCTAAAAGCTAGTGGTGACTTACTGTTCAGTCCTTCGTAGGCAGTCACTATAATGGGGGACGTTTCTACTCTGATTGGGATTGCCTCATCTCATTTCACTCTTATAACACTTGGACAGGTAGGAGGTCCAAATATTGTTATCTCCACTGGAAAGATAAAAAGATAAGGGAAGTAAAAGTCTTACCTGGGGTTACTCCACTATTGAATAGCAAGCATTGAAGCAATCCACACCCTCTAACCCTTCCACCTTTCAACAGCCTCCCTCTCTTTCTAAATGCAAGTTTGAAAGGGAGATTTTCAGTGTCTTAACCCAAAGATCTCACCAATGTTGGGTTGCCTAACTTTGGATGGGGTCAGTAATGGAGATATTTGGGGTAGGGGAAGTCTCACCTAGAAGCTCTAAAATCATGCCTACTTGACTTAAAAACAATTTACATTGAAGGCTGACAAAGCACTTTTCTCATAAGAGTTTAGTGGAGTAGATGCACAAATGCTCTGAGCACTAATTTATAAATGAGGAAACCAAGCCTGAAAGGTCAGCATATTGGACCCAGAATAAGACCTTTATAATAAATACTTTTTGTTTTGTTTTGTTTTTGTGGGATAATGCTAATAAGTATCAAATGTGTGAAGCAGGATTTGAACTCAGGACTTCCTAATTCAGGACTTCCTGACTTCAGGATTTCCTGACTCTAACCACCCCTCACCTATCTGCCCCTTAATAATAAATATTTATTGACTTGAAATGGCTTGGCCATATTGACACAGCTAATAATAAGAATAAGAAAACCTAGCATTGATAGAGCACTTACTATTGCCAGCATTGGGATAAAACTGCACCATTACTTTCTCATTTAATCCTAATAACAATCTTGGGAGGTCAGGGCTATTATTATTCCCATTTTACAGATGGGGAAATTGAATACAGCAGCTAAGTGTCTGAATCTATATTTGAACGTAGCACAGTGGATAGAGTCAGGAAGACCTGAGTTCAAATCTATCTCAGATACTTACTAATAGTGACCCTTCACAAGTCATTTTAGTCTGTTTACTTCAGTTTCCTCATCTGTAAAAAAAATGAAGAAAAAGGAAATGATGAATCATTCTAGTATCTTTGCCAAGAAAACCTCAAATGAGGGTCACAAAGAATAGAACAGGACTGAAATGACTGAACAGATACAATTTCCCAACCACAGAACTGGCTCTCTGTGCACTGTACCAACTAACTTCCTAGTAACTGTCTGAGGTAGGATTTGAACCCAGACCTCTACAATCCAAGTTGCCGCTTGGTGGCTCAAGTTTAAGTCTGGCCATAGACAAGAGAGTTAGGTTGCCCTTCTGCTTGGGTCCTAAAAACTCATTGTCACTTTTAAGTCACTTTTAAGATCAATAGGCTTCTAGATGAATGATGTGAGAATTAAGAGGGCTTTCTGGTTGTACTGGGTAAGGATGGAAGGAGGAAGACACTGAAGCTTCAACAAGCATTTTTTAGGCGTCTGCTATGTCCCAGGAGCTGGGGCTCCAAATCCAAAATTAACAAGTACCTGCTTTCAAAGAACATAGATTCTATCAAGGGAGACAAAACATCATGGGGTTCCACAGGTCACTTCTGCCCCATAAGCATATACAAAATAAAAATTATAGGAGGATAAGTTAGCTTTTCCTTAGCACTATAAATTTTTCAGTGTTACATTTCTTATTTCACTTAATTGTCACAACAATCCTGGAAGACAGTTATTATCATTATCATGTTACAGATAAGGAAACTAATACAGACAAGTTCAATGACTTGCTAGCACTATCAGACTCAGGTCTTCCAACTCCAAATCCAGCTGTCGATCAACCCCAAACCACCTAGCCACCTAAGAGTACAGGACCCCCCTCACTCAAATTCAATTACCTGCATGTCATGGTCTTCTTTAAGAAAAAAGGATAACATCATCCTCAGTCCCAAAATCAAGAGAAATTAGTGGCTTCCTCTACAAAGCAGTCAGAGGACATAGAATAGAAGGAACCAGGGGAGGCCACCAGCAGGCTGTCATATCCCAGGCTATGGGAAGAGATTGCTAATTGTTTCTTAGACTAGGGCCAATCCAGAGATGAGAAGGAAAAGGCATATGATGCAAAACCCACTTCTGCTTTGGAAGAATCTGATTCTTTGACTAGTTTCAAATCCTCTTATCAACATCCTGCTCACGTATACATGCTTTTCCACCCTCTTCCAGTCAACAATCTGTGAAGCTAAGTATTGTCCATCAGAAGATAGTTCTTGGAGGACCAAGCATGATCAGAGGTCACGTTGACTTTAGTCTATTGACCAAAAATATTATTGAATGTGAGGAATGCAGTAAAGACATAATGCAATCAATCACTCAATCATCAATCATTTACTAAGTTCCTACTATGGTCAGATACTGGCCTGGCTGTGAAGACACAAAGAAAAAAGTAAGATGGGTCTCTACTCTCAAGGAGCTAGCATTCTAATAGGGGAAAATATAGTGGGCATCAGGAGGTCTGGGTTCTCATCCTTGATCTCTTGCTAACCAGCTCTGTGATTTCTGGCAAGTACCTCAATATTCCCTAAACTCTATTGAGAGAAGGCTCCCTACCTTACACTTTAGCCAAGGCATAGCAACTCTGTACCTCAGTTTCCCCACCTGTAAAATGAAAGATTTCCAAGATCCCCCTCTAAATCTTCCATTTTATGGTTGTGGAGCTCTAACTTTCCCAGAGAGGTAACCCAATAGTGCAAACTCTTGCAGAAGCAACAGACACAAAATCTCTGACATTCCAAAGAGCAAAGGCCTCATTCCCATATTATATGGAAAATGTGTAATCTAAATTACAGTTCTCTATCACCTAAAGCTCTGGAGCCTGTAGACTTTCAAGATTGTTCCCTCCCAGATATTCATTGTTTGTGTTTCAAGCTATCTCCCTAGGGATTTTCTTCCAGTCAGCACCTACACCAAGGTCACTAATTCTTTAAGAATCAATCTGCCTGGTCATAAATCTCAACTTATTCATGTGAAACAACAGAATCACAGATTATTAATGCTAGAAGAGATCATCAAAAAGATTCAAGTTTGGGTATTTTAAATCCCCTTTTATGAGTGTTACAATCTCATTTCATTCTGTCAACAAACCTTGAGAGGTGGGTCCTATTATTATCCATTATACAGATAAGGAAACCAAGGTAGAGGTTAAGGGACTTGTTCAGGGTCTCATAATTAGGAAGTGTCTGAGGTTGACTTTGAACTCATGTCTTCCTTGACTCTAAGCCAAGTGCACTACTTTCTATCTAGGTAGATATATGGAGAACTTTTCTAAGCAACTAAGCTGGCCCAAAATGGAAAGGGGCTGTTTTGCAAGATGATGAACTCTATCTTATTGATTGAGATCTTCAAGAGCCTAGATGACCAGGCTCCTCAGGTGGGCCAAATAGAAAAATTTAGTCTTGGTCTGGCTGAAACAAACACCATGTAACTCTGAAATTCTGGAAATCTAGTTCAAATCTCAAATTTTATGAGGAAGAAAAAGAGGCCCAGAGAGGCTTTTCCCAAAGTCTCATAGGTAGATGACAAAGTGGGCAGGTGCTAGATCTTGGGTAAGGAAGACCAGAGTTCAAATGCTGCAACAGACACTTGTTAGCTGCATAGCCATGATCAATTCATTTAATCTTTTTCTGCTTTAAATTCCTCAACTGTGAAATGGGAAAAATAAAAACACTTAGCCTCCCAAGATTGTTGTGAGGATCAAATGAGATAATAAATGTAAAAGACAATGCCTGAGACATAATAGAAAATAAATATAGAAATATACAAAATGATCAATACATAAATATGTTAAACACAAATGTACGCATTCAACTTTTATTGATTTTTCACTACCAAGGGGAAGGAGGAGGGAAGAAAGGGTGGTAGAAAAATATGTAACTTATAAATTTGCAAAAGAATGTTGAAAAACATGTAATTGGGAAAATAAAGTAAAATAAACAAGGGAATAAGGAAATGAATATATGAATAAATAAATAAACAAATGGATAAATGAATAAATAAATATTGTTGTTATGATAATGAGGATGAAGAGGATATAGTGACAAGCCTCAGGACTTGAACCTAATTCTTTGATCAGGTTTTCCAATATACTCGTTAGGTAAATAACAGATATCAACCTCATTTTACCAGGAACTGACCTTGATTTTTACTGTTCAGAATGATTCAACCTTACCCAGAGAGGTATTCAGTGTGATTTTAAGGTTTCCTGAAAGGTCTCCCACCTCCAGTACCCTCTCCCAGTCTCTGGTCCCACTGTCTAAAACACTATTATCAGACTAGATGAAATTTCAAACTTCAAAAAGAATGCAAAAAAGATGAACTAGGAAAAGAATACAAATTCTTTCCTGGAGTGTCTACAAATGGAATCACCTTTTCCACTGTATTTTTCTGCCCCTCAAATCAATTTGAATCGCAAGGGAAGAAAATACAACAATATTAAAGAATCGGTGGATAAAGAAGAAAGCACTAATTCACACTCAGGACTGAAAGATAAATGACATAATCAATTACAGTATATTTGCATGTTGAAAGTAATGTTTAGGGGGCAGCTAGGTGGTGCAGTGGATAAAGCACAGTCCCTGGAGTCAGGAGTACCTGAGTTCAAATCTGACCTCAGACACTTAATAATTACCTAGCTGTGTGGCCTTGGGCAAGCCACTTAACCCCATTGCCTTGCAAAATCCTAAAAAAAAAAAAAAAAAAAAAAAAAAAGTAATGTTTATTAATTTAAAAGCAAAAAAACCCCCCAAAAATACAGTGGAGAAGGGGAAGTGGATCTACATTTGGAGTCAAAAGAACTGGGTTCAAATCCTGGGTCAAATAATATATAAAATAACATGTACTTTGTGATAAGCATTATGAGTGTTACAATCATTATCTCATTTCATTCTGTCAGCAAACCCTGAGAGGTGGGTCCTATTCTTATCCATTATACAGATGAGGAAATCAAGGTAGTGACTTGTTCAGGGTCTCATAATTAGGAAGTACCTGAGGTTGACTTTGAACCCAGGTCTTCCTTGACTCTAAGCCAAGTCAACTACTTTCTATCTCCATCTGCCCATTTTCTTTCCTCCCCACCTCAAGTCAATAGGCTAGAGTGAAATACAGAGCAAGTCCTCAGCAATGTTGTTGTATTGCAATAAAGATGGGGTAATTAATGGGGGTGGGAGGGGGGAAAATTGTAAAACAAAATAAAGTCTTTTAAAAAAAAAGATGGGTAGTTAATAGAAATTGGATCTGTTTGAGGTGGGGAGGTCTGGATCCATGATTTTTTTCTGGGGGAACTACTGGTAAAGGAACTCCCTCTAGCAAAGTAGATCTTCATGTTCTGCCGCTCAGTTTCCAAAGTTGTCCAATGGTTTTGCAAAGTTAAACAAATCACCTGATGTGAGAGGAGAGATTTGAACTCAGTTCTTCTCAGACCCTGTATCTACTATCCCACTTATCCCCCTCTCCAAAAATAAACATTTATTGTATGAGCAGTACTGAACTGCCTCATAACAAGCTTTCAAGATTCAATTGTTAAATTTTCAGTGTGAATATTTATGGCAAATACTCTAAATAGATACCAATTTATTGTTGAGATATGATAGAGGCAATTTTAATAATAGAAATTAAATGTCCTGTGCATATTTTCTCTAGAGATACAATTGTTGATCATTTACCAACAAATACTATCAAGTACAACTTAGAAGGGACTGATATACTAATTATGCTGTGAAAAATCTAATAAAATGCTTTGAGGAAAATATGGAACAAAAGATAACTGAGCAAATTATTTGTTCAACCAATATTCTTCACCAAGCGGATCAAATGCTCAGGAGAATTATTTTTCAGATAATGAGGAAGCCAAAGATGAAAAAGTGAGTATCTACAAGCTGAGGCATCTAGCAGAACTTAATAAGCTTAAGGCAGACTTTCTGGGAGATTTACAATAAGGAAATAGTAAAAGAATTTCATGCTTTGATTAAAATAGCATTTCAGACTTCATTCACTTATTTCATCATGAGGGAGATTATTGTGTAGAAATATATTATAAAGGAATATTAAATTTATTTTCATTGTAAAAAAAATGAACACACTGGTCATTTGAAAGGTGAGCAGATGGCCACAAAAAAGTTTAAATAAAATGCAGTCTCTGTGCACAGGATAATAGAAAATTGAGACCCAGAGAATTTATCTCTTATGGTTGAGTGGCTAATAAGGATCAGAGTTGGATTTTACAAAAGCATAAAAATTCAAAAGTTGAAAGGAAATTTAGATGTCACCAAATCCAACCTACCTTCTTCACACCCCTGTTAGGTAGATGGTCATTCAGTCTTGAATTAAAAGCTTTCAATGAGAGGGGACCCACTCCCTCCTAAGGCATCCCAATCCATTCCACTTTTGAATAGTTCTAGATGAAAACTTCCTCTCAACTTCCCTTTTCTAGTTCTGCTCCCTGGAGTCAGGCCAAATGAGCCAAACACCTCTCCCACAAGATAGGCCTCAAACTCCCAATTTCAAGTCTGAGATTCTTTCCACAATGGTCCTCCTAACTGGGTGATGCTTTGGGGGAATCAGCTGAGACCAGTGAAATCTGGATATAGAATAAAACCAACAAAATGGCTTTCATGAGGAATATGTTAGATTAATTTGAAAATACTTAATAATAAAATTTATTATATAAGGACACGGATATAACTTGGGTTTGGGTCTTAGTGATGGGATAGGGTTGGAACTGAGAATTTCCAAGTAGGTAATATTCCTGCAGTCTTTGCATTTAAATAGGCTGCAAAGTTCTGCAAACATTAATTCCTTTGATCTTCTGGAGAGCCCAGGGAAGTATATTCATATCCAATTCACCTCTGAGGACAACCAAGGAATAGATGATCCCATCCTGCAGATCTCCACTCTAATCAAGCCCCCTAGTAGAGTACATACTGTTCCCACTTCTGGGTCACACATTTTAGAAGGGACACTAACAAACCACAAGAGATACAGAGATCTGGAGGTTGCCAAGAAATGATGTGGAGTTCTCCCAGACTCACGGGGAGTTTAATCAATTGTGCTTTTGTCATGAGGCCAGTAGTTTGTTCTTATTGTCTCAACCAATGGTCTCTTTCTGGACTTTTGTTCATCTTCTACACTGAAGTCAATGTTGGCTCCATCCCAAAGATAAAATAGTTCAATCTAATTTACCCAGCCAAGAAAAGAAGCAACTGATGAGTTGCAAACCCATTGGTGAGTTAGAGGGTGTCTACCCCAAGCATATGAAGACTTCCAAAGGTGGAATGCATGGATGAAAAAATTTTGTTCCAGTAGCCATGAAAATGACTGAAGCACACGTCACAGAGTGCTTAGATCTTGGTGAAACATCAAGCCATCAACATCATCCCTTGCATTCCAGGTCATCACCAGTCATCTTGATTTTGGTCTTACTACTGGATTTCAAAGACTCTGAAAAAGAAAATGATGATGATAACTTTTTGCAATTCTGCCTTATTTAAATCCAGATCACCCATGTGTCAAGACATCATCCAATGATAACCTTGTCCCTCTTAAAAAGTGAAGGACAAATAACAAACAACAATCCTAGAAGATAAAAGCTCACTCTTTTGTCCCTGAAGTTGTAGGCCACATTAATGGCAAGATACATTCTCGCCTCTGGTCTTCCCCTCCCTGTTTTAATACAACTCCAATTTCTGAAGGACAGAAGAAGTCTTTATAGCCCTACTTTGGTCCAAGATTAAATACCTTCACACTTTCAGTGTGGATTTCAGTAGGATTTCGGTAGGATTCGGAAGCTGTTCTTTGATAGACTCAACTACCAGAGACTAGGAAGGGGTCCAGTCCATCAGGTATTTTGAGTAGAACCCCTAGGTTCTGTGAATGGAAGGCCATAATATGTTTTAGCAATATCCAGCAATAATCTAATAAATTATCCACCATCAAATGAAGAATTACATGAGACAATAAGGGTTGTGGATTTTTGAGTTCCCATGGGTTCTTCTTATAAATACTTCACTGAAGAGAAGGCAATGGATTGCCTCAGGTGGATCTTGTTCTCAGAAGTTTCTATCTATTTCAGACCAATGTTAGCATAAATTTTGATCGGTTTAGTTTTTAGCATACTGTAATATCTTTTTTGTTTGTTTTTTTCAAGGCAGTGGGATTAAGTGGTTTACCCAATGTCACACAGCTAAGTAAATTATCAAGTGTCTGAGGCTGGATTTGAACTCAGGTCCTCCTGACTCTAGGGCAGGTACTCTATCCACTGCCACCTAACTACCCCTATACTATCATGGCAGTGGGAGGCACTTTTGATTTTGGAGAGTAACAGACACAGACATTTCATTATCTGGTCCATATAATGAATCCCTGAAGTCATTATAGGAGAGAGATTGTAGTCATTCAAATTATAGTAGAAAGTTCAACAATGTTTTAATAACAGTCATGGAACCTTCTTTGGCAACAGAATATGCTTCAACCCATCTTGAAAACATACCTATGATAAGAATATATTTATAATTATAGGTAGCCATTTGAGTAAAATTAACTTGCATGCATTAATGAAAGATCTCCAGGGAGTGATGTGCTGCTCTCCCTCTTTTGAGTACCTAACAATGTTATATACCAGGAAAATAGGGCTGGGGAGCTTTTCTCAATAGACTTGACCTCAGTATCCTTTGGCCTATCAATCACGCTCTTTTCCTTGACACTCTCTTATCTCTACCTTTTTAGGACACCATTCTCTCCAGGTTTCCTCTTATCTGAGCCATACCCTCCACCTCATCTAGATCATACTTGCTAACTATGGGTATCTCACAGGAGTCTGTCCTGGGCTCCCTTCTCTCCTTCCTCAAAACTGTTTCACTTGGTGATATTATTGGTTCCTTAGGTTTAATTATTTCTATAGTAGTGGTTCTCAAATCTATCTAGCCCTAATCTCTCAGCTGACTTCCAATCTCATCTCCCAACTACTTATTACATAACTTGAACCAGAAGCCATTTTAAACAATGCCACTCAAAAAACAAACAAAAAAAAATTCTTGAACAATGCCTAATTGAATTCATCTTTCCCATTAAAATCTTCCTCTCTTCCTAAATTCCCTCTTACTATTGAGGGCTTCATTACCTTCCCAGTCACCCTCTCCACCCTCCATATTCAAACTCTAGCCTAGATCTGTAGATTTTCTTCTTAACATCTCTCACATATCCCCTTCTCTGGTACTGTAAACATCAATATTATAAAAGCCTACCTACCTCTTTATTTCATTCCACCCTCCATTCAGTTGTTTAAATGATCATCCTAATGTACAGGTATCACCATGTCACTTCCTTAATCAAATTCCAGTGGTTCCCTATCACTTCAAGAATCAAATATAATCCTCTGGTGTTACAGTCCTTCATACTCTAATTCCCAACCACTCTCCCCTCACTTCTTCGAGTCTTACACCCGGCTCCCTTCAGGATTCATCTTCCAAAGTTCAAATCTGACTTTACAGACTTAATAATTATATGATCTTGGGCAAGTTACTTCACCCTGTTTGCCTTAATTTCCTCATCTGTAAAATGAGCTGGAGAAAGAAATGACAAGCCATCATGGTAATATTGTCAAGAAAACTCAAAAATGGGGTCATGAAGAGTCAGATGCAACTAAAAAAAATGTTTGAACAAACACATGTGCAAGGCACTATACTAAGCACTGGAAATACAATTAGAGGCAAAAGACAACTCCTGCCCTCAATGAATTTACACTTTATGGGGGAGAACAAAACATTCAGTCTCCTAGTTCTGGGTATTTTTGGTGGCTGTGTTCCCCATTTCTTGGAAAGCTCTTCCTCCTCATCTCAGTCTCTTAGCTCTCCTGGTTTCCTTCACATCCCAGCTCCAATTCCACTTTCTACAGGAAGCCTTTCTTAATTCTTCTTTATTTTAATGCTTTTCTTCTTATTTCCTATTTGTTTGTATATAACTTGCATGATGTCTGCCCCCTCCTCTCTTTTTGTTATGTTTCAAGGTAGTGCAGAGTAATAGAAAGACTCTAGCATCACATTTTTCATATAGAAAATTCTTAGGAAATGTTTACTGAATTGAATTTAAAGAGCATTAAACTATGTGAGTCAGAAGAAATGGAGTTTTAGTGCCTCTAAATAACTGCCCTTTTTTCTATCCCCCAATATTTAGTATTTAATATGTATTTAATATTAGTTAAAAGATCTGAAAGCGCTGGTGAGATCACTCTGACCACATCATGAAGTTGAAGGATCAGGCATTTACCCTGGAGAACATCATAGGGCCATAGCTAGAATTGAGCCCAATCCCCTGCTCTTTTATTCATTTATTCATTTGTTTGTTTGTTTGTTTGTTTACTTATTTGTTTATTTACTTAGTTAGTTAGTTATAGAAAGAGAGATCAAGTGAGATGAAGTTACTTCTCAGAGGTCCACAGCTAGCAGATGACTGAGGGAAGAATCAAACCCAAGTCTTTCTGAAAAAAACTGTTACTTTAATTAACCACACTATGTTTCCATGACCTTTCAGAGAAGCTGAAACTTGTCCCAGGTCACATAGCAAAAAATGGATTGTTCTTCATAATTTGTGTCACCCAACACCCTTTCCTCCACCCACCCCTCCACCTTATGGCTCTACAGACTTCAAGTATCAGATTAGTATATGGTTTGTTTAGATATACTTTTTCCCCCAACCAGAATTGCCCTTAGCTTCCAAAGAATGATTAGACTAAAGAATGAAGTGAATGGGCCCCACCCATCTTTCAAGGCAGGTTCTCAGAGGCAGAGTTTGGGTGGTCCAAGTATAAAAAAAAAAGAGCAGAGCATATTTCCCAATCTCCCTAGTATCATTTTTTAAAATACACTGAAGGCCTAAGGCATAATGAAGCCTCCCATAATTCCACAGATAAAGGGAAGAAACTCTGACTTGAGTTTATTTTTAAAATTGAGGAGTCCTGAAGGTAAATTGTTTTTGTGATTTCCTGCCATAGGATCATAGAAAAACAGCTCCCTCTTTTATGAATGCTGAAAGTTCTCAAGGCACTTGGCCATAAAATGATACACTGAAATGGGTATTATAAGAATCTAGTAATATTAGACCTTTTTAATAGATGAAAAAACTGAGGTTCACTGACTGAAAGAAAGTAGAATATCTTACAACTCAAGTTTTCTGAAAAGTCCATTTTTCTTTTTATTATCCTCCAAGGCAATGTAGAGCAGTAGAAAGACTCTAGTTAGCAATGTATTTCTCATATAAAAGGTACTTGGAAAATACTGAATTGAATTTAAAGACCATTAGCCTATGTGAGTCAGGAAGAAATGGAGTTTTAGTATCTCCAAATAACTAAAAGATGACTGTTGTTGACTCTAGTGACTTCATTCTGTTTAGATTTTATCTTTAGAACAACCCTGGGTGATAGATGCTATTGTTACAAGTGCTACAAATCCCAGTTTCATTCATGCACCAGTCCAGCTCTCCTCTGACCTACCTAATTGCATCATCTCTGTCTCTTTTGCTGGATCTTCCTCCAGATTGTTCCCTCTAATCATACATGTCCATCAAATTTCTGTCCTTGGTCATCTTCTCTTCTAAACTATTTCACTTGGTGATCTCATCAGCTCCAATGGATTTAATGATTATCTTTTTGCTAATGATTCTTAAATCTACCTATCTTACCCAATCTCTCTACTGAACTTCAATCACATATCTCTCAACTGCCCTTCAGACTTCTCAAACTGGATGTTCAGAAGACCTCTTAAACTCAGTATGCACAAAACAGAACTCTTTCCCCTAAGGCCTCCCCCTTCTCATCACCTTCCCTATTACAGGAGAGGGTAAGAACATCCTCCCCATCTGGCTTTCAAACATAGGAGTCATCCTGGATTCCACACTATCTCTCACTCCCTTTATGATGATGAAAGTGATGATGATGATGATGATGGAGGAGGAAGAGGATGAAGAAGATGATGATCATCATCATTCCCCTTATCCAAAATTTTGCTTAAACCTGTTGATTTCCCCTTTGCAACATCTCTTAAATATGCCTCCTCTCCTCTAACACTGTCACCATTCTAGAAGACCTTACTCATATTATTCAATAGCCAGCTGATGTAATTTGACTTCCTCAAGTCTTGCCCCATTTCCACCTGGCCTCCGTTCAGCCACCAAAGTGATTTTCTTAAATTTCAAGTCTGACCTCATCATTCCTCCTATACTCAATAAACTCCATTGGCTCCCTATTGCTTCCAAGATCAAATAAAAATTCTCCCTCTAGCATTCAAAGCCTTTCATGACTTTCTACCTTTTCCCTACCAGACCCCAACTATATCTTTCTTGTCTTCCTACACCTTACTGTCCTTGTGATTCAGTGAAACTGGTATGTGGAACTGGCTGTTCCACAAATAAAACATTCCATTTCTTGGGATTCTCTCTGGTCTCCCTTATCCATTTCACCTACTGACCTCCCTGACTTCCTTTAAGTCCCAACTAAAATTCTACTTCCTTTAGAAAACCTTCTCCAACCCCTCTTAATTCCAATGTCTTCTTTTGGTTATTTATATCCTATTTAACCTGTATTCAGCTTGCTTTGTGTGTGTGTATATATATATATATATATATATATATATATATATATATTCATTTGTATATTGTCTCCCCCATTGACTTTTTTGTCTTTTTTTGTATATATCACTTGTGCTCAGCACAGAGTAGAAGCTTAACTGAATTTAACTGAATTATTATCAAAATTTGTTCTGTCTCTCTCACATGACTCTTGTAAAAATTAATATTAAACAAAATGCAAAGCCTATAACTAGAAAAGACTAAGGGAATTTTGGGCTAAAGGAAAGGAGACTGGATTTGGACCTACCAGGAATTAGTTTTAGACCTAATCCAGTTATTTATTGGCTGTGTTGACTTTTGGCAAATTAAATCACCTCTCTGAGCCTCAGTTTTCTGTTTTACATTAATAATTTCTTTCATATGAATATTTTGAAGAATTATGAGTTATTGTCAATATTATCAACTATAAAGGGTTCACTAGTTGTGTTAAATGGTCCTTAAGAATCTTTAAAATCAAGAAGTCCTGAGTTCAAATGTAACCTCAGATACTTTCTATCTGTGAAACTGGGTAAGTCATTTAATTTATGTTTTCCTTAAGTTTTCTCAACTGTAAAATGAGGATAAAAATAGCATTTCAAGTTTAGTCTGAGACTAAATTTGATAATATTTGTAAAATAAATATTATCTGCAAACCTTAAAATAATATATGTTATCATTATCATCATTAATTTTTTTTAATACCATCATCATTATTACCGGTATATTAGGAAGGGCTGGTGTATACCCAGAGGAGGCCAACCAGGATATCATTCCATTAGTGGCTGAGGGAACCGGTATGTTTAGCCTAGATAAGAGAAAACTTGGTGGGGGACAAAGGGAAGGGAGAGAGATAGAATAAGTGTTTTCAAATTTCTGAAAGACTGTTATTGAAAAGAAGATAATCTTGGTATTTTAACCCCAGGAGGCAAAACTGGAACAATGAGTAAAAGTTACAAAAGAAACAGATTTGAGAAAAAACTATCAACCTGTGAGAGGCATCCCGAAGTGGAAGGAGCTAACTTTGTAGGGAGCAGAAGTCCAACTCTAGGGCTCTAAGCAAAGGGTAAATGAAACACTAGTTGGAGGATAGCAGAAGTTCTTAATAACAATAGGCAGCATTTGTAACACCCTTGAAGGTTTGTTTTGTTATGTTACAAATACGTTAGCCTCACAACCACTCTAATGAGGCAGATGTGATTATTTCCATTTTACGGATGAGGAAACCGAGGCAGGCAGAGATTAAGTGACTTGCTCAGGGTCACACAGCTAATAAGTATCTGAGGCTGAGATTTGAATTCTGGTCTTCTTGGCCTTCCTTTTGATATTCCTACCTAATTATCTCAATGTTTGAGCCCAAAGTCCCCTTGGTGGGACTGATAAAGTCTATGAATCCCCTTCAAAGAATTAATACTTTTAAATGCATAAAATAAAAACTTGGGATTTACAGAGGAAATTAATTTAGTTATCAAAATGTTAAAAAGAATAAATTCCCTGACCCCAGGTTAGGAATACTTGTTCTAAAGATACAAACTAGACTTGAGTGCCTCTGAGGACTTTCCCAAATCAAGCTAGGCCACTTTGATTCTGTAAATGAAAGAGCTGAAAGAGACCTTTCACATTACCTCATTGCTTGCTCTCATTTGTGTAGATGTGTAGAGGCTCAAGTGTAACCTATAACACAACAAAAAAAGAATCCATCTGATGGGGACAGGATCTATCAAAATGGACTATTCCATCACATTTCCTTTGTCCTAATAAATCCATAGATCTTTCATCCTGCTTCCATTAAACCACACAAAACTGCATTTGGGTTCCCTGGCAGGGTCTGAATAAATTCCCCTAAGCAAGAAATGTTCTCAATTGTCATTGCAAAAAGTTTCTATGCCCAGGACCCTGACCATCCTGACTGAAGAAACTTTGAGCAATGGCTGGCCAGTAATGGACTTTGGCCAGACTGTTAGTGATCTGCACAGGAGAAGCACAACCTCTCGCCAGAGGCATCTTGCAAGGCCCTGCCTTGAGCTAGTTTGATTTCCTCTATCACAACTAAACCAGTGACAGATCATAAACTATGTAAACACACAGAACTAGACACACCCTAGAGCAGAAGGCAGACAAACCCCATCTGCCAGATCACTAACGTACCTAACATAATAGGGACTAGTAGTAGCCAAAGTAAGCATCTACTACTCAGGGTGCCACCCAGGCAGATCAACTAAGGCTTCCTCACCTGGGGTCCATGACTTATTTAATTACTATTTAAATTTTTGAATTTGAATTTGAATAAATTTCAGTTTAATTTGATTAATTAATTTGAATTAAATTTAAATTTTTAAAAAATATTTCAGTTTAATTGGTTTCCTTTGTAATCCTTTGTATTTTATTTTAGGCATTTTAAAACATTCTAAGAAAGGGTCCATATTTTCACCAGGTGCTAAAGGGAATCATGTTACAAACAGAAGTTTAAGAACCGCTTATTTAAATGATTAGAGGGATGTGTGATCTCATTAATATATGTACTTCTTCCATGACTACATGGAATTCATCCATACTTCCTTG
This sequence comes from Macrotis lagotis, assembly GCF_037893015.1. Classification (NCBI taxonomy): domain Eukaryota; kingdom Metazoa; phylum Chordata; class Mammalia; order Peramelemorphia; family Peramelidae; genus Macrotis; species Macrotis lagotis. The sequence continues at coordinate 600,191,542 of NC_133666.1, read as the reverse complement.
GCTATGATATTTTAGTCATGTAAATTCTCTAAAGTAATTCCAATAAGGTAGAGGTTTTCCTCTGATTCCTTCTGAGTCTGCTAATCATTTATTCTCTTCTATCACTACAGGACCAATCTTCTCATCTTTATTAATGATCATTCAGGTCTTTAATAATGACTTTTCTCATCACTTTTTCACACATTAAAGTTTTATTAGTAACAGTTCAAAACCAGCTGATGTCCACCATGTCTTTCTGTTGTCCTCTGGATCACAATTATCAGCATTTCCCTGATAATATCCTTTATTTCAGAGTTCCCTCAAAGCTTCCTTATTTATATAGGATGCAGCCTGTTCACCCAAGCTGCTCACCCTATTCCTTTTCTCATAGCTTTGTAAGATTCTCATTTTTAGTTCATTGGAAGTTGTGTGTCATGACTTCTAGCCATATGAGAATAGGTATTAAAATGATAGACTATTGGGGCAGCTAGAGGGTGCAATGGATAGAGCCAGGAGGACCTGAGTTCAGATCTGGTTTCAGATACTTACTAGTTATGTGATTCTGGATAAGTCACTTAACCCTGATTGCTCCCCACCCCCCAAAAAAAGTTAGACCATTTAATGGTAGCCATCTAGGATGAGGAAGGTGGAGCAGGAAAATAAAGGGAAAAATAAGTTTATGTAATAACTATTATACAAAGGTATTTAAAAAATAGAAAAAGGAATAGAAAGTTGTATATAATAGATTTGCAGTTTCATGTGCAGTCATCTTTTTATTATTATACTATGTTATGGAAATGCTTGTTTTATTCCATAAGAATAAAATAAAATAAAATATTTTTTAAAAATAGATCTTTAGTGCGGCTAGGTGGTGCAGTGGATAAAGCACCGGCCCTGGAGTCAGGAGTACCTGAGTTCAAATTCGACCTCAGACAATAATTGCCTAGCTGTGTGGCCTTGGGCAAGCCACTTAACCCCATTTGCCTTGCAAACCCCTAAAAAAACCTAGATCTTTGTTTTAAGATAAATTTAGAGTTAATAAAACATTTCTTGAAATTTCTTTTTTTTTTTTTGAAGACAATAAGAGTTGTGACTTGCCCAGCATCCCACAATGAAGTAAGTATCTAAGGTCAGATTTGAACTTAGGTCCTCCAGACTCATGGAACCACCTACCTGCCCCAAGCTTTGCAGTTCTTTGAAGGTAGCCTAGCTTCCCTTCATCTTTCTGTTTAATTTTGAACTCAATTCCTGTCCATTGGTCCCAGACAATTAACTTAATGAAGAAAGGCTATGGGTTGTTTATCCAACTCCATATCATAATCCGTAATGTAGACATTCTTCATTGTTACTCAGCTTTTCCCATGGAGCTGGTTAAGTGTCAGTTTTGTATGGTCACAGATAGTTGCCAGGGGGCTCTGAAATATTCTGAAGCTTGATGTAACCAGTATGTGTCTACAAATAGAAACACCTGGAAGACTTCTTCTTTTGCAGGGATTCCTTGATCCTTGTGGCTACAACTTCTTCATACTTGTCAAAAGCATTTGATGCCTCCCTGTTTTATATCTTGTTTCATACCTATCAGAGAATGGTTGAATGGAGTTATCTCTGCTATCATATATGGAAAAAATATTGCATGATTTTGATTTATGGGCAAGAAATTATTTTTTTTAGAAAGGAACCATTAAGGCAGTATTTTGTTTTACTGAATCAAATGTTTAAAAATAGCCAACAAAGAGAGGCACATTGGAATCTTATATCCTCTAGACCAGAAGTGTCAAATGGGCCCTTTTTGAAGCTCTGTGAAGCTCTCAGATTTAAATGTGCTGGGAAAATGTTTAGCAAAATAGATTAAAAATAACAACATAATGTTAATTTGTGATTTTCTAAATCAATATGCTGCCAGCCGAGATTCTTTCTATTTCAGTTTACCACCACTGAGTTCTCTACATTTTTAAGTTAACTGAGTGATAGTAAAGATGTGTTTTTCTATGGAATATCATTTGCAAAAACCTGTTTCCCATCCATGCCCTCAGTGAGCATGCTCTAAATGTAGAGATGACTCTCTTTAAAATAGTTTGTAAATAAGAAAAGAGGCATAATTTGTTATTCAGTTGTTTTGCTTTAAGATATCCTTTGGGGTTTTCTTGGCAAGTATACTGGAGTGGTTTGCTATTTCCTCCTCTAGTTTATTTTGAAAGGTGGGGAAACTGAGGCAATCAGGATGAAGTGACTTGCCCATGACTTGCCAAGTGACTCACCTAGCTGTTAAGTGTCTGAGGACAGATTTGAACCTAGAAAGATGAGTCTTCCTGACTGCAGGTCTGACACTTCATCTACAATGTCACCTTTGCACCCCCAAAAAGAAACCTATAGCTTTGTAGTTATCGCCATCATTTCAATTTCCCCCTCCCCCCTTTTTAGTATTAATAAACTCTGGATTTTTTTTGTATTTAAAATCTTTTCCTCCATCAAATACTTTTGAATCAATTCTTTAATGATGTCAATATTATCTCCTCTCTAGCTCAGAAGACATATATATATATATATATATATATACACACACACACACACATATATATGTGTGTGTATGTGTGTGTTTGGTCTAATTCAGCTAGAATGATAAGTTGAATTGAATAAGATAGAACTTAAATAAATAAAAAGGTCCTCTTGGGTTCAAAATGTCACCTGCATAATTACAGAACAGGAGAGACTAGACTAGACAATATTTTGCATGGGGGGAAAAAATCCATAAGTCTTAGTGAAAGTTCCATATGAGACATCCAAATGACATGATATAAAAAGTGAATTTAATCTTATAATTCATGGAAAGGCATAGAGTGCAGAATCTAGTCTGTTTTTGTTTTTATTTTTTTTTTGTTTGTTTCTGGGCATCATATTTTAGGAAGATCATTAACATGACAGTTAAGGACACGTCTAGTGAAGGACATCCTGGAGAACTAGTCAGTTGAAGACCGACTAAATAAAGTGGATATGTTAAGTCTCAAGGAAAGGCAATTTGGAGTAGACATGATCTTTATCATATATAAACACCCACAGAAATAACTGAGACTTTTGTCCTGGAAAGAGAAAGCTTGAGGGGAAAGAAAATGGCCATCTTCAAATTGTTGAAGTTCTATGGAGGAGGGATTAGATTTGTTCTATTTGGGACCAGAAAATGGAGGTAGTATGATAATGAAGCAGGTTTTGGCTCAATAGAGGAAGAGCTTTCTAACAATCAGAGCCTCTCAAAGGGAAATGGGCTGTTTCAGGTAGTAAAGAGTTAAAGGATCAACAGAGATTGGCTAGTCATTTACTGGGGATACTGGAGAATGGATTTTCATGTCTCAGATGAGGTAGCTAAACAGTATAATGGATAGAATGATTGCCTTAGAGACAAAAAGATTGAGGTTCATATCCTGTCTCAGATACTTCCAAGCTTTGTGGTCCTGGTCAGTTTATCTTAGCTCTTTCTATTTCAGTTCCCTCAACTGAAAAGGGATCACAATAACCTCACCTGCCTCAAGAGATTGTTTGAGGATCAGATGTCTTAATACAAGGTTTTACAACTCCACTGAAATTTTTGGGATCATCTTTATATGTAAAGTGCTATTTACACTATACAGTGCTATTTACAGTGATTCAAAGTTTAACATAATGCCTAGCACAGAATGGGTACTTAATAAATATTTATTAATTGACCATTTATTGATTGTGATGCTAGTTTATATTTATATATATATGTATGTATGTATGTATGTATGTATAGAGTGCTTTGAGGTTTTCAAAGCACTTTAAATATGTTAAAGTCATTTGATCCTCACAGCAACTCTGAAATAGGTGGTATTACTATTGCTCTTTTACAAATGAGTAAACTCAGGCTGAAAGATGTTAAATGACCTATCCAAGATTATACAGCTAATGAGACAGAACTTAAAACTCAGATTGTTCTGATTCTAATTCTGAGTCCTCTACTTCTGTTACTGAAATTGAATTAAATCTATGCTTCCCAACACAAAATTACCTTATGGATCTTTAAAAATATAAATTCTCTAACCAGAGAAAAGAACAAACCTCACAGTGTGCTCTCATTTGCTCAGACTGTAGGAATTAAAAGTCAAGGAAATGGAGGGAACAGTATGATAACATGGGCCTTGGAGGCAAGGTGTTTTATTACTTTTGAGAAATCAGGATCTTTGGTGGTAAAAGTTGTCTGACTATAAAATTTGGCTATAGGCTGGCAGCTGGGAAGCAGTAGAAAAGACAAATAGTCACTGAGGTCCCTTATAACTCTGGATTCTGTGATTGCCTAATGGAATCTGTGAATTCTGGGACCCAATAATTAGATAACTTCTTGTGTTTCAGAGTTTTTGAGCTCTGAGAATTTCCTAGCCTTGATTTAATTCCTTGTTCTCAAGGAGGAAGTTCATTGGAGATTCTCATGGATTCCTTCCCTAGAGGCAGAAAGAGGGATTTGTTGGACTAGGAGAGCTGGACTGGCTATCAGAGTATTCTGTCTGTCTAGACTCTGTCTTTCTGTTTCTCTCTTACACTCTCTCTCTCTCTCTCTCTCTCTCTCTCTCTCTGTCTTTCTACTCCTTTGGGCCTCAATCTCTGTCTTTCTGTCTTTGTCTTTTTTTGACTCTTATTCTGTCTCTAATACACACAAATTCTCTTTGATTCCTTGTCTGCCTCTTATCTCTTTTGTCCATATCTCTCCCTGTTTCTGTTTCTGTCTTTGTCTGTCTGTCTGTCTGTCGAACTAGATGGTTTTCCCTCCCCTCTTTTTCCCCTTCCCACTCTTACACACACACACACACACACACACACACACACACGCAGCATAGAGCCCCACCCATCATTCCCTACACTTCCCACCTCTATCTCCACCTATATACACATTATGCCTGGACTGGGGCCAGAGTGACCTCGCCCTCTGCATAATAACCAGAGGAGCTCAACTGTCTAGGAGAAAGAAGTCTGGGTTAGGAGTCTTAGGACTTGTTTGAATTCTTTTTCCTGCCTCTGTGTGACTTTGGAGAATTCATTTACCTTGCAAATGGGGTTAAGTGGCTTGCCCAAGGCCACACAGCTAGGTAATTATTAAGTGTCTGAGATGGGATTTGAACCCAGGTACTCCTGACTCCAAGGCCGGTGCTTTATCCACTACGCCACCTAGCCGCCCCTAATGTACTTATTTTTTTAAATATTTTAATAACTATTTAAATATAATTGGATTCCTTTATAATCATGTATATATCACTTTAGGCATTTAAAAATACTAGACTGAGGAGGGGTCCGGAGACTTCATCAGCCTGACAAAGGGATTCACAATGCAAAAATGGTTAAGAAGCCCTGGACTAAGAGAATCTCCTAAATTTCCTTTTCAGATCAAGATGCTAGCTAGAATCGAGAAAAGGATGAAGTTGATTCCAGAAGGATTAGAGAAGCAGAGAATAAGAGGAAAGAGAAGGGAAAGAGCTGCTTATTTCCTAAAGTCTTTGAATTGGGTTGCAAAGAGGACCTGAAAGGAGAGTCAGCCAAGATGATCTGGGGCAGGAGAGAAGGATCCATTGGATTAACCCTGAAAAAACCAAAACATTCATTCCAGGAAATTCATTCAGATATCATGAGGAATGTAGAAGAGGAGAAAACAGCAATCTCAAAAGCAAACAAGAGAAAAACAACCCCCAATTCAAACTCCCACTATCCCCAATCCCCCTAGAAGCCCCCTGGCACCTACATATTTCCCTCAATTTATCTAAATGTATCTTTGATAGCAACTACATATCCCAGACTTTACAGGACAGCCCTTTATTTCAATGCTACAAAACTATGGGAGGCTGAAGTAGCTCCTGGATCAGATCTCTGACAGAGGGATCAGGGATTTTCTGGCTTTAGGGACAGATTGCAAATCTCCTAACTCCCAGTCTCACAGACAAGCGCCCTCTGAAAGCCCCTAGCAGGATTCTGAGTCAGCAGAGTCTGCCTCTACATGTAGAGAGCTGCCTTTCTGAAGTTAGGACGTGGCCAGCATCAGGTAGGCCTCAACAGTGCTGTCTGGAGAAAACCCAGGGAGTTGGCCACAAAGTTTGGATGATCATCTACCTGTAATCATTGAGGAGAGGACGTGGAGAACGTGATTCTCAGTTGAATACCTCTATAAGACAGTTCAGCTCTAACATTTTATAAGTTCCCTTCTAGCTCTAGGGTTCTTTGGGTCCTGAATTCTATTATGTGTAAATAGGCTCTATGTTAATATTTGTTGTCTGAAAGTAACAAAAGAATAGATGAAAAGAATTCCTATCATTCTCACTCATCCCCATTCTATTTTTCCTTTTTGTTCTTGCTGAAATAGCCTCTTAACTGGCCCCCTTCCTCCCTCCCTCCACTGGGAAGAGTTAAGCTACTGTGGGTCAGTCACTTTGCTACAAGAAATGGCAAGAGACTGTCCCTGCTTTTGAAAGTCTCTTCACAATCTAATGAGAAAGAGCTCTCTGCAGTGGACAGAGAAACTTGATTCTAACCCTATCTCAATATCTTACTACTTCTGTGACCCTAGGCAAATCACTTAATGTCTCTCTGCCTCAGTTTCCTCATTTGAGAATGAGATAAGAACAGCGCCTACTTCCCAGGGTCATTGTGAAGATCAAATGAGAATAGTTGTAAGTAAGCACTTTATAAATGATAGCTATTAATATGATTATTTCTTTATCTGTAAACTGAAGTATTTGAACTAGATGACCCCTGAGATCTTAACCAACTCAGAGTCTAAGCTATTCTCTATGATGGCATCTGAGCTGCTCCATGATTCTCACTCTACGTAAGTTAGCCTAAGCTAACTTGTTTAGGAGGTATAAAAATGAACAAGAAACAGTGCCTGCCAGATAAATTTATAAACCAATAATATATGTGTTTAGCACTAAACAATTTACAATTCACTTTCTTATCCATCATCCCCCCTGATTCTCACAACCTGGTGAAATAATAGGGGCCAGGTGGCAATTTATTGTATCTATTTCACAAATGAGGAAAATGATCCACAAAGAAATTAAATCACTTACCTACAGCCTCACAATTAGTAAGCATTTATAAGATACTTGGGAAGATTAGCCTCTCTGGTGTGAAGGCTGTTTATCCATCTTTAGTGTCTACCTGTCACCCAACTGTCACCTGTATCTCCAAGAAGCTGTAGCATGAGCAGAGAACACACCCCAGTAAAACCGTATCAGTGGGCCTCCAACCCATCAGTGAGTTAGGGGATGTCTACTTAAGCAAGTAAAGATTTCCCTTGGTGGAATGGGCAGATGAGAACAAGTCTTACAAGGGCCTGAAGCAGCTGAAGCAGGTATTGTGGAATGCTTAGAGTTTGGTCAGACTAAGAAGACACCAAGGTTAGCCACTGCATTCTGGACCATCAAGAGCCATCTTGACTTTTGTTCTGCCCCCAGACTTCAGTAACGGGAAGAGAGAGTGACTTGGCAAGGATCATGCTACCAGTATATATGTCAGAGACCTGGGTCTTCATGGTTTAAAAGTTAGCTCACCATCTGCTCCAAGGCACCATGGATGAGATATCAGAGGCTTGACTGAATGCCAGCACTCAAAGGGATGGATCTTTGAGGTTATCTATTCCTATACCCTCATTAGCTGACAAACTGAGGAAAAACTTCCTAACAATAGATCTGTCCCAAAGTGGATGAACTTCTTCAACAGATAATGAATTCTCCCTCTTTGGAAGTATTTAAGCAAAAGTTGAAAGGCCCTTTCAGAATGGAGTAGATGAAGCCCCTTCCAAACCTGAAATTCTGTGATTTTAATAAAAATATCATTAACACTTCCTTTTCGCACTTGTAAAATTGGGATAATAGTACCTGAATGATCTACTTTTAGGGTAGTTGTGAAGAAAGTAATTAATATATTTAAAGTGCAGTTGAACCTTGAATTATTACTTATCCCTCTGGATCACAATCTTTTCACCTATTAAAAAGCTTATCACAATTCTTGTACTTCCAAACTCAAAGAATGATGAAGAGGAAAATGTTTTGTAAAATTCTTTGTAAAAATGAGAGGTTAATGTAATTTAGAGACTACTTGTTGATAGTCTCCACATAGGCTCCAGAATCCTTTGCATTACATCATATTCTCCTATCCTCTTTCTATTCACCAAAGTGAAAATTATTTCATTAGTGTTCTTCCTTCCTACTAGATGTTTTTCCAGGACCCACACTTAGCAACTAGAAAGACAAAAGCATTTCCCCGAAGAGTCTACTTCCTGGCTGTGTGATCAGGAGGGCTCTTGCTTATTCATTTTCTCATAATCCCAGCTGATTCATAGTAACTTGAATCAGAAATAAAAAAAATTCTTCATCACTATTCACTTTTATCTTACTCTTGTCCAGTTCTCATTCAGGTTATTCCCTGTACTTGGATTACATTTCTCTCACAGTTCCAGAAACCTGCTGAAGACCTCTCTTTTCCTTAAAGACCCAAATATAAGTGATATTTGATATTTATAAGTGATACGATTCATCCAATTCCCAAGCAAGTCATTTATTACTACTCTTAGAAGTCACAGGATGATAGATTTTGAATTTCAGAGTCCATTGACCATAACCTTCTCATTTTAGATGAGGTAACAGTCCAGGTGATCACCCAAGGTCATGTAGTTTCTCAGAATCAGAACTGGGATTTGAATCCAACTTCTCTGATTCTAGACCTTCTAGCTCCCTTTTATTCTATCACACTTGGTGATCTCATCATCCCCCATGGATTCAATTATCACCTCTAAGTAGTTAATTCCTTAACATCTCTCCTAAGCTCCAACTTCTTTTTGGACCTACTAAACAGGATATCAGGTAACCTTCTCCAACTCAACACATCCAAAATACAACTCCTCATTCCACCCTTCCAAATCCTTCCGTCTTCCAAACTTCCTCATTGTTGCAGAGGATACCACCATCTTTGTGGTCATTCGGGCTTACAACCTTGTTGTATCCTTACCCCCTCTGTTGCATTGTCCAATCTATTATCAATCTTGTCTTTTCTACCTTGACAATACCTGTCAGACACATAGTCTTCTCTCCTCTGGCATTGTTACCAACCTAATACAGGCTCTCATTCTCCTAGATTATTGTAAAAGCCTTCTGACCAATTTTCCTCTAAAGTGATTTTCCTATAGCACAGTTCTTTGCTATCTTATATTTTTAATTAGTCAGCACCAAGTATTTATGAAGTACTTTCTATGATTCAGTGCTAGAGAAACAAATAAGGCAAAAAGACAGTCCCAAACGTCAATGATCTTACATTCTAATGCAAAAAAACTATGAACATACAGGATATCTACATATTAAAGGGAAAGTAATTTCAGAAGGGAAGCATTGAAGGAGGGAAAGGTCAGGGAAAGGGTTATAGAAGTTAGGATTGGAGCTAAATCTTGAAAGAAGTCATGGAGGCCAGGAGGTGAAGCATGACCTGGGGGCAATCAAGAAATAGAAAGTGAGAAAATACAGTGTTATATTGAGAAACAGCCAAGGACAGGCTACCTGCATCATAGAATACAAAAATGGAAGTGAATAAATATAATAAGACTGAAAAGATAGGAAGGGGAAATATTGTGAAGGCTTTAAATGAAAGGGGTTTATACTTGATCCTGGAGGTAATGGGGTCACTGGGGTTTACTGAGTAGAGAAGTGCCATAGTTATACCTATGCTTTTGGAAAAAACACTTAGGTAACTAAATGGAGGATGAATTAGGCAAAGAGGACAATATGCCACCTTCTTTCTTCATGGACCCCAGTGACTCTCTTTTGCCTCCAAGACCAAATATGAAACCCTCATCTTAAAAGGCATTCAAGTTCCAGACCACTGAACTCTTTCCTTCCTTTTCAGTCTTCTTACACTTTATTCCCCTTTACACATTCTAGCATCTAACTAGATTGGCTTTCTTGATATATTGGTGACTATATCACTTCTCTACTCAGTAAACCCCAGTTACATTACATCCAGGATCAAATAGAAAGCTCTTTCTTTGCCCATTTAAAGCCCTTCACAATTTTTCCTTCTTCATATCTTTTCAGGATATAAATAATATATAATACATATATGTATTATATAGAATATCTATAATACATAAATGTATTCTATGATGTAGATACTATGTTCCTTGCTCATAACACTCTATCTCTCCACCCTCTGCCTAGACACTGGCTGTCCCCAATACCTGGATTTTTCTCCCCACCTTAACTCTGCCTTCTAGTTTCCCTGACTTCCTTCAGGACTCAGTTCAAATCCTACTTTCTACAGGTCTTTGCTGTCCCCCCTTCTCCTATCCTTATTAGTGGTTTTCCTCAGATTATTTTCCATCAGGAGCAAATCTAGTATATTTGGCATCTAGAGAGAATAATTTTTTAATACTTTCCTCCTCTATAGGATGAAAATAGTTTAAGTAATTATCCCGAAATGAAACAAGTAATATTCACACAGAGAAAAGAAATTCTGACAGTGAAAACTGTCCTATAATGAATTTCACATACATTCCAGTAAAAAAATTTAAAATAAAATAGATGTTACAAAATAGGGAGGGGAAGCAACAGATTAATACTTTTTAAACTATATTAATGTATTTTTAAAAGGGAAGGAAAACTTTTACCTAATATTGAACTGTCACAGTAAAGAATAACAACATTATAGTTTGTTTTCAAACCTTAACTTCTGCAATTTGTCAATGATTTTGTCAAAAATTGATTTGTTTATATTCATGTCCAATTAACTATTGCCAGATTTTTCAAACTACCTTTGCTCTAGCTGATGGAGAAACATATTTTATTAGCTTTAATTTCAAAAAGTACCATATGAAACTATGAAGATATAAAATAGAAAAAGTGTTAAACATAAAGATAAGTTTGGCAGAGATTCATAAAATCCCATTCCACAAGTGAATTTTGATAAAACCAAAACATCTGCAAAAGGTATAATTGTTGGAACATTTTGTTTTCTTGACTTGTTCTTTAAGTTTAAAACAATTAACAATTTAAAAAAGAATGTATTTCAAATTTAAAAATATTATTCAAATTCAGTAAAAGTATTTCATATATGAGTAAAGTTCATACTTAAAAAAATACGCCTTGCAGTTCACACTGTTTCACTGTTTTAAATTTCAAATACAAATACAAATTCTAAGTGACCAGATATAATGATAATCAGGTTATTTCTTCAGTTTTCCAATTATTGTATTATCATTGTTAATGTCAAATTTGCAGTTTAAATGCAAAGGTTGGAGACACAAATTTTTGAGCCCAAGCCATTCCAAATTATAAATTTACTTTTTTTTTTTGGCAAGGCAATGGGGCTAAATGACTTGCCCGAGGTCACCCAGTCAAGTAAATATCAAGTCTCTGAGGTCAGATCTGAACCCAGGTCCTCCTGACTCCAGGGCTCATGCTCTATCTACTATAAATTTACTCTTGAAATAAACTTGTTTTGTTTAGTATGAGTATAATTGGGTCTGCATGTCAGAGATCATGCAGCAATTATTTAGATTTAAATAGCAATTAGAACTTAGAAGAAAAAGATTTTTTTAAGACAGAGTAGTTTTTCATCAGTATTGATTAGAAATGCCTCAGTATAATGATCATTAAAAAAGCAGACTCATTTTTAGTTGGTTTATTGTTGTTTTAAAAATTTCTGCAGATAATGCAGTTGATAAAAGTGCTAAGCCAGAAGACAGGAAGATTCATCTTTCTGAGTTCATATCTGACCTCAGACACTTACTAGCTATGTAATCCTGGGCAAGTCAATTAAACCTGTTTGTCTCAGTTTTCTCTGTAAAATGAGCTGGAGTAGAAAATGATAAATCACTCCAGTATCTCTGCCAAAGGGATAGAATCTTGAAGGAGTCAGATTCAACTGAAAAACAACTCAACAAAAGACAGATAATGTACCCCCTTATTGCAAGCACTTAGGGAGATTGTTTCTAGCACCCAAACCTTGCTACCCAAGAGTTTTCTCTTTATACTGTATCTATATCTATCTATCTATCTATCTATCTATCTATCTATCTATCTATCTATCTATCTATCTATCTATATCTTTTATGTACCCAGTTATATGCATCTATCTCCCCATTTACCATGTGAGCTCCTTGTGGGCAAGGGACTATACTGTTGTCTTTTTTGGTGTTTCCACTACGCAGCATGGACTTAGTAAATACCGACTGACTATTATCAGCATCACCACTACCATTGGCCATCACTAGTAACTAGGACCATAGGGGAGAAAGATACAGGGAGGAAAATTTTGACTCGATATAAAGGAAGAATTCTTAATAATATGAGCAGGCCAATAAAAAGTCACAGAGATAAGGACAGCCTTCATTCAAATAGAAGTTCAAGCTTGAGCTAGGACTTAAAAGAAATATGGAATTCTCCCAAGTACAGAAGAGAAGGGAATATGTGTGGTGGACTTAGAAGATGGCCAATATAAAAGTCTGAAATGGGAGAGAGATGTGAGGAAAAGTAAAAATGTCAGTTTGGTGCGGAATAACATACAAGAAAACTGGAAAGGTAAGTTGGGCCCAAGTTTTCAAGGGTTTTAGAAACCAAAGGAAGGTGCTTATATTTTGTCCTATAGTCAATGGAGACTAACAGATGAATGATTAGACTAGCCCTTAAGGAAAATAATCCTTTTTTAAAATTTGAATTCTCAGGGACTGGCCTAGTACCTGAATATGGGGGGTGGGGCACTTTATAGATAAATAAATTCTGAAGCAAATGTAATTGAACCCTTGGAAATCCTCTTATTGTCAGGCAGGAAAATGGAAAGACAGAGCAGATGAAAGACAGAACAATAGTAGAAGGGGAAAAGGTAACCCTGGTTCAGGGCAGCAGACCTCTAGAGTCTTGGGAGCAAGCTAAATAAGGGATCAAAAAGCAGAGATGTTCATGGCCTAAGGCTGGATTTCAGATAACTGCAAAAGCCTATAAAGTCATACAAAGGAAAGGGAAAAACCTTAGGGTCTAGAACTAGATAGAACCAGGGAGCCATTCTAAGAACTCCTTGCTTCTAGAAAGCTAACATATATCATAATGACCTAAGGTTCAGGGGCCCTTACACAAAGTAGGAGGTTGTTGTTTTTTTAATTGTTAAATGTTGAAATGAATGACATAGTAAAAAAGGGAAAAGATAAGAGTAGATCCTTGTGGTGGGAGAGTTTCCTAATCCTACCTCTACCACACACCCCAAGAAAAATGATCTTCCAACTTTACCTAATGATAGCTGGTGGCCTTTTGCCACTCTTCTTTGTACCAATTATTATTTATAAAGATAACATCTTAGGATTTGGAGCTTAAAGGTGGCATTCCAGACCATCTGGTAAATCTCCCTCATTTTACAGAGAACTGAAGTCCAAAAAGATAAAGGTCCTGCCAGCATAAAGGGAACTGGGACTCAAATCTATGCTTCTAGCTTCACATTCAAACAACCAATTTAGTGCAATCAACATTATTAAGTAATCAACCTACTATAAATATATATAAGTGCTGTGTTAGTTGATGAAGATTCAAAAAGAGGAAAAAGATAGTCCCTGTCCTCAAGAGGTTTACAGTACACTCAATTAAAAAAACTCATTTAATAAGTGCTTACTGGGGAACAGGTGAGGTGCTATGGAGGAAAAGGAAAAATAGTTCCTATCTCAAGGAAATCACATTCTAATAGGAAGAAAGACAGTATATAAATAATTATGAAAATACTACATATATAAGCATATATATTTGCACACCTATGAATATATTTGAATGTACATATAGAACATAGACATACACACACACACACACACACACACACACATATTCAAAGTAGATTAAAGGGGATGAGCTAGCTTTGGCAGAGGTCTCCTGTAGAAGGTGAGATTACAGTTGATTCCTGAAAGATGCCAAGGAAATCAAGAAAGTCAGGAATCATTGGTAAGGGGAGTAAGGAGAGCAATCCTAGCATGGGGCACCATGAGTGCAAAGGCACAGATTTGAAAGGTGGAATTTCAGGTGGGAAGAACAGGAAATAAGCTGGTATGTTGGAACAGTAGAGTGAATGGAAGGGTGTAACACAGAACACGATAAGAAAGGTAGAAGGGATTCAGATCTTAAAAGGACTTTGAAAATCAAACAGCAGGACTTGGATTTGATCCTGGGGATACTAGGGAGTCAATGGATTGCTCAGTTAGCAAGAGGGTGACATGATGAGATTTTCTTGGGGAAAATCACTTTGTCAGGTGAGACTGGAGAAGGGAGAGTTTTAGAAGACTGGCCCAGGTGAGAGGTGAAGAAAGGTTAATAAAAATGAAGTGAAAAGGAGGTACATAAGAAATGCTCTGTACTTAAAAATGATGAGATTTGGCAATGGATTGGATATTTGGGGTGAGGAATCAACAAGTTAGTGGCGCCAAGGTAGTGAGCATGAGTGACTGGAAGGATGGTAGTGCCCAAATCAACAATAGAGAAGTTCAGAATGGGGAAAGTGGCAGAAGGAAAGATAAGACTATGAGCTCCTTGTTTGTCTTATCTTTTGCTTCACCCCCAACACCTAGTACATTACCTTGTACAGAGTAGCTGTATCAATATTTACTGAATGAAATTAAGTTCTTTTTCTTAAAAAAAATTATTTTATTAAGGCAATGGAGTTAGGTGACTTACCTAAGGTCACACAGCTAAGCAATTATCATGTGTCTGAGGCTGGCTTTGAACTCAGGTTCTCTTGACTCCAGGTGCTCTATCCACTGTACCACCTAGTTGCCCCAATCCATCCAGTCCTAATTGAATCCTTACTTTTTATCTTGGCAACATGAATTTCTATAAGATCACATTAACTATGACTTATATACTAACATGAAGATAATATCCAAAAAATGTGATAATAGAAAAGGTGCAGAGGTGTATACTATTGGGAGTCAGGAATCCTGGGTACAATTACTAACTCTTTCACTTCCCTTTTCTCAGCTTCATTCTCTTCAATTGTTAAATGAGGAGGTTGGATTAGGTAATCCCTAAGGTCCTTTTCAGTTTTAACATCCTGTGTTTTGTTTCCAAGACTATGTTTTAAGGTCCTGCTTAGTTCTTACACTATATTCTAAGGTCCTTTCCATATCTACCATTCTGTGTTCTAATAAATTGTTCTAATGCTGCTCTCTGTTCTGCTATTTTGTTCTAAGGTCCCTCCTAACTGTCTCCATTTTTCCCTATTCTAACATTTTATTTTCTAAATCGCTTTTGGTTCTAATGTCCTTTTTTCTAAGGTCTTTCCTAGTTATAAAATTTTATGATATTAATTTGCCCCTTATCAAATCACACTTACTAAATATGGTTATTAGGAAAATTTTTGTGTAGAAAAAGATCAGGAGAGAGCAGAACCAAGAGAACATTGTATAACTTAATAATAATGTCATGAGTTCATCAACTATGATGGATACAGCTTCTCTCAGCAGTTCAGAGATCAAGAACAACCCTGTTATGAATAGGGAGACCTGTTATGGCAAGGCCATCCCTAAATCACAGGCAGGGGAGGGGGGGTGGAAATCACAGAATCTGAATATATACTATGTTCACTTTTTTAAAAATTTCTCTTATGTTTTTCCTTCCTATCTCATGGTTTTCTTTCTTTTCCTTTAATCCTCATTCCTCTTACACAAAATGACTAATACATAAATATATTAGAAACAAATGTACATGTACAATTTCTACCAGACTGTTCACCTACAATGGGAGAAGGGAGGGAAGGGAGGGTGATAGAAAAATGTGTAACTTATAAATTTGCAAATGAATGAATGTTGAAAAACTACCATGGCATGTAATTGAAAGAATAAAATATCAATAAAAAAGAAAAGATCCGGAGAGTTTTCCTGTTGGGTTGTGTTGAAAGACATGATTGTATGGAAGACATTTCATTTATCAACCAACATTGGACTGAATGATGCAAAACAGGAGCAAAGTGGGTGGTGAGAAAGCCTGTTGAAAGCTTTGAGTCCTGGGTAACTGGGGAAACATCAGTACTCACAGACATTGAGACATGGGGCAACCCAGAAATGACATCATTCTGATGTCTCAGGAGAGGAAGATAATACAGTCAGTCGATCATGCTAGAGCCTATGTAGGTGGCTCAGCATCCACACCTTCCCAGGATTCTATTAATAATAGGCAATAGGGAAACATCTGCCCCTCCCCTCCACCCTGACATCCCCCAGCAACACTCCTGGTTACTCATTTAATCATGAATCACACTATTACTATCCCAACGGATGTAACACCTTTTGTGGCTGGGGTTGGAGTGATGTAGGCTGAACTAGTGAATAACACCATTTTTCCCTTTGGGAAGAAGTTAGAGTGAGGAAAGAATTTATGTTTAGTGTTCTCCTTTGAAAATATCATATATTGGAAAGAGAGCTAGAGGTAGGAGCAGAAGTCATGGATTCAAGTTTTGGTTTAAGGACATATTCTAAATAACTGTACAATCCTTTGGGAACTCAACATAATATATATTTTTTCAAAATGTTATTTTTTATTGTTTTAAGTTCCAAACTATCTCCCTTTCCATCCTGCATTAGAGAAGACCACCATTTAACAAAGATAGCTAAAGAGACAGATAGAGATACAAAACTATACAATGCATATTTCTATTTATCAATTCTTTCTGTGGAGGTAGATAACATTTTTTCCATCACAGGTCTTTTGTAATTGATTTGACTATTTATAATTCCTATATCATATATATTTATGAAAATAAATATATATTTATATATTATATATTTATATGAAATATATTATAATTTAATCATTCACAGTTATTCTATGAACAATGTTACTGTTTCTATATACAAAATTCTCTTGGTTTTGCTTATTTCCTTCATTATTTCATGCAATTCTTTTCAAGTTTTTCTAAGATCATTGTGTTCATCATTCTTAAATCACAGTACTATTCTGTTGCAATCATATACGTGCTTAAAACTTGTTTAAAATTTTCCAAGTGATAGGCATCCATTCAATCTCATTAAACTTCAGTTTCTTCAATCATAAAATAGAAATCAAAATGGCAGGCAACTACCTATTACGTTCCAGGCACTATACTAGTACTATAAATACAGAGATAAAAATGAAAATGTCCCCATCCTCAAGAAGCTTCCATTTTACCAAAGGAAAACAATACATACAAAGATAAATAAAAATAAAAAATATACAAAGTAGACGGAAAATAATTTCATATGTTGAGGAGAACATGAACAAGTAGGGTAATGAGGAACCATATTCTTCTGATGGTAGCCCTTTCCTTTGTTCTCCAACTGGGTGAGAATCCTTTCACCCAGGAATGGACTTTCCCCCCAACTGAAGTCCTAGGAATCTTTCAAAAGGAGACTATCTGGCCTTGTGAAAAAATCATTTAATTTAGAGTGAGAAGCTTTGGGTTAAAATTCTGACTCTTCCACTTACTTCCCATGTACAAGACCCTGGACAAGTTGTCTCTCCCACCACCATTGTTTCTTCATCTGTCACATAAGGGGGTTAGAGATGGATGGGTGGGTGGGGGACTAAAATCTTTCTAAGAATCTTTTCAGGACTAAGAGCAATGAACCTGTGACTTATCACCTTCTGTTTGAAGACTTAGGGTTATCCTTCTTAATTATTCTATACTGTAGAGTGGAGCCTAATGGTTAGGGTCTAGTAATTAGGTGGTTCAGTGAATAGAGAGCTAGGTCTGGAGTCAGAAAGACTCCTCTTCCTGAGTTCAAACCCTATCGAGACACTTAATAATTACCTAGCTGTGTAACCTCAAGTAATCACTTAACCTCCCATTGCCTTGTAAAAACAAAGACAAGAATAACAACAACAAATGGTTGGAGGAAGAGTATTGTCCTGGCATTTGATGGGTGGTGGAGAGGGGCAGGAGGAAAAGAAAGACATAGGTGGAGAGGGAGAGAGAGACAGATGATGGGAAGAGAACAATAAATGGGGGAGAGAGAGAGAGAGAGACAGATGGAGGAGAAAGATGAGAGAAAGAATGTGTGAAAAAGAGACAGGGAGAGAGAAATGAGGGGGAAGAAAGAGCTTGATGGAGAAGAGAGAGAGAGAGAGACAGACAGACAGACAGAGAGAGAGAGAGAGAGAGAGAGAGAGAGAGAGACAGAGAGACAGAGAGAGATTTGGGGCAGCTAGGTGGCACAATGGATAAAGCACCAGCCCTGGAGTCAGAAGGACCTGAGTTCAAATTTTTCTGAGGTCAGATTTGAACTCAGACACTTAATAATTACCTAGCTGTGTGACCTTGAACAAGTCACTTCCTTTTTTTTATTTTTTAGGTTTTTGCAAGGCAAATGGGGTTAAGTAGCTTGCCCAAGGCCGCACAGCTAGGTAATTATTAGGTGTCTGAGACCAGATTTGAACTCTGGTACTCCTGACTTCAGGGCCAGTACTTTATCCACTGTGCCACCTAGCTGCCCCTAAATCACTTCTTCTTTCTGGGCTTCAGTTAACTTACCTGTCAAATGGGCATAATAACACCTACTTTCTCCCTCACTGAGGGTATTTTGGGGACTAATTGAAGTAATGCATATGAAATCATTTTAAAAAGCTAAAAGTATTTCAGAAATGTCAGCTATAAAAGAAATCTCCCTATGTATTCTTCCTTTTTTGCACTGGATTCTGCATACAGAAGATGACTAATTGACTTTTACCACATCATTTCACTTCTCTTTCTGGAGGAAAAGGGTATAACATTTCTTTGACTCTCTTCCTTGTACTTTACAGACAGATCTGGCTTCTCAAATTTAGTTGTTCATTTAAAGAGAACATGACCTGAAAGATACATTGTATGTACAATCGAGCAATCAAGATCCCGTTTTCTTCAGTAAACATCCCCCTCTGTCTTTCACTTATTTTCAAGGTGGCGCAGTGGATAAGAGCACTGGCCCTAGTCAGGAGTACCTGAGTTCAAATCTGACCTCAGACACAATAATTACCTAACTGTGCGGCCTTGGGCAAGCACTCAACCCCATTGCCTTGCAAAAACTAAAAAAAAAAAAAAAAAAAGAAATGGGAGGAGACTTGAGGCAGTGATATCTTCCAGAAGGCTATTGCAATAGTCCAAGTGTGGGGTGATAAGGACGTGGAATGATAAGGGCTTACACCAGTGTGCAGGCAATATCAGGGGATAGAAGAGGGTCTATATAAGAGTTGTTTCAAAAGTACAATCCATAGGATTTGGCAATAGATTGGATACAGGCATGGGGGTGGGGTGAGAGAGTGAGGAGTTGAAGATGAACTAAGTGGCTGGGGGAATGGTGGTACCCTTCCCAGAGTAGAGAAGTAGGGAAGTTAGGAAAAGGGAAGTTTGGGGGGGGGGGGAGACAGAATGAGTTTGGTTTAGGACATGTTGAGTTTAAGCTATCTGTGGCACATTCAGTTTGAAGAGTCCAATAAGAAAAGGAGAGATTCAAGACTAAAAGTTAAGAGAGGTTAGGGGAATCATCTGCTGAGATGACAACTGAATCTATAAAACTGATAGGAATACCAGATACAGCTTAATAATGCAAGAAAATGGACAAAGCTTTTTTGTACTCAGATCTTGATGTTATGATGTCCTAATGGGTGGAATCCTTTATAACTAATTAATGTTAAGTGTAAATTTTCATTGAATTCCATGCTATTTCAATACAACCTGTTATTCTAGCCTTTTGGTAACTTCTTAAACTTGATATCACCTAGGTTGTGAGCTGGGTGACTTGAAGGATCGTGATACTCTTAATAGTAATAGAGAAGATAAATGCTTAATGAGTGTTGAATGGATGAAAAAAATAATTTAAATGGATGTCAGAAATGGAAACAACCATAAAAATCATCTGGTGCAATTCCATTGTCTTATGATAAAGGTGAAAACTCCAGGTAGACAAATCCACCCCTTTTCTTAATTTTTCTGGTATTCTGGATCATCTTCTTAATAATCCAGGCTTAATCTGGGAGTTGTTTTTGACTCCTCAGTCTCTCTCTCCCTTGATATTATTCAGTTTTTGACCCTTCATCACCTCATTTGGGATTTTCTTGGCAAGATACTGGAGTAGTTTGTCATTTCCTTTTCCAACTCATTTTACAGATAAGGAAATTGAGGCAAAGAGGGTAAAGTGATTTGCCCAGGGTCACATAGTTAATGAGTGTCTGAGTCTGTATTTGAACTAAGCTCTCTTGATTCTAGAACCTATCCACTATACCATCTAGCTGTCCTTTCTCTCTCATTGCCTATATATAACAATCAACTGCCAACGCCAGTGGATTCTACTTTTGAAATACCTCTTGGATAGACTTCATTCTCTGCTTTGACACCACCACTACATGGATGCAGGCCATCATCACCTCATACATAGCCTAGTCTAAACTCCACTTTGCTATTAAAGTAGCTTCCTAAAATGCTGTAAGCTCCTTGAGGGCAGTGACTATCTTTTTTTTTTTTTTGCAAGCCAATGGGGTTAAGTGGCTTGCCCAAGGTCACACAGCTAGGTAATTAAGTGTCTGAAGTTGGATTTGAATTCAGGCCCTCCTGACTCCAGGGCAGGTGCTCTATCCTCTGTGCCACCTAGCTGTCCCAGCAGTGACTATCTTTAGCTTTTCTTTTTAACTCCAGAGATTAGCATAGTATCTGGGAGGTGTTTTATAAATACTTATTGACAAACTGACTGGTTAATCAACTCCAATGACTCCCTATTATCTCTGGGATTAAATATAAGAACCTTACTTTAACTAATAAAGCTCCTGAGAATGTAATGACAGATAATTTTCAGAAGCAAATTTTCTTTCCTTTTTTTTTTTTAGCAGTCAATAAATATTTATTAAGCACCAACTTTGGGCAAGTTAAGTGCTGGGAATAAAAACACAAAAAAGACATTCTTTGACCTAAAACATGTTAAAGAATTCAAAGAAATCTAAAATAAGTACAGCTGGATATAAACACTTCATCTTTATTAAGACCTTTGCCACCTTTCATTGGTGTTTACTTTTTTATGATCATTTTAACACCTGTGTTTGAACTCCAACGTTTTTGCAAAGCTTTGATTTTTTTTTAGAAGCAAATTTTATTG
Organism: Macrotis lagotis; assembly: GCF_037893015.1. Taxonomy (NCBI): domain Eukaryota; kingdom Metazoa; phylum Chordata; class Mammalia; order Peramelemorphia; family Peramelidae; genus Macrotis; species Macrotis lagotis. The sequence goes on along the minus strand of NC_133666.1, from coordinate 600,170,460 downwards.
CTCAAGGATCCCAAAATTCTGGGCTAGACTTACTCTAGGATTTTTTAACTCTGCTATTAGAAGTTGATATTTTCAACCCATAGAATGTTAGAATTGGTTGGGATCTTGTAGTCATTCAACAATGGATCCTTTTTATCTCATGCCCCCACCCCTTTCCAATTTACATCCCCACTCTCCACATATCTACTCTGATCCACTGATGGTTGAGCCCCTTGCTCTCCCTCACACAGGGCACACTATCTTGGTCCCTGGTAGTATTTTCACTGGTTGTTCCCCACACTTGGAAATTTCTCCTTCTTCCTCCTAGCTTCCCTGGCTGCCTTTAAGTCTCAGATAAAATCCCATTTTCTAACAACAACAAAAGAGCCTTTCCTGGTCCTCCTTCATTTTAGCATCTTCAGTCTGTTAATTATTTCTGTTTTAACTAGTTATATATGGTTTGTACAGAGTTGTCTGCTAATTGTCAGGTTCTTGAAAAATGGAAATTTTTTTTCATATTTTCATCTTAACTCCAGACCTCTGTCCAGTACTAAGCACACAGTGTTGTTTGTCCTTCATTCTTGGGAGCTTTTGCTAAGTCACCAACCTCACTTTCTCCTCCAGAGCCATTTGGCCAGACATGTATCAGGATGACTGGAGATGGCCCTGGATGAGAAGCAATCATGGTTAGGTGACTTGGCCAAGGTTGTTTAGCTAGTAAGTGTCTGAGGCCAGATTTGAACTCTTTGCTTAATAAATGATAGCTAACTGCCTGAGGAAAAGGGAAGGAAAGAGTTGTGCCTAAGACAGAGAGAGTTAATGATTCAGCCAGGCCCAGAACTCAACTTGGCTTTCTCTCAAGCTAGTGTTCTTCCCACCAAATCAGATAAAATTGGTGGAGGAACATGCTTTGCTTTGGGCAGTTAAGTGGGGCAGTGAAAAGAGCACCTGTCCTGGAGCCAGGAAGACCTGAGTTCAAATTTGACTTCAGACACTGACCTCACATCTCTAGTCATCTTGATTCATACCTGGCCACTGGACTCAGATGGCTCTGGAAGAAAAAGTGAGATTTGGTGACTTAGCACAGCCCCCACCCCCACCCCCATTCAAATCCAATTTATCTGCTTGTTGTGGTATTACCTCCCTGATCTTCCAGAATGAATGAAGGAAAAACCACCACCAACTGTCCCAAGGAACATGTCCTGAATGATGAAGATAATCAGCAATCCAGTCTTGCTGCAGATGTTGTCCAGATGAGAGATGTAGGCCTTCAGCTGGGACTGCACTATTGATTCTGGATTCTCTTTTACTTCTTCCAGGAAAAGGTCAGTGAAATCTTTCTCATGGGAACAAAGGAAAAAGACAGAGTTATGAAAGTAGACTGAGGGAAGTAGGAAAAGAAAGCACAAGGCTAGAGTTGGAAGGGCCTTGAATCTGAAGAATTTAACAGCTGGAAAAAGTGCTTAGAGATCAACTAATTTAACCTTATTTTACAAAGAGGGAAACAGAGGTCAGAGTGGTGAACCCAAGGTTCTATGTTGAGTTATAGCTAGGTCTAGGACCATGTTCTCTACAGTGGGAAGAAATAGGACTGCTCTCAGAAGATCTCAGTTTGAATTCAGGCTCTGCTCTTTACTACCTCTGTGTCCTTAGTCAAATAAATAACTTATCTAAAGTTTTATTTTCCTTATCTGCAAAATGTTGGGGGAAAGAAAGGGGAAAGTTGTAGATGTGACTGTGGACAGGTCACTTAGCTTTTCTGTGCCTCAGTTTCCTCATCTGTAAAATGAGGTAATTGGACTGGGTGGTCTCCAGTGTGTCCCTTCCAACTCATGAGTGATCTTATTACCTCTAAGGTCTCTTCCAGCTCCCAAGTTCAAGGTTCACAAAATTGGGCAGGGTTGTAGGTATTGCAAAGAAAGCCAGGGAAGTTTAGACTTCTCCAGGGGAAAGTAGGCAGATGTCACTTTTCCTTGAGGAGTTGGCCCCACTGCCAAGCAAGCTCATTATAGAAAGGTGTGTCCATCCTCGTGACTGTGATTTTAACATTTGGCCATTGGGTCGATTGGGTGTGGGTGGGTGTGTCTTTAGAGGGCTCAAGGCCAGTACCTACCCCAGAGTTATCTCACTAGAGGAAAGTATGTTGGCCCTGACCCACTTACAGGCAGAGGAGATGAAAATTCCCTCCTGTTCAAGACTTCTGAAAGGTGCCACTTCTAATAACAGTGATAGAGACTAACCCAGAATTTTAGGTGTAAGTTTATTTTTAGAGAGATTGGGGGATGAAAGCAGAGAGAAAACCCCTGGGCTTCTTTCCTCCTTTCTCTCTCACTTTCTCTCTCTCTCTCTCTCTCTCTCTCTCTCTCTTTTTCTTCCCCTTTCTTTCCCTTCTTCCCTCCCTCCCTCCCTCCCTCCCTTCCTCCCTCCCTCCCTTCCTTCCTTCCTTCCTTCCTTCCTTCCTTCCTTCCTTCCTTCCTTCCTTCCTTCCTTCTTTCTTTCCTTCCCTCTTTCTTTCCTTCTTTCTTTCCTTTTTTCCTCCTCCCTTTCTTTCCTTTTTTATTTTCCTAAGATCATAATATCATAGAACCCCAGAGTTGCAAGGGACCTATTCAACCTCTACCTTTCGAATATCTCTAAAAAAGCAGTCTTCCAAAACTTTTAATAACAGAAACTCATTACTTCTTAGCAGTATAGTCCACTGTTGGATAACCATGGGTCAATCAATACAGACACACTCAGCTCAGAGGACCTGGATTCCAATATAGTCTCTGCTATTTTCTAACTGTATGACCTTGCCAATTATATCATGAGTAGCTCACAAGTCAAAGATGGAGGGTTTGAGAGAAAAGATTGTACTGATGATTAGGCCATCAAAAGACAGGTTAGGATATACTTGGTTATTACATCTTGTAATTGCACATGTTACTGCTTGCTCAAGTTACTGAAACGAAGAGGTATCTCTCTGATATGGGAGGAATCAAAACCAATTTAAGGCCAAGAGACTCCTTCAACATCCATCTCCAATAGTCCTGTTTCTTATAAATCAAGCAAAGGAGTGAAATGATTCTGGAAAAGGCAATGAGAAGGATGCTTTGCACAGAATATACCTCAATAAAATCAATATAATTGTGCAACTTCTGCTAGGAAGTACCAGAAGCAGAGAAGACTCAGGTCTTCTTTCTCCAATGCTCTGTTATACTGCCTAGCTGCTTCTAGTTTTAAGATTCTCTGAGGTTCCTTCAAATCTAATTTTATGACTATAAACTTTGTTAGGAAATTCTTTACATTGGCTTGAGATTTATTCTATTGAATTCTATTTATTCTATCATCACTGTTTTTTGTTTTCCATTTGGGAGACAGAATGTCAGATACTTTTTCCATAAATGTCTTTCAGATATTTGAAGGGAAGCATAATATTCTTCTTAAAGTTTTCTCTCCTTTGTGTTCATTGTTACTCCTTGTTTTGACTAATCCCTGTAGGCCAAGGGCAATTCAAATGTTTCTTTGGTATTACACTAGGTTCATACAGGATTCCAAAGAGCATAAAATATGGCACCCACCTATAGGAGTTTAATGGTCAATGACATTCAGAAGCAAATTGTCCAGTTCATTCTTCTAAAAATATTCGTTTTCTTGTTCAACATTTCAAAATTTCTGGAATTTTAGACTAGCTCTAGGGTTTTTCTCCCTGCATTTAGATTAGAAGTTAATGTTAGGGGCTGCTAGGTGGTGCAATGGATAGAGTACTATTCCTGGAGTCAAGAGGACCTGAGTTCAAATTTGACCTTAGACACTGAATACTTACTTAGCTATGTGACTTTGGGCAAGTCACTTAACCCCATTTTGCCTTGCAAAAATAAAAACAAAAATAGAAGTTGATGTTTCCAAATAATGGAACATTAGAGATGGGAGGGATCTTTCAGTCAGTTAGTAAATAGGTATTTTATTAAATGCTTCCTCTATTCCAGTCTCTCTGCTAAAAGTTCCAAGGTGCAAAGAAAGTTAAAAAAGAAATCCTTGCTCTCAAGGAGTTTATATTCTAATGAGGAAATTATAGGTTTAATTGGAAGGAAATCTGAAAGAAGTTCTTTTAAAGAAAGTTCTTTCACAGAAAGTAGCCTTTGAGCTAGAAAGAAGGCATTTTAGCCAAGACAAAGACTAGAGATTGGGGGAATAGTATCCGATCTGAGGAAAGCAAGATGTCCAGGTGACCTGGTTCAGAGTGTGGAGAGGAGTCAAAGGGTCAGAAGACTAATGTAAGGAAGTTTTAAGTGCCACAAAACTTTATATCTTTGAGCAGAGAATAAAATATCAATGAAATACCTGATTAGTTCTTAGCATACAAAAATTAGTTGAAATAAGTGATGGCATTTAAATGCACATAGCAGAGAAAACTTGGGAATATCTTTGAGAAGAGATTTGAAAAGAGAATGTGAAAAAACATTGATCACAGAACATCTGAAATGGAAGCGGTCTTGACCTGTGTGTATGTAATGGACCCCTATGGCAAGCCTGGGGGGAGCTTAATATGACTACCATATTTGTTGCCTACATTAAATATATATATGTATGTATATATATATATATATATATATATATATATACATACACACACACACATACACACACACACACACACACATATATATATATATGAATATAAATTCAAAATTTAAAGAAATGTTAAAGGGGCATCCAGGTGTTTTTTTTGGTGGGGGGAAATCCTTCATTCTGGAAGAAGATCAGGACATTAGGGGAGGTGATGCCGTGACCAACAAATGAACTGGATTTGAGTGAGGGAAAGTCATGCTAAGTCATGAGTCTCACTTTCTTCTCTGGAATTATCTGAGTCCTGTGGGCAGATATGAATCAGGACAATTAGAGATGATCTTGGATGAGAGGATTAAAGTGACTTGCCCAAGGTCACACAGCTAGTAAGTGTCTGAGGCTGGGTTCCAACTCCCATCCTCCTGACTCCAGGGAAATGAAGGACAAACATCAGATTGTTAGAGAAACAATAAATGAGAAAAGAATGATATAGTTGGAAGAGACTCCAAAGACCTTCTTAATCTTTTTGCAGAGAAAAGAATCTGGTTCAAAGAATCGAAGTCATCTAGGCAAGAGAACACTGAGGGCTTTTTTTCTTTTTTTTTTTAAACAAAGATCATGTAATCATAGAATCCCAGACAGGGAAAGAAATTTCATAGGTCAAAAAGTTCAGCCATCATCTGAGTAAGAATCCTCCCTATAACAGCATCTCTGACAGGCAGTTTTCCAGTTTCTGGCTAAAAATTTTCAATAACAGGGAACTCATTACCTCTTAGCACACCCCAACCTTGGACAACCACTAATCATTCAATATAAAAAACCAGCTTGAAGGACCAGGGCTATGATCTCAGGTACTAAATCTGTAGACTTCAGTTTTCTCAGCTGAAAATGTAGGATTAATAATAATACTCATATATAATAATTACATTATATAGAATAATATATAGGAAGTATATTATGTATTATAATTATGTTACATAATTACATATTTTAATTATATATAACATAATGATAATTATAAGATTAACAATAGCAATTATTTAGATAGCTAGACAACCCTGACAGAAAGTATTGCAAATGTAACATAAGCCAATGTATCCTGATATGACGCATAATCATAACTGACAGCTGCAGATACAATTTATAAGACGTACAAAATGCTATATTGACATTATCTCATTTGGTTCTCACAGTTCAAGTCAATAAGAATTTATTAAGTGATGCTGTGCACAAGGCAAGTATGTTGGATCAATTGCTTATTCAAACAACAAGCATTATTTAAGAACCTTTGGTATAAACAAAGGTTCTAGGTAGGGCTTTGAGGATGAAAAAAAATGAAGTCATCCCTCCTCCCAAGGAATTTATATTCCATCTCGACAGACAATGAATGTATTGATGAATTTTTATGCCCATGATATGGAGTCAGAGGTCAAAATAATAACCTTGTATGATAGTTATTATCATTTCTATTTAAGCTGGGGTTCAAAGAGGTGAAGAGATGGAGTCATAGTCAGTGACAGAATTTGAATCCAAGTTTTGCCTGTTTTCAAGTACAATGAGTACATGATGGTATGCTACCTCACTTTAATCAGACTTAAAATACAAAGTCTCAGGTTGAGATCTATTCCAGAACTTTCTCCTTTCTTTTTTTTAAATGATTCTCCAACTTTCCAGCTTTTGGTATTGGCCCCAAGTGTCTAGGAGCCAGCAATGGTCTGGTAGTGGTCTGGCATGAGTTCTTTTGCCTTGTGATGTTATCCTAAACTTCTGGAATTTCCTTCAGGTTCTACAAAGCAAAGGAGAAAGAGGAGGGAAAAGATTTAAAAGAATGAAAAGAAAGAAGAAAGCAGAAGGAAGAAAGATGGCCTGGGGTCAGGGGAGGGCTGAGGTTGAAGCCAGGATGTCTAGAGTTTAAAATCTGGTTGTGTGATTCTGGGCAAGACACTTAACCTGTTTCTTGCTCAGTTTTTTCACCTATAAAATGGAAAAAACCTTCCAGAGTTTCTGTGAGATCAAAGGGGATATCTTTAATCAATTAACCCAATATCCAGTACACATAATAAATGCTCACAGCTTCCTCCTAACATTTGTAGGAGATGGGTTTCTGGTTTAGTGCTGAGCATGTTGAATTTGATGTTTAAAGCTTCTAGATTAAAAATCTTAATTTGTCCTGTCTTCTCCATGGCATGTGACCTGTTTTTGCCCTTGGTTTCTCAAGTCTTCTATTCTTTCTGCTCAAGCAACAGTAGGTGTGAAGAGAAAAGAAGGAAATCCAGTAGGGCCAGTCTTCAGAGAAAGAACTGCAAATCAGCTATAATATCTTTACATATCTTGAGAAGAGATGTCATTGGTCATAAGAACCATTGTTGTCTATTCAGCCCATGGCAAGGCATTCTATTTTCAGTTGAGGTACAGTGGCAAGAGCACTAGACCAGAGGTTCTCAACCCTCTGAAGTAGAAGGACTCCTCTCCCCACTTTTGGAGGCAATTCAGTTTAAATGACTTGCCTGGGCTCACATTAACTAGTCTAAGGAAAAGTAATTCAGATGAAATCCAACTCCTTTCTCCACCCCCTTGAGAGTTATTTTCCCACTGAAGACTCATATTCATAGGTTGTATTCCCAGAAGCCAGCTTACTATAGTATTTCCAAGTAACTCAAAGAAGTTGGCATTTCTAATTCTATTATTACCCAAGGGTCTCTACCAGTGTGCTTCCATTAACAATAAGGTAGTAGCCTGAATTAGCCTCTAGAGAAAGGTTGGTTGGTTGGTTCTTGTCCTTTGTTATCGAAAAAGACCAAAATGACATCACTCTGAGACAAATTATAGTGTGTCTGACTGTGACTGGGAAGACCAATATGAGCTCTACCACAGGTTGGGTACAAATAGTCCATGTGACCACCTGGGGTGGGTATCTTAGATTTAACAGATGTCACGTTTCCTTTGAGCTACTTCAATTCTGCCTTCCTCATAAAATGCAATGCTCTCACTGATGAGGGCAGCCATGCTGGGCAGTCTTGTGCTGGTATCTCCCATGCTGTCCAATTAATTCTAAAGTTCTTCAATGAGACCTTCAAGATGTTTCAATATAACTTTTTCTGACCCTCTTGTGAGTGCTTGCTCTCACAAGTGAGTTTTCCATCAAATAGGTTTTTATGGCAAGCTTATGTCCGGCATTCTAACAATTTGTCCAGCTTATCATAGGTGCACTGTCTGTTGGAATGCTAGGCAGTTTAGCATGAGAAAGGACCTCAGTGTCTAGTATCTTCTCTTGCCAGGTGATCTTCAGAATCTTCCTAAGACAATTTAAATGGAAGTGATTCAATTTCCTGACATGGTAGACTATTCAGGTTTCACAAGCATATAGAAATGAGGTCTTCACAATGACTTTGTAGATCTTCAGTTTAGTAGTCAGTCTAATAAAACGTCTTCTCTCCCACACATTGGTCACCTTCTACTAAAGACTTGTGCATTTCATGACCTTTTCATCACAAATGCTATCTTCCATTTATCTAAATGCAATAAAACTTCCTGGATACACCCTTTTGGCAGACAGTGACATCTATTAGACTATGTGATTGTAAGAAGAGGCAGACAGGATGTGAGAGTGACAAAGGCAATGTGTGGTGCAGAGTGCTGGACTGATCGTAGACTTATCCTCTCTAAGCAAAATATTCACATTCAACCAAAATGGAAGCCCCAAGACAAAATGAATACTAGAAGAATTAATATCAAGAGATTAGACTGTCTCTCTGAGTGGGAACAGTTTGTTACTAACTTGGAGGGAAAACTGAGTCAACACAACAGTTGGCAACAGAGGAGCAGAAAAAGAATGGGCAGCTTTCAAACACCAAGATTGGTTTGATGAAAATGATGGGGAAATACAGAAGCTGTCTTTGTAGGGTCTGCATGAGTTTCCCCTTGGAAAAAGGGCTCTGTTGGCTCTATCAGTTGGTTTCTCTATGGGTTCACAAATCACTTTCTGCCACTGAACTTCCTGATGTTGTGATTTGTCCTTGGGGATTGTCAACATCTGTTTATAGGTGTTTCCTCTCTATTGGCATCTCTGGATTACTAGAAAAGGAAAAGTGGTGGGAGGGAGAAATTCTTTCCTTCTCCTTCCACATCTTCTAGACTACTTTCTGGACATTTGAGATTCTGAATTGGTTTATCTAACTCCCACATTTTACAGATGAGGAAGCTCAGACAGGAGAGGCTGAGTCCTGGCAAGAGTCAGTTAGTGAAAGACTTTAAATGCTAAACTGGAGAGCTTGTATTTTAAATTAGAAGCATTAAGGAACCTTTGAATATTTTTGACATTAAGGAGAGGGTGGGTGACCAGATTAGATTTCTGTTTTAGGAATATCCTTCCACTTGTTTGAGGGATAAATTGGAAGTGAGAAATACAAAATGGGAAATTCAAGAATTTGAATCCAAGTTTTGCCTGTTTCTAAGTTCAATGAGTACATGATGGTATGCTACCTCACTTTAACCAGACTTAAAATACAAAGTCTCAGTCTATTCCAGAACTTTCTCATTTCTTTTTTTTTTAATGACTTTAACACTTTTCAACTTTTGGTATTAGCCCCAAGTGTCTAGGAGCCATCAGTGGTCTGGAAGTGATCTGGCATGAGTTCTCATATATATATATATATATATATATGAGTTCTCTTGCCTCATTCCTAAACTTCTGGAATTTTCTTCAGGATGATTCTGAAAGTAATTAAGGATGTCCTTGACTCTTGTTTCCTCTTTTGATTGCCCCAGTCCTGCAATCCAAGCCTTCTAGAGACTGCTGGGTAGTTCAGTAGCTAGAGTAATGGACCTGGAATCAAGAAGACTCAAGTTCAAATATGACCTCAGATATTATCTAGTTGTGTGATCTTGGGAAAATCACTTAACTTGTTTGCCTCAGTGTTTACTACTGTAAAATGGGAGTCATAATAGCACCTACCTCCCTTGTAAAGATCAAGTGAAATAAAATTTGCAAAATGTTTAGCAGAGTCTGACACTATATAAATGCTAGCTTTAATAATAATAATAATAATAAGTGATTATGTTAATGAGGATAGAGTTAGAAATCCCATCCTTATACCTATAAGGATGATAGACTATGCAGACATGGAAATGGGAAATGTTATATGTATGGGAAAAATAGCAAGGGCACCATTTTGATTGTTATATAGTATATATATAAAGAAGGGGAATGTTTAATAAACCTGAAAATATAGGAAAGAGTCAGATTATAAATGGTTTTGTATGTTAAACAATGCTTATAGTCTATCCTAGATATAGGGACCCAATGAAGAAGGAAATGACAGGGCAAGAACTATGCTTTGGGATATCCCATTGCTAGATGGAGGATAATTGGAACAAAGAAATTGAAGTCAGGCTTTTGAATAAATATAATGCTAGGCCTAGAGCCCAAGGAGGGATCAAAGTGCTTTAGAAGGGTGGGGCCATAAACAGATGGGGTGTGGAGTAGGGAGGAGAAGCAGAATGAAAGCTTCTTGGAGAATCAGAGCTGAGAACTGAAGGGGAAAGAAAGGTTCTGAAAGATGGAGATGAGGAAGGAGAGTAGTTCAGATTTGGGAAATGGTCTGTGTGAATGAACCAAGTCTGGAGAGGGGAATGTAAGTTTGAGGAACAACTGTAGCCCAGTTCAATAGCAAGTAGTAGATAATTCAAATAGGGACAACTTAATTGGCACTTTTTCAGTGCTAATGTTCTGTGAAACATAGATTAAAGAGAAATTGTATGCAAGGGGAAATTCACTCACCCCCAAATTAATCATTAAGTCAATCACTCACAAATAAGTTTTTAAGCCAAGTTTGTCTAAAAAAGACTAACTTTCCTGAAGTAGCCACACCAAGCAGTTCATGCTTAAGTACTTAAAAGAGTGATGGAGCTATAAAGAGATGTAGGCAATGGAGGAGCAGGTGATTCATGCCTTCTAGATAGATGGTACAGACAATGGGAGAAAGGATGGGTAAAATAAGTAAAGGAAGATCTAGGGGTGGGACTTTGTTGGACTTCAGGGAAGGAAACATCTGGAACACTGTATTCACACCCAGTGCCACATTTTAGGAAAGACAGACCAGATGAAATGTCCCTGGAAGAGGGCCATCAGAATAGTACAGAAAAAGGAGTGTCTGATTTGCACCTGGGTTTGAATATTAACCTGCTTCTCTTTGTTTTACTTTTTTTCCTCGACTAATAAAATGACTTTGGACTCTATTATCTCTACTGCCTTGAGGGACAATGGCAAAAGGACTTGAGACCATCAATCAATAAGCATTTATTAAGATCTACTGTATACCAGGCTATAAAGAGATTTGGATGAAAAAATGAAGTCTCTATCATAACAGAACTTACATTCCTATGGAAAGACAAAGCATGTACACAATTAAATATAATTCATATATATAATGAAAAGATAAGGCATATATACACACTTAAATATAGCACATGGATGTTATGGAAAGATAAAGCATATCTAATTAAATATAGCACGTATATTATGAAAAGATAAAGTAGCTATACAATCAAATGTAGCATATATAAGTATATATTTGCATATGTAAATTTGTAAAGAAGTAAAAAAAGAGTTATCAATTGGGGGGTTACAGGGGTAGGGAACCAGTCAGGAAAGGTCTCATGTAGGTCTGAAGTGGCACCCAAGGTGAATTAGAAGGAAACCAGTGACACTAGGTATCAGAAATGAGGAGGGAAGGCATCCTGTGGGCAAGGATAGCAAGGGAGGAAATGGAATTTCCTGTCTGGAAACAGCCAGCAGCTTAGTTTGATTGGAGCAGACCATATAATGGAGCATAATTTGAAACAAGGCTGGAAAGGTAGATCTCCTAGTCTCCTAGATTGTGAGCTATAAGTGACTCAGGGGTCACTGGTCTCTGTGTCAGGTTGTCTTTCCCCATTAGAGCATGGGCTTCTTGAGAGCAGGACTCCCAACTCCCACATATTTACAGATTTACAGATGAGGAAGCTCAGACAGAGCACCTGAGTTCAAATCCGACCTCAGACACTTAAGAATTTCCTAGCTGTGTGGCCTTGGGCAAGCCACTTAACCTTTATTGCCTTGCAAAACCATATATATATGTTTATAATAAATAACTACATACATACATACAAATATATGTATGTGTATATGTATATGTATATGTATATATACATACATACACACACACACACACACACACACATATATATATATATATATATATATATATGAGGAAGGGTGGGTGACCAGATTGCAGTTGTGCTTTAGGAATATCCATCTATCTGGGTGAAGGATGGATGGGAGGGGAGAGATGATAAATGGGAAATCCAAGCCTCAGTCTTGGAGGGACTGAGCTCAGAGAAGTTGCTAGATGTCAAAGATCTTTTAGAGGTAGATTGAGAAGGTTTGGTAACTAGCAGACAACAAAACTATGGGTCGATTCGAAGTCCAAGTATTTAAGCACTGAAGCTGACAATTTCTACTGCGTGCTAAGTCAGGTGGTTTACTAAGACAAAAGAAGATCCCGGCTCCCCAGAGTCCAATGGGGGAAGACAAGGCGATGCAGACAACTGAGAAAAAATAAGGCATGTACAAGAAAAATGTTTATCGTCCCAAAGTGGCAGGTTCTAAGGATTGTGCCCTTCCTGAAGATGTGCAAAGCCGCGAAAGCCATCTGTCTCAGCGACTGTGACACTGCCTCGCCTCTCTCCCAGTACAGAGGAGCGTGCAAGCCAGTCGGACTGGGTGGCCGCAGGAGGAAAGGAGACTGGAGAGAAAGTTCGAGGTCACCGGGAGCTGGCTGGGAGGAGGGACGAATGGAGCGCGGGGCAGATGGAGGGGGCCTGGGGAATCGCGAACGGGGAGGCACAGGGGGCAGCAGGGCCGGAGGCTGGGGAAGCGCGGCTGGCCGGGCCGGGGGCGGGCGGCCGCCGGGCAGCCACGGAGGGTGTGGAGGCGTGCACGTCCTCCGCTCCCGAATGGTGGAAAGGAAATGACCCCAGCGCGCTGAGCCGGACCCACACACCCGAGTACACGCACACCACGCAGCCGCCAGCCCCCGGCACAAAGATGGGGGGCGGGGGGCTGGAGCCCCCAGGCCGGGCCGCCCGAGCCCCGGGCTGCGGCTGACGGGGCGTTGCGCAACAGGCGGCTGGCCCGGGAGGAGGAGGAGGAGGAAGGCGGGCGGGCGGGGGGCTGCGGGGCCGGCCCCGGAGAGGAGGGCGGGGCCGCGGCGGCTATAAAGCGCCCGGGGCCGCCCGCGCCGGACATAAACAATCCTGGCCTCTGCGCTGCGCCTCGCCCGCTCCCCGCGCGTCCGTGCTCGAGCTCCCCCGCGGCGCCACGCGAGCCCAGGGCGCGGTTGAGTGGCCCCTTGGTGGAGCGGCCCCTTGGGCTCTGCGCCCCTCATCTCCCGAGCCTGCCCCCCGCCCCCCAGGTAAGGCCGGCCCCTGGCCCCCGGCTCCTCCACGTGGGCCCCGATGGGGAGCTCCGGGGTCCCGGGCTTTGCCTGTCCGCGGCCGGCCGGGGCCCCGGGAGTCCGCCGGGGGGGGGCCCTCGGGGCGCGCCTGCTGCAAAACTTGGGGTTGTGTGAAGGGAGGAGTGAAGGGGTGCCGGGGCTTGAGCAGGAGGCTCGGCTTTGGGTCAGCCGCGGGATGGAGGTGCGAGGAGAGGGCTCCAGAAGGGAAGGGCGGGCTCCCCCAGCCCCCCAGGATGACCCCACGGAGGGAGGGGGCGGCGGGGATCCCTCCTGATGGATGGCGGTGGACTTGGATACAGGAGACTGTGCATGTGTTTACGTGTGTGTGTGTGCGCGCACTCCGGGGGGCGGGCTGGGAACACCTGGCACGCTTTGCCCTGCTTCCGTGCCCAACTTCGCAGCTGGCGCCTCTGCCCGGGGGATCTAACGCGACTCGGGCGCTTCCCTGGTTTGGACCAGGAGGCGGGTCACGGCAGACAGGAGCCCGGGGTAGGGCGCTTGGGCGAAGGGGCCCCCCTCTCCTTTCTCTTGTCTCTCCTCTGAGGCAGTGTGTGGGCATGGGTGTGCTCGTGTTCGTGTGTGTGTGCGTGTGTGTGTGTGTGTGTGTGTGTGTGTGTGTGTGTCAGAGATGTTGGGGAAAAAGGGAGGCGAGTGAGCGCCCTCCGACTAGGGGTCGCACCCTGGGCTGCCTCTCTGGCCCCGGACTGGGAGGGGGAGGAAAGAAGAGGGAGCGAGCCCCTGCCTAGGGGCGAGGGTGGGCGGTGGGCGTGTCTCGCGGTCCTAGGACCCGGGTGATGGTGGGGTGACGGGACTTGCTTTGGGAGAGGCGATCTGTTATCCGTTGCATCTTGTACTTTCTGGACTGGGCGGGGGGGGGGGCACGCTGGGAGAAGGAGCCTTGACCACCCCCTTCCCTCCACTGCCACCCCTGGCCGACCTTCCTTTCTCACCCTTAGTCCGGCCAATCCCTGGAAACAGCCGGAACCGCGCAGAAATCTCTTCTGCAAGTAGCTTGCGACTCTGGCTTCTTGTAGTCGGACTGTGATTTCGCCTCTCCGGAGGAGAGCGCAGCCTAGGTGGGCCTAGGGACTAGGTGGGCACAGGGACGCTGCCCCCTCCCTGGACCAAGGTGGCCCGGCCGGACCGGTTCTGAACAAGACGCCGAGGGCCACGGATGCCTGATCTCCCTTTGTGATCCCACCCAGTCTTCCTTCCCCATTTTGTCTCCTGTGTGCATGGGCTGTTTGGGAGAAGGGAGCTCGCCTTGCGAAGATGCAATTCTGCCCTCTTGCTTTTGAGATTGGCATGGGAGGGCTGTGGAAATGCCCTGCTTACTCTACTTCTCAAGAAGCTTTCTACCAGTCCACTCCCTGCTGTGTTTCCTATTTATCCCTATTTATCCTACATTTAACATAACTGTATTTATTTGCAAATCCTTCTCCCCCCCCAACCCCATTAGACTGTGAGCTTCTTGAGGGCAAGCACTATTTTTATATCCACATTTGCTTAGCATGGCTAATAAATGTTTAATTGATTAAAGTGAGGCATTTGGACTAGTTCAGACTTTCTCCACCAACCTCTGAGGTTTGGTTAATGGGTAGATTTCTGGGAGTTTGTGAACTTTGGAAGGGAAAAATAAATTACATTTTTATTTTCACTAACCCTTACCTGAATTACAATATTTAAAAAGAAGTTTAAAAAAACCACTTTATTCTAGTCCGGGTCAAGTTACAGGGACTGGGTGGTCCATGATTACTGATAAAGTGAAGAACCTCTGATGATGGCTTCAAATTCCTTTCAACTATAAATTCTAAATTTGTGTGCTGCTGTGTTAAGTTATGGGAAGACCTGTAGAAAAATGGCACTCTAGAGAACTCTGGTTAGGTGGCTAAGTTTTTTTGTTTGTTTTTTTTTCCCTTTATTTTCCTGGGGCTGACTCAGGGCTCTTGGAGGCTATGGTAGGTGGAGCTTTGGTTTGCTATCCTTTTCTTTCTTATAAATGAAAAGCAACCTATAGTTTTTTGGCTTGTTCTTTCTTGAACATCTTTATCTAAAGAGCCCTGTGATTTTAGGGGTTGCATTTTTTAGTCCATTTAAGTAGATTCATGTGTGTTTGTGTGTGTGTGTGGAACCAGGGTCATTTCCCCTCTACCCTTAAAGAAGACCATAAGTACTTCCTCCTCGGCAGAGTTGGAGTTTGTGTGGAGTACATGACATTTCCTCTGTCTTTATTGAGTGTTAATCATATTTGCCACAAACCTTATTAGGCTCTGTGAAGGCTTTGCTCAGGGTTACCATTCCCATTTCACAGATAGGGAAACACTATATTAGAGCAACTTGCCTAGGGTGACACAGCAAGGGACTCCACGAGCTAGGACTCTTAGCCAGTTTTTCTGATTACTAAGTTCAACAGTCTTATCACAATACCATAACCCTCTGCCTACCTGGCTTGATTCCTGTTTTTCTGGGCAGGGGCTAGCTTGGATGACCTCTAGGATGACCTGGCTTAATGAACTCTTTGAGTTGCAAAGGACAGTTAAAAGTAAGACTTTTTGACTCTGAGTATATAATAAATTAATTGAATGTCAGAACGTAGGATTTGAGATGGTGGAACTAGAAGAAACTCTTAGAATTTAGAATGTTAGAACAAGTATGCTCCGTACTATTAAAAATAGTTAATATTTATATACTGCTTTAACCTTTACAGTTATTCATTGAATCCTTAATACAGTCCTTGGAGGTATATGCTGTTATCCTCACTTTACAGATGAGAAAACAGAGGCAGGCAAAGGTCAAATGACTTGCTTAGGGTCTGGTCTAGCTAGCTAAATGTCTGAGCAGATAGGTGGTGAAGTGGAGAGAGGAACTCAGGATCTGAGTTCAGATTTGGCCTCAGATATTTACTACCCCTTGTTCAGTGACCTTGGGTCATTTACATAATATTAATTGCCTCAAATCCAGGACCATTTCCAGATGTCTTCTCCATATCTGACCACTGGACCAGATGGCTTAAAGAAGAGAAAGTGAGACTGGTAACTTAGCACCGCACCCCCTCACTCAAATCTAATTCACTTTCTTGTCACAGCATCACTTCCCTGATGTCCTGGTCTTATTCAAGAATGAAAGACAAAATAACAGGTGTCTTGGACTAGATTTGAGTCTGGTCTTCAGGCCCAGAGCTTTCTCAACTGCTCCATCTAGCTGCTTCCTAGAAAGATGAAGAGGTTGGAACACATCAGGATCCTTTTTAATGCCAGGCTGTTGAAGCCATTATTCTTAGAATAATGTTTTTAAGTTCATAATATTATAAGTGCAGCCAATTATGTTGAAATAAAATAGTTATAAAACATGATAAGTAGTTTTTTGAATATATTTTAATAAATTTATAGATTCTAGATGAACAATTCCTGTACTAGACCAGATAATATCTGTTTTTCGTTCTTTTGGAGGCAAATGAATGGTATTAACAACAAAAGCATCAAAGTAGTGTTAGGCAAATGAAGACCCCAAAAATGGTCCCTTTTCTTAAGAAGCTTGTTCTTTCAGGAGAAGAATAATTACAAGATAATTGAGTGAGTTCAAATTTGACTTCAGACACTTACCAGCGATCCTGGGCAAATAACTAACCTCTGCTTACCTTGTAGACAGGTGGCTCAGTGGCTAGGGCACTAGACCTGGAGTTAGGAAGACCTGAATTAAAATTTGGCCTCAGACACTCTCTAGCTGTGTCATCCTGGACAAGTCAACTAATCCCAATTTGCCTAATCCTCTGGAGAAGGAAATGGCAAACCACTTAAGTCATTTTGCCAGAAAAAAAAAGAGCCCGACACTATTGAAGCTATTTACCATCCAGCTGAAAGGATCAGGAAGGTTTTTATGGAGAACTGTAGTGTTTGGGCAGAGCTCTGAGAACCTCTAAGGATTCTATGAGGCAGAGATGAGGATGAGGGCATTCCAGAGTTGAGGATGAAAATCAATAAGAAAAGATGGTGGAGCATATGAAAGACATACCTGTGGTACCCACGAGATTCATGAATAGAATCTGACCCAGATCACTGCCTTTCAATAAAGAAGTTATCCTAAGCAGGAGTGGGGAGAGATGGAAGGATAGCTAGAATCTAGGTTTTCTGAATTATCCAAGGTCCGAGCTGGCATTAAAACCTTTGCCAGTTGTCATTGATCACTTGGGATGGAAGGCTAATACATCTTTTTCATGATAATTTTTCTTTTGTTTTGCAGAGTGAGTGTGTAGCTGTTCAAAAGGATGCAAATCTAATTTTTTGGGAGGCTCCCAAGAGATGGGGGTGGGGGGTTGGAAAAGAATAATCTAAGTCATATATTCATGACAGACTGAAAAATTGGGTGTCTGTGGGAGAGACTGGACTTGGAGGGTAGGATTCCAATTGCCCTTGTGATAGGAAGGGCTTTTTTGCCCCTTTGCTTTTTGGAAAAAAAAAAATGTGATCTGAACTGCACACCCACTGGCAAAGAAAGATTGTATTGTCTGATAATGGCCCTTGGGCAGAAAAGAACCACAGAGGCATGAATCAAAAGATCTTGTACCTTCTAGACACCCAAGATGACTCAACATTGGAAATCCTTGCCTTTGTTGCTGGAATTGGGGGCGGAGCTTAGAACAGAGAATGGAACTGGAAAGGAATCTTAATCTTAAAACTGTTGGAACATAAAATGTTACCATTTGTAACATTGAATGTTGGGATTAGAAAGGATATTTGGGGGGGCGCCTTGGTGGCACAGTGGATGGAGCACTGGCCCTGGAGTCAAGAGTACCTGAGTTCAAATTCTGCCTCAAATACTTAATAATTACTTAGCTGCCTTGGGCAAGCCACTTAACTCCATTTGCCTTGCAAAAAAAAAAAACACAAAAAAAGGAAGGATATTTGAATGCTAAGAGAATCTTAGACTCTAGCAGTTGGGATGATCTACACAGCAACCTGACCAGTAATCCTTTCCATTATCTATATTCCTCATTAGTGACTCAGGGAGAAATGTTACTTGTCTTTTAAGGGCTATAGTGTGAAAGGTAGATTAGACATTTTTAGTTTGGCTTTATTGAGGGGCAGAGCCCAGAGCCAGGGTGAAAGTTGTATAAGAGCGGATTAGTCTAGATTAGGTTAAAAAAAATATCAAAAAACCCAAACACCAAACTTTCTAATAACTCGAGCTATTCAAAAATAGAATGGACTGCCTTTTAAGGGAAACTTGTAACCTGTATAATCAATAGATGGGATTGCACCCCAAGTCTTCTTGACTCTAAAATCTGACACTGTTTGGTACCAGCTTCACTTGAAATTTAACTCTTGGAGACTAGCCAGACCTACAGCTTATGTTTTCATTGTTTGGACAGTAGCAATGACTCAGTGGCTCTAAAGAACTTGAGAAATGTTTTGGGTATTTAAATGTAAAAATGACCTAAATCTCTTTCAAAATGATATTCAACGGAAAGATGCTTGTGGATAATCTGCTTTGAGAGGCCTCCCAGTAAGCCACTTCTCTTTATCTGAGAAGTCAGTTTTAGGGATTCCTCTAACTCCTCCTCTTCTTGTTTCCCTGACTCCCAGCCTGACCTAAGGTCTGCCCATTTGGGTCTTTCCTCCTTTTTTATATTTCTTTCTTATACATTGCAGCTTGCCCACACCCACTCTGCATTTCTTCATTGCCTACACGGTCATGTTCTGTTTTGTTCAGATTCCATGACTCACAGCAATCCCAACAGCAGGAGAATATTAATATTTTAAAAGGTGAACTTTTGTTACTGGCTAAAGCTTGGGGTCATTCAGAGAAACTTAGTGATTTCCTCCTGAAGGTCATCCAGCCTGACCTTCTATTCAGTTTCTCCCCAAAGGTATTTGCTATTAAAAGGAGATTGTCAGAGTCCAAGTTAAAGAGGAATTATTCCCTGTGGATGGTGAGCTCACCCAGATGCTAGCTGTTTCAAACCTACTAGAACATTGTAGAGATTCTTGGAAGGGATACATAATTATTCAAAAGAGTATGGTCAAACTATCCACATGGGAAAAATCAAGTGGATGACGAATGGTCAAGATCATGCTAAACCTATAAATGGATAGTCAATATTTTCTGTCAGATAAGTTCTATATGTGTTTTTGTGTATAAATAGATATGTATAAATATGTATTTGTATATATGTAGACATTTGCACACATACACATGCATGAGTATGTATGTAGATGTCTATACACACACACACACACACACATATATATATATATATATATACACACTTACACATTTCTTTCTCTATATAAAATATATACAGATAATATAAAACCACTTATACAAATAACTAATACAAAACAGAGCCATGATAATATTGTGGAATATCTGGTGCTAAGGCCCTGGGTTCAGATTTTGCCTCTGACACTTATTACCACTGTGACCTAACCTTTCAAGAGCCTTAGTTTCCTCATCTGTAAAATGAGGGATTTGGAATAAATCTTCTCTAAGCTCTATAATCTGTTTGTATATATTGGATCCTTTTCCAAATAGTCTCTTCCTTTTAATGCAAACAATTATACCTTTAAAAGAAAGCCTTCTGTTCCAGTGATTGCCACCATAGCCCAGGGGCAGTCACAGGTTCCAAATAAGTTTGTTTTTTCCATGCCCTAGAGCGGTGACACTGGCATTGTTCATAGGATTAAAGTGGTTGCCCAGGTCTCCAGTTCGGGGAATAGCCTAAAAAGCTCTTCGTTGCCCCTGGTGGTTATCCTTCTAGTCCTTCCCTGCTCCAGTGTTTCCATGCCAGGAAAAACCTCCAGCCTGCCAAAATATCATTCTAGACAAAGAGACCTGCTCCAAGATCCAGGAACTCAGCAGAGGGGAAAAGGTGGGTGGGGTGCAGGGCCCTTCCCTCTGGCCCCTGCTGGGAGCAGAGCTAGTTATTTTCCCCTTGCTTGATTCTGGGTCACATTTAGAGCAAGAGGGTCTGTCTCCCAGCCTCCATAGACTGGGAATGTGCATTCCCTGGACACATTGCTGTATGGCTGTGGACCTGACATCCTCCATCCTCAGTAACCTCCCAGTAACCCCAGAGGAGAGGGGCTATTTTTTGAGAGGTGGTCAGTTAAACCTTTAAGGAATTGAGATCTTAGTTAGTAGAAGTTTGCCAGATACATGCACACTTGCCATGCAAAATATCAAATTTACTTAAAAACTCAGCCTGGAATCCTAATCTTCTCTGGTTATCAGTTGGGGAAAGTTGATGCCCTAGACTTTGGTTTTTTTTTTTTAAATATAAAATGTGGAGATTGAATAGGAGGACTTTTACAGGGACAGCTAGTTAGGGTTCTAGATCTGGAGTTTGGAAGTTCTGAGTTCAAATCCAGCTTTAGATAGTTGCAGGCTGAATGACTGAGCAAGTCACTTAACTCTATGCCTCAGTTTCCTCAGCAGAGAAATGGGGATAGGGTTATTGTGAAGATCAAATGTTAGAATATTTGCAAAGTATTCAGGACAGTGTCTGTTACATAGTAAGCACTATAAAAGTTGTTATCATCATCATTATCATTATTATTCATCCTCTTCCCTCATTAAAGATTAGCAAGCCACAAAATCTTTAAGGTCTCCCTATCCCCTTCAGATAATAGCATTTTATGCCTCTAACTTCTTTCAAAAGGCAATCAGTTTGATTCATGAGAGCCTTTCCTAATGTCCCTAGTAGTTAGGTGTTCCTTTCCTCCTCAATCAAATGCTCTTGTAGTTATCGGATTAAACGTAATATCCGACTACTAAAAATTATAATCTGATTTTACTAGACCATAAACTCTGGCACCAGACCTATGCTTTTTCCAGTCCAGGTGTTGGCCAGGAGACCAGGACCTGGCCAGCCTGGCTCTCTCTTCTCTACCCTTCTCCCTTCATTTTTTGCAATCAGAATTGGCATTGTTGATGGAAAGGTCATGTCCAACCTAGTGCATGGGTCAGCTCCCAATCCCTCTGCCTGACTAGGCCTTAACCTGAGGCCTATGTACTGGTTTTAAAAAAGCAACTCAATAACTATATTTCAGTATAATTGATTTCCTTTATAATTCATTGCATTTTATTTTATGCATGTTAAAACATGTTTCAGAAGTCCTTGAACTTCAGGGCATTTTATATCACATTATGGTTAAAAATTCTTGGATCTTTGCCCAAAGATGCTTCTAATCCATATTGTGTTTCCTTATTAGACATTTTTAATGTGAGGTTCATCAATACTCACCAGGTAAATTTCATATGGGAAATAAATGGCATCTGTTTTCACAGATTTTAGCATTTTCATCTCAATTATTTAAAAACATCATTCTGAGAAGGGGTCTAGATACATAAAAATTATAAGGAACTTTTCTTCCCCCAACCCTCCAATAGATTCATAAGCTTCTTAAAGAGCAGGCATTTGGTTACATTCATGTTGGTTCAGGGGTCTGGCACATAGGGGATCCCTGTTGCCAAGGCATACTCACTATCTTAGTGGAAAGGACATTCCACTAGAGTTTGAATCCTGGACCTACTACCACTACTTGCCTGAACCTAAGTCAGTTCCTTTAACTTATCTGGATCTCATCCTTAAAATGAGGTTGGATGAGATGATCCCATTCTAAGATCTTTCAGCTATGAATCTATGCTGTTTGAACCCATGACCTAACCACAAGGCTCTGCGAACAAATTCAATAATAAACTAATTCAGTAATAAACAATGCTGGTTGTTATGACTATGATTTAAGTACTCTTAATTCCATTTTATAATGAATGAGATATAAATTTCAATACAGGGAAAAAAACACTTGGGGGGGTAGCAGTGGATATTTTTTTGCAATGAAATTTGCTTTGGGTATTTTTATTACCTTTAGCAAACTTCACTCAACTCCTGAATTATCTTGATACTTTAAATATCTCCTAATTTTTTTATAAAATGAAATCATTTTCACCTAACAGATAATGGACCCACTCCATCTGTTTAGGGAAGAAAGTTTTTAAATTCAAATTGCCAGCATTTTTCTGGACATAAGGCTGAAGAAGGGCCAAGAAAATGTCCAAGAAGCTGCAGTTTGATGCGGTCTCTATTGGCTAGCCCTGGATAGAAAAGTAAAGACTGCTCTCCTCAAAGTGAAGCAGGAGATCTGAGGATCTCCAGTTAATATTAACCCTAGGCTTTGGCTTCCTCTTTGGGGGGAAGGAAGAAGAGAAGAGGGTTAAGTTCAAATAAGATGTAATAAATTTGAAGATCCATCTTCTGAAGAGCCCATTGACTCTGGAAAGAATATTCAGCCTTCATGTACCATTTTGAAGCCAACCACTAGGAAATACATACATAGTTACACTAGGAATAAGGAACTCCTGGTCTTGTGGCCATGGTGAAAGAACCCAATGTTGATCAATGGGAAACTTCCTGTTCAATGGGTCCCTTGCCCTGCCCCAAACCCCTATAGCTTTGCCAACCCTTCACTCCCCTGCCAAATCTATGTATCTTAATAGCTCAAGCGGAGTTTAATAGCTCTTCTTCACGTGTGTTAGTTTAAAAAAGAAGTTAAAAGATGGTAGGACATTGTGAAAGAAAACAAAGGGCAGAAAGTGAGAAGCAGTAATGATAAAATAACATTCCTTGCATCATGCATGTTGAGACCTGTGATTTTATTATGAGGTAGGGGGAGTGAGCTTTTTCAGGTGTGGAAATTGCTTGCTATATTTTTTGTGTGCTCTGGGACACCTAGGTTAAGTAACTCTCAGGATCACACAATACCAGATTATTAAGATGTTCTCGACTTCCAAGGTTGGAGGGCTAGTCTTGTGGTCTCGGAAGTTGGGAAGACCTGTGTTTGAATTCTGATTCTGATACTAGATATCTGACCCCTGCCAGCTTTGGTTCCAGCATCTCTACAGTGGAGATAAACTAATTGTATGTGCCTTCTAGCAGAACAGATTAGAATATAAATAAAAGACTTTGTAAATTTAAAAATTTTAAATGCATCTGATTTTTTTCCTGTCTTCCCTATATTCCTAGGAGATTGTGAGGGGCAATTGAAGCAATGAATGCATGGTGGTGGGGTTTGAAAGTTGAAAGTACTAGACAGTGAAGCCCCTAACCCTTATTCTACTCTTCCTGGGAGATTTGGGGCTTATTTAGCAAAAAGATGACTGAATTTGGAGTCATTTTGAATAAGATAGATTTAGGGTTAGGCCTGTGGTACTAACCAACTATTAAAACATCAGAAAATTTCTCTTTCTCATTTCAGCATATAGTAGGTGCCTAATGTATATATTGTGCTAAGCCTTGGGGATCCAAAGGAAGATAAGCAGCTGTATGGGCAGTGGATGAGGGAGTACTGGGCCTGGAGTGAGGAAGACCTGAGTTCAAGTCAAGACTTGGACACTTAGTAGCTGTCTGACCCTGGACAAGTCACTTAACCTTTTGCTTCAGTTTCTTCTTCTGTAAAATCAGAATCACAATAGCTCCAGAGTTGTTTTGAGCATCAAATGAGGTGGTGTTTGTAAAATGCTTAGTATAGCATCTGATACATTGGTGCTATATAAATAATTTAAATTATATTATGATATAATCAATAATAATATTACTAAATAGTCCCTTCTCAAGGTCCTTAGACTCTAAGGGTTGTCTACAAGATGTCATGTGTCCTATGGGCGAAGAATGCAGGCACACACTGCTGGAAGGAACTAGATGAGGCTTATGGCCATTTCTTTAATTATGCAGTGTCACACAAGTCATACAGTTTTCCTGTCTGAGAAATGGAGGGTAACAGGGAAGCTAGAATAGTTCTCATAAATCAAAGAATTTGGAATGATAACCATCTAGAGAATAGAGCCTTGAACATGTGTTCAAATTTAGCCTTTAGACACTTAATATCTTTTTGACTCTGATAAAGTTATCTGTTTGCCTCAGTTTCCCCCAGCTGTGAAATGGGGGATAATAATCCTGAAAGTGCTAAAAAATATAAGGGATTGATCAGCACCCTTCTCTGAGTTGTAGTCATCATTTCTTCTGGTTTTTCCATTTTGTGCAGTGCCTGGGTTCTCCCAAAGTCATGACTAGGTTTGTCTGGATTTCTTCCCTACACTCACATGGAAGTCAACAGCCAGCAGCATCAAGATTTAGAGAACACATCCTTTGGGACCTTAATCTCTTCTACCCTGGAATGAATAATGATAGTGAAATTCTGAATTAGAATCTTCCCTCTTTCTCTCTGGCATGCCTTGTGTGACCTTGGAAAAGTTATTTTAATTTTTCTGGACTCAGTTTACTCCTATATAAAATTTGGGGTAGAGATAGTCTTGAAACTCCTTTATTTGTTCCCTTCTGAGACTAAAATCCTATGATCCTGATAGCCTCATACTACTATAGGGGGAAAATGCCATAATAATAATAATAATAATAATAATAATAATAATAATAATAATAATAATAATAATAATAATAGTTTCACTTGAATAAAAATGGAATGGGGTGAGTTCCCTGGCACTGAAAACTGGTTAGCAGGTAGATAAACCAACTATTAGAGATATTGTAGACAGAACTCATGGTTTTCAGGTAAAAAGGGTTGGACTTGATTCTCTGACATTATTTTATGAGGTCTAGACCAAACTAACATTTGAGAACTGGGATCTCTCTTAGCATCCTTAGCTGAAAGAATCATTTAAGGTTGGAATAAACTTGAAAATACCCAACCCAGCCCAGCTCAGCCACCTGAATCAAGGATAACTAGTTGTTGTCAAAAAGCATCCAAAAGACTGTTTTTTGCCAGGGTGGCATATTGTGACTCAATGAAATCCCAGGTCTGTACTAGGTAGTCTTTTTTTAAAGGTTTTTGCAAGGCAAATGGGGTTAAGTGGCTTGCCCAAGGCCACACAGCTGGGTAATTATTAAGTGTCTGAGACTGAATTTGAACCCAGGTACTCCTGACTCCAAGGCCGGTGCTTTATCCACTATGCCACCTAGCTGCACCATGTAGTCTTGAGAAAGTTTTGGAACCCAATTTATCTGAACTCAGTGACCTATGTAAAATTTGGGTTAGTGAGGTGGGGTTAGACTAGAAAACTATATAATCCCTTCTGGATCTGAAATCCAGGAAAACACAGATTAGGCTAAGATCTTTTCCTGCTTTTGCAATTTTTTTGTAAACTTTGCAAAAATTGCAAAAAGTTGCAAAAAAATTGTGATTTGCAAATCACAGATCTTGAATCATAGGAAGGAAGGAAACAAAAACATTTATTATTATGAAGCACCCACTATGTGCCAAGCTCTGTGTTTAGCACTGTACAAATTAATTCTCTCATTTGATCCTCAACAAATCTGGTTGATAGACTCTATGATGATCCCTGTTTTACAGGTGAAAATACTTGACCAGGGTCACACAACTAGTGTCTTGAGTCGAAATTTGAATTTGACTCTTGGACTCCAGGCCCAGCACTCTTATTTATTGGTGTCACCTAGCTATTTCAGGATTTCTTAGACTCCTGGAATATCAAATATTCAGAATTGGAAGGATGCTCAAGGTCATCTCCTTTAGTCTTTTATCCCCTGCCTGGCACTTTGGTAATTGGTTGGCTGATATGAAGCCTAAAGGAATTTGACACAGGTTTTCTAGTTGAATGAATAAACTATTGAGGTTTTCAGAGCAGCTCAAATCATGTTCCTTGTCCAGGTCTTATTGGACTCAGCGACCTTTGAGAACCAACATTCATTAACCTGGAGTTTGCTCCCCTCATTGTTGGGTCCCTGACAGCTCTGAGGATGGCAAGCACAGAACCTTCCAGGTGACTGTTAGCACAGTCTTCCTGGTGGTGGTTAATCTTCTGGGAAGCCTTGAGTATATGTACTTCCTGGACCCCCTTGAGTCTGTGATATGTTCCAGGTTGCTGATTTAGAGAAATGACAGCTTAATTAGAAATCATTCAGTGTGATTTTACTGAAAAGCAACTATCCTCACAGTGTGCAAGGTGAAAGTGTTGTTTTATTATTTGTCCCCATTTTTCAGATGAGGAAACTGAGACAGATTAAGTGACCTGCCTAAGGACACATAGCTAGGCCAGTCTTTCTGATTCCAGACCCAGTGTTCTGTCCACTAGCTGTCTCTATTATAATAATAGTTACTGTTCTCTCCCGCTCCTTTTTCTCTCACTTCCCTGTTTCTGTCAGTCAAAACCACCAGCTGTTTACTTGCCCAGTCTTCTGTGCTGAATACCATCCATTTGTCTTTTAACTCTTCCCTTTCCTCTCTGAGTTGACTGTTGAGTTCTGTTCATTAAAGGACTTCTTTTCCTTTGGAGTCTCTTCATTCTCAAGGCCCTACCTAGACTTTTGAGATCTAACCTCCTAAAGGGTGTCCCTTCCTCCAATCTTTAGTCAATTTTTATTCAGTCAACAAGAGTTCTCACATGCCAAGCCCTGGCAAAAAAAAAAAAAAAAGACAACAGGCATATGGGTGTGTTTGTATGTTTGTACAAAAAAACAAAGACAAAAACTCCATGAAGTATTTACTACCCATGGTTAAAGATGGGGAAGTTGAAGCTCAAGAAAGATTAAGGGACTTGCCTTTTATTTCAAGGTAAGTAAGAGTCCAATCAGGATTTGACTTTCCACTACTATACCTTTCCACCCTGACAATTTCTGTGTGCTCTGTGCTTTAGCTAGTATTTTTCTACTTCCATGTCTTTGTTTTTGTTGCTGCTTATGCCTCAGGTATCTTCTGTTCCTTTCTTTGCCTCAAGGTTTCTTGTCTTTCCACCCCTCCATCTCTCCCATCAGTGGCTGTAATAATCTTTCACCTGAGACTTCACCAAACTCTTTAGTTTATGCTTCTCTGCTAAATTTAGTTGTATTAAGTCTCTTAGTAATATTAATAAACAAATCTCCCTTACTTACTAACATTAATAAGCAACAACAAAGTCTTCATCAATTAATAATATTAACAATAATTTAAAAAAGTGTCTATCACTTAATACAAAAATAATTCTTATTTGTAGTCCTTCACCCTGCATATTCATCTGGTTGACAAATCTTATTCCATTTCACAACATTGTATGTGACTGACCTCACATAATCACCATCTTTGTTAAGATCTTTATCACTTATTACCATGGCCTTTGAATATATACCATACTCTGAATTGGAAGGACACTCAAGGTCACCTTCTTTAGACTCCTATCCCTGATAGGCACTTAAGTCAGTGGTAATTGGTTGGCTGATGTAATGTTAATTAAGAAAAGTGACTCAAGACTTCTCATTCTGGGACATTCTCCTGCAGTCAGATCTCTTCCTCTGTAAACTTGAGTAGCTCCCTATTGGTTCAAGGTTTAAAGAAAATAAACTTTTCTATTTGACTTTTAAAGCCTTTAATAGCCTGTCCTTTTCCTATCTTTTCAGTCTTTAATAAAGCTGAAAGGTCCCCTTCCTTAACTTCTGCAATCTGACTCAATTGACTCTCTTCCTATAGGTGAGAAATTCTAATGAATCTGTGATAGATCCCTGGAATATCTAATATTCTGCACCTACTGCATACTTTCGGAAGTAGTTCCATCAATTTTTTTTAGGTTTTTTTTTTGCAAGGCAAATGGGGTTAAGTGGCTTGCCCAAGGCCACACAGCTAGGTGATTATTAAGTGTCTGAGATCAAATTTGAACCCAGGTACTCCTGACTCCAGGGCCGGTGCTTTATCCACTGTGCCACCTAGCCACCCTTAGTTCCATCAATTTTTAAGATGGAAGGGAACTTCCTTTAGTCTCAACACCATTAATAATTGCATATTTTCATTCAACAGGTCTTTAATAGAATACCTTCTATGTGTAGTGTGCTGGGCTAACTTGACTAGACCCTGGGGGAATAAATCCTTTCCTTAGATGTTCACTACCCACCTTATCCACTGTACACTTCTCAGCTCCAAGTTCCTACCCTAATGCTGCTTAGACCTAATAGGATGAGATGCAAACATTGAGTATGTAGTGTGCAGTAATAAAATAGGGTATGTGGGTTTTACAAGTTTACAACCTAGTAGAAATGAGGATGGGGATGAGACATACATTGAAAATGATATGAATCTCAGAGAAATATACTGGGTTCTCTCTGTATTGTTCAGTTCTAGATTTCTTATACCATTCCTGTAAAGTCAAGCAGGCCTAATGCAAAATTAGAAGACAAGGGAAGAAGCCAAATTTTTGTAGGCTTTCAAACTGGAAGGGTTTTTGGAGATGTAGAGACTCCCAAGAATTGTGGAGTGGGGCAGATGGCCTTAATCTTGTAGGCAGAAATTTGAAAGATAAAGAAATTTGCTCTTTTGGAAGTCATACTTCTCACTTCTTGGACATCATTTCTTGATTCCTTTCCCAAGATTATCCATTTTAGGAGGGAGCTAAGAAGAACCACCTAGAAAAAAACTTTTGGCAGTACTTTATTATATCATTGTATTTTACCAACAAAGAAACTGGGACTCATTTATGCCAGGGTTTCTCATTCCTAATCTTCCCACTTGGATGATTTAGAAACTTGTGCTTGATTTCTTAACCTTGTTCAATCTTTTCATAAGTTCTTCATTGTTTAAATTGTAAGCTCCTTTTGGGTAGGGACTATCTTTTAAACTCTGGGGTTACAGGAAGCTTGGCACATAGTAGGCATTTAATAGCTAATCAATCAATAAACAAGGACCCAACATGTGTAGATTGAACACTTGTCCCTAGATCTTTTAAAATCTGGATACCACTGCCACACAGGCAAAGCCTAGCCAGTCCTCTTGTGATCATACAGCTCTGAATTTTCCTTTCTTTTTTTTTAATTCCTGTTTTTTGCAGAACAGGTAACTTGCCCAAGGTCATACATCTAGTAAGTATCAAGTGTCTGAGGCTACATTTGAACTCAGCTCCTCTTCACCCCAGGGCTGGTGTTCTATCCACTGTGCCACCTAGCTGTCCCTCATATCTTTTTTATGCTGCTTCTCCTGAACATCTTTGCTTATAACTTGTAGCATTCCACTTACCACCACCATGAATGAAGCTTTTCATCATTTGTGGGGTGACCTACAATTTTAATTCTTTAGGGATTGTGGCAGTAACATGACTTGCAATCAACTCAATAAAAAGATGCCAAAGAGACACAAGTGGCATGTCCCTAGAAACACAGCTGAACCAGGACTAGCTAAAATCCAAGTCTTGCATATGATTTATCCAATCATTCCAAGCAGTGTGGATCACAAGGACTTTTTTTTTTTACTCACAAGTGGTGAAGGGGAATTCTGCCAGGCCCCCAAGTTTTGGAATGTCCCTGTGACTATGTAGGCGAGATATTCTGCTGGCTGGGCTCTCATGACCACGGGTACGCTGACTTTGCAAAGGTCAAAGAGAAAAAAAAATCTTTGGATTTTTTTCTCATTCCCTTTCTATGTCTCTCCATCTCCCTTCTAATTTAGTACCTTCCCCTCCCTCTTTTAATAGATAAACTTGCTGATCTAGTGCAAACTTTGTCTTTGAAATGGCCCTGGAGAACAGTGTCTGAGAGATGAATCATGAAGAGTCAGTGGGGTTGTCTTCCTGGGGAAGTGGCGCTGTTGCCACATCAGTGTGGAGGACCTAGAGGTTGTTTATTTGGAGGGCAAAGGAGGTAGTTGAAGAGAGCATGAGTGTCCACTTTGGCATAAGTTTACTTTTCAGGGGTTAGATGGAAATCAACTTCTTCTGCCCGGAGTTGCCTGAGATGGCTTTATTTATCTGAGGATTTTCATGGAGTTGGGGTGCCATTAAGAGAAACTGACAAAAAGTTCAAGTTAGAAGGGACATTACTTAGAATGGAGAGTGATGGAGCTGGAAGGAACCCTTAGATGATAGTTTATTCTTTTCAATTTTGTACCTTGAGAAACAATTTATTAGAGAAGTGACTTAGCCTATTTTAAAACTCAAACTTTAAAATCCCCACCTGAAGCAGCTTGGAGGCTAATCAATCAACAAACATTTATTATTTATTTATTAGGTCTGAAATGTATCCCAGGCACATTTGATGGGCCCTGGAGACTAATGGAAAACATGTAGATACTGCTTTTAATCCTTGTACATAAATGTATACAAAGTTTATATAGAATAAATAAAAAAATTCCAAGGGTAGGAGAAAGCCCAGGAAACTAGGGAAATCAGGGAAATAACAAAAATAACACCAATAATAAACTAATAATTGTTTATTTTTATATTAAGATCACCATGTTTATTAATGTTAACTTTTAGCAAACTAGTATAGTCTATACTTTATAAATGTGTATATACTATATTGTTAATAATTAACAATTATAAATATATTTTTAATTATTAACTATTAAATATATTTTTGTTAACTATGTTAAGCACTGGGGTTATAAATACAAGGAAAAAAAAAAGATGCCCTCTTCTCTCATCTAATAGGAGAGACATTATAGAAAGAGGAACTAATAGGAGATGGTAACAAGGTCTAGAAACATGGCAGCAAGTTCCAGAAAGTTAGAAGCATAGCCAGTCATGAAATATGACTGATCTGGACTTATCTCCAAAATGGAGGTCCCAGAATGGAACTTGATCAATGGGAGAAAGCCAAATGAGGAGGGAAGTTCCAGGGTTAGAAGGTAGTGGAAGGTGATAGAGGTAAAGTCGACAGAGTGAGAAGCATAAGAGTCTAGAAGGGGAGATATGGAAGAGGGTAGTGCTAAGGTTACATGCAGTTCAACATTAGGGAGGTCCTTGTGGAACATCTGAAGATTCGATTAGTCATTTATTAGCTATGGGATTCTAAGTAGACACAACCCCATTTTCTTGGGTCTCTTTCTCTCCTATGAAATGGGGACATTACTTATATCTCCTAACCTTCTATATAGTCTGTTGACTTCCAGCTTGAACACTTGCCATTTTTCAGAGGAAAAAGAATAACAACACATTCATTTGTCCCACTGTGTAAGGAATCCTGTTTTTCTGGGGGTGGGGAGAGGATGAGAGTAGGCAGGAAAAAATTCACAACAATTGACAGCAAAAATGTTTTCCTTTTTCCTCATGCAGCCCTTTCCCCCAGCCTTTATGGGCATCAGTGGTGGTCTGGTAGCAAGAGCCCTTGCTCTTGGGGCACAGGAGGCCTCTGTCTACTTGCTAAGCTATATGACTCTGAGCACTCTTCTCTTGCTTACCTTGGGTTTTTTGTTAGCATTTTTTCATTTTTAGCATAAGATCAATGAGACCCTTTCAGCATTGACCCTTCAGTATTGCTGGGTTCTAATCTGATGATGGCTCATGATGAGGAGGAAGTGGAAAGTCAATCTTAAGTTTTTCAGTGTTTGTCTCTGTCTCACACTGCTTAATCCTCTCTGTTAGATATCCCAACCAAAAGACCTATGGCCATAAATACTGGAAATATCTCCTGTTTCACAGCTTGTATCCTTGGCTCCCCAATGTGCAGTAGAAACCATATTTAGACTTCCGTCATGGACTTGCACCTTGGAATAGCTTCTTCCTCTTTTGTTTTTTAACTAAGGTAGTGTGGTTCATAACCTGGAGTCTGGGGTGGCTAGGTGGCATAGTGGATAAAGCACCGGCCTTGGAGTCAGGAGTACCTGGGTTCAAATCCGGTCTCAGACACTTAATAATTACCTAGCTCTGTGGACTTGGACAAGCCACTTTAACCCCATTTGCCTTGCCAAAAAACTAAAATCAAAACAAAACATAACCTGGAGTCTTAAGTTCCTTAAGGTCTATGCATAGATTTCATGGGATACATGAACTAGAATGGGAAATACACTCTATCTTTCTCTTTCTCCTGTTCTGTCACTTTGTTTTTCTCTCTTTGTCTCTGTCTCTATGCATTTACATTTATAGTCTGGTTTTTAATCCCCGAATAGGCATTGCCTAAATCAAACTGAGACCTGTTAAAGACCTTAGCTGAAAAGATCAAGGTTGCCTACTGCATCAGGGGTCATCTTTCCAATCTACATCTGGTTTCTGGACCCAGATGCCTCTGGAGGAGAAAGTGAGACTGATAACTCTGAACAGCCCTCTCCACCCCTCCACTCAGATTCAATTCAATTCATTGCCTCCCTGATGTCATGGTCCTTTTCAAAAACGAAGGACAAAAACAGCAATAAATCTACAAATAAAACAAACACATATATAAAATATATTATATATATATATATATATATATACATATATGTATATGTAAAATTTGAAAAGTTTTTGTTTTCACTGACTTCTGTTGCAAAATGGGAAGGCATTCATAGGCATCACCAGATTGCTCAAGGAGTTCAATGACAAATAAATGTTTAAGAACCTCTTAAGACTTACACATCCTCAAGGATCCAATTCTCAATCTCTTTCTTTCTCTTCTCTGTAACATTTAGTCTGTATTGCCATATTTGGGACTAACTAATAGGTAAGCATGAAACAGTGTTATCGAGGTCTATTTAATTCCCTAGAAACAAAGTTGAGCAGAAAAGAAACTGGAAGGAGGTGGGGAAGAAGCAGGGAAAATTTAAGGATTTTGGTTTAATGTTTTAATAAAATTTATAACTATATTGAGGTCTCAGTGTAGGTACCTGTACCAGTCATTCATGGTCCAGTGGACAAAGTATTAGATTTGGATCTCCAGGTTACTGGTGTTAAGTACAGAAAGGTATATGAAATGAGGCAAAAGGCTTTAGGCTTTCTGAGCCTCAGGTTCTTTTTTTTATAAAATAAGGATGCTTGACCTTTCCACTTGTAAAGTTAGGATCGAACAAACACTCACTGAGTTCTAAAACCTACTCTTTGTAAAGGACTGGGAGACTTAAAAAGGTGTACGAAACATACCTGGCCTCCAAGAAGGTTATGGTCTAGCAGACAGAGAGGGTGTTTAGAGGAATACCTTTGCTATAAGACACGCTGTTTTAAGTTCCATGAGAAGTTAGATGGCTATCGAAACTATGAGTTAAGAGGACAGAGTTCCTACATTTGGAGTAGAAGGATCTGGTTTCTAGACTTATTGGTTGACTTTATTTAAGCCAGGCCTTCGGATTTCTCATTGAATAGTTTAAAGTTCAGTTGAAAGAACTTGAGTGAAAACCTTTTTGGGATAAATACAAAGTACTCCAAACTGAGAGGTAATGCCAGTGGGAGATCTTTCTTTCCTGAACTGCCTTTACCTACTCTCCCTTCCCCCGCCTTTCATCCACAAAACTCTCTAATTTATGAGTTAACAATGGGCACCTTGAGGGCATTATACAGTCACAGAATGTTAGAGTTGGAGGGCCCCAAGGTCATTTAGTCCAGACCTTTCATTTTGCAGGTGATAGAAGCAAAGCTTTTGAGCTGGAAGGAAATTTTAGAGACCCTTCTGGTCCACCCTTCTAATTTTATAAATGAGGGAACCCAAAGAGCTTCAGTGGCTTGGCCTCAAGTCACACATTTAGCAAGTAGCATGATTGGGAGTTGACCCAAATCCTGTCTACATCTACTGAGGTTCAGGAATAGGGCTTTGATTTGAAGGCTTCATTACAAGTCTTCATTTAGGAGTCTTTGAGCTCTTATTTCAGAACAATTTTCTATTGGGGAGGGAGAATAAAAATCTAGGACAAGTGCTGACCCTCTTGCCCTCGGTTTTCATTTTTTTCAGGTAACAGTCTGGGACCATGTCGAGGGACCTCCAGGATGTGGACCTTGCAGAGGTCAAACCTCTGGTGGAGAGAGAAGAGGTAAGGGGAGCAAATGTGACTTTTCGAGATCATTCATCTAAAACTCTTATTAGGTTTTAGAAAGCTTCAGAGATGTGCTGTGTGAAAAATTGTAAAGTGATAAATTTTTAAAATGGAAGTCCAGAGAACCTGGTATACCAGTGTTTGTTAATTACTCTTTATTTTTGGAGTAAATTTTTTTTTTAAATTAGCAAATTCTGTAGAAAAACTGCTTAGAGTTTGCCATTTTTAATTTGGCAGAGTCTCTAAGGATAGCATTTTTAAATAATTCCTTTCCTTGTGCATAGGACAGTACTAATTAATAACAGGCCACATGGTATTAAGAATTGTTGAGCTGGTATACTATTGAACTAGTATCTAATTCAATGTCTTTACCACAGCAACATCTCCAATACCAAGTAATTGTTCAACTTTACCTTACTCCATTGGTTGGACAATTTCAAAGAGCTTTTTCTTCTCTTCGGTGGAAAGGAGATCAAGACTCATCCTTCTTCCATATGATGGCCCTTTGGATATTTAGAAATAGCCTCATGCCTCTCACTTCCAAAAGTCTTCCTTTCATTAGACTGAACACCCTTTAGTCCTTTAGCCCATCCTCATGAGGTCTCGAGACCCCTCACCATTTTCTTGCTCTCCTCTGGGAAACCAACTCATCAATGTCTGTTTTTAGAAGTGTAGCATCCAGGGATCATTTCCCCAGTTGATGTTTTAAACTCAGGTGCAGGTTTTTGTATTGATGTATCCCTCACCCACTCTACCACCCACTCTACCCCAGCCCAAGTAAATTTTCTTTTTCTGGTTTCAATCCCTCTTGTAGTTTGTTGAAATTTTTTGTGTCCTGGCTTTGTCTGCTTATTAGAGTAGACCATCTCTGTTGGAACCAATAATTCACTCAACCCCAAGCCTTTGATCCCAGCTTAGTTTCTTATAGTCACATGCCACTAATCACAAGAGATACAGAGTATGATGGTTCACAGCAACTTCATCCTTGCCATTTATCATTTATTAAGTACATAATCAGAAGTTATGTCCTGGCAACTGTGAAGGGTCTTATGCTACAATTCAAAATGAATGTTGTTGGAGATGAAATAAATAAACCTCACAATCTTGTCCAGTTTGGTTACAGTTGTACTTTCTTGGTCTGGGAGAAATTGATTTTCTCCCAATTGATTGAAAGGAGGAGCTGCTTTTTCAGATTGGTCATAGTAATTCATTGCTATGCTTAATATGGTTCCTTCCCCACCTCATTGTGCCCAACATTCTAAAAGGGGTGGCTGCCTGTCTTTAGGCAAAGCCCCTGTTCATTCCTTCAAATCACAAAGCAGTGACTTGAAGGTAATAACCTTTGTCACTTACTTAATTTCCCAAATTATGCTTTTTTTGTGGTGTCAAACTATTTTCATTTTTTTTGACAGAAATTGAATTTTGAAAAAAAATCAATTTTTTTTTTTGCCCCTGGCTCTCCCAACTGAGTCCGCATTGCCAGAATGTGTGGATTGTGTTATTTCCTCCAAACAGTCACTTCCCTGAGGGCTTTGTAAGAATCATTCCCAGAGAAACAATTCTGCTGATGTGGTATGTGGTAGGGGCCTTTTTTCAAAGTTGTGTGGATTTTGAAACCATAGCTGAGCAGTTAGCGGAGTATATGACATCACTTAGCCATGATCATATGAGATAATATTTGTAAAAAAAATACTAATTAGCACATACATGCTAATCTTTTCTGTTTCCTGAAAACAATACATCCAACAGGCATTGCTTATTGGGATAATTCCAGGAATGGCCATGCTCTACTGGAGCACTAATTGAAAAAAAAAATCAATGATTGCTTCCTCTGCCCGATAAAACATTTGTGTCCCCAGAACCTTCCTCTGTTTAGAAACACAAAGAAAAGAAGGAATGCTGTATCTGCTAGCATCAGATATAGCCACCCTCTCTGGTGTTTCTTTCCCTGATCTTCATTGGGGAAATAATCCTCAAATTATGCTGCAGCAAGAAGAGAAAGAACAGTGACTCTGGAGAAGTCATATTTACCCAACCCATTCATACAGCCCCAGTGGTTGATGCAATCGTAGTGGTTCCCACAAATCTCATCTGAATCGAATGGGTAGATGTCCCCCTCCAAGGTGTAGTGAGAGTGTATGTATCCTGACTCTTTGGTCCTTAGTGTTCACTCTTCTGGTACCTGTGGAAGGGGATCAGTGAGTTTTTTTAAATCAAAGCCAGGCCACAAGTCCCACCTGAAATGAATAGTTGATATTCCCCAGAGGGTGTGGTAGAAGAGCTTCTGAAGGCATGACTGTCCCAGACTCGGCCCCTTCCCTCTGGGAGGTTCAGACCCCAATCCTGCACATTTCCCCACAGGAAACTGACTTGTGACCCTCTCTTTTCAGACCATCACTGGCCTCCTGCAAGAATTCGACGTTCAGGCAAGTAGAAATAGCTCCCGCCCCTTCTCTCTCCTTCCCTCCCCTTGCTTTGGAATTGAACACTATTCAAAATCCCTTCAGGGAGGGGAGAAATCAAACTGAGCTTACATCCCCACCCAGGGCAGAAAAGTGTCAAATGTTTTGAATATTGTCCAAAGAAATTGAAGTCCTTCTTTAACCCTTGAAGCAAAATGGGGGAAACATCCTAACTTGGGGATAACTTTTAAGTTCTGGCAAATACCGAAGAAAGGGCACAGAAACACTTCAATTCAGGGTTTTTTCCTAGCAAGGGAACATGACTGGGAGGGTCTTCAGGCTTTGTCAGCTCTGCATGAAAGTGAAACATCTTTTTGGGTTTGTTTGGTCTTGAGGAAAAAAATCTATTTTCCCCTCTGCTGGGATAGTCCTCTAGGACTCGCCTCCAGGAACAGCTGGATATAGAAATGGCATTCATCCCCCTGTTTATAAGAAAAGGTCAGCAGAAGGTGATGGATGTACAGGGCCAGTGAAGAGAAGACACAGATTTCAGATTTTCTTATTCATTCATTTCAACATATGCACATGATGTTGTGCTTGACTCTAGGGATATATATATATATATATATATATATATATATATATATATATATATACATATATATATGTCATATGGGAATACAAAGAAGAGCAGACAATCTCTGCCACAAAGGAATTTTCCAGAGGGACTAGCTCGCTCTCTCCCTCCCTCTCTAGACTGGAAGCAAAATTGGAAGGATTTTAAACAGCAGCACTCAATATTTTGTAACCCTGGTTGGCCAATTCTTTATTTAGCCTGACCTTTCCTCTTGGGGCTTCAGCTTTATCTCAAAAAAAAAAGGAGTAAAGGGACTTGAAGTGGTAGATAGCATCTTCAATTTTTTCTAGTTCTGAAAGTGTTAAGTCATTTACACATACGTGACTTGTTTCAATTGGGTTTTTTTTTGGTAAAGATACTGGAATGATTTTCTATTTCCTTTTCCAGTTCATTTTACAGATGAGGAAATTGAGACAGAGTCAAGTGCCTTGACCAGGGTCACACAGCTAGTGTCTGAGGTCAGATTTGAACTTGTGAAGATGAGTCTTCTTGACTCTGGTGCCACCACCTAGCTGCCTTCTCCTTTACAAATTCCTGAAGTGATTCTTTAAGCATAGTTAACATGAAAACTTAATTCTATGATTCACTGTACTCTGATTGAGATAGTGGGAGACCCAGACCTTGAGCCCTGATGATGAGTATAATGACCACCTTGTATTATGCAGATTATCCAGAGGGTTCTCACAGTATCTATAATCCTACCTTTTCTCAGCCTTTGGAGACAAGGAAAGCCTATGACATCTTACCTGTTTCACAAATGAAAACACTTAAAAGAGATTAAATGTTGTCACATAATCAGAATTTCTCAGCCTCTGTATTCTTAGCAGAGAATATTTTAATCAGCAAACATTGAATAAGTGCCTACTACGTGACAAAAATTTTAAATAGAATAATGTGTCTGAGGTCAAATTTGAACTCAGGGCTCCAGGCCCTATTTTCTGCCACCTACTGACCTGAGAGAGAAGGTATAGACTTACATTGGTAGGAATTTCCTCACCTGGGAGCTCCCTTTAATCAGTAAAATTAGTATTCAAATCTAGCCTCAAATACTCAGACTCTGATTCGGGGCAAGCTACTGCCTTAGTATTCTCATTTGTAAAACAAGACTATAGTGCCAGGTAGTCAGGAAGTCATCTTTCTGAGTTAAAAAAAAATACTTTTGGGGCAGCTAGGTGGTGCACTGGTCCTGGAGTCAGGTGTACCTGAGTTCAAATCCGGCCTCAGACACTTAATTATTACCTAGCTGTGTGGCCTTGGGCAAGCCACTTAACCCCATTTGCCTTGCAAAAAAAAAATACTTTCATCATATATATATTATATATATTTAATTATTATATAATAATGATTATATATATTATAAATATATATTAAATTCAGTGTATAGTTTTCAAAACTATCCTGCGTGACTGTGCTTCTTTCAGGTTCCCTTTTGTTCATTTAAAAATGACTCAATTGTTTTTTCATCCTTTTTAAAACAGATGACTCAGTGACCTTTTTTGCTTCTCTTTCATGCCTTCTTTTTTTTTTTTAGTTTTTTTTTTGCAAGGCAGATGGGGTTAAGTGGCTTGCCCAAGGTCACACAGCTAGGTTATTACTAAGTGTCTGAGACCAGATTTGAACCCAAGTACTCCTGACTCCAGGGCCGGTGCTTTATCCTCTGTGCCACCTAGCCGCCCCTCTTTCATGCCTTCTTTACAACCCTTCTTCCTTTGGGGAAAAATAAAAGAAAAAGCCCTTGGAAGAAATTAGTATCTTAAAATCTGTGTCTTAACTTTGCATATTAAAGCCATCACCCCTTTGTCAGGAGGAGGGCAGTAGCCTTGAGCTGTGATTTTTTTCTTTATTTTTTAATTAAAATATTAATATAAATATTTTAAAACTTTATTTTAATTTTTTTATATATCACAATTTTTTAATATATAACAAAGATATTCTGTAGAATAGCTAGGTCAAAATAAGTGACTGCCTTGAACTTGGTAGTGGACCTGGGTCCATTAGT
Organism: Macrotis lagotis; assembly: GCF_037893015.1. Classification (NCBI taxonomy): domain Eukaryota; kingdom Metazoa; phylum Chordata; class Mammalia; order Peramelemorphia; family Peramelidae; genus Macrotis; species Macrotis lagotis. Next base: position 600,131,704 of record NC_133666.1, on the reverse strand, counting down.
GATAGGGGGCAACTCTAGGACAATGGGATGCTTGTCTATGATCTTGCTTCCAATAAAGGCCCTGGAATGGCCTTAGAGGAATGCAGCTAGACCTGAAAAGCAGGGGAAAAGGCTGTAATCTTATTCAAATGTAGAACACTTTCCTTGGGGGTGGATGGTGGAATTCAGAAGAGTGAAGAACGAGATCTACCATCTTTCAGAATGGTTTTAGTTTGTTTCTACTCCCCACCTCACTTTAAGGAAATAGCAAGATCTCCCAGTGGTCTCTGCCCATCTCTTGGGAAATAAAATGGTGACAACAAAGAGGGAGGTTACTTGGACAACCTCCCGAGATAGAAGGGATTCTTAGTCTTTGATTGAGACTCATATGAAGGAAGCAATTTCTTGTTTCTTTTCCCCTAGAATTGTGAGTTTTTATTTTATAGATCTTTTCTTACTTCCTTTCCATCATAACGCAGGGACAGCACAGACCCATCCATAGTTCCTCTTTCTGTTTTTGTCAGCTTTGATTAAATTGATGAATCCTGCTGAACATATACTTACAGGAACTCATTTTTAATAGTAGTTCCAGGAAGATCCTTAGGGAGCTTCTAATGTGCCCCCTCCCCTTCCTTATTTTATAGTTGAGGGAATAGAGGCTCAGAGAGGGGGAGGCCTATGGGGATGGGGGCTAGAAATGTGAAAAAACAAATGGGCCCCGGATTCATTTGGGCAGAAAATTTCAAACACAGAGCTTTGTCATAACCACTTAGGAGCTTAGATTTAAAGCTAGAAGAGACTTCAGAGTTTCTAGCATAGCGCCTTCACTTTTTTTCAGATGAAGAAACTGAGGCTAACAGTCTTGCCCCAGTCTACACCGGTAACATATGGCAGAAAAAATCCAGGCCTCTTTCCACATTGCCTTTCTCAAGATCGATTACACAGCTATTTAGTGCCTGAATTAATAGGGCTTGAATTTGCTAACTCTCTTTCCAGTTCCTTAAAAGTAAGTTTTATTGTTTAATCTTTTAGAACGTGTGCTTCCAATTGTCCCCATTTCCTTGTCCCCCTATAAGATTCCTTTCTTGTAGCAAATATAGTTCAACAAAACAAATCAGTTTATTGTCTGGGTCTGGAAACCTTACCCCCCCCCCCCAACCTGGAGTTTACCTCCTCTTTGTGGAGAGGCAGAGATGAACCCTCAGCCGTCATGATTGGTTTCCAGGGCCTTTTTCTAGGTAGCAGCCTCTAGTGCCTGGGATTCTGGGGTGGGGGGTGAGGTGTTAGACTGGGAAGGATGCTCTAGGGATTATCTAATCTACCCCCTTCATTTTACAAAGACAGTGAGAAAAGGAAGTATTGGGAGGTTACCTGGGCAACCTACAGAAATACATGGGATTCTTATCCTTTGAGATTCACATGAAGGAAAGAAGAAACTTAAATTTATCAATTTTATTATTATTATATTCATTTAAGTTCAAAACATTCCTGTGAAGGTGTTATTATCCCCATTTCACAGTTAAGGAAACTGAGGCAGAAGGAAGTAAAGTGACCCACCTAGGGTCACACAAAGCTAGTAAGTGTCTGAAATCAGATTTGAAGTCTCAGCTCTATCCAGTGCATCACCTGTCCATGTTCATATAGCTTGGAAGTGTGTCAGAGGTGAGATTTGAACTTGGAAACTTGATCATTCCAAATCCAACTCTGAGCTGATGAGGGTAAAGATGGTGGGGTTCCTTCTGTCCTTTTTCCCAGCCAGCCTTCTCTCTCAGTTCTATCTTCTGCACATCTTGCCTACCTTCCTTTTTCCCACCCTACTCAAAGGAAAGTCACTGGACTTTGACAATAAATTGGTCATTAAAGTGGCCCCTGCGTCACTGGGTTTGATTGCGGTCATTAGGGTAGGGCGGCAAGTACAGTGAGAGTTGTTCCAGCCCTGCCTGGAACATTTATGTGATTGAATCTTTCAACTGAACATAACTGCAAATTGGCAAGTTCCCCGGGACCCTGGACCCTGTGTTCAGTAGCAGCTGGCATAGCCTTGGGCTGTTAAGGAGGTAGGTAGTTCAGCCTACAGTTCATCCTTCTCTCTGTTGATGATTTCTTCTGTGTGACAGCCCCTCACTAGTCCATCAGCACTGGAGCCAAAAAATCCTACATAATCAACCTTCTCTTCCTCCCACCTACTCTCCTGAGGACCTTCTCTAGGAAGATAAGAGATGCTTCCAGCTAATACTGTACCTAAGCACTTTACAATTATAATCTCATTGGAACCTCATAACAACTCTGGGAGATAAGTGTTGCTTATTACCCCCATTTTACAGATGAGGAAACTGAGGCATAGATTGTCTCCAACTAGTTAACATGGGAAACAGAGCTTTCTTTATACTTATAAGTCTCTTAACTCTGAATGCAATATTTTTTACACTATACCACCATACAGCCTGTCTGGACACTTTAGTTTTTTCTTCACTCATCTCTAAAACAAAAGAAATTAATGAATAATTAGAATGCAGCTCTCACTTATGGTGCTACTCTTCTCTTCTCCCTGACCCACTTCCTAGAACAAAAAAGTTTGAGATTATTTCATTGTCCTAATCAAACATAGTGTCCCAAAACTTCACTAAGCCTTTTAGGACACTTTGTAGTCTGGGCCTTCTCAGACTCTCTTTAATAATGACATTTGTGTGATACAGAGGGTAGGGCATCACCCTTGCAGCTTTGTTTTGGAGTTAGGACCACAGATTATTTAAGCCAGTCACCAGCAGATCAATGATGTGCCTTAGAATAAACAACATTCAGGAACAAGGGAACTGGGACCAGGACTCAGACCTCTTGATTCTTTTCTCCAAACTGGACCCTCAACTGATGCCAGTCGCAAACCCTGGACTAGTTGTTTCAACTGTGGTTCCAAGGGGCAGAGAGCATGAGACCCAGGGGCAATATAAGATCCATGAAATCTTTTGACCTGCATTGCCAAGGTCAATGTAAGCAGGACTCAAAATTCAATAAATCTAGTGGCTTTTGAGGGGTGAGTTAATTAAATGTTTGACCAGATATAACCCTCAAAAGATGTTATAAATATCCAAATGGCCTCTGGCCCTTGGCAGAAAAAAGGTTTTCATTTCTGCCTTAAAGGATCTTGTCCCAGACTTCACAGTGTAGGAGGAAGGCCCTCTGACTGTAATCAAGTATTAGATTTTTAATCTTTTTTCAGAAAAATCTAGGAAGGACATCTTATGTGTTCCTTTTTCTTTGATAAGGTTGACTCAGAGACTAAAGATCAAAGAATTTCATGGACTCTTGCCTGGAGATATTATTTAATTAATCCCCTTTCTTTTTTCTTCATACAAAATACACAGCCATGCAAGTTAAAATTGAACCATTCTGTTTTCATGTCCTTTCTTCAATCCATCAAAGAATAATGATAATTATAATAGCTAGCATTCCTATAGCACTTTACAGATATTTTATCCTACAACAACTCTGGGAAGTAGATACTATTATTACTCTTTATTTTTCAAATGAGGAAGATGAGGCATGCACGTTAGACTGAGATAGTCTCAGTCTCTGAGATCAGATTTGAATTCAGGTCCAGAAAATGCTCTCATCTGCCTAATATTTATGTAGACTGTTTAAGTCTTCCCAAACTTTACATATTATCTTTTCCAACCCTATGCTGTCATTTCCATTGCAATTAAGAAGGGATAGTATTTGAATTTAGTGATCCTAAGTCCACTGCCCAGTTCACTCTATTAAGATCTGTTGTTTCATCATTGTAGGCATCCCTTCAAAACAAATTTCAAGATCTTGTATCTTAATAAATAGAACAATGGTGTTGCTGAAGCCACAAGAAAAAATAAAGTTTTAGGGTGACCAACCTAGCTAGTTTAGGTCTTAGACAATAAATATATAACCTTTCTCTACCCCTCTTCATTCTAATACCTTGTCTCTCTTGTCCTGTACATAGCTTATTTTTACTTATTTGCCTTTTTCTCTTTGGCATTAGACATATTAGCAAAGAGTACTCAACATAAGATCCTCTGCCCTTAATGGGCATTTAATAACTTGGTTGACTTTGTTTACAATGAATCAATCTCCACATAGGATGGAGAAGTCAGGGGAAATACCCCCAAAGGGGATACTTTCAAAATTAGGGAATCCTAGGTATGGATTACTAGAGTTAGATGGGGGGAGATAATGGGATTAGACTAGGGATTGCTTATCTTTTTTTGTGTTGTAGACCTGGTCTTTAGACCTCCACTCAGGATATTTGGAGCTCACATTCTTATTTATTTATTTATTTATTCATTTAATCTATCTATCTATCTATTAATTAATTAGTTTTTACAAGACAGTGAGGGTAAGTAACTTGCCCAAGTTCACACAGGTAATTATTGTGTGTCTGAGGCTGGATTTGAACTCAGGGCCTCCTGACTCCAGGGTTGGTGCTCTATTCATTGCTCTGCCTAGCTGCCCCTGTAGCTCACATTCTTAATCGAAGGAAATACTAAATTTTGTTAGAGCTTAGTGAAAATAGATTCTTTTCCAATTCAGCTTAACATGCCCTAGAAATCTAAATCATGAATCGATTTGTGACTCCAAGATTAAAATGTCTGGAGTTAGGTGATAGGACAGTGCTTGGGATATAATCAAATCAAAAAATCATTTCCTAAGAGCCTATTAGGGACATGAATGACCATGTATTAGATAGCGAAGCCACTAAAGTCCATCTCAAGCCCCTTCATTCAGAAGCTTTTGCTGAGGTTAAACTGGATAATTTGAATGAGTAGTGAGCACATAACCTGATGACTGGGCAGGTGAGATGTGGAAAATAGGCTTGTGGTAGGATATACTGATATTTGTGGGTTCCCTTAGTCATGGGTATGAGAAGGTTAATTATATCTTTGAAGCCTATTATTCCTGCTCCCTCTTTCCCCCATCCCATACAGACCCCACTGAATCCCTTTCAAGTAAATGAGTATCTGTCTCTTGTTCAGCAGCCGACTTGAGCTCTTCAAGGATCACCTGGGGTATGAGTCAGGAAACAGGGTGCTTTCAAAGGAATGAAGACTCCATATAAGAGGTTGCTTGGAGCTTACCAAGTCATTTCACCTTCAGGGAAGGTTTGTAGAGAGAAGTTCTTTGAAGTTGTCAGCTTGAGCAAACCTTGGAAATCAAAATTGGATAGAGGCTATGATCCCATTTGTGGGTAGACCTTTCACCCAAGATTTGAACTTAGATCTTTCTGCCTCATGTACTGAGCTATTCAATTACCTTATGATCCAGCTAATGCATAGGGGCCTACCTTTGGTTATTTTACCATAAGGAATGATGTCTATTCATTCTAATCTATCTCTTTCCCATTTATATTACATAGCTTTGAGATTCTCATACTTCCACTTCATGATTAATCTTTAGTAATAAGCTGCAGCCCATTTAGACTCAAGACTTTTCCATTTCCATTTAGGTAATTTTGATTCTATTGTACTCTTCCAGGGATCCTTGACATCTCCTAATCTCTAAAACAATCAGAATGGTATTTGAAAATTGGGACAAGGCTGGGCTGAGGCTGACCTTCCCACTGTCCATAAAAAAAAAAAACCCAACAAAAAAACATAGGCAACTGAAAAGGGTAAACATTACAAGGAGTCATTTATCCCTAAATCTTGAAAACAAACTTTTGGTACTTCTAAGTAATTGGTAGCTAAATACAAACTGTCCTAATCTCTTCATAAAAAGATCATCTTGACTTGTCCCTTCTATGAACCTTTTAAAAGAGCACATATTTTATTTAATTAAAATTTGATCACAAAGGCTTTTTCTGTCTGGCCTGCTTCACATTGCTTCAGAGCTTACTTTTCTTAGCAAAATCTTTAGCCTCTGTGGACAAAAACGAGTAATGCTTTGACATCTTCTGTTGCCTCTTTTGTAACAAGGATATGAGCCTGGGTTCTCAGTGACTATGCTAATGGGGCACGGACCTCCTAAGGTTGGAAAGGCCTTATGTTTGGATCCAGTAATATCCTGGGTGTCTGTCATAGGAGGCCAGTCTGTTTAGAGAAACTTAACATCAGTTTAGCATGGCTTCTGAATTTTTGGACATCATTTATCCACAAAGCTAGAGAGGGACTGCTGTCCTATCAAGAGAGTCAACAAAATGATGAAATCAAATAGACCAGAAGTTATTTAATTAGATTGTTTCCAAGAACAACATATTAAAGTCAACTGTTTGACTATTGTGCAGTGTCTGATTGTCCAGGACCAACTTGGAGCTTCTGACATCTTAGAAAAAGACTGGGACAGAGATCTGACCAAAAGTTACTTTTTCCCTCCCTTGGCTTCTTGGTTGATTACCTGGATAATAACTTGGGCAAGTTGTTTCTTTGGTTAGGGTTGAAGTTTCCTATTAAATGAAGAAATGGACTAAGAAACTTTCTGATATAAAAGCACTCAATAATTGATTCCTAAGACCTATTACAGAATTGTTCAGGCAAGTGGTTTCTTGGTTTGCTGTTTTTTCTGACTCATTTTATAGATGAGGAAACTGAGGCAAATAAGGTTGTGACTTTTCCAAAGTCATGCTGCTAGGAAGTGTCTAGGGGTAGATTTGAACTCAGAAAGATGAGTCTTCCTTACTCCAACTCTGACAGTTCAATCCACTGTGCCACCTACCCACCCTTCCTAAAAAGTGCCAAGCTAAGACTATGTTGGATGGATTGAATTCCAACAATAAGGAGACTTATACCTTATGTTGTCTAATAGAGATAGTTTTCTCTGACTTGTCTAAAAATTGGAACTTGGGACATCTAGGTGGCACAGTGGATAGAGCACTGGCCCTGGAGTCAGGAGTACCTGAGTTCAAATCTGGCCTCAGACAATAATAACCTAGCTGTGTGAACTGGGGAAAGTCACTTAACTTCATTGCCTTAAAAAAATAAAACAAAACTAAAAATTGGAACTTAATCTGGGTCTCCTGACTTTCTGGGTAACCATTCTGTTAATTGCTTCATTAAAATATTTATTTTCATTGTGATGCATAGTGAAGTGAACAGAATCAGGAGAACATTGTAGACAGTAACAGCAATATTGAAGTCTAGAGAGAACTGATAAAGTGAATACAAACTGAAGCATGCTATTTTTCACTTTATTTTATTTTTTGCTTTAATTCAATTCTTGTGCAAAATGACTAGCATGGAAATGTTTTACATAATTACACATGCATAACCTATATCTGATTGCTTCTCATCAGTGGGAGAGGAATCGAATTTGTAACTCAAAACTTTAAATAAAAATGTTAAAACTTTGAGGAAAGAAATTATTATCCAGTAGGAAGACTACCACCCCAATGCCTCATATTGATATGGAGGTGGGCTTGGGTTCTTAAGATTACATCAGGAGAACCCTTCCAAGCTGGGCCAGCATTGGATTTGGGTGTGAATGATGGGTTGTTAGTATGTCATCCAGAGACCAGACTAGCAAAGTTTGGAAAAATTTATTGTAAGAACAATGACAAAATTTTAATGACAAGTCAGAAATCTTTACTACTCAGGAATGGGAGAGTAGGTATATCTTAATGGAAGTAGAAGGGAAATGTTCTGTGTTGTTGATGGAGTGAACCCAGATAGATAAAATTATGGTCATAGAAATAATGGCACACACAATTAGAAAAAGATCTTGTTTTTGTTGTTTATTCATTTGTTTCCTACCCTGTTTGGGGTTTTCTTGCAGGAAATGGTTTGCCATTTCCTTCTACAGATGAGAAAACTGAAGCAAACACCCCAGATTTTTTTAAAATTTATTTTTTCCAATCACATGCAAAGATAGTTTTCAATATATATATATATATATATATATATATATATATATATATATATACACATATATATATTTATAAGTTTTTGAGTTCCCCTTATTTTCTACCATCTCCCTTCCTTTCCCCTTCTCATGGCAGCAAGTAGTCTGGTATAGGTTGTACATGTATAAGTGTGTTTAACTTATTTTCATATTAATCAAAGAACTAGAACTAAAGGGGTAAAAAAATGAAAAAAGAAATAAAAATAATAACAATAAATTAAAAAAGTGAACATTGCTTTGCTCTGCATTCAGAGTCCATAGTTTTCCTCTGGATATATATGTCATTTTCCATCAACAGTCTTTTAGGATTGTCTTTGCTCACTGCACTGCTGAGAGAAGCAAAGTCCAACATAGATGATTGTCTCACATTGGTGCTCTTAATTTGAACAGTGTTCGCCTGATTCTGCTCACTTGGTTCATTATCAATTCATACAGACTTTTCCAAGTTTTTCTGAAGTCCACCTGCTCATGAGTTTCTTATAGATCAGTAGTATGCCATCACGTTCATATCTCATAATTTGTTTAGCCACTCCCCATATGATGAACATTCCTCACATTCTAATTCTTTGCCTAAAAAAAGAGTTGTTATGAATATTTTTGTACATGTGGGCCTTTTCCCTTTTTTTATGATCTCTATGATAGTGATTTTGCTGGATCAAAGGGTATATAGTTTTCTTGTCCTCCAAATTGCTCTCCAGAATGATTGGAGCAGTTCACAACTCCACCAATAATGCTTTAGTATCCTGTATCCCCTCCACCACTGATCATTCAGTTTTCCTTTTTGTCATTTTAGCCAGTCTGATAGGAGTGAGGTGGGATGAGGTAAACATTATTAAGTGACTAACTCAGGATCACACAACTAATAAGTATCAGAGGCCAGATTTGAACTCACCGAGATGAGTGGGCCTGACTTCAGGTCTAGGACTCTCTCCACTGCCCTATCTAGCTGCCCATTAATAAAGGATAAGTATTACCTAGAACAGTGTATACCATTAGGAAAAGTGTAGAAGACTGAATATAGTACTCCTATGTAATCATCCTTTGGGTGTTTATCAAATAATCCCCAGAAAAGCCTATTTTCTGTTGTTTTGTTGGCTTTTAAAAATGTAAGGCAAGGAAAATAATTAATTTGGGCACCCAGGTTGGTTGGGTCCCCATTTTATCCATTTTCCCATACATTTGCCATCTACCATTCTTTGAGGCAACACCTATTTATTCCAAAAGTGATTAGTTTTGCCAATAATGAGATGGGGAGAGGGAAGTGATGACTTTTTTTTTTAATCCTACATATTAAGAACCTGTTGAGTAAGGTTGCCATCTTTGAATTTTCCCAATTGTGTATCAGTGAGTGATAGGGAGCTTACTTGAAATGACCTCAACTGTCCTAAAAAAGATCTGTCTATTCTATCAAGGCTCACAAGTGAAGTCATTGAGCAAGTATTAAGCGCTTACTGTATTCATGCTAAGTGTTGGGAATACAAATAGAAAGATGATCAGTACTTACCCTCAAGGAGCTAACATTCTAATAGAAGACAGCACAAAAAAAAGGAATCTAAAAATTTCAGGAGAGAAGACATGGTAGAGAAAGTCTGGAGAGAAGTAGAGATGGAGGGCCTGGGTGTCTGCCTTGAAATGGAGGTTCTGAGAAGAACCAGAGAGACAGAGGAAGCAGCTGCAAAAGTGGAAGTTATTTGCAGTGTAAAAAGTCCAAGGGAATGTTATTTATTTGGCACGGCACTATAAAGTCTATAATAAGGTAGGAATGCAGCCTTCCTGGAAGCCAGGGGTCCTTTAGTTGAGTCAAAGGGATCCTTCTTGTATTAGAATTGATCTAAGAATTACTTCCCAGGGAGTGGACCTTGTCCAGGTACCCTAGGTATGGTTGTACAGAGGTTGTAGGAGAGAGATCCCATAGAGTGAAGAAGTTAGCAAGCAAGGATGGTAAAAGAGAGGCTGATTTAGAATCTTGAGAGTGGGATTTTTTTAAAGGTTTTCTTTTTTTGGGACTCATTTTGAAAAAAAGGGGAATTTTGCTCTGGGCCTCATTCTTCATTCCACATCCTCCCTCCTTCTTCCCAATCCCCATCCCCACACAAATGTAACCAAATAACCAATGTTTTCAAGTGCTCCAGTCAACCACAGATTTTGTGGGGTTTTCTTGGTCAGTTTTCCCAAGAGACCGTTAGGACTTTGTTGGGACCATGGGCTGAGAAGACAGAAAAGGAAATTCCATCTCAGTCATCCTCACAGTAGCCTAGAAGCAGACAGGCCTTCTGGCCAGAAAAAGGCAGTTGCTTTGGGAATTGGATGAATGTGTGAGATTAGAGGTCATCTGAAGTTTGGGAAGCATCTCTGAAAGGGCCTAGTGCAGATAATTTTGGGGAAAAAAGCAGGAGTCCTTCATGGGGGTTGGGATGGAATGCATTTGGTCACTTGGGTTGTTTTTTTTTTCTTTGGAAGATGGGAGGAGATGTTGGTTTTTAGGACTATCCATCTCTTGTGAGGCTTTCATTGTGGTAATGGATGTGAGGTTGCCACAAAAATTATACTTCACACATCAGAGAACCACAGAATATGAGAGTGTGACAAACAGGAACCTCTCTACAAAATTCCTAGGCCATTTAGTGATCTAGTATTGGGGAAACCAACTACATCATGCCAAGTTGCTCTGCCATTTATCATTTTGTGGGAATTTATTAAGTCTATAATAAGTATGAAACCATTGTCCTAAGCACCAGGTCCTTCTCTGTGTATAGAATTCTATGTAAACTGAAGGAACAAGACATAATTCTAAGACAATAAAAACAAAAATTCTTTTTTAAAATAATTTTCCCTCAGTTACATGTCAAGACAATTTTTAGCATTCATTTTTACAAGATTTTGAGTTCTAAATTTTCTCCTTCCTTCCCTCCCCTCTTTCTAAAATGGTAGGTAGTTTCATATGGGTTATACATATATTAGTATTTAAACCATATTTCCATATTAATAATAATTGTGAGAGAAGAAACAGATTGAAAGAAAAAAACATGAAAAAATAAAGTCTGGGAAAAATTAGACCTTTATTAGAGATATTTGCTATTTCTACTAATATTGGTTGCATTGGTTTTGTTTGTTCAAAAGCTTTTTAGTGATGATAATGGGCATCCTTTACAACCCTGATCTTATTGGATAGGCTACTAGCTTATCAGCATTATAGATAATGCTTGCTAGTGGTTTTAGATAGGTACTGCTTATCATTTTAAGGAATGATCCCTTTATTCCTATGCTCTCTAGTGTTTCTAATATGAATGGGTGCTGTATTTTGTCACAAACTTTTTCAGATTCTATTGAGATAATCATATGATTTCTGTTTGTTATGTTATTGATATATGGTCAGTGATGTTGATAGTTTTCCTAATATGAACCACTTTGAATTCCTGAGATAAATCCCATATGGTCATAGTGTATAAATATATTGCTGTAATTACTTTGCTAGTATTTTGATCAACATTTTTTCATCAATATTGATTAGGGAAATTAGTCCATAGTTTTTTTTCTGTTTTTAACTCTTCCTGGTTTAATTACCAGCACTATATTTTGTCATAAAAGCAATTTAGTGTGGGACTCCTTTGCTTAGTTTTCTAATTAGCTTGTATAGTATTGGAATTGTTTTCTAAATGATGGATAGAATTCATCTGACCCTGGGAATTTTTTTCTTGCAGTTAGTTCATTAATGACTTCTTTTTTCTAAGGTTATGCTATCCTATTTCTTGATCTGTTCATCTAGGTAATATATATTTGTAATAATCATAGATTTCATTCAAATTGTCAGATATATTAGCTTATACTTGGGCAAAATTTTCTTGATAATTGCTTTAATTTTTTCATTGATGTTTTCCCCCTTTTCAGTTTTGATACTGGATAGTTGATTTTCTTTTTTTCTAAATCAAATTAACAAGTGACTGTTATCTTTAAAAAAATTCTAAAACAAAATAAAACTAAGCACATTAGTGAGATACAAAGTGCCATTGGTAAAAGGAAAAAAGATTATTTTTATTTCTCAGGATCTAGGAAGGCTTCTCTTAAGACAGGGGTTCTAAACCAAAGGTCTGTACTCTTATTTAAAAAAAGTTGATTTGTGTATGATTTTTTTTACAAAACCATATATTTTATTTGTAAAAACCATGCATTTAAAAATGTGATTTTTGAGAAGAGGTTCATGGTTTTCATTAGACTACCTTAGGAAAGGAAATTGAATTGTTCATGAACAGCCCCCCTTCCTTATAAAGTGAATTTGGAAATGATTTTTTTTAAAAGTAAATCTAGGGGCAACTAAGTGGCACAGTGGATAGAGCACTGGCCCTGGAGGCAGGAGGACCAGAGTTCAAATCTGGCCTCAGACACTTAATAATTACCTAGCTGTGTAAGTAAATCCAGGATTCAGCCTGAAAAAAGAGAGGGCTTTCTACTATTTTGTGTGGTTATATTACCCAGTACCTATCTCTGTGCTTCTTACATAATGAACATTTAATAAATAGTTGCTTCTTAGAGAAAAGCATAATGAATAAAAGTTAGAGGATGGGAGATCACAGAATATCTCAGACAAATAGGCCCAAATTATTTCTAATTTGACCAGAACATAGTCTGTGGAGAAGGCAATAATGTGAGTTAAGAATGCAAAGTGTTGTGGAAGAGTCATACTGTTGAGAAAATTAAAAAATAGCCATAGTTTCTCTGATATCCATGTGTTTTAAAATTTGCAATCATTTATAAATATTATCTTGCCCCTAAACCAACCCTGGGAAGTGGGTGGTAGTATGATCTCTGTTTTTCAGAGGAGGAAACTGAGTCTGGATGTTATTGGGTGGGCAATGGGTAACACTTGAAGGTTTTTTAGTAAGACAATTACCTGGAGCTTCAGATCCTCTTACTTTTGAATACTTCTAGGATTTATGATTTCATCTGAATGAGTAAAATTTTCTTCACCAACCTTGATCAAGCTTTCCTAAACAGTTTTTGAGATGGTATGGCTCCAACCTTCTAGGTGGCCCTAAGCTGTTATGCTCCTTAACAGGACTGGCACTAGTGTGTCCCATCCTCAAAGCTGGTTCCAGGTTGGTAACCTTTCCAAGACTACTTGTATTCCATTGGTATTACCTTTGAGAACCTAAGTCAGTTGCCTTCAGTGATTGAGGCAAAAAAAAAATAGGTCTTGAAAATTGCTCTAATTTTTTATTTTGGGTATGGGAGAGTATTGCTGCTTCTCATCCTGTGACATTTTTGTTTGTGTTTTTGAATGTCTTTCATAGGAGATACACTTAACACACCAGAAGCCTTCTTTTGTGGCTTTGAATATTCCTAAGAGGGCAAGCACAGAGCAGATTAGCATTTATTTAATGCTTTAAAGTTTTCAAAGCACGTTACAAATATTGATCCTCACAACAGCCCTGGGATCTTAGGTACTGCTATCATCCCCATTTTACAGAGGAGGAGACTGAGGCAGACAGACACTTACTCAGGGTTATGTACCTATTAACAATCTGAATTAGGATTTGGAATCAGGCCATATTGACTTCCAAATAAGGTCTCGAACAACATCCTGATTCATGTCCAGATATTGACCTAGCTATCTTTCATGATGTCCTTCTGAGATGTAACATGAGGAATGTTATCATAGCCATCCATGATGTAAAGGAGAGAATATGGGGCAGGGGACCGTCAGCAATGAGGATAAAACATGATTTGATTCAGTTCCTCAAATCTTTATTGAACACCAACAGAGTAAGACATTTTGCTTGGGAAACAAGAAAAAAACAAACCCTCAGAGAGCATGTGGTTGATAAATTGGCTGAATATTTATTACTGGTTGAATATCTTACTGCAGAGAAGCAGTATGGTGTCATGGGCCCAGGAAGACCTCCATTCGAATCCTGAGCCACCTTCCTCCTTTAGAAAAACCAAAAACAACTTATTAGTGACAATTGACTGGTCACTCGAACCCCACCTCTAACCTTTCTTTAAAACAAGGACATTTCAAATTCCTACCCCAGGACATTCCTTACTCTTAGAATGCACTTAATATTTAATTTAATTGGGTTAAAACCAGAAGGGAACTTAATGATCAACTAGTACAGGTGTGTCCAACTTGGGGCATAGGAGCATAACTCATTCACACTTCCTCTGGTTGCATTTGTTGTGATGCTCATTGGTGGTATGGGTTGCACTGAATTGATGAATGGGCCCTTGATGGATTGCTTTTTGTTGGGTGATGCAGCCCAGAAGAGTTAAAAATTGGGCACCTCTGATATAATCTGTCACCCCCATTGTAAAGGTAAAGAGACTAAGCCACTTTGCTTCTTCTTCCAAAGACTTGGACCATGCATGCCCTCGAGAGTTAACAGTCTCCTTCTGTTTGACTTTCTGTTCTATTTTTGGATAGAGATATACACATCTGCAAGAGGGAGGGTTCTGGGAAGTCAGGAGACAATGAAGACTATCATGGTCCAACACTGGGACATTGTGCTAGTCTCTGGCTCAGAACCATGATGAGGGGATGCTGGGCCTAGCCTAGAAATCTATAGTGTGAGTTGGATGACTGGTCCAGTCAAGCCAGGATCCTTTTAAGTGGCCTCCATTTTATTCTGCATATCTTTTCTTTCTTTTTTTTTTTAGATTTATTTAAGGCCTTGGGGTTGAGTGACTTGCCCAAGGTCACACAGATTGGCAATTATTGTCTGAGGCCAGATTTGAGCTCAGGTCCTCTTGTCTCCAGGGCTGGTGCACTATCCATACTATGTTGTTTGCATGTTGCCTCCACTTTAAGAATGTAAGCTCCTTGAGGGCAGGGACCCTGTTTTGGCCAGTCTTTGTATTCTCATGCTCAGTACTTATCTTAAACAATAAGTGCCTAATAAAAACTGGTTATTGGTGGTAGTGATGATGATGATGATGATGATGATGATCCTGTCTGCAAGGCAGTATATGATATGGTGAGAAGAACAATGGATTAATTTGACAAGAATCCTGGTACAGTGAAGAGTGTTGGATTTGGAATCAAAGGACTTAGACTCACTTTCTATTCATGCAGTGCTCTACCTTTGGGACTTTGAATGAATCATTCAGTAAGCATTTTTTATGCACCTACTGTCTGCCAGGTCTTGTGTTGGCTAATGACATTTATAGATTAAAAAAAGAAAATCTTTGTCTTCAGAGAGCTCACATTCTACCAGGGGAAGCAACATATACAGATAATAGTATATCAAATACAGACTATTCTCACTTTATATAAATAGATCATTCCTCAGACCTGGATGGTGGGAGATACACATGGGTGGTGGGTGGAGATCTCCTTACTCTCTGCAAAGTCCCCTGGTCTGCAGACTCTTGGGGAGTCTGTTCTCCTTGCATTTGAAGGGATTTTGGGGGGGTGGTTGTTTTTTTTTTTTGTTCCTGGAATTTTTAAAAGACTTTTGGGCTGTGGTGGGAAGGGGGCAGCAGTGGTGGGGGGAGTCTGCAGAGCTCCAACCTGAGAAGCAGGAGCAGAGGAAATACTATATAGGAAAGTTAATATAACCCCCCCCCCTTGGAATGTGAATTTCTTCCAGAATTCTTTGTAAAATGTGAATTTATATAAATTGAGAACTACCTATAAACATAAAGAAATTGGGTTTGGAAGAAGGCAAAGACTTCATGTGTGAGAAGAGGTGACAAAGAAGTAAATTCATCTTTCTGGACCTGTGTCCTAGTCTGTAAAATGAGGAGGCTTGATTGGATCACCCTAGGATATTTTCCAATTCTACATGTATAATCTTAAGATTATAGTAAAACTGGAAAGTGCTGAGATAAACCCTTGACCTGGTCATGTTTGGTATCTGGAGAATGACTCTATAGAGTGTGGTAAATTTTTTTTTTAGATGCTGAATGGATCACATTTGTTGCTCTTTTGCACACGGTAAGAGAAAGCTGCTAATAAATAAATAAATAATTCTCCTTCATTCCTTCTGATGACTTGACTTTAGCTGTAGTGTAAATGAAGAATTACAGAGGTAATTCTTAGGGCTCAGCCAGTCTGGAGATAGGATTGCCAGCAGCCAAAGCTCTGGTCCAGGAATAACTAGAGACATGGGAGTTCTTTGTGAAAAGTATTTTCTATATTCTTCTTTCCACAGGAGCAGGACATTGAGACTTTGCATGGTTCAGTTCACGTCACCGTATGTGGAACCCCAAAAGGGAACCGTCCTGTCATCCTCACATATCATGACATTGGCATGAACCGTAAGTTGCCTCCCAAATCTCTTGGGGATCAAGGAAAAATGTTAACCTACTTGAGAGTTATAGTCCCAAGCTACAGAAGGGATGGACTCCTTGTAGGCTGCCCTACCAAGATGCTGTATTAAGGGGGAACCATTTGAATTAAAACTCATAGTTTAAAAAATAGATTGTTGAAAACTACCGTTGCACTGGTTGGAAAAATAAATAATCAAAAAAAAAGAGTTCTAGCTTAGGCTACTTGCTACTTGTGTCCCTTTGGGTGAGGCACTTAACTTTGGGTCTTCATTTTCTCATTTATTGGAGTGGACTAACTATCGCTTATGGTTATTCTGATTCTAAACCTTATGACCCTTTTGAGTGTGTGTTCTTCTCTGGCCACCAAGGAAGGCTGATAAACTAAAGAGGATCCAGAGGAAGAGGCAGTTAGGTGGGTCAATGGATAGTGTGCTGGACTCTAGGGTCAGGAAAATCTGAGTTCAAAAATCCAACCTCACTCATTAGATGTGTGATCCTGGGAAAGTTACTTAACCCTGCTTGCCTCAGTTTCCTCATCTGTAAAATGAGCTGGAGGAAATATCAAACTGCTCCAACAACTACCATGAAAGCACAAATTGGGATCATGAAGGGTTGGGCATAAAATGACTGAAAAATAACACAGAGCAACCATCTCATCATTTCATCAACAAAAAATCCAGAGGAGGGCAATGAGAACAGACTGGTGATCCTGTCATGGGGATCACTAGAAGAAACTGAGATTATTTAGTGTGGGGAAGAGGAGATCGACTAAGCATAGACAGCTGTTTTTCAGTTTCTTAAAGGGCTGTTTTGAGAAAGAGAGATTCAACCTTGTTGCTCTTGGCAGCAGTGGATTCAGAGAGGCAGGTTTTGACTTGATACCAAGACCAACATTCTTCTAACTGGTGCTGGTCACAAATGGGCTGCTTCAGAGGGTGTGGGTTTCCCCTCCTGAAGGTCTTCCAAGTAGGTGCTGTGTGACCCTTGCTTAGGGGTCTGGTCCAGGGGTTTTATGTTCCTATGGGGATGGAGGAGATGACCTCTAAGGTCCTTCCAACTGAGATTCTGTGATTCTGGGAATCCATGGACTCTCACTCCCCAGTAAGGAGAGACTATAAGAGGAAGTCCCACTTCTAAATCTGATCTTCTTAGAATAGCAGTCCTCCAGATGGCGTGGCTTAGAGTTCCCGGTATTGTGTATTGAATTGTCTGCTTCCTACTGTATGGGAGTACAGTAAGCTCTCTGTCTTTTGCTGGGATTCAAATGCAGTTCTATAGATATATTATTAATAATAAGATAATAACCAACACAATCATCCTATTGGGGCAGTATCACTATCCCTGTTTAAGAAATGAGAAAATGAAGTCAAAAGAAAATTTATATTTAAGTGACTTCTTAGGTCATAAAGCAAGCCTGATTCAGAGCTGGGATGATGAATTGAAACTAGGATTATTGTTCAATCATTTCAGTCGTGTCTGACTCTTTGTGGCCACATTTGGGGTTTTCTTGGCAAAGATATTGGAGTGGTTTGCTATTTCTTTCTCCAGAACATTTTACAGGTGAGGAAACTGAGGCAAATAGGATGAAGTGACTTGCCTAGGGTCACACAGCTAGTAAACGTCTGAGATCACTTTGGAAGATGAGTCTTCATGACTCCAAGCTTCAAACTCTCTTCCACTATGCCATCTTGCTGTCCCCATATATAGCATATCATACTTTATAAGACTTAACCCTTAAGGAGCTTTTAGTCTAATAAGTGAGAGAAGACTCATCTATACAAGTAATTGATATTAAAGGGGAATCCAATAAGCATCAAGGGAAATTAGAAGGCAGGGATAGACAGGGGGTTCTTGACCCTTTTTATGCCATAGAATGTGGTCTGATAAAGCTTAACACACCTCTGTCCCCATTAAAAAGTAACACTTAAAATAAGTGCAGAATTTCAGTTGGATTTAGTAAAACTAAACTGATTGTTTTCCCATCCAAGTTCACAGATGCTGTGAAACGTTTTGCTATAGACCTTTTGGGGCTGGTTTAGGGTGGTCCCTTGGGCTAGGGATTCAGAGATGGCTTCATGGCACAACTGACAATTTGAAATGGATTTTACAGGATTGCTTATCTATTGTTTTTTTTTTTTTTGCAAGGCAATGGGGTTAAGTAGCTTGCCCAAGGCCACACAGCTAGGTAATTATA
Organism: Macrotis lagotis; assembly: GCF_037893015.1. NCBI lineage: Eukaryota > Metazoa > Chordata > Mammalia > Peramelemorphia > Peramelidae > Macrotis > Macrotis lagotis. The sequence goes on along the minus strand of NC_133666.1, from coordinate 600,113,409 downwards.
AAGTGTCTGAGGTCAGATTTGAACTCAGGTACTCCTGGCTCCAGGGCCGGTACTCTATACACTGCGCTACCTAGCTGCCCCGATTGGTTATCTTTTAAAAGGCAGAGATGATGGGAGTGGTGGGAAGGGGAGAAGTCATGGTGGCAGGAGAGGTTTGGTTGGGAAATAGTGTAAGAAAGGTAGTATGACAAGTGTTAGAAAGGTAATTTAGAGCCATGGTGTGAAAGCCCTGATTGCCAGACTAGAGAGCATGGCATGCACCCTAATTTGATGGGCCATAAAAAGACAAATATTCTCTATATTGAAATTTTATTTAATTTTTTCAAATATATGCAAAGTTAGTTTTCAACATTCATCCATTTGCAAGTTTGAGTTCTTTTTTCTACCACTATCCCTTCCCTTCCCCTCTCTTTGACAGCAAACAAACCTGGTAAAAGTTGTACATGTACAATCATGTTTGACATAATTCTGTATTAGTCTAATATTCTCATTTGATAATTAGTTTTATCTATGAGGTCACTTCCGTTTTTTAAAAATTTTATTTATTTAAGGTAATGGGGTTAAGTGACTTGCTCAAGGTCATACAGCTAGGTAATTGTTAAGTGTCTGAGGCTGGATTTGAACTCAGTCCTCCTGACTCCAGGGCCATGATCTATCCACTATGCCACCTAGCTGCCCCCATATGAGGGGGCTTCTTAAATCAGTTCAGCTACGACCCTTATAAGCTTTAGTGTGGTGGAGGAACCAAAACCCCTCATTCTCTGACTGTTCATTCTAATGAGTGAGCTTTTCCTCATCTAGGCTGATTCCTCCAAACATAGAAGCACAGTCTGTGGTTGGGACCCTTTTCAAAACCTTTCCATCTCTTTGTTTGCTCCTCTCTAACATGCCTTTTTAAATGATTCATTGCCATCTTGCCTGGAGGAGTCAGGAGACATCTATAGAGACCTTGAGTAGGAAGAGGGTTAACTTTATCCTAGGATGTTAGCAGAGAGGCAGGACTGAGAGGGACCTGGGAGGTAATTGGGTCAGCCCCCTCAGATGAAGAAACTGAGGCCTTGGGTGGTGGTAAAGGTCAGGTGTGTGGTTGACATTAGAAGTGATAGTTAGACTCAGGACCTGAGAGCCAGCACCCTTTGCAATGAGAGCCTTGAACTTCCCCACTATAGGGCGCATTACAATGAGTGTCTAAGGACAGTGGTCCTTTGTATAAGTGACAGAAGTGGAATTTGAACCTTGTTTCCAAATCTTATGTTCTGACTGTACTCTGTTGCATGGTGAGCTCAAAGACAGGGAAACACAGGGACCTGACCTTCTGGTATGAAGCATCTAAACGAGGCAGTAGATCAAACACTAGATTTGGGGGACCTGACTCTGAATCCCATTTCAGATACTAGCTGTGTGACCCTAGACTAGTCACTTAAAACTTTTCTCAGCTTCAATCTCCTATAAAATAGTATCTATTTTCCAGGGTTATTGTGAGGATTAAATGAGATAGACTTTGTTTATACATAGTGTGAGTGTATACATGTATGTGAACAAAGAGAGACATTATTATTATTTATTAAATTTTTTTGGAAGGCAAGGGGGTTAAAGTGATTTGCCCAAGGTCACACAGATAGCAACAAATATTGGAGGCCAGATTTGAACTCAGGTCCTCCTGACTCCAGGGCTGATGCTCTATAATTATTATTATTATCATTTGCTGTTATATATATCTGAGTAGTGCATTTTTGAAGGTGATTAAGCATTGACCCTGAGGGCAGACCTAGGACTAGTGGAAGCTATAGGAGGTTTGGACTTAATCCAAGGAAGTGTTTCCTAAAAATTGGAGCTGTCCAGCATTTGAATGGGTTGTTTTCCAGATAGAGGCATTCGAAGAATATATAAAAATAGCAATCACTACTATGTTCGAGGAGGACCTGCACAGTCAGGGATTCATACTTCTTCGGGTAGAGGGGCTGGGTCAGATGATTTCCAAGCTTCAAATCCATGATTCAGTGATTGTAGGTGGAGAAAAGTTTGTATCCTAGACTCCTCCTGCTTGGTGTGAGTAAGAAGAGAAGCAGCCCTTGGATCAGATCACATAAAATTAATTTATCTCCCCCCCAATCCCTTTCCTTTCTACAGACAAAACCTGCTACAATCCTCTCTTCAATTCAGAGGATATGCAGGAGATCACCCAGCATTTTGCCGTCTGCCATGTGGATGCTCCTGGTCAGCAGGATGGAGCAGCATCCTTTCCTGTGGGGTAAGCATTTGAAGGATGGATGTCCTTTATCTTTAGCTAATGTTAGAGTTTTGGGAGAATGGTCTGATGAGGATGGGGATCTTATAGAATCTTGAGTCATAAATTTATATCTTAGAAAGGACATCAGTAGACATCTGACCCTCCAGTTCACACATTCCCTCTGCCCTCCACTTGCCTAATGGGGAAAATGATGCAAGACTAATGAAGGAACCTGGTCAAAGTGACTCATGAATGAAGAGGTCCTTTCTTATGCACTGTGTTAGACAGGACAAAGACACAAGAGAGAAATAAAAGAAACTTGTCTGAAGATGTGAGGAAAGGAGGACAGATGGAAGGAGAGTGAATGTCTGCAAGTCCTCTTTGGGTTAGCTTTTCATTTGGGCCATCTTGATGGTACAGTGGATAGAGAGCTGGAGTCAGAAAGATGTGTGGCCTCAGACATTTGTTAACTGTATGACCCTGGGTATATCACTGCCTTGTTTTTTTTTTCATAAAATGTGAATAATAATAATAGCTTTCTTAACCTCCAGGGTTGCTAGGAAGATCAAGTTAATAATTGCATAGAACTTCACACAGTACCTTTACATAAAAGGCACTATATTATAAATATTATCCATTATTTCCATAATTTGTAAAATGCAAGAGGTAGCTTTTATAAGTTTAGATTGGAGGAGTCCTTGAAGTTCATCTTTCCTTTTCCCCATGGATACTTGGAAAAAAACTGAGACTCAAATAGAGCAGTGACTTGTCCAAGATACAAAATTTGTTGATAATGAGTTGGAACTGCTTTTCTAGTAAGGAAAAGTGACTATTTTACAGCTATTTCTCAGGTTTCAGTTCCAGCAGTTGGTGATTGTGTGAAATGTGGGTTGGATCAGGAGGATGTGGTAAGAAAGGATCCTGGCAGCTGCTCTAAGCCAGGGGTCTCGTTTTAACATAATTTATTGACTACTGTACCTGTCCCCTAGACCGTTCCCCTCAAGAAGTCATCTTAAAGATTCCTGAAGTCCCTTCTACCTTAGGTCCTCCACAACTTGGGACTTTTCCTATTTTTATTTTTCTATTTCCCTGAGATTTCTTTTGCCTTTTGAATATATTTTGTACTTCCTGATCTGTTGTCTTATCTTCTTCTGGAATAGAATATAAGCTTCTGGAGGGCCAGGACTGTATCTCAACCTAGGACCTTAATGCTTAGTGAAAGCTCTTTGAATTTGAATGAGGAAATTAAAGCCCAAAGAAGGAAGGTGACTTACCTAATGCCAACTTCCTGACCCTTTCAGTAGAATGAGATTCTTTTCAGTGGAAACACTGAATGGGCCATGCCTGTGTGTTTAATTATTATTAGAGTCCTTGGGACTTAAAACAACATGATCTTTCTCCATTACAGTATTGTATTACCCTTTCAATTTTTTAGGCAAATGGAAAATGTACTTGGGGGATTTGCATTGTTGGAGGCTGTGCCCACTTTTGGAGGGCAACTCTTTTCTTAGCCCCCTTCTGATTATATATGATCAAATAATGAGACAGTGCTGGGGTGGAGAGGAGCAGATAAGTGCCTAAGAGATTTAGAATGAGTTTGTGATATTATTAGAAATGGACATAAATAGATGGACCCACACTGGCCAAGTAATTGAAATGAAAAGCCTATTGACTTGGTGAATTATCAACCAGTTAAAGAAATGAGTGGTCACTAAATTTGCCTTAGGGAGATTAGAACCACCTTGGACAGTGGGTTAGGGAGATTAGAACCACCTTGGACAGTGGGTTTGACTTAAAAAGCCTTTTAATGAAAATTTGGGGGCTATACTCTACTGTTTCATGGAATTCAGGCATTCATTTCCTTGGCCTACTCATTTATCTATCTATCCATCTATCTATCTGTCTATCTATTTGTCTGTTTATTTATTTATTTTTTAGATTTTTCAAGGCAATGGGGTTAAGTGGCTTGTCCAAGGCCACACGGCTAGGTAATTATTAAGTGTCTGAGGTCAGATTTGAACTCAGGTACTCCTGACTCCAAGGCCAGTGCTCTATCCACTGTGCCATCTAGCTGCCCTACTTGGACTACTTTAAAGAACACATTTTTTATTTTTTTCATGGTCTGAGGTCCAGGAATATTGAGACCTGACTTCATTTCTTGGATAAATCATTTATCTTCATCTGTATGAGATAATAAGTATGTGTGTGTGTGTGTGTGTGTGTGTGTGTGTGTGTGTGTGTGTGTAATATACCTAAGTATATCATATAAGAATATATGAGACAGAAGAATTTGGTTTCAATCTCAGTACATCTATGTACTGACTGTAATAGTGGAGCAGATCAACTTGACTTGTATGGTCTCTAGTTATATCTAGCTAGAAAATGGGGGTGACACTATTTGCACTGCCTATCAAGGTTATGACAGCCGGGTGACACAGTGGATAGAGTGCTGGGACTGAAATCAGGAAGACTCATCTTCCTGAGTTCAAATGTGCCTTCAGAGACTTAATTGTGTGACTCTTCAGTCAAGTCAATTAACTTCCATTTATCTTAGTTTTCTCATCTCTAATAAACTGCAGAAGGAAATGGCAAACCACTCCAAGTGTCTTTGCCAAGAAAACCCCAAAGGGGTTCATGAAGAGTCAGACATGACTGAAACAATTGAACAACAACAAAGGAACAAATTTAATCCCTCTTACCAAATGAGGGTATTTAAAATATTAAGATATAGTTTAATTCCCTTAATTCTTTCAACTGATAATTCTATGTTGTTCTAAATTGATTCATTTTTCTGTCCTGCCAAAACATAGTAAGTACCCAAGACCAATATCCATGACCAAGGTGACTAAACAAGACTATCCTCTCCCTTTCTTTAGACCAGTGGTTCTTCAAATGTGAACTTTGGATCCCTGGGAATTTATGAAAGTCTTTCAGAAGGTCAACACTTATCATGATAATACTAAGAGATTTTGATTTCTAACATCATTTAGAACGTCTTTGGAGGGGTCCTCAATTTTTAAGTGTGTAAATGCAACCCAAGAGCAAAAAATTTGAGAACTACTCTTCTAGGGATTCAACAGCCAAAGATGATCTTTTTGATAGTCACATCATCCTGGTGACTTGAATGAAATGTCATATAATAAAAACCCTCATTTCCATCCTATCCAAAAAACTCTTATCTAGCTTTGTTTCTATTCTGCCATCATACTTAGATAATTGATTTTTTTGAACCCATGTGCAAATCTTCACAGGAATTCCTACTAAATTTCCTCTCATCTTCAGCCTCTTGTTTTTATCTTGTTGAGGACTTGAGGAAATACTTAATTTTCACTGGATACTATGTGAGTATAGTGATGGCTCCATCTCCAAGTCTAGGAAGAAAGCTCCTTTTCACAAAGTGATTATCCATAATAACTTTTATTTACCTTGTGGTTTATAGCAGCACCTCTCAGAGCTAGGTAGTGTAAACATTATTCTGTTGTTCAGAACAAGAAACTTGAGGCTAGTGAAGTGAGGTAACTTTTGTCAAATAGTTTGGAAGTGGGAGAAGAATCAGAGTTGGGATTTGAACCTTATACTCTCAGACCATCATGTCCTAGAGCTAGTGAAAGACAGACCAAATCACCTACAGAATGGAGAACGGCCATTTCTCACAAATGGAGAAAGTTTCCATTTATTTTAGGGTTAGGTTTAAAGGGGAAGAAGGTTGCATTAGGACTAGTATTTGCATGTTTTTGCATGTGTGTTTGTGTGTGTGTATGTATGTGTGTGTGTGTATGTGTATGTATGTGTATGAGACAACCTCCTATTTAAGAGGCTGCAGTCTGCTGGAAGGTTCCAGGCTGCTTCTAGTTGTGGTTTGTTTAGGAAGGAAGGGAGTAAGGGAACAGACAGCCAACTATTTGCAAGGCATTATGCCAACTAAGCAAGCACTTTATAAATATTATCTCACTTGTTTCTTACAGCAGCCCTGTGAAATAGTAGTAATAATATTTCTTTTATACAGTTCAGGAAACTGAAGTAGATAGACATTAGGGAAGGAAACTATTAAGCACCAACTGTTTTCCAGACATGCTAAGTAAGCACTTTATTATAACTATTATTTCATTTGATTCTCCTAACAATCTTATGAGATAGTAGTAATATCTGCTTTTTACAGAAACTTAGGCAAATAGAAATTAAGGAGGGAGATATTAAGTACCAACTGTTTGTCATACATTATGCTAAGTAAGCACTTTATGCCCATTATTTCACTTGGTTCTTAGAATGGTCCTGTGAGATTAGTAGTAACATTTCCATTTTATACTTGAGGAAACTGAGGCATATGATATAGAGGGAGAGAAGAAACAAACATTAATTGCCAATTATTTGCCAAGTATAATACTAACCGAGCATTTCATAAATATCTTATTTGATCCTCACAACAACCCTATGAATATTACTAATATTATTCTTATTTTACAGTTGAGGAAACTGAGGCAGATAAGTGACTTGCCCAGATTCAATAGTATCTGAAGTCAGATTTGACCTTTCCAACTCCTAGCCCTGTGATCTATCCACTGTGCCAACCAGATGCTGACTTCAAGAGTCTCAAGAATGATCATCCAAACCTCTGCTTTTTAAAACCTCCAGGAAGGAGGTCTCTGATGCTGAAGGCTGGCTTACTGTACTGTACTGAGTCCTCCTGTTATTTAGGTTTTTCCTTTCTATTAGGCTAAAATTTACCTCTCTGCAGCTTCATACTAATTCTGCCTACCATGGCCAAATACAAAAAGACTACTCCCTCTTCAAATATGTGAAAAAACTGCCAGCTCCTTTAACTATTTCTTGGATGCTTGGTCTTCTGGCTTCTCATCATCCTAGTTTCCCAGCTCTGAATGTGTTCCATTTTTGTCAGTGTTCTTTTGAAAATATGGTGCCCTAAGCAAACATCACCACCACTATCCATCATCATCATCATCATAGCTAACTAGGCCTTGTATTCTGGACCCATATGGTCGAGGTCCTTGCTAACTCTACCTCTAGCTTGCTAGGAAAGGCTTCAATTTCTTATTTCCTGCTCTGCTACAAAGAGAAAGATCAGCAACACAGACTTTGGTATAGAGGGGACCAGAGAAAGCATCCAGAATAACCTGCTTATTTTACAGATAAGAAACTGAGTCGAATTAGGGTTAATGTGACTTGCTCTGGGAGACTGAACATTTGTTAGATGACACTAACTCTTACTTTCCATAGGTACATGTATCCTTCTATGGATCAACTGGCTGAAATGATTCCTGGAATTCTCCACCAGTTTGGGTAAGAAAATCAAATGTATTAGTTCTTGTCTTTTTAAAGGGTGTCTCTTTTTTGGCTAAATGCACATGAAAGTAGAGCTAGGATTTGGTCTGTTTGAAGAACTGGTGTGCATATGTGTGTTTGTAAGACTTTTTGAAAAGTGTACCTCTTTAGTTTCATGTGCAGTAATCTTTATTGTACTATGTTTTGGAAATGCTTGGTTTATTCCATAAATTAAAAAGGACTGGCAAATGCTACCACAAAAAAAAGTTGTTTCCTTATATTTCAGTCACCTTAATTTTCTTCCATCGTGTCCAATCATGGGGAGTGTAGGATAGTTTGTAGATGGTAGGAGGTGTTTAATCAATAAACCAAAATTAAGATTTAGCTTCTGAAATGTTCACCACTGAGACATACCAGGGTAGCAGAGATAGAAGGGGAAGTGGGCAGAGGAGCCTAGTGTAGAAGAGATGGCATTTATTGAAAATCTGACTATAGAGATTTAAGACCCAGAATGGAAGGAAATTGGGATGTTATTACAGGACTGATAAGTGTGGAAGAACACGGAGGGCTTAAAGGGCAGCAGCTAGTAGGGTAGCCTCCCTTACTTCCATCCTTCACCTTGGATCCATCAGCGTCTTGCCTTTTGAGTAGATCCCTTACCTCCAACCTTCACCCTTTTGAGTAGAAATGGTCCCTTGATGTTTGTCTCCTCCTTTCATCCATTTGCCTGTCTCCAGACCTTCCAGATCATAGGGCCATGTTCCTTTTACCCACTGACAATAGCCATCAAGTGCTTCCTGAGCAGGAAGATGCTGTGTTGTAATAGTCATTCCAGGAAATGTCACAGAATCTACTTTCAGATACTCGGGAGGCAGGGAAGGAAGGGCGGGCTTGGAACCATAGCAGTGGAGAGGTCATGGTCTCTTGTCTAGTTACAAAGCAGTGATTTGTTTTGGGGAGAGGAGAGTGTTTTGCTACTTTGATAGCACACTATTGTGACTGTTGAGCTAACTGTCAACTCAAAATAAATCTGACCTCATCAGAAGGGGGCAGGTAACTAGAGCAGAAACTGGGCTTTTGTTATTTGTGGGTTTTTCAGTCTCATTTAACAGGAGGTCCTCTTGCTCTCTTTGGGGGGCCCTTCTTTTCTTCCTACAGACTGAAAAGCGTGATTGGAATGGGAACCGGAGCTGGTGCCTACATCCTGACTCGATTTGCTGTAAGTCTCCTAGCCTCTCTGAAACATTTGAGCTCATTTCAGTAGACACAAGACTCCAACCAGATAGACCGTTATCCTGTCATGCCCCACTTCCAGTGGGTGGTTGGGGGTGGCTTTTTTCTGTAACAAATGGATCTTGTTTAAAGATGAAATACATCCATAAAGGGAAACACATTCCTCTTGGCATTGGCAAGCAAGGTAGCTGCATTTTCTGCTCAATTTCCAGAATTTTTTAAAAAGAATCTAAGTCTAATAAGTCTCAACTTGAGCTAAATGACCCTTTTGTATGAATTGGGAATGCAGGCTGAAGTAGAGAAGATGAAAGAGAAGATCCTGTATCTAGGACCTCTCCTGAGGATTTGGTGGATAGAGTGCCAATCCTGAGTGTCTTCCCAAGTTCAAATCCAGTCTCAGATACTAGTTGTTTGACCTTGGGCGAATCATGTTCACCCTGTTTGCCTCAGTTTCCTAATCCATAAAATGAACTGGAGAAGGAAATGGAAAACCCTCCAGTATCTTTGCCAAGAATACCCCAAATAAGGTCATGAAGAATAGAACACAACTGAAAAGCCCTAAACCACAATAATAGAACCTCTCCCTTGCAGTCCTAGTTGCTCAAGAACAGTAATAGGAGGAACCTGCCAAGTGTCCATATGAAGCTTCCCTAACAGTTCCTTAAAGCCTGCAAAAGCTGACTAGCTGTGTTGGAATGAGGGTTGCTTTTGGTATGGGTTGGTTCAGATGGCCACTGAAATCGTCCTCCAACTTCCACCTATAGTGAGGAGAAAATAATGCCTACTCTTGGGTCCATATACCAGCTCTGACACTTGGTAGCTTATGGTAAATTGGATCATTGACTTTATAACTAGAAGGAGCATCAGAGATGATCTATCCAGATTTTTCAGATGAGGAAATAGTCCCTGAGAGGTAACTTCAAGGTCACACAAGTAATTATTAGCTAGCAAAGCAAGGATTTGAATAAGGTCCTTGACCCTCTTTTAGCTTCCAGTGATCCTTCCCAGCTGCAATTTGATATTTCTACTTGCCTGTTATATCTATCTCTATCTCTTTCCATAGAGAGAGTTATATCTGTATATCTATAATCTATATATCTATATCTAATCTCTATAGAGATATACATAGCTATCTCTATAGTCTATATATCTATATCTATATAAATATATATGTGTGTGTGTGTACGTACATGCACACATACAATCTCTCTTCTCTCTCTCTCTCTCCTCTCTCTCTCTCTCTCTCTCTCTCTCTCTCTCTCTCTCCTCTCTCTCTCTCTCTCTCTCTCTCTCTCTCTCTCTCTCTATCTATCTCTCTCTGACTTAATTGTCTTTCTTTGCAGCTGAATCACCCTGAGATGGTGGAGGGACTTGTCCTCATCAATGTGAACCCTTGTGCTGAAGGGTGGATGGACTGGGCAGCGACCAAGGTAAAGAATCGCTGCTTTGGAAACATGCATTATTTTCTGTAAGGAGATCTGCAGGCAGGGAGCCACAATCTGCCCAGATAGGAAGCAGTACCTTGAGCTCTGTCTTATTCTGCAAAAAAGCATTTTCCTTGGCTTGTGCCACCCCTCAGCTGGGAGCTCTCTGTAAATGTGGGTGGAAATAGCTTCAAACAGCACTGGTCTCTGAAGCTTGCGTCTTCCTGAGGCAGCAAGGGTCCCTTGCAGCCATGCAATTCTTAGCCACATATTGATTGGTTTTTAAAAAAATAATAATTTTTTTCGAAGGATCTCACATCTTTGCCAAGGAGAGAATAAATTGTTCCAGATGAAATGAGATACATAACCTTTCAGTCTGGGAGCAGTTCTGACTTTTCATTTTGAAAATGTGTTTTTGCCAAACTTGGGGTGGCTATCAAGTGACATGGAGACAGTGAAGTCATCTCACAGCTGAAGGTTTAATACTACTGGTACATTGAGTTCATCTATGCTCTTTCCCTCTTCTAGCATGGGTGGGGGGTAGGGGGGGTTCCCTGTACCCCTCCTTCACTGGAGGTCATCAGTGTGACTGGAGATATTATGGAGAGGTTTAGTGTTCAGGAAGGGCTTGGATTATGTGGTCTCTAGAATTGTGATTGTATTACAGCCTTGAGCTCTGTATCAGCCTAAGACCTTTCAATGGCTCAGACTTCTATAAATCCCAGTTCAACAGTAGGTGTAGTGGAAAGAGCCCTACCAAGCTTCATAGGACCTCAGGGCCCATTTCCTCCCTCATGGGGTTGGACAAAATAGTGCCTAAAATCAGGTAAGATTGGGACCCCACTCTCTCAGGAGGTTTGAGAGAAAAACCAGGGGTCTTAGTTCAGAGTATTATACTGAGAGTGATCTTGTCACATTTTTCTCTTTTTTGTGAAAGATTTTATTTATTTTGAATTTCACAATTTTTCCCCTAATCTTTTCTCTGTTTTTCAATAATCACTTCTCCCCATTTTGTTTGCTGGGGGGTGGGGGCTTTAAAAAGTTATATTTTGACTTCTTTTTACACAAGATCATTTCCCAATCTCCCACTCCCTTCCCTTTGGAGTCATTCTGCTTTTGTAATAAAGAAAAGTTAGGCAAAACCCAACTGACAGTGGCCATGTGTGAAAAGTTAAATAACATCTATGACACTTATAGATCCAAGAGAGGAGACCAAGATTGTTTATTGCAATTGATCTGAGTTTGGCTGTCTTTTAGTGTGGTTTTTGTTTGTATTATCATTGTTTACAGTTCTCTTGATCTCTGTCGTTCTGTATCAGAGCATCTGTGCTTCCCGGAATTCCATTTAGTCATTTGTTTTTTTTTTTTAACAGAATAAAAGTATTTTATTACATTCACATTCCACTGTTTGTTCAGGTCCTCCCTTTATTTTTCTCTTTTTTACTGCCATAGGGAGTATTGCTCTGAATATTTTGCTGAGAATAACTTTTCTTTCTGTCACAGACCTCCTTGAGGTCATATGCTCAAAAGTAGGAACCCCGATTCCAAGGGGACAGACAGTTCAGTCACTTGGCTCTATTTCATTTTGTTGTTAATGTTTTTGTTTTATCTGGTTTAGATCTCCGGGTGGACCCAAGCTCTTCCTGATATGGTGGTGTCTCATCTGTTTGGGAAGGTGAGTCATTTGGTAAAATCCTACAATCGTAGGACCCAGCCCCCCAATTAACCCTAACCCACTAGATTCAGCTCTACCACATGTCAGACCACACCTCTCAGTACCCATCAGCTCCATACAAAGAAATCATGGCATCAGCCCATGCAATGTGGTATCTAAGGAGAATGTTGATCATTCCCCTGTATCTAGTTTTATAAGTAACACCTTTGTATACCACAAGTTAACACTTGTGGAAGCTGGCTCCATCAGTATGACCTTATCCATGGTATGTGTCCTATACTGAAGCCTTCTCATACCCATTTTTATTTGTTTTTATTACTCTTTAATCACCTAAATTTTGCCCTTATATCTTTCTTCTTTGATTCTCTTAGTGAAACTATCTCTTACATAATGAAGATTTTTTTTTAAGACAAGATTCCTTCAAAGCAAATAGCATGAAAAACTTGACATTATACATACCATTCCACTCCTGTAGACCCCTGCCTCCTCACTCATTTTTTAATACAGATGCTTCAAAGTACTGTTAGTAAGTGACAGTTGCATTTTTACATTTTGACTTTTAGTTGTTGTTGAGACCTTACTCAAGTTTAATTTGGCCGTTGGGGAAGAGGAGGAAAAGGAGCTTTCTCCCCCATAACCCTCTCCATCTCCTTTCTTCAGTCCTAACACTGGTGGCTGTAGTAATAGCTCATTGGCAGCAACTCATCTCTGACCCTTGCAGAGCTGAAACATTTTTTTAGGTTCTATAAAATCTTAGAAATTTCATCTGAAATAGAATTATAAGATTTCATTTGGAAGAGTCATCTTTGCCCCAAGCATTCATTCCTTGACCATCACATGTGATCTTCTGCATATCTTCAGGTTTAACATCCTGTATCACTTAGTGGTCATCGAGATCCTTCACTGACAGGCAACTCACTTCTTTATGAAGCAACCCATTCTCTTTTGGGGCCCTTGTGATTTTTGGGTGGATTTAACATATACTGAGCTCAAATCTGTCTCCCTGTAACTTCATCCAAAGCTTCTGGATTTTTCCTTCTGGAGTCTCACATCCCATTCCCTCACAAGAGCCCTTACAGAAGTCATCATTCCTCAGCCCCTTTACATCTTTTCAGGGCTAAATATTTTTCAGGCAGGTCTCATTTAAGTCCAAGGTACAATTGGGTTCTGGGTCCCATTTTGTGGGTCTTGGGTCCCATTAGCAATCTGGTGAAGCCTATGAACCCCTTCTCAGAAGAGTAACAGTCTATATTCTTATTGATGAAAAGGGTAAATTTCGGTTTCAGTGAGAGGCTAATGAAAATTTGCATTCACAAACCCCTTAGAATTTTCTCAGACTAGGAACCCCTTGCTTTGCCCATAGTTATGATATTGAGCCTTTTTGTCTCTGCAGGAGCATTCATGTGGCAGGACAGCTTGCTTCTTGGCCGCCAATTTCTGCCACTTGGTTTTAATCTGAAATAACAGCAGGGTTACTCATAGGCTAATTCTTCTAGTGGTGTTTGTAGCTGTTTGACCTTTTTCCTCCTTAAATAATCCCAGACTCTGTTTTGACAACAGCACAACATGACTAGGGTCTCCGCCTCCTCCTTCTCTAGCCCAGGATGTTACTGATTAGGCAACACTTCCAAGACCATTCCCATCCCTAGGCCTCCCAAGCCAAAAGGGGATTCTTGTTTTGAACTGTTGTTTGGCCAACAATTGGCCCTTCCCGAAAATCAAGAAAGGAAAAAGAAACTGGGTTTCGGCCAACTTGGGGTGAAGCTTCTTGTAGATTGAAATGCTCCTCCCCCACCTCCTGCTTTGTGACTTAAAAATGTCATGGTACTGTAAACTTCAAGGGTAGATGGTAGAGTGGAGAGAGGACTGAGCCTGGAGCCAAGAATTCTGAAGGCTACCCCTGAGTCTGTCTGTAATTGCATCACTTTCCCTTTCTGGGCCTGGAATTTGGATTGGATGATTGCTAAGGTCCCTTCCTTCCCTAAAGGTCACATATTTATAATGCCTTTAATGTTTACAGAATTCTTTCTTTACCATAGTCCCCTGGACTGGCCAGTGCTATGAGTATTATACCCATTTTACAGATGAGGAAACTGAGGCTCAGAGAGATAATAATTGTCTAAGGTCAACTGGTTTGTTAGTAAATATCAGAGCTAGACTTTGAATTCAGGACTCCTGACTTCAAATCTAGAGCCCATTCTGCTGTGACTACCATTTTATAAGCCAGGTAAACCCTTCCCTGATACTTTTCCTCATTGGACAACTTGACAGTGACTTTCCATTCCTTTTTCCTCCTGGTATGGTCTGTTGGTCATTGATAATTTTCTTCCCTCCTCACTCCTTTTTTTTAATTACAGGAAGAAATGCAGAACAACATAGAGGTGGTGCATACCTACCGCCATCATATCATCAATGACATGAACCCAAGCAATCTCCATCTCTTCATTAATGCCTACAACAGGTAACTGTCTTCATGACCCTGGATCAAGTCACTTCCTCTCACTAACCTTCTATTATTAGAAAATGAGGAGGCAGGGCTAGATATGCTCCAGGGTTCCCAACAACTAGAGGTGTGTAGGCTTATCTGTCATGTCTATATTGGTCTCTTGTTTGTAGGTTAGTCATTCAATACTTTTAATGCTCTCAGGGCAGAGTTCAGGATACAAAAGACTTTGAAGGTAAACTCTTCATACCCCTATGTGAAAAATAGATTTATTAGTGAATTTTTGAACCATGGAGTGATAATAGATAGAAGGGTCTGTGGAACATTGAAATGTTAGAACCTAGAATGTTAGAACTAGAGGAGAACTGTGGATGTTGGAATATTACAGTGTTGGAGCTGGAAGATATCTGAAAACTTAGCTAGAAAGAGACCTAATAGGACCTAGAATGATAGAACCTAGAATATTAGTGCTTTTAAGAGACTTAATGGGACATAGAATATTAGAGATAGTATGAACCTTAGAATGTTTTGAAAATGATGTCAGAGGGTGGCTAGGCGGTGCAGTGGATAGAGCACCAGCCCTGGAGTCAGGAGTACCTGAGTTCAAATCCAGCCTCAGACACTTAATAATTACCTAGCTGTGTGGCCTTGGGCAAGCCACTTAACCCCATTTGCCTTGCAAAAACCTTAAAAAATAATAATAATGTCAGAGCCAGAAGGGACCTTAAAAAATATGAATTTGAGATTTGTTAAAGTATCTTTAGAGGTCATCTTAAGTTGAGGAAACTGATCTAAAATTTGCTTGGCAAATCTTCCAAATATTTATTACTTCCCTCTCCTCATCCTTTTGATCTCCAGTGGCTTTGCTGCTTGCAATAGGAAGGGAAAGAGCATCATGGGCAGCACCCTCCTCTTCCTCATGTATAGAACTTCACCATGTTCAATCATTCCCCCACTCAGGACTGTCACAACTTTAAGAATGAGGGGGAGGTATTTGCTCTTTGTGAGAGGTTGTTCTAAGGACCATGAGAAAGTCTATATGTGAAATAGCTATTAATTCTACTTGTTTCCTAAGAAGTGACCACAATTTGGCAGAGCCAGGCTTCCATCAGAAATGTTTCCTCATGACTCAGTGGAACCAAGAAGGCTCAGTAGCCTAGCACCTTAACTGATAGTGATTGGTTTTGTGGGACATTGAGTTGAGTCAGGGGAGGGGGTCATCCCAAAGGGTGAGGGAGGAGGAGGTCTGCTCTCAATCTGTTATTGATCTTTCTGTACTGCCTCTGGGGAGGCAGCATCTGCTAATTATTTTGGCTTATTTCCCCAGTCGCCGGGATCTAGAAATCGAGCGTCCCCTCCCAGGAACCAATGCTGTCACCCTACAGTAAGTGATTATCTTCCATATATCTCTCTGCAGACTGAGTCTTGCTTAGAATTCCCATGATTCCTTCCAAAGTGACTTTTAAATTATCTCATTTAGCTCTTACCATTCTATGAGGTTGATGTTCTCTCCATTCCAAAACTAGCCCAGAGGAGAGAAATCACCCCTTATGGTCAAATTAGTAATGGAGCTGAATCAACTCTAGGTGGTGAAGAGGAAGAGATTATGCCTCAATACACTGTGACCTGGGTTGTGGTTTCCCCATCTATTAATTGGGGGGTAACAATAGCATCAATTCCATAGGATTGTTATGAAGATTAAAAACCTTAAAGTAAAATAGGATGGATGGATGGATGGATGGATGGAGGATGAATGGAAAGAAATAGAATGATGGATAGATAGGCTAAGGGTTAATGCTATTATTAGGTTTTCAGATTTGTAGTCCAGTTTTCTTCCCAATGTGGAGATGTAAAGGATTAGCCAAATATCATGGAAGTCATAAGCAGTTTTCTCTTTAATGAATATCTTGGGTCCTTTTTTTTTGCTATAATTGCCATTTGGTTTTCTTGGGACTAGTACTGGAGACGGTGGTGCCTCCCTGCAAACCATATCAGATAGATGGAGAATGAGCTATAGTTCACATATTCCCCCCAAGTTCCAACCTTCTAGAATAAAGCTAATTGTTTTTTCTGGAATTTTTCCTAATTAAGTACAGTTTTTACCAAGGTAGTATTAATTCTTTATGCACTCAGAGATATTGGTCTATTCTTATATATAGTTGCCCACTTGGTAGGTTGACCAGAAGCCCAACTCTAGACTCAGAAACATTAAATCCATCTATGATTGAAATCCACTTCATATTAAGGCAGAACTTTGTATTCAATTATTAGAAAACTCAAAATGAAGGGGTCCTTGGTAAGGTCCATCTAATTTATATTCATACTAAGATGCTAACATGTTCATGGATTTTGATGAGCAGAAGAGGGTGAGGAGAAAGATAGGACAAACAATATTTGAAGAAATAGAAAGAGATGATGAGGTGTTTATTTAGTATTGACATGTTTCCTTTCTCTGACCATGACTAGATGCCCTGCTTTGTTAGTGGTTGGAGACAATTCACCTGCAGTGGATGCTGTGGTATGTACCATTCAGTTTTTCATAATTATAGCTTTATTATAAAGTAAGAACTTTGTCATCTGGTGTGTTGAAAAGGCCCAGAATGTGAAAAGTAGGTGCAATTATGCCAGCTAATTTACAAAGTAATCCCCTTACCTCAAGTTACTGTCTGAAGTATTTTTTCTGTTTCAGTCTCTCACAGGGAGGTGAGAATTTGATGGCAGTCTGCTCTCATTAGACCACACCTGGTGCACTGTGATTTCTGGGTACCAGTTTTTAGGGAGGGCATGGATAAGAGGAGGGTCATCAGGAAAGTGAAGGAATTAGAAATTATACTTAGTGATGAGAAGTATAAGAAACAAAGGCTGCTTAACCTAGAGGAGAAAAATAATACCTAGAAGGAATGTGATCTTCACCCTTCTTGTATTTGAAGAAGGGTTGGGTAGAAGAGAGAATAATCTTAATTTCTGAAGGCAAACTAGATTATTGGATAGAATTTTAAAAATATTTTATTGATTTAAAAAAAATAACCCTTGTCACTTCCCATTGATAATCTCCCCCCTCTTTCCTCCATAAAGCCATTACTCTCCTTTGTAATAAGGGAATAAGAAAACAAATCAACACTTGTCCATGAATGATAAACTATGCTTCATTATACCCCTGCCAAGAGGCAGCAAACAGCCAGCCATCCTCCCAAATCACCCTAGATCATTGCATTGAGGTCTCTCAATCTTGTTTTTCTTTATATAATTGTGATTATTATGTAAATTGTTCTCCTGGTGATGTTTATTTTGCTCTGCATTGGGGTTGGAAGTTTCAGGTAGGCAGATTTGGACTCAGCTTGAAGCAGTACTTTCTAGTGACTGAAACAACTCCAAATAAAATTGGCTGGCTCTGGGAGAATTTGTGTGTCACTGAAAGTGCTTTAAGTAGGGGCAGGCTGGGTAGCCAACTGTTAAGAAAGGTGTGTAAGGGATGGTATATCAGATGGCTGGTCTCTGGCCCTTGACAATCCTTTAGATACTTTGAATAACACATACAACTCACTATTGCTTACCTAAGCCCTGGGAAGTATAGAAGTCCTTCCTCTTTCTTCCCTTTATGATAAAGAATTCTAAAGATCATCTTTCCCCCTGGCTTTGTGTCTCTTTTGCAAGATCATAGATTCTAAAGTTGGAGGAATTCTTTGAGAAGTTTGAGTTTATCTTCCTATTTTTATAGATGAGGAAATTTGAGGCCTAGAGTCAGAATATAAACAATGAGATTATCTTGCTTAGTCCTTGTAAGAAATGCCTCTTCAATGGACCCCATATGAAAGATGGTTGAAGGAATGCAGTAAATAAATATTTGTAAAGCATCTATTTTGTGCCAGTGTATCAACTACAATTTATTTAGTAAATTCTATGGGTCAGCACTTGCTAAATATTGTGGATTCAGAGTCAAAGGAGGGGTCTTATTTTGCAATGGGGGAAACATTATGCATAGAACAGCATGCCAATATGATATAAACTAGTTAAAAGGAGATAATCAATCCAAGGAAAGCTCTTCTGTGGAAGGTGGGAATTTAACTGGACTTGAAACCAGCAGAAGAGATGAGAGGAGGGGTGAACATTCCAAATATTAGGGGACAACCAGGAAAAAATGAACTGGTGCTGTCTCAGGCCAGGGTTCTCCCCGCCTTCCCCCCCCCCCCCAACACACACTTTGGAGGTTAAAGCTTAGGATGCCCACTTATCCTATTTCTTAGATTCTAGAATTATATGAGGTAGCAGAACTGAGATTTGAAACACAGCTTCTCTGAATTGAAATATTGGCTCTTTCTTGCCTGGCACCTTAATCTTAGACAGCATTTGATGAATATTTGTTGTCTATCAGGGTTTTGGCCATTCTCTAGGAAAGAGCCAATTCTTGACCCTCTTCTAGGCAACTGTGCCCAGGTCCTCTGTTCCTTTCTAAGGTTATTTGGGAGTTTGGTTGTTTTTTAATGACTCCAAGGTGGGTCCACACAGTGTATCATCTTATGGCAGAAGTCACAGTGGCAGGACTGCCAGCCACCTCCTATTCAGAATGGAGAAAGAGTCAAGATCTTGAAATTGGCTATTAAAGTATTTAACTTCTTTCAACTATCCATCTGGGGCTGCTCATCCACTCTTCCCTTGACCTCTCCCCACTAGTCTCAGTCTTAACTCAGAAAACCAGCTGGCATTTTTGTCTGCTGCTGGGAAACCCATCCTCTTGAGGCTTCTGTTGCCTGGCAACAGGACCCCACATCATCTTTCTCTACATCTTCCTGGATGCTATTCATCAGTTGGTTTTTTAATGGGCATTTTTGTTACTTCATTCTTGGGCTTCCAGGTGGTTTGCTGAGCTTTTGGGTCCCACAGCCAAAGCTAGGGGTGCTTGACCCTCTTGTCAGGGCAGTTGAGGGGAAACCCAAGGAAACAATGATTATGCTCAATGCTCAACAGGTGGGTTCAACCTTTTGGGTTTTTACTAGGCTTCTGGGGGGGGGGGGCGTGGAATAGGGAGGGAAAGAAGCCACATAAGTGCTTTTTGATTATCATGCAACTACTCCAGAAGCTAGTGTGGCCTCACTTAGTACTACAATGAGAGATGTGATAAGTCTTTTTGCTGCTCAGATAATGGGGAAGCATAATTTTGAGTTCTGGGTCCCACACATTTTAGGAAAAGACTGACAAACTATGTGTTATCCACAGGGTGGTACCATTTGGAACAGTTAAAGGCCTGGGGATGTTGAACCGAGAGGAGAAAAGGCAAAGAGTAGATGGGAAATGAGTCCTGGCCAACCACTTAATGAGGATGTCAAAAGGGAAATAGCTTTTTAGGTCTCTTTCAATTCTGAAAATTTGTGAAATGGTGTAGAGTTATCATGTAGAAAAAGAAAACAGACTAGGTTTGTTTCTGTGTGGTTCCTGAGCCCAAACCAAGACCAGTGGGTGGGTGTTGGAAGGAGACAGATTTTGCTTCAGTGGATGGAAGAGTTTCATCATAATTAGGACCAGGAATAGAGTGGGCTGCTTAGGAGAGGTAGTGATTCTGTTTATATAGAGACTGAATAACTATTTGTAGGGGCTCTCATAGGAAGGGTCCCAGCACTGAGTTGGGGTGGGAGTTCTTTTCCATCTCTTTAAGCCTGTTAATCTGTAGAATTTTAGAAATAGAAGGGCCTCTAAAGGTAATTCCCTCCATTTTATGCATGGACTGAGGTCCTGAAGATGGTAATGGTTGCCCAATAATTTTAGAAAGAAACTGAGGCCATAAATTAGGAAGGTTTTTTTTTTTAACCCTAGTTGTAGTTAGGGGATTTTGAAAGCAAAGATAAAATGTGCAAATCTTTCTCTTACATAGGTGGAGTGCAACTCTAAACTGGATCCAACCAAGACCACACTCCTAAAGGTAAAATAGCAAATGAATGGGCACTGTTGGATGAGGGGAAGGTAGGGGAAGAGAGGGAAAGACAAGTAAGAAACATTTACTGATTAACTACTTATATTGTACCTATATAAGGAGCTTCATTCTAATGAAAGATCACATATAAAAGGGAGTTGATAAAGTGGGGGTGAAGGGGTGGGAAAACAGGGCTAGACAGAATCAGAAACACACAAGAGGATGAAACTTGGTCAGCTTGGACTGCCTCCAAAATGGAGGCTGCTGGAAGGAACTTACCGGAAGGAAGAGGACCAACATGGTGGATGAATGTTTCAGGGTGAAAATGGAGAATTTCTAATCATGCTGGTAATGCCTGTGGAGTCTGGGTCGGGGTCAGGGACTTGCAGAGGAGTGTGAGAAAGGTACTGGGTTTATTTATTGGATAAGTACAACCTCTCGGGGAATCCAAAGGCAACTGAGCCCAAGTCTAGATCAAAGAATAATAGGAGGGGGAAGGTTCCTCAGCCCATAAACATTATGCCAAATACTATACTAAGTAATGAGGTTAGAAAGATAAATCTCAAACATTTTTTATTTTGAAGGAACCTGTCAGCACGAGTGTTCATTAATATACTAGTACTGATCACTACTGTGTCTCGTGTTCTTCCATAAAATTTCCATATAAAGAACATTTTATGATGGCATGTTTATAGAATAGCCAACATTTTGATAGCACCTACTCTCTGCCAGACACTATGCTAAGAAGATGCTTTACAATTATTAATTCATTTGATCCTCAACTTTGGATCCAGATGGTAAAACTGAAGCAAATGGGTTCACGGGCTTGCCCAGGTTCACAAAGCTAGTGTCTGAGACTGGATTAGAACCAAGCTTTTCTTGGCTCTAGACCCAGTGCTCCATCCTAACTGTTTCAAATTAGAATATAAGCTCTCAGAGGGCAAGGACTACCTTGATCACTTATAGACCTTATCTCCAGGGTTTAGTATAGTGCTAGACACATTTAGCTGCCCAATAAAAATGTAATTTTCCATTTGTTATCCTTTTTTGGATAATAGATCATCTCAGCCTTCAGTCTGGATGCATAACCTTTTTTCAAGCCCACATATCTTTGATGATAGGAGAGAAAATATTTGCCCCTGTAAGTTCCTTAAGGCTTACTAGATATCTCCTCAAAATAGCCCTATGATGTTTATCTCCATTTTCAGATGAGAGGGATGCTCACAGAGGGTCCATGACTTGTCCCTAACAGTGCAGCAGATTTCAGAGAAGGCTGCTTTTTATTCAGTGCCCTTTCCATAAAGGAGGACAGCTGCTAGCCCAGCAAAAGAGAGAGAGAGAGAGAGGAGAGAGATAGAAACGGAGACCTTGGCTCTCAAGGCTATTGAAGGGCAGACCGAGGCACTGGAGTCTAGCCAAGGGCTCTGCTGACTGTCTGTTTGGGAATGTATTCTAAAATGGATTTTTAAAGCTAGCCTGAAGGGGAGTCCAGTAAGCTACTGGTTTGTGGATTTATGTTGCTATTACTTTACAACAGATGTGACATAATAAATTGGTAAAAAATAGCCCATGTGCTTGGAATTTCTGGTGGGTCCCTTGCTGGGGGACAGAGGAAGTCACCAAACTCTTCCTTGCCTGAACATGGGAAGGGGCTAGCAGCTCCATGGGAGGAAGGAAAAGGAGTCACTACAGGTCACCTTCCCCTTCCAAGAAGCCTTTGAGTTTGAGCAAGGAGGGAAGGGCCAAGGCCTCCTATACTTTTAAAATGCAGCTACTTCCCCAAAATGGTTTTAACCCCAAATGACAAGATCCTTCCAAGTCTACTTTGCTGCCTCACTATCCAGATTAATAAGCAGTTATTAATAAGTATCTACTGTGTTGGGCACTAAGGAAACAATTTAAAACCTACTGTCAATTCATATTAATGATTATACGCAAAGTAATTATAAGGTATAATTTCCAGGAGGTGGGAAAGAAAACAGCAAAAAGAAACCAGAAAAATAACATACATGTTAATAAGTATATACAAAGTAATTATAAGATAATTTCCATGAGGAGAGAAGAAACCAGAAAAATAACATACATATTAATAATCATGCAAATAATTATAAGGTAATTTCCAGGAGGTGGAAAAGAAACCAGAAAAATAGCTTGCATGTTAATCATTATGAGGAAATTTTCAAGCAGTAAAGAAGAAACCAATAAAATTGAGAGAAATCAGGAAAAACCTTAGAAAGGAGAAGGTTTTTGAGAGAAAATTAGATTTGAAGACAGATTTGAAGAAAAAACTATTTCAGGTTGCAAAGGTTGCAAAGACCCAGAGCTAACATGTATATAATTGGAATACTGTGCATATAAAAAGCATAGAAGGCTGGTTTGGCTGGACAGTCAAGTCAATGAAGAGAGAATATGGAGATAAACTCCAGTGATATGATTGGAAGCCACCTAATTTAAAAACCGGGACATTCATGATGGTCCTTGCTACCTGAAAAAATTAAGCAAGCACACCCACATGTGGCATAGGTGTATGTTTTCATGCTGTTTTCCCTCATAACCTGATTTTTCTTTTCCTTTTAGATGGCAGACTGTGGAGGCCTGCCACAAATTTCGCAGGTAACATTTGATTACAGTTGACTTTCCAAACAGTACTTAATATCTTTAATGAATATTGCAAAACTAGGAAGTGGGTTTTTACTCCTCAAAACAGAGACAAAAGCTCACAGCTCTGGCTTTAGGAAATCATCAGACCCTTTTCTGCAGAATAGTTTTGCAACAACCGTTCAACCCACATTTTCCCCTCTCCTTTCTAACTGTTCCCCACCTCATCATCTCTCACAGTTTGTTGTCCAGCACTTGGATGACATACATAAAACCAAACCCTGACCATGATAAATGCTCCCACACAATACACAAGGATTCCCACTGGCAGAAATATCTTTTTTTAACTCATTTAGTCAATCTTTTTTTCAATAAGTCCATCCCGTTTCAACATTCCTTTTCTTTTCCCCTTATCCTCCTCCTTCTCTCCTTTCCCCGCTTTCTCCTTTTTCCATCCTCCTCTTATTTCCTCCCCATCTGCTTTCATCTCTTCTTTAATTTCTTTCGATCCCCATCCTTCCCCTCCTCTTTTTATTCATTTTTTTCTTTTTGTTTTAGTTTTTTGTTGTTTTAATGCTTGTTGACCAGATGAAGCTCCCTTCTTTCCCTTCAGAAATCTATTTTGATACTCTCATTCCAAAGATAAGGAAACAGCCCCATAAAAATTGAGGTCCCTTCTAACCCGTGTTCTGCATTTCCTATATCCTCTATCCCATTATTAGTTTGGTTTGTCACTGCCCCAAAAAACCCACCCCAAAACAACCAACTGTCAAACCCTTTATATAATTCATCTTCTCATTTTGGGCTTTGGTAGTACCTAGAAGACGTTTTTCTTGCCAAGCCCCAGCAGGAACAGATGGCCTTTGTAAACATAAACCCGCTTAGTCCTAAGCAGCCAGACATGTTAATACCTGCTAGTTAGACATGTTGGCAAGTTTCTAATGCAGCCTGCCCTCTCTGCCGAAGAGTTGACCGGACATAAGCTCTCATTGGCCTAGTATAACCAGACCTGCTATTAAAGCGATTTAAGTCAATATTTTATTATATAGTCTCTAACCAATATTTCTTCATAGCATTTTATTTTGTAAGAAACAATTACTTATGGTGTAATTTCCCTAAATAGCTGTACTAGTGTTTTGGAGGCAATGAAGGCCAGAGAGTGGGGGGGGGCGGGGTATAAGGGAATGGATTTGCTCCAGAAATCACATTTGCCTCACCCTCTTGAAATCCTTGTGTTGAAATGTTTAGAGTAACTGGGGACAGAGTTCCCAGAGAGATCTCAGAGCTGGAACAGCCCTTAGATGATCCCTATCTTGCTTGAATAGATCTGCCCATTTGGAGAAACTGGGAAATGATGTAGCCAAGACCACAAAGCCAGTGATTGAATTAGTAAGAGCCCTAAACATAGAGTATATAGTGTTGTAGAAGAATCTTAGAGGCAGTCCAGCTTCTACCCAAGAGGAATCTAAGGCTGAGGCAGTTTATATTATATGCTTTGCCCAACTAGTCTGTGATTCAGGCAGAATTTGAACACAGATCTTCCAAAATCCAGGTCCATTTCCTTATTCACCATGTCCATCTGCTTCTCAGATTCTTCTTAGTTTTCTGTTTAACCTAGACTAACCAAACCCTGGAGCATAAACTTTCCAGGCACATAACCTCTGATAAGATCTCATTCCTTGGGATTGAGAAGAGAGTTTTCAGAGGCTATAAGACCCATTTCCTTTCATTTGTCCCATTTCTATGTCCTATACTGCCAAGCTCTGGGCACTTGAATGTGAACCCAAGTTCTCAGTAGAGGCCACAGGATATTCAGGGGAGAGATGACCTTGATTGAACAAAACTTTCCCTTTTTTTCTTTCTCTTGTAGCCTGCCAAACTTGCAGAGGCTTTCAAATATTTTGTCCAAGGAATGGGATACAGTAAGTATATGCTATGCTTGTCTCCCAACACACAGGGGGGTCCCATATCCCCCCTTCCTCCCCCTGTCCCCCTTCTCTCCTTTTTCATCTAGATGTCTATACCCTATTGAGTGTGCATGCTGTTTCCTCTCTGAGACATTTCTGATGAGAATGAAGGCCCCCAGTCCCTGTAGGCCTTATCCAGGATTGGGGGAGTCAAAGTCCAAAATGCCCCCAAATAGATGGACTTGATATGCTCACTTCAAGTGCCCATATATACCATTTATGGGTCCCATAGGACCCACTCAGTCACTGGGGAGCAGATGGAGCACAATTAAGTGAATATTAGTAGCTTACACTTATATAGAGCATATTATAGTTTCCAACAGTCTTGTGTAGTATGTAGAACAAATATTGTCTCCATCTAACTGATGAGATCTACTTGACAGACATCCAAGGTTACACAGATAACAGGGGCAAAGACTGGTCTGGTTTGTTTTTTCCTTTTCTAAGTGAATCAATCCATCAATTTACTTTCAGTGACAACTCATCTTTTCTATTTTTAAATACTTAATTTTTTTAATTAATGTGTATAATTTTGAGCATTTCATTTTTAAAATGCCGAGTTCAAAATTCTCTCCATCCTTCCTTCCCCTCCTTGAGAAGGGAGGCAGTTTTGGTATAGATTATACCTGGATAACTCACGTTTCTATAGCATTTTTTACTGTTTGTGAAAAAAAGTTGGTTTTCCCAACAATCTTATGAGGTAAATAATACAAATATTATCTCTTGGAGGTTGAGGACATGATAGGAATTTGTCTGTGATCTGAGAGCCAGGCCTTGAATCTACTTCTCCTGTTTCTGCTTCCAGTTGCCCATTCTAACACATCTCATTGCCATACAGTGCCTATTTAGCATCCTGTGGTCCATGGTGGTCCATAGTTGCTCTAGAGTCAAGAAGAGACTCACTTTCTTGAGTTTAAATCTGGTCTCAGACATTTGCTAGTTGTGTGACCTGAGCAAATCCTTATCCCTGTTTGCCTCAGTTTCCCCATCTGTAAAATGAACTGGAGAAGGAAATGACCAACTCCTTCAAACAACAAAAGCCTTAAAACACTGGCTGACCTCTCCAGGAGGGAAGTGTCAGACTCATGAATTATATGTTGGCTTATGTTTCTCCTCTTGGGGATAAGTGTTTCAGATTGACTGCCTGGCTTCAAGCCCTGGCTTCACAAAAATGTTTAGCTTTCTGGTGTAAAATGCCGGAAAGAACATAAAAGGGCTTTGAAAGCTGTCAAGCCCTGTACAATTAGCATCTCTGATTACTTATTTCTGACCTATAATCAGGCAGAAGGCCTTAGTTGAACTATTTCATTTTAAAGGAAAAATTTAAGCAGAAGCACAATGCATGAGTTTGCCCCCTCTGTCGTCCTCCCTGAGTCTAAAGTTTGTTCTTCAGCCAGTACAAACACACATATGGCCCAGTTCTGAAATGTGGGCTTGTGCCCAAGACAGATGCTGTGATTTCCTGTGCTCTCTGTTGAGGGCCGTGGCAATGGTAGCTGGTCATGGGCCACATTCTCTAGAATCTTTTCATGAGAGGGACTCCATAGGTCAACTTCATCCGGTCCCCTACCTTCTCTGAGATGAGAAGATAGTACCTTTCATTTTGTGGTTCATTGCCACAAACTTTCTGACACTCTGGGACTCTTCCTGTTGGATTTTGTTGGGAAAGAGAAGAAAACTTGTTGAGCAGAGTAAGAGAATTAAGGCAAGGTGTGATTTTTTTTTTCTTTAAATTTTGTGTGTGACTAGAAGATATTTGGGCACTTAGAACAGATTCCCTTATTTCAACTTTATATCCTAAATGAATCACAAAATGCGAAGGTACTATCTCTCAGGGGGCTAGACAAGTTGACCTATAGAGTCTTTTTCATGAAAAGATTCTAGAGAACATGACCCACAAAATGAATATCTCCATTATGTAATGGGTCTCCCCCCCATCCCCTAAAGCTTGCCCGGGTATCATTTGTTCTGCTCTGTGTGACCCAGGCTCTTTGTCATCTTCTGGTAGTGCATGTCTCTCTGCTCTCCTGTCACCCCCCCCCCCCCCAACCTGATGAGCTAAGAGTGGAAACTCCAACTAACACCTGGTGGCAAATGAGGAAACCAGGGAGACCCACAGAGCCTTTCACATATGTTTACTGGCAAGGTGTGAGTTGGGACTGATTTGTCTTGGAACTGGACTGTGTGTAGGCTTTCCTTCCCCCTCTGCCCTCCAAATGTATGCTCTTGGTTGGGGGAGCAGTAGGGAAAGCAGACACTTATTTTCCTCAGAAAGCACCTGTGCTTTTTCTCAGGAGTCCAATTTGTGGAAGGAGAGGAAAGACAGGACCCCTGGAAACTACTTACTCAGACATTTTTTTATTCCTAAGAGAGGGAAGAGAGTGTGGGGCCAGGGCACAAACCCCAGCACTGGTGAATCACGATGGTTTGCACACAAGTATGGCTGCAGGTGGCCCAATGGATGATGCTGTCAGATGCCTGTAATCACATTGATTTGTCTATTTTTCAACAAACACCACTTACCCATCATGTGCTCAGACTGTTTGACTGTTAGTCACAGTGAGGTAAAATTACCAGTAGAATAGGAAAGATGCAAAAAAGTCTGGGTTAAGAGCCTACTATGTGTGGTTGAAATAGGCAGAAAATACTAGGAGCTTACAATCTAAAGGAGAAGATATGTAAACAAATATCTACAAATAAGCTATGCACAGTGTAAATAGGAAATAACAGAAAAGATATTAGAAGTAAGAGCAATGAGAAAGGCTTCCTGTAGAAGGTGAAATTTTACCTGGGACTTGAAGGAAGCGAGGAAGAAGAGCATTTGAGATAGCCAGAGAAACTGTCCAGAGACAAGAAATATTCTGTGTCTTGTTTGGGAAATTGCAAAAAATCAGAGTATGCTTGGGCGGGGGGAAGGTAGGGGGAGGATGTGATTTTAAAAGATTGGAAAAGTTGGAGGAAATAGTGGAGGTGGGTTATGAAGGGCTTTACACACTAAACAGGTTTTTATAATTAATTTTGGAAGCAATAAGGAGCCATTGAACTTTATTGAGTAGGTAGGTGACCGGAACATACTTGTTCTTTAGGAAAATCCCTTTTAAATGACTGAATGGATGGATTGTAGTGGATAGACACTTGGCAGGTACTTGCAGGCTATTAAAGTAGTTTAGGGCATGAGATGAGAGATGTCCCAAAAGTAAACTCAATGGGTCTTGGATATGGGGCAGGAGAAAGTGAGTATGACACCTACATGTTGAGTTTGAGGAAAAGAGAACCTTTGATGGGGAAAAGTTTGGACCTGCTTAATCTAAAAACATTCCACTCAAGACGGCTTGTAGTCATGTACAGATGGGAAGCTGGAGATCATCAGAGAAGAACTGGATGAGAAGATTAGAGATAATTAAATCCATGAGAGTTGATGAGATCATCAGGTTTCTGGGAGCCATGGTTTTCAGAAAAACATCCATAAGTGGGAAAATGTTGAAGATGGTGGAAAGTCATTTGAATTCATTTTCTATGAGTTCATTGAAAAGAACTAGGTTATGGTTGGCTTTGGTGAAGAAAAGTTCAGGAGGACTGTGAGAACTTTGTTCAAATATTGAACAGGAGGTGGGATTTAGACTTGTTTTGTTTGTCAGAACCAGAAATGGGGGCGGGGTGAAGGGTGGAGAACAGTGGAAGCTGCATAGAAACAATGTTGAAAAAAATCTTGTTAACCTTTAGAGTTGTCCAAAAGTGAATAGTCTGTCTTATAAGATGTTGGTTCTCTTCCTTAGAGGTTTTCAAGCAGACACTGAATATCTTATTTTATTGTGGAGATTTCATTTCAAAATGGCTCTTGCCCACAGGAAGACCTTTCCAACTTTCAAATTTTGCACACCAAAGAATTTATAGCATGGCTTTACAATGTGGAATTCTTTTCTTTTTTTAAAAAAAAAATAACATAAAGGACCTGGGAACACAGAATGTTAGGAGTAAAATGGAGGGGAGTGGAAGGGAAGAGTAGATGGATTAAGATGACTCCCAGAAGTACCTGGGTTCAAATCCAGTCTCAGACACTTAATAATTACCTAGCTGTGTGGCCTTGGGCAAGCCACTTAACCCCATTTGCCTTGCAAAAAAAAAAAAAGATGACTCCCGAGAGATTTAACCAGTAATTGAGAATAGTAGGAAAGTTATTTAGCTTTCTCTGAGCCTCAGATATCCCATCTATAAAATGAAGATCATGAGTTCCATGGTTTCTGAGCTATGGTTGAGTTTCAGTTCTATGGTCTTAGGATTCTTTGTAATTGGGATAACTTTTCAAACCTAGATTGGCTTAAAGGAAAGATGACAACAAATCTGAGAGGGTCAGTAGTCTGGCTATATAGTTAAATAGCTATGTCCCCTTGGGCAGGTAAGTTTTTTAAATGCCCTTTGGATGATGGGAGAGTTGGGCTAGAGAGGACTCATGACTGTCTCCCATCCCCTTCTTGCTTCTTGCAGTGCCTTCCGCCAGCATGACTCGCCTCATGAGGTCCCGTACAGCCTCTGGCTCCAGCGTCACCTCCTTGGAAGGCAATCGCAGCCGCTCGCACACCAGCGAGGGCACCCGCAGCCGCTCCCACACCAGTGAGGGCACCCGTAGCCGCTCCCACACAGACACCCGCCTCGATATCACTCCCAATTCTGGGAGCACCGGGGACAATAGCGGCCTCAAGTCCATGGAAGTCTCCTGTTAAGACAAGGACGCTCTTCGGAGCCCAGTAGCTCCTTCCTGGCTCTGATTTGAACTCTATTTTAAGTAGCTGCCTCCTTTCCCTCCTCCCCCAGCCCCACATCCCACCCCTCCTATATCACACTGCACATAACTCAATATTAATCCAAAGCTTATTTTTTAAGAGTGAGCTCTGGTGAGAACAAAGTGAGGTGGATTGAGGGAGAGTTACTTTGATGTTGGTGGGGATGGAGTGTGGAAAGATACGGGGACCAATCTAAAGCAAGCATCCAGAGATGGGTCTCTTCTTGATTAAATTGTTCACAAAATTCTGGTTGCTGCTGTCTTCTCTCACCCACATCAGACTTGAAAGAAGCATTTTGCCCCCCCCTCCAAAAAAAAGAAAAACCTGATTTAAAAAAAAGTCAAACTTAGGCTGGCCTGCTAAAGGAAAGTCAGATAGGTACAGCCTATCTGCTAACTTTTTTCTTTGCAGCAAAAGGAAAAACTGACCTAGTTTGAAATACAAGCAACACTATTTGGTTGTAAGAAGGGAGAGTCCAGTGCATACTGTGGGTGGCTTTTTTTTTTTTTTAATGAGGGAAAACCGTGAAGCTCACATTTATGCTGGTGGATTTTGGGGGTTGGGTTTTTTTTTCAAACTCAAGCTATCATAATTGTAGTTACTTTAAAATTACATTGTACATTTATAAGCCTTTTAATTTTGAAGCATAAAAACCCATTTTCTTCTAGAGCATTAACATTCAATTAAAATAGCCAGGGTAAGTAAGCATAAGGCTTTAAACATAACAAAAGTGATTGACAGGCTTCTGGTACTTCATGTTGGAGAGATTTCAAGCTTGGCTGTACCTCTCCTTAAAATGTGGTGAGGAACTTTTTTTTCCCTTTGATTCCTATCTTTTTTAAAAGGAATTTTCATTCTTTATTGATTTCACAAGGAACAGTTTCATGACATAACCTGAAAGCTCTATTTCTCCTCCCTGGTCCTAGTTTGCTCATCCTTAAAATGATCTCTAAATTTCCTTCCAACTCTGATGCTCAATGTCCCATGCTTCTCTCTGCCCCTTCCAGCTTAAAACTATATTTTAAGACATTTTCTAACTCTCTTGATGGTCTGTTCCATGCCTTCCCATCTAACAGCCCTTACGTCTTGAATATCACTGATTCTAAGATTATAATTTCATTTATGTGAATATTGAGGAAGAGAGTTGCAGTAGTATCAATCTGTCTGGGGCAGAGGGGCTTGTTTTCTAATCATAACCAAAAGTTGGGGTATAGATTATTTAAAAAGTGGAGGAGGAGGATGACTTGTGTTTTCTATATCAAACAGAAGGCAAACCTTTGTAGTTCTTTGAAGGGAGTATGTATTCTAACATCAGCTTGACTAAAGAAAATAGTACCCCCATTCTCATACCTTGTTCTCCCCCCCTCCAAAAAATAACTGGAATCTTGTGTCCTGAAATTAATTTGCCTCTCAATTCTCTTGTAAAGAATACATCTTAGAATGATATCCATGACTTTTAAAAAGACAGCTGTAAATTTTGACTTTGGCATAATGTTATTTGCTTAGAACTATTTTCTGAAAAGAAGGGTTTTGGTTGTGATCAGTAGAGAGAGAATTCTTGGGAGGGGGTTGGGGGTGGAAATGGTGGGGGCTGTTAAGATGTAAGGATTCTGGAATTCTTGCATTTTTTCAATGAACTCACCATTTTGAAGAAAGCATTGTCAAAGCAACCAATTATAATGGTTTTTCATGGACTGCTGGCTTTTGGATCTGTGCTTTGGCTAATTAATGAATTTTCCTATTGAAAGGATGTTAATTGCAAATCAGCTTTTGGGGCCTGATGACACCAGACGCTTTCAGAGTTGGTAGAAAGTATGTTTTTTTAGGGAGGATAGCAGGCTTGGGGTGATGTCACTTGACTTCCTGGGAGTCTCCATGGTCAGAGGCTTCTCCCAGTTCTTGTGTCAGAAGAGTTGGTGAGGGAGGCAGAAGTGGCTGAGAAGCAGAGGTGGACAGTGTGCTATCAAGTCTTGCCAAAAAAGGTTTCCTAATGAGATATTTGTATTTATTTCCAGACCAATAAATTTGTAACTTTGCAGTTCCTTGTGTCTTTATCTTTGCTTTATACATCGACTTTATACATAGACCACAGGTGCTGGGCTATTAATAATAGTGTATATTTTATAGTAATTGACAGTTTAGAGTTAACACTTTTTTTTGATCCGCAAAAATAACTTCTTTTTGGAATTACAGAAGTAAAGGTGGTGGTTTGTTTCTACTTATTGGATGAGGAAAGTGGGGCTTAGTGAGGTTCTCCAGGCAGCCCCAGATCATATTTACTGTTCTTGAATAAAATATTTCCTTACTTTTCCCCATCCCTCTCCTTAGACATAAGTTAGGTGGTGCAATGGACAGAGCCAGTCCTGAAATCAGGAGGACCTGAGTTCAAATATGACCACAGACACTTGCTTTACTAGCTGTGTGACCTTGGGCAATCACTTAACCCTCATTACCCTGTATGCAGGGCCAACTCCAGTCCTGATTCATATCTGGCTACTGGGGGGGGGGGGGGGAGAAAGTGAGACTGGTGACTTAGCACAGCACCCCCTCACTCTGTTCACTGCTTGTCATAGCATCATCTCCTTGATGTGGTGGTCTTCGAGAATGAAGGGCAGACATGTGTGTGTGTGTGTGTATGTATGTATGCTTATATATGTATGAATATAAAAGAACCACATGCATAGATGTGAATATGCATATAAAACCAGAACAATTTATATATTAGATTGAAAAAATAAATTTTCCCCAGATTATAAAATCAGATTGGGTTGAGGAATAGAATCAATATGGTATAAGTCTTTTGTTACAATTAGGGGAAAACAACTCTGGATGCTTGAAAGGAAAACCATGAAGAAAAGTAGGGAATAAGGAATCAGATTTGGGGGTTCAAAAGAATTTTTGCCCACCCCTTCCCATTTTTGAGGGGTGGCCATATATGGAAAACATGGTATTTTGTCTGTTAGTTACAAATTCCCCTAAATATGAATAGAATCTGAGTTGGGAGGGATTTCAAATTGCCTGCTGCAATGTGACTGACATAATTCAGCTTCTACCTAGATCCTTCAGATGATGGAACACTCCCTACTGCTTGCAGCTGTTCTCCTTTGGAAGATCTCCAAAGGTCTGCCTCCTACCAAGTCAAAACTTGTCTCCCTTTACATTTTCACATGTTGCTCATTTTCTGCCTTCTGAGGACTAGCAGTCTTACCTTTCATCTATTTGGTGACCTTAGGGTCAAAGGGGTCCAGGACACAAAGTTATGAATCCGTATATTGGACCAAGTATAAATCGACCTCATAGGAAAGGCCTATGTAAGAAGTGAAAACAGGGGATTATAGAATGTTAAAAAGGGAGAGAGCTTAGGAATCCAACTCAACTTGTACATAAGGAAAATGAAATAGAGTGCAGTGATTCACTGTTAGCATCTTTCTCTTTTTCTTCCTTATTTCTTCTTGTTATACTGGCATTAGAGTCACCCTTAAAAAAGTAACTTGCTCAAATTTAAGAAATGAGATTGTCCAGGAGTAAACATGAATGAGAGACCTCCAAAGCAGGAATGAGGGCTTGAGAACAAAATTGAGAAAATTTTACTATGTTCAAAATTATTTTTTTAGAACCTTCAGTCATAGACTTCTTTATTTTAAACTTGCTTCCCAAACTCTACAATATTTGTGTGGCCAAAAAACAAACAAATAGTTAACACAGTATCTGTCATTTTTCCACTTAACTATTTTTGACCTTTAGAATTGGGGGACAGCATGATATGAAAAATAGAGAGCTGGTTTCTGAAAAAAGATGACCCACATTGGACACAGGCTGGTTGTGTGACTGAGTAAATTACTTAATCTGTCAGGGTTTTATGAAACTCTTAAGATGATGAATTACAGAGGTGTAGACCTGACTTGATAGAGGGAGGACCTACACCAATGAAATCACAGAATTCCTCTCCCTAAATACCCTACCTTTAGAAATACAGAGGAGAGAATAAATTACTCCTATGTAGAGAGATCAGCATTTAGGGTAGTCCACACTGATCACTTAGTGCTGGTGACCAGAGGCAATAACCACCTAGTATCCAAAATATATAACAGCTTTTGTAAAAAGAATTTTTTAAAGATTTGTAATGTTATCTTGTTTGATCATAATGCTATTACTACCCTCATTTTACAGACAGGGAAACTAAGGTTCAGGGAAATTAAAGGATTTGCCCAAGGTTACCCATCAGATATCTAAGGCATAATTTGAATTCAGATCTTAACTCCACATTCAAACTTCCATCCACTGCACCACTTAGCTGCTTACCTAATTAGGTTACTGCCAGTCTGTTAGATTGCAGAAAACAGAGGTCTTACTTAACCAGAGTGCAGGTGGGCATACTTCTGACAATACCCACACCACCTGTCACGTGAAAAAAATGTTTAGTCAACTGACAGGTGAGACTGAAATGTATGTCCTTGTTAGTAATAAACACAGGTTGTATGAGTGTATTTAGTGGGATCTTCTTGTTTCTACCAAATCAGATTTGTTTCTCCCGGTTGATTAGAGGTTTAATTTCCCCCTTCCCCATCCCTTAGCTTCAGATGATTAGGTTATCTAGGCAAGGAGGGGAAAGGAGGAACCAACCAAGATATTAAGCTGATGTTTGCATACAGCAGGTCAGCCAAAGGTAGAGGTATGGAAATCAGGTTCTATTTGAAGCTCTTGAGAGATTCCATTTTTACCAGCTGTGTCCCCTTTCCCTACTTCTATTTGTTTGTGGGTGTTTGTTTCCCTTGTCATCAGAAGACATACTCTGATCTGGAAGGCTTTAAATCTTGTAACAGCTGCTACTCTGGGCTGAGTGGATTTACAACTCCTTTCTATGAGCCAAAGGCAGGATTTATGTTTGACCCCACTGATTAAACCAAGATTTAAACTGAGGACAGCTAAAGGTTTAAGAAAGTATCAGACACAGTGTTCACTCTTCTCCAGCCCTCCTCCCTTCTCTGTAGGGCCTCCCTTAGTAATCTATTTAATTATTAATAGAATGTTTGAATTGGAGCGGACCTCCAAATCTACAATGTCAGAACCAGAGGGAACTTTATATAATATAGATTGCTCTATCTGAAAAAGACCTTAGAATCGAGATATGTTAGGGATGAAAAGAGACCTTAAAAAGCAGAATGTTATGAAAAATAGGATAGACCTTTACAACGTAGAATGCTAGAATCAGAAGAGATCATAGTTTCCCTGCCTCATTTTATGGCAATTAGGTGACCCAGTGGGGAGAGTGTAGGACTTGGAGTGGGGGAATTCAAATCCTGAGTTCAAATCCTTCTCAGACACTAGTTCCATGACTCTAGGCAAGTTATTTAACCTCTCTGAAACTCAGTTTTAACACCTATAAAACAGGAAAACTAGCACCTACCTCCCAGAGTTATTGTAATGATCAAATGTGATAATACATTAAGTGTTTTGCAAAACTTAAAGGAATGTGCAAAACGATCCTCCTCTCCCCTTCTTCCTCTCCTCTTCTTCCTCCTTCTCCTTCTTCCCCCTCCCTTCTTCATCCTCCTCCTCCTCTTCACCTTCCCCATTTCTTCTTTCTCCTCCTCCCCTTCCCCTTTCCCTTCTCTCCCTCCTCTTCTTTTTTCTCCTTTTCCTCTTTCCCCTCTTGTTCTTCCCTTTCTGCCTTTTTTTCCTTGTTATCATCATTATTATTATCATTCAAATACTTTCAGTGATAAGGAGTTCATTATTTATTTAATGAGACACCTTATTCCATGTTAGAATGGCTCCAATTATTAGAAAACTTCCTTATAGTAGAGTCTGACTTCAGACATTTATTTACTAGTTGGTGTTACTTTGAGCAAATCATTTAACTTCTCTCAGCCTCAGTTTCTTCATCTGTGAAATGAGTATAATAATAACATATGCCTCTTAGCACATACCTCAGGCATTTCTTTGATGATGACCCTGGGCAAGTCACTTCATTCTGTTTCTTCATCTATAAAATGAGTGGGAGAATGAAGTGGTAAACCACTCCAGTATCTTTGCCAAGAAAACTCCAAATGGACTGAAAAACTACCTAATGAGACTGATTTCTATTATTGTGGCATTTAGAGTGGAAGGAACTTGAAGACAGATCATCTATTTTAATAACTTCATTTCTAAAATGAGTAAATTGAGATTTGGAAAAGTTGGTAACTTTTCTGAGGTCTTATGGGAAGCATCAAGCACATTTGAATAAATGTCCTCTGACTCTAAATACAATGATCTTTGTGGTACATATTTCCTGAATCTTTGTTAAATCATCTAATTGATAAATAAGCATTTATTATGTGTGAGATACTGTGTTAAGGACACAAAGAAACTGAAAAGACAATCCCTGTCTTTGAGAAACTCATCATCTAATAAGGAGACAAGCAAACAAATGTATTAAAAAGAAGTTATATTCTGAATAAATAGGAAATAAATAAGAGGGAAGACTAGAATTAAGAGGATTTGGGAAAGGTTTCCTATAGAAAGCAAAATTTTAACTGAAATTTGAGGGAAGTCAGAAAAATCAGGAAGTATAGATGTGGAGGGAGTACAACCAGAGAAAATACCCAGAAATGAAAGGTGGCACATCAGTGGATTGTAGATTTGTCAGAAAATAAGACTAATGTCAGTGGACTTAAGAGAACAGTGATGGAAGATAAGTTGTAAGTTATGAAAGGCTTTGCTTTTGTATTTGATCCTGGAGATGATAAAGAACCATCAGAATTTATTAAATGGGGGGTGGGGGATATATGACACGGTCAGACCTGTGTGCTAAGAAAATCACTTTGCGTGAATGGAGGATGGATTGGCGTAGGAAGACAATTGTGGCAGATAGATCAATCAACAGGCTATTGCAATAGTTCAATTGCAAAATGATGAGGGTCTGCATTAGGATGGGGAAAGTATCACCAAAAACAAAGAGGCATATTTGAGAGATGCTACATAGCTAAAATCAAAAGGCCTTGGCAACAGATTGGATATGGGGTGGGGGAGAGAGAGAGAGAGAGAGAAAATGATGAGTTGAGGAAATCACTAACAAGCAGATAGATATGTTAAGTAACAGATGGTAAATTTTTACCATAGTCTAACTTATACAGTTTGAGATTTTTATTTTATTTTTAACTCTAGAAACCCAAATGAAACACTTTGTACTGGTCCATTGCTCATTTTGCTGGTGATTTATTATTTTTCAGGAGGAAAAGTCACAAACTCAAAATTGAAGTAATAAAAATCTTCCACTTTGGGTAAAGAAGGACTATATGATGATGAACAATGAACAACACCAGGAAACATGGTTGTCCTGGTTTCATTTTGCCCACTCTGTAAATCTTGATAAATTTTTCTATACTTTAAAAATATGCTTTACAAAAATACCTCTGTAAGATTAAATATTAAGTCACAGTTTGAAAATTATATATATATATACACACACATACATATACATACATATAGACAAAGATATGCAATCAGCCATTACAAAATTAGTTAAATGATTTTCACGAATAATTAAGCAAGGCATTGTTTACACATTTCTGTTCAACTAGAAATCGGAGATACAATTTGACATGTTTCCGAACTACATCATTTTTCATACCACATATAGAATAACAACACTGATGAAATGAATAAGATTATAAATGACAAAACCAAAGCTATCTTGTTTCTTTTGCCTTTACCAAGCACCCCACCCTGTCCATTCCTATAACACAGATATAAGACTAATGAGAACTCCCCAGAGATCCTTGATCTCCTGGATACTCACAGATGACATGTATGGATGGAAGCCACAGGGAGTTTATAGGATGTACAGAAATCTAAGAATGGTATCCAAAATGACATCACATGGGCTAGAGTTGAAATCCTGTGATTCTGGATCACAGGTACCAGATTGCCATTCCCAACCAGCATCATAAGGTATCACCAGCTCTTAACCAAGAGAGGTCAATTATATTAGCCTTTTTCAGGCTTTTATTTAAGTTTTGCATAGAATTTTATGTTTCTGATAGGGTTGAATGACAACAGTACCCATTAATTAACAGACAACAGATGTCTCACTGCCCCATGCTTCCTTCCAGAGTTTTTCATGATGAACATTGGATTTGGCTCCCAAGGCAAGGTCATAAGGAGAATCATGGAGAAAGTATCTAGGAGGACTAATAAGGAAATATGGAAGGTCCTGGAAGACCAAGTCATTAATTTCTCAATCTCTCTCTGCTAGGGAGAATTGATACTGCACTGTACCCCAGTTCACCTGAGATATAACCCAGACAGAAGAACATATCATTTGTTATTATTACTAATAATAGCTCACATTTATATAGCACCTTATAGCTTTATCATAATTTTGTCTGATCTGCACAAAATTCCTGTGACATAGACAGGGCAGAGATTATTATCTCCATTTTACAGATGAAGCTATGGCTCAGAGACTTTGCAACTCATCCAAGGTCATACAAATAGTAAGGGAAAGGGTTTGAACTTGACCCCCAAATCCTGAGTCCTTATTTCTTCCTCTTCTACCAGACTAAAATCTAGATTAGACCTTTAGGCACCAGAAGAAGACATTAGGAACTGGGAGAAGTGGTTAAAGGAGCCTTGACATGAGTTTATCTATGAGGTGAAAAATGCCCTTAATTCATCAGTGAAATATGCTTGGGTTTTTGCCAGTTGGGTTTTTTGAAGGGCAAACCCATTCTTTTAAGTCTTAGGCAAAAAGAAAATTAAATAACAGACTTGAAATTTCTGTAGGAAAGACATAAAAGTAGAAAAACAACATGTTGCATTATCTTTATCCCACCTCACCTCCTGAGTACTTTGGAAGTGGAAGGCAAAGCCTGTTAGAAGTGACTACATTTTTCTACATTATAAATGTAAAATAAAGAGTAATCACATTGTCCATTTAATAATAGCTAGCATTTATAGACAGGGTTTTAAGGTTTGCCTATTGGAGGCATTTGAGTCTTCTACAAACAGCACCTTGTTAAATGAAGAGTTTTCTTGGCTTAAGAGCTAAGGCAGAAAATGGTGTTCAGTTAGGAGCTAGATCAGAAAATTTGCCCCCTAATTGATCAACCGGTATCTTGCAGCAGTCTCTTAAAGGGCATGGAATCTGCCAGTGTGGAAGGGAATTAGAGTATGAGACTATGTTGCCTTTGACCCCATGAAAGGTAGTCCTCCTGGGTCTTGAGCTACTCTAGCCTTTTGTCTACCTAGTTGGCTATTTCTGTATAATCATGGTATTGTTCTAAGTCTGCAAAGATGTCATTGGGGTTCCTACAGCTCAGGTTGCAAAAGCAAGCATTGATCCACAAAAGTTTCCAGGAGAAGCCTGGGCCATCAGGACACTGGAAATCCACAACAATGGTCTTGGACTTGTAGGGGGTGCAGCACCTATTATCTGTGCAGCCTCCACAGTACTTGGGTCTATAGCTGTCGGTGCTCACACAGCCAGAGATGGTTAAGTTCACTGGAAGCTCTGGTTGATACACAGCCAAGCACTTCTTCCCTGGCTAGAGGAGAAGAAAGAGGGATTTATTTAGTTTGGTCTTAAGAGCACTCTGGTTGACTGCTTACCTTCTTTTGTCTAAACCTCTAGCCCCTTCATTTCAACTTAAGTGATCCTTCTTACCTTGGAATCATAGAATTTAAGAACAAAAGGAATTCTGGTATATAGAATGTTAGAACTGGGAGGGGCCTCAGACTATAGAATGTTAGAGTTGAAGAGACTTTAGAACTTGGAATATTAGGAGACAAAGTTTGAAAAAAATCTTAGAATGTAGATTTAGAACACAAAGTTAGAGCTAGAAAAGACTTTAGAATTTATACGGTTAGAGCATGGAATCCTGAAACATGGAACTTTTTTAGCTGAAAGTGTCCTTAGAACAGACTATTAGAATACAATGTTAGAGTAGTCAGAGACTTTAGAACTGATATTGTTAGAACACAGGACTTTATAGCAAGAAATGACCTTAGAACAAAGACCATTAAAATATAGAATGTTTGGGCTTAAAGGGATCCTTAGAATAAATAATATTAGAACAAGGATTCTAGAATGATAAACTATCAAATGACCTTTAGAAATCATTAGTCCATTTTTCCTCATTTTTCAAATGAAAAAGTGACTGCTTCTTCCCCTCATTGCCAGTGCCTTTCCTTCTCAGATTGCCTTCCATCCAATCTTTGCCCAATTTGTACATGTCCAGCTTTTTATGTATTCTCCCCAGTTAGAATAAGAACTTCTTGAGAGAAGAGCCTATTTTTTTTGCCATTTTTTTATATCCTTAGCACTTAT
The DNA here is from genome assembly GCF_037893015.1 of Macrotis lagotis. Lineage (NCBI taxonomy): Eukaryota > Metazoa > Chordata > Mammalia > Peramelemorphia > Peramelidae > Macrotis > Macrotis lagotis. The sequence continues at coordinate 600,073,561 of NC_133666.1, read as the reverse complement.
GATCAGTGTCTGGAACATAAAAATTGCTTAAATAATGCTTACTTACTGACTGATTGATCCCTAGAACTGGGAAGTAATATGCTTATGGTCACATGATGAGTTAATACTTGATTCAGCTCTAAAATCCAGATCTCTTAGCGCTCTCATTCCTTTTCTATACATCACTCTTTAAAATGTAAATTTCCCTTTTTCTTGTTATTTTCTTTACTTCTGCCTTTCTACAATCATACTTTGAGTAAAAAATATAGGTTCAAAAATATAGGTTCATATCTATCCTTCATTGTGAGACAATCTATCTGAGTTAAGTTATTAGGTATTCAAAGACCTCCAGAGAAGGTAACACCCTAATTTCCTCCAGTAACAGGTCATTTAATACCGGCATCAGAGACATAAAGCTGGGCTGGAGGGACCAGAAAGCATACTCAATGGAACCATTCTCTTCTGTTTAAGACATGTATTTAGTGATATTACATTCTTCAAAGTGGTTATGGCTTAAGTCACTTTGTATGTTTGTGTGTGTGTGTGTGTGTGTGTGTGTGTGTGTGTGTGTGGAGGTGGGGTAGTGGAACAGGAAGAGAGTGTTGATCTTGTGTTCTCTTTCCAAGGCTATTTCGACAGAACACAAGTTCTCAAGGGTGCTACCAAAGTGAAAAGGCTATTCTGCCCTGGCGATAGGCTTTATTTATTTTTTCCTGTGGGCTAGACCAGCTAAGTATAGAGAAACTTAGGACAAATAAGCTAGACAACTTGCCTCCTGTCAAAGAGGTAATGAACTTGAAATTCAAGGAGAAACACATTTTGGGGCATGGTCAGTGTGGGAAATTGTTTTGCTTGACTATGCATTTTATGGGGAGGATTTTTTTTTCTAGCAGGCAAGGGGAGGAATAGATTATAACCACATATAAAAATAAGTAAATAAATTTGTTTTAAAATACAATAGCAATTTTAAAATACAATACAAGTGTTTTGAATAATTGGTGATGATTTTTTTCTTTTTTTCATCCTGGGAGTCAGGACTACAACTCAACAACATCAAGAATCCATGAAACAAAGAAAATTACAAAAACAAAATCAGTCTTGTGAGGTCTCTTTCTGTTTCCACAGGAATGGTGGCAGAGCTTTGGAAAAAGGGGAGAGGGGAGCGTATTATACAAAACTAATTCAGAGATGTACTGGAGCCAGCTTGTGTGTGTTTGTGTGTGGGGGGTTTGGGCTGTTATTAAATTTTCAGTGTGAATATTTACACCTCAGAAATCAGTCAAGACTACAAATCAGGGCCTTATTGGTTTTTTATTATTTAGATTTAAGAAAGTGATGAATAAATTGTTTATAATGCAGATTAAATCCAAGTGGGAGGCATACATTTTTTTCTCCTGGAAACCTGCTTCTTAAATATTTACCAGCATACTTTTACTAGGCTCCCAAAGAGAATGCAATCAAGATAGAGGAGAGGTCCAGATAAAGTTCTAAAAAAAATTTAAGGAAGGAGAAATCACTTTCAGCTGGGGAATGTTATGAAGAGTTCCTAAAGTGGATGGTATTTGAACTAGATGTTAAAGGAAGGGAAGGATTATTAACAGTGGAGAGAGGAGAGGGAGGTCCTTCCCAGGAATCAAGAACTGAAGCAAAGATGGAAAGCAATCCAGTTGGGGTAACTGTAAAAGAACATTATGGATCACAAGTTTATAAGTAAGGAAACTGAATCTTGCATAAGTGAAATGGTTTGCCTAAAGTCAAGATAACTAATAAATGCTGAACCAGAATTTAATCATAAAAAGCAAAATTAAACACCTTGAGGGAGAATACTATCTTTGGCCTCTTTTTGTATTTCCAGTGTCTGGTGGTAGGTGCTTAACAATATTTATTGATTGATTGACCTGAAAAGGGAAGCAATACAAAGAATTTCATTTTAACTCAATATGAGAAATAGATTTCTAATGAATGAATGAAAACTTACACATGCCATGAGTTACAGTATGTTTTTTCTAACAAGTAATGTCATCTAATACTTGATTGGGTTTTCTTATTAGATAATGAGTTCCCTGACACTGCAGGTATTCAAGCGAAAACAAATGACTTGCAGAATTAATTTGAGATTCTGCAATATAACCAAATGACATATTGAGAGAACCTTCAAACATAGGGGAAAGAAGCTCCTACCTTGATGTGCTGGGTGATGTTCACCTCGCAGGGTCTCAGGTTACACAAGCGACTCTCCTTTGACAGTTGACATTGCTCATTGTTATTGGAGATTCTGGTTGAGATTCCCATTCCACAGCTTCTAGAACAGGGGCTCCAGGAAGATGTATGGACAATACAGTTCTTCTGCCATGATTCAATGTCTCTTTCAGAAGCTGTGAATGATGAGAAGATCATAGGCTCATAGAATGAGATGAAATAAGCCTTAGAAACCAATGAGAACAACCCTCTCATTTTATTTTATCATCTATCTGTTTATTATCTAATATATCATCTCCAACATCTTTACCTATCTATCCAATTATTCAAATGTTCTCTTTTATTTGGAACATAATAAACATGACTATTTCAATTACAAAGTATAGAAAAAATTTGTATATAAAATTAAGAACTTCTGTTAAAACTGATTTTTAAGTACAAATTAAATTTATAAGTGACAAAAATGCCCTGTTTGTCTGTTTTCTTCTGAACTTCCTTCTGCTGTCTTTTGTTTTTTTTAAAACCATTTCATTGAGTTCTGGGGTTTTTTTTGTGTTTTTTTTTAGTTTTTGCAAGGCAAGTGGGGTTAAGTGGCTTGCCCAAGGCCACACAGCTAGGTAATTATTAAGTGTCTGAGGTCAGATTTGAACTCAGGTACTCCTGACTCCAGGGCTGGTGCTCTATCCACTGCACCACCTAGCCGCCTGACACCCCCTGTTTTTGTGCTTCTTTTGTTCTTGTTCTTGTTCTTGTGCTTCTTGTTCTCCTTCTCCTCCTCCTCCTCCTCCTCCTCCTCCTCCTTCTTCTCCTTCTCCTTCTCCTTCTTCTTCTTCTTCTTCCTCCTATCTCCTTTTCCTCTTCCTCTTCCTCCTCTACTAAACTTAGGTGGATTCTTCTTTTTGAGTTCAAATCTAGTCTCAGACATTTGCTAACTGTGTTATCCTAAACAAGTCACTTCCCTCTATTTGTCTGAGTTTCCTCATCTGTACAATGAGTTAGAGAAGGAAATGGCAAATCATTTCAGTATCTTTGCCAAGAAAACCCTAAATGAAGTCACACAGACTTGGATATAACTGAACAACAACAAAAAGCAGAAAGAACAATGGACTAAAGTCCCAACCTTACCATTAACTGGATGCCTTCACTGGGCTTCAGTTTTCTCATTTATAAAATGGGTGGGTGTGACTAGAAAATTTCTAAGGTTCCCTCTAGCTCTAATATTCCATCATCTACTCCTGACTACTACTCTCACTAGCTGTATGGTCCTAGGGTCTCAGTTATGGATAATATATGCATCCTCTGCCTATATTTTAAGTTTTTTGCAAGCATCAAATGAGATAAGAGATATAAGTGTTTTGAAAGATCACAAAGCTTGCCACAAGGGATCATAGAACCCTTTGCTTTATGAAAACATGAATATATCTTCCTTTATATCTGTAGGAGACAATAGAGAGATGACCTGCTAGTTAGAAAACAGTAGAAAGAAAGAAAAAAAAGCATTGCATTTGGAGTCAAGAAAGCTTGGATTTGATTCCTGACTTTTATCATTTAATTTTTGAGAGACAGTGATGTTTTTCACTGGCCAAAACATAGGAAGAAAGTCAGAAATGTCTCTGTTGAGAGATTGACAGATAAAGATAGGAATGTGGGCCAGAAGAGTAAAGGGTAATAGTCTTCCCATCTTCCTTTGTTTTTATGTTTGTATTCGTTTCTATCCAAATAGAATTCTAGTAGAGAGCTTTATGATCTAGCTTCAAGACAGCTCTCCTGGAATTTCTTAGACACAACCTTCCCAAATGAATTTTACGGTATGGGATGACCATGGGGTTAAAAATGAGAGTTACAAGGGATTTCTGTTGTTTGTCTTTTGTTCTCAAAAAAGGATTGTGACATCAGGGAGGGGATGCCATGCCATGCAAGTGAATTGGATTTAAGTGAGGGTGGGGTAGGGGGTGCTATACAAAGTCACCGACCTCGTTTTCTCCTCCAGTCATCTGAGTTTATGGATCAGAAAACCTGGAGATAGCCCTGGATGAAGTGGGAAACCTTGACCTTTTTAAGATAAGGTCTTTAACAGGTCTTAGTTTGACTTAGGCAACCCTCATTCAGTGACTTTAGGTTGGAATTAAAAGAATGAAGCAAAGAATAGGCTTTTTTGCCCAGTCAAAAAAAAAATCAATCTGATCGGGGCAGGGATTTCTATCCCTTCATTAAAAGGGATTTGACTGTAGCTCAATCCAGACTCTGAATTAAAAGAAAAGGTTTAATTTTAACCTGGCAGTGTTCTATCTGGCTTTTGTTCTGAAGTCCTCTTAGAAAGAAATGATAGCACATAGCTTCTGGTCAGGAATTGTCCTCCTATCCTTATTAAAGAAAACATTCTGATCGCCATGCCCTGGAGAGAAGTAGTCTGGCTACCTGGTTGGTGACCTCATAGAGATATACCTTAAGAATTGGAAGCTTGAAGTAATGTTAGTGGAATTATGTTTAGCAGAGAAATAACTTGTCCAGCATTGACCACCAGTCCAATAAAACTATAACATTACTAAGATAGCAAAGAGATATAATGCCCAGCAGAGAACAGATTGATGACATAGCCATCATTGTCATCATCGTCGTCGTAGGTAGTTAGGTGCCACAGTGAATAGAGCACTGGTCTTGAAGTCAGGAGGACAGGAGTTTGAATCCAGCCTCAGACACTTGACACTTACTATGTGACCTTAGGCAAGTCTCTTAACCCTGGCTGTCTCATGTCTAGGGCCTTCTCCAGTCATCCTGATTCACATCTGGTCACTGGACCCAGATGACTCTGGAGGAGAAAGTGAGACTGGTGACTTAGCACAGCACTGCCCTCACTCAAGTCCAATTCATGTGCTTGTCATGGCATCACCTCCCTGATGCCATGTTCTTCTTCAAGAATGAAGGATAAAAAAAATCATCATCATGACTAATGTATCAGGGTATTTTAAGGTTTGTGAAGTGCTTTCTAAATATTACTTCATTTTTTATCACAACAATACTGGGAGGTAGGTTGCCATCATTATCTCTGTTTCAAAAATGAGAAGACTGAGGCAAACAGATGGACAAGTGAGTTGCACAGTTAGTAAATATTTAAAACTAGATTTGACATCTGGAAAATATATCAGTATTAGAATAACAAAGCAAAGAGTTGTCCTTGTCATGGGAATGCTCTAAACATATATACCACACATCATACATGGACCCTTATTTCATACATTCCTTTCTGTATGTATTCTCTAGATTCATGTTTTCCCCACAAGTATGACCTTTGTGATAGTTCCCTGATCATATCCATTTTCCATGGTGTTGTCTTCCCTACTGTGTTATGGAAATGTAATAGAATGTTCTCTATGAATGCATGGAGGAATTGTCTTTTGGCACTTGACCTGTCACGGTACTTGATTAAATATCTTTTGTTTGAACTAATGTTTCTTGTGACTGACAAAAAAGTAAACACAAGATTTGGAACTCAAGAGTTATGGTTTTGAGTGGATGTTAAGAAAGAATCTTAAACTTGGGGCAGTTTCTCAGAGGAACCAGGTGTGAACCCCAGAGGCCACATTAGGAAATCTACATTATTTCTTTAGGCCTTATGTTCTTCATTTATAAAATGATAGGATCAGGCTAGTTGATGTCTAAAAGAAGGGGGGGGGTTAGGTGGTGTAGTGGATAAAGCACTGGCCCTGGAGTCAGGAGTACCTGAGTTCAAATCCAGCCTCAGACACATTCATTACCTAGCTGTGTGACCTTGGGCAAGCCACTTAACCCTGTTTTCCTTGCAAAAAAAAATCACCTAAGAGAAGAGGAAGGAAATGTTTTTTAAAGGAGGAAAGAAAAAAAGATTAAAAAGGAGAAAAGTGAGAAAAATGAAAAGGGAAGGGAAACTATGAGTATCAACTGTGTTAGGACAACTGAACTCACTTGTTCAATCTGAGCTCAGCAGCCCTGAAGCAGTTGGTTTGATCCATAGGATGCAGCGACTTTTGCTTTGTTTCTAGGTCACTATGGCCCAGGATCCACAATAGCAAGTGGCTGCCACTATTGATGGTTTTCTAACCAGTCTCAGTAGCAGCATCCCATCCCAGACAGATTCCCCAGTCATAGAACTCTGAACTTGCCACTTGTCTCACCTTGAGTCTCTTGGAGACTTGTGTATGGTAGACAGTGGTTTCTTTTTTACTCATTTGTGGCAAGAAGAGGTGTTTTCTATTGACCCCTTGGAGTAAGGGTTTAGTGCTGCAGTATCTCTGATCTAGTTATGTGACCACGAGAAAAATCACTTCACTACTCTGACTCTCTGTTTCCTTATCTATAAAAATGGCAATTAGAACATTGATATTACCCAACTCCTAGGGTTATTTTGGGGAAAGCACTCTATAAACCTTGAAGTGACATTAGAATAAGCTGATGGTGACATAGTAGACATTTAATAAATGCTTCATTTATTTGCTTGATTCAGATTGAAATATGAGCTATTATTATTGTACTGCCTTTCATCTCTATTAGCTCCTTTGATCCAGTGACACTGGCTTCCTGGATGTTCCATGAGTAAGACACTTCATCTCTTGGCTCTGGGCATTCTCTGAAATGTTCTACCTTCCTGACTTCCTTTAAGTCCCAATTAAAATACCTCTTTGGACAGGAAGTCTCTCCCTGCCCCCATTCCAGTGCCTTCTCTATGTTAATTATTTCCTATTTATCATATATATAAATATATGTGTGTATATATATATATATATATATTTTTTTGCATATTTACTTTCTTCCATTAGTTATAAGTTCTTTGAGGTCAGGGACTATCTTTTGTCTCTTTTTGTATTTCCACAGTATCAACACAGTTCCTGTTATATATAGTAGATGCTTAATGTTTATTGAATTGAATTAAATTGAATTTTAGTACTAAGTATGCTGAGCTCAAATTCCAATGTGATGTAGTGGGAAGAAAATTGACCTCAAATCAAAGGACATGAGTTTGAATTATGAGTTTTCTTTTTAATGTGGAGTTTTGATGAAACAATTACTCAGAATCCCACGATTCTCTATTCTTATCTCTCTTCTGCTATTACTTTGTCATTAGTCCTTAAACAGGTCATTTAATTTCCATGGCAATCAGTTTTTTTAATCAGTAAAATGAGGAGTCAGCCTAGAAGACTTCTAATACATTGGCACACTAATGCATTATTGGTTAAGGTGTGAACTGATCCAACTATCCCAGAGGAGCTATGCCCAGTGGGGTATCTGAGCATAAACTTTGATTTAGCAATACCAGATTGAGACTGTTAGGTCTCAAAGAGAATAGGACCCACATGTAGATGACTTCTAATATGCCATCTTGTACTATCAGCAATATCATATTCTTGAAGCAGGGAAGGGGAGGTTTGCACCCATGAGTTTGTTTATGTAGGAAATTCTTGGTATGAAAATTCCCTGCACCAATATTGATCCACAATTCATCTGTCATTTATAGTTTTTTGAGTTATCTGAGGCACTGAGAGATTAAGTGATGATCTCGCAGTTAATGTGAATCAGACAAAGGACTTGAACTTTGCCATTCTTGCTTCCAAAGTCAACTTTGTATCTTTGATCCAATGGAATTTTTCATCATTTTATCTTATGTAAATTTGGGATAGCATTCTCACTTTAATTTTCTTTAGATACCATACAACATTGCTGGGTGGAATGCTAATCACATCGTGGACCCTCAATAATTGTCCTCCTTTATTCATTGAATGACTGGTTGCCTAGTAAATCCCAGACAATTGCATAAACTCATTGCTAGAGCTAAAATGGAAGTCTAAATTCTTCCCAACCTTTTCTTCCCAAGGTCAGGAACTTCTCCTTTCCCCTGCCCTTACCTGAGGGAGAGATGTGTCGTGGCAAGGTTTTCCGGGGTTTCTTCGAATCATCACAGATCCACTGCTCACAGCATCGTCCTGCCATCTTGATCCTCTTAGGGTTGGGGCACCAGAGTCGTGGTGGGCGAGAGTTGGTGCAGAGAGGAATGCAGCCCACAGCCCCATTGATGCAAGTACAGTTGAACTTGCAGTTAGGCTGGAAAGACTGGCCATTCCTATACCTCACCCCATCTAGGACACAGCCTACACCAACCATTTCTGGAAATACACAGAACAGGAACCATCACCAATAATGAGGCTTGGTTTTTAACAGGGAGGTCACTGTGGTGTAATAGAAAGAGAACCTTAGACTCATCAGGTTAGGGGATGAAGGTATCATGGAGGGTGTGTGGTCTTCAAGAGGTGAAAAAAAAGAACTGACTAGGGATTATGCAGAGAGAGAACTAACAGTGATTGCTTTTGGAACATGTGACACAGATGGGTTTGGATATGACTTGGTGGTGTGACTCAAGGAGTCAAAAGCAGCAAGGTGGTACAATGGATAGAGCACTGACCCTGGAGTCAGGAGGACTTGAATTTGAATATAGAATCAGACATTTATTTGCTGTGTGACCCTGGGCAATTTACTTAACCCTGTTTGCCTCAAAAAAAAAAAAAAAAAGAAAGAGTCAGAGAACATATAATATGAAATCAAATGCTATCTAAATTTCTGAGGTAACCTCACCTCCAGAATGAGTCTCTTTATGAATTCTGCTTTGTGGTAAGATTTTCATTTATCTCACTCTAGTCATGGCTCTAATTTTGTTGACCTCACTGTAATCATAGAACTGAAAAACATTGGTTTAATTCCTAGATTTTCAATTAGCTTGCTGTGTCATCACTGACAGATCTCTTTATTTCTAAGAATCTCAATTTCCTCAGTTGTATAAAATGGAGATTTAAATATTTGCATTATCTTCCTAAAATCATAGAACTTTAGCACTGAAAAGGACTTCAACTATTATAAGTGTGTGTGTGTATACATACATACACACACACATATATACATATATATGTATATGTGTAAACCAATATTCCAAAATAGGTAACATTTTATAAAGTACTTTCTACAAAGAACTATGAAAATAGATTTAATAAGTACTATTATTCTTCTCATTTTAAAGTTAAAGAAACTGAGACTCATTGTGGTTAAGTGTTTAGTTGAGTGACCCAGCTAAGAAGTGACATAGCCCAGATTTGAATCTGATTCTGATTCCAAATTTAGGATTCTTTTTTCTAGATCACTAAATTTCCCTCATAGTTTTATTGTGAGAAGAGTACACTATTATCATAATTAAATGTGATGACTAGTATTAGGACAATTGATAATGAAATATTGTTATGATAATAATCATTCTTCTAGTAAAACCCTCTTGCAAAAGCTCATGATGTTGATGTAAGTGATTTTGGGTTCTCAAAGCCTCTATGAGTTGAAATAAAATCCTGGAAGTTCCTATCAATCTGGAAAGGTGGACTAGAATTCTTTATTGCTTCTCTCTAATTGACACAAGGATAGCCTGTTCTGTTCCTTGTTTTACAGGACTAGAGTATTTGGAGTTGGAGGAGAAATTAGGTACATCTAGTCTATATTTGGTAGTTAGTGTAGTGGAGAGAATGCTAAAAGCTAGGAAGACTTATGTTCCTGGGTTCAAATCCAGTCTCAGACACCTGCTAGCTTTGTGATCCTGGACAAGTCACTTAATCCCATTTGCCTCAATGATCTAAGAGAGGAAAAGGCAAATCACTCCAGTATCTTTGCCAAGAAAACCCCAATTGGGTCACAAAGGCTTGAATATGACTGAAATGGCACAAAACAACATTCTGGTCTTGCAAGATAACATACTCCTGTAGTCCCTGCTTCTGAGGAACCTGAGCCTGGTCGATGGGTTAATCATTCAAAATGAAATCTGAACAAAGTCCGGCACCAGTATGGTGAACCTATGGAAGCTGAGGACATTAGCCTATCTTCAGAGTTCAGAAAAACACAGTGGATCAGAGGTTACCTGCTGATCAACTTTGGGGTTGAACCGATCTCTGAGCCTATCTCTGGGGGAGAGAGGGAAGATCCAATTTCATAGCAACAATAAACAAACAAAAGCCCCAATCTCCTTTCTTCTCCACCATCCCCTCACCTTAATATTTTTATAAGAAAATAACCAGAGACTGCCAAAAGGGTCTATAACAAAAAAAAGAGGTGAAGAACCCCTTTGAAATTTAGAAATTCTTTGCTAAAATTCTTTGCTAGGGTCTTTCTAGTCTTAAATTGGATGAGTCTCTAAATGAAATCTGGTAAGGAATAGACATGTGACTGATCCAGTGACAGGGGATCCACAAACAAGACTGGGCACTATCCCTGGCTTTCCCCATGCCTGAAAGACTCTTCCTCTTCTCTGCTTCCTGCCTTCCCTGACTTTCTTTAAGTCTTCTAGAAGAACCTTTCCCCTAACTTCTCTTTATTCTAGTGCCTTCCCTCTGTTAATTATGTCTATTTATTCTGCATATCACTTGCTTTTATATATTTGTTTGCTTATTGTTTCTCCCATTAGTTTGTGAGATCTTCAAGAATTGTCTTTTGTCTCTTGTCTTCTTCCTTCCCTCCTCTCTTTTCTTTCTTCCTTCCCAACTTTTTTCTTTGTTTTTCCTCCCTCCCTCCCTTCCTTCCTCCCTCCCTCTCTCCCTCCCTTCCCTCCCTCCCTCCTTCCTTTCTTCCTTCCCAATAAATATTTATTAATGATTCCCTGACTAAATTGGAGATAATCTGTGAGAAAGAGGGAAGCTACTAATATTAAAGGGGACCAGGAAAGGACCCTTGTAGAAGGTGGGACGTTAAGCACATTTGTTGCCATTTTGTTGTTGAGCTGTTTCAGTCATGTCCAATTTTTGTGACCTCATTTGGGATTTTCTTGACAAAGATCCTAGAATAGTTTACCATTTCCTTCTCCAATTAATTTTATAGGTGAGAAAACTGAGGCAAATAGGGTTAAATGAGTCGCTTAGGGTAACACAGATAATAAGTGTCTGAGGCCAGATTTGAACTCAGGCTTTCCTGATTTCAGGCCTGAAGTTCTATCCACTGTGCCTCCCAGTTGACATATTAAACATACAAAGCCTAATAAATGGTCATTGCCTAATTGACTGCCCTTAACCCCATATCAACAAATATTCATTAAACACCTATAGAGTCCTGTGCTAGGAAAGTTTAGTTAAGATTTGTACCCTAATAAAGCATATGGGACAGTCTGGGATCTCTATTACTGGTCTGAAAAAGGAAAAGACATTAAAACCACAAGAATGCAGGGTTCAGACTTATTTCTCCATATCACATACCCACAATGTCTTCCTCCCACATCCTATCTCTGCCTGTTGTCATACTGGCAAACTATCAATCTGAGCTCAGTTTCATCCTCTGTAAGACTGGTACAAATTTAGCTCCCTACTATACATCCCTCCACCAGGAAACTAGGGCCTACTCAGGCATCTTGTCCCATGGTGCCCCTTCCCCCAACCGTTTTCCCTTTCTTGCTCTTAGAGCCGTAGTCACAACAATGCTACCATTGCTCCCTATGGTGCTACTCAGTTTCTGGGCCTTCCCAGACCACAACTCCAAATTTTAGATAGGCATTGTTTCCCCGATTGGAATACAAGCTCCATGAGGGCTAGGCTATCTCATTTTGTATTTGTCAGTGCCTAATACTGTGCCTAGAAGATACTAATCACTTCTTATATGTATTCAGTCAATAAGTAGGACCTAAGTGCCAGACACTGTGTTAAACCCTGGGGATAAACATAGAGGCAAATGAATGCATGTTCCAGTCTGTAAATTAAAAATTAAAATTTTAAAAAGAGGTAAAGACAGCCCTTGCCTTCAAGGAGTTTGATGTTTGTCTTTTGTTCTCAAAGAAGACCACAACATCAGGGAGGTGATGCCATGACAAGCACATAAATTGAATTTAAGTGAGGGGGAGAGCCTCACTTTCTCCTCAAGAGTCATCTGGGTCCAGTGGTCAGATATGTATCAGGATGACTGGAGATAGCCTTGAATGTGAGGCAAATCAGGGTTAAGTGACTTGCCTAAGGTCACACAGCTAATAAATGATTCAAATTCAAACTCTCTGAGGATAGATTCGAACTCTCATCCACCTGACTTCAAGGCCAGTGTGCTATCCACTGTACCACCTAGCTGCCTTTTGTTTCTTTTGTCTTCTTCCTTCCCTCCTCTCTTTTCTTTCTTCCTTCCCAACTTTTTTTTCTTTGTTTTTCCTCCCTCCCTCCCTCCCTTTTCCTCCCTCCCTTGGGGAGATAATACCCATTCATTGATTCATCCATCCATCCATCTATCTATCCATTCACATACCCACTCATCCCCCCATCCATCCAACATCCATCCATCCATCCATCCATCCATCCATCCATCCATCATCCATCTATCCACCAACCCACCCATCCATCCTTCCATTAATCCATTCACCCATCCACCCATCCATCCACCCATTCAGTTGTCCATTCACCTACCTAGCCACCTAACCATCCATTCATTCATCCATTCACCCATCCAGCCACCAATCCATCCCCTCATCCATCCACTCCCATTCACCCATCCACCCATCCACCCATCCATCCATCCATCCAACTAACCACACATCCATCTATTCATCCATCCACCTATCCACCCACCCATCCACTTATCCATTCATCCATTCACCCACCCAACTATCCATCCATCCATCCATCCATCCATCCATCCATCCATCCATCCATCCATCCTTCTATTAATCCCATTCACCCATCCACCCATCCATCCATCCATTCAGTTGCCCATTCACCCACCCAGCCACTCAACCACCCATTCCTTCATCCATTTACCCATCCAGTCACCCATCCATCCCCTCATCCATCCAACCACCCATTCACCCACTCATCCATCTATCCATCCATCCTTCCATTAATCCATTCACCCATTCATCCATCCATTCATATACCCATTCATTCATATACCCATTCATTCATCCATTCACCTACCCATTCACTCAGCCACCCATTAATTCACCCATTCATCCATCCATCCCTACATCGATCCAACCACCCATTCACCCATCCATCCATCCATCCTTCCATCCATCCATTCATCCATTCATCCATCTATCCATCCATCCATTCAACCAACCATCCAAGGGCCATCTAATATCTCAGTTAGTTCTATTATTTTGTTTTGTAATATAATGATTCAAATTCCAGCTCCAATGTCTTATATAAAGAGGTGACATAAAACAAGGGAATCTGACAGAAAGAATGCCTGGCAGGCTTTAGGGAGCCATTGCAGGATCTTGATTGAGTGATCTGGTTAAGGTCTATGCACAAGAGAGCTAAGACTAGCAGCTTACAGTAAGGTTGTCACTTACGTGCACACACTCCTATTGCGTACCTCGGGCGGTCCCCACTGTAGTCGCAGTACAAGCCCCGGTGCGGATCACAAGTGGCTGCCTCTGTGCAATTGTCACCAAGCTGCTGGGCACACATCTTGCAACACTCGCAGCCATCAGTGATGAGGCTGATGCCAGGGGGGCATCGGGGTGGTGTTGGCGGGCACTCACATGGCCACTTACAGAACTGAGGACGTGATGAGGTATCTTCCACAGGGGCTAAGGTTTGGGGCATGATAGTAGAAGACTGGATAAAGGCCTGGAGAGAGAAAACAGAGGAGAGGAAAAAGTCCAATGTTAGATCCCAATGGAATGTTACTAATGATTTTAATCCCCTTGTTTTCCAGAAAAGGAAACTGAGACAGAGAGGGAAATTGAATTGTGCAAGGTTGGACAGCAGACTTTGGACTTATATCTAGGACTCCTGAATCTCAGTGCAGTGCTTTTCCCATTATTCCTATGCAGTAGTGGTGGACAACTAAACAATGCTGTGGAACAAGTACCAAACTTCAAGTCAGGAAGGCCTGAGTTCAAATCTAACCTCAGACACTTACTAGCTATGTGATCCTGGGCAAATCACTTAACCTATTTGCTTCAGTTTCCTCATCTGTAAAATGAACTGGAAGAAAGAAATAGCAAACCATTCCAGTATCTTTGCCAAGAAAACCCCACATAGGGTCCCAGAGACTTGGACATGACTGAAATGACTGAACAAAACAATAGTGCTGGTAATGGTGCTACCTAACTGGAAACTTCTTTTAGTGTTATTTCCATTCTATTAATTTACATTGCATTGCTTCCCACCATATCCCAATGTATCCCACTATATCCCATTGCATCACATTTGCTCATCTCTGTTCTTATGACATTTTCAATCCAGTTGATTAGTAGAGGGTCACATATACAAATAATTATAATAGGGATCATAATATGATAATGAACATCTTAGAAAGGAAAGATTATTTATTGATGGGGAGATCAGGGCTATATCTCTGAATTATGGATCACCTGAGCTGGATCTTGAAAGAAGTAGAGGATTTCAGTAAACTGATGAGGGTGGGAAGTGGGAAGACCATCCTGGGGGGAGGGGGACAGGGTGAGCCAAGGTACAAAGGCAGAAAAGATCAAGATTTGGGTTTTGCAAGCAGTTCAGAATATTTGGAATGGGGATTGCATAAAAGACTGATAAGCCTAGAAAGTTATATTAGAGCCAAATAACAAAAGACTTTGAATACAAGCATTAGGAATTGGTATGTTATTTGGTTAAGCAATTGGAAGGGGGGAAACATGAAGGAAGAAAGAAAAGAATCAGATGGCTTACTGGGTGAAGGAAGAACTCAGTTTCAATTATACCTCTAATACACTGGCTGCATGGCTTTGGTCAAGTCACTGAACCTCGTCCCCCACAGGAAAACATTTTGGACCATTCTCTGCTTAAGAGAAGGAACTGATTCTACTTTTCCATTTGTATCTCTGGTGCTTCTTACATAGTAAGTGTTTTAGCAGAGACTAAACTGAACTGTCGTAGTGCAAAGAATTTTCTCCTTGAGAATGTCCTAAACCAATGAAATCACAGGCTTAGTAAAACAACAACAAGGACAAAAACAACAAAAAAAGGCAAAGCAAAATTTATTCTCTGTCTTCCCACCCCCACTCCCCTTCTCACCAAATAGGCATAAAAAGGCATGTAAAAAGGAAATAATATGGTCCTAGTGCAATATTAAAATGTTATTTTGTTCACCTATTTTTGAAGATCTATTTGTTTCCTCATATTATTCACATATTTTTGAAGCATATGCTCATAGTCATGCAAAAGGGAGGGACCTGAGAGGCCTTTTATTACAATCCTTTTATTTGAGAAAACTGAGACTAGTTGACATGCCTAGGGTTACACAGGGACCAAGTATCAGAGGTAAGATTTAAACACAGCTCCTCTGACTCTGAAGCATGGGCTCTCTCCACTGAACCCAACTCTCCTAGTCAGAGATTGTCAGAGTTAGGGGGACTTGACAACCCATCTAGCCTGTTCACCTCATTTTACAGAGGCCCAGAGAGGGTGAGGGAATGACCTACCCAAGGTCATACAATTAGTCAGTGACAAAATCAGCCCTGGTTCTCACCCCATTTCCTTTTTCATGAAGGTGGAGCTTTCTTAGAAAAGGAAAGATTACCTTCCCAGTCTGCCAGGAACTTAAGCAGAACTCATCTATAGTGTATTCTTTGGAAAGCTGAGCTGGCTGAGAGCAAGCAATGAGCTCAGCTAATTTGATATATTAGACCAGAGTTTACATTAGAAATATTACATTTTCCCCAACTTTTCTGACTAACCACACAAATCCAGTTCTTTATTTCCCTTATCACTGCCCTGGACATCATCAGCCAAAACAGCAACACCTCTTATATATTTGCTGGGAATATAGAAGTGTGAGCATAAAACTCTACATTTTAGAGAAATTTAACAACCTCCTCATTTTATAGATAATAACAGTAGGATCCACAGAAATTAAGAGACTTGTTTGTGATCACATGACTGACAATTAGCAAAGCCATTCCCTGGGGTGGTTAGACAGTTCCTTGCTCACTTAATTAATGTTTATTGGATTGAATTGAATGAGACCATGGAAGAGATAAAAGATTATTGCTGTTGTTGAGTTGTTTCAGTCATAGCTGTGACTCCATTCAGGGTTTTCTTGGCAAAGATACTGGAGTGGTTTACCATTTCCTTCTCCAGCTCATTTTACAGATGAAGAAACTAAGGCAAATAGGGTTAAGTGACTTGCCAAAATCACATAGCTAGTAAGCATCTAAGGTTATATTTGGATTTAGGTCCTCCTACCCCCAGGACCAGTGCTCTATCCACTGCATCACCTAAATATATTGAGATGGAAGGACCAGGTATTAATAACAATGTTGATGAAGATGATGCTTATGATAGTAGAAGGTCAGTTGTCAGTGGTGACAAATATCTGGATGTGATGATATAATTGTATTTTAAAACCTTCAAAGGATGGTTTCTCCCCTTCACCACCTAATTTTTCTCACTTAACTTCTTAGGCTTTTGTTTCCTCAGCCATAAAATGAGTATGCTGAACTGGACAGCTTCTGAGGACCCTCCCAACTAGACAGCCATGACTATATAAGCTTATGAAGCTTAGTTCATCATTTCAGTATGAAGGTGCTGATAGAGGTAGCTGTGAAAGTGGGGAAGAGATCATTGGACTAGGAATCAGGTAAATATTAAATTGTTAAAAGAAAGAAGGAAAGAATAAAGAAGGGATGAAAGAAAGAAGGAAGGAAGAAAGAAAGGAAGGAAGGAAGAAGGAAAGAAAGAAAGGAAGGAAGGTAGAAAGGAAGGAAGAAAAGAAGGAAGAGAAAAGAAAGAAAAAAGAAAGAAAAAAGAAGGAAAGTAAGAAAGAGGAAGGGAAAGAGAAAAGGAAAGAAAGGGAAGAAGAGAAGGCAGAAAGAAAGGAAGACAAAAATAAAGAACATTTATTTAAGAA
The DNA here is from genome assembly GCF_037893015.1 of Macrotis lagotis. Classification (NCBI taxonomy): domain Eukaryota; kingdom Metazoa; phylum Chordata; class Mammalia; order Peramelemorphia; family Peramelidae; genus Macrotis; species Macrotis lagotis. The sequence goes on along the minus strand of NC_133666.1, from coordinate 600,056,548 downwards.
CTATCATATCAAGTAAGTGTCAAGTTCCCAAGGCTGGAATTGAACTCAAACACTCCTGATTCCAGGATCCACTGTGCTCCTAAGCTACTCTCAGACACTGCACATTGGCTATATCATCCTTTCCAAGTCACTTAACCCTGATTGCCTCACATCCATAACATCTCCAGTCGCTTTGATTCCTATCTGATTCTGGAGGAGAAAGTAAGGCTAGCACAGCACCCCCTCACTCAAATCCAGCTCATGTTCTTGTCATGGCATAACCTCCCTGTTATCATGATCATCTTCAAGAACAAAGGATGAGCAACTAAAATACACACACACACACACACATGCATACACACACACACACACACACACACAACTATGTACTAGGTACTATACTAAGGTTAAGGATGCAAATCCAAAGCAAGACAATTTTTGTCCTTAAGGTGCCAGCATTCCAATATGAATGTGTACAAGGAAACACATAGAGAGAAGTGGTGACCAGAGAAAGGTGTTTTAATCTGGGAAGTCTTGGGGACACTGAATAGAAGAGTACAAAAGTTGATGGGTTTGATCTTTCCAGAAACTGTGGTAGAGTTGATTTGATTATTGGTCCCGGAGTAGGTAGTGGAAAGCTGTGATAGGAGAGGGTTTGGTTAGGTGGTACTTCAGACATCGTGGTGGCAGGGTGGACAAGAAGATAGCTGGGGTGAAGCATTTACTTGTCTAAGGCTGGCTTAATGAAGTGGACTCAGAACCAAGAAAGGGAAGAATTACTTATTAAATGCTTATGATTTGCTAGGCTAATATTGTCTTATTTGAAATTCTCACAATAACACTGTGGGATATTATTACCATTTTACAGTTGGGGAAATTGTGATCATGACTAAATTGCCCAGGATCACATAACTCATAAGTGTCTGATACTTCATTTGAACTCAGGTCTTTATCACTCAATGAATCAAACATTTATTAAGCCTTTTCTGTGCATTAGGCATCGTACTAAGCTCTGAGGCTACCTCAGAAGGCAGAAGACGGTGTCCTACCTTAAGGAGCTTACAGTGTAAAGAGGTAAACACCTTACAAACAAACTCCCAGGTAAAAGCAAGTTGTAGACAAGATAAATTGAAGATTATCCAAGGGGAAGACACTGGAATGAAGAGGAACTGGGAAAGGCTTCTATCAAAAGATGAAATTTTGTTGGACTTGAAGGAACCAGGCAAACTGGAGATATAAGGGGTGAGAAGACAGAGGACTCAGGCAAGGACAGCTAGTGTCCGCCTGGAACCCAGAGATGCAGAGTCTTGCTTGAGGAACAAGAAGGAGGCTAGCCTAGCACTCTGTTCTAGCTGCTGAGAGGTTACCCTAAATATCCATTGTAATATTCACATTTTTATTGTAGTTGTAGATTTATACAATGCTTTACTGCTAGCAGCTCTAGGAGATTGGTGGGAACAGTTAGTATTACCCCATCTTACAGATGAGTAAAGTCACTAGTGGTAGTCAAATATCTGGTAAATGTCACAGTTATTTGGATTAGAACCCAGGTTTCATTCCCAAGGACAATACACTTCGTAGGGTTGGGGACCATATTTGTATATTTTCATTTGTCCCCAAATTGCCTTGCTCCATAAGCAAGTGATCAGGAAATGTTTTTTGGATGGAATACTAATCAAAGTAGTTGACATTTTTATAGAGACAAACTGCATCCATCCAGACATGAGAAGCAGGCTAGAACATCAACCTGAGAATCAGAAAGATCTAGGACTAAATTACACCTCAAAATCTCTGCAGATCTGGGACAGGCCACTTAATCTTTCTGAACCCCAGTTTTCTATTTGTCAAATAAGGACATGATAGTACCACTGACCTCAGATTATTGTGTGTCAAATGAGATACTGCATGTAAAGTATTTTGAAAATTTTAAAGTATAACTATCATCTCATTTGTGCCTCATGTTAACCCAGTGAAAGGGATAGCTTAAATATTATTCTACAGATGAAAAATCTGAGGATCATTTGCTAGTAAATCCCAGAGGTAACCTACAAATCTAGGGCTCTTCCTTCCATTGCATATTGTTGAATTGTTAGGATGATGTTCTCAAAGAAGACCATGACATCAGGGAGGTGATGCCATGACAAGCACATGAATTGAAGTTGAATGAGGAATGCTGCGCTACGTCACCAGCCTCACTTTTTCCTCCAGAGCCATTGGGTTCCAGGAGTCAGATATGAATCAGGATGCCTGGGGATAACCCTGGATGAGAGGCAGTCAAGGTTAAGTGACTCCCTTAAGTCACATATTTAGCAAATGTCAGGTTTTTGAAGCCAAATTTGAACTCAAGACCCAACTCCAGGGCTAAGTGCTCCATTCATTGGGCCACCTAGGTACTGGAATTTGGTTCATCCTCTTGTGGATGCCGGCAAATCATAGGATTTCAAGCTGGAAGAAGCCTCAAAGATTCTTTTAGTCTTTAATTCTACAGATGGGGAAACAGACCCAGAGAAAAGAAATGGCTAAAGCACTTGTGCCCTATATCAAACATAGAGCTGAAAGATCCCCAGGAGAAGACTTTCTGACTTCCTTGTTCTGATAAAATAACTACTTTTCCTTTCTCTGTATTTTTGTGAGCAAGACCTTTTCTTCTGGTGCCACCTAGTGGTGAGGGATGCTCTTCACTTGTGTTTGGGGAACTGTCCTGCCTATCAATGAATATACCGAAGAATTTGATACACCTTGATAGAAAAGAACCCCTCAGTGGTTGGTTCATGTTCTTCCTTCCTTTCTGATCAGTTAAATCCAGTACAATCCATCACTTTTTTTCTTAAGTCTTTGCTACAATCAAGCTCTGCTACCTGTTGGGGACATAAATGTAAAAACATGTCAGAGATTTTGCCCTTGAAGAGTTCCCCCATTTAATTAAGAAGAAGCCTGCTGTGACAGAATGAACACCATGATCTGGAATGAGCTGGAGTCAAGAGATTTGGGTTCAAATTCCACCTCAGACACTTATTTTAGCTGTGCAGCATTGGGCAAATCACTTCATCTGTAAAATGGAGATAAAAATATTTGTATAATCTACCTCATGAGGCTTGAGAAAAGTACTTTGCAAACTTGAAATGCACACTACGGTTCTTTTAAACTACCCCGGGTGACAGAATGTATACAACAATAAGCATAGACTATACACAGTGGTGCACTGTGGAATGAATCCTGATGTGGAATCATTCGACTCGGTTCTTTACTACCTGAGTGACCTTGGAAAAGTCACTCAATTTCCTTGAGAGTCAGCTTCCTAGAAGGGAATAAGGGAATTTATATAGTGCCAATTAAGTACCAGACACTGTGCTAAGCGTTTGACAAATATTATTTCATTTGATCCTCACAACAGACATGAGAATTAAGTATCATTTTATTTCTAATTTAGGAAACCGAGGCAAAAAGGAATTAAGTGACTTGTCTAGGATTATGCAGGTAATAATACTTAACATTTCTATGGTATAGACTATGAGTCAGTCACTATACTAAGCAATTTACATTTATTATTTTATTTGAGCTTTATAATAATCTTGCAAGGCATTATTGTTATCTTTAATAATAATTTCCCATTTTACTGCTACACCAGGCTTCTTCTAATTAGAAGGGGAATGTGTTACTAATAGAGATAATAATAATTCCCCATATTATAGATGAAGAAACTGAAGCAAAGAGAGATGAAAAGCCTTGTCCAGGATGACATTGCCAGGGTAAATTAGAACTCAGATCTTCCTCACTCCAGACTCAGCATCTCATCTACTTCTATACTTAGTTGCTAGATGGATTCCATCTTCTCTTCCAATTCTAAATCTGTGATAAAGAAAAACAGTGATCTCAGAAAAATTCTCTCTCTCTCTCTCTCTCTCTCTCTCTCTCTCTCTCTCTCTCTCTCGGAAGTATTCTTGGTATATTTGGTATACTTGAACCAAGTATACTTGAAAGAAGAAAAGAATTTCAATAGTATGAGATGGATTGGGGTATTTTATTGGAATGGCTGCAATCTCTTGTGAATACTAACTTCTGGCTTTATTCCCTAGCATCTCTCCAGGGACTGATTTGTCTGTCTGGCTTTCTAGCTCTTTTCTTGGTCAGAGGTTGTCAAACTAAGAGCCGCAGGCCAAATCCCATCTAGTTGCTTGTTGTCATATGGTCCCTGAATTAAGAATGGTTTTTATACTTTTTGTATTATAAAATGATTTTCTCCCATAAACTAAGAATTCTTTTTGGTTAAGACTTCCCCTAACTTTTTTTCTCCCACAAGAGCAACAGCAACTAAAATCAAGACTTGCTTTAAACTTTGAAAAGTGTTTTATGTACGTTATTTCATTTGGGATCCCCTCCCTTAGCCTTTCTCCTTTAACCAGTTTGCTTGCCTGCTCAAAGGGCTTGAATGAGATGGGGTCAACAATTCCCTTTCTTCTGATGAGATCTGCCCTGTCTCTGCAACCTGCATTATTCTTGGTACTAACCCATTCACATAACTTAAGGACCTAGAGACTATTGGTCCCATTGCTGAATCCTTAAGACTTTGGATGTTTCCATCTACCCTGTCATATTTTCAAAAATGTATTGTGTCCCTGAATTGCATTGCGAATATAGCATTTGGCATATAATAAGTGTTTAATAGATACTTTTTCATTCAGTCATTCGTTCTATCCTTAAAATAGTATGAAGTAGGTTCTATTATTATCCTCATTTTAGAGATGGTTGGTATTCATTATAGAATTATAGGATGTTACAAATGGAAGAGAGTTTAAAATCCTTACTCCCTCTCCCATTTAGTAGCATCCATGCTGCTGACCTTTGGTGACAATAACATTAACTCCAAGTTCATCAACCATATCCCAGTCTATCAGGTTCAAGTACTCGCTACTATCCCAACATAAGGAATTCAGAGAATCATAGATTTTGAGCTTGAAGGGACCTTAGGAATCACAAGACCCAAATCTTTTTCTTTAGTTAGTTTTTTTAAATTTTTTTTTTACAAGATCCAAATCTTACAAAACCTTGAGATAGTAGTTAACTTGTTCAAGGTCACAGAGGTAGTAAGTGGCACAATTGAGATGTGAACACAGAAACTCTGAATAGAAATCCCAGGTTCTTTCTATGGTACAAGCAGAGGATCGAAAAATCCTAGAGAAGAAAGAGGAAAAAATTCAAGATAATTTAGCCTGACTCATTTAAAAATGACAGGGAATTTCATAGCAGAAATTTAAATAGCACTTTATGATTTACAAAGCACTCTACAACAAATCCTTTGCCTTCTACAATCTTTCAGAAGTATACAGGGCAGTGATTATGGATAATGGATAAGAAAACTGAAACCCAGAACCCATAGAAGTGAAATAATTTACTCTAGGTAAGATAGCTTGATATCATAGTGACAGAGCCAAATTAGAACCAAGCATTTTCATGTAGCCTAGAAGTTCATAACCATTTTTGTGCACTGGATTTCTAGGACATTCTGGTCAAGCCTGTGGTTGGACTCCTTCTCAGAAAAAAGATTTTAAGCAATTGAGGAAATGTGAAATTTTAGTTCATGATTAAGTATATATAAAAATATAATTTTCCCCAAGTTTATACAGTGATCTGCTGTTATTTTAACATTACCCTCTTTCCAACTAAGTTATTGTGGAGATGTTGAAAAGGAAGTGGATCCTAAACTTGGGTTTAAAATTCTGACATATAAGCTATGAAACCTTAGGCCAAGTCACCTTTCTTCTTTGGTTCTCAATTTCTTCATTCAGATAATGGGCCTAGCATTTATACCTACTTCATAGCATTGTATGTACCTTGAAGATGTGTGTGTGTGTGTGTGTGTTTGTGTGTGTGTGTGTGTGTGTGTATGTGTAAGTTATTATTTTGTTCTGAAGGTCAAGTTTGTATTATGATTTCTAGTGGTACAATTCTTACTCCAGGATATCCAAGTTTAATGATTGGTTGATTAGTATATCTGTATATGGAACAATCAAATGGTTTAAAACTAGACTAGAGCCATGTCCAACTCTTCAAAACCCCATGGGCCATACTATCCATGAGTTTGTTTTTTTTAGTGAGGCAATCAGGGTTAAGTGACTTACCTAGAGTCACACAGCTAGTGAGGCTAGTCTTGAACTCAGGTGTTCCTGACCCAAGGACCAGTACTCTATCTACTGCACCAACTAGCTAACCCCATGCTATTTTCTTGGCAAGTATACTGGAAAGATTTATCTTTTCCTTCTAAAGTGTATTGAGAGAGTGACTTGTCCAGGGTCACAGAGTTATTATATCCAAGGATTGATTTGAGCTCTGGTATTCCCAACTCCAAGCTCAGCTCCCTATCCTCTGAGCTACCTTATATCTAACACATAGCCTTATAGAATTACCTGAGATTCACCTTGGCCTCACAGCTACAAAGTACCATAAGCAGAATTTGTAGTCATGTTTCCCTTACCCCCAATGCAGCACTCTTGTCTTTAAGTCCTAGGGAGTGAGGTATCATTGATGAAGTTAATTAATAAATATTTATTAAGCCAAGACCAAGTCTAAGTTATTGTGCTAAGCTCCAGAGATCCAAAGAAAGATGAAACCATCCCTGCCCTCAAGGAGCTTCCAGTCTAATGGGGGAGACAACATGCAAACATCTATGTACAGACAAGTTATTTACAGATAAATAGAAGATAACCAACAGAAGAAAAACACAGGAATTAAGAGGGTTTAGGAAAAACTTATGTATAAGATAGAATTTAAGCTGGGACTTAAAGGATGTCAGGGAAGTCAGGAGGTAGAGATAAGAAGGGAGAATAATATTCCAGGAATGGGGGACGTCATTGGATACCCCAAGTTAGTCTGAAGGACCACTTCACTCCTATCAGATTGGCTAAAATGATCAAAAAAAAGAAAAGAAAAAGAAAAAAGAAAATTCATGAGTTGCAAGATGGATTGTGTGTGTGTGTGTGTGTGTGTGTGTGTGTGTGTGTGTGTGTGTGTAAATGTACATGAAAGGTATAAAAAGAATAGGAGGGTAGAGGTAGGTGCAGGCTATGGATGGGTATTGAGAGAGCTGATATAACAATTAACAAGGGAGACCAGCAAGGAGGCTACCAGGTAAAAGAAGAAGGAGGAATCTTTTTCCTTTTTCCTTTTTCATCTGTAACATGCTATATCCTGTAATGAAGTTATCTTTAAAATAGGGATATGGGACCAACTTCACTGGGTTACCTTTCACAGTCCAAGATAATATAAGCAAAACATCACGGCATAAAAAAAAGACTGTGGATCATTTCCCTGTGGGGTGATATGAAGGATTAGCAGAGAAGCAGACTCTTATAAGGAAAAACTTTTAAAGAGTTTGATTGGCTGTCAATAAGGAAAAAGCTCCTGTGGTCCACAGTGACTCCTCAGGACACCTCAGGGGAGGACTAAAGCATTCATTCAGGAAAATAGGCAAATGTAGCTATAGCCTAAGCAGAAGAGAGAGCAGTGAATAAGACTGAAGGCCTCAGATGGTTTGGACTAAACTCTGAACCAGGATAGTATTTTATGGATCACAGTTTCTTGGCCTTAGGGGACTCATGGAGTAATCTCTAGTTATTCTTTAGATTGGGGCTCCAATTCCTTTCCAGTGACCCCTGTCAGCTTCCTCAGGGAGCTGGAGAGGCCCATGCTGGCTTGGTGCTTAGTCAGGGAAGGATGTCCTCTATGTCTGTGCCCTCCTCTAAACAGCATTTCCTGAATGTGCTTCCTGAAAAGGGATGGAATTTGGGGAGTTTGTACAGATGCAAAATTCAAGGGAACCTTATAGAGAATTTCCTACATTTTATTTTTCTGACTTGGAAGCCCTTGCTAATCTGAGGGAGGGAGAAGGGGAATGGGGAATGGGATAGGGGTCACCTCAGGAAGCGTAAAACCTCATTCTGTTTTCAAATGGCATTTCAGTTTTTGCATCTTGGACTTATTAGCACTGGGTTTGTAGAAAGGAGATCTGCTTTTAAACACCTATGGGACCCTACCCACCCAGTAATGGGTGGGAACCAGGGAGGTCAGTCTTCAAAGAAGCAGCTGTAACCTTTTGTCGTTATTACTTCAGTTTTGTCCAGCTCTTGGTGACCCCATTTGAGGTGTTCCTGACAAAAATAAAAAAGTGATTTGTCATTTCCTTCTCTAGCACATTTTACAGATAAGGAGGCTGAAGTAAACAGGATGAAGTGACTAGCTCAGGGTCACATAGCTAGTAAGGATCTAAAGTGAATTTGAATTTAAGAAGATGAGCCTTCTTGACTCTAGGCTCAGCACTCTATCCACTGTGCCACCTAATTGTTCCCAAGAATAGTTGGCAATCACAGCCACCCCTCCTATGAGGAAAGGAGTTCTGTTTTCAACTAGGGGCCAGTGGTGAGAAAATTAGACCAGTGAGTCCTTGCCTTGAAGAGTATTAGGACTTCTTTATAATGAAATTAAGGGATTTTATCATACTTTCATGTTACAGTAGTTGGGGCCTTCACTGATTAAGAGCTGGAGGGAACTTCAGAGGTCACCTAGTGTTCTTCTTTTAGACATTAGGAAACAAACATCAGAGATGTTAAATGGCGTGTCTAGGGTCAGATGGGAAGTGACAAGAGTTAAGATTTGAGTTCTTCTGGCTCGAGACTCAGTCAGTATCCTTCCAAAATAGTAGCTGCTTAAAGTTGACTGGGACTCGATTTTTGCATTAGTAAATGCAAATTAGTAAAATTGCAATGAGTAAACTAGCAAATTAATAAATTAGTAAAATGAGGGACTTAAAAGTCATATAATGGAAAGAATTAATATAAAAAACTCTGATACTAGTACATAGGAGAGTTCTGGGCAAAGTAATATGATTAAACTAGGGACATTGAGGTAGAAGAAGTGAAGATCTAATGGAGGTAGGTTAGTGGCTTTTGAGGATCTGAAGTACTGTCAGGTGATAGAAGAATTAGATTTGTCTCCTTGTCTTCCAGAGGACACAACCAAAGGAAATAGGTTGGAATGTCTGAGAAATATATTTTCCCCAGACTTTATGTAAGTAAAAACTTCTTAGCAATAGAATGATCTTCCAAGTAGAATAGGTAATCTTGGATCAAATTAGGTTTCCCCCTCATTTGAGGTCTCTGGGAAAAGGCTGGATGACCATTTGTGTGGTGAAGTAAAGGGGATATGTGTATCAGTTATTGATGCCCATTGTAATCCTGAGAACCTGGGGATTTGGTGGTCTATTGGCAATACAACTTTTTTGCCAACTAGGCAACAGCCGCTTTGTAGAATTTGGAGGACAACAGACCTTAGTTCCTTCCATAAGTGCTCCAAAGTCATGGTTGAGCTAAAGAGAATTTTTTTTTGAACTTTAACTGGGTTTATGTGGCAGTATGCCTATCAATACACCAAGCAAAGAAAAATAAACCTTTCCCTCCATAGAATCATGGAATCCCAGAGCTGGAAAGACCTCCCTACCTGACCCAATCCCTACCTGAACAACCATCCCTTCTCCAGTATTCCCAATATAAATAGCTATCAGACTTTATTTAATCTCCAGGAGTGGAGAATTTAACTACCTTTAAGGCAGTCCATTCCACTTGAAAAATAATTAGCTTCTGGGACAGTGAGGTGGCACAGTGTATAGTGCACCAGCCCTGGAGGACTTGAGTTCAAATCTGATCTCAGACACTTAATAAGGTCACCTGTGCGACCTTGGGCAAGTCACTTACTCCCATTACCTTAAGTAAATAAACAAAATTTAAAAGAAAAATAAATAACTTCCTTAGAAGTTTTGCCTCATATTGAGATGGAAATTTTGCATCCTTGTGATTTCCTTCTAATTCTTTCTTCTTGAGTCAAGCAGAACATTTCTGAATCTTCTTTCAGATATAATTTGAAAGAACATGAGGCAGCTAAGTGGCACAGTGAATAGAGAGTTGGGTCTGGAGTCAGGAATATGTGAGTTTGAATCTAATCTCAGAAATTTATTAGTTATATGTCCCTGGGAAAGTCTCAGTCTCTAGATGGCTGTCTACTCCAGATTCTTCAAGAGTCAAATGAGAATGATAATAATAACACTACTGTACAGGATTGTTGTAAGAATCAGATGGGTTCATTGATCAGTATATTACTTGTCACATGGTAGATGCTTAATAATTGTTTATCCCTTTCCCTTTCATGGAACAGCTTTTCATGTATTTAAAAACAACTATTATGTTTTTTTCCTAAGCCTTATCTTTTATGTTAAGTCAATTCTTTTTTTTTCCTTCAAATTTTAAAAATTGGTTGGGTCCAAGCATCAATTTTTAAATAATCATTATTTGAAAGAAATTGATAATAAGAAATCAATATACAGAAATATCTGGAATGCAGCTAAAGCAGTATTTTTTTTTCTCTTTTTGCAAGGCAATGGGGTTAAGTGGCTTGCCCAAGGCCACACAGCTAGGTAATTAAATGTCTGAGGTCAGATTTTAACTCAGGTCCTCCTGACTCCAGGGCCAGTGCTCTATCTACTGCACCACCTAGCTGCCCCCGCTTATTTTTTTTTTTTTTAACAAAGATGAAAAGTAATGAACTAAATATGCATTAAGAACTCAATTCCTTCCAACATATATTTACCTAGCACTTAACTATGTGCTAGACAATGGGAGTGCAAAGATAAAATGAGATAATGCCTGCCCTCATTGAGTTTATATTCTACTAAGAGGATTCAGCAAGTAAACAGATAAGTAAAATGCAAGTTAAATTAATGCAAGAAGGGAGAGAGTATTACTAGCTGGAGGAATCAAGGAAGGCTTCTTTAAATTGCTCACTTTATGGCACAGTTTGTAGTCCCCTCCCCTCTCTGACTACCTTGATATACAACACATTGTAGGTGGCTAACTAACCTGTCACAAAAGCCTAAAATATTCTGTACATGTGGTCTGGAGGGCTAAGGCAGAGTGGTAATATTACTTTCTAGTTACATGCTACTCCTCTGAATGTAGTCTCAGATAACATTTATTTATTCATTTTTATGTTAAAATGGAGTGGCCACAGTATACCATATTGTTGTTTTGGTTCTTGCTGGTGGTGGGAGGCAGCTACAATTGGCCACACTATTGGCTCATACTGAACTTACCATCCACCAAAACAACAAGCTGTTTCCCCCTTCTCCCTTTTTTTTTTTAGGTTTTTGCAAGGCAAATGGGATTAAGTGGCTTGCCCAAGGCCACACAGCTAGGTAATTATTAAATGTCTGAGACTGGATTTGAACCCAGCTACTCCTGACTCCAAGGCTGGTGCTTTATCCACTGTGCCACCTAGCCACCTGGTCCCCCCTTCTCCCTTAAGAATTAACATCTAGGGGGCAGCTAGGTGATGCAAATAGATATAGCACTGACCCTCGAGTCAGGAGGACCTGAATTCAAATGTGATCTCAGACACTTAATAATTACTTAGCTGTGTGACCTTGGACAAGTTACTTAACCCCACGCCTTGCAAAAGAAAAAAAAAACAAAAAACAAAAATCTAAAATAAAAATATAAATATAAGATCATCCTTAAAAAAAAGAATTAGAATCTAATCATACTTCTCCCATCCCATTTATGCCATGGATTTTTCACTCATGTAAAGATTTTTTTTTCAGTTCTTTTTTTCAATCATGCCCAGCTCTTTATGACTCCATTTGAGGTTTACTTGGCAAAGTCATTGGAGTGTTTTGCCATTTCCTTTTCCAACTCATTTTACGATTGAGGAAACTGAGGCAAAAAGGGTAAAGTGACTATCCAGGGTCAAACAGCTACTAAGTGTCTAGCTTGAATCCGGGAAGATGAGTCTTCCTGACTCCAAGTTTGGCATTCTAACCATGTACCGTCTGGCTACAAGTATAGATCAGAGCAAATTTTAGCATTATGTTCATCTGTTCATTTTCTGTTCCTAGAATGATAGAATCAAAATGTTTATCAGAGTAGAAATGGACATCAGAGGTCATCCAGTTCTACCTATGTGTCAACAACATGACTCCTCTCAATGATGCTCCTGACAAGGGGACATCAACTCTTTTCTTGAATCTCTCCAAGGATGAGGTTCTCACTTTCTCTTTATTTGAGCTTGTCTGTTGGATCATTATTAAATTAAAAGTTTATATATTCCCACTCCCCAAAGTTTCCAACATAGACAGGTCTTGCACACACACACAAAAAGACATTAGATAATTGTAAGATTTAGTGGAATTTTGTGCAATTCTGCTTAATTTCCACCATCATCTCCTGATGCCATGTCTCTAGATTGACTTGACTATTCACTCTGGGGAAAAACAACCATAAGGGACACCTGTTGACCAAGCTATGCTATGCAGCTGAATGGAGAACACTTGGAATAAGAAAAATCTGGGTTCAAACTCTGACTCTGATATACTGTCTGATACTGGGCAAGTCATTTAAATTGAATGCCTGAGTTTCTTTATCTGTAAAATAGGCATAATAATAGCACTTATCTCCAGAGTTGTTGTGCAAATCAAATGGGTTAATAATATAACATGTTTGACACATAATAACCCTTATTTTAATATTAAACAGCAAGATGGAACAGTGGATTGATTACTGGACCTAGAGTCAAGAAGACATCAGATCCAAATCAGCCAATGACATGGCAAGTCATTTAATTTTTTGGTCTCAGTTTCCTCAACCATAACATGGGAATAATATCTCCTACCTCCCAATGTTGTCATTTGGATTAAATGAGATCATGTATGTAAGGTGTTTTGCAAAAGCATTACATAAATGCTAGCTATGACAATGTCCATCTAGCTTTTCCCCTTCTCTTTTTTATATCAACATTACTATGGTCTTAGACATTATTCAAATCAATGTGGGGTGTTTTGAGAGAATTTTTAAAAACTATGAAAATGTCTCCTATCAACTTGCATCAAAATAGTCTACAATTGAGAATAGATTTTGTTCAAAAGGCAAAATTTAATTGAAAGGGTATGTCAAGAAAACATATTCCTGGGTGAAAACCTATAGGTTGAGAGTTTATTTAGGTGAGAATCACCACCTCCCAAAAGATCTGTATAAAAGGTGCTATTTATATTATCAACATCATCAATGGAAGCAATGTGGCAGTCATTGTCTATTATGTGATGTCTGACCAGAAGGAAGAGGAAATGGATGATGAGTTCCAGAAATATATCAAAAAAAGAACAACAGACACAAGATGTGGTAATGATGGGGAACTTCCACCATCTGAACATTCTGTTCAGTCATTTTCAGTTTTTGTGATCCCATTTGGAATTTTCTTGGCAAAGACATTGGAGTAGCTTACCATTTCCTTCTCCAGCTCATTTTATAGAAGAGGAACCTGAGGTAAAGAGGGTTAAGTGACTTGCCCAGATTATCCAGTGTCTGAAGTTAAATTTGAATTCAGGAAGATGACCCTTCATGACTCCAGGTCTGGTGCTCTACACAATGTACCACCTATTTGCCCTGAACATCTAATGGTGCACTTTCTCAAAAAATAAAGAGATGGGGGTTTCTAGGTGGTGCAGTGGATAGAACATTGGCTCTGGGGTCAGGAAGACCTGAATTCAAATTCAGCTTCAGACACCTGATACTAGTTATGTGACTTGGGCAAGTCACTGAATCCCATTGCCCCTCAAAAACAAACAAAAAAAGAGAGATGGCTAATTATTCACTTGCTCTATTATTAATTTTGTTCTTCAGGACAGGAAGCAATGGGAGAAAATTGAGCCATATTAATGAACCAGGAAAGGGTCTGATTTCTGAAGTAGGTAGGAATTAGGGGAGCCCTGAGAGGAAGTAACTATCCTCTGAGAATTTGGGATAGATAAGCAAGGGAAGGTGGAGCATACAACATAAATTCTAAATGTGGGGAGAGCCACTTTCAGATTGGAGAAAAGTCAGGAGGGATTCCTGTCTTAGAAATTCTACAAAGGAAGTCAACTTGAGAGTGCTAGAATGATTAAAATAAATTCTGACTCAACAAACATAAATGACTCTGAAAAAGGATAATAGTCTAAAAAGAATGATGTGGATGCACAGGATACTCATTTACCAAATCTAGATTTTAAAAGGCACACCAGAAGATAAAAACAAGGGTAGATAACAGAGAATCATTACAAATGTGTAACTTCATTTTCTAAGAACAGTGTCAGGAACTAGAACAAGCTGAGGCAGGTGATGGATGCCAAGGAACACACAGACTCACAAAGGTGAGGACATATACTTAGGACAAAACAAAGATAAAAATAAAAGGTGAACTGAATGGCAGTAATGAATGATAGGTGGAAGACAGGATTACTTAACTTATTTTCTCTATTAAGGTGAATTAATGGATTTTAGCACTAGAAGTTTAGAACCAGAAAAATGACATACAAGTACTTGAAATACAAGTGAGGAGATTAGTAACAGAGAAAATAGCTGCCCTCATTGAATACAAATGTGTGTTCAAGGACAGACTGCAGTGTGATCCTGGAGAAACAGGAGGTTTTGAGGGGCCTGAATCCCTGGAAAAGAACCTTAAAAGTTAGGGGGAAAAGGGAGAGGGTGAATCATTTTTAGCTAAATATTCATAACTCTCCATAATCTGGCATGACTGTGCTTTGTGCTGCAGTCAGGTAGAAGCTTCTTGAATTTAGAGATTGCTCCTTTTTTCTTTTTTTCTTTTTGACTTTGTATCTCCAGTACTTAACTCCACTCCTAGGATCTTGTAGGCAGGCATTTAATAAATGCTTGTTTGATTGTTTTGCCACCTTATCAAAATCACTTCCTTCTGAGTATCAAACTATACTCTCTTCCTTTCTTCAATGGGCTTGGGTTTTTGTTCTTGAAATTTCCTAAGTCTCAAAGGTCTTTCTCTTTACACTTCACAATCTCTGAGAAATAGAGTCCCACCTATCATTTAAGACTCAACTCACAAGGTCTTTGAGAATAAAAGTTGTTTCATTCTTTGTCTTTTTATCATCCAGTATCTAGGTGGTGCAGTGGATAGAGCATCAGCATGGGAGTCAGGAAGACCTGAGTTCAAATGTGGCCTCAGTCATTTGACACTTACTGTATGACCTTGGGCAATTCACTTTACCCTGATTGCCTTACATCCAGGGTCATCTCCAGTTGTCCTGATTCATCTTTGGGCACTGGATCCAGATGGCTCTGGAGGAGAAGGTGAGGTGGTGACTTAGCACAGTCCCTCCTCACTCAAATTCCATTCACTTGCTTTTCATGGTGTCATCTTCCTGATTTCATGGTCTTCTTCAAGAATGAAGAAAAAAGAGCAACCTAGGACATCTCTTCTGTGATGCCTACCCTGACCTTTTTAATAAAAAAAAAGAAGATTCTTTTTTGAGATTACTCATGGCATATTATCTGTCCCTTTGGACTTGTTTAGTTTTATTTGTTATTTTAACTATTTGTAGATGGCAGGCCTCATGGAGAAGATTTTTTTATTTGTCTATCTCCTCCAGCTCCCAGCTCAGAACTCTGCAAATAGTAGGAGCTTATGGCATGTTTGTTAAAATGAATTCAATTGAATTACTCACTCCTAAACCTGGCTGCCTTTAAACCCAGTGGGATGAATTGACCTTTGGCATTCTTGCCTCAAGCTTAGGAAATTGAAGACTTAGATATCAGACAGGTTGGAGTTTGATCTGAGATCAGGGGATTAGGTTTGTGTCTTGGTGGGTTTTATTTGGTGACTATTTAACAGTGTGCTGCTCCACCCTAAGCTTTGGGGTTTATAGTTTGAAATGGAAAGATGATAGGGTGAGACTAACAGGAAGAGAGAGAGTGTTCTTTTCATGAAGGGAAGAAGAAGGAAGAAAAAAGAAAAAAAAAGAAATTTACATGACAACTTTATTATAGCCTTAAAAGGAACAGCAAGTTTTACATAATAGATTTTAAGTTTTATGTTCAATCATATCTTTATTATACTATTTTATGAAAAAGTTTGCTTTATTCCATAAATTAAAAGTAAAATAAATATATATATATATATATATGTTTTTTTAAGAAGAAAGGAGGGTGATTGATATTTAGGAGCATCAGATCTGGGTAGAAAGGCAGGTATGAAGGAGGGGCTGAACTTGATGATTCCTAAGTTCAAATCTTCTAGGGTCTCTTCTGTATTTTAACACTTCTTGTTCTAAGTTCCCTTCTTATGATAACATTTATATTATTATTCAAATTTGAAGGTACTTTTATAATTTGATAGTCTATGTTTTTTGGATTCTCTGTGTCATAGAGGCAGCAAGATGGTGCAGAGGGTAGAGAGTCGGGTTGGAAATCAGGAAGACTTGAATTCAAATATGGTCTCAGACAATTACTTTATGTGTAACCAAGGACATACCATTAGACCTCTGTTTCCTCAATTGTAAAATAATATAAAAATAGTATCTACCTTCCAGGGTTGTGAAAATCAAATGTGATAACACCGGCAAAGTGATTAACACAATGTGCCATATTGTTTTCTTTCTTTCTTTTCTTCTTCTTTTCTTTCTTTCTTTTTCTTTTTCTTTTTCTTTTTCTTTTTCTTTCTTTCTTTCTTTCTTTCTTTCTTTCTTTCTTTCTTTCTTTCTTTCTTTCTCTCTCTCTCTCTCTTTCTGTTTCTTTTTTTCTCTTCTTTTCTCTCCTTCCCTCCTTCCTTTCTACCTCCCTCCCTCTCTTTGCTCCTCCCTCTGTCCCTGCCCCTTTTCCTCCCTCCTTCCCTTCTCTTCACTCCCATCTCTCCTTCCTTCCTTGTCAATATATTCACTCTAATAGTCATTTTCTTGACCAGATATTTGTGGGTTTAATTTCCTAATTTTCTAAGAGAATGGACAATTCCCTACGTTAGTGAGTTCACTATGACTACAGACTGGATAACCACTTGCTCATGGGGCAGTACAGTGTAGTGAGAAGAACTTTGGATGTTGATCTATGGACCTGAGTCCAAATCTCATTTCTATTATTAGATTTCAGTGTCTCCATTTATAAAATAAGGGAGGTGGGCCTAGAAATGACTTCTAAGACTCCTTTTTTAAAATCCTATGGTTTGTCATTGTTGCAAGTATTTGTCCTGCTCAGGGAGTTTCTGCTTCTGTGGTGAGCTTGCCACAAGGTGGCAGGATTGGGGTGTGGAATGATCAGCCCCAGGCTAGCTCACTAAGGCTAATGCTGAGCCCCAAAGCGGCTGCAGCCAGTGGTTTCATTCATTTTTTTCCTAAGGCTGGATTTTAACAAGAAGACCTAGTAGAATGCTATCCTGGGAGGGCCAAGCAGAGAAGGGAGGCCTGTGGGATCATCTTCAGAAAGGGGGAGGATGTCATCTCAGAGCCCTGAGAATTATTTTTCCCTTAAAATACCTTATTTCAAAGCAATTATTTCCATCCCTTTGAAGACAAAAGCTGCCAAAAGTTAAGAATTTCTGTGAGGTTTCTCTTAACCATGAAGAGCGTGTCTCTTTTTATTCCAAACCATAACAAGTAAATGAATTATTTCCAGGGAACAATGGCCCCAATGACTGATCAGGGATTGGCCATATTTGAAGCAATGGAATGTGAATTTTTCCCCTTCCAAACCGAATTTCCATTACTTAATCTCAAAAAAATGTAGCTTTGTGAGATTATAAGATGAGACGTGGGGGGAATCTTTATAAAGAAATGCTGTTGACTATAGGGGAATGCTTGATTCCTTTCCAAAAAAATATTATGGCTCTTTTTGCTTTTAACAATGTTTTCTGCATACGTGAGCTCATTTGGTTCTCTCAGTTAATTCTGTGAAGGAGAATCAGAATCAGGACTGGAATATTAGGTCTGGAAAGGAAGGTATATCACAGACTATTGGAGCTGGAAGGACTCGAGACCATAGAATTTTAAAGTCAGAAGGAATCTTAGAATAGAGAATGTTAGATTATAGAAAAAGGGTCATATGAATTGGAAGAACCCACAGAACCTAGAATGTTCCATAAAGAACCTTAGTCCAGGGGCTTTAATGCATGGAATTTTAGGGAGTCCTTGATTGGGAGAAATACAATTTCTTTCTTTTCAATAACTCTAACAGAAAATTTAACATGCCATTCAATTAGTTAAAATATTTTTTTTCTGAAAATAGGGAAGACCATTAATATGCATTATCTCCCCATCAGTTCCTTGGGGGAATTTCTTTTCACTTTCTTGGTATCCCCAGGACTTAGCCCAGAGGCTAGCTTTAGTATATACTTAATAAAGGTTTGTGGATTTAACTTGGAGGCTCCATAGACTTCATCAGACTTCCACCAGGTCCATGACACACACATAAAGATGAAAAATCTTCGATCTATATTCCAACTCTCTCATTTTTCAGATGAGAAAACTGAGACCTAGAGAGGGTGAATGATTTGTGAAAGTCATGAAAAACCCATTCTGAGAATTAGGGTATTCACCTTCCCCTCAGAGATGGACTGGTTGTATGACTCTGAGCAAGTCACTTGCCTCTTCCTCAGTTTCCTTATCTGTAAAAGGAGACTAGTAATAAACAGCTTCTCTCGCATAAAGTAAATTTGAAAGTCAAATATGCTAGCATAAACTTTTTAAATTTTAAAGCTCTCTATTAATGCTAGTTATTGCTATTACTATTAATATTATTATTGGTGATAGAACTCAGATGAGAATCCTGTTAGGCAGACAGAGGATATTATTCCTATTTTGTCATTGACTAATCCTGGAATAAGGTACTAAACTGGAGGACACTGGACATTGAATCTAATACTGCTTCTAATCTGTCTTCTTGCCCTGGGGAGCCTTGGCTACTTCTTATAGGGCAACTTTCTATAGTGGACAGAACCCCAGAGGTGGAGTTGGGTCCACTACTCTTGGCTTTACCTTTGGGCAGAGTTCCTTAAGCCTCTCTGGCTTTAGCTGTAAAGAAAGACCCTCAAGATTCTAAAAAGCTAGGGACAGTTAGTGGTGCAATGGCTAGAGCCCTGGTTCTAGAGCCAGGAGAACCTGAGTTCAAATCCAACTTCAGACACTTGATACTTACTAGTTGTGTGTGATCTTGGTCAGGCCACTTAATCCCATTGCCTTGCCCCCCCCCCCCAAAAAAAAAGATTCTAAAATACTACCATTCCAAGAGTCCTCTGTAGTTTTTGAGAAATGATAGGGTCTTAAGAGTATCCTTCCTCAGTGCTAACATTGATGCCTATGTCCATTCAACTGTTAGCTAATATTGTTAACTGAATATTTGGTCTGGTCCTCTTCCTGTTCTTCTATTCCTATTATAAGGAAAGGAGGAGGTCAAATTGACCCAAGAACTTGGCACCTGTAAATGAAAAAATTACTTACTAGGCTATTTCTAAGATGGCAGAGAAATAATAATATTGAGTCTTTGATGAGAAGCGGAATGACCCTTCAGCATGTGCTGGAGATCTGTTTTCAATCTAGCCTTTTCAGTGCTTTTGATTTTTGTAGAGAGCTCTAGGAAGAGGGATCTAATCTGGGATCAGAAGCAAGGAGTTAAGAGTTCCAGTTGTGCCAAATACTATGTAATTTAGGGCCTGCCTCAATTTCCTCATCTGATCTATAAAATCATTTTTTTTTGAGGGGACTGAACTTAACTAAAACTAATCTTTCCTTTGTTAAATCTCTCCTAGTGGTACAAACCTCACATTTGCTCAGCAGTTTGCCTTCAGAGACAACTATCTTTTGTATCATAATGATTTGTGCACACACATCTTCTTTCCAATTACACTGTAAGGTCTTTAAGGTTATGTCAGATCTATCTTTGTATTCTCAGACCAAGCACCATACCTTCATATAGGAAGTGCTTAGTAAATATTTGCAGAACTAATTTGAGTTGACTTAAGAGGAGAAGAATAGTGATGTTTTAGAAGGCTGAAAGATAACCTGGAGGATACACAAAACTACACAGGGAAGGAAGGGTGGAGTATTGTTTTCAGTGGGCAATCTGATTTGGTCCTGATGATCTGAAAAGATAGGTTGGGAGTGGAGTATTGGGAGAAATTTATCTGTTTTATTATGGAGTGGAAACTCAGAACAGTAGACCAATCAGAAACCGTGGTTCTTAGTCCTGCATTCTAATTCTTCTCAGTTGTAAAATATTCTTTTCTTTTGGTGGTCTGTTTCTTCTCTTGTAAAATTAGACTAGATGTTCTCCAAAGCTCCTTGGAGCTCTTACATTCAGTATTCTGTTGTCTAACATTCAAATATCCTTTCTACCTCTAACAATTTATATTTTCATATATTTTTCCTAGTTTAAAATCCCATAGTTTGTGTATTCTAATATTCTGTATTATAAAATCACTCCTAGTTTTAAAATTCAGTGATTTTGGGGCAATAAGGTATGCAAAGCATTTTGCAAATATTATCTCATTTGGTCTTCACAACAACCCAGGAGGAAGGTGCTATCATTATCCTTATTTTATAATATAAGGAAACTAAGAAAGAAAAAGATTAAATGAAAATCCTGGGATAACTAGTAAGTATGGGAGGTTGGATTGGAATTCAGATCTTCCTGATTTTGTGTCCAGCACTCTATCAACTGTGTGATTCCCCATCCCCTCCCTTATTTTTCTTTTTCAGTACTAACCGGTAGTCCTACCTCCTTCTCTTCCTCTCACTGACTAGCTACCTGTTTCATCAGGCAATTCCATTATTTAGTTTGTATAACATTTCAAAGATTCCTCTACTCATGGTATTTAGGATGATTGTTGAGACCCACTATAGCCTAGGGAGAGCTCTGGGTTCTTTATGGGGGAGATTGTTTATCTGTCTGTCTTTCCACTCATTTATTCATTCATCTACTTTTTATTTATTTAGTTTCATTCATTCATCCATCCATCGCTCTATTTACTTTTACAGTTCATAGCCAAAGGTAACCATTTATAAAAGCAAAACAACTGAAATGTCAAATGTTCAACACTATAATCTCTCCAACTCAATGTTCTCTCTCCAGAATTCTAATCCCCCAAATTAAGAATTTAGTCCAAAATATTCCAAACTAACCCTAAAATTCAATAATAGAAGAATAAATTCATAAGTCTTTAAATCTGGAAGAGACATTTTCTCTATCATCTATTATCCATGAGTATGTAACAAGTTAAAAATAACATCAACAAAGCTTTCAAATGCTCAGAAGAGCTCAACAATGGAATGTACTGGTTTTGTGTAGGTGCTTCATCATCAGAGATATTCAGACAGATAGTAGAAGCTCTCATTTCAACTTATGATTTATGAAGTGCTTTCCTTACAACACCCTTGTGAGATCTGAGGGGCAATAAACTGATGTTCTTGGTAGCTAGAGAGCACTAAGACAGAACTGTGAAGGTAACCAGGTGGAATGAGTTCCCCTTCATCTCACACTCAGGACCTTAAGACAAAGTTTCAGTTCTTTTGCCACTAAATAAGTTATTGGGCAACTAGGTGGTATAGTGGTATCTGGAATCAGGAAGACTCATCTTCATGAATTTAAATCCAGCCTTGGACACTTAGCTTTATGACCCTGGGCAAGATCACTTTAACCCTACTTGCTTCAGTTTCCTCTTCTGTAAAATGAGAAGGGAATGGCAAACCACTGCAATATCACTGCCAAGAAAACCCCGGGTCACAGAAAGTTGGATGTGATTGAAACTACCCAACAGCAACATCTCACTGTAGAACATTAAACAAGTCATGTTTCCCCCCTGGCCTTGCTAGGCTTTGATATTCTATTAGTTCAGGTAAATCATTTTCTAGTAGAATATGAGATTCTTTCAGATTCTAAGATTTAGAGATTCCCAATTGTCCCCTGTGTGGGTACTCTCCTATGAAGGTAAATCTGTCAAGTAACCAACAATCTATCCAGACCCAAGCCTAGCACATAATACGCAATTGGTATTTGCTTCGTAACTGAATTTATTTGTTCAAATTTTTTAATAGAAGTACCCCCTCAATTTAGGAAACAGATATGTTTTGAAATGCTTACTAATCAAAATATGTAAAATGAATACTAATTAAAAATACTGAAGATAATAGGGTTATAAATGCAGAGTTGGAATGACCTTAGAGGTCCTCTAGTCCAGCTTCCTCATTTGACAGATGAGGAAACTGAGGATAAGAGAGGTTAAGTAATCTTCCCGAAGTCAACCAGGATTTGATCCTAAGTCCTCTTTTTAATGTAGCAATACTTCCTAGCATAGCAAGGGCTTTTAAAGTCACTTACCTTCTGTTGTGAAGAATTATTCCCTCAGTATAATAATATTTTAAGGACCTATGATTTTTTAATGTGAAATTCGTTACAATAATTAATCAATAAATATTGGAACCTATTCAGTGTCAAACATTGTGTCTTAAGCACTGGGATGCAAAGAGGCAAAAAAAAAAAGATAGTCACATCCTTCAAGGAGCTCACAATTTAATGAATGAATATACCAATGCAGACTGCAGTTCCTAATATATCTTAGTAGAAAGA
This sequence comes from Macrotis lagotis, assembly GCF_037893015.1. Taxonomy (NCBI): domain Eukaryota; kingdom Metazoa; phylum Chordata; class Mammalia; order Peramelemorphia; family Peramelidae; genus Macrotis; species Macrotis lagotis. The sequence continues at coordinate 600,034,136 of NC_133666.1, read as the reverse complement.
CTTTAGTGACTTTAATAATGATGATGATGATGATGATGATGAAGATGTCTGCCCTTCAATTTTTGAAGAAGACCATGACATTAGAGAGATATCATGACAAGTACAGGAATTAGATTTGAGTGAAAGGTGCTGTGCTAAGTCACCAGCCTCATTTTCTCCTTCAGAGACATCTGGGACCAGGATGACTGGAGATGACCCTGAATGGGAAGCAGTCAAGGTTAAGTGACTTGCCCAAGGTCACACAGTTAGTAAGTGTCTAAGGTTGGATGATTTTTTGTATCCAAGAATATTCATCCACTGGTAGACAAATCTTTGGTGGTGAGTTTGTGAATGGTTGACTCAATATATTGCCAGAGCTGAATTCCAGTATGGTAGAGGTGATTGGAACTTATATCCCATATGAATAGCTTTCAAAAACACAGTTTCACCTGAATGCTGTGGGGATCTATCAACAGACTATCTTTACAAAGGTAATATGATACCTTTTTGACATTTCTGGAGAGCTTTGCATTTATAAAGCACTTTCCTTCACTGTTATGAGGCCCATGATCTCATTTGGGTGTCCCAACAATACTATAAGGTGGGAGTAGTATGAGTATCATTCTAACATTTTTAAGTGCAGTTGTAGCTCAGAGAGGGTCAACAGTGTCCAAGACCACAGCCTCTGAAGGGTAGAACTTTAGGATTTGAATCTGGGTCTTTTGACTCTAATCTAGTCAATCCTTATTTATAAGCACAAAATGATGATGATGGTGATGATGATGATGATGATGATGATGATGATGATATTTGTCCTCCATTATCAAAGATGACCATGACATCAGGGAGGTGCTGCCATGACAAGCAAATGATTTGGATTTGTTGAGGGGGTGCTGTGCTAAATCACCAGCCTCACTTTCTCCTCCAGAACCATCTGTGTTCAATGACCAGATATGAATCAGGATGGCTAGAGATGTCCCTGGATGTGAGGCAATCAAGGTTAAGTGACTTGCCCAAGGTCACACGACTAGTAAGTGTCCAACATCTGGGGATGGATTCAAACTCATCCTTCTGACTCTTAAGGCCAGTGCTCTATCCACTGCACACTTAACTGCCCTAAGCACAACATAAATGTGTAATGAAGATTACCAGAATGGATTAAAATTCTCACACCTGAATGTTGCCTTAGTGGCATCTGGCCAGCCTGAACTTCCTGTGAGACACTGGTTATTCAGAATACCTCATTGCCTATTTAGACTTTGCCATCCAGAAGAGGACCCTGAGAAGCAAATCGTTTTTTAAAGGTTGAAATAGTCATTCTCCAGTATCCTGGCTGAGGGGTCAATCAAGGTAGGTTGTGGCAGTGGTTTGATGAAGTAGAAAAACTTACAGGAGATGGAAGCATGAGGAGGGAAGAGAGGGAAGATTCGGGATTTGGCATGAAAGGCTCACATAGGCCTGAAATATATATTAAAAGTACATCTTTTATTTGAGGCAACTTGATGGTGCAGTGGAAGGACCTGAGATAAAATCTGGTGTCACACATTTGCCAACTGTGATCCTGATCAAGTCATTACACCTCTGCCTTCCTCCATTTACTTATGCATAAAATGTGGGATAATAATCTATTTCACAGGGTTGTTGCGAGGACCAAATGAGAAAAAGCACTTCGTAAATCTTAAAGCTCTAGATAGAAGCAACTATTAGCTAGTTGATCTTTTTTTTTGTAGATGGGCATAAATGTCAATATTGTGTATGTAATGCTACATGGCTACAAATCATGGTATAGGAAAAATTTAAATGATAAGGAATCTAAAGGGTAGTAGATCATCCTGTGTGGGGTGAACATTAGTGGTAAAAGCTAACATTTTTATAGTGTTTGCAACTTTGTAAAGTACTTTACAAATAGTAAAGGAGCCCTGGGAGGTAAATTCTACTGGTCTCCCATTTTACAGATGAGGAAACTGAAACATATAGAAGTTAAGTGATTCATCCAAGGTCACACAGCTAGGAAATATTTGAATCTGGATTTGAACTCAGGGCTTCCTTACTCTGGGTCCAATATTCTATCCACTCTCTTTGTACCTCTAGGGCCAGATAGATGGTGCAATGAACCCCAGAACCCCAGCCCTGGAGCCAGGAGGACTCAGACACTTGACACTGGCTAGTTGTGTGACCTTGGGCAAGTCACTTAATCCTGATTGCTTTGCAGCCAGGACCATTTCCAGTCATCCTGATTCAGATCTGGTCACTAGACCTAAATGGCTCCAGAGGAGAAAGTGAGGCTGATGACTTAGCACAGCCCTCCTTCACTCAAATCCAATTCACTTGCCTGTCATGGCATCAGCTCCCTGATGGCATGGTCTTCTTTGAGAACAAAGGATGGAATCATCATGTACCACTTAGTCTGATTGATGAATAAGGTCAAAGTGGCTTGCATCCAAGATTCTGAAACTTTAGATGACCAGACAGGACAAAAACTGGTCAAAAAGGAAGAGGGAGGGAGAATAGCCCCATTCAATGAAAGACAGAGTGGAATAGGGAACATGGTGCTTGCCTTGGGATCTGGAAGATCTGGGTTCAGCAAATCCTGAATGTTTAATAATCAGCTCTCTGCACTCAAAATTATACACATAACACCCCTTTAGGTTTAACCTGAAATATTAACATTTTTCCTGTTATTGTCTTAAGTCTAGATAATAAATCTAATAACTAATAAATCAAACTAATAAATCAAGTTCTAATTTGTTGCATTTGCTAATTGACACAGAAAATTTAACAATAGGCTCTCTGGAACCTGTTTGAATTGGTTCCAGCACACTCTGATGTGGGTTTAAATCCTACCTTAGATAATTACTAGTTTTGGGACCCTCCTCTAAGTTTCATTTTCTTTCTCTGTAAAATAAGGGGTTTAGACTCAATGATATCCACCGCTCCTTCCTGCTCTCAGTTTGCAGTCCTATGCATATTGGAACCCAGAGAGATTAAAGAATCTCTAGAATATCTGGTGATCATCTGTGAATTATTTGTGGAAAGACTTGGACAAGGATGGGGTGTACTGAGAAGGCTTGGATATGTTGTATTTGGTACCCATGGATAGAGGAACCAAATCACTGAAGTTGTCTATCCATCAAGTACTCTTATTTATACATCCATCAAAGAATAAAAAGCTATTATTGTTGTTGTTATTATTATTATATCTATCAAGGAATCAAACTATCAAATTTTTTGGATGAGAGAAAGATGAGAACCATAGAAGCATCCTAGTTAGTCCATGAGTGAGTCAGAGACAATGACACCAAAAACAGACATGTGTAGACCTACATGCACTCACATGTATACATAGATGAGCAGACATTTCCCTTCACCCCCATATCTTGGCTGCTTTTCCAAGGGAAAATCACAGATTCATATAGAACCTTAGCTATGTCAGAGACAAATTTATTTAGGTTTGGGGGTAGGGAGGAGGTTTTCAGAGAACATTGTGTCTAGACATGCAGTTGTACCAGCAGAGGGAGTGGTCTTCATTCTTCTGCATATTGTGATTGTGGGGAAAGGGACCCTACAGAAAGGGGACTCTAGTATAGGTAGTCTATTAGGAATGAACCGCAAGATGAGAAGAGGCAGGGACAAGGGGAAGAAGCACCTCAGGGCAAGGCCCCTTTGGGTTGGTTCCAGTTAAGGATATGTCATAATTAAGGTTTATGATGTGACCCTAAAGCAATAAGATAAATAATCCGGGTGACTTGTAGAGTCATTGTCATTACTTCATCATCTTAGTCATAGAATAACAACCATGGATGGGATTTTTTTTTTACCAATAAACATAGAGGCAATGTAAGCAGTGCCATAATGCATAGAGTGCCAGTCTTGAGTTAAGACAATTCATCTTCCTGAGTTCAAATCCAACCTCAGACATTTACTAGCTGGGAGACCTGTTTGCCTCAGTTTCCTCATCTATAAAATAAGTGGAGAAGGAGATGGCAAACTCACTCCAGTGGGATTTATAAAACAGGGCTATAAAGAGTCAGACACAATACACAAAGTGACAGATTAAAAAAAAAGGCTAGATTTGGCATTAGAGGGTCTGGGTTAAATTCTCAGCTGGCCTTCCTATTACCTGACTGACCTTGGACAAGACCCATCTCCTTGTTGAACCTCAGTGTTATCATCTGAAAAATGAGGAGGCTAGGCTTAGATGATCTCTAGTACTTATTAAATCTATATAATCCTCTATTATAGCTCAAAAATGGAAAGAACTGACTCCAAAGACAGGAATATGATGGACAAACAGTAGATACTATATAAATATTATTATTATTATTATTATTATTATTATTATTATTATTATTATTGTCTGTTTTCACAGCTGAAAATTGACAGTCCCAACTTGAACTCAATTATTCACTTAATAAATATTTGTTAAACTCCTACCCTGACCCAAGCACAAGGGATATAAAGAAAAGGAAAAAATAATTCTCTACTCTCAAGTAACTCATGATTTAATGGGGTAGATCACTTGCAATAGAGTATGTACAAATAATCTCTAGAGAGGAAAAATTGATTTCAGGTCTTCTCATCCCAAGTTGGAAACTCTGGGTTTCCAGTGGAGGGCCTTAAAGAACCAATAGAATACAAACAGAGAGACTGGCTGGATTAGATAGAAGTGCTTTGAGTCAGAAAAGCTGGGCATCCTGTTGCTGTGACCTTGAGTACTTCATCAATCTGAAGTTCAGTTTCTTCATTTTTGTAATGAAAGGAAGGAAAAAAATAAAAACGTCCAGTCTCTTTTGCTGACTTGTTGGGAGGATAAAATAAAATCCCGAGTCTATGCTTCCTACTTTCCAGGAAGGGGCTTAGTGGAGGGTTCAACAGAAGAAGGGGGTAGCCTTTCTCTCTCCAGCATGCCCCTCACCCTTTATTCTAGCCATAACCCCTCACAGTTCCTAGAGCTCCTCTCTAGATTTTCTTGGAGTTGTCATAGTTTCCATTTACATCTTAAAAAAAAAAAGGAAATGGGTAGACCCTCAGCAACTTGGCATCTATTCCATTTTTTTTCTTGAAGGGAGGTGATAGCATTCCTGAGCCTTGTCCCTCCCTCTCACACCTAATTCACCCTTCCTCTCCCTCAATCTTAACCTCCTGCTGTCTGTAATGAGTCAATGAAAACTTAACCCCAAACTGAAATATAAAGTAATCTTCCTTTCAGTTATCTCATACTAGCCTTCTTTTACCATTTAATTGGGACCCCAGGGGAGGACCCTCCTTTCAGAGTGATATGGGCAGAAATGTCTGGGTTTGGGGTCTGCCAAGCTGGACTGGAATCCTCTGTGGCTTATAACCTATATGAACTGGACAGGTCACTGTCCTATGCTAAACTTCAGTTTCCCTATCTATGAGAATTCAGTCAGACCCATCCATTCTCATGTGTTTTCTTTCTTTCCTTCTTTCTTTCTTTTTCTCTTTCTTCATCTGTCTCTCTCATCTCTTTCTTTATCCCTTTGTTTATTTGTTTTTCTTTCTTCCTTTCTTCCTCTCTCTCTCTCTCTCTCTCTCTCTCTCTCTCTCTCTCTCTCTCTCTCTCTCTCTCTCTTTCTTTCTTTCTTGTCATCATGAGTTTCTTCCCTCCCCTCCCCTCCCCTCCCCTCCCCTCCCCTCCCCTCCCCTCCCTAAGGCTCTTCCCCCTTACTCTCCTGTTCTCCTTCCTCTCTCCCTCTTCTTCTCCTCCAGTTCCTCCTTTCATTTTCATCTGTTCTTACATCTTGAAGCCTCTCTGCTCCTTTGGACTCTTTCTCCTGTGAAGGATGGGTGGATAGAGCTGCAGACTGTCTTTTGCTACTCTCCCCACCTCACCGCCTTCCTGTCCAGGACTCCCATTTGCTATGTAGCCACAGAGACTTGATGAGCCTTTGCCACGTGTATCCAGCTTATCTTCTTCATTCATGACTCTATGGCTTTGGGACCTTGCCCAGTAAGTTTTCCCTTAAACTTATCTGGTCTGTCTTGTATCTGCAGTGCATTTTCCCTAGAAAGTTTTTTTTAACTAAATAAGAAAAGACCCCCACCACCATGAATGGAAAATCTTGCATTTTATTTTGGATATAAATTTGATATTTGTCCTGTCCTCCTGGTTCACAGATGCATTGTTCTCCTACACATCTGGAATGGTGGAGATCAGGGCTGGGAGGAACCATATTACAATTGAAGAAATTAAGGGTAAGATGAAGGAAGCTTGCATGGTAAAGGGGAAAGAGTTCTGAGGACCTTGGTTCAAATGCCACCTCTGATACTTGCCACCTATGTGATCTTTATTGAATAATTTAATCTCTCAGCCTGTTCTCTGAGTCATATGTAAAATAATCAGGGTTGGATTAGCTGACATAGAATATCCTACCCAGTTCTAGACCTATGCTGCTATGAAGAAAAGGTCTGGCACAAGTAAACACAGCAAGATGCTATGTCATCAAGTTCTCAGGTTGGGACTGTCCTGTGAAGTGGGCAGTGAATATATTATTATTCCTACTTTACAGGAGCTCGAGGTTCAGAACAGCAACTCCATTTTAGTCTCTTATTGTCCTGTACCATGATGATCATAATTCACATTTTTGAACATTTTCAAAAATATTCCTTTTTATGAAGTGGGCAATGGCTTCTGCTCAAATTTCAAGAGTACTTTTTCAATTTCAATAGTATTTTTATTTATTCATAAAACACATTCCTGGTTAGTGAGGAAACTGAGGCTTCAAGAGCTTATTTGACTTGACCAAGGTCATACAACTAATTAGTATCAGAGTTATAACTCTATTACAGGTCTTCCGACCCTAGGGAAGTCTTTTATTACAAGTTTCTTGTAGTGCAAGTAATAGTGTTTCCACTTTACATAAGACTACTGAGGTTCAGAATATTAAAGCAACTTGGTTCCCCTTCCCCCAATGTGTTCCTTTTCTTCTCTTTCTCACTCATTCCCTATAATACTAGATAGCACTCCTACTGAATCCAAAGATTCCCAAAGCACTTCTTCTTAAAACAATAACTCTGTTTGCTTTTTAATTCTTATTTTTACAGCTGAGGCAAAGAGGGTAAAATGATTTACCCATAGTCTAAAAGTAGGAAATCATCTAAAGTGGATTCCAATCCAGATCCTTTTGCTTTGTTGCTTACCCTCTCCCTCAGTTTTTTTTTTTCTAATCTCATCCCTTGTGGTCTCACCTTTGATTCTTCTCCACATCACCCCCACCATTGACTTTGACTGTTCAGAGCCTAGAATTTGAAGTTCTCTCTCTCTCTCTCTCTCTCTCTCTCTCTCTCTCTCTCCTCTGATGTCTCTCTGTCTCTCTCATTTTCTCTCTCTGTCTGTCTTTCTGACTTTCTGCTTCTCTGTTTCCCTCTCTCTGATTCTCTCATTTTCTCCCTCATTTGTCAGTCTGTCTGTCTCTCTGATTGTCTCTCATTTTCTCTCTGTCTGTCTGTCTGTCTGTCTGTGTGTTTGTCTGTCTGTCTGAGACTTCCTTTCCTCCTCTCCCAGCCTCCCACTCACCTTGGAAAGGCTGCTCCCTGCTTCTGCTGCTGCTGCCGCTGCTGCCGCCACCACCGCTGCCGTTATAAACCAGGGCAGAAGCCACCTCATCCCTGGAAGCCAGAATTAGATACATTGATTGAACCCAGACTCCGAGCCCAGCTCTGAAGGGAAACACCTCTTGGGGAAGTTGGGACCAGTTCTGGCCTGGCAGACACACATAGCCAGATATGCCTTTTTCCCCAGGCCCTTTGGGGGTTTTTATTAAAGACAGATCTGACGTCAGGGTGAAAGACAAGCCCCACATTTTCCTCTGAAGAAACTTTTCCTGCCTTCTCTCTCCCTCTCTCTTTTTTTCCCCTCCCTCTCTTTCTGTCCCCACCTCCTGCACTTTCTTGTTTTTGGACTGACAGTTCTTAAAGGGGAAGTTGCAGGGCTTAAATTTTACATTTTGGGCTTAAATGCCCAGGGAAGGAGGTTCCACCTCCCCCCCCACCTCCCCCATCACTGGAGTCTGGATCTTTCTGACTAACAAGGTGACAAGACCAAACAGGCAGAGGGGGTGGAGATAGAAGATAAGATGACAAGCAATCATTTTCAAATAGCTCCCAGTTAAAGAACAGAATCTTCATTCCTTAGATCTTTCCCCACTTCTGGTTTTCATTTGTCATTCCTCATTCTGTTCCTCTTTGTGAGATACAGTAAGAGAAAGACTTTCCCACCAACTAAGAAAATGATAGGAATTCCCCAGAGCAGGGCAATGGTTGAGGGCAACCAGGATTCAGGAGAGACTGGACACTGTCTGGCAAAGTTTTGGACCTGAAATCAATAGAAACATGATGTCATATCCTGGCTTCCACATTTTACCAGCTATGTGACCTTGGCACTGTTCCTCCTCAAGTCTCAGTTTGCTCATTTGTAAAATGGGGACAATCATACTTGTATTCATGATTTCACTGAGCGGTTGTGAGAAAAGTGCTTTATAAGTTTTTTTTCCCTTTGCTTTCCCATTTCATCATTTCAGGGAGCTAAGGAGATGATGCCCTTTACCACCACCGATCGGTAATTAGCTGCTTTAAAAATGATGGTTCTAGAGAATAGCTTGGGGTTAGTGATTTGAACATGATCAGAAAAAAGTCGAGAGGAGCAGTTAGATGATGCAGTGGATAGAGCACTGGCCTTGGAGTCAGGAGGACCTGAGTTCAAATTCGACCTCAGAAACTTGATACTTAGCTAGTTGTATGACCTGGGGCAAGTCACGTAACCCCATTTCTTCAGCAAAAAAAAAAAAAAATTAAAAGAGACTGGAGAGGCTTGAGTTATACTTGGAGTCAAGAAAACCTCGGTTGAATCCCATTTCAAACATTTTCTAGTTGTGTGTTGAGTTATTTAATCTCACTGATTTCCTTACCTGTACAATGAGGCAATTGGTCATGATGATCTTTAAGGTTCCCTTCCATTTCTAAATCAGTGATTCTAAGAATTCAGGTTGTCCTGGCTTCCCAGGCTGGTTCTGTACCCTTTACTCCATAAAGCTTCTTTTAATAACCTTTAAACAGACACAAAATTGTCAGATAGTCTTACTTAGTATCCAGAAAATGTCTCACCTACTCAGAATCTAGAACATCCTGTTATTAAAACATCTTTAAGATTTGATTTTTATAGCTAACTCTTCAAAATCACAGAGCCAATCACAACTTTGATCCTCACAACAATCCCAAAAGGACAGAGGACAAATATAGGATGCCCTAGTAAATGGTAGAGACAGGCTTCAGATCCTAGTTTTTCCTGAAGCCAAGTTTAGGGCTTTCCACTACTCAGGAATCAATAACCATTTATTAAGAGCCCATTATATGCCAGTCATTGCACTAAGTACTAGATAGGACTTCAAAGATGCAATTACAGGAGTAGCATCTGAGCCAGTTCCATTTATTATTGTTTAGTTGTGTCCAACTCTTTGGGACCCTATTTGGGGGTTTCTTGGCAAAGATATAGGAGTGGTTGACCATTTCCTTTTTCAGTTCATTTTACAAATGAGAAAACTGAGGTAAACAGGGTTAAATGACTTGCCTAGGGTCATACAGCTGGTAAGGATCTAAGACCAGATGACACTCTATCTACTGTGCCACCTAGGTACCCTAGAAGTATTTCAGTTGTATATATATTGAATGGGGGAGAGGTAGGGAGGGATATTGTGATTCTTCCCTCCCTTCCCTGGACCCCTGATAGCCAACATCTCTATTTGACATGCTTCTAAAGCTTACCATTGACCTTAAATGCTCTATCTTAGTTGCTAAGATGCCCCAGTGGTCAATCTGGGCTAAATCCCAGGTATGTCCTATGCAGCTCTGATCTACACACATTTTAAACATCTAATCAAAATTTCCCTTTACAATAAGAATAATCTATCCCTATTTTTTTCAATTGCTCAGAATTTAGAACTGGAAGAGACTCCAGCCTGCACTGAAAATTTTTCTCTACCATGTTCTCTCCTGATCTCCTTTCCAGCCCTCTTCCTTTTTATGTGTTGCCTTCCTTTTGCTTGTATTTATATTCCCAGAGATTATTACAGTAACTGACTAGTCAAAAGAGATTACTATTTGCCTGTTGATTGGCTGACTTCCAACTTCAATTTTCTAGTTCCTAAATAGGAATATGTGAACATCTAGTACTGATAGTTGAGGAAATTGAGACTTTGAGAGGTGAAAGGTCCATTCCAGGACCTTGTGAGAAGCAAATAGCAGTGTAAGGATTTCAATCCAGGATCCTTAATTTCCAAATCTATAATAATTTCATATGGAAATTGAGTTTTAGAAATTTAAAAAGACTTACCCATGGTTATCCTTCCAGTAAATATCAGGGAATCAAAAGTACATCTTTTGGCTCCTATATCCACTAGATGGTACTACTTCTCTAATGCTAATCATTTTTATGCATTTGAATAGTTCTTAATAGTTTACCAAATAGACTCACATCCTTCATAGTAATCCCATGGGGAAAGTAGGTAGGTAGTATTGATATCCATTTTATAGGTTAGAAAACTGAGACTCCATAGAGGTGGAATGCCTCACTCCATATTAAGTATGCCTTGAGGTCAGGAATTCAGTCCCAAATGTTTTGAAGCTGGTGCTCTTTGAGGAAGGCTTCCATTTATCCTTCTCTCCAAAAAAAGGCTCAATCCCAGTTTATAGGAAGCATCAGAAACCAGAGAGATGAGCCATCTGCGCACAGTGGGTCTTTCTACTTGCTTTGCAGTCATGAGACTGGGACAGCTACCTTCTCTGCCCATGGCAGAGGCTGCCTCTTATGATGCCCCTGAATTCAACTTTCACAGGTTCTGAAACAATGAGGCTGACTAATGAGATTCCCTCATACATTCTTTGAATGCAGCCCCATTTTTTTCCCATGTTGGAAACAAAACTAACTTAAATCAAGTGTCTTTCCTATATGATAGCTATGTTATGTCCTATATTATAGCTTCCACCACCTGTATTCACAGATGAGCATAAAAAGGACATAATTAAAACGATGATGATGAAGAAATGCTTTCTATGTGTAAGCCACTATAGTTAAGCGTTTTACTATTATTATCTCATTTGAGCCTCATAGCAACACCAGGAGATCGGTATTATTATTATCTCTATTTTTATAGATGTAGAAACTGAGGCAAACAGAGGTTCAAGACCTGCCCAGGACTACACAGCTAGTATGTGACTGAGACTGGACTTGAATTCAGTTTTCTTGACTTCTGGCTCTATTGTCTATACATTGTGGTAAGCTCAGATGCTAATTATTATTATTGTTAGGATATCTCTTGTCTGCCTATGAGTATACAAAGATGAGTGAGTCAATATTTATTGCTCAGTTGTTTCATTTATGTCCGGCTCTTTGTGTCTCCATGTAAGGTTGTCTTGGCAGAAATGCTGGAATGGTTTGCCATTTCCTTCTTCAGTTCATTTTACAGTTGAGGAAACAGAGGCAAACAAAGTGAAGTGATTTGCTCAGTCACACAGCTAGTAAAAATATCTGAAGCCTAATTAGAATGAATAACATTCAAACAACCAAGACCTCCCAAAGCCCTCAGTATCTGTGAGTTTCCCAGAAGCAACTTGGTGCTCAGCCAGTCATTCAAAGGGAAGGCTTCTATTTCTCCCCAGGATGGAGTGATCTCAGGAAGGAGTTTCTGCAGGAGTCCTTTGCTAGTCTCTTCCCCTCTCTTCCAAAAGACTTTCCTCTGAGAGGCTACTTCCCGTTTACCCTGTCCAAATCATCTTTGGTTCTTTGCATGTTGTCTTCCTCAGAACATTAACTCCTTGAGATTAGGCACCCATTTTTTTTTGTCTTTTTTTGTAGGGAGCTTAGCATGGTGTCTAGGATATCATAAGTGTTTGACTGTGACAAGACAGCTATCAAATTGGGTTCAATGTAATTTGATTCTATTTCATTTACATTTATGAATGATGTCCAAGGTCTAAATCACTGTTCTGGAACTATGGGGGATGTCGTTTATATTGTTTAGTCATCTAGTTGTGTCTGACTCTTCTTGAGCCCACAGATGTCATCCATGGGGTTTTCTTGGCAAAGATGGGATGGTAGAGTGGTTTGCCATTTCTTTGCCCAATGCATTTCCATTTTACAGAAGAGAAAACTGAAGCAATTAGGAGTTATGTGATTTGCCCAGAGTCACATAGCTAGTAAGTGTCTGAGGCTGGATTTCAACTTAGATCTTGTTGAATCCAGGGCCAGGATTCTAACCACTGTACCACCTAGCTTAGCTGCCCCTTTGAGAATTATCACGATGAAAAAGATTGGAAAAAAGAATGGAGAAAGATGACTGTGGCACAAAAAATGAGATAAATTTCTACTTAGGAAGGTTCTTTTTCTCTGATCTTGCTGGTTGGAACAAGGGATGAAGCCAGTCTGCTTAGGGAGGCTCTGTCATAAGTCAACCAGTTTAAAGAAGTAGAGCCATTCCATAGATGTTTCATCCATAGATTTGAGTGCCCCAAGAGCAAGAACCTGTTTTAGGCTCACAGATGTCATCTTCAGGGTATCTTCCAATGCTATATTGAACTCATTGCTTCCTGACTGGGCCCAACTGTTGTTCTGGTGTGGGAAGAGGAAAAGAGAGAAGAAGCCTCCCTTCCAATGCAGGTTATCTGGCAGCATTTAGTGAAAGCATCTTATTCCTCCTCCACTTGGGAAGTAGCTTGCAGGGTGCCAAAATTTAAGAGAGGATTGAATTATAAGTTCTTGATTCTTCCATTCACTGTTGTGTGACCACAGTCAGTTCACTCACCCATTCTGAGTGGGAATGGGAAGAATTATCAACCTACCAACCTTCTAGAGCTACAATGAGGAAAGCTCTGTTGATAGAAATATGAGCTACTAAGAGAAGAAAGAGGACAGGGAGAATTGACTGAGATTCTCAGATATAGGATAATGAGAGACCTTTTCTCAATTCCTCTGACTTCAGGACAAATAGAAGAATCTCTTGTAACCACCCATAAACATTCAGGCATAGAATTATAGATGGAGAGCTGGGAAGGGATCTAAGGGGACATCTAATCCAACTCTTTCTTCAACAGGAGAGAGAACTGAGTCTCAGAGAGGTTGTAACCTGCCTAGGATTACATAAGAAATGTGAGAATCAAGATTTGAACCCAGGTATTTTGAAGTCAGTCTACTGTACTATGCTGCTTCATCTATAAAATGAGAAGAATAATACTTGCCTTACCTATCTCTCAGGGTTATTGCAGAGATCAAATGGGTGTACAGGCTTTTTGAAAACTGTAGGTTTTCAGTGAAAAGGTTTTACAAATGGAAGGTATTAATATTATTTGGGGCAGTTTGGTGGCATAACGGATACTGGGTCTGGAGTCAAAAAGACTTATCTTCCTGAATCCAAATCCAGCCTCAGGAACTTCCCAGTTGTGTAAGCTCGGGCAAGTAACCCTCTTTGCCTCAGTTTCTTCATCTGTAAAGTGAATTGGAGAAGGAAGTGGTGAACCGTTCCAGTACCTTTCCCAAGAAAATTCCAAATGGGGGCATGAAGAGTCATACATGACTGAGAAAGCCTGAACAACTACAATGATAACTTATCAGAGGTCTTTTGGTCTCATCTCTTTGGGATCACTTCCCTTCTCTTAGACTCAAGGTTCCTCATCTATAAAATCAGAATGTGACAATCAGGACTGACTACTTCATAGTCTGTGGAAAGAAAAGCATGTTGTGAACTGCAAAGTGTTATAGAAATGTGCTTTATTCTGATTATTCCATGCCCTGGGACAAATTGTCTTTCTCCAAATAAATGTCCCTTGACAGTATGAAAGGGTGTAAGGAGTCTTTCTTTTCTACACCACTTAATCTACCCAAAAAAAGTTCTTTCGATGTTTTTTTTCAGAGAAGCTAATGAATATCATATACAGCCCGAGGTCATGTGGAGCTTTGGAGAGCATTCAACCATTACTCTACTCAAAGAAAAATGCAAGCTTTCCATTTCAGCTCCTTGGTGGTAATTATCTCTCTCTGGAGAAGGGAATCCCGAAATCTCCCATGAGTAGAAAACCAGCTGTCAGCCACTTCTTCAAGAATCCTGCTGAGTCCAGTATTCTGTCTGGATGAGAATAATACTTGTGAACAGGAAAGGCAATTATTGGAGGCCCAGCAATAAAGAGAATCCAGAGAAAAAGGATCTTTGTGTGTGTGTGTGTGTGTGTGTGTGTGTGTGTGTGTGTGTGTGTGTGTGTGTGTGAATGGTAGGTGGGAGATACTGAGGAGGGACCTACACCTTGGGTGTCTGGAATTTAAGTGGAAGTAGATAAAGACCTTTTTTGGAAATCAGAAAGACATGGGTTCAAATTCTATTTTTTGTTTTGCTGAATGATAATAGATAAATAACCTCTCTGAGATAAACTCATCTGTGAAGTGGGGATAATTACATCTGTAATATTTATTTAACAGGATTATTGTGAAGTTCAAGTGAAATGATACATTTAAAGTATTTGGATCTCCGTGAAATATAGAAAAAAATTGGAGCAGAAAAGAGAAAAATGAACAGTTGAAGACACATGAACAATAAGAAATGACTTTGAAGGATGAACTATTTATATTCTAGATGGAGTGGGATATTAAAAGGATTATTTTAGAATCTTAGTATTATAAGAGGCCATAGAAGGTATTCAATTGTCAGAGGACCTGTAGTATTTTGGTCTTGAAGGCTCTGTATTCAAATATGGAAGAAGTGGAGGGAGTGGATGTCATTAAACCTTTCCTTCTACCTAAAATGATCAAAAGAAGGCAGAATGCACCCACAAATGAGTGTAAGAATACAATTTCAATCAACAGAGATACAAATAGGAACAGAAAGAGAGGATGGATTAAGGGAAAGGTCTTGCATAAATAAAACAAGTCCTAAACTTGAAGAGGAGATAATGAAGAGAAATTTAAAAAGATAAAGGTAACTTTAGGAAGCAAGCTTAGAGAGGAAAAAGCATAAAAGAATAGGATGGAAGGCAATAATGACTATCATAACTGTGAATGTTATTGGGATGAATTTTCTCATAAATGGAGGAGGTCGGCAGAATGGTTTAGAAAGAAAAATTTGATAATATGTGTTTTTGGGGAGGGATTTGAAAAACAAAAACAAAAAAATCCCCCCCAGAACTAAAGTAAGGAGTTAGAAAAAGATCTATTATGCCTCACCTGAACAAAAAAACAGGGGTATATAATTATATTTCAAACAAGGAAAAATAAAAAAAATTAAAATTTTAATTTAAAACTTAAATTGAAAGAGATAGAGGAAAGGATGATGACAATTTTCTGAAAGATAACATAACAATGATTTTAGCACTTAATATATATGTACCAAATTGTATCTCTTAATACTGAACAGAAAAGCTAAATTAATAATAAAGAAAATTAAGCTGAAAATCTATTCCCATATAAATCTAATTAAAATGAAATAAGTTAAATGTTTGAGTAGAATTTTAGAATAATTAGATATGATATAGACTTCTGACAATTATTAAATGGATATAGATAGGAGTATATATTTTCTCAGTTGCTTATTGCACCTTTATAAAACTTGTTCATGTCTTAGGACCAAAAAAACTTCAAAAACAAATATAAGGGACAGCTAGGTGACATGTGGATAGAGGACTGAACCTGAGGTCAGAAGGACCTGAATTCAAATGTGGCCTCAGACACTTAATAATTGCCCAGTTGTGTGACCTTGGGTAAGTCACTTAACTCCACGACCTTAAATTAAAAACAACAACAACAACAACAAAAACAAAAGAAATGTAGAAAAGTAGAAGTATTAATGCAGTGGGAAGCTAAGTGGTGAAGTGGCTAGAACACCAACCCTGGGCTCAGGAAGACCTGAGCTGAAATCCAGCCTCAGACACTTAATAATTATCCAGCTGTGTGTGACCTTGGGCAAGTCACTTAACCCCATTTCCCCGTACCCCCCCAGAAAAACCCCAAACTATAGAAATGATAATTCCATTAAATACAATGACAGCAATGATTTTTACATTTTACCTTATATTAACCATGGCTAAATAATAATGATTTAAAAAGTTTTGGGGATACCACCAAAGTAGACCTCAGGAAAAAATATATCTTTAAAACTATTGTTCATATATGAGAGAAAGAAAAGATTAATGCATTAGGAATGTAAAAATCCTAGAAAATCAATAAAATAAAAGTCTCAATTAAACACCCAAGAAGATAATAATAATAAAATTTCAAAAACCCTCATTTAACAGAATTTTTAAAAAATAGCTAATTTGGCTTAAGAGGTAGAAAAATGAAAACCAAATTGTTTGAAAAATGAAAAAAGAATAATTCTCATCCTCAGCATTTGATTTTATTTATTATGACTCTGACCACATAGTCATATATTATCTCATATCCTATAAGTGATCTTGGCACAGAATACCAAAGGCTATTAGCACAATTTGATGGAAAGTAGATAAATAGGAAAAATTATTTATTCAATATTTATTTACTGAAAAAAGGATTCAAAAAGTCTTCAAAGATTACAAAGATTGGCTAATGCAAATTTGTTGCAATTTAGCAGAAATAAATGTAAAGCCTGTTTTGGGGATTAAAAAAATCAACCACAAAATACAAGGTATAGAGTCCATCGCTAAATAGTGGGCCAAGTGGTAAAAATATGTTTTTCATTTTATTGCAAGCTCTAGATGAATCAGCATGATGCAGATGCTGAAAACACTAACATGATCTTAATTTTGCATGAGTAAGTCTAGTGTTTGAAAGAAAGAATAAACAAAAATTCATTTATTGTGCAAGTCACAAGGTAAATTGGGGTTATAAATAGAAAAGGCAGTTTCTGATCTAGTTAGTGAGGAGAAATTTCATTTGTAAATAAAACAGAAAGGTCCTTTGGTCCTTAGGGACAGTTGTGTTGCATCTCCTTTAATGTTATTTGTACTGAAATATCAGTTTCTAATGTGATACAGCAAAGTGATGCATTGGAGAGAGTGCTAACCTGAAATCTGAAAGACCTAAGTTTAAATCCAACTTCAGACACCTACTAACTATGTGACCCCAGAGTAAGTCACTGAACCTTTGCCTGTCTCGGTTTGCTCAATTGGAAAATGAGGATGATAAAACATCATCATCTATCTCACAAAGTTGTTGTGAAAAACAAATGAGCTAATATTTGTAAAGCACTCAATACAGTGACTGTTTTATTAATAAATGCTTGTTTCCTCCCCTGATGTTGATCTAAGAATCTGCCCAAATAAGACTATAGCTGGAATATAATGCTCAGCACCAGACACAGAATGGTTAGTCACAAGGTGGAGCATGTCCAGAAAAGAGCAACCCAGAGAGTGAGGGGTCTGGAGACTGTTTTACTCAAGTATTATTCTAACAATTACAATTGTCCCAAAACAGAAGGCTTCTAGGAATCTGGAGTTTCCTGCTCTTCAAGGAATCTTAGAAATGATATTTGTGATTTCAATGGGGCTAACCTTGATGATTGCCAAGGCTCTTTCTAATGTGAATATTCTATGATCCTTTAGTGTGTAAGATTCTGATAAAAATATAAAGAACAAAAATTGAATATGACATAGTTCCTACCCTCAAGGTGCCTTTATTTTAGTAAAAAAGTTATGATAGTGTCTGAGAACATGATTTTCATTTTTTGACCAATTCTATTTCTTAAAATATAAAAATGATAGGGGGCAGAGCCAATATGGTGACAGAAGAGACTCTCCAAGGTGTTCTCTCCATAATATTTCAAAAATCATAAAATTATGACTGTAACTAAATTTTAGAGAGACAGAACTCACAGAAAGATCCGGTGAGGCAATTCTCCAGACCAAGGTTGCCTGGCAAATAGTGGAAAGGCTCCGCTTTATGGGGTTAGAGGGGTGGCCCACCAGAGTGAAGGAACTTCAGCCTCCCAGAGGCAGACCCAGGGCACCTGAGAGTCATGGCTCATGGCAGCATTGGCAGTTTCCTGACTTATACTCCTGGGAGCACCAGGCTAACTTGGAAGAACTGCCGGGGACTTCTGTCAGAGCAAGTGGGAAGTCCAGGCCCTCAGGGCAATTGCCACACTCAGCATGGTCTGCTCAGCAGTGGGCACCTCAAGGCAGCCCAGATCCAGGAAATGGAAGCAGGCGTGGAACCCGGTGAGCAGGAGCCCCCAGGAAACTGGTCTTGATTGCTCAGCTCACCAAAGGTAGGGGAGTGGAGAGAGACTTCTAGTCTGTCCTCTGTACCTGGAACAGGACTCTGGGGCCCACATTTAGATCCTGGTTGAGGTCTAGGTCCCCCATAGAAAAGCCCCCACCTCAGCTCCTTGGCAGAGGTGTGTGCTTGTGGTCATTCACAGACCAAGAGGGAAGTCAGAGCTACACACACTGAGATTCTTGTGGGGGTGGTGTCCCAATAATACTCAAAAGCTCAAGAAGCACCCCCAAATCAGGCACAGGCTGGGGAAATAAGTAAATAGAGAAAAAAGAGGAACACCATTGAGAAATACATTGTCTATGATCCCAAAAAGGATCAAAATACTCAATCTGAAGATGAAGAAGTACAAGCTCCTGCATCTAAAGACTCCAAGAAAAACAGAAATTGGGCTGAGGCTATGATAGAGCTCAAAAAGGATTTTGAAAATCAAATAAGGAAGATAGAATAAAAATTGGGAAAATAAATGAGAGAGAAGCAAGAAAAACATGAAAAAGAAGTCAGCAGGTTGGTCAAGGAGATCCAAAAAAATGCTAGAAAAAAATAAAAACCAGCTTAGGTCAAATGGATAAGACAGTTCAAAAAGTTAATTGAGGAGAAGAATGCTTTAAAAAGCAGAATTGGTCAGATGGAAGAGGAGATAAGAAAGCTCTTTGAGGGAAAACAAATCCTTCAGATATAGAATGGAGCTAAAGGAAGCTGATGACTTTGTGAGAAATCAAGACACAATAGTTCAACACCAAAAGAATGAAAAATTAGAAGAAAATGTGAAATATCTCATTGGAAAAAACAACTGATCTGGAAAACAGATTCAGAAAAGATAATTTAAAAATTATTGGGATACCTGAAATTCATGATCAGGAAAAGATTCTTGACCTCATTTTAAAAAATTTCTACAGGAAAATTGCCCTGATATCCTAGAAGCAGAGGGTAAAATAGAAAATGAGAGAATCCACTTATGTCCCCTGGAAAGAGATCCAAAAAAACCCCCAGGAATATTGTAGCCAAGTTTCAGAACTCCCAAGTCAAAAAGAAAATATTACAAGCAGCCAGAATATCTCTATCTATCTATCAATCAATCTATCTATCTATCTATCTATATATATATATATATATATATGTAAATGATAGATTTACTAGCCCTAATAAAGGCTAGTAAAATACATATTTTAATGTGGTTTTAAAAATATTATCAGGAAAAATTTAAACTAAAAAAGGATGATGAGGAAAAAAATTATCTATGTATGTTTTCCAAGTCAGATACCATAGAGAGTAGTAGTAGCTACAAAAAGAAGAAAAAAGAATAGCATTAGAGGAACCAAGGAATTCACAAGAGACACAAAAATTCAACCAGCAAAAAATGAAACAAAAACCTCAAACATCAGATAATAGAGGCAAAATGCAGTGGGAATGTATTTGACTTGGTATCAGAAGACGTGAGTTCACATCTTTTTTTTTAAAGGAAATGGGGTTGGGGCAGCTAGGTGGTGCAGTGGATAGAGCACCGGCCCTGGAATCAGGAAGACCTGAGTTCATATCTGACCTCAGACACTTAATAATTATCTAACTGTGTGGGGCAAGACAATTCACCCCACTGCCTTGCAAAAACCTAAAAAAAGGCAATGGGGTTAAGTGACTTCCACAAGGCCACATAGCTAGATAATTATTAAGTCTCTGAGTCAGGATTTGAACTCAGTCCCTCCTGACTCCAGGGTTGGTGCTCTATCCACTGTACCACCTAGCTTTCCCTTGAGTTCACATCTTAGCTATGTTATTTATTATCTGAGTTATCCTGGGCAATTTGCTTAAGGTCTCAGTCTCAGTTTCTTCATCTCTGATATATCTTCCAGATCAAAATCTTTGGTCCTATTTTTATTATCAAATGTATAAGATGAAGATAATAAACTGGGTAAACTGGAGCTTCTAATTTTGAGAGGCCAATTTGACCTATTAGTTATAAGTGGCCTTGATGAGACTGAATTTATGATTGGAAAATGATTGAGGATACTTATATTTTATTTCAATGGAATAGAACAGATATAAGGAGAGTAAGGAGGTCTCATATTTTAAGGAAAGGATAGCTTGTTGGGCACATTGAAGAGTAGATTTCTATTCAAATACCACTTAGATTAGAATGTTTTGAGCCTTTAGCAGATCTAAGCTTTTGATATTGTCCATTAGCACCTTTTTGTACTCTGTAAAGTGACATTCCATTTATTTGTTATCTTTTTTTATAAAAGAAAGATTTTATTTATTTTGAATTTTACAATTTTCCCCATAATCTTGCTTCCCTCCCCCCATAAATACATTAACTTTTTTAAAACAAAGCAATGGGGTTAAGTGACTTGCCCCTAGTGTCTGGGGCCAGGTTTGAACTCAGGTCCTCCTGAATCCAGAGTTGGTGCTCTATCCATTGCACCACCTAGTTGTCCTTATTTGTTATCTTAATGAATTAAAAAAACTTCAAGAGACAAGAGTTTCTGGGGAATTGATAATCAACTTACTAATAAGGGAAGCTAATAATCAATAAATTTGTTAGTAGTTATTCTCAGTAAATGAAAACAAAAGACATGGAGAACCTGAAAGCTTTAAATAATCCTTGAATGGTAATTCTCTTGACAAATGAAAATTAACTCCAATAGGGGGACATTTAATGAAGGGGAAAGGAAATGGATCTCCATACAGTCTATTCTGGTTAGTTTTCTTCTTTATGAACTGAGACATTTTAAACTCTATTAGAGGAGTAAAAGGACAGAGCCTGATTTTCTCCCCACTCTAGCTTGGATTCTTTTAATACTTTAAAAAGAAGCAATGTCTTTTAGTTGAGCTGGATCCCATCCAATATAGAAAAACATGTTCCTTCAGGGATAGCACAATATCAGCAATCAGTCATGATCTTCAGAGACTGAGTTTTTACAGAGTCCTTAAATGAGACAATACAGGAGAAAAGTCTGGTTCACAATTAATAAATGTTATTATTATAATAACACTTTGTTGTATGATCTCATTATTTTTATTGATATCTTTTTAGATAACTTTTATGTCTCTCTAATTTAGAAATATTTTTGAAAGGAAAAATAAAAAGAGAAGAAAATGAACAAATCAATTCATACAAAATTTTGACATTATATGCAATATCCACACTCCTGGATTCTCATCCTTTTCTTCTTTTCTCTTCCAGAAAGTAATCTCAAAGACAGGGCTAATTTTTTTTGAGAGAAAAAAGAAGAAAAAAAATCAGTTAAATGTGTCAATATTTAGAAAAAATATCTTAAAACATATGCACTGTTTGACTCCCAAGGACCTCTCACCTTTGCTAAAGCATGGGGGAAGGTGTCTAACTTTATGTCTCTTTAGGAACCCATTTGCTCTTTGAAATTTTGCAATGTTAACTTTCAGTTGTCTTATAGTGGCTGCTCTTTCCATTTACAATGTTGTAGTTATTGTATGTATTATGTTGACAAAAATATTATCAGGAAAAATTTAAACTAAAAAAGGATGTTTATTTCAGTTTTTATCAGTTCAGTTCAAGTAATGAATGTACTTCTCTGCGTTCATTATATTTTTTTCAGTAGAACAAACAATATTCTGTTACATGAAGGTACCATACTTTATTTAGCTATTCCTCAGCCAATAGGTATCTATTGTGTTTCCAATACTTTACTACCATAAAAAGTGGTGCCATAAATATGTTGGTGTGGTATGGTATCTTTCTTTTTGTCAGTGGCCTCCTTAGCATATATGCCTAGGTGGCATCTTTGAGTCAAAAGCTATGGACAGCTTAGCCACTTTATTTATTAATGTTACCAATGGATTCTTAATTGTCAAATTTAATGACTTTAATCTACCATCAGTTTAATGACCATCTTTCTATTGATGACTCTCAAATCTATCTATACTGCCCTCAAACTCTCTGCTGATCTCCAGTATTATATCTCTAGCTGCCTTTCAGACATCCCCAAATGAAGACCTCCAGTAAACACCTTAAACTTCACAAGTCCAAATCCGAATTCATTATCTTTCCCCCTAAACTCTCCCTGTTTCTTAAATTCCTTATTATATATTTTTTTCTTTCCAGTTCTTTAAGCTTCCAACCTAAGTGTCTTCCAAGACTCCTCTTTTTGTTTCATCCACCCTCAATTTTCTCAACTGTATAATAAAGAGATTGGAGTCTTTTCTTGTCTCTGAATCAATGATTCTATGAAACAGACCCAAAAGATTAAATAACTTTCTTGAAATCACAGAGCAAATTTATGGCAAGAGTGGGTTAGAACTGATCTCCTAACTCTTATTTCAGTACTTTTAAAATTCTTATACCATATTGCCTCACTTGAGGATGCCTACTAGATAATTTGTGATTTTATCCCTTCCAATGTTTACTTTTAAAGTCAGGAAAACCTTTAATAACCCAGGAATCAAGTTCTAATGTTGGAGTCAAATGAGATTATATAGAATTTTCTTTCTTAAAGATAAGGTTCCCTCCCTCCACCTCCCTAGTTATTTTCTGGTTATTCTTTGGATTACTCTGCCTCTGGACTCAGACCGTAGAAAGTACTAGACATCATCCTGAGGACAAATTATCAGCTGTTTCTCTTGCAGCCCTGTGGAGACAGACATACTTATCAGGGTTATAAATAAATCCCAAAGAGAAGGAGGGAGGGAGGAAGATAAAAGAAGACAGAGCATTAAAGTCAAATAATAATTATGATGTGGGGGGATGTAGGGAGAATTTCAGAGATTATGATGCTCACAGGTATTACTGAATCCTAAGTAGATGGACTCTTCCAATTAATTGCAGTCAGTCACACGGGTCCTCATGAGATACAAAGGAAGGGAAAAAAGTACAAATTGACTCTCTCCTTCCTTTAGGCTTCCTGAGATTTTCATCCCAGTGCTTAGGGGTGTCAGGAATAGCAATTTTCTCCACAAGTGGGGATGAGAAAGAAAACTGATCTCTCTTGAACATTTTTATCTCTTTTATGCCTGGGGGAGACTGTTGGAACATTATCTCTGCTTCCCTCAGATCCTGAAAAATTCAATTCAATTCAATGCAATCAATTCAATCCAACTCAGATTTGGTTCTTATTACATTCCTTTAGCTCAGTGGCTTATACTTTCGGTTTTAGTTGCAGTCCTAAAATCAATCAAGTCGATTCATCAATATGCACTTTTTCATAATTAGTGACAATCATCAACTCAACACTGTGCTAGAAACTGGGATGTCAAGACTAAAATGAAACCATTCCTGTTCTCAATGAGCTCATATTCTATGGAGGGAAGTTGAACCAGGAAAAACTGTTGTTGTTTGAGTGTTTTTCAGTCACATCTGATTCTTTGTGACTCCACTTGGGGTTTTCTTGGCAAAGATACTAGAGTGGCTTGCCATTTCCTTCTCTAGTTCATTTGACATATGAGGAAACTGAGGCCAACAGGATCATTACAACTAGGAAGTATCTGAGACTGGATTTGAACTCAGGTCTTCCTGCCTCCTGACCTGGCCCTCTATCCATGTTGTCTAGTTCTAGTTCCATTGTAATGTAATCTAGTTCCATTGTAATCATAACAAATAGCATTTATATAATATTTTAAGGCTTGCAAAACACTTTAAAAATACTTGCAAAACACTAAAGGTTTGCAGAACACTAAAAATAGCTTGCAAAACACTAAAAATACTAAACAAAATTTAAAAATTTAAAAAATACAAAATGAAAACACTTTCATTTTGTCTTCACAACAACCCTATGGGGTAGTTGCTCTTATTTTCCTCATTTTACCAATGAAGAAATTGAGGCAAATATAATCTGAGATTTACTCAGAGTCATATAACTCATAATAAAACTCTAGTCTTCCAGAATTTAATTCTACCACTGTAGTCATTACTCCATCTAGCTCTAAATAATTTAATCAGCAAACATTTATTTATTCATCTCTTAATCTATCATGTATGTATGTATGTATGCATGTTTGTATCTATCTATCATCTGTCTGTCTGTGTGTCTATCTGTCTGTCTATCTACTATGTACCTAGTCCCTGGGGGGGGGGGCATGTAGTTTAAAGAGGAAAGACTGGTAGTGGGAGTGAGGAATATGTGGTAGACAGGTTTCATATACAAAGTAAGGGATTCTTTGAAGTAGCAGGAAGAGGAAGCAAGGATGATCATCACAAAGGCCTAGAGACAGTGGTGGAGGGTGCTGAGGGGTGGAGGCCCATGAGGCTGGTCTGTAGAGTATGGCGAGTGGGAGCAGTGTCTAATGAATCTGGAAAGATTG
Source organism: Macrotis lagotis (assembly GCF_037893015.1). Lineage (NCBI taxonomy): Eukaryota > Metazoa > Chordata > Mammalia > Peramelemorphia > Peramelidae > Macrotis > Macrotis lagotis. The sequence continues at coordinate 600,009,643 of NC_133666.1, read as the reverse complement.
TTTAGGTCCAGGTTGTGAGGGAGCTTTAAAAGCTTAAACAGAAATTTATAGTTTATCTTACAAGATTTATTGAGCAGGGTTGGCCCTACACTCAAGGAAAATCATTGGCAGTTGAATAAAGGTTCTAGTAGAGAGTGAAGAGACCAGCCTGGAAGACCAATTAGGAGACTACTTCAATAGTCTAGGTGATAGATGAGGAGAGTAGTGAGGGGACAAATGAGAGAAATGCTACTGGTCACCTGGTGGGTGCTCATTAATAGTTTCTTAAATAAATGATCTAGAAAACAGTAAAAGACATCCTATAATTAAAATAGCCAAATGTGTGGTGAAGACAGTCAATCCTATTGGAGGCCAGAGGAAGGGGGAAAGAGTGTGGTAGGAGCTATTGGAAAAGGTCTCAAGGAGGAAGTGAGGCTTGTAGGAGGCTTTAACAATGACAAATTTAGAGCCAGCTCCTCTGCCTCCAGACACAGCATTTTTTTTTCCTTTGGACCACATTTTCTTGCCAGAAGGAAGAAGAAAGGATCTGCATGGCCTTGAGCCACCTAAATCTGAGGTGAGTTTTAATATGAGTATTGTACCTCTGAGTGGAGAATTTTCTACTTTGAAATTTCCCCAGTTTTCAAATACCTAACTTAACTGTTAGAATCATCTGCACAGAGACCAATGGAGTGATAAATGAAAATTTAAACTTAGCTATACTAATCCTAAATTGCCAGATGTACTATTCAACACTGGGAATAACTGAAAGTCATAACCCCCATAACTGGAAGTCTGTCCAGCTTTGTAGGATCTGCCAGGTTATTTGTTTTTTCTAATGGTTTTAAAGAATCTAAGTTCATTTCCATGCCTTAATTAGGTAATCAGAAGAGGGAAATTTATGCACAATTTGAAGAAATTATTGCATTTTCCCATCATGTCATCCAAAGAAGAGAACAACAAAACAGTGCCTTCCCTATTTACCAATTTGTTTTTGAATTGTGAAGCAATTTATTTAATCATTAGTAATGACTTTTTTGTTCTTGCCTCTTATGAACCCAAAACTTAATGTTAAGTTTCCATGCTGTTATGGACTTTAAATAGTCTTCGAGGGCACATCTACTATATGGAGACATGGGTGCATTTCGCCTGTGAAAAATGATTGACAAAAGTGATATTACATGTGTGAAATTCTCTTTAGGTAGTGGGACTGTCTTCCTGAGACTCTACAGTTACTATTGATAAAGGGAAGAAAATGAAACAAATCACATTAAAATTCCCAGAAATATCTCAATCATTTTATTATAATATATAGTACCTGGGGAGGACAATGTAGTTTAAAGAGGAAAGACTAGTCGTAGGAGTGAGGAATATGTGGTAGAAACGCTTCATATAGGAAGTAAGGGATTCTTTGAGGTAGCAGGGAAGAAGAAGAAGCAAAGATGACCATTGCAAAGGACGAGAGACAGTTATTAAAATCCCATCCCAGTGTAGTTCTGGTTCAGATCAGTGGAATGAACTGCCTCAGTTCCCCTTCAGGTAGAGGTAGCATAATTATTTAGCATAGCAGGAGAATGATAAAGGTCAAAAATTTAATCACAGGGTAAAGGAATGAACATAGCTGCTCATTTTATACTGAAATGGAGGATATTATAAAGATAGAATTGCAAGTTAGGGAAGATACAAGCCCCCTTTTTCTTTGCTTCCACACCTTCCCATGCTATATGGTCTGACTATATCACCTGCTCACAATTCTCATTAGATGGCATTTTATTTTTTCTCTTTTTTCTTTTAAACAATATGTCCCATATATAATCTGGAATGCTTTCCCTCTTTATGTTTCCCTTTGGGAATATTTAGTTCCCTTTTATACCCAATTCAAATTCTACCTCAGACAGAATTCTGCTTTCCTCAGGTGTTGGTTATCCCATAAAATAACTTTGTATTTATTTATTTATTATGGATATATTATGTATCTAGTTACATATACATACATACATACATACATATATATATATATATATATATATATATATATGCTATTTTCCCTGAGTAGGGTGTAATCTCCTTAAGGGCAAGCACTTTTTTTTTGTTTGCTTGCTTTTTAATATATATTTTTTCCTTCCTAATCTCCAATGCTTAGCACAATGTCTGGGACTGTACATTCATTTAAATTATTTGATGAATCTCACAGAGAATTGGTTTGTACATCTCTTATGTATTTATGAATCATTTTGTCTTATGATTATTTGTATGTTACCTACTTCTTTACCCTATTATGATTCCATGATGTCAAGGGACATTTTGCATTTGACCTTTCTTCCTGCTCCTACTGTCAGCATATAGAAACTAGTCAAAATTCAATTTGGTCTGGATGGTTTCCTAATGCTGATTTTTTTTGTGTGTGTGTGATTTTGTAATGCAGAAAGACTCTGACTCTCACAAGAAGTTTTAGTTTCAGTGATGTCATTCTAGAGATAAAGAGGCAAAACTCCAGAAAGATTCCTCAACATTGATCTCACCAGTGAAGATTTATGTTTGGTAAATTCATCAAACTTCACTGATGGTCAATTACATTTATGGGATATACAAGAAATCTGGTCCAAGGTTATATTTTCCTATGGTTTATGACCATGTTAAAAAAAAAAACTAGTGTCAAAAATTAGAATTACTTTATCAAGGGTATTATTAAGTAAAGTCATTTTAAAGTTAAAGATTTAACTTTGAGAACTTTTGAGAACTTTAGCTTTTAACTTTGAGAACAAAGAACTGGGTATCAGGAGACCAGGGATATGGTCCTGGTTAATTTATTTTTATGATCTTGGGCAAATAATTTTACTTCTGGATCTTAGTTTCCTCACCTGAGGGGATCATTTTTAAGGTCCCTCCCAATTCTGAAATTCTATGACCTATTTTGTGGGTATTCACATTTCTTTATCATAATTTTGTAATAAATTGGTTAATTTATTATTTTATTCACTTATTTTATTACTGATTTATTATTGTATATAATGTGAACCCTAAAATTGTAATAACCTTAAAAACATAGAGTTAAAATAACATGGCAAAAATATAGATCAGACATGAAATTTTATTCTCTGGAATTTACCAATAAAACCTATAAGGGGAGACCATCTCCAAGATGGCTACATCAAACTTAGGGAGACACAAGCATATTTATAAAAAAAAAACAAAGAATAGGGCAGCTAGGTGGCACAGTGGAGAGAGCACTGGCCCTGGAGTCAGGAGTACCTGAGTTCAAATCCAGCCTAAGACATTTAATAATTGTCTAGCCATGTGACCTTGGGCAAGTCACTTAACTCCATTGCCTAAAATTAAGACAAAAAAACAAAGAGGGAAAAATAATTAACCTCCTTAGTGGCCTAAACATAGAAGTTGTACAATATAGCTACCTGAAAACTGCTCTTCAAAGATTATCATCTTTGTATAAATTCTTCTCTTGTTTCTTCCTGGGAGGGTGGTCTTCTTATATCTTGAGCATTGTTCTTCTAGATTTGTGATTAACATAGAGGGAGATACCTTTGAAGTCCTAATTTTTAACAAGGGAGCAAGGTGACCCATTATAAAATCTAGTATTTTCTAATGGAAATTAATCTTCTATCTCAATATAGTTATGAGAAATTACTATTTTTTTTCACAATAAATATACATGTATTTCTCTAGAAACTCTGAAGGATTGTATTACAGAAGCGTGGAATTTTAGAGTGATAAAACTTCACAGAACTCATAATAATGGAACATGAAGCATAGAGTGTTAAAACCAGAATTGATTTTAGAATAATATTACCTAACTCAAAAATAGAAATTGGAGCAATTAATCCACACATAAAAATTCCTACAGGTCACATATAGACAATTTTCAAAGGCTATATTATCTATGTTTTATTGTATTTTTATTTATTTTGTTAAATTTTTCTCAATGACTATTTTTTTTTAGGTTTTTTTGCAAGGCAAATGGAGTTAAGTGTCTTGCCCAAGACCACACAGCTAGGTAATTGTTAAGTGTCTGAGACCGGATTTGAACCCAGGTACTCCTGACTCCAGGACCGGCGCTTTATCCACTGCGCCACCTAGCCGCCCCTCCCAATTACATTTTATCTGATTTTGTGACATTCAAATATTGTAGGACAAGTCAAGTGTCTGTTACCTCTGGACTAGATTTTAGTTCAATCCCCTCATTTTAGAGATGACAAAACTGAGATCTAGAGAAAAATGATTTAATAAAAGTGACACAAAAATTAGTAGTCGGACCCAGTCTCCCTACTCTGAATCCTGCATATTTTCCACTCTATCATGTGGTCTTTCATTATGACAACAGATGTTGGTATTTTGTCATTTTCAGTCACATCTGACTCTTCATGACTAATTTGGGATATTCTTGGCAAAGATACTGGAGTGGTTTTGCCATTTCCTTCTTCAGTTCATTTTACAGATGAGGAACCTGAGGCAAGCAGGGTTAAATGACTCTCCCAGAATCACACAGTAAATGCCTATGACCAGATTTGAACTCAGGTTTTTTTTAACTTAGTTAGATTCCCCCACTCTATCCACTGCTCCACTTATTTGCCCAACTGTATCTGCTGAACAGTACTTATTTTGAAAACCTTGAGATAGTTGAATTTGGGAAATGAACTCTCCTATCTCCCACCTACTCTCCTCTTGGATGCCCTCTCCCCTCATTTTTATATACTATCTTCCTCAATTAGAATGTAAGCTCCTTGAGGGAAGGGACTGGCTTTCTGATTGTATTTGTTTGGGTAAACGCTCCTGGCAGGCCTGCCAGTCCCTTAGTTCTACACTTAGCAGTGTAGGCTCCTTTCATGACAAGACCTGATAGACTTTTCTGCTTTTCCAAGTTTGAGAAAAAGGAAAGATAGCCACTTGACTAGCATTATATAGATGGAGAAGCAGTGCCCTGAGAAAGGGCAGGTCTTAACAGCCTTAGGTTATTTCATAGAACCACCCCATTAGAACTGGAAGAGGCCTTAGAGTGCAGCATGTTATTCCATAAAACAAGAATCTGGGAGCTTGGAGGGAGCTTAGAAGATCACATATTATAGTTAGGCACAACCTCAGGCTGTCATAAGAAAGCATTTTATTTTAATGATCATATTATTAAATATTATTTTAAGATTAAATAATATGTCAATGATATTTATATTGTTTATTTTTATGGGTATTAATACTAGGTAACAGGTGGGTAGTATAGGAAAATGAACCCGAAGTCAGGAAGAACTGAATTCAAATGTGACTTTAGATTCTTACAAATTGTTTGTGACTGGGGAAAGTTCCTTAATCACTCTCTGCCTCAGTTTCCTCAATTGTAATAAAAACACCTATCTCTTAGGTTGTTGTAAGAATCCAATGAGATAATATCTGTAAAATAATTAGTATACTACCTGATACATAGTTAGTGAAATAAACATTTTTTTCTTTCTTTGTTCTAGAGGAGACCGTGGAGATAATTTAGTCCAATTTCCTCTTTTTTTTTGTAAGAAGAAACCAATCAAGTTTCCTCTCTTTAAAAGATCTATGTCTGCTGTAATGGTCAATGCATATTTATGTGACTATGTCAAAACAGACACCCCTCCATTTCCCACCCACACTCCCCAAACATTTTTTTCTGCAAACTTTGAAATGAATCCATGTTTGAGAAACACTTCAATAACTTTCTGGATTGTTATTTCCTCCAGGAAGCCCAATGACCTCTTGGATGGCTATAAATCAGACTAAGATCTCCAAAGTTTTTAAAGGGAAAGCGTTAAGATAAGGAAGATGGAGCAACACATTTGTATTGGTCAGCATCAGTTGTAGTAGAAATATAGAGAGGAGGCAGGAAAAAAAGGGAAGGCATGAAGAAATGGAGTCAAGGGAAAGGGGGGCATCTGGGAGTGTGAGACCTGAATAATCTTAAATAACTTCAATAGCATTTATTAAGCACTCATTATATGAAAACTATGTCTGGGTGCTAGGGATGTAAAGACAGAATAATTCATACCATAAAGAAGTATTTTGGGGGGAATTTTTTTTATATCCACATCATCTACATTTACATCACATCTACATCTACATCTAAACCTACACATACATACATACATATTAATATTTATCTAAAGAGAAGCATATATAGCAAAATTGTTGCCCACTCTTCCCCCTCCCCCATAGCATGAAAAAGATAAGGATTTTAATTGAAGGTGGCCCTTTATGTACTGGGAAATAACAGTACATGCCCCTTGCTTCCTGCCAAGTCCTCCCTTTTTCAAGCTAAAAATCCCCAATAGGTGCTTAGTAAATTATTGAAGTGTCTTGAACCAAGCCTTACATGGCAGTTTCAAAATTCTCTCAGCAACCCATCATCTGGATATAATTCTGTTTGTCAATATTGTGCTTCTTAAAATTTTGCACTTGGAACTGGACGCAATATCTTTTTAACCCTTAACATTTTTTTTTTCAAATAAAGGAGATGAACCTTCTCTCTCTCCTAACTCCTTCCATTGAAAAAAGAGTAAAGAAAATAAAACTCTTGTTACAAATGTATATAGTTAAGAAAAATAATTTCTAGCATTGGCTTTGTCCATAGAATTTTGTCTGAGCTTCATTCTTATAGATATGCCCTGGGGATAGTAGAAGATTTATATCTTTTGTAGTGAATTCTATGCTCGTATAAATTACAAAAATAACTAGCAAGTATATAGTGCTTCCTCTGTATGTATCAGTGGGCTAGGAGAATTGAAATTAGCCTTTTTGATTGCTGACCTAGACTGAGCTTGGGTTCAAGTAAACTCCCCAGCTCTTTTTCATATGAACTCATAAATATCAGTTCTTCTCTGCTCTTTACTTGTAAGGTTGACAATTTTTTTTACCCTAAAAAGTTAGGAAAGGTTTCAAGGAGCACTGGGAATCATGTGAAGTCTTGAAGAATGCACTTAAATTCGCAAGAAAAGAAGAGGGCATTTAAGGGCAAGAAAGTACCATGGGTGTGCTACAGACTGGCAGTCTTTTAAAATAGAACACAATATTGAATTTGTCTTCAGGTCTGAGGTTTAAAAAAAACATGAAGAAGTTTTAAAAGCAATGTGGTCCAGAGTGGCACTTCCATTCCCTTAATCACATTTTAGAGCCAAAGTATCCTTAACTCTGAAAGTCATAGCATTTTTTTCCTCTAGATTATCAGGCCCTTTGGTTCTGTTAGCATTGTCACAGTTATTGAAAATTTCCAAGTCTCGGTTTCCCTAATCTGTTATACAGGGATGGCAATATCTATTGTGCCTAATTCCCAGGGTTGTTGTCGGGCTCAAATGATATAAGATATGATATATAGAAAGATCAATCAGACAATAAACATTTATTAAACATGTGTCAAGCACCTGAAAAGTACATAAATACCAAAACAAATGAACAAAAACTGAATAAGCAAGCAAACAAAAACCTGCCAATTCCTGTCCTTCCCCCTTCTCTAAGAGGGGAAGACAATATGCAAAAGGAGATTAGATATTAAAGCTCTATATATATTTCATCATCATTATTAGTGTTAATTGTACTAATTGCCTTCTTCAATGGGGTATTGACTTACATTTTTATAGGACTTTGAGAGAAATGATCATTACATAAATAATCGTTATATTGGGGAGACAGGATTTATCCCTCTCTGAAACCTTTTTCTTTACTAACTCAATCAACTTCTGAAAAACATTGCTAATGATGAGATTGGATTAATTTTCTCTTCAATCTTATTTAGCTGCACCTGCCCTGGAATCGGAAAGATCCAAGTTCAAAATCTGCCTCAGACATTTAACATTTACTAATTGTGTGACTTTGGGCAAGCCATTTAACCCTGATTGCCTCTTATCCAGGAACATCTCCAGTCATCCTGTTCCATATTGGCCACTGGACCCAGATGACTCCAGAAGAGAAAGAGAGGCTGGTGACTTAGCATAGCCTCCCTCCTTCAAATCCAATTCACATACATATCTTCTTCAACAAGGAAGGACAAAACTTCAATCTTGTTCAGACCCTACTCAGGTGGGTAAAGCCATGTGTCCTACTCAGTTCTGGGGATTAGGTTGCTGTAGGTTGGGGGGACAAGTATTTTGCTGATGTTGTTTGTCCCTTCTTGAAGAGGGACATCAGAAAGATAATGTCACAGCTTGTAAGTGGACTGCACCTAATTGAGGGAGGGCTGTGAATCATCTGGGCCCAGAGGTCAGATATGAATTGGGTTGATTAGAGATGACTCTAGATAGGGAAAGATTTGAAAGTAAATCATATAATCAAAGTCACATTCCCCCAGTCCCTCATTGGAATAAGTCTGCCTTTAGTTATAATATTCATTCAGTGTCAATTGCCATTCTCATGAACATCCACTCTTCCAAGGGCATATAAGCATTGAGTGTGTTTCCATGAGGGGTCTTTGACATTTCAGTTTCATTGACCCCTTTTATTAATTACATGGTAGCATGATTAATAAAATGGTTAATTAACAGAAATTACATCTTATTATCACAACTTTTAGGTTTCCTCATAACCATCCTGTGAGGGCTGGTATCACTCTTCCTATTTTCAGATGAGGAAAGAGAAATCTAAGGTCGCTCAGTTAGTCCACATTGAAACTAAGAGTCATATCCAGGTCCTTCTTGGTCCTCATTTAGGAAATGGGGCTTTCTCTATTATGCTTCAGGCATATTTGCTGTTTCTCATCAAGTCTTAGGGAGAGTGCATCATCTCTCCACTTCTTTCTCTCCCCTCCCTCCCTCCTGATCTCCTCATGAATACTCCCTCTCTTTTAGTTAGTGCTGTATAAGTAAATGAAGGCAAAACAAAGAACTTTCTTTTCTTTTAGGGACTGTGATCAAATGCTTAAGCCATAGAAATGGAAATAGCTTAGGTTGCAGCAGGACACAACGCAGCACCTTCTTCATCCTGACTTTGCAAAACAATAATGCCACAAACTCCCCCCCACCCCCACCCCAATGCTCAGGCCTGCTTGGCAGTGGCAGAGATGTGTGGTACAGGAGCAAGCATCTCTCTGGCTGCCCTGAAACTGAAAGTGGGTGGGAGGTTGTTTTGTTCCTGGTAATGGCATGTTTGCGCTCCATTCACGTCAAGGGCAGAATTACAGACTGATAGAATTGCTAGGGACCTCAGATTCCATATATTTAAACTTGAACCTGAACATAAATCTTCTCTACAAATGGGGACTCAGCCTCTGCTTGAATACCTCTAGAGACAAGAGAACCTATTGCCTCACATTCGATTTTTTTGACCAAAGTTCTTCCTTATATCAAGCCTAGAACTAGCTCTTTGCCATTTTCACCTAATTTCTCTTGGTTGTTGAGACCAAAAAAAGAACAAATTTAATCTCTCTTTCACACCACAGCATCTCAGATATTATAGAGGGGCATGGTAGTAGAATCTTTGAAGTCTGAGAACTTATCAGTTCAAATTTCACCTTTAATGTCTTCTGCCTGGGGGCCTTTGGGAAAATCACCAAAGCTACCTGAGCCTTGGTTTCCTCATTTGTAAAATGAGTTGGTAGGTTGTATGAACTGTTGAAGAGTGAAGTGAGCAGAAGTAAAAGAACAATTTATACAATACCAATATAAAGAAAAGCAACTTAAAAGACTTGAGAACTCTGGTCAATGTCATGACCAACTACATAATTCCAGAAGACTGAAGAATGATGGTTATGATAGTTTGCATTTATACAATGATTACTATGTGTCAGGTGCTTTTTATAAACATTATCTTGACAAAGAAGAGATGAACTCAAGATGCAGAACAAGACAAGATTTTTAGACAGTCAATATGGAAATTGGTTTTGCTGATTCATGCATAATTGTTTTAGAGACTTTTCTTTTTCTCCCTCAGAATTTTTGGGGAGAAAGGAAGGAAGCTAGGATGGCAAAACAAAGAAAGAAAAGAGGGTCACTGAAAAGTGTTTTTAAAAACAGAGAGAAAACAGGGCAGCTAGGTGGTCCAGTGGATAGAGCACTAGCTCAGGGACAAAGAGGACCTGAGTTCAAATCTAGTCTTTTTGAGCATTCCTCTCTGCAAATACAGAGAAAACTTTGGGGGGAAAAACACATCTTAGTAGGATAACTTTAAAACTGTATATGGAAATGTCTATTTTATTTGATGCTCTAAAGTTATGAATTTTTTTAAAAATGATAATATTGGGGCAAATGGCATCTAAGATCATTTCTTCTACTATATGAATCTGTGTTTTCTTTCCCCAAAGTCTTAATCTTTGGCAAGCTAAAAACATCACCAAATCCTTCAACCAATCTTTGTTATGTTATGATCTGGAAACAATGCAATGTTTGAATGCTTAAGCCATGTTACATGCTAGGATTCCTCATGTAGCAGGAAAACTTTGTCTTGCTCAAGAATCTAAAGTCTGGGTTCAAGTTGTGGTTCTATTGTTGCTTGCTGTGGACCTTTGGACAAAAATCATTTCCCTTTCTCTGGATCTCAGTTTCTTCCTCTGTAAAAAGAGGGGGTTTGTTTATATTATCTTTAGAGTGCCTTCCAGCTATTAAATTCTGTAATCAAACTCATCCTTTCCTTTGTAACTTCTCTAAAGTCACGTGGACTCTACTTGAATATCTTCAGTGATTTTGGACACTCATTGTGAGGAAATTCCTCCTAAATCTGAGTTGAAGTTGGCCTTCTTATGATTTCCATCTAGCATTTCTGGTTTTGCTTCTTTAATCCTAACAGAATGAGAATAAATTCTTTTTTTCATGTGACATATTGTCAGATACTTGAATCCACATAAGTCTTTTCATTCTCATAAAGTCTTCTTTTCTTGAATCTAAACATCTGGAGTTCCATTCCTAATATTGTGGCCTTTCAAATTTTCCCTTGTTACTAAGTATACCATGTTGAAGGCTGACTGATGAATTTAAAGGGTGTTTTTCACAAAGCAGGGGAAATAGCAGGAAAAACAACATTTAACTTTTCTAGGATCACATGTCAAAGACTAATCCAGGCAGGAGAACCAGTGACCATGGAAGTTAGATCTGGGAGTGGACCTTCTATGAGGTAGCCTCTCATTTTGACTCAAGTTTGGTAAAATACAGTCAAAGAGGAGTATTTCACTGAGGGATTGGGACAGGTAGAACATTCTTTGGAAAACAAATTGATTTGGGAATTTAATAAAAGAATTAGAGAATTTAAGAGTAGGAGGGACTCTAGAAATCGTCTAGTCCAGCCCATGCTTTCAAAGAGATTCTCTCTACTATACCTAACAAGTGGTCATCCAGTCTTTGTATAAAGATTTCAAATAAGAGGGACCATCCAAGACAACAAATTCCACTTTTGAATAATTTTAGTTATTATTCATTGGAGTCTTACTCTTTGGGACCGCATTTGGGATTTTCTGGGCAAGGACACTGGAATGGTTTGCCATTTCCTTCTCCAGCTCATTTCACAGATGAGGAAACTGAGGTGAAATGAATTGTCTACCCAAGGTCAAACAGTTAGTAAAGTTCAAATCAGAAACCAGATTTGAAACTCAGGAAGATGAATCTTTCTAACTCTAGATCCAACACTCTATCCACTGTGCCACCAAGTTGACCTTAGTTATTAGATAGGAATTACCAGTCTTTAATTCTTTATTAAGTACCCAGCACTCAGGATTTATTAGGGATAAAAAGGAAGGAGAAGGGGCAGCTAGGTGGCTCAGTGAATACAGCACCTGCCCTGGAGTCAGGAGGACCTGAGTTCAAATCCAGCCTCAGATACTTAATAATTACCTAGCTGTGTGACCTTTGGCAAGTCACTTAACCCCATTGCCTTACAAAAACTTAAAAAAAAAAGAAGACTTTGGGGTAAAGAGACTTGAGCTTGAATCCTAATTAAGACACTAATTAGTAGTCTGACCCTTGGGCACATTTCTTAACCTTGACTGCTGTCTGTCTCAGTTTCCTCAAATTAAAAATGAGAATAATATTAGCACCTACTTCTCAAGGTTGTTGTGAGGAGCATTGGAGATTGTATTTGTAAAGTTCTTAACATATAGGTACTTAATATATATATATATGTATACATATATGCATGCATACATATAAACATATATATATATGCACACATATAATTCCTTTCAATGATATTTTACTTTTTTCATTCTTTTTTGTCTAGAAAAACACTTACTCTTGTCTTTTGGTTGAATGACAAAGAAATCATTTTTTCCTTATAAATTCCAATTTCTTCTTTTCTGGAAAAGAATGATATGGGTTTTCATTTCTAGAATCTTGTCCAAATGGCCATCAGTTGCTGAGAACTCAGCTTTCTGAATCTCAGACAGCAGTCAAGGTTATGAAATGTGCCCAAGGGTCAGACTACTATTTAGTGTCTTAATTAGGATTCAAGCTCAAGTCTCTTTACCCCAAAGTCGTTGTCTTCTTCTTCTTCTTCTTCTTCTTCTTCTTCTTCTTCTTCTTCTTCTTCTTCTTCTTCTTCTTCTAGTTTTTGCAAGGCAATGGGGTTAAGTGACTTGCCCAAGGCCACACAGCTAGGTAATTATTAAGTGTCTGAGACCGGCTTTGAACTCAGGTCCTCCTGACTCCAGGGCCGGTGCTGTATCCATTGAGCCACCTAGCTGCCCCTTCTTTTTTATCCCATAATCCTTTTTTTTAGGATTTTGATTTTTAGTTCTCTAAATGCTAAAATGAATTTCCCTAAACTTGGAGAACACTTTCTTCTCATGGGGAAGGTTAATGCTGCTTTACATATAGTAACATATCACATGGATTCTCACTAGCATGCTACTATGAACAAAGAACAAAGTCAGACCCCAATCAAAGGATAAATCATACAGTGACCTGGGATACAATGGATGAAAGGAGATTGGAGGAATCAGGACAACTAAGAAGGAAGCTATATATATAGGTTCTGAATCAATTTGGAAGTGTAATCATTGTATCAATTTTGCATCAGTTGCTCCCTATTGACAGGAAGAGCCTAGGTATATTTTGTAAACCTCTTATTTATCTATTTATTCTTATGAAAATTGAAAATTTTCGTATCTGTCTTTATCCCAATAGTAGCAATATTTCCCCTTGTAAGTATTCAGGTTTAAAAGGCAAAAATATCGAATAGATTTTATTTAAAAAGTAAAAGACACTGAAAGGCCGTATACTTGAAATTATAAAGTACTGAGAATTCTTCTTCCTTTTTTCAGAAGTTCCCCTTTGCCCTTAAATAGTTCTAGACAGTTTCTGTGCAATTTAGCACTAATAGGGGAAGGCATGACAAAACAGCAAATTTAGAATTGATGTAAGGAAAAGAGTGCCTTAACAATTAGAACTGTTCAAAGGTGGAATAGGCTGCCTCCAGATCTGAAAGCTTGTGATTCTGAATCAATCTCTGGAGTTATAGAACTCCCTCTCTTCATGGAGTCATCACACATCTCCCCCCCCCCCCCCCCCCCAGGTAAAATATCTCTTCTAGGAAGTAAGTGACTAAGGGAGCATGGAATAATAGGAAGAAATATTGAATTTGTGCTCAGAAAATATGGGTTAGCTACTTGCTGTGTGTGTGTGTGTGTGTGTGTGTGTGTGTGTGTGTGTGTGTGTGTGTGTGTTTAAGCCTTGTCTTAGTTCTTTCCTCTGTACAGTAAGGAGTTTGGATTGGATGACTTCTTGAATCAGATATTTAGACTTCAGATTAAGGCTAGAACAGTGCAGACTGGAACAATTAAGTAAACTTTCATAGAAGAGGGGCTGACTTCCAACTCTATGATCCTACAACTGAAGTTCAGAGGGTCCTATTCTAAATACTGGATTTGTTCCACACTATCATAGCTGCCCCTCATTCTTTTGTTCTTCCTAAAAATAAATTTTCCTTCCTATCAATACTTTTTAAAGACATTATATTTGTGACTCTCCCAAATCGCAGAAACTCAGAAACCATTATGTGACTCAGTACTCTTCTTAGTTGAAGGTACTTGGAAAACTCAGAGGTTTGGGCAAAGTTCAGAGAGAAAAGGTCTTTTATGCTTGGAGTATCCAAGTCATTTTGAGCTGAAAATGTTTTTTTTTTTTTTTTTTATTTTTTAATTTTTTTTAGGTTTTTTTTTTTGCAAGGCAAATGGGGTTAAGTGGTTTGCCCAAGGCCACACAGCTAGGTCATTATTAAGTGTCTGAGACCAGATTTGAACTCAGGTACTCCTGACTCCAGGGCCAGTGCTTTATCCACTGTGCCACCTAGCCGCCCCTGAGCTGAAAATGTTTTAATAAAATGATGATGCATCCTCTTTATATAGAACTTTGAGGTTGGCTAAGCATGTTACAGTATCCTATTTGTTCTACACAACAATCCTCTGAGTTTGATATTATTATTAATTATATTTTACATATGAGGACACTGAGGCACAGAGCGATTAGATGACTTGCTCAGGGTCACACAATCACTAAGTATCTGAGGCAGGATTCATGTCTTCCTGATTCTGCGCAGAGCATTCTATTCATTATGTCTCCAAAAAATGCCCTTGAGTTGAGTTTGCTTCTGAGGGTCTTAGTTGTATATGGGTAACATGAAAGAATCAACCACCAAGCTTTTGGGAAATTGGACTTTTTTGTTGTTGTTGCTTTTGTTATTTGTCCTTCATTTTTGAAGAGGACTATGATATCAAGGAAGTGATGCCCTAACATGCCTCACTTTCTCCTCCAGATCATCTGGATCCAGATATGGATCAGGATGACTGGAGATGACTCTGGATGCAATAGGAGACCTTGATCGTTTTAAGCTAAGATCTTTAACAGGTCTGGGTGGAGATAGACATTGGAAATGCTTAACAGAAGAGGCAAAGTCTAACCTGACTGAGAAATAACCATGCTTGAGGAGACCTCTAACATCAGTAGAGAGAGCAGAAGAGGAAGCCTCAAGTGTCTGCCACTCAAGATGTTCAGATTGAATAAATCAGTGGAAGCCTGGGGCAGTTGGATTTAGGATCCAGCTATCTCAGGAAACTCAAACTAGGCATAACCAGAATATAACATTGATTGACAGTTTGAATTGCTCTGGGGTCTTTCTGTGCTTCCAGAACTTCTCAGACACTCAAAGGGAGTATCAAGTCTAATCAGTCATTTATGCCTTTGTACAAATGAGTTTGCCAGATCCTTTTCAGGAAGCAGACTGTAATAAGCTTGGAGAGGGTGGGAATATATGTAGGGATGCTCCCCCTCCCACACTTTGTGTGTGTGTGTGTGTGTGTGTGTGTGTGTGAATGGGAGGGTAAATACAGGGCAGGGATTTAAAGGAAAAGAGAGGGTCCTTGAGAAGAAAAAAGGATTGTGAGAATTTCTGTCTTTTTATTTAGTTCATGATAATGTGAGGGAAGTACAGGCCTTTCTTTTCTTAACTGTTTTAGGAAGTAATTCTGGATATTTGAATAGATCCACTGAAATGCCATGGGGAGAGTATCTTTGTGGACTCTGAATGGTCAGGCTGTGATACTCTTCTGAACACTTTCTTCATGGATTGATATCAGATTGCAAAAACCAACACCGAATTAGGGAGAGAGTATGCTACTGAAGGCCCAGCAGAGACAGTGCTTCTAATAAGAGCCAGTTAGGTGGAGAAAGTGAAGGACCTGGAGTTTGGAAGATCTGAGTTCCAATTCAGACCCAGACACTAGTTGTGTGACTCTGGGCAAGTTAGTTAACTTCTCTTTGTCTCAGTTTCCTCAACTGCAATCCCTGACTAAAACCCTCAGAGTTACCCCATTCCTAACCCTGAGCCTAATCCTAGTTCTGATCTTAGCCCTAACCTTATTCCTAATCCTAATTCTAATTTCAACCCTAATCCTAATCTTATGTACTTGTGTATTTATCAGGATCTCTCTTTTACTAGGCCATAACCTCTATGAGAACAAGGACTAGGTAGGTGCTTATTGAATCTTGGATTCCTTATCTGTAAAATGAGGAGATCTGACTAAGTTATGTCGTTAGTTCTTTCTAGCTCCAAATTTATGCTGTTGCTTTATCCAATCTGTAATTTCCCCACTCCTGACTACAACACTCTTCATATATACTAAGTGCATTATATGCGATTGTTGAACTTGTTGAATTGCAGAAATTTTGGAAAGTTTGTGAACTTGGGCCTCTGCGTAGAGAGTGAAGGATACTGATAAAATTCTTAGGAGGTTCTGTCCCTAGAACAGAGCAGTTAGAACCTTCAAATTCCACCTAGAATCCACAAATTTCCATTGTCTGTGCCCCAGGCCAACCTGGCAGACTTTCCTCTCTCTTTTGGCCATTTGATCTGTTTGCTCTGGAAGTCTCCAATGGGTGTCTTTGGCACTGGGGCCCTTGACACTCAAAAGCCAACTCCCACAGAGGGGCCTGGCAGTAGCTGGGACCCCTGCCAGCTGCACTTGAACAAAACTGTTCATGGGCACAGTGCAGCTTTATTCCTGGCCCATGTGGAAAAGGGCCAGGTCTTGCCCTATTTTGGAGGGATAATGCTGTGGTTTCTTATTTCCCCTGACATAATGGGTTAGATAAATCTTTTCTTCTGCTGCTTCTTTTTTCTGGTTTGAGTTTCAGTAAGTTTAGTCTCAGTCAAGGCTGCCAGGTAGATCTTTTCTAGCAAAAATGAGGGGAGTGTGTATGGGAGTGCCCAGGAGAGGTTAACCTAGGCTTTCTTCTGGACACATCACTTTGTCTTCTCTGAAACTCAGTTTCCTCTTCTCTAAAATGAATAAATATATATTATATATACATACAAATATATATAGGTACATATATACATAAACATAAACACACATACATATATATATACAAATAAATATACATACACACTAGAAATGTGTATATATATATACATGTGTGTATGTGTGTGTGTGTGTGTGTGTGTGTGTGTGTGTGTATGCATAAAACATCTGCCTCATAGTCTCTGGAAGTGGGTTGTCTATGGGACCAGCACAAATCAGTCCTTGATGGCTTTGAACAGAGATCTGCCTGGGTTGGGTTTGAGTTCTAGTCTTAACTTTTGAAAGATAATGGAATGGGAATCAGTCTTAGCTTTGCTGGCAACTCATTGTGCAATCTTGGGCAAATTACTTCACTTTGATGAGTTTCAGATTCCTGGTCTGTATGAGAGGCTTGCATTCCTTAGGGGTTTATAATTTGGCAAGTGTGAACTTTTCAAAAAAACATTTTGATCACTAATAATGATAATAGCATTTATAAGAGTGCTTTGAGATTTTAAAATGCTTTGTGTACTTTGGCACATTTGATCTTTGCAATAACTCTGGAAGGTAGTTTGATTGTTAAACACATTAGATGGATGAGGAAACTGAGACTGAGGGAAATTAAATGACTTGCCTGGAGGCACACAGTTAAAGTATTTGAGGCAGAATTCAAATTTAGGTCTTTCTTATTCCAATTGAAGCACTCCATTTAGGAAGCTCTCTAGAATAAATTCCAGTGACTCCCTAGTACTTCCAGGATCAAATGCAAAATCCTCTGATTGGCTATTAAAGCCTTTTATAAACTGGCCTTTTTCTACCTTTCCAAGTTTCTAACACCTTACTCACCTTCTGATCCTGGTATTCCTCCTTTGTAACCCCACCTCAGCATTTTCAGGGTTATCTTTGCCTGGAAGGCTCTCCCCACTTCCTTTCAGAGAAGGAAGGACTAAAATTCCATCTTTTTTTCTACCATAAACATTCTGTGTTCTATTTTCTAGAATTTAGTGTCCTCAGGCTTCTCTCTGTTTTCATATCCCATTTTCTTATGTCTCTGCCAACTTTATAATAATAAAGCATTTGTATGGGCAGTTGAATGGTGCAGTGAATAAAGCTCTGGGTCTGCAGTTAGGAAGACTCATCTCCAGTTCAAGTCTGACCTCCAGCACTTACTAACTACTTGTATGACCCTGGGCAAGTCATGTAACCCAGTATCCTCATCTGTAAAATCAGTTGGAGAAGGAAATGGCAAACCACCCTAGTATCTTAGGGTTTGTAAATCTCTTTACAAATGCAATTTCATTTGATCCTCACAACAACCCTGAGAGGGAGATGCTATTATTATCCTAATTTTACCCTCTGTGAGTCCAGCGTCACATAGTAAGTGTCTGAGGCTACATTTGAACTCAGGTATTCCTGACTTGAGCCCCAGCACTCTGTCTACTGAGCCACCGAGCTGCATCTAACTGTCCATTTAAATTACTGACTATCTAGAATTTCTATGAAGCACAACTCCAAGATCTTCATAGAGAGTCAATGATTTTCTAAGAGGTGGAGAATGGAGATCTCTGTTTCTTTCTCCTCTTCAACTACCTCCTCATGCCAAACTTCAAATCACCAGGAGTATTTCTGCCACCCACATTCTGGTTAAACTGGTCCAGATGTGCCCTTCCAGAATCCTTCTCTTAACAAACTGTGGAGGGGAGAGGATGTAGTAGATACTATCAATACGGGCCAGCTGGGTTGTAAGAATGGTATTTCCTGAAACCAAAATTATTTTAGTAACCTTTAGGGTTTGGCAGGAGGCTTCTGGACCAGTTAAGATCTTGATTCTAGTAATGTTTTTGTTTTTCTAAGTATGAGAAACAGAATATCATGTGTTTCTGATTTCATCCACTCTTAGCTCTAGAAAACACTGTTGTAGAGTGGTAGAGATATCTGGGGAAAGTAAGATCTGGGAAAAGGAAAGGACTTCAAGCAGGGGGTCATTCAGCACCTCCCTGCTGCAGGAATTCCTATAGCAACACCCTCCATTGGATCCAGTTCAGTCTTTGTCTGATGACTTCTAGGGATGGGGAACGTACTACTCCCCATAGCAGATCCTTTCATTTTTTTGTGCAATATATTAATTTTCCCTTAGGCTGAACTGAAATTTATTTTTCTGAGATTTCTACCTAGTAGTCTTTTTTGTGGCCAAGCAAAGCAAGTAGTTTTTCTACAAAAGAATCCCTGAAATATCTGGATAGCTCTTAGGTTATCATTGTCTTTTCCAGGTTAAACATATCTAGTTCTTTCTATCTCCTTTTGATGTGATTATAAGACCATTGTCCTGGTCACCCACTTCTAAACATATTCCAGTTTGTCAATGTCCTTCCCAAAATCTGATGTCAAGTATTAAACACTATGATCCCCTGACTGGATCATTACTGTCGCTTCCCTTTTGGGGGGAGTCTATTCTTCGTAATGAAGCCAATGATTCTATCTACTCTCTTTGCAGTCAGTCACACTGTTGACTCATAGTGAACTTGTAGTCATTACTGCCCATAGGTCTTTTACATATGTACTTTTTTTTTAGGAAATGTTTCCTTCAAAACTCAGAACATGATCCAGAATACCACTACTAGCTCTATACCCCAAAGAGATTTTTTTTCTTTTTTGAATGTTATCTTTCCCAATTACATGCAAAGGTAGTTTTCAACATTCACCTTTTTGTAAGCTTTTGAGTTCCATATTTTTCTACCACCCTTCCTTCCCTCTTCCCTTCCCATGACAATGTGTAATCTGATTAATCTGATATAGATTTTTTTTGCAAGGCAAATGGGGTTAAGTGACTTGCCCAAGGCCACACAGCTAGGTAATTATTAAGTGTCTGAGACCTGATTTGAACCCAGGTGCTCCTGACTCCAGGGCTGGTGCTTTATCCATTGTGCCACCTAGCCTCCCCTAACTGATACAGATTGTTTAACATATTTTCATATTCATCATGTTGCGAAAGAAGAATCAGAACTAATGGGGGGGGAAACATGAGAAATAAAGAAAAAATATAAAACAAGTTTTAAAAAGTGAAAATGATATGCTTTGGTCTACATTCAGACTTTCTCTGAATTTGGATGACATTTTAAGGGAAAAAGACTTGTATGTCAAAAATAGCTATAGTAGCTCTTTGTAGTGGTTAAGAATTGAAAATCATGGGAATGTCCCTTTAATGAGATTGACATGAATTCTTTAATGAATACTCTTTGGACTGATTGACCAACCAACACTATATTGCTCCATTTTATTCACAAGTATATCATGAAAGGTTTTTGTCAAATGTCTTGCTGAAACCAAGAAATGCCATGTCCCTGATGTTTCACTATTTTATTTTCATCAACTATCTTCATTTTATTAACCATTTCTTATATTCCAGACTAAGGGCCAGGGATGTAAAGAATGACAAAAGACATTGTCCCTGCCCTCAAGAAATTCATATCCTAATAGGAGATACAACATGCAGACTACTATGTATGTATGTATGTACAAGATATATTCAGTGTAAATGGGAAGTGGTTTCAGAGGGAAAGTCCTTTCAGGGGAATAAGAGGGAATGGGAGACCAGGAAAGACCTAATTTACTATTTTGTATCCCTGTAAAAAATGGAAATGAAGTTAGTCAGGCAGGACTTATTTTTAAGGAGCTCATACTATCTTTTAGTGATCACTTTTTCTTTTCTAAGAGCTCACAAACCATCCCTTTGAAAAACTGTATGTGAGCTTCACCAGGAATTGATCCTTCCATTGCATATGTGTCTGGCAGCATCCTGAAGGTACGCCGGGGGAGATGATACATCTCCAAATGATTTAGGCTAGGCTGAAGTATAGCTGTTCTCTCCTACAGAAGGGAATCACTTCACCAAAATATTCTTTTTTTTTTGGTGAGGTCAGAAAATGTAGGCACTTGGGGGCGTCTAGGTGGCGCAGTGGATAAAAGCACTGGCCTTGGAGTCAGGAGTACCTGAGTTCAAATCCATCCTCAGACACTTAATAATTACCTAGCCACTTAACCCCATTGCCTTACAAAAACCTACAAAAAAAATGTAGGCACTTATCACTTATCATCTAGGTGGTGGTGGCCCAGTGGATAGCATTGGATTTGGTTTCAGGAAGACCTGAGTTTAAATTCTGTCTTAGCCACTTAACTAATAGTGTGACGAGACACTTAACTTTTGTTTCTTTCAATCTCTTCATCTGTAAAATGGAAATATAATAGCATCCACCTTACAGTGTTGTTGTGGGGAGCAAAGGAGATATTTGTAGTTTTTAAATTATATATGACAAATGGTAGTTTTATTTTTATCTTTAATTCCTTCACTTCCCCTCTGTTTCTCAGCATTGTTGTGAGGATAAAATAAGATATTTGTAAAGATATTTGTAAAAATAAGACATATTTGTAAAGAGTTTGTAAGCTCAAATCTTAAAACAAAAATAAATGCTAATTTTCCTCCTCTTATTCCTTCTTGTTTTCCTTGTTCTCCTCCTCCTCTATGTCTTCTTCTAGTCTTCCTTCTATAAGTCATGAGAATCTTACTTCTCAGTCAGTCCCTTGTAGGAA
This sequence comes from Macrotis lagotis, assembly GCF_037893015.1. Lineage (NCBI taxonomy): Eukaryota > Metazoa > Chordata > Mammalia > Peramelemorphia > Peramelidae > Macrotis > Macrotis lagotis. Next base: position 599,988,360 of record NC_133666.1, on the reverse strand, counting down.
GAACTTTTTTACCTAATTCAATGTAATTTTATTTTTAAAATGCTTTTTTCAAGCATTTATTTAATTTATTCAAAACACCAGGATAGATTCTGGGGATCTAAAAACAAAACAAAATAGAAGCTGCAAGAGTGGGACTTGAGGAATTTGGTAGGTAATGGAGGGAGATACTTTGGAATAACATAATTTGCAGTAAGGTATGTAAGGGTTTGCTCAAAAAACTTGCATTTTGAGCCTTCAATCCACCAAGTAAGACTTTTTTTTTTTTTTTTAGGGTCAAAAAAAGGTTTGCTACATAGTACTATGATTAGCAGAAGCCAAGGGAGAGAGAGAATACACAGCAGCAGCAGTCACCACTGAAATCATCAAAGAATAAGTAGCATAAGGAGTGTGAGATTTTATTTGTGGGATCATGCTCCCCAAGAGTGAACTGACCCCCTACCAATTAGTGTTAATTTAATACTTGTTATGTCCTAGCCCCAGTGCAAGAACCAGCAGGGTATACAGAGATTTAATAACTCAAGTTATGCAGCTTATCTCAGTTGAACCTAACAACCTCTAAGTCTCACTTTTTCTTCTTAGTTCAGTGCTCTTTACACTGAGCCATGCAGCTGACTTTTTTTATTATAATTTTTAAATTTATGAAATAAAACAAACATTTCTATAACATAGTAGAATAAAAAAGAGATGATTGCATATGAAGCTGACAATCTATTATGTACAACTTGCTATTCCTTTTAAAGATATAATAAAGTTATCTTGTAAAATTTTTTCTTCCTTTCCTCTTGTTATTCTCCACTGCCCACTCCCCCTTCTGCCCCCCCTCCCACCATGACTTTCCTACCTATTATCTTTATTTTTAATGTTCTTAGTTCCTGGAGTTCCTGGAAAAAAGCAGTGGAGGGTCAGCACAAATTTGGAAGCAAGGCAGATTGGACAGCTCATCAACCTGGAGGGAGGGCCCTGAGGTTTTTCAGCCCTAAAAGTTATTTGTCCTCAACCAGGCCTTGGTATGTCCCAGGCAACTTGTACCCCAGTGAGATATTCAGGGCAATGTGATAGCCCTTCCCTGGGGCAGAATGGACGACGTGCCTGCTTAGTCCTCTGTGAGGAGACATGTGCTTTGTAGTCCCATGTCTTTTACTGGATAGTGATTCAATCCGAGTGGAATTCTTGGTTTGTTTCTGGAGCCCAAAGCCAAGGTCTGACCATAATTTGAAAGCTCCATTTCTATTTCACTCAGCATTTCAACTTTACTCCTACCAGTACAAACTCTCTAAAGATGAACAAGTATTTTAATCACTCATGGAGAAGAATCAGATTCAACTTTCAGTCTTTTTGAAATACACAAAGAAAAGAAGAAAAAAGAAATATATACAAAGACATTGCTTTAGGGGTCACCTCTAATGCCTTCATTCAGTAAGTGAAGATATGATTAAGGAAGTTAATAATAATAATAATAATAATAACGATGGGGCAGCTAGGTGGTGCAGTGGATAAAGCACTGGCCCTGGAGTCTGGAGGACCTCAGTTCAAATCCAGCCTCAGACACTTAATAATTTCCTAACTATGTGGCCTTGGGCAAGGTACTTAACCCCATTGCCTTGCCAAAAAAAAAAAACAACCCCTAACAGAAAACAAACAAGTAAGTAGAGTTCTATCAACAAGCATTTATCAGTAATAATAGCTAGCATTTATATAATGCTTTAGAGTTTGTAAGATGTTTTACTAATATTATTTCATTTTCATTTGCAATAACCCTGGGAGGTTAGTACTGCTATTGTTGTTCAGTCATTTTTCAGTCATATTCAACTCTTTGTGACCCCACTGGGTCAAGACACCAGAATAATTTGCCATTTCCTTCTCCAGATTATTTTAAGATGAGGAAACTGAGGCAAACAGAATGGAATGACTCACTTGGGGTCACTGAGCTAATAAGTATATGAGGGTAAATTTGAACTCAGGAAAATGAGTCCTCCTGACTCCACTGTGCCCCAAAACTACCTCAAATACTAGTATTATTCCCATTTTTAAAAGGGGAAACCGAGGCACAGAGAGACTAAATGACTTGTCTAAAATTGCACAATTAATCAGTGTCTGAGACAGAATTGTAACATATCTTCCTTACTCCAAGTTCAGCATCTCCTAGTTGCCTTTACTCAATCAAGAAGTATTTCTTCAGCTTTATGCATCAAGTACCTGGTGGTAGGTGCTAGGTTTCCAAAAGTACTATAATGTATACAATATACTCTTTTCATTTTAAAGTTTAGAAAGTATTTTCCTCCCAAAGATCTAGCAATGCAGGGAGAACAAGTGTTATTAATTTTTATTTACAGATGAAGAAATTGAGGCTTAGAGATATAAAGTAACTTGTCCATGACTGTGAAGATCTAAGAGTCAGAATTTGAACCCAGATCTCTTGACATTCAAATTATACAAGCTGTTTCTTGGGTTAGGGACAAAATTATTTAGAATTTAAGAAGAAAGCTTGTCTAGAACACTAATTTCTACACCAGAGACTAGTGTGATCACTTGGAGATGGATCATAGTTTGAGTGACTTTGCCTCAGACCTCCAAAGTTATTTTGGTAGGTGATGGGATTAAGGCTTTTTTTTTCTTCTACCCTCTCCTCCCTGATCATTCCTTCACCCCATTTTGATCTCTCCCTCCTCCCCTTACTCCCTTTTTTTTTTATTACTGAGACAATTCAGGTCAATATTAATATTATGCCAAAATTATTCATATAATTTCTGAGCTTTCCTTTCTTTTGGTGTTGTGTGAAACAAGTCAGTAGAAGTAAGACAGAAAGTACTAAGCTAGAATTTTCTTCTTCATCATCATCATTGTCAGTGTCATATTCTTAATCATCTTCAGCAGCAGCATCTTCATCATCAGCATTATCATAATCATCTTTTATCATCATTATCAGCAGCAGCAGCAGCAGCATTCATATTCCTAGAGCACTCTAAGGTTTAGTTTCCACTGTGAAAACTTTTTGAGATAGAGAGTATTATCATTTCATTTGACCGGAGATATTACAGTGACTTGCTCACTATCATATGATTTAGTCTCAAATCTCATCAAGTTATTTAATCTCGGAGTGACTTCCATTTCCTCATCTGCAAACTGGGTTTGATAATCTTAAGAGGGAGCAGTGAAAAGAGAGCTAGCCCAGGAATCACGAGGACCTGGGTCATACTCCCACTTTGGTCACCATATTGTCTGAATGTCAATACCCCAGAGAACTTTTTCAGACTATAAGTGGTGGAAAGTTGCCTATTTGCTTTGGTAGAAAGGAGTCTTCTCACTAGGAATTCCCCATACTGATAGAATCCCAAGTCTGTCCACTGCTCTCTAACACCTTATCCCCTTCCTGCCTGCCAACAATCCTTACCCTACCTATCAAACATTTGTGAGAATGCACTTTGTAAATTCTATTAGCTACAAGCATTTTAAAATTTTTTACAGTGTTGTAGTCACTGTGCTTAGTGCTTAAAATATAAATATAGGTGGAGAGACTCTCTACTCTCAAGTGTGATGTTTAATTTAATCATTTTATTAGCAAGGTCAGCAGGTTATTAATAAAAGGATGGCCATTGGGTCATCTCTTAAACCAAAAGCAACCATTTTGGCAAATTCACTGTTTAAATACTCTGCATTACAGTAGGTGTTCCAACAAACAGTAATCAAATCTAGGTGTCACAGTGGATAGAGCACTGGTCTTGGAGTCAGGAGGACAGGAGTTCGAATCCAGTCTCGGACATTTACCACTTTCTAGTTATGTCACCTTGGGTAAGTCATTTAGCCCTGATTGCCTCCCATCCAGGGCCATCTCCAAGTCATCCTGTTTCATATCTGGCCACTGGACCCAGATGACACTGGAGGAGAAAGTGGAGTTTATGACTTAGCACAGCTTCCCCTCACTGGAATCCAATTATGGGTGTGTCATGACATCACCTCCCTGATGTCACGGTCCTCAAGAGTGAAGGACAGGGGTGGTTAGGTTGCATAATGGATAAAGCACCGGCCCTGGAGTCAGGAGTACCTGGGTTCAAATCTGGTCTCAGACACTTAATAATTACTTAGCCACTTAACCCCATTTGCCTTGCAAAAAAAAAAAACCCCAAAAAAAGAGTGAAGGACAAACAACAATCAAATCTAATTGGAAAAAAATAAAAATCTGAAAAAAAGAAATGGTAATCAAATCCAACTGGTTAAAATGATTGGAAGTGGGTTATATAAAGATGAAGGCCTGAGTTTTTCTTGGATAGGAAAACTCTCTATACCAGACCCCGGTCAACCTTGGGCTAGTACTGGAGGATCACACCAAACAAACAAAATATTGGAAGCATGAGTTGCACAATTATGTTTATAATGGTGAGGGATATGTTGTGCAAGGCATCCTTCTCACCTGGCCTTCTCCAGAATCATTCTACCCCATGGTTTGTTTTGTAGGAAACAGAACACTTGGAGATGGTCTGGCTGCTGCAAGAGTCTCTTAGTCCTTAAATGTTTCTATTCCTTCTGGATCAGCAAGACACCTTAGTACATCATTATGGCCAGGGAAGCACCAGAATATAACTGGATAACCTGATACAGCCAAACCTGTTCCTCAATAGACTGATCAGCATATTGCTTTTCCTCTCAGACTTTTCTTGCTCCTCTTCCCTTAATATAAGCAAGGCATCACAGTGTACCACCAAGGCCATGCAAGAACTAGCATATGACCTGTGGTGACAGAATGTGACAAACTGATGTATCCTAACCAGTCTCTTGATGGTTTCATCATCAGTAGGGTCTTTTCTCTGGACCTTCCATCTTTGCATTCTGAGCTATTCATCAGTATGATATAGTTGGCAATAGTTTTAGCACTAGAACAATGTCAGCTTGCTATTCATAGGTCTATTCAGTTTGCTATTCATTCTGTTGTCCCTTTGGAACAATACTCAACTATCTCAAGACCGACTTACCCATGATTAAGAGAAACAATAGGAGGCATTAGTATTGTGCTGCTAGAGATAAAATTCTTGGCATTTACCAAGAATGCTTTCATTCTTAAGAACAAAAGTTGACAATGACTGGTGCTCCAGTGGTGTTATTCCCATGATCTTCTGGGCAATTTTCAAGAAACCAAAATTTGGTGCAAAGCTGAAACTTAAAGGAATTGATGGCATCCTAAGTTAAGGTGTCTAATGCCTATGTTCATCAGATCCCAGAAAAGGTTTTGGTTAATATAGACAGCAGGATGGTGGCCATGGAAGCCAGAATTCGGGTGAGCTTCAGGATGGAGAGCTGGGCCATGACAGAGGAAGTCTGGGGTGCACTTCAAGAAAAATGGGACTCACTTACCTTGGAGCCTCAGTTTCCATATCTGTAACAACTCACCTGCCAAATCAACTAGCCTTGAAAATAAATGGCACTGAAGTGTTAGGTTCATACCTGATTGGTGCTGGCAATGAGCAAGTCGCACAGGAGTGGATGAAGGTACGCTCTTTCGAGTCTCCTTGGGCAAGTAGGAGGGTGACTGTGGTGGATCTGGAATCCTAGGGCATAGGGCCCATTGTGAGTTTAGATATTGTGGTAATAGCAAATATTCAAATGATAACTTAGAAGGCCAAAGTGAAAGGTTTCATGTGATGATTAGCAGTTGGACATAGGTTTGGGCTATCTAAACCAAAGTATTTGTCCAAGCTGGAGCTGAACGCAATGGGCTTCCCAAAGAGAGTCAATGATAATGAAGTAATGACCTTCTATAACAGGGAAATTTTTAGGATGAGGAATTTAGAAAAAGGGGAGAGCCTCTGACTTTTCCCAAATATTGAGTATTTATAATCATTTTTCACACAACGAGCTTACTTTGAGGAAGTCCACAGTATAACCTGAAGAGGCATGAGAGATGACTGGCTTGATCAACCTCAAGGGGAGTTTTAGGATGCAGGAATGGAGGGTGCTTCCACATTATAAGTTCCAGAACTGGAGTGAGCTTTAGGATGGAGAGCTGGGCCAAGACAGAGGATGTCTGGAGCATACTTTGAGATGAATGAGGTTCATTTATCTCCAAGTCTCAGTTTCTATATCTGTAAAATGGGAATAATAACATTGGAATAATAACATTACATTACATGATTATTGTGAGAAAAGTTTTATAGTTCTTGAAATGAAGAAAAGTATTATACTTAACTATGATAATGTTTGTTCTTCATTCTAGAAGAAGACCATGACATCAGGAAGGTGATGCCATAACATGTGAATTGGATTTGAGTGAGGGGGTGCTGTTCTAAGTCACCAGCCTTACTTTCTCCTCCAGAATCATTTGGATCCAGTGGTCAGATATGAATCAGGATACTGGAGATGGCCCTGGATTCAAGGCAATCAAGGTTAAGAGACTTGCCCAAGATCACATAGCTAGTGCATATCTGAGGCCAGAGTTGAACTCCTGTCCTTCTGACTCCAAGGCCAGTATTGCATCATCTAGCTGCCCTATGATCTATTATTATTGTTATTATTATCATCATCATCATCATCATATGTGTCAAACAAAAAGAGGGGTTGATGCGATCATCAAGGTGATCAGATCTTAAATTACTGTAACCTGAACTGGTAAGAACCTTGAGATTTGAGTGGTTTAGGGACTTCACTTCTCCCTGAAGGGTTTCCACGTTTTGAATGACATGGAGACAACTCACCCAAGCTTGTTGCAATATGATCAGGACAGAGTACAGATGCTTTTTCACTTTAGTAATTCCTTGGCCTTTAGTTTAGGGAATAAACCACTAATTCTTTCCAAGCAGGAGTTGTAAATTGTCATTATCCCATGACAAATGACTGGACTAGAGAGCACATGCATGAACACATGCATAACTGGGAATCAAAAATCTCTGTATCAGCAAAGCACATTGCCTTCAGCATCCTTTACCCCATCCTGCTGACTTTGGGAAGTTTCAGCCACTCTTTCATCTACATGCATCTTACTCATTTTCCCATCATATTCCTTTTGTTTCATGTCATCTCTCAGAAACTCAGATTTGGAAGGGACCTCAGAAACCATCTTGTTCAACCCATGCCTGAAAAGAGTTCTCCTCCAGAATCTGCTTGTCAAGGCTTCATCCAACCAGTGCTTGAAGATCTCCAGGGGGAGAATGTGAATGGGGGTGGAGTGGTATTTGTAGTCTCCTCAGGAAGCACATTTTACTTTGAATGAGTTCTAATTGTTAGGAAGTTGGGTTTTTTCCCTCATATTGAGTACAAAATTGTTTCTTTTCCAATTCTTCCCATTGTTCCTTCTTTTGCCCTCTGGTCCTAAGAAAAAAAAAGCTTGATTTTTTTTTCCCACAGGGACAGCTCATCAAATCCCTGAAGACAGAAATTATGTCCCACCCCCTTAATTCTCTTTTTTCCCAGACTAAACATTTCCATTTCCTTTTATTAACTCTCATATTGAATGAACTCAAAGTCATTCATCATGATGGCTCCCCCAATCTAGATGCTGTCTAGTTTATCAGTGTCTTTCCTAAATCTTATTGCCTGGAACTGAACATAGTATTCTGTTCAATAAACAACTAACTCAGAGACTATTAAATGCTAGATACTAAGGAACACAAGCACAAAAACCAATAGTTCCAAAAACAAATATATTTTTAAGAGAGTGTAACCAGGGCAAAATGCAAATAGAACCATCACTGACATCATCTTGGATCTTACACTTCACTTTAGGTGACCCAGAATTCCATTAGCTTCCTTGGTTGACATATCATAATATTGACTATACTAGATTTGCTTTCTTTAGACAAAGTAATACCTAGCCATACTTCCTTATAATGTACTTGTGAAGTCAATATTTTCAAAATTTGACAAACACTTATTAAATACCTACTGGCTTCATTCAAGATTCAGTCCAACTTCCACCTTCTATATGTGTAAATCTGTTGTCAGTTAGGGCTTATAATAAAAGAATTTCCTCTTTTCAGTCATGTCTGATTCTTCATGACCTCATTTTGGATTTTCTTGGCAGAGATACTGGAATGGTTTGCCATTTCCTTTTTGGCTTATTATACAAATGATGTAAGTAATGGGTAAGTAACTCGCCCAGGTTCATACAGCTAGTAAATTGAGGCAGGTCTTGAACTCAGGTCTTCTGTCTTCAGATCTGGAGTTTTATCCAATGAGTCACCTACCTGCACAAAATGATTATATTATATAATATAATATGGAACATATTAAAAGTATAAATTAAAGTGCCATATGAGAGTGTTGGGGGGAAGGAAGTGAAGGAACCTTTGAAGCATCATAAATGTAGACTTGGAAAAGACCTGAGAAGTCTTCTACTCCAACCCCCTCGTTTTGCAAATGAGGAAACTGAAGCCCATGAAGCCTAAATAATTCGTCCAAAGTTACACAGACAGTGACTACCTGAACAAAGATTTAGATTGAGGTCCTCCAAACTGCTTTCTAAGGTTACCTAGAAAGGTGGCATTTGTGTTGGGCTTTTTAAAAGATGAAGAAGAGTTCAATGGTTGAGGAGGGAAGAGGCATAGGGAACAGCTTGTGTTGATCCTACAGTTGGTCTCAAGAACTCAGGTGGCTCAATTCACTTTGGAGAGTATATGTCATATGTCTGAACTGAAAAAAAAATAGCCATAGGATGTTGAGATTAATAGTTCATTTTGCCTGCTTTGCTCAAGACCCCCTTGTTCAGAAGTTTCAGTAATTTTTTTTGTTAAAAAAATCCAGTAAAGATTCATTAAATACCTATTGACTTCCTTAAAGATTCAGCTCAAATACCATTTCCTTTAAAAGGCCTTTCTCAGCTGTTAGCACTGTCTCTTTCTGAGATTGCCCTGAATGGGAACCAGAGGAGATCATTTTGTTCCAATGAACTTGAAGGTAACTGAAGCAGGTACCATGGAAGGCTTAGAACTTGGTCAGAAATCAGACACCAGGGTCATTCACTCCATCCCAGACCATCTCCAATTGTCCTGACTTTTGTCTTGCCTCTGGACTTCAGAGGACTCTGGAGGAGAGAATGAGACTGAAGACTTTGTGCACTAGTGCTTCATCTAAATCCAATTCATGGGCAAATCAAGACAAAATAAGGAATCATTTTCTTTGAAAACCGAGGACCAACAATAGCAATATAACAACAACTCTGAATTGAGTCAGATGTTCAACTTGTCTGCTTGGGGAAGGGAGCAAACCTTTATTAGTGACTATTACGTGCTAGGTACTTTATAAATGTTATCTCATTTGATTTTCACTATGACCCTGAGAGGTAAGTGCCATTATTCTTTTGATTTATCTCCCAGTTGAGGAAACTGAGGCAACCAGTGATTAGATAATTTACTTAGGGTCACACAGCTAGGAAATATAGGCTCTGAGCATTTTCTCTGACTATTCCCCATGACTGAGGGTTCTCTGGTTTTCCTGGCTTCCTTTAAGTCCTAACTAAAATCTATTGACAGCTAAATGGCACAGTGGATAGAGTGCTAAACCTGAAGTCTTCCTGACTCATCTTCCTGAGGAAAAATCTGGTGTCAGATACTTACTAATTCTGTGAACCTGGGCAAGTCACTTAACCTATTTGACTCAGTTTCCTCATCTGCAAAATGAGCCAAAAAGGAAATGGCTATCTGTTCCAATATCTTTACCAATAAAATCCCAAGTGGGGTCATAGAGAATCAGACATGACTGAATAATACCAGTTAGTGTTTTTTAATTTCCTACTTATCCTTTAACTATAATTTGTTTGTACATATTTAATTCTTTATCATATCACTGATTAGATTGTGAGCTCCTTGAGGCCAGTGACTATCTTTTGCCTCTTTTTGTATTTCCACTGATTTAGTATTGTGCCTAATATATAGCATAATAAATGCTGAGTTATTGAGAGAAGTGTGTGAGATCAAATTTGAACTTAGCCCAACTTGAGTTTCCATGTTCTATCTGCTATTATGAGGAGATTTCACCAAAATGTAAAGAGCTTCCTAATGATTAGAACTGGCCAGCCATGGATTGGAGTTGTGTTATTGGAGTTTCCTCTTATTGGAAAAGTTCAACTGGAGACTTGATAGCCATTTTTTTATTCAGGATTATAAAAATGATCTATCCATCAAACAGAAAGAAGATGATCTCTTATATCCCTTCCATGTCTGGAACTTAAAGATTTGATATAGTGTTGTATCTTCACTATATTCTCAAGGTCTCTAAAGTTCATGAACGTTAGAAATGGAGTCATGGGGGCAGCTAGGTGGTGCAGTGGTAGAGCACCAGCCCTGGAGTCAGGAGTACCTGGGTTCAAATCTGGCCTCAGACATTTAATAATTACCTAGCTGTAACCCTGCTGCCTTGCAAAAACTAAAAAAAAAAAAAATGGAATCATGAGTGCAATCTAGTTCAAGGGAAAGGAAGAGGTAGTCAAATCACACAACAATTACTTATTTCAATTTCCTGAAATCAAAGACTTTCAGAATTAGAAGACACCTTAGAGGATAATTTGTGTTCAACAATTTTCTCTATAGCCTCCCTGACAAGTGATCATTCAGCCTCTGTGCTCACTAGCTCTAGAAACAGCTCAAGTTGCTTTAATATAGGTTTAATGGTCAGGAAATTCCTTATATAGACATGACATCTGCTTTCCTGTAATTTCTAACCGGTTTTACTCCTTTTGCCTTTCCAAAACAAGCAAAATGACTGAATATCTTCTTCTACAAGACAACCTCTAAATTATTTGAAGACCCTCAAAGTTTTCTCTTTTCCAGGCCAGTCATACTCAACTGATCCTTAAGATATACTTTCTAGTCACCCTAACTATCCCAGTCATCCTGATTGGTCAGTGGTCACAATATATGGCCACTAGAGAAAGGATTTCTAAGCCCATTAAAAAGAGTGTTCAGTCTAGAGATATGAAACCTGAAGAGATCATTAACTAGTTTCTAAATTATCATAAAAGGGATGGTTGGGTCTCTCCACACCCTGATTCTTCTACTCGGAATGTCCTTGCTCACTATTGTCTATCCAAAAGTTGAGTATGTTTCTAATGCATAATATGTGTTCTGATTTTATTGATGAAATCTCCCTTGACTGTTCCTATTCCCTTCCCCTCCTTCCTGTCTGTTTCCTTTTCTTTAAAATGAGAGAACTGGATTAGATGATTTAATCTATTCTATCAATCAGTAAGGTAGTAAATAAATATTTATTGAGTTCCAGTTACTGGAAGAGGGCTGCACAATTCAGCCCCTAATCATTTTCTTACTTTTTCACTTTAGTCATCTCTTCCCACCTTGACTGTAAACTCCCTGTGGGCTTCTACTCCTTCCATATCACTCATAGAGATTAGAGCAAAACTGGAAATAGAGGAAGAGTTCAATAAATGACTATTAATTGGTTGTTTAATTCACTTCCTTCAAAATTTAACTCTCCAGGGAGTTTACAATTCAGGGATGGTTATTTTATAGATTATAGGACCTACAACTAGAAGGGACCCAAGAGCTTATCTAAACCTCTTTTTTAAATGTGGAAAAAAAAAAACCCTGAGGTCCATAGAGATCTTTCCATTACAAAATGTTGTCTTCTCACCATTAGATTTGAATGGAATCTCACAAATGATTGTGTTCACCTTAAAAATCTCCTAGAAGAAAATCATTCTTCCTTTCTTTCTGCATCAGGGATAAGCAGATGGCCCATTTGGTCTTTGTTGTGTAAACACATTTTGTAACATGGCATCATGGGAATGAATTAGAATTGAAATGAGAAGATTTAGACTTGAGTCCTGCCTATTCATTTCTTAAGTGGTATGACACTGAGTAAGTTATTTCATGTTCTCTTAAGCCTTAATTTCCATATATAAAAGAGAAATAATGAATACCTTTTGCATTCTTCTTCAAAGGGTTGGGAAGCTGAAATGAGATGATGCAGAAATATTTTGTCAATATAAACAGGTCTCATAAATGTACATTACTGTTATGGTGAGTATTTTTTATGTTATTAACTACCTGGAAGGCAAGAATTCTTTTTTTTTTAACCAGTTCAGTACCAATGGAATGAAGTCTTGTTTGGTTTATTAAGCTCTGAAAGTAGTTTAGTTCTTTCTAGTCTTAAGACTTAGGAAAAGACAATAAGCTTTTTTGTCATAGTAAATGATCTAATTCTGTTTTAATGCAAGAAAGAACAATCAGTTCCTATTTGACCTCAGGCAAAGGAATTTAGCTTTTCTGGTGTCAGTTTCCCCTTCTGTTAAAAAGAGACTAGAACTTTAAAATCCCTTCTGACCCTAAATCCCTTGGAGGGATTTATCTAACTAAATCTAACTAGATTCTCTTATTTTGAAAAAAAGGAATTGAGAAACCCAGGAGGAAGGTGAATTATCTAAGACCTCAAAGTCAGTAAGGAGCAGTTGAGGAATTTTCATTAAGAATTCTGAATTAGAACCCACTGTCCTTTCCTCCCACCCATTCTGGTCACTCCCACCATTTAACAGATGAAGAAACTGAGGCATGGAATGCAGTAACTTACTGAAGTTAACATGGTCAGGAAGTAGCTGAGCTAGGGATAGAGCCAGATTTTCCAATGCCAAGTCCAGGGCTGCCCAACCACCCATGTGCTGCCAATGTGGAATTCCATTTTCACTCATCTAGGAAGACATCCAGGATCTGGTATGCAGATTTCCAAGCCACAAATCTTAATGAGAAGCAAAATGCAGCTGTGTATTATAACCATGGCTACCAGAGGCACCTGTTGACTGTGTGGGGTGTGGGATTAAGGGAGAAATCATTGAAGTTTATGATCTGAAGTCCAGTTGCTAAATTGCATGCTTGCTCTGATGGGTAGTGTGGAGCCAGTCATCCAGTGTCCTTTATTCTGCAAAGCAGGACCAAGTGTACCAGAGTGCATGATCAAAGAGAATCAACCCATTTAAATGTATAGATCATGTAACCTATTTAAGCCTCATCTTTCTAAATAATATCTGTATTTACTCATCAGAGTTGTTATAATGTTAGATCATAAAATATTTGCTTGATAGTTTTCTAGACTTTCTTCCTGACCTTACTGAAACAGAGACTCTGGGAGAAGCTACTTGCTCCATATTCCAAGGCTAGTTAATGGCTTATATTTCTACAAACATAGGCTCCTTTAATTCTGCTGCCTCGACAGATGGGAGAAGTGTAACTATTGTCTCCTTTTCCAGGAGAAGACTCAAGTCCAGAGAGAAGGTGTGATTTAAAAGGAGCCACACAGCTAATAATTGGCAGAACCAGGACCCATACCCAAATTCGCTGCCTCTTCAGGTAGAAGATAAGATAAATGATCTTTCATTTGAATTTCAAGTGGATTTCAATTCACTCATTCAATGACATACCCAGCAGTGACTTTGGTAAGAGCACACCAATCAAAGTACTTCTTGAGATGAAGCTAGATGAGGAGCTCAAGTCCTTTCTTATGTCAATGGCAGGAAACATAAAAAGGGACTTTAGCCTTTTTTTTTTGGCTAAAGAACTCTGTGTTCTCCCACACCCCTGTTACCCCAGAAAATCAGGCTCTTTTTTTTCAGTCCTGGCACAAGGTCACAAAAGCTTCCAAATTGGCTGTCCTTAAGAAAGAAATGGTTTCTGGGATCTCCTAAAGGAAATTTCCATGGAACAGAGATTGTAGTAATATGCCAATTGGGAAGGACTTAGGGGGAAGAAAAGGCATGGGGAGGAGGGAATATGATCACATGGACTGGTATAATAGCACTTTACATGGGATCCAAGAAAATTTAGCACTGAATTGTCCAGCCAAAGGGCTTTAGTCAGAAACATTATTGGTTGGATCCAAAAGGGCTAACTAATTTTCTGGATCATTCAATTGCAAAACTAAATATATAAAGGGTAATTAGATAAAATTGAAATTAGAATTTCAGGTATTTGGTATTGTGACTGAAAATGCACTTTAAGTTTTTTCATTTAAATTATACCAATTTTCTCAGTTATCCCTTTCATTAAATGGTTGGAATTAGTTCACTAGGCTAAATAAAGATTGAAAATTAGCTAATCAGGGGCAGCTAGGTGGCATAGTGGATAGAGCACCAGCCCTGGAGTGTGTGACCTTAGGCAATTCACTTTTAGCCCCATTGCCTTAAATAAATAAAAATTAAAAAAAAGAAAATTAGTAATCATTGGATCTGTAGCTAGGAGAATCTGTTGAAATCATTTAGCCCCCTCAACTTAAGGTAAGGAACACAGAGATGAAGAGATGTAAATTTATTTATGAAAGGCCACACAGTCAAAATTATTAGGGCTGAGATGTTAACTTTAAATAAAAATAAGGAAATGTATGAATCAGGAGTTGGTTTCCATATCTATTGTGAAGGAAAAATCCTGTGAATATGTTTGAGGTAGCTCCCATAACTTGATTCCAATTGTCATTTGAAGTAATGTTTGGTTGATCCAGAGTCCCTCACATGAAATGCATGCGTAATGGGCAAGTGTGCTTTTCATTACTTATGACAGCTGAGTGACTATAGCCAAGGCAAAATAATTGCTTAAAAGAAATGTGATGATCTTTACCATTAGGATTGTAGACAGGATCCTAATTCACAAATTTGTTCCTTGTTCTTTTTCCTTTCTGGTTATTATTCATTCTTTCTCATTCAGCTTTGCATTGCCTGGAAATTCTTCTTTCCCCTGAGACATTTTCTACCCTGCTGCTGTTGCTGCATATTTTCTTTTTCTCTCTTCAAAATAATCTAGTATCTTGAAAGAGGGGTGGTCAGTTCACTAACATTGTTTCACTCACCATTTTGGTAAGCCCCTATATGTATTATCTCTCCAGTAGAATGTCAGTTGAAGACCAGGACTATCTAACTGGCATAGCATTTAGCACAAAATAAATGCTTTTTACTCATTCATTCATCCATCCACCCATTCATTAATTCGTCCATCCATCTATTTATTAATTCATTCATCTATCCAATGTACAGACATAGTTTTGGGGTGTTAGGTGTCAGATAAAGGGGACTAGTTGTCTTGAGTTTGAAATGCTGGTGGCATGAGAAAACTTCAGTGTGTTTAGAAACATGAAGATAACAGTGATCCATATTTCTACAGTCCTTGAAGGATTACAAAATGCTTTTCTTACAATTACTCTTTGAGGTAGGTACCACAAGTCTATTATCCTTATTTGGTAGAACTCTGAGAGGTTAAAGGACCTGCCCAAGTTGATACAAGTATCTGAGTCAGAATCCAACTCAGTTATTCTGATTCAAGTTCATTTTTTCATCATATAATCATTCTCAAAGAATAAGGAACTAGACTCCTCCAAAAACCACGATGGAGCAGTAGATAGAGTATGGAGTTTGTAATCTGAACCTTATGCTTCAGAAACTTACTAATTGTGTAAATTGGACAAATCATAACTTCCTATGCCTCCATTTATTCATCTATAAAATGAGGATAATAATAGTACCTGCCTATTTCTAATAAAATAAAAGTGACATTGATAAAACAGGAAATATTTCATGAGAAGAAATTAAGTAATTCGTTAGTCAGGAGTCATATTGCTCATTCTCGAAGAAGACCACGGCACCAGGGAGGTGTCTTATAAGAAGACACCAGGTAGACAATCAAAAAACAAGCAAATCCCTATACTGGTATATGAACTATTTACCAAAATCAAGAAAAAGATTAAATTAAAACAGATAAAGTATAGATCAGTACCATTAATGAATATTAATGAAAAAATATTAAATTACTGATACACAGTAACATATTTATACATTTCACAGAATCAAAGAACTGGAAAGGATTTCAGAGATCATCCATATCCTAACTAATCAGTCACCCCTATATCTTTCATTTGAGAATTTGAGATTTGATGCAGTAATGCATGGATGGTTTAAAATTAAGATGATTAAAATGAAGAAAGATTAAGATAATAATTATTACTTCCAGCCTTATTGGACATTATATTCCCTTTCCCCATATTCTATGATCCAGTCAAACTGACCTTCTTTGCTCCTCACACTCAAAATTCCATCTCTTATCTTTATTGCTTTGCAAAGGTTATTCCCACCCCCACCCCCCCCAGGAGTCACTCCTGACTCCACATTATACCGTATTTCTACAAAAAACTAAAATTGAGTCTTATTAATTTTTGCTCCAAAAGATGCATTAGGGATTATATTCAGGAATGTCTGGAGATAGATAGTCATTCCTGCAGAAAGCTTTATTTGATCTATTCTTCTCCCTGCAAGCAAATTCTTGGTGTCTTTAGTGTAATGAGCGCTGGCTAAAACCCAGACTAGCAGACCTTTTTGGCCATATAGCAAAACAAGTGGCAGCATTCAATTGGCCACTTTCTTACATCTGTTTTTGGGTACCAGACTTTTTTCAGTTTCAGAAACATAAATGCCTGAAACACCTTCAATCTTATCTTTCTTACCCTTAGTGCACACAACAGTGTTGTGTTGTATCTGTATTCCTATTGGTCAGTTGGCAATAATTCAAGTTCATCTGGTTACGTAATCATTTACCTCTGTCCAAAGGCACCTGCTTGGGTATTTACAAATACTTTAATTTATATCATCGTTTATTTTAAGTATTAATGTCAATAGTATCATTTCTTTATATCTAATTATATATTAATATCATTCTTTTATAATTCAATATGTCTGCTGTGTATTGTAATAGACATACTAAAAGTATGTCTTAACTGGGGCTTATTTTGGTGGTCGGGTTAACATTACAATCGTCCTGAAAAATCATGCTATGGTAGAACCTTTCTTCCTTCACAACAGTGCTGAATCCTTATGAGAAACCTTCCTTGATCCCCTGACAGTTGGTAAATGCCCTAGAAGGCATTTAACTATAGGTATTTGACTGCTGTGTATATATATAATATATATATATATATTCTCTTTATTTTTATTCTGTGTATTCATATTATATATGCATTTGTGTATAGATGAATAGATTCATAATATAGATATTTATATGTGAATAAATTAACATTATATACACAAACAATTCACATTATATATATATGCATATTTATGTGTGTATGTGTGTGTGTGTGTGTGTGTGTGTGTGTGTGTGTATGTGTCCCTCATGTGTATTCTGTCCCTCATTAGAATGTAAGCTTCCTGAGTGCAGGCATTGTTTTTTACAATATTTGTATCTTTAGTGCCTAGAATAATTCTTGACCCATTGGAGGTTACTGGTATGCAATACAAATATACACACATACATATAAAAATACATTTTATACACACACATATACATACACACACACACCTTTAATTGTAGGGAAGTTTTTCCTTCTATCAGAAAGAACACTTCCCTGTCATTTCATAGATTGAGAGTTTGAAGGGACCTTTGAGATAAATCCCTTCACTTTACAGATGAGGATACTGAGGTTCAGATATGTAAGGGGACTTGCATGAGGTCAAACAGGTAGATATTGAGTACATGTAACTTAGGTTCCAGAAATAAAGGAACAGTATCTAATCCAGCGATATGTGCAGATGGTGTGAGATCACAGGATCAATAAGATGAAATTGCTGGGACATGCTAGTTTCAGAGGCATGAGCTACCATATGTGTACTCTACCTGTGGATTTTTCCGCTGAGGTGTTTTTTTTTTTTGTTTTTGTTTTTTAGGTTTTTGCAAGGCAAATGGGGTTAAGTGGCTTGCCCAAGGCCACACAGCTACATAATCATTAAGTGTCTGTGTCTGAGACCGGATTTGAACCCAGGTACTACTGACTCCAGGGCCAGTGCTTTATCCACTGCGCCACCTAGCTGCCCCAGTTTTTTTTTTTAAGAAAAAATGTTCTCAGAGTTTATGGGTAAATGGTTTTTTGCTATTTTTTAAAAATGATATGCCATTTCATTGAATGCCTTTGGTTTTATTTGCTTCCTCTTATGATAACAAATAAATACATTGATGGCTACCCTTGAGTTATGATTCCTACAAAGCATCTGGAATTTGGTTTAGCCCTCCTCTGAGAAACTTGCCTGGTGATTTTGAGGAAGTGATGCTGGGAACACTCTTATAAGATATATAAAGAAGACATCTAAATTATATACACAAAAGAGATGTAACTTGTTGTTTAGTCATTGTTCAGTTGTGTACAACTCCATGACTGAATGTGGGGGTTTTCTTGGCAAAAGGGTTTTCCTTCTCTATCTCATTTTACAGATGAGGAAACTAAGGCAAAGTGGATTAAATGATTTACCCAGGGTCACATAGCTAGTAAGTATCTGAGGCTGGAATTGATTTCATTAAGATGAGCCTTCCTGGCTTCAGATTTGGTCCTCTATCTGCTGTGCCACATAGCTGCCCCCATATACACACACATATACAGATATATAGTATTATAGCATAAAGTATTCACAAAGTCAGTGAAGTAGGCAGTAGAATTACTGTTATCTCTATTTTATAGAAGGCGAAACTAAGATTACATTTAAGTGTTGCACAAGGTGTCAAATAGGATCCAGAGCATGGATAGAATGTAGATGTGCTGATTTCTAGTCCACTGATCTTTTTTATAGTATATTGAATAAATGAATGAATGATCTTGAAGGTATGAAGTCATTTCTTTTCTCCCCCCTACTCCTACCTACCAGACTTACCTGCCTTCTATTTCATCCTCTTACATTTTTGTGAGAAACCATGAGACTTACTATTTCTACTCAAATCTAATTTCAGAAATTTCCTTTTAGTCATTTCGTTTTAGGAATTCAGAAATTTCCTTTTAAAAAATATGTGAGATTTTAAACAGGATGGCAACATAACTTTAGAGACCATCCAATTAAATACCTGATAGCTAGGTGATACAGTGGATACAATGCCAGCCCTGGAGTCAGGAAGACCCAAGTGCAAATTCTCCTTCAGACTTACTAGCTATGTGACCCTGGGCAAGTCACTGTTTTCCTCATCTTAAAAATGAAGGGGTTGGAGTTATGACTTATAAGGTCTTTCTTTGGGCAGTGAGGTGACACAGTGTTTGGAGATAGTGTCAAGCCTCAAGTCAGAAAGACTCATCTTCCTGAATTCAAATCCAGCCTCATACACTGAATGTGTGACTCTGGGAAAGTCATTTTACCTTCTTTACCTCAGCTTCTTCATCTGTAAAATGAACTGGAGAAGGAAAGGACAAACCATTTCAGTACCTTTGCCATGAAAACCCCAAATGGAGTCAAAAAGAGTCTGACCCAACTGAAAAATTACTGAACAACAAGTCTAAATCTATAATCCTATGAGGCCTGCTTATAGAAACCGGGTCTCTGACCTCTCTGGTTTATTTGTATAATTAAGAGCTTTGGATTTGGTATCTAGTTTCTGGGTGGGGATCTCAGTTTTGCAGTTGTAATCTGTGTAATCTTAGTTAAGTCCTTTTATCTCTGTCTCCATTTCTTTATCTGTAAAATGAACAGGGTGGATTGTAGATATCCCATGAAAATATCTTCTATCTCAAAATCCCTGAAACTATGATTCAAAATTATTCACTTTTCTGATTTGCAGTTTCATGGAGTCCTCAGCAATTTGTCCTGAGATCCTCATCTAATGGAAGAGAGAGGGCAAAGGTGAGTACCAGTAATTCAATGAAACCACTGGCTGACTCACCAATTATTGGATTCCCTTATGGAAAGTCTGAAGCTGTGCTTTGGGCCTTAGCCATTAATGACTGAGAAAACTCAACCTGCTTTTTCCTTTCAAGAAAAAAAAATAAAAAGCAGCAAATGTGAGACAGAAACACGTGAGTTCTTTAGCCACTGATTCTGGCCATGGCAGCTGTTCTCAAGTTTCCATTTCATTGTGGTTACTTGTCTACCATAATGAAGCCACCTCTGCTGAGTCTAGGAATAGGAATTCAGCTGTGTTCTCCTATGATCGTTTTTCTCCCATTCTGACAGTGGTTTTAACAGTCATAGAAGTTTAAGAATTATCTTTTTTCCTGAAAGCAGAAGGATTTGTTTATTTCTTGGTCCACAGACTAAGGATGGAACAAGTAGATAGTAATACTTCATTGTCCTTGAGACGGTGACAGAGAGCTGGACAATTCTGCATAGAATAGTAGGCATTGGGTTCTGGTTTTATTATCTGTAAAATGAAACTTTGTTTTGATGATTTCTGAGGGGTTTTTAGCTATAATCTTCCAATATTTTATTATTATAATTGAATATTATAATTTATTAATAGCTTATTTTGTGTTCAGTTGTTTAAGTCATATTTAACTCTTTGTGACTGCATTTCCTTGGCAGAGATACTGGAGTAGTCTTGTCATTTCCTTCTCCAATTCATTTTACAGATGAAGAATTGAGGCAAACAGGGTAACTCTATAACCCTGGCCCAGGGTCACAGGAATAGTCAATGTTTGATGCCATTGAAGATGAGTTTTCTGATTCCAGGCCTGATACTATATTAAACCACCTAGCTGTTGCAATAATAGTTCATATAATTTATAACAATATTTTATTAAATAATTGATTTTTATTAAAGAATACATTATATAATATAGCAATTTAAATCATGACAAATGTAATTAAATAGAAAATAATATTTATAATAATATTAAATGTTAAAGAATTCTAACATTTTTCATTCATAGGGCACTGCCATCTCTAACACTTTATGGCCTATGTCTTGGTCCTATATTCTATGTCCATTTCTAACATTCTGTACATTGTATATGGTTCCTATGTTTTAAGGCTCCTCTCTTCTGGCTTCTGCGATTCCTATATATTTCAATTGACTTGTCTTGAATCTCCTCTTCTACATACCCAAGGGGTCATTCTCTAATCTGGGAAGGGAATGGAGAGGGAATATAGACCCAAAATAATAAAGACGCATTTCAACTGAGAGACTGAATGATATATTGAAAGGAACTGGTCTTGCTATCAAAAGATGCTGGTTTTACTGCTGGCTTTGACCCTGGACCAGAAGTTCGATCTTGAAAAAAAAAATCACTTTTCTCACATGTAAAATGGGAATAATGATGTTTTTATTTCCATTTCTATTTTATGCTTTATAAACCCTTAAGAGCTATAGAAATGTAAATTGTTATTATTATTTGAATTGTCCCAGAAGGAAGACCTCAACCCTCTACCTCTTACTGTACTGCCTGATCCATTAAGTAGATTGATTCATTAAGTTGCGCAATTATATCTTTTAAAATTTTCTTTGAATGACGAAGTTAAAAAATACAAACATTTCAACAGACAAAGGAGAACAAAAAAGAACATTGCATATGTGACTGATTTTCTGTGGGGAATGCTTTGTTTTTTCAAGAAATACTAAATATTAAATTCAGTCAGGAAGTAACACAATTGATCAATTTCTGTCCTTTTTAGAACTGATTATTGTTTTCTTCTGTATTATTTAAAACACTTTATTGATTGCCTATTAAAAATCTTTTTGTATCTGTATTATTACCCACTAATTCATCTTCCCTTTTCTTTGAAACAAATGAGTATAGTCAAGCAAAATGTATCAAGACACTGACTATATTCAAGAAATGATTGATGATGATGATGATGATAATGATATTGATGATTGATGATGAGGCAGCTAGGTTACACAGTAGATGAAATGCCACTCTTCAAGACAGGAAGACTCATCTTCCTGCGTCCAAATCTGACCTCAGAAAACTTCCTAGCTTGTGACCCTGGGCAAACTTCATCCTGTTTACCTTGGTTTCCTTATCTGTAAAAGAAGCTGAAAAAGGAAATGGCAAGCCACTTCAGTATCTTTGTCAAGAAAACTCCATATGGGGTCACAAAGAATAGGACATGACTGAACAATAGCAATAATAATAGATAACATATAGCACTTTTTATAGCCAGGTTCTGTGTTAATGTTACAATTTTTATCCCATTTGATCTACACAACCACCCTGGGAGGGAGGTACTACTATTATCTTCATTTTACAAAAGAGGAAACTGGGGTAATCAGAGACTTACTCAGGGTCACGCAAGTAGCAAGTATCTGAGGCCCTCCACTTTTTTTTGACTTATTTTGCACCTCCACTTTTTTTTTTGCTGCCAAGAGGAAGGGAACATGTTTCATCATTTGTCTTCTGAAGTCATAAATAGTCAGTGCATTGATAGAGTTCTGCAGGCTTTCAAAATTGTTTTCCTTAATATGATCGTGGTCTTAATGCATTCTTGATTAATTTTTGCTTCATGAAGAACAAAGTTGGCTTGGGAACATACTGGATGGTTCTTATATCAGGTACCAAAATGACTAGTTACTGCTTTGACTTCACATTTGCTACTTAGCAATTTTAATATGAGCAGATCATTTTCTCATTTTTTGGCCTCAGTTTCCTCCTCTATAAAATAAGAGTGTAGAACTTTATGATCTCTAAGGTCCTCCTCCTCCTTCTTCTTCCTTCTTAGATTACAAATACACATGAGACAGTTCCTCTTCTAATAGGAGTTCACATTCTTATAAAGGAGTAGTGGGAAGTCATAGAGATGGTAAGAGGAGACATTTTGTTGTTGTTCAGTCACGACCACATTTGGGGTCTTCTTGGCAAAGATATTGGCGCCATTTGCCATTTCTTTCTCAGCTCATTTTACAGATGAAGAACCTGAGGTAACCAGAATGAAGTGACTTGCCCAGGGGTCACACAGCTAGGAAATGTGATTTGAACTCAGAAAGATGAGTTTTCCTGTCTCCTGGTCTGGCACTCTGTTCATTGAATCACCTAGCTGCCAGAAAAGAGCCATAGGAAAGTTGATGGATATAAGCATTGGCACCTTTGGTTCCAGAGCTAGATGTAGGAGAAGGAATATGATAGAATTGGGAGAGACTGTAAATCACATTCCTTAGAAGATGACTGGGGTAGAGCAGGACTGGGGTAGGTTATGTATACACATATGGCATATTTGCCAATCAATCCAGCCTGGGCATCCCCCAGAGTGAGAATTTTAGAGGTGAAAGGTTGTTATGGGCCCAGAAAAGGGGAAGTGTTGAAGAGCTCTCAACATCCTCAACATTCCTACCAGAAGTTAGCATGGAAGCTGTCATATAGAACTGGGGCAGTTTGAGTCAATTTTATTCCCAGATGCATTGATCTGGTACCATTTTGACAAAAAAAGTACAAAATAATTTTTAGGTCTTTGTGGGGAGCAGCTGAGAACCCAAGAGACCTTCTTGTTGACTGCTCCTTGGTGATGGCTTTTATCTCTTTTTTGTCTTCTGGAACTGCTTTTAAGAGATTCCTTTTATCTGGAGGTATTTAAATATACATTTATTAAATATATGGAAAGAGGTCTAAATCACTCAAGGCCTAGTTTGTGGTCCAGACGATGTTTTGGCCTAAGAATGTTAAACTGTAAATGTAGGATAAATTGATATTACCATACTCATCCTTACCATCATCCATGAAAACAGGAATAGTTTAGTATGGGAGATCTGACAGTAATGCAAACAACTATGGTGTAGGGAAGCTAGGCAATGAAGTGGATAGAGTACCAAGTCTGAAATCAAAGAAGACTCATCTTCAAATTCGGCCTCAGACACTTATTAGCTATGAGACCCTGGACTGTTTGCCTCAGTTTCCTCATCTGTCAAATACATCTGAAAAAAAGAAATGGCAAAGGTCCTGGAGTGGTTTGTCATTTCCTTCTTCAGCTCATTCCGAACAACTCAACTATATTTGCCAAGAGAAACCCAAATGAGTTTACTAAGAGTATGACACAGACATGATTGAAATGACTGAACAATAGAATTAGATAAATGCTCTAATAAGAGTGAAGAACACATCATGATTGGAGAAAGAGAGGAAAGAGGAGAAGCAAGAGGAATCATATTCCATTAGGAGTAAATCAATGAATGCTTCCTGAAGGAGGAGACATTTGAACTGAGTCTTGAAGGAAGGAAAGATTTCTACAAGAAGAGAGAATGAAGGAAGCAATTCCAGGGAGAGAGAATAATAGTATGAGCATAGAAATAGAGAAAGGAAGGTAGAGAAAAACTGTTTGGAGGAATAATGAGAAATCCATTCTACCTCAAGTACATGTAGAAAAATTTATACTATTATAACATTAAAAACAGAAAACAAAGAGTTATGGAAATGCATTTTAAATTTCAATTTTAAATGTTTTTTAGTTGAAGTATAATTTGGAATTCTCTTTAGTCTTTACTCTCAGAAACAGTGTGAATGACTAATTATCCTGTTCTGAACCAGAAGACTTTTGAATAGAAATTAGAGGATAACAGATTTCAATAGACAAAAGAATATGCTACCAGCTAGAATGAAGTCTGCTAAATGGCACAATGGATAGAATGCTGGTCTTGGACCCAGGAAGACTTGAGTTCCAAACCTACCTCAGTTACTCACAAGTTATATGACCCCAGGCAAGCCACTTAACTACTCTACTTCAGTTTCCTCATCTGTAAAATGGAGATGACGCTAATATTAATCGGACTTATCTGCCAGGATTATTGTGAAGATCTAATAAGATAATAATTGTTAAATATTTAACATAGCGCCATAAATGTTAACTATTATTATTAGCTATTATGAGTCAGGGTCATTTATCTGGATCTAGATTTGAACTCAGATCTTTTTGACTCCAAGCATAGAACTCTGTCCGGGTTGTCTGAATCACCCAGCTATATTCTTTTCAGTCAGAACATCTCTCATGCCAGAGTTCTAGCTCTGCTCTTAACTTGCTCACGTGACTTCCTACAAGTGCCTGGTCTTAACTGAGTCTCAATTTACTTCTCTGTAAAATAAGAGAGTTAGACTTGGTGACCTCGGAGATTCCCTTTTAAACCAAACATTCTATTGGGGCCTTACTAAGTTTCTAAGGCTCTACCATATTCTCATTAGGAACTTTTAAAGACACATCGGGTTTGTGATTCAAATCAATGTAGGTGGTTTTTTCCATGACACAGTCTTGTAAGCCAGCTCAAGGAGAAGGGGAAAAGGAGGGGAAGGAAGAATAGTTGCACAGTGAAAATTTTCAAGGGTAAATTTCTCAAGAGTCCTTGCTTAAAAATATGTATATGGTCTGAAGGGAAGCATGAGACCTTTGAGAAGGCAACCTAGGGAAAAGGATAGTAGGGTGGCTCATGGATTCAAATATGTAAAATTCCTTGTTTCTGAGTGAGTCAAAGAATCAGACTCTTGACTGTGGCATTTCCCACATGCAGCCATATGGTCTGTCTGTTCAACTCTTGGCCAAGCCCAACCCCCAAAATGAAACCACTGTTGAAGCAATCATTTCTTTGACCTCCAGCCCTGAAGACACACACACACACACACACGCACACGCACACGCACATGCACATGCACAGCCTGCCATGTTCTATGGGATACGTGTGATAACAAGGGAAAGGGGGCTCTATGGGTCATAATGTGTATGAATGCAACCAGAGACCTAGACGGCAAAGGGTAAAAGTTCATGGCAATAAGAAGGGCTTAGACAGCACCATAGAAAAAGGCTTCAAGAAATAGCCTGGTTACTTTGGCTCCATAGTACAGTAACACCTCACTTAGTCATCTCTTCAACAATCTTGGATTTCATATAGAGCAAAGAATGAAGCAGAAAATGTCTCCTAGAATTCAAAATTAATAGCAAAGTTAATTCATTAAAAGGCCAACTGCCATTCTCATAAGAGAGCCCCTTGGGGCTTATTAGCTTTTACTTGATGCGTTATTCTAATCAGTTTGCTTGTCTTTTAAACCAACCCTATAGTCAAAGTATAAATTAGAAGAGCTTTGGAATCACTTTTGTATTGCTCTGAGAGTCACTTAGAGGCAGGTTTTGGTCAGGACTGGAGGTGAAGGAGGCTTTCCATGGCTCTACTGGTGATCTCTGAGTTCATTCTGACTGGACTGGGCAGGAAAGGAACATGAAGGACAAGAGGGAGAAAGGAGCAGGCTGTAGGTTTACATTTATCATTTAAGACTGGACTCAAGGTTTTGAACATCAACATTCAGCAACAGAGAGGCACAAGATCAAATTAACTAAATCAATCAAGCAAGTATTTATTAAATTCCAGGCACCCCTGTTAAATGCTGGGAATACAAAGGAAAACAATCCCTTCCATCAAAGACTTTACTTTCAAATAAGGGAGAAAACATGTTAGGTATTAGGTTCATACAAGAGAATAGATGGCAGATCATTGAGGGGTGCAAGATTTCCTTCTGCTACCCTCAACCAGGATAGCTGTGTGGGACTATGTTGGCAATGGTAGAAGCAGACACATTAACAGCAATGAGAAGTTATAGCAGAGAGCCTTGGCATTAGAGAGAGAAAACTTTTTAATATCTGACTTTATATAGAAAACAGTTTCTATATGTTGCTTTGATTGAAGTATAGGAAGAAAATCTTGGGAAAGAGAGGGTATTTCAATAGGCAAATAATGTCTTAGTATTATTATAAAATAGTTTTGAATTCATTAACCCCTCTAAAAGGGTCTCAGGAAGCCCCAAGTGTATCCAAACCACACTTTGAAACCTGCTGCTCTAAAATGCCTCAAACTATTTTGTGTGCCCAATATATGTTTGCTGATGGACTAGTCACTAAGATGATGAAGTAAGCAAGCAGAAGGTCAGATCTCAGAATGTCAGATCTCTACCCATCTACTCCACTGCCTTTCCTGTTGACAGCTTCTTAACTTAAGAAATTTAGGAAATGATCAGTAGTGAGGTCTTCTGAGCTAGTCACCATTCATCTTTCTTCCATTACTATAAGGAACAGATATGAACAGGTCATACGAATGCCCCAGATTTAAACATTCTGAGCAGTGCAGGTTGTTTCTTCTCTGTGGAGTTTGCTTTCCTGAACCTCTTCTTCTTGCATCCCACTTGATTCACCTGGTTGGTTTCCCTACTTCAAGTCTTCTTCACTGTAATCCATCTGCTATTTAGCTCCCAAATGACCTTTCTAAAGCTCCTGTCTGACCATGGGATTCACCCCAAACCACCCTCTCCTGGATTTGCTTCCTAGTTTCTCTGACTTCCTCTACTTCCTATTACTTCTCCTCTTCCTAATACTAGCTCTCTATCTGTTCCCTGGTTTTTCTCCTTAATCTATAACCATATTCAAGACTCCTCTTCCTAAAAGAAACAAAAGCAACAAAACTCAGAGGTTTCTTTTCACCTTTGCTCACACTTCAAATTGTCATCTCCCTTTCACTTAACCAGATTCCAGAAATTGAAGTTTACACTTATATTCTTTACCTTCTCACTTCCTACTCATTCTTTTCACTTTCTGAATTTTGACTTCTGTCTCCAACATTCTACTGAAACTGCTGTCTCTAGGCACATCAATGATCTTATGAGTTTATCCCAGGGCTTTTATTCAGTCTTCCCATGGTCTTTCTTTAGCACTTGATATGACTGATCCCTCCTATCCCCTCCTCTTAGATCCTCTCTTCTTTGCTTTCTAGAGTGTAGCATTTCTCTGTCTTTCTAACTGTATAATCATACTTTTCATTCTCCTTCCCTGGATCCCTTAATTTAGTCACTCCTCTGCTCTCTGACCCTCTTACCTCAGATTTTCCTGGGTTTGAAGTATCCTCTTTGTACCAATGACTCCTAAATCTCCATCTCTAGTCCTAGCCCTTCCTTTTGATTTTCAGACTTTGTTTTCCATCTAAGCCTATCCTTTCTACATAATAGATTTTAATAAATGTTTGTTAAATGAGTTTTTAGCTTGAACTGTAACTAGGAAATAGACTGATTTAGCTAATAATTACTAGTCTGGAGACTACCAGCAAGTAATTGAATCAATTCATCTTTCATTTATTGTCCTATATATTGATGAAACTGTAGCTCTGCACCCTTATCTTTAAAATGGTGATGCAAACATTTGTGTTACCAGAGAATTTCCTTCAATCTAGTTGACCCTAAAGCTCAATAGTGGCCCCTGGATTGAAAAAAAGATCAGTTTATGTCCCAATCCTAAAAAAGGGCAATGCCAAGGAATTACTAAGTAATTGTGCTCATTTCATATGCCAGAAAGGTGATGCTTATGATTCTGTAAGCTAGCCTTCAACAGTATATGGACTAATAATTATTAGAAGAGCAAGCTGGTTTTTAAAGAGCAGAGAAACTTCAGACTAAATTATCAACATTTTCTGAGTTATGGAGAAAGCAAAGGAGTTCCAAAAAAAGTCTTCTGTTTCATCAACACAAAAACCTTTGACTATGTGGATCACAACAAAATGTGGCAAGTCCTCAAAGAGATGGGAATAACAGATCATCTTACTTGTTTCCTGAGGAGCCTGTGTGTGGAACAAGAAGCCACATTTAGAACCAAATGTGGAACAACTGATTGGTTTAAGAATGAAAAAGGAGTACAAGAAGGCTGTATATTGTCACCTTACTTATTTAACTTATATACCATGTACATTATATGAATTGCCAGACTGGGTGAATTAAAAGCAGGAATTAATGTTGCCAGGAGAAATATCAACAGTCTCGGATATGCAGATGATACTACTCTGATGGCAGAAAGTGAAGAGGAATTAAGAAATCTTTTGGTAAGGGTACAAGAAGAGAATATCAAATCTGGCTTAAAGCTTAATATAAAAAAATAAGATACTGGCAACTGGTCCCATTACATCCTGGAAAATAGAAGGAAATGGAAAGAAAATAGAAGAAATGGAAATAATGTCAGATTTTATATTCTTGGACTCAAAGATCACTACAGATGGTGAATGCAGTCATGAAATTATAAGACATTGCTCCTTGGAAAGAAAGCTATGGCAAATCTGAACAGTGTACTAAAAAGCAGAGATATCATCTTGTCAGCAAAGATCCATATAGTCAAAGTTACAATTTTTCCAGTAGCAATGTATGGGTGTAAGAGTTGGATTATAAAGAAACTTGAGCTCTGCAAAATCAACACTTTTGAACTGAAGTGCTGGAGAAGATTTTGAGAGTCATTTAGATAGAAAGGAAATCAAATAAGTCAGTACTTAGATTAATTCAGGCTATTCGCTGGAAGATTAAATAATGAAACTAAAACAAATATTTTGGCCATATAATGAGAAGATAGAACTCATTGGAAAAGACCCTGATGTTGCAAAAAATTGACAGTAAAAGGAAAAGAGGACAGCAGATGACAAGATGGACAGATAGTGAGAGCAATGGACATGAACTTGGACAGACTTTGGGAGTTGGTGGAGAAAAGAAGGACCTGCCATGCTGTCTGATGGCATGAGATCTGATTTAGAGTCAAACAGGACTGGACAACAATCAACATGACACAGGCTATTAACACTTTAGCCATATGGTTAATTATAATGGTAAAATGAAATTGCCAATTATTTGTCCAGTACTCACTTCTCATAGAGGACTTTGCCCAAGTAGCCCTTCAATATTGGGAAAGATCAAGGAAAGTGATTATCTTTTGAAAACAATGGGAAAATAGGATAAGTTGGAATTGAGGTTAGCTTTTATCAGTTTCAGAAGTTTCATCTAAGTTGTCATTCCAGACCCACTCAGTCTCATCTTCTGCTCAATAGTAAGTCTAGTCCCTCAAAGCCTTTGTCTTATCTCTGCCCCAGAGTCTGTGCTGTCAAACATCACTAAAAGATCTGTGACTTCTACCTTTGCTGCTCCCCACTTGGGTTACAGCAGCTTTGGTCATCCCTACTCATCAAAGTTCACCAAAGAAAGTTCAGATACACTGGTCATTCCAACAGAAACACCAATTAGCAAGAAGTCAGGGCATGTTTGACTCAGTGTTTGTGTGTGTGTATGTGTGTGTGTGTGTGTGTGTGTGTGTGTGTGTGTGTGTGTGTTGTTATTCATCTTTCCAACTGCTCTCCATCTCTTCTCTCAATATTCTGGCTAAGGAAAGAAGACTAGGTTGAAAATGAGAGTCCAAATAATTTTTCTCCAGGGCAAAGCCAGTGGGAGGACAAAAGAGGGAAGGGATAATATGCAGCTACATGAAAAAATTCACCATAGGTCTCAATCTCTTACCTTGTTTCATCTCTCCTTTGAGTTTGTACATAATACTTCTTCCAATGTCCTGCTGACTCAATTTCCCCTACAGTCACTCTCGTAACCCCTCTGGCTTCCTTAAAGATGAAGCACATTTCAGACCTCACTATATAGTTTTACTGTTTGTTCTACCACACTTAACAAAATGGCAGAGTTGATTCTATTGCTCTTTATAAAGTACTTTACACTTCAGTCAAAATGGACAATTCTCTGTAACCTCTCCCTATTCCCACCTTCATTTTCCATAAAGCTTTGTCCTGCCTGTCCCAAAGACCAGTCTTTTCTCAAGCTTGTCCCTCTACCAGGAGCACCCTACCTTCACTTCCTCTGATGAATTCCTATTCATCTTTAAAAGTACAACTCAGTAGTCACCTTAACCAGAAAAGTTTCACTGAGCCTCTCTGACCAGAGTCCTTTCAGTCCAAGACTGCTCTAGACCTTTACTCTATACATCTCTAATGAAAGAACCATGAAAAATTGTGCACTATTGATATGTATATTTATTTCATATCTCCCTACTAGACTGTACATTCCAAAAGGAGGAATGACATTTCAACTAAACACTACATCTTCCCTGGTGACCTAGTACAGTGTACTGAACACAATAGGTATTTTAATCAATGCTTTTTGAATTGCATTGGAAAAAAATTTAGATGCAATCTTTTTGACTGTTAGTTGCAAACATGAAAATGGTGTCAAAATGGTGGTTGTAATCTTTGTTCTCAGTTCTCTGAATGAACAATGCTCCAATTTAGAATCTCTCCTCTTTAGTATTACTCCCTTCTTTGACTGAGGAAGGAAATCTTGGGAATCTATTTTGTTCTTTGGAGCAAGTTGGCCATAAGGGTTTGACCATCTCTGCTTTGGCAGAGAGCAGTCTGATGACCAATATTTACGTGTAATTTGGAACAGACTTGTTCAGATGCAAGAGAAGGAAACACTTAGAGTGAAATCTTGGTACAGTGAAATGGATCCTGGATAAGTAGTCAAAAGGTATGGTTACTAGACTCAAAATTTCCTCTAACTAGCTAGATGACTTCGGACAAGTCACTTCAGTCTTCTGAAGTTCTTATTTGTTTTGTAAAGTGAGGTAGTTTGACTACATTCTCTTGCCAGTTCCTTATAACTCTTGTGCTACATGTCCTGATATTTTTATATTTTGAACACCAAGATTACCTGATTCCAAAATCTCTTTCCAGCTCTAACATTTATATTTAATGTCTCTTCTAGCAAGAACTTGATATGTTCTAGGGCAGTGTGGTTAAGTTCAAAGGAAAAAGCAAAAACATTCCCTGTTCTCAAAAGTTTACATTCAATTAGGGGAGATGCCTTATATAAGGGAATGGTGCTTTGTTTTGGAAAGTCACAATGCATCCACAGGGAGAAGACTGATAACACTCTTTCCCAGGAGTATTGTCAGAATTGATTCAATTATGGTTCTAGTACTGGTAAGAGGGTGGCAGAATGAATAGATGACAGGAAGAAAGACATCCAGGGTGTGAAGTATGTTTGTGTTCTAAATTTTTTCCCTTTTCCCCTGTTTCTTCCAGTTCTAATATTTCATGTTCTAACATTTTATGTTCTAGTTTTGATATTTGATGTTCCATTATTGTTATTAGGAGTCTATAATTCTAAATCCTTTTGTGTTCTTTCTAAGTTATATCCTATGAACCAAAGTCTCTTCCAGATTTAACTTTCTGTTTTATATTTCAAGGTTTCTTGAATCCAAAGACAGGTTGGAGCAAATTAGCTCACAAGAGCTAATTGATAAATTTTAAGTGCATTTATATCTCAGAAATGTGCAACAATTTAGGGCAACAATTTGTTGTTCTACTGTTTAATTTACTTAAGAAAGTGACAGAGAAAACATAAATAATACTAAATAAACAAAAATATTTAGTAAGCACATTGTTTTATTTTCAGAAAACTGGTTGTTAGGTTATTAGCATTCTCCTGCTTTAGGGAAGATATAACTTCAAGGACCCAAAAGGAAGTTTACTAGGGGAGAGAGAGACATCAGTGCTGAGAAGTCTTTCCATTAAATAAGATTGCTGCCCTTTACACTCATAAATGACATAATGAGACTATGTGGGAGGGTGGCTAAGTTTAGGCTGGTGTGACTGACGTTCTCTTCCACAAAGTTTTGGCATAGAAAGTTGGACTTAGCTAAAGGATTGAAACTATATTTTGGACAGACTTTCCCAGTTGGGACTCATTCTCTGCCTGGTACACAAATGCTAAAAGTGGTCTTCTCCAAAAGCCTTCCTGACCAAAATAAGTCCTTCCATTCTTCTGTTCTAGAGTCCTGAAATTCAGTCAGGCAACCAGTAAATTCAAAGCTGTGATATAATGGAAAGAATACTAGTTTGGGGTGTCAGAAAACCTAAATTCAAATTCTGTCTTTGCCTATGATTCTCTGAATGGCCTTAGTTATTTAACTTCTTTTGAGCCCAGTTTCCTTATCTATGATTTGTTTGGTCTTTTTTTTTAATAAAAGAAAGAAATTCATGATTCCACGGTCATCTTCCATTAATGCAGATCACAAGGCATAGTTACTGGTCTGCATGAGCTATTATGACTAAAAATAACTTAGCCAAACATTTAGGAATGGGCCTTCTTTAAGATGGCTGGGTTGGTTGTCAGATAATGGACATAAAAATATTCTTAAACCTGTCCTCAAATCCATTTCAGCTTGTTAGGACTAGAACTTACAATTTGAAGACATAGCTTCTGATAACCAAGGATCACTTCTCTGGCAGATAAGGTATTGGTGGCATCAGAAGAAAATTTTCATGATGTTGTACAAAATAGGTGCAGCATTCCATAGTCTACTTTCCTTTGCCTTATAATGAAAATAATAATCACTATTATTTTTATAGAACTTACTATATGCCAGTTACTGTGGTATGTGCTTTACAAGTAATGACATCATTTGATCTTCACAATAACTCTCAGAAAAATAGGTTATTATCACCATGTTTCAGATGAGGAAACTGAGTCTATCAGAAGTCAAGTGACTTGTCCAGTGACATACAAATGGTACGTTCCTGAGGCTGAATTTGAAAACAGACCCTCCTGACTCCAGCTGATCTCTCCATAGTACCATCTAGCTGTCATAGGCAAAGCATTTTGAAAAGTGCAAAGTGCAATGTAAAAGTAAGACATTTTATTAGGTTAGATGGAGTCAATTTCTCAGCCTCTTTCCAATGCAGAAACTCTCTATCTATTATTCTATGATTGTTTTTTCTGTTATACTTTTGCTTCTCTAACTATATTCTGAGTTGGGAAGGCAGTTCATGTTTCTTAGTAACCTTTACAACAAATTAGGAGGTGTGGGCGATACAGTGCTCTGGTAATATCAGCAGCAGCAACAACAAGAAAACCAACATCATTAGCAATAACAACAGCAACAGCAACAACCACTTACAATCTAATCTTTGCTAAACTTAACTGAAGCTATCCTTCTTAGGTTAACAATCCTGTAATTTAAATGGGTGACTGATGGTGAAATTTCAGGCATCAATATAGGCTCTTAGAGAAATAATGTTGGCTAGTGAAAAAATTTTGGCAGCTAATATAGGTTAATGTCAAAGCATTTAATGTTTTTACCTTTATCTCATAGCATAGTGCCTAGAAAAATTGTAGGAACTTCATAAATTCTTTTTTGTTTTTAGGTTTTTGCAAGGAAAATGGGGTTAAGTATCTTGCCCAAGGCCACACAGCTAGGTAATTATTAAGTGTCTGAGGCCAGATTTGAACTCAGGTATTCCTGACTCCAGGGCTGGTGCTCTATCCACTGTGCCATCCTAACCACCCCAGAACTTCATAAATTCTTGTTGACTCACTTAATTCATAGGATAAGAAGTTAGATGTAGATTTCTTCCCACCTTTCCTTATCACCATTTTCCTAATTCAATGTAAGAAAGATATGAAAGAATGAGAAACCCATACAAAGATTATCACACTCCTGGTTCATTATATTTTCAGAAGAAGACTAGTGCCTTTCCTCTGATTATTATCCCCAATTTATTCTGTATATAATTTATTTGTGCGTGAGATCTGAATTGTTCTCCCACCTCCATCTCTTTCTTTGTATCCCCACTGGTTAGCACAGTGCCTAATATACAGTAGGAGCTTAATAAATCCTTGATGATTTGACTTTACACATGAAGTGGTAACTCCAACATTTAAATTTAAGGCTTTGGGCTGCAAGGTTAATGTTCTTTCTGAAGTTATCTTGCCTCTTTTCTCCAAATCTGCTGCTTCAAGGAGTTTAGGCAATGAACAGTAAAAGGGGGAGAATCTGGGTTGAAGGGAAGGGCTTGGGGATGTGGAGTGCACTGTTTAATTATAAACAACCCAGTCTTAGAGCTGACTAAGAAGGGAGGAACTGTTCAAGGACATCACCCCACCCCTGCCCAGTCTTTCACTGTGGTTATGATGTTATCTAAATACCTTGCAGTGACTACAGTAATGCACTAGGAAGACATTCCTTCCAAATTCTCATAAAAAACTCACCCTTTACAAAGAGTACCTTCTCATGGCTTCACACACAGGACTAGGTGACACCATCCATATTACTGAACTTGGAATCACAGGACTGGAGTTCAAGTTCACACTTAGGCACTTATGTAATTGTTTCTCTGGGACTTAGTTTCTTCTTCTATAAAATGAAAGGATTGGGCTAGATGGCCTTGGAGGTCCCTTCTAGCTTTAAAAATAAGGATTCCAGCTGATTGTCAATTCCTTCAGCTCAGACAAAGTGAATGCTTGGAAACCTGGAGTTGGTGAGTTAGATGAAGAGTCATCTTAAAAATCTCTGGATTCTCCAGGCTCATTGGATATCTCTGAGCACTAGAATCACAAATGAGCTGAAGATTAGAGATAGAAAAAAATGGGGGTGGGGTTTGTAGTCTGCTCTGTGCTCTGAAGAGCATGACATGCACTGGACCAGCATGTACTAGATTAGAAGTCAGAACTGCTTGAGTGCAGGCTAACACCTCACTAGAGTGCTAAGTAGTTGTTTGTCTTCAGACAAGTCATTTCACTTCTGTGGGTCTCATATTCCTCATGTTAACTAGATGGCCTTTGGTTTTTCTTCCTGTTCTAAAAACGTGTCAGTATGTTATAGAAGTCAGGAAGTCTAGATTCATTGGCAGCCTCTGATGTGCCTTAACTATGTGATGATATGTCATTTAACCACTTTGAGTTTCATTTCTCACCTCTATAAAATGGGGATGGTAATTTTGATAGAATATTTACCTTATAGGAAGATTCAAATGAGATGGATAATAAAAGTAAAGTACTTTATAAATATCAAAGTGCTATGAAAATGTCTGTTATTATTGGTATTGTTATGTCCCTAGCTTAGGGCTTGCCACATAGTCAATGATCAATTATTACTTATTGATTTGATTTGACAGAAAGAAAAAAGGGACAGAAGGAGAGGAGAAAGGGGAACTATCTTTCTACTAAGCCCTCTGTTGGAAAACCTGTATCTCTATAAGTCTGGAAGTTTCCTCTTGCCCAACTCAAATAACCATATAGGTACTTCTGACTAATGAATTTAATAGGCTTATATAAGTAGATCTCTTTATATACTTGTCCATTGAGATTTTCCATTCTTCTTCTTTTGTGGTACCAACTATGGACAAAGTCTAGAGACCTAGGAACATATTCTTTTCTCTCCAGCTTATCTTTTTTTTAAAGATTTTATTTATTTTTTTATTTACACATTACTAAAATATTCTTGTTTTAAGAGTAAATATAATACCCCCTCCCCCATAAAATATAAAACCTCATGAGAAATAAAGTAAAAGAAAGAGGAAAAGATGTGTTTCAGTCTATGTTCTAATACCATCAAGTCTGTCTTGGGTGAATCACTTTCTTTATCATAAGTCCATCATAGAAGTTACTTCCATATTTTCCCACAGTTGCTGTTGTTGATTGTAATTCCCTCCATACATTCTTCCCCACTACCATCTATTATATTTTTTCTCTCCTTTCACTTTGTTCCTCTTCAAAAATATACTCTGGGGCAGCTAAGTGGCAAAGCAGATAGATCACTGGCCCTGGGGCCAAGAGGCTCCAAGTCCACATCATACCCCAGAGACCCAGCAACTACCCAGCCCCATGGTCCCAGACAAGCCACCCAATCTCAGCACCTTGCAAAAAGTAAAAAAGAAAATGTATTATATCTGACTACCCTCTCCTATGATCTACCTTCTTCTCTATCACCCACATCCCTGCCCCATCCCCATTTCTCTCCTTTTTCCTCTAGATGTCTGTACTCTATTGAGTGTGTATGCTGTTTCCTCTCTGAGACATTTCTGATGAGAATGAAGGTTCCCTCATTCCGCCTTGCCTCCCCCTTCCATATCATCGCAAAAACTACATGAAATATCTTTTATATGAAATATCTTAGCCTGTTCTACCTCTCCTTTCTCCCAGTACATTTTCCTTTCACCCACTGACTCCATTTTTAAAATATATCTTCAAATTCAACTCTCTCCTGTGCTTCATCTATACAAGCTCCTTCTACCTGCTCTATTAAATGAGAAGGTTCATATGAGTATTATCAATATCATCTTTCCATGCAGGAATACACGCAGTTCATCATCATTAAGTCCTTCATATTTTCCCCTTCTCCTTCACTCTCTATGCTTCACCTGAGACCTGTATTTGAAGGTCAAACTTTGTGTTCAGCTCTGGTCATTTCAACAGGAACATTTGAAATTCTCTTGTTTCATTGAAAGTCCATCTTTTCCCCTGGAAGAGGATATTAAGTTTTGCTGGGTGGTTGATTCTCAGTTGCATTAAAGCACTTTTGCCTTGCAGAATATTATATTCTAAGCCCTATAAGCTCTTAATATAGTTGCTACTAAGTCCTGTGTGATCCTGCCTGCAGCTCCATGATATTTGAATTGTGTCCTTCTGGCTGCTTTTAATATTATCTCTTTGACTTGGGAGCTCTGGAACTTGGCTATAATATTCTTGGGATTTTTGGGGATCTCTTTCTGGGGTGAGGATCGGTGGATTCTTTCAATTTCTATTTTGCCCTCTGCTTCTAGGATATCAGGGCAATTTTCTTGTAGGAATTCTTCAAAAACGAAGTCAAGACTCTTTTCCTGATTGTGACTTTCAGGTATCCCAATAATTTTAAAATTATCTTTCCTGAATCTGTTTTCCAGATCAGTTGTTTTTTCAATGAGATATTTCACATTTTCTTCTAATTTTTCATTCTTTTGGGGTTGACCTATTGTATCTTGATTTCTCACAAAGTCATCAACTTCCTTTAGCTCCATTCTACATCTGAAGGATTTGTTTTCCTCAGCTTTCTTATCTCTTTTTCCATCTGATTAATTCTGCTTTTTAAAGCATTTTTCTCTTCAATAACTTTTTGAGTTGTTTTATCCATTTGACCTAAGCTGGTTTTTAACATGTTATTTTCTTTAGCATTTTTTGGATCTCCTTGACTAAGCTGCTGACTTCATTTTCATGTTTTTCCTGCATCTCTCTCATTTCTTTTCCCAATTTTTCTTCTATCTCCCTTACTTGACTTTCAAAATCTTTTTTGAGCTCTGTCATAGCCTGAGCCCAACTTCTGTATTTCTTGGAGTCTTTAGATGCAGAAGCTTGAACTTTTTCATCTTCAGATTGAGTATTTTGGTCCTCCGTAGGATCAAAGTAATTGTCTATAGTCAGGTTCCTTTTTTTCCTGTTTACTCATTTTCCCAGCCTGTGCCTTGTTTAGGGGTGCTTCCTGAGCTTTTGATAATTATTGGGACATCCCTACAAGAACATCAGTGTGTGAGACTCTGACTGCTCTCCTGGTCTATGAATGACCACAGGCTTACCCCTCTGCCATGGAGCTGTGTGTGTGTGGGGGGGGGTGGTTCCCTGCTCTAAAGGGGTCCTAGACTGCAACTAGGGTCTGAATATGGTCAGAGCCCCAGAGTCCTATTCTAGGGATAGAGGACAGACCTCAGAAGTCTCCCTCAGGATGCAGCTAGCTGCCTGGAAGCACCTGCTGGGCAACTCCATGGGCCTACTTCTGTTTCCAGGATCTGGGCTACCACGACCACCCTGAGTGCCCCAACCCCACTGAGGGCCTGGGCTTCACACTCGCTCTGGCAGAGGTTTCCCTGCCGATCTTCCAAGTTGTGCTTGGTGCTCCCTGGGGTACAGGTCAGGAAACTGCTTCTGCTGTCAGGATCCGCTACTCCCAAGCACCCTGGGACTGCTCCTGGGAGGCTAAACTTCCTTGCTCTAGTGCAGCCACCCCTCTAATCCCATGGAACAGTTTCCCAAATATTTTCCAGGTTACCTTGGGCTGAAGAATTGCCTCACTGAATCTTTCTGTGGGTTCTGTCTCTTGAAAATTTAGTTAGAGTCATAATTTTAAGGTTTTTGAAATATTTTGGAGGAGCACCTAAGAGAGGCTCTTCTTCTGCAGCCATATTGGCTCCCCCCCCCCCCCAGCTTATCTTACACTTACCTTATGGTCTATGTGATATGATTCAAGGAATCATACAATTGCTTAAATGATCATACAAGCCTAATAGAAATTATACAATGATTCAGAGTTATAGAAAAAAAGATTTCCCTCATTGATACTTCAATGCCCAACAGCAGAACTCTATTTTGGAGGGCTTAGAGTTTCCTCAGTTAAAACCAGAATTATTCTGCCATTTAAACCTTGGTAGGGATGAGCTTGTTTCTTTTCTTAAAAACTGAAGTTGTTGGGAATGGTGTTAGAAGAGTGAATATGAAGGAATTGATTGACTCAGTTTATGTAGGGAGCTTATCACGGTGGTTGTAGGGGAAGAAGGGTAGAAAGGGGAAATGAGAATACACATGTCATAAACTTTTCCTCTGAAGGCACATGCAATAAGAACAATGGTCTGTATCTTTACTGTCTTGCTAAGAATTGGAAACATTCTCTGAGTTTGGCAGCAGCTCCCAGAATTCTGTCTTCAATACCGGGAAAAACATAAAACAAAATAAAACAATTCTACTGAGACTCTTCAGGAGTTTAGTGAGAGGAATAAAAGCAGAGTATCTCTCCTTGGGACTTAAGTCTCTATGACCTCTGTTAAATTTTCTGGGCATCAGTTCTCCTCTAAGGAACAGATCAAGGAGACTTGCCTTTAGTTTTCTGGTCTTTTCTAACTTTCTGACTATAAAATTTCAGAGCAAGGGGTTGAATCACCTGAACTTCCTGGTCTCTGATTTGGCATACTAACCAAAGATAGGGCAGTTGAGTAGCGGGGAAAGCACCAAATTTGAAGGCAAGAGACCTCGTTTAATATCTGTGTGACTTTGGACAAGTTATTTAATTGCTCTGAGTCTTCATTTTTTCCATCCATAAAATAGAGATAATAGAATCACAGAATCTCAGAATTGTAAAGAACCTCAAAGGCCATCCAGGACCACAGGTTAACTGAGCAGGAAATCTTCTCTCTAACCTCTCCTACAAGTGATCATCCAGCTTCTCCAAAAAAGATAGATTTGTAGTTCCAAAATGTTATGGAAATGTTTGTTTTATTCCATAAGTTAAAATCAGGTTAAAAAAATCTCCAATGAAGGGCAATCAACTCCCTCCTCAAGCAGTTCATTATATTTTCACATACCTCTAGTTTCAACAAGGGCAGTTAGGTGGTACAATGGATAAAACAATGGGTTTGGAATCAGGAAAACACATCTTTCTGGGTTCAAATCTCACCTCAGATTCTTCCTATCTGTGTGACCCTGGGCAAGTCACTTAAACTTCATCTATATTTTGCCTCAGTTTTCTCATCTATAAAATATGCTGGAGAATGAAATGGTAAGTCCCTCAAGAATCCTTGCCAAAAAATTTCAATTGGAATCATGAAGAGTCATATATAACTCAACAACAAATTTCAAGTTTTCCTTGTTTCATTGTTTCCCTATATTTTCCATTTAATGTCCTTAGTTTTGCTTCTGAAATCATTCAGTCTATCATCCTTTCCAGGTGGAAATTCTTTAAGTATTCAAAGATAGTATCATTCCCTATTCATTCAACCCCCCCCTTTCTTCTTCTCTACAGAATAAACATCTCCAGTTTCTCCAGTCTCTCCATCATCCCAGTTACTGCTCCAATTGGTTCATGTTCTTTCCAAATGTGGGACCCAGAACTGAACACAACGCTTCCCATGAGGATTGTGAACAATATTCCAATAAAGCAGATAGTTGGACAAGTCACAGGGTTGTTGGGATGGCAATTAAAAAAAACTTTCCATTTCTAGAGAAGTATGAGCCATCATAATTCTTCCTCTGACACTACCCCTGGATTTGATTGTGTAATCTTGGTACTCATTTCAGTTTCTCTTTTCTTTACACCCTAGACCACAAAAGGACATAGTCCAAGGTCTATTTGCAAAGATGAACAGGGGACTAGTGTGGTGAATAGAAAGTTGTATGGGAGCCAGGAAGACCTAGGTTCAAGAACTGTTTCTGTTATCTTACTGGCTGTGACTCTGGGCAAGTCACTAAACTTTTATTTGCCTCAGTTTCCCCAACCATAAAGTATAATAATGATAATGATAATAATAATAATAATAATAAAGAATAATAATAGTATCTTCCTCCTAGGATGGTAGGGATCAATTAAGATAATCTTTGTAAAGCACTTACCAACATGTACTAGACATACTATAAATAATAGAAAATAAAATATAAAAAGATAAAATAATAATATTATAATTTAGAAAACCCTTAATAATGTGTATTCTTATTTGGCCCCAGGGGGACAAAAAGAGTACACATTACTAAGGGTCTTTTAATTTTTACATTATTATTTTATCTTTTTATATTTATTTCATATATTTTTTCTACTATTTACAAAGGTGGGTATGTGGTTTTTTTGATAGCTGAATAAAAGGATTGGCATATGATGATTAAGATTATTAATAATGGGGGCGACTAGGTGGTGTAGTGGATAAAGCACCGGCCTTGGAGTCAGGAGTACCTGGGTTCAAATCCAGTTTCAGACACTTAATAATTACTTAGCTGTGTGGCCTTGGGAAAGCCACTTAACCCCATATTTGCCTTGCAAAAAAAAAAACCTAAAAAAAGATTATTAATAATGTAAAACATTTATAAATGATTTTTTCCTCATGGGTCAGGTACTTTACCAAGCCCCCAAACTACAAAGACAAATGAGAAATAGTTCTGGCCCTCGAAAAGTTTACATCCTAAAAAGGAAAATACAATTGTTATAGGGGAGTGGTGGTCAGGGAAAGGAACTTTGGTCTGAGCAGTTATCAGATGCAGGACTAGATTCATAAGGGAGTCCAACATCTTGTTCTTTCCAGAAGCAAATAGTAGTGTTTTGATTATTGCACCCTGAGCAAAGGTGAAAAAGTGTGTGGGATGGATGAAAGGAAGTGAATAAAATGACTGGAATGGAGCATGCATGGGATCTGGAGCTGCCTACATATAGTAGATTCTCATCAATCGGAACAAGTTTCCATGGTGAGAGTTCTGGTAGTAGCAGCAGCAATATGGTAGGAAAACAGCTAGAGTCAAACAGAATTGAGTTCAAGGGCCCACTAGATAATGATGTCATGTAATCAGTCAAGAAATGGGCAGTTAATTATCAAATTATTATGTGTTTACTATAGTAAATGTTCAAACATTTTAATGTCTCTTTTTAAATAAAT
Organism: Macrotis lagotis; assembly: GCF_037893015.1. Lineage (NCBI taxonomy): Eukaryota > Metazoa > Chordata > Mammalia > Peramelemorphia > Peramelidae > Macrotis > Macrotis lagotis. Next base: position 599,946,730 of record NC_133666.1, on the reverse strand, counting down.
GTATATATGTTTGACATGTGCTCTGTATACTTTGTGGACTTTGGTAAGCTTCATGGAGAAGGAGGTAGACCCTATTGTAGATAAACCTTTCCACAAAGTCTAGGTTTACTTAACAAAGTCATTAGAGAATTATTAATGTAATTGCTTTGAAAAGGACTTACTGTGGAGTTCTTTTAAAGAGTAAACTTTTCCGGTATAGTTAATTTAGGATTAAAATGTTTTTTATATGGGATTTCTCTACCACCTATAACCAAGACATACCTGACTAGAATGTTGATCTTTGTGGTGATATGATTTTTTCCCCTCAGTTTATTATGATTATTTATTTAATACCGAACTAGAGAGTCAGTGTATTGTAGTAGATAAAAGTCCATCCTCAGAATCAACCAAAACCTGAACTAAAGAGAGTAGAAATGAGGAAATTGGGAAGATATAGTGGAGGCAGAATAATATTTCACTTTTCTCTTGTGTTTTAAACTTTGCAAAGTTCTTTCCTTTCAACATTGTTATGTACAATGTTATGCAATGATAAGAGGATGGGGACATGGGGTTGGGGGGGACTAGCACTCAGATCCCATCTGGGACTCTTTGGCTGTGTGATCCTGGACAAATCACTTGTCTTGGCCGATTTTGTCTAAGATTCTAAAATTTTCTCTAAGATTATAAAACAGAGAAAGTGCTGAGCAATATAAATAGAGGAAATGCATTTCATTTCCTTCTCTTCTTGTACCTTCTTTGGCAATCACCTCACCATCTTGAGAAACTCCAGTCCCCATTCTCCAGATTGGTCTGCCCAGACCATAGTCTTTAAAGTCAATCTGGTCAAGCTTCACTTAACACCTGGCTTAATTGCATACTTCTCTTCATATTCCTCCCAGTTTTCCTCCAGTTTAAATTATCTGGGCTCCCATTGACCACTTCTCCCCTCAGCTTTTCAGACTGTGGCTCTATATATCGTCTTTCCCCTTTAGAATATAAGCTACTTGATAGTAGGGATTATTTACTTTGTATTAGCATCCCCAGGCCTTAGCTCAGTACTTAATATACAATAATGATTCAAGAAAGGCTTTCTCTATATCCATCTGTTATCTCTGGCATCTCTATCCATATCTTTTTATCTCTCTTTAGCTATCTGTGTATCCCTTATCTAAACTAATAAAATTATAGATGTAAACCCTTTCCTTGGGGGATAAATAGTGTAATTATAATCTTCATTTTCCTAATGGACATATGAAGCCTAGAAATATAACAGGACTTCACTGTGTGAGCAGTTAGAGCCTGGGTGTAAACTGAGGTCTCCAGACTCCAAGTGAAGGATCTTTCCTGTAACACCATGCCACCAATAAGGGTAGCAGTGATAACTGCTTCGTTTGGCTAACATGTAGTATTCAACAGATATTCCTTTCTATTCTCACCCTTGTAACTCAAAGATTTCTGAAATTCCACAGTTTTCTTGCCTGTCAGAGTTGATGCCCAGCTTCAATGACATGATTGAACCTTTAAGGGCTTTTAATTAGTTTGAATCCTTGCTTTCTTTTTTTAAAAAAAAATTCATTTAAGACAATGGGATTAAATGACTTGCCCAAGGTCACACAGCTAGGAAATTATTATGTGTCTGAGGCCTGATTAGAACTCAGGTCCTCCTGACTCCAGGGCCAGTGCTCTATCCACTGCACCACCTAGCTGCTCCCAGAGTCCTTGGTTTCAATATTTAATATTTCTTCTCACTTTTTGAGATTGAACTATGTGAATTAAAGAAAGAAGCTGTAGGTGATTGGCATTAGAACCCAAGTTGTCAGGGAAGGGGTGATAATATAATGACAAATAGGGTTTAATAATGAAAAAAGGTCAGATTTGGATTATTCTAGTGACAGACATATGGACACCTGGACTTTATTTCGACCCACCTAAACTAATCCAAATTCAATGAATTATATACTCAGTGTCTACTATGTGCAAGTTCCTGGGCCAACTGGAAACCATAAATTTCCTAACTCTTAGGAACTTTCAATGTTTTTGGGAAGGGGGGAGCTTACAATAGAGCATGAGGATAAGATAGAATGTGATGGAGCAAAGAAGAAATACAGAGTACTCTTAGAAAATATGGAAGTTCAAGATCACTTTCAGTTAAGGAGAAGCAGAAAACAATGGTATCTGAGTAGATTTTGAAGTAAGAGAAAGATTTCAATGGGTAGAGATTTAATAAGAGCTCATTCCAGACATGAGGGATAGCCTGCATAAATTCAGGACAGCATAAGATTAGGGTCAACTGGAATAGTCTATTTTGACTGGAACAGAGAATACATGAAAGGGAGTGGTATAAAATAAGGTTAGATCCAAATTTTGAAGAGCCTTAAATGACAACTAAGGAATTCTATTCCATAGCTAAAAGGACCTGGCAAATGGTTTTCAGCAAGGAGAAGAAAGACCATAATAATGATTAGTCCATCAAGAGACAAGTTTGGATGTATCGAGTTGTCACATTCTGTCACCAGTTATCTCAAGTTGATGATGTCCTGAAGTGCTTCCTTGATATGAGGAGAATCAAAACCATTTAAGGCCGAGATTCCCCATGTAGCCAGATCACCTCCAATTGCCCTGTTTCCTATAAATCAGCTCAGGGTTGGAATGATTCTGGTCAAGGCTGCTATGAGGATCAAATGAAATAATATTTTTAATACCATGTCAATGCTCTTGATGATTTTGATGATGATGATGATGATGAAGAGGAGAGACTTGAGGCAAAGTCACTAATTAAGAGTCTATGACAGCAGTCAAGGTAAGAAGTAACAAGGTACCAAACCAGGTATATATGTGAGTGGATAAATGGATGTAAGAGATAATTTGAAGTTAATATTGACAGGACTCAGAATTGATTTGGAGTGTGTGGTGGGGTAGAGGGAAAAGCTAAAAATGGTATTGAGATGCTGAGCCTATACTATTGGTAAGACAGTGGCAGAATTTATAGATTGGGAGGATTTAGGTGGAGGGACAGGTTTAGGGGTAAGAAGATTACCTCAATTTTAGATTTGCTTAGTGAGATACTGTTAGCTTATCCAAATGACACTACAGCTATTATTTAGAGATGTAGGTCTGAGGCTCCAAAAAGACCTCCTAGTTATAAAGCTTTTGGAATTATTTGCATAGAGGTTGCAATTAAAACCAAAGAAGTGGATAAAATCAGTAAAAGAAAGAAGTTGAAGAAAAATAGTAGGCAACCAATATCATTGAATTACAGAATTTCAGAGTTAGAATGCCCAGGGAGCTCAACTTGCCCAACTCATAATTGAAAAAAAACATCTTTTCTTCAAAACATTTGACTATCAGTCACATAGTATTTGCTTAAAGATAGCTACTATCTACTAACTCCAGAGGCATCCATTCTATTTTTCGACAGCTCTAATTATTAAAAAAGCTGTTTCCTGACTTCAAATTGTTCTCTTTGTCACCTTTCTCATAACTTTTATTTTTTTCCTTTGGCATCAAACACGATGAATTTAATCATTCTTCTTCCTGATTGTCCATTACATTCTTGAAAACAATTAAGATGCTTCTCTAAAGCTCTTCTAGATGAAACATTCTTTATTCCTTTAGCTGAACTTTGGAGAGGATGAACCTTATGCCCTTCACTGTTCAGGTTGTCTTTCCATGAAAATGGGAGGAAAGGAAGAGGAAGGGATAAAAAGGAAATTGGGAAGAGAGGAAGGGATGAAGAAGGAATGGGAGAAGTGGATGGCATATGAGGAAGAAGGGATAGGGAGAGAAGAGAGAGAAGATGAAAGAGGAGGAGGAAAGAGAAAGGGAAGAAAGGGAAAATCACATCAGGAAGACTTTCCACAAAAGTAAAGACAATAAATAAAATTGAAAAGAAACTATCAAGAGAAAATCAAAAGGGAAAAGCTTTACAGAAGTTAATAGAGAGTTTTTTTTTTTTATAAAGGGGCAGAGGAGTTCTACAAGTTACAGAAAGGTAATGGAAGATGAGAACTTTGAAAAATATCATGAGTTTTCCTTATACCAAGATAAGGTCTAAATGAGATCAGAATGTAGACATAAAAACGATATCATTAGCCAGTTATGAGAACAAGGAATAATTTATTTGTCAGAGCTATAGAAAGGAAAGCAGTTTATGACCAAAGAAGAAATAGAGAAAATTGTAAAAAGCAAAATGGATAATTTTGATTACATTAAATTGGAGTTTTTGCATTAAGCAAAATCAATGCAATCAGGATTAAAAGAAAGGCAGTAGGTTGAAAACAATTTTTGCAACTAGTGTTTCTGATAAAAGACTCATTTCTAAAATATCTAGAGCACTGAGTCAAATTTATAAGAATACAAGTCATTTACCAAATGTATAAGTATATGAAAAAGCAATTCTCTAATGAAAAAATTAAAACTATCTATGGTCAAATGAAAAAATACTCTATCAGATTGGTCAATGTTATTAAGAAGGGAAAGATCAATGTTGAAGGGGATGTGGGAAAACTGGGACACTAATGCATTGTTAATGGAGTTGTGAAATGATCCAACCTTTCTGGAGAGCAAATAGGAATTTTGCCAAAGGGAAATGAAATTGCGCATACCCTTTGACACAGCAATACCACTATTAGCTGTATATCCCAAAGAGACCACAACAAAGGCAAAATGCCACATATACAAAATATTTATTGCAGCTCTTTTTGTAGTGGTAAAGAAGGGATGCCCATCAATTGGGGAACAGCTGAACAAATTTTGGTATATGTATGTGAGGCAATACTATTGTTCTATAAGAAATCATGAAGGATGGGACTACAGAAAAGCCTGGAAAGACATATAAGAACTGATGCTGAGTGAAGTGAGCAGAACCAGAAGAACATTGTACAACCTAACAGGAACACTGGGTGAAGATCGACTACGATGGACTTAGCTCTTCTCAGCAGTACAATAATCAAAGACAATCCTAAAAGACTTGTGATGGAAAATATTATCCCTATCCAGAGGAAGAACTGTGGAGTTTAAATGCAGACCAAAGTTTACTATCTTCAATTTTTTTGTTGTTGTTGTTGGGGTTTTTTTTGTTTGTTTTTTTTAGTTTTTGCAAGGCAATGGGGTTAAGTGGCTTGCCCAAGGCCACACAGCTAGGTAACTATTAATTGTCTGAGGCCGGATTTGAACTCAGGTATTCCTGACTCCAGGGCCGATAATCTATCCACTGCACCACCTAGCTGCCCCAATCTTCAATTTTTAAAAGTTATCTTATGTATTATGTCTTTTCTCTCTCTAATGCTTTTTTCCTGTTTTGATTTGAATTTTCTTTTACAACACATTCAGAATTTATGTTTAATATGATTATACATGTATCATCTATATTAGTTTGCTTTCTGTTTGAAGGAGAGGGAAGTGAGGGAGGGAGAAAAACGTGAAATTCAAAGTGCGGTAAAAAAATGAAAACCATCATTGCATGTAGTTGGAAAAATAAATAAAATATTAAAAATTGAAAAATCAATAATTTTAGGCTGTTGTACTTGGAGAGCCTTGTGGTTTTCAGTTATATGAAGAGAAGCTAGATTATAGGGAGGAAATGGCTGGTAAAAAAGTTGAGTCAGTGAGCTAATACTCATTCAGGTACTAGAACCCAACCAATTTGAATCACTTCTCATCCAGGAATTTTCTACCATTCCATCACTCTGTAGTATATACCAGGCACAATTTCAAAGGGGACTTGGAAGATGATTGAATTCTGATCTACTTTACTACACTAATGGACATTTTTCTAGCTTGGAAGTAATGTGAAGTTAATCTATTGTAACTCCCTAATTGATCTTTTTGCAATCAGGCTTAGGCAGTATCCTCCTAGTGGAAGATTACTGAATTTGAAGTCAGCAGATGACAATGATGACAATAAGGACCACCACCACTATCACCATCACCACCACCACCACCACCACCACAACCACTACCACCATGACTAGCAGTAGAAATTTTTTAGACTTACAGCTCATCACTTTGGAGGACTTGCTGCTATGTTACTCTAGGGGAAAAGGGAAGTTGCATTTCCTCATTTTAAAAATAATTTTGACTTTATATGATCTTTTAGGACAAGAATGACAAAGTAAGGAAGAAAATTTGGCCAATCAAGAAAGATCTTCCTGACTTTTGACATGATCTCAACCCTAAAAGTAGTGTGCAAGAAATAAACATCTTGAACCTTGCAAATCAAGAGATGAATTTTCTTCTTCTAAGTACCTCATACTTTCTACCACTTATATGACAATAAATCTTATGCTGCCTTGTGACATCAAAAAAAGCAATTGTCGTGGAAAGAACAGTGGACTGAGGAGTAGGAGGAGACCTGGGTTCTAATCCTCATTCTGACACAAATTAGCCATAAAATTTTAAATAAAATCCCATCCCTAGGCTTCAGTTTATCCCTATGAAGGAGATTGTTGAACGATATTACTTCTGAGATCCAGTTCTGTCAGTCGGTGGTTCTAAAGGGTTAACTATTATTGTTCAGTCATTTCCCTCACATCCAACTTTTCATGATCCCATTTGGAGTTTTCATGAAGAAGATATTTGGAGTGGTTTGCATTTGGTTTTGCAAAAGGCTTTGTACAGGATTCATTATGGATCTGTATGTACTGTAATTTTAGTTTAGCCACATTTATATTTGATGTGTTTTTCCAATTAGAACACAAGTGTTATGGCAGGGTCCATTTCCTTTGCCCTTCCAGGTTTATGTTCCTTCATCCCATCCTCATCTACCTTGCATACATTGCTTTCTGAGACTCTAATAAGGCAACAGGGACAGGGCTTTTAAAAATTGGGAAGCTAGTGAGGTTGGCATTTGATAAACTTATTCAACAATATTTAGGGACATTTTCCTCTATTTCAAAACAGTGTTGCATAATGTAAAGTGTGATGGAGCTGAATTCAGAGGATCTGGATTCAAACCTTAGGCAGTTAAATTCTCCTGATCTCATTTTCCTCACCTGAAAAATAAGGGGGAGTTGGTTTAAGATTTAGATTTAGAGTTGAAAGGGACCTTAGAAGTTAGCTAGTCTAGTCCATCATTTCATGAATGAAAAAACTCTAGTTATTTTAAATTTTCTAAATGAATCATGGATCTTCTCCTTGGTGTAGTCCTAGTAGTTCCACTTCTCTGATTTGGTCTTTCTTCTTTAGATGGGCTTAAAGATACCTGGATATGAGTGGCAACCAAATCATAAAAAGGGCCAACCCATATCTGGGTTTTGGTTTTGTTTGTGAAGTGGGAACATGTTGGGTCCTTATATAGGGAAAATTTGGAATCAGTGCTTTATTTATCAACAAAGGTTAGTTTCGTGGTGCTACTAATTTCCAGGTGCAGGAGAATTCAGAATATGAATAATTTCTCATGTTTATATAACATTTCAGTCAATTCCCCGGAGCAAAGCTGCAATGGTTCCATGTTAGTTATTTCTCTATGCTGCCATCTTGCTTGTATCTGACTGGTGTGACCAAAACCAAGAATAACCTAGAAAGTACTAGATGAGTCAGAAGGCCTGGGTTTGAATCCAGTTTAGACAACTCAGTTTCTTCATAGGTAAAGTAAAGACAATCACAATTTTACTGAAATGTCATAAATTACTTTATAAAATTTAAAGTATTATTTGAACATCAGGCCATGGCTGGATATTAATTTGTGGAATAATGATCTGGGGACTAATAGAATCATAGATTTATGTTATTTTTGTTTTTCGCAAGGCAAATGGGGTTAAGTGGTTGCCCAAGGCCACACAGTTAGGTAATTATTAAGTGTCTGAGGCCGGATTTGACCTCAGGTACTCCTGACTCCGGGGCCAGTGCTCTATCCACTGTACCACCTAGCCACCCTTATGTTGTTTTTTTACAGTAGATTGTAAGTTCCTTATCTTTCATCCTTTTTTGTATCCCCAGAGCTTAGCACAGTGTTTAGCAGATAGCAGATGCTTAATAAATATCTGTTGATTGATTGTTTTAGAATTGGAAGGGATCTTGTAGCTTATAAAGCCTAATGACCTTATATAACAGACAGGAAAACTAGGGTTATGATAGCTGCTCAGGACCACAAGTAGTAAATGGCAAAGACTGAATTTGAACACATGTCCTCTTCATAATTTTAACATTCTTCTACAGCATTTTAGAGTTGTCAAAGTATGTGGTTTTCAGCAACTCTTTAAGATGGGTATTTCAAGTCTTACTATCTCCATTTTTACAAATGAAGAAAACACATAGGTTAAATAGGTTGGCAAAGGTCGTAGAGTATTGATTTGAACTCAGGTCTCTCTTATCTCTAATCTAGGTATTTTCCCAATGTGTCCTGGTATTATAGCTGATGAAAAGCTCACTTTGACTGTGAGATGGAAGGTAAAAAAAATAATATGACCTTAGACTCCAGCCATGAAAACATAATATTTAGACTCTAGAGGAAGGATGGTGATGATTTCATCATACCCTTGCCTGGTCAAACCACATATATAAATAAGCACCATTTAGTTCTGGGTGCTACATTCCAGAAAGAATATTATTAGCAAACTAGAGCAACTAGAATGGCATAAGGCCTTGAAAACACACTGAGCATTGGTTCCATTTTTAAAAAAAAATTAATAGGGACTGGCATTTTGTTAAAGACACTGAGTATGTGTAGTCTAGAAATGATTTCAATGAACATGATAGTTTTCTTCAAGTATTTGAAAGGCTGTCATGTGAAATTCTAGAGAGGTGTTTCCTATGAGAGAAAAATTCCTAATCAGAGCACTCTAAAAATAAAATGGACTTGATAGGTAGTGAGTTCCCTGTCAATGGAGGGCATCAAGCGGAAGTTAGACGATCATTTGTCAGGGACAATGTAGAAGGATTTTTGTTTAGAAGGCTCACACCCATGGGACTTTCCAGATTTAAGATTTTATTTTACCTCACCTCACACAATAGGATGGAGCAATCTGAATAAAAATCTGTTGTTAAAAAAAATGTTACAGAATACATCCTGAGGTCAGTTTCTGAAGAAATCTGTTAAATAAGAGCTGATGATCACAGAGATTCAAATATTATAGATCAAATCATATCCCAGCTGCAAATATGATAAATTTAACCTTATTTAACATGATTAATTGTTAAACTTGGTTTCTGTCTCTTTTCAATACTAGGACTTTAAAGGAGGTTCCTTGTTTAAAGTCTTTTGGAGAATTATCCTGTTTGGGATGATACATGACTGACCCTTCCTTGACTATTTTTAAAGGACTTGATTTGAAATGAGAGAAAGAGCCAACAGAATATCAGCTGCAGTTCCTTTGGTATCTCAGGATTTCTTGATGCAGAGTATGGACATGTCTTAGCCCAAGGGAATGGAATGCTGGCCCTAGGATCATGTCACACACATATCAATGTAGAAAATCTGTCACATGGAGCAAATTGTTCAGTTGGGGGAAGGAGGAATGGAAGATGAATCAAGATCCTAAATGCCTAACACTGAAGCTGGTCCCAGGTCACCCAAGCATTGCCAGTTTCCAAGTACAGAAGGACTCTGGGAAATCTGCCCAGGTTGAGTGAAACAATGGGATGAGGGAAAGGGAATGTGATAGTCCAGGACCTAGCAATGGGGACATAGATGAGGAAGGAGAGCAATACAGGACAAAAGGAAAAGGACTTCATAGGGAAGAAGAATATGTGAATGTTCTTTTTTTCATTTGTAAAAATCAATAGATAGCAAGACTTGGGATACCCATCTCAAAGAGTTACTGTCAACTACATACTTTGCAAACTGCAAAATGTAAAAGTTTGTTAAAATTATGAAATAAAGAGGACATGGATTCAAATTCAACTTCTGCCACCTACTACTTTTGTGGTCTTGAGCAGCCCATGGACCTGTTTCCCTATCTGTAAAATAAGGTGGTTAGACTAGACGACTTGCAAGATCCCTTCCAGTTCTTTTTTTTCTCTCTTTTTAAATTGATGTTTTACTTTTCCAAATATGTTATGAAAGTGTTTTTTAACTTTCATCCATATGCCTATGCATATTTCTAAGTTACAAAATTTCCTTCCACCTTCCCTTCCCACCCCCTTCCCCTCAATGGCAAAGTCAGGTTAATATTTTATTTACACATTTCTGTCAAGCATATTTACAGGTTAGCAATGTTTGGTATGAGGAATTAGGATTAAGGGAGAGAAATCTATGAGATTTTTATTTTTAAAAAAGTGAATGTAGTGTTTCTGAGATTCTGCAGGATTTTTGTTTTGTTTTATTTTTCTTTCTCTGGCTAGGGATAGCAATGTCTATAGCTGGTCTAATAGGGTTTTCCTACTTCTCTGAACTATTGAGAGGAGTTTGCATCCATCAGGGTTGATCATCACACTATGTTGTTGTTAATGTGTATATTGTTCTCTTGGTTCTGCTTCCTTCACTCAGTATCAGATCCTTTAATTCCTTCCATGCTTCTCTAGTTTGACAATTTATGGTTTCTTATGAAACAATAGTATTCCATAATATTCATGTACCATAACTTGTTTAACCATTCCCCAATTTATGGACATCCCCTCAATTTATAATTCTTTGCCACAAAAGGGCTGCTATGAATATTAAACTTTTCCCATTTTTATAATTTCTTCTGGATATAGACCTAGAATTGGAATTGCTGGGTCAAAGGGTATGAACAGTTTTATTGCTCTTTGGGCATAGTCCCATATGGCTCTCCAGAATGGTTGGATCATTTCACAATTCTACCAGCAATGCATTGATGCCCCAATCTTCCAACAATCTCTCCCACATTGATCATTTTCCCTTTTTTTGTCATCTTAGCCAATCTGATAGGTATGAGGTGAAACCTCAGAGTTGTTTTAATTTACACTTCTCTAATCAATAATGGTTTGAAGCATTTTTTCATATGATTATATATAGCTTTAATTTCTTCATTTAAAAACTGTTTATTCATATCCTTTGATCATTTAACAGTTGAGGAGTGACTTGAAACCTTATTTATTTGATGCAGTTGTCTATATATTTTAGAATGAGACCTTTATCTGAACTCCTAGTTGTGAAGATAGTTTCCCAACTTTCTGCTTTCCTTCTAATTTTGGCAATATTGATTTTATTAGTGCAAAACCTCTTTAAATTTAATCTAGTAAAAATCATTCATTTTGCAGTTTATACTGCATTCTATTTCTTGTTTGGTCATAAAATTGTCCCCTTTCCAGAGATCAGATAGATGAGTATTTCTTTGTCTATTAAGTTATCTTTATGTCTTTGTCTAAGTTCTGTACCCATTTTGATCTTTTGGTATAGAGTGATCCCTTCTAATTCTAAAACAATCACTCAACAAATATCTAATAAGTACCTACCAGGTACTGTGTTAAACACACTGTGTAATTTACTGATACATAAAGGGGTGAACAATAATCCTTCCCCTCCAGGAATGTGCAATCTAATGTCAGAGAAAATATAAATCTACAATTCTATTAACCCGCAGGTCAATTATTCCACAAATTTATGTCTATCGATGGCCCCCTGATTTTATACTTGTGTAACTGACTTTTAAAAATTCAAGAGTTACATTTTATAATAAACAGCTCCTTCTTCTAGCCTGTCAGATATTCTTAAGACACAATTCAGATATCCACCTTGTTAGTTGTCCCTCTCAGCTTCAAGATGTCTAAAAATCTGAGCGGCAAAGACATCTGTGCCTTCATATCTGTCATTAATTCTTTCAAAAATGAACAAAAACAGACCAACTTCCCCATGCAACAAATAACAAAACTAAAGCAGTTAAATGACTTTGCTGACCACCCCCAGAGAGTTAGGAACAGAACTGGGACTATCAATAATCATATTATTCATCAGTCTGATGTTTTGCAACAAGTTTCATCCATAAGCATTACCTTGTTTGATTTTTACAATAACCCTTTGACAGGGCAAGAAGATGATTCTCTATTTATACATGAAGAAACATTATTTCTACGGGGCAGTAACTCTAATTCCTTGATAAATTTTGAGGGAATTAGGGGATGAGGATAGCGAGTTGTTAATTGTGGGATCTGAGTGAACCACACTGATTCTATCTTGTAAATCCAGTTGGGACCTAGGTTAGTTTCTCTTCAATTATAGGTTGAATGCAAATTCTATCTTGTGAGAAAACCTTATTCAACTACGGGAATGGGAGAAACTTATGGTGTTGTTTGAACCTAGCCCTGCATGACTGGGAAGCATAACTATCCCTACTTGCTGCTCGGAGATCCTTAACAAAAGTTATACTGATGGAAACAGTCAGACCCAAAGATTGATGCAAGGAGTATTTTCACAATTGTGCATCTCAAGCAACCTATATGTCCATGCTGACCAAGCAGTTATTTTTTTCCATGTTCCCTTCCTTCTATATTAACAGATACTCAAAGAGTAGGATACTTCTTTTTCTGAATTCAAGAAATTGCTTCTATTCAACTCTCTTCCTTCCAAATTAGAAAGTTATTAATCTTTCATCCAATAGAAGTCATCTTATCTAATGTAGTATTGTTGACTGCTAATTAATTGACCTGATTAATTACTTTTAATACATATAATCAGGCTATTAGGTGATACATTGAATAGGGTTTTGGGCTAGAAGTCAGGAAGACTCATCTTGATTTCAAATCTGACCCTAGACACTTAGCTGTGTGATCCTAGGCAACTCTATTTGTCTCAGTTTCCTCATCTGTAAAATGAACTGGAGAAGGAAATGGCAAGTTGTTCTAGTATTGTTGTCAAGAAAATTCCAAACAGGATTATGAAGAGTCAGACACTACTGAATAACAACAAAACTTTTAATTTTTAAGTTTGTCTCTTTCCATATTCAGGAACTGGGTCTAAGCTGAGGAAGTGGTATAGATCCTATATGAAGAAGAAGAAAGGCAACTGGTATGCCTTGCTTTAATTCAGTGATAAATTTAGAAGGTCAAACCATTGTTTCCTCAGTCATTTCATTTTTCACCAGCCATATTTTCATTCTATTCCATCACCTTTCCTAGTCAAGCACCAACTGAGAGTGGTGGGATCAGGGAAAGCAGAGAGGAGATGTGGCTAGAAATGTGCTGGATGATTGGCAGACCAGAATTATAAATGCATTCAGAAAAATTAAGTATTTATAATAGATAATCACTTTTAAGGAAACCAGACTCACAATTATATGTTAGGTACATTTTTTTATTTACACATGATGAATTGTGACCAGGTTAATAGGGACATAAAGATATGTAATATAGTAACTTTACAGGAAGATCTTGAGAGCTGTGGGTCATAGCTAAACATAATGTAATGGATCTTCTAAATATGATATTCTGTCATTTGTTGTAGGTTTTCTGAACCTGTTCAGGGACACTAAGTGGTGCCTCAGTCCCCACAGACTCAGGTCCAAGATCCTCTTCTGCAGGCTGCTGGCTCTCAGTTCCACCTGAAACAAGAGGGGAAACAGAGGTTGATATGACAACTCAAGAATTAGACTTGGAAGAGGACATTGAGCTAGACGAGACCTCAGAACATAGAGTAGTAGAACATAGAACTTTGGCCATGTCAGAGTGGGCAAGGCACCTTAGAGATTATACAGTCTAGTGTTTCATCTTACAAATGAAAAAAAAAAAAGTAAAGACCAAAATGAGTAAGTGACTTGCTCATTGCCACCCAGATAATAAATGGAAAATTCAGAATTCAAACCCAGGTCTTCTGATGCCTCATCTTAGAATCTTTCCACTAGTCAGACTCAAAGCTAATGCTTTCTTCCACTTGCTTCAGCATCCGGCCAGGCAGAGCTGAGATCTGGCTTCCAGACCCTGGAATGGAGGAGAAGCCACCCTGCCCTTTGGCAACAAAGGCAAATGGCCTCAGATGTAGCTGATCAAAAGACCAGTGTTTCTGGGGACAGAGCCAGCCGGGAAGGGAGTTAACCTTGCTAACATAACAAGGGTACAACATGTTTGACTTACATTAACAAGGTGTCATTCATCTTCTGTATCCACTGAATACTCAGTGTAACTCCCTTATCTGGTGAAATATTTTGGGTTTTTCTCTAACCTCTACTCTGCCTCTTCTTTCTTTGTCTCATTTGAAGATTTTTTTTTTTTAGGAGTGCATTCTACAAATCTGATATCTTTTCTCATGCTACTTTCTAGCTTGAAGATCTTGTATTTCTTTTCTGTTCATCGAAATCCTACTTGTCTTTCAAGATTCTGCTCTGGGCTCCTTTCCTCCATGGAAATTTCAGGGATCACACAAACATAAGTACTTAGAAATGGATGGACCTTCAGAAATCATCTAGTCTAACTGCTTTACCTTAGAGAGAAGGAAACAGAAGGAAAGTAACTTGCCCAAAGTCACAAAGACAGTAAAATTCAAAGATGACTTCTGATTTGAACTATATTTTACATCCAGGATTCTCTCTAAACTCAATCCACCCCAGAATTACTTTTCCCTATTCTCAACTTCTATAATCACTGTAGAAGGAATCCTACTTAGCAAATGAGATAACATATGAAAAATATTTAGCAAACCTAGAAGTTTTTAAAAATGTTAGTCATCATCATCATTATCACTATCATTTTCAGAATCATAGAATCAAGGAGTTGAAAGGGAGTTCCCATCCAAATGAGGAAACCAAGAGTTACCTAGGGAAAGTGACTTGAACATGGTCACATAGCTGGTGACTAGAGAGCTAATATTAAAACCTTTCATTTGTTTAGCAATTTATACTTTGCAGAGTAGCTTTCATTACACTCTATGCTTTGAATCAGCAACCTGCTCATGGCCCCATAGCTGTGTTTGGGCAGTTGGAATGAAGCAATTAGAATACTAGGCCAAGAATCTGACCTCAGACACTAGTTTTGGAATGCTGGGCAAGTCACTTAATTGCTGCCTGCATCAATTTCCTCATAAAATGGAGATAATAGTAGCAACTACCTCTCTGGAAGAGTTGTGAAAATTAAAAAAGCTAATATTTGTAAAGTGCTTAATGCTCTATATAAGTGAGAATTGTTATTAAGTTCTGACTCATACCAAGTCAGAAAAGCATCCCTATGGACTTAATGTGAGTCAGCTGAAGACCAACCTCCTAGGTTTGGAGAGGCAGATTATGAGGTTGACTAAAGGGTCCAAGACCACTTACTTACTAAGTCATAGAGAAGTTGAAGGGACTGAATTTTGTTTTTGTTTTTGCCTTTGTTTGTATCTTTATCACTTAGTAGACAATGCACAAATTCTTGTTGACCTGGTGACCTGATTAACAACACTTTGAGGCTGATTTTCATATCCATTGCATTTACCTGTAGATGCTTTCAGTTTCTGGATGTACTTGGACCAGAAGGAACATTCAGCTTTTTTCAGTCCTTGGTGATTTGGAAGTCCAGGGCTAAATTCTTTATAGTTATCTCCATTAATGTGGGGAAGGAATTCTGGCCACAAGGATGTAGTCTCTAGTACTTTCCTTGAGAAGTCATAAGGATAATTGGGGTTTCTGGAAAAAGGAGTCAACCATTAAAGACATTAGAGATTATTTGGTCTAAAATTCTGTTTTTATAGATGAGGAAAATTGACAAGACTGGGTATGGTAGTATAACCTTATTATCCCAGTTTCTATTGAGGCTGAGGCTGATGAATTGCTAGAACTTAGAAGTTCTGAACTTCAGTAAGACTAAAGTCAGTCTACGGTGAGCCCGGAAAAGTGCCAAAGGAAAAGTGAACTGGTATGGATTGGGGATGAACGCTCCCATGGAAGGGGATTGGCAGTGGATTGAAACAATGAGTGTACACTGCACTTCCAGTCTAGATGAATTAGGGAGATGAGTCTCCTAAAAAGAAAAAGGAAGGAAAGAAGAAAAAGAAGGAAGGAGAGAGGGGGAAAGAAGGAAGGTATGGAAGGAAGAAAAGATGAAAGACAAAGATGATAACCATAATGGTCATAGAAATGGGATAAGAACTAAGTATTTTATAGCATACCATTTAGCCATCAGTACCCTTTGGAGGGGGCAGCTAGATGGCAGAGTGGATAGAGCTGGAGTTAGAAGGAACTGAATTTAAATTTGGCCTTAAACTCTTAGCTAGCTCTGTGACCCTAGGCAAGTTTGCCTCAGTTTCCTTATTTGTAAAATGAGTTGGAGAAGGAAATGGCAAACTATTCCTGTATGTTTGCCAAGAAAATCTCCAAAAGAGATCACAAAGAATTGGATACAACTAACAACAACAACAACAAATCCTCTATGAACCTGTGAAAATTTTTTTCTCATACTAACTCATTCATAGGACTATTGCTAAGCTAAACAGGGGAAGAATGACTTCATGATGTGCCTAATTTTTCCTAAATTTGTATTTGTCTGTTTGTTTGATCTTACATCTGGGTCACCATCTGTCAGTGAAAGAAAACCTTTGAAGTGTCAGTAAGATAATGAATGGGTATGTCATAGAGGGTTTGGGACTTGTATTTTTCCTATGAAAACGAATAAATCTCATGATATGCACAGACTGGGAAGGGGCATTTAAGCAAGAATCCTAGAGACCACTCTTGCTCTGACCTTGACTGGTTAAAGATAAGATCCATTGAGGAGAGTTTGGGAGCTCTTTGGTCTGGAAGAATCCTTTCTACTCCTAGGGACCAAAGCCTAAGTACTTACTGCCTGTCATACACATGGGAGAGATGCATGTTTACCCTGTCTTGATGAAGTTGGCGAAATACTGCATTATTTTCAGTGACAAGCTTTTTTCTTCCAGAGTGAATTGCTGTTCATACTGAGAATGGAAAGGTAATCCAAAAGCATACTGGACATCAGTCAGCAACTCCATGCTGAAACAACAGATTAAAAAAACAAACAAAAAAAACAGATTAAACAATTATAGTGTATAATTATAATTGAATACTATTCTATCAGTCACACGAGATAACATTTGTAAAGTGTTTAGCAGAGTCCTGGCATATTTGATGTTGTTCTTCAGTCATGTCCAACCTTTTGTGAACTTGTAGACCATAGTATTCTAGGTCCTTCTCTCCTCCATTATCTACTGAAGTTTATCCAAGCACTATGGAGTTTTCTCGGCAAAGATAATGGAGTCCTTCTCCAGTGAATCACTTCTTGTTATAATTCTTTCCTATGACTTGTCCATCTTAGGTAGCCCTGCACATCACAATTATTATTGAATTATGCACACCCCTCTACCACAGGAAAACCATGTTAAATAAGTTCTCCCTCTCTCCTCATTGTGTCAGGAAAAACAGTGAAGGGGATGGTTTTAGAGAAACTTGGGAATGAACTGCTAGAGTGAAGTAGAAAAACTCAACAATTTATACTATTAGAACAATGTTTTTAAAAATGAACAAACTTGAAAGATTTAATGACTTTGCTCAGTTCATTGGCAGCTGCATTTCCAGAGGACCAATGATCAAACATTCCACCTGCTTCCTGAAAGAGAAGTGATGAACTCAAAATGCAGAATGAGACATATATTTTTGGACATGGGAAATATAGGAATTTGATTTATTTTGACTATGCATATTTTTTACAAGGATTTTGTTTTTCTAGGTTTTTGGGGGAGGGATAGGTAGGAGGAAGAGAAACTCAATTCTTGTTCATTGAAAATAATGTTTTATAAAAAAAAGAAGCTAAAGTAGGATGAAAAAGTATCAGTGAAAATTCCAGGTGGCTAATGATACTCCTTTTGAAAATTGAGTTTCCATTCTTTTTTTTTCAGTGTTTGGGTTTGACAATTTACTTGATTAATCAATCAATAATTTTCTTAGGTATTTACAATGTCCTAGGCACTATTCAAAGTGCTGAAGATATAGAAAAAAAGAATAAAACAATTCTGTTTTCAAAAAAAACCTATTTTAATGAGAAAGATAACAAGTATATGTCTAAACACTTTTCAATTATGTTGTTTTTCAATTGTCTTACTCTTTGTGATCCTTTTTTGGATTTTCTTGGCAAAGACATTGGAGTGGTTTGCCTTTTCCTTCTTTAGCACAGTTTTCTTATGAGGAGTCAACAGGAGAAAGTGACTTGCCCAGATCTTCACAGCTCCTAAGTATTTGAGACTGGATTGGAACTTAGGAAGATAACTGGGCTTTCCATCTCAGTCACCTAGTTGCCCCTGTATAAGTATATACATGATGATAATTGATGATAATGATTCTAATCAGCATTTCTATAAGTCCTTTAAATGTTTTTTTTAAAAAATACTTTACATAAATCTCAGTTAGCCCTCATAGAATTATTGTGAGGGCTAACTGAGATATATGTAAAGTGTTTTTTAAAAAAACATTTAAAGGACTTATAGAAATGCTGATTAGTATCTGTATTTGTTATTTTATTATCCGTATTTTATGATGGAGAAACTGAGACTGAGAGAAGTTAAGTCATTTGATCTTACTCTTGATCTTTCTAATGGAACCAGTGTTCCATTTTCATATTCATGAATTATGAAATTTCTTTATCTCATCATAATTTTTTTTAACATTATACCTTCTCTGCCTTGTTATCCCTAACCTTTTTAGTATCTGAGACAGGATTTGAACTCAGGACTTTCTAACTCAGCATTCTATAGGTAACTCAATACAAAGGAGTTTTGGGAGAATTATTGGAGGAGAAATTCAATTTGAAAAACTGAACGTGTTCTACACATTTTTAACTGGACCCATAGTTTTATGGGTCTGGAGAAGTCCAAATGAAGAAACTTTCTTCCGATGCAAGCTAGCACTTCTGCAATTTCTACTCTTAAGAGCATTGCCTGGGGGCACAGAGACATTAAGTTGTAGGAGTTTGTACAGTCAGTACAAGTCACACACAGGACTCAAATTCAGATTTTTCTGACTCTGTAGTCAGAGCTCACTCTGACAAGCCATAGCTGTCTCTCCTTATGTGAATGTGAATTATGAAACTAGCCTTTGGACAGAACACAGTTCTTAGGTGGATATTATTAGGTATTATGATAATTAGGTGTTATAATTACTACCCCTCTATGTAGTCCCTGGCAGAGCCAAAGCACTTTCCCCAGCTTCCCTGCATTCCCATAACCACCCTGTAAAGTAAAAAGGGCAGGGATGGTTCTGCCCATTTGATAAAAGAGGAAACAGAGACCCAGAAAATTAGGAGACTTTGCTTAAGGTTTCACTGCTCATAAAAGCCATGGCCAGCACTAGGATCCAAGTACTTAGACCTCAAACTCCTTTTGTTTTGTCTTTTTTTGGGGAGGTTAAATGACTTTCCCAAGTTCACACAGCTGGTAAGTGTCTAAAAGTCATTTCTTTGTAAGCTTTATGCTTACAGTGACTGACACATAGTAGACACTTAATAAAAGCTAATTGACTGATTCACAAAAGGATAGGCTTACCTGGAACTTGGCATCAATGATCTCTAAGGTCACTTCCTACTAAATGCAAGATTCTGTGGTTCTGCAAAATGGTTCTTCATCCAATTATCCCAAAACCAACTGTTATTCGAGGACTTCAAAATGTGTCTCAACATTTGTTACTGTAAGTGTTCTTTTTTAGTTTGATTTATTTTAAAAAAGATAAACCACTTCACTATTGTAGTCTGAGCTAAGAGTTGTTCTTTCTCAGTAGAAATAGCTCCCAAAAAAAGAGAAGGAAAAAAAATGTAGAAACAACTCCAAAAAATGAGCAGGCAGCCATCTGTAAGGTAACCAGATGTTCTTCTCTGGCACAGGCAGAGAATATAATAATATTGATCTAGTAATAACAACTCACATGTATGTATTAGTTCAAAATTTACAAGCTGCTTTCCTCACAACCATCCTTTGAGGAAGGTAGCACCCACATTGTTATTTCCATTTTATAGATTAGGAAACGAAGGGTGAAAAGTTAAATGATATCCTCTGGCCACATGGGGGTCACACAAGAAGAGCAGAATTTGATCAATCTCATGGATGAATGAATGAATGAGTGCAAGAATATTTTATTATTCATTGATTTTATTTTTTAAAAATTTTATTTATTTAAGGCAATGGGGTTAAGTGACTTGCCCAAGGTCACATATCTAGGCAATTTTAAGTGTCAGGTCCTCCTGACTTCAGGGCTGGTGCTCTATCTATTGTGCCACCTAGCTGCCCCCTATTATTCATTTATTGAGCTGTACTTTGTGCCAGACCCTGCTCCAAAAGTAACAAAAACATTTCCTGTACTTGAGATACTAAAAGTCTAAAATATCAATAGCAAAGCTTAGAACAGAACACAGGTTTTTGGACTGCTCAGGCAGGTATTCTCATATTCATTCAGTACAAGGATACAAACTAGATCTGTGAATTCATGAGTACAATGATCTTCTGAGGTGAAAAACCTTCACCTGTCCTTGCAGGTCATCACCTTCTCTACAATTTATAACCTTAAGAGAATTACCTAGAGCACTGAGACTGGCCCAGGGTCACCCAGTAGGGGTAGGGAGAACCTTGATCTTTTTGGCTCCAAGATAAATTTCTATCCACAGTGCTACCATACCCTTGTAAATTAATGGATAGGGAATAATGTAGAGGCAACAAGAACTTGCCTGGTAGGATGAGACCAGAGCTTTACCTCGGGTTAGTTGTATAGGCATGAGCAATTCACCTCATTTCCCTAGGCTTCAGTTTCCTCATGTCTTAGGTGAAAAGAATGGATGAGCTGATCTCTCTGAATCCTTTCAGTTCTCACATTCTATTTTTTTCTGTTCTAGGTCCTTTCCATACTGAGTCCATGTTCTCATCTATTTTGAGGCCAAATGTTTTGCATTCTAAGGTGCTCTCCCATAATATACAAAGGAGATCAGCTGTGGAAAGCATCATAGAGCTTTTAGAAGAAGCAATGGCAGGCAGGTATAAGTAGATCTGACCTTGTCAACTCTCCATTTATTAAACTCCAGTGACCCCCATTACCTCCAAGATAGAATATAACAGCTTTTATTTGGCTTTAAAAACTCTGGCTCCTACCTGCCTTTCCAGTCTTCTTACAATATGTGCCCCTCAATAGACTCTGTGATTCAATGATACCGACCTCCTTGCTGGTCCTTGGCTATGGCATTCCCATCATATGGCTCTGGACCTTTTCACTGGCTTTGCCCCATTGCCCAAAATTTTCCATCTGTCTCCTGGATCCCTTGGCATTCCTCACATGTTGCCTCTTCTGATGCTACTAATTTTCCTTCAGTTGATTTTTCCCAATTTATTCTGTTCATAGATTCTTGGTCTTTGCATATTGTCTCCATCCTTTGACTGTGAGATCGTTGAGGGCAGGGATAGTGATTTTGTCTTTCTTTAAATTCCTAGTGCTTAGCACAGAGACTTGCACATCATAGGAGCTTAATAATTGTTAGTTGACTGACTGACAATCAGCAATATGTCTGAAGATCTGTCTGTCTTTCTTAAAAAGAGGCAAAAGAACTAGGAAAGCAGTGAGACAAATGGTATACTTAAAATTCCTCTTTATTTGCTGGTATATCAATAAGAGTGCTATCTCCTTGGTCTCCAATCCTATAGTCATTTTGCATATATACATCTATCTATATAGCTACATAGCTATATATTCTTATCTATACATTTATGATTATTTTAAGATCTTTATATCTAAAGCTATGAAAATATAGATCTATTATGTATACATATCAAAAATATCTTTATCTCTAAATATATAAATCAACTATCTATATTTATAGATCTATATTTATCTATTAATATATTTCAGTATATTTATAAAAATCTATGGGCATGTCTAGAAAGTATTCATAGATCCCTATGTATGTATGTATGTATGTATGTAAGTGATGCTGCTTCTACTAATACATCATCATCTTTTCACTTCCATCCTTGTTTCCCCATTGTTAGGCAGTGTATGAAATATGACACAAAGATAGTAAAGCCATCCAAAGGATGAGAGCCCTGGCATGGGGCATGCCTGGCCAAACATATTTGGTTAGGGACTATAGTCTTGGTTTGAGGATTCCTCAACTCTGTGATAAAGCAAAGCCCACAATCATTAATGGTGAATGTCTTATATTTTTCCCATCCTGGCCTTCACTTGTCAGGAAGTCTGTGGAAAGAACAATTTACTGGACTACAAAAAAGCTTAATCTGATATGTCATCATCTGATATGTCATCAGTAGAGAAGTACATTTCATTGACTGAATGCTAACCTTCTCTCCTTCCTGTGACCTGGGGATTTATCATTATTCGGAAATCATTTCAAAATCACTCAAAAGGTATTTTAGAGTTTATCTGAGATCACCCTGTCATATTTACTTGGGAAATGAGGCAGAGGAAGTGAGTTGTGAAAAGTTGCACAGAGACTGAGAGAGAAAGAGAGCAATGACCAATTTAATGCTTACTCCTTTCCATTGAAATTTAGGTTTTGGGGGGTGTCAGGCCCAGAGATATGTAGCAGACTTTGAATGAAGGAAATATTTCATTATTTTTTCCTCCAACCTTACTTAAATTTTATCCTAAATCTCTCCACTTATCACATGTCTATTGTTAAAAATGATGATAGTTATTTGTATGGGAGCCCTGGATAGTGAGTTCAATGAAGGATCAGAAATCACTGAGAGGGGAGAAATCACTGAGAGTGGATAGCTTGCTTGACTTAAAAATCATTTAATCAGAGGTACAAATCCCTGTCTCTTCCACTTACTAGATTTTTGATCATGTGTATGTGACTTAGTCTTTTTAGCCTCAGTTTTGTCACCTGTAAAATGGAGATGATACCTCTTGCCCCATAGGTTGTTGGAAGGTTCAAGTGACAGAATATGCAAAGTGCTTTGCCAAGTGCTTTTTGTGCCAGTTATTAGGAGATACAATTCATTTTTTGTGGTCCAATCAGTCCTGGACATAAAACTTGCTGTCTAATAGTAGGTACTCAATCAATGTTTATTGAATTGTATTTTCAATTATGACATAGACTGGCAGACTGGTTCTGGAAGAGGCAACATACCCTAAACAAGGTGGGAGTTGAAGTGCATGGGACAGAATAAGGGAAAAGGGACTTCAGTGTGACTTTGTCATTATCTAGTTATATGATCTTGGATAAATAATCATTTCTCTGGGTCTCAATTTCTCCATCTATAAAATGAGAAGACTGAACTAGTCCGGATAACCTTTAACATCACTTTTGATTTTAAATCTATGGTCCAATTCAAAAGATTCAAAATGGAGGAGATATTTGAGAAGAAAGAAGCCTAGAGAGATTGTGAAAATGGAAAGAAATGGTTATGAGACCAGAGAGACTTCAATGTGTAAAAATAAAGACTGTTTATGTAAAATCTATCCAAGCAGGAGAAATAGGTTTCTTTCCTCTGCCCTATTCATTCATAAGATATTCATCAGATTAAGTAGTCTACTGCAGAATTTTCAATTAACCTTGATATCACACTAGTCTCATCTAACTCTGGTTAGTCAGTGTCTACTACACTCATCTTCTCAGTCAAGAAGACCTGTATGACACTTAAAAATTACCTAGTTGTGTTACCTTGGGCAAATCATCTGCCTTGCAGAAAACAAACCAAAAAAAAAAAAAAAACCTGTTTGAGCACAGGCACTAAGGAGAAGCAAACACAGCTGTGGCAAGATTACAAAGACCAGAAAGCAGGAAAGAGAATGCTAAAGGATTTGCCAGAGGCATGAATAGTACACAAGGGCCAGACAGAAGGCAATCTCAGAAGCCTACTCTAAAATTTAAATGCAAGTCCCTCCTTTAATAAGATTTTCACTAATTATTGAACATTAATTATTAACATCATAATAACCAAGAAGTCATGTGATGACCAGAGAGCTAAGGAATCAAGAAGACCTGGGTTGAGATCACATCCCATCTACTGATTGTGTGACACTGGACAAGTCATTCAACCTGTCAGTATCAGTCAGTCAATATACATTTCACTAAGTCTAAAACTTAGAATAAAGTATCACTCCCCACTGGTAAAGTAAAAAATATTAACTATTTTGCTTAGATTTTTCATAAACTGACTACATTAAAACTTTGTATTTTTTATCATATAATCTCAAAAATTTCTTCACCTAGTCACCCATGCTATCACTTGATGAAGCTTTGGGTACTTGCACATAATTGTTCCTCTAAAAGAGTCTAAGATAGCTGATGTGGTGCAACAGATAGAGTATCAGGTCTGGCATCAGGAAGTTTCATCTATGAGTTCAAATATGGCCTTAGATACTTATTAGCTGTGTGAGCTTGAGCAAGTCATTTAACCCAATTTATCTCAGTTCTTCATCTGCAAAATAAACTGGAGAAGGAAATGGTAAATCATTTTAGTATCCTTACCAAGAAAACCCCAAATGAGGTCATGAAGAGATGGGCTTGACTGAAAATGACTGAATAGTAATCATCATCATCATCATCTAATTCAGGTCCCAACTGGGGTATGGGAGTGATACTGGCTTCTTTAAGGATTTATAGCTGAATGAAGCCTCTATAGGCCTTACAAAGCTGGAAAAACATCAAGTTCCCACAGGTCACGTATCTGCTATCCAAGGATCAACTTAGTCTACAGAGAGTATCATTTGCCCAGGAGTCTGGTTATGGATTGGTGATTTGTGAAATGGACAGTAATAGAAACTGTCCCTTAGTCCTATGAACCCATTCTATCAACAAACCAGTTTTTTTAGATAGACTAAGAAGAGATGTCTTAACATTCCTGACTGAGGTCCCTTTTCTACCAGTCTCATTGTGGAAATAGAATGGGTTGAAATCAGCATTAGTGTAAGGTCCACTCAAATAGATGAACTCCTTCTTGTTGTTGTTTAGATATTTTCAGTCATTTTTGATACTTCATGATTCCATTTTAGGGTTTTCTTGGCAAGATACTGACATGGTTTGCCGTTTCCTTCTTTAGCTCATTTTATAAATGAGGAAACTGAGGCAAACAGGACAAAGTGATTTCCCAAGGGAACTAAGTATCTGAGACTGGATCTTCCTGACTGGAACACTAGCATCCATTGAATCACTCAGTTACCCTTATTTAAAAACTTAAGTAATTAAATAGACAATGAATAAAACTGCGGCAAATCAGAGGCCAAAGGTTAGAGGCTATTAATTGTCCAATTTTTTGACATAAAATCAAGTTCCATTAACAGAAAACTCCAATTGTATTAGCATATTAGGTTTTCTTGTATAACAACAGACTGACTAATAACTGATGCTAGTGAGCTGATGAATCAATTTCTTGGGAGGCTAGGTGGCGCAGTGGATAGAGCACTGGCCTTGGAGTCAGGAGTACCTAGGTTCAAATCCAACCTCAGACACTTAGTAATTACTTAGCCGTGTGGCCTTGGGCAAGCCACTTAACCCCATTGCCTTGAAAAATCTAAAAAAAAAAATTTCTTATAAGGAAAAAAATCACGAATGTAATCCAGTTATCCTGTGAAGAAAGGGGGGACAAAAATAGAAGAAATTTCTTGGTACAAACAATTCAGGAACATCATATCTAGGTAAATGTTCTAGAAGTACAGCATTTCAGAATTAGGAGAGATTTTAGTTAAATTGTTTTTACTACCCATATCCAAGAAAGAATCCTCACTACCTATCCAATAAATGGTTTTCCTTCCTTGTATTTCAGCTCTTCATTGAAGGAGAACCCAACATCTCCCCAGTCAATCCATTCTATCTTGAGTAATTTCAATTGTTAGGAAGGTTTTTGATGATGTCAAGCCTAAATTTTTGCAACTTGTCTCTGTGGCTAGGCTGTTCTTTAGGGCCAGCTAAAAAATCTAATCCATCATCTACACATCAGTCATCCAAAGGCTCGAAAACAGTTATCTTGTCTCCATAGAGTCTTTTCTTCTCTTGGCCAAACATCCTCTGGTCCTTCATTGGATGGTTATATGGCATGAACTCATGGACTTTCACCATGTCTAAGAACTCAAGCCAATGAAGACTGAGTTTTGCCTTTCTTTGAATTCTTAGCTCTTAACCAGAACCTGGGATGCAGTGTTTAATAAGCACTTATTGACTGACTGGCTTTTTAAAATGTAATGTCTAGAATTGAACACAGTATGCTAGATATGACCTAATGAAGGAAGTGGACAGAAGAATTTTCACTTCCCTATTTTTGAATCCTATGCCTCTCAAGGTAGCTTAAGAGTCTTGTTCTTGCTCTCATTAATTCCCTCTGATTGATAATTAAATAAGAAGGTTGAGGTGAGGGAAATGAGTTCAGCTCTATAAAATATAATACCTTCCTTAAAATAATAGCAATTATCTCTGAAAGAGGTATGGAAATGAACAATTAGATCAATTGAAAAGTGCAAACAAATGCTTGTGGAACTCTTCAGACTGAGGCTGGGGAAATACTTCAAAGGGATGTTGTAAAGAGAATTCCTGGTCAGATGGAGTTTGAAAAAAAGTTGGTCCCTAAGTTGTTTTTTTCCCAGCTTTAACATACTATCAGAATGAGGCCTGTGAAGTCCTTTCTAACCTTGAAATTCTCTGATTTTTTGCAAAGAATTCATAATATATCTGATGCCATCTCAGTTTATTTTTTAAAATAAATTTTTATTATTTTTTCTGAAAATGACCTATATTTTCCACTTTATCCTTGCACTATCTCCTCCCCTAGAATGTCATATCATATCCAATAATTTTTGAAAAGAGAAAGGAAAATAATGTTCAGCAAAAATAACCAACATAGCAAAAAAGTCCAGCACAATGAATGCAGTGTTTAACACCCTTTATCTCTTAAAAGAATTAAGGAAAGATATTGGAATAGTTTTTTAAGGACTGGGGGAAAAGTACTTACTAGTGAAACTCATTTTAGTTTTCATCTCCTCTAATAGCCTTCCTCTGCCACTTGAACCCATAATATTTTTTACCCTTTCCTAACCATTATTTTTGCATATTCTAACTCAGGAGGAAGGTAGATTGCTCATTGGACAGAGCACTGGACCTAGTGTCAGGAAGATCTGAGTTCAAATATGGCCTCAGACAAACAAGTCACTTAACCTCTGAGAAGGAAATGATAAACCACTTCCAGTACTTTTGCCAAGAAAACCCCATGGACAGTATAGTTCATGGGGTCACAAAGAGTTCATGACTGAATAACTAAACAATATTTTAACTAATGTTATTTTCTAATAGTTTTTTCCCCAACCAGCTGGTAACTTCTTGTGGACTGGGATCATATAGTTTGTGTATTTCAAGGACTCAGAGAAATCTGGATTCAAATTCTAGCTCAATTGCTTTTTTTGTTTTTTGTTTTTGCAAGGCAATGGAGTTAAAGTGACTTGCCCAAGGCCACACAGCTAGATAATTATTAAGTGTCTGAGACTGGATTTGAACTCCTCCTGACTCCAGAGCCAGGGCTCTAACCACTGTGTGACCTAGCTGCCCCCACTGTACTACTCTTAAGGGTAGTTTCATATTAAAACAAATTCATAGGGGCAGCTAGGTGGTGCAGTGGATAGAGCACCGGCCCTGGTGTCAGCAGGACCTGGGTCCACAACTGGCTTCAGACACTTAATAATTGCCTAGCTGTGTGACCTTGGGCAAGTCACTCTTAACCTTCTTGCCTTAAATTAAAAAAAAACAAATTCATAATCTGCCTATGGTATACTGAAGATAGTGCCAAGTTTCAACTTCAAAAGGCAGCCCACAACTACAGTTTTATTACATTGAGGAGCAATTCATTCACTTGTAGACTCTCAGAATTTGAAGGGACCTCAGAGATCATCTATAACCACCATATCTGACCAAGAATCCCCAATACAACATGGCTGAAAGGTGATCATATAGCTTCCATGCAAGGACCTCCAGCGATGGGGAGTTCACAGTTGTTGAAAAGGTTATTCTAAGTTGAATTCCCCTCTCCTTTCTTCAGCTTCTACCTAATATTGCTATGAGAAGGAAATTTTTTTTAGTTCAAAAGTCAATGATGGGGAGGCTAGGTGGCACAGCCCTGGAGTCAGGAGTACCTGGGTTCAAATCCGGTCTCAGACGCTAGCCATGTGGCCTTGGGCAAGCCACTTAACCCCATTTGCCTTACCAAAAAACCTAAAAAAAAAGTCAATGATAGGTTTAAAGAGAGATTCAATAAAGAGTTAAGAAGTTGGTCAATAAGATCATCATTATGTAGGAAATTATAACTTAGACTAGATAGCAAATTCAGAATTATATAAATGAAAAGTCTGATTGACCCTCAGAAGTCATACTTGGAAATAGGAATCCATTCTTCAATACAGAGTGTTTCAAAAATCTTAATGACCATTTAGGCTATCCCAGAATAGCAATGCATTAAGACTTAGGGGATAGTCTGTGTTTCCTGTAATGGAACTACTTAAAGCAACTTATAGATCATGGATTTTTTAACTTTGAGGTCATCTAGTCCAACCCTTCATTTTACAGTTGAGGAAACTGAAGACCAGAGAGATCAAGTGACTTGTATGATGCCACACAGGTAGTGAAACACTTGAATCTAGGTCCTCCTATTCCATAGCCAGCAATTTTTTCATTTGTATCACATTCATGATCAGACAATTCTACTCCCAGCATTCTTCTTAATTCTGCCTCAAATAAATTTAATTTGTCTGCTAAACATGCATTTAAATATTAAACTCAACTGCTGTATCTTTCCTAATTCTTACTTTCTTTTTTATTTTTGCAAAGCAAATGGGGTTAAGTGGCTTGCCCAAGGCCACACGGCTAGGTAATCATTAAGTGACTAAGGCCGCATTTGAACTCAGGTAGTCCTGCTATCCACTGCGCCACCTAGCTGCCTCTAATTCTTACTTTCTTAAAGAGTAAATCCTCAGGTCTTTCAATGGGCATAGGTTAAAGTTGTTTTACTATTTGGCAGCCCTTCTCTGGATTTGTTCCATTTTGTTCATTTTCTTCCTAAAATGGGGTACTTAGAACTAAACCCAATATTCCAGATAATGACTGAATAGGGGGACTAGTATGTCTTCATTTTGGATACTTGCCGCTATTAATGTAACCCCAGGTCAATTGAAGATTTTTGACTTCAATGGAACATCCCTGATTCATACTGAAATTGCATTTCACTTTGTTCCTCATGTTTCCGATGTGCAGTGACTTAAAATAAAATTTGGTAACAATATCATTCGATCAATAAGCATTTATTTCCTATATGTCAGGCTGTTATGTCAGTTGCAGCTGCTTATTTGTTTCCTTCCTGTTATGTAATGTTCTTCATAAGGAGATGAACATCCTTTCTCATCATCTCCAAGGCTGATGATTTGAATTATTTCCCAGCACTGGGGAGGGTTTGCCCTGAACCATTCTCACTCTCTGGCCTGGTCTCCTGAGAGATCAAAGACACTCATTTTCAAGGTAGATTAAACTATGCTGTTTTCCAAGATGAAATAATGCCAGAAATAAATGCCTGTAATCCACAGAAGTGGAAAATTGTTTTCTTCTCCTTATCATGAAGATTGGCTTATATTACTATTGAACTTGGCTTGTAGCCCTATGTTCTAATCAACTGTACTAGTTCATAGAGATAATATCAATAAGCATTCTCATATTCTTGGACACAGATACAATATGCATTTCCTGCTCTGGGTTATTTTTGGACCCCTCCATTAAACTTTGTGACTTCTGGGAATCATTGTATCTTAAGGGTCAGATGAAATTCAACTAAACAAAATAAGGCCTGAAGTATGGTCTTATAATAAGCACAATTAACTGCTTGCTTTTCTAAATAATTCAACGAACATTTATTAAATACCTAGGTACTTTATTAAGTACCTAGTACTTTCAAGGCAAAGTATTAAATATTACAGATCCAAATAATAACAAAACAAAGTCATTGGCCTTCAGGAGCACAGAGAGATAGTAGAATACTTCATCACTGCCTTGTCGAATCCCTTATTCTTTCACAAGGCTGTTCAAGCACCAATCTCTTCATGAAGTCCTCTCAGCTAATATATCACTCTCTATGTCTCAGTCTCTATTTTTTAATTCTATGTCCCTAACTCTGTTTCTTTCTCTATCTGTCTTTCTTTCTTTATTCCTATGTATCCCTATCCCTAAATCTATATTTATATCTATATCTGTGCCTAGGGCAAGTTGGTCACACAGTGGATAGAGTGCTGACCCCGGAGTCAGGAAGACTTGAGTTCAAATCCAGCCTTAGACACATTCTAGCTGTAGGACCCTGAGCAAGTCACTTAATGCTATTGGTCTCAGTTTCCTCATCTGTAAAATGAGCTGGAGAAGGAAATAGAAAACCACTCCATTATTTTTGTTAAGAAAAATCCAAATGGTTTAATGAAGAGTTAGACATGGCTAAACAACAACATATCTATACTCATTTATTTGCATGTTTTCTCCCACAATAAGCTACTTAAGGGCAGATGCTGTTTCATTTTTATCTTTGATCTGCAATATCTAACTCAAAAATGTGATCAATAAAGACCTAAAGATTGATTGGTGGTAGGTAAAATACTTGGCATGGAGTCAGGAAACTTCGGTTACTCTGCCACTCACCAATTCTGTGAGGCAACTTGGTGTAGGAAAAAAAAACTGTAGTTGAAATCAGAGAGCCTAGATTTGAATTCTGATCCCTCCACTTATTACCTATGTGAACTTGGAGAAATCACATGCTGAATCCAAATGAAATAATAATCTATCAAACAAATAAAAGAGAAGGCTAATCCCTAACTCCTAACTTGCTCACTCAGTACCACTTTTTCCATAAAATGCTATCTAATTGTTGTTATCCTGTGTATTTGTGGAAATTTATTATTTGAACCTGAGATTTTTACATTTATTCCAATCTTATTTTCTTTTAATAGGTTCATTCCAAATTCCAGGCTTTCAGAATCTTTTTGGATCCTGACTTGTCAGTCAGTATGTTAGCTTTCCCTCCCAAATCTGCAACTTTAATAAGCATACCATTTATGCCTCAGTATGAGACACTGATAAAAATATTAGACATTGCAGTCAGAGCCAGCAGCAAATCTTTGGAACATTCCATTGGAGACTTCTTTTAAAAGGACAATAAATTTTCTATGACTGTTGAAACCAGCTATTTAATTAGTTCTGTTGCCATTTAACTGTGCTCTCATCTAGATCATATTTCTCTTTATAAATACTTTGATCAAATGAGTTTTTTAAGTCTAGGCAAACCCTATCTGCAGTGACTAGCCCAGGATCATAGAGGTAAAGAATCACATGCTAGTAACTGGAATTTCTAACTTCTAAACCTCCAACCAGGGTTCTTTCTACTCCTCTCCCTTTTTCTCTTAGCTTGAATTTTTATTAGACTATCTTATTGACCATATAAGGAGTAGCTAGTCCAACCACTTCAGTATTTGCTTTGGACTCTTAATTTTAAAAAATGGTCAAGGCAGTCAACCAGCAAAGATAATATTTGGGATATGTAAGTTTAAGACGTCTAGAAAACATGAAGAAATATAGTGGTCATCTGTGGCTTTTATAGCTCCATTCCAAAAAAGGGGTGAATAATTTAAGTTAAAGATAAACATTGCTGCTTTCTTAGTCATTTTAAATGTTTTTCTGTGTACTCCTGAAAGGAATAGAACTGAAACTTTATATTTGTAAAATTTTGTTAGTCAAGTTCTTTCCTACTCATCTCATTATATATTCAGAGAAGTTGTTTGGAAGGTTTAATGGGCCATTTTTCTCAACCCTGCTTAAAGAACAATAATTTTATTTCTAATTTACATTTCTATAGTACTTTGAGGATTAACTTCAATGACTCCCTATTACCTCCTCTAGCATCAAATGAAACTAATCTGTTCAACATTGAAAGCTCTCCACAAGCTAACCCTGTCTTATCTTTTTGACCTTCTAATACATTACTCTATTTCATAAACTCTTCAGGCTTGCCAAATTGATGTCCTTACTGTTCCTTACACAATTATTCCACTTCCCAGTACTATGACTTTATAATGTCCCCTGCCTTGAATGCATTCCCTCCTTCCTTCTGCATCTTAGAATCCCTATTTTTCTTCTGCTCAGGTACTATCATCTATATGAGGTATTTTCTGATCCCTACAGCTATTAGGGTCTCCACCTTCCTGGAACCCCTCATCCAAACTGCCTTGCATTTGTTTTGTACACATTTAGTTTTTTATTTATGTCTCTGTGATGTGTCTCCCTTGTCCCCAGTAGATGGAAAGCTCCATGAAGGAAGGTAGTTTTTATCATCTTTGGATTCCCAGAGCTTGGCATGATGTCTAGCACACAGTGGTTATTTAATAGATGTGCATTGATTGGATTCTTATTATCACTAACAACAAAAAACATAGTGAGTTTAGAATCTGGGACTGTGGTTTTAATCTTGTCTGCTACTTGCTACCTATGTGACATTAGGCAATTTCCTTTTTTGGTAAAATGAGAGAACTAAAGTCCTCTCTATGGTTCTTCTAGCTCAAAATTATAATAACCATCCTTATAAAACTCTATATTTATATTACATTAATGAGTCCTCACAACTCTTTTTCTCCCTATTGTGCTGTGCATTAGACTAGGCTTTTCCCCTTTTCCTCTGGTGGGGCAGATCCTAAAAAAACAAATATTAAATTGTTGACATTGGTCAAAATGATTGAAACTATTTGAGCATGAAGCAATGTTAATTCTCTTATAAAATGAAGGAATTGCAGAATATAGCCTCTGAGGTTTCCTCTAGCTATGAATTTATGATACCATGATCTCATTTGACTCTTTCAACAACCATGGGAAGTAGGTACTGAGAGTATTATTAACTTTCTATTTAAGATAAAAGAATTGAGGTTCATAGAAGTCAAATGACTTTTCCACAGTCACTCAGATCATACAAATAGGAGGTAGGATTCAAACCCAGGCCTTCCTGACTCTACGGTTCCTCTAATATGGCTCTATCTCCTTAAGAAGAATATGCAGTTCTTTGGCTCGCTGTGGCACAAAGATGATGGTGGGTTCCTGAAGGCACTAGTTCTGGTAGATCTTGTGCTAAGACTTCAAGTATGCACCTACCAATAGACTACATATCGATCACATGATATCCAACCCGGTTAACTCTGAGAGGCTCCTCACCAGAGGGTGGTGAATTTTTTAGGCCATGATCTAACTCTTGAGGTTTGAAGACTGTGATCTGTGTTGGATAGAGAGATTGATTGTTATTATTATTGTTACTCTATAACTCAGCCTCTATTCTGACTCAGAGTACCAAGATCACATCACATCTCCACCAGTTTCCTCCCTCTCTGACTGTCTATTCTGACTCACATGGGCTTGAATCCCATCTATTGCTTAATGGCCATCCCGGAATTCTGACACAGCCTACTCTTGGACCTCATTTCTGGCTGTTCTCCTGTTGTCATTATTGTGTCCACCTCAGACACCTTCTCCCTTGCCCTGTGGTCACACTGAAAGACCTTTCACGCTCTGCTCTCTTCAGCTCCATTCCCAGGAGCTTTGCATTTTGTAATCACCTTTTCCTCTATCACCTAGTCTATGAGATTTTTGTTTGTAGTTCTTGGGGTCTAAAAATTTAGATCCAGATATGGAGCTAGAAGGGACCTTATTTATCACCTTCATTTTCTCAAAAGGAAACTGAGATATAGAGAAACAAAATGAATGTCCACTGTCAATAATCAATCAACTAGAACTTGCTAAATTCTGGGAATACAAAAAGAAGTATAAAATAGTTCCTGACCTCAAGGAACTTATCATCTAATTAATGTAAAGTCATAGAGTGGTGGACAAATCACTTGGAATGGGCACTAACTTAAAAATAATAATACCTAGCATTTATATAGCACATTAAAACTTACAAAAATATGTTGCCTGTTATTTCCATATATCTGTACATTGTCCCTATATGGTAGATGTTATGATTATCTCTATTTCATATGTGAGGAATGTGATGCTGAGAAAGGTTGAGAAACTTGATCATACCCTTGATAAAGCTATCATCCACAAGTATTTCACTTCCAAGTAATGAACTCTGAAATTTCTTTATCTCATGATCTTTTACAATCTATATTTTATTTGTGTTATGACCCCTGACCCTGACTCTGTTCTTTGTCTGCCCTGTGACCTCTAATGCCTTTACTCATTAGTTATTTCTCAAGCCATCTTGCCTGCACTTGCTATTCTTTCCTTCCCTTCCTCTTTCCTTCCTTTCCTCTTTTTCTCCTTTCTTTCTCCCTTCCTCTCTTTCTTCCTGCCTATCTTTGGTAAACCAGTTTGATACTATCCTCTAAACTTTTGTCTCTTGATCCCTAATCTATCACCCCCTTATTCTAATCATACTTTGCCATGCCCAACCTTAGAAAAAAATCACAAAACCATGCAATTTTGTATTCACTACAAATTTCTGATACATAATCTTAATTGAGTTCTCACTGTGGCAAAAGCAATCCTTTTAACTTCCTCAATTTCCTATCCTACCTACTACCGTGATTTTTTCCAAACATTTCCATCCTTCCTCAAACCTTCCATCTCACTTCCTCCACTCTTGTCTCCCTCCCTCTCAGATGAGAATCTTGCCTCAATCTTAACTGAAAAAAATGAGGCTATTTGCTGAGGGCTGCTTCTTTTCCTCTTCCTTCTTATATCACTTAACTCAGATATCTTTCCTCATCATCTTCTCCTTTTTCCCCTGTCTCAAATGAATAAATGATTTTTCTAGTCATGGCAAATCTATCTATACATACAAGCGATCCCATTACATCCCATCTTCTTCAGAATATTTCTAACTAATCATCAATAGCTCTAGTTAATGACTTTCCTTGCTGCCCACTAATATATCTACTCATCCTTCTGAAACTGTCCTCCCTTTCCTGGAAAAACTCATTGAGTAAATCATTTACAAGCAAAGCCCTCACTTTAAAAAAAAAAAACTTTTATTTTTTTTCTAATTCCATGCACAGGTAGTTTTTAATATTCATACTTTTGAGTTCCACGTTTGTTTTTTTTTTTACCACTGTCCCTTCCTACCCCTTTCCCATGGCAGTGAATAATCTGATATAGGTTGTTCATGTGCAATCAATCATATTTAACATATTTCCAGATTAGTCATGTTGTGAAAGAAGAATTACAACTAAAGGGAAAAAATCATGAGAAAGAAAAAAAAAAGAAATGTTTAAGAATGAACATAGTATTCTTTGCTGTGCAATCAGATTCCATAGTTTTTTCCCTCTGGATATGGATGGCATTTTCCATCACACAAGTCTTTTAGAATTGTCCTTGATCACTGGACTACTGGAAGGAGCTGCATTCATCATAGCTGATCATCTTACAGTGTTGCTATTAATGTGTACAATGTTCTGGTTCTGCTCATTTCACTCAGCATCAGTTCTTATAAGTCTTTCCAAGGTCTGTTTAAAAGTCCATCCGTGCTTTCATTTAATTCTCCACTCATTCACTTCTTTTTTTTTTTTAAGATTTTATTTTAATTTTTTTAGGTTTTTTTGCAAGGCAACGGGGTTAAGTGGCTTGCCCAAGGCCACACAGCTAGGTAATTATTAAGTGTCTGAGACCGGATTTGAACCCAGGTACTCCTGACTCCAGGGCTGGTGCTTTATCCACTATGCCACCTAGCTGCTCCCACTCATTCACTTCTAAACTCTCTTCAATTTGACTTCTGACCTCATCATTCAATGATCTTCTAATTGCCAAATCTAATGTCTTTTTCCCAGTCATACTTTTTGACCTCCCTGCAGTCTTAGATACTGTCAACTACCCTCTTTTCCTTGATTCTCTCCTTTTTAGTTTTTCCTGGTTCTTCTCCTAGCTATCTGAATACTTTTCATTCCTCCATGCTGACTCTTCTGCCAGATAATACTCTATAACCTTGGGTGTCCAACAAGGCTCTCCCTTAGGCCCTCTTCTCTTCATCTTCTATACTATTATGCTTAGTGATCTTATAAGCTCTCATGATTCAATTATCATCTCTATACAGATGACTCTCAGATTCATTTGACCAGCTCTTTCTCCTATCTTCATTCTTATATCTGTCTTCTGTTTACTGAACATCTCAAACTATGCTCTGAATATATCTTAAATTCAACTGGTTTCCAATAAAAATTCATTATCTTTGCTACAAATCCTCTTTGCTTCCAAATTTGCCTATGACTGTCAAGGACATTACTATATTCCTAGTCACCTGGCCTTTAAACCCGTGTCACCTTCAACTCCTCACTCTCTCATCACCCATCATTTGTCAGATTGAGTTGATTTTGCAACATCTTTCATATACACCTCCTTCAATCCTCTGACATTCTGGTGCAGACCCTCATTACCTCACACCTAGACTATTTACAATTGCTTGCTAGTTGGTCTTTCTTCCTTAAATTTTTTCCCATTCCAATCTATCCTCCACTCAGTTGTCAAAATGCTCTTCCAAAAACACATCACTCCCTTATTCAATCAATTCCAGTGGTTCCCCATTGCTGTCAAGATCAAATATAAAAATCCTCTATTTGGAGTTCAAAGCCCTTAATAAACTGTCTCCTTCTTACATTTTCAGTCTTCTTTCCTTTCCTCCCTCCACGTTCTCTATAATTCAGTGACACTAAGCTATTATTTCACATATGACACTCTAGCTCCCCATTCTGATTTTTTGATGGTTGAGCCCCAATACTGGAATACTCTTACTTCTGTCTGCAATCTGGCTTCCTTTAAGTCTAAGCTTGAAACTTTGTGCAAGAAACTTTTCTTTTTCAGTCTTCCTCAATGCCTATACTTTCACTCTGATATTGCCTCCAAGTCTCCCTGTATGTGGTTTTTTTTTGGCAAGGCAATGGGGTTAAGTGTCTTGCCCAAGGTCACACAGATTATTACTAAGGGTAAGGGTCTGAGGCCAGATTTAAACCCAGGTCCTCCTGATTCCAGGGCTCTGTGCTCTATCCACTGTACCACTTAGTTGCTCTTCCCCACCCCCACCCACCCCCTCATTTTGTTGGAAATTATTATTTTCATGTTATGTTCCTAAATAGAATGTGAGTTCCTGTCTGAGCAGGACTTAAAATCAGGTCTTTCTGACTCTTCAATTCAATACTTTATTCTCTATGCCACCTAACTGATATAGATTCATTTGGTGATAGCCTTGGATGACTATGTCTGTGTGATTTTACTAATGATAAGTTTATTCAGGACATTTGACATTGACCAAACAAAACTGAATTGAGGTGGTTTCTGCATGTTGTCTATAGACCCCTTGGACTGTAGAATGCAGTTAGCTAAAAGGACAAAAGGCATTGAAGACCCTTATTCTCTCCAAAATTAAAGAGCCCTGGAATCATGCGACTATTCCCTACATAATGACAAAAGACCCCAGTAACTCCTGCTTCCAGAAGGGAGATATTTCTGGACACATCTCCCCTTCCTTGGTATTTCTGACCACATCTTCCACCAACCACATAGGCTGAGGCAGGTTCCTTTCATCCTCTAGTCTGAAACAGATGTTTTTTTCCTCTCTCCACACATAGCCCTCATGCTTTTTTGCCTAACATGTTTGCTCAAACTTCTTAAGCCCCTTCTCTTCCCTTGGTCAACTTGTAATCCCCAAGATGTAGGGTAGATCAAACATAGAAACACTTCAAAGGAGGCCTTTTCATGAATGACAGATGGGGAGGTACTTTGGGGAAACCAGGACCAGGGTAATGTGTTTTTTTTTCAAGGAGAAAATATTCTGAGTTTGTAAATTTAAAGCTGTAAACTTTGGGGGATGGCTATCATGCTCAACCACACCATGTCCTTTGATACAAACATGAGAGACAGATTAGTGGGCTGAATCTGACCATCTGGCTAGTCTCATATTCTTAGAAGTCATGAGTTGTATTGCAAAGTTATCTCTGGACTTACCATATGACCTTTGAGTTTTTGTTCAGCTTCTCCTTGAGGAAACTTTAATCTTCCTTAGAACTCAGTTTCCTCATTAAAAGATATTCTTGTGACAATATTAATCATACCTCCTTCTTCCTTAGTGTTGACCTTTGAAATCTTTCTTTTCCTTCAAGGCTCAGCTCAGGGATTTCTGCCTTCTTGAAGCCTTCCTTGATTCCTTCAGATGAAAAGATTTTTTTTCTTTCTATTATTTGCCTAGAGCACTCTATCTGGATGTCTCCTTTACTTCTACCACTCTCCACCTTGGTGTTCAAACTTTTATGAAAAACATGCCATTCTTTGTTGTGAGAAAGGTTAGAATATAGTTACATACAGTTGTAAACTTAAATCCCATATAAGTGGGAGAGACTCCCATCTGCACATATGATGACACATATAAATTCCACAAAATTACTGGCACACAATTTGAAAACACAGCATGTAGAACACATGTTTGAGAATCTCTATCTTATATTATAGATATTTGGGAATATATTGTAGCTATCCCTTACTGATTCTTCTCTCCCTATCCCTAATTCCTCTTCCTCAATAGATTATAAATGTCTAGTCCTATATTTGGAGTCAGAGACCCTGGCTTCAAAGGATCTCTTGTACTTTTTTGCAGATTCCTCATCATAGTATTAACTCTCATGGGATGGATCAAGAGAGTTCAAGTGGTAGCTAGATGCCATAGTAGATAGAGAGTTGAAAATGAAGTCAGGAAAGACCTAAATTCAAATCCAGTCTTGGACACTTATTAGCTTTAGGAGCCTGAACAAATAATTTTTACCTCTGTCTCAGTTTCTTCATTTGTAAAAGAAAGGATAGTGGTGACATTGCCTCTTAGGGTTTTGAAGATCAAATATGATAAAATTTGTAAAGTGCTTCACAGACCTTAAAGCTCTTTATCAATGAGAAATAAATAAATGCCAGCTAGCTTACCATATTTGAAAGATGTACCTATAAACTTAATGTGGGTCAGCTGAGGATGAACCATCCAAGTTTGGAAAAATCATGGAGCGGATTGAACAGTCAGAGTTCACTAACTAATTTAAACAGAGGAGAGAATATAAACACTTCCAAAGTTACAGATTCCTGAAATTCTGAAGGGTTGGTTTTATTTAAAGCAAAAAGAAACAAAAATCTAATAAACAAACAAATAAATAAAAAACAAAACCAGGATCACCCAGGAGACAGAAAAACATATTCTCCCACAAGACCAACTCTTTCTGGTTAACTAATACTTACCTGTTTGGAGAGTAGGTTTCAGGCACATAGTACATATAGATGTTCCCTCTGGTTTTGCTTGCCCAGTGGTTGGCCATGTCAATAATAGGGCAGCTGATAAAATAGTCCCTGGAACAGGAGAGAGGAGAGATTCTGTTAGAGGCAATCTGGCTAATTACACCATGAATGCAGTAGCCTTTTCTAAAATAAACGATGTCTCTTTTTTTGAAAATAAAGACTTTTTATCAGTCCAAATCTGTGCTTTACCATGGTGGCTTTAGCACCATCTCAGTAGAACTGCTCTGCTCCCAACCCTCACTCTCACCCCACTTCTCCCCACCAAAACTGATCAAATGCTGAGCCCACACAGCAAGTCATTCCCAAGGATAAACAGGCACCCCTTTCTAGCCAAAATGTTTCCTGTTTCCTTTAGCTGCTTGTGTCCCCCACCTCCTACTGTCCTATATTGATTTTTCTGTGAACATGCTATCATCCTTGTATAGAATATAAGCTTTGTAAGGGCAAGTGTTGTTTGTCTTTGAATCCCCAGTGTCTGGCACATAGTTGTGCTTCAATAATAAAAAAATAATAATAATTGATAATAATGATATAAAGTTGTTTTGCAATTTATCTCTACAAGCTCATTTGATCCTTACAAAAACCCTGTGAAGTAATTGCTATCATAACCCCCATTTTACAGATGAGGAAACTGAAAGACAGAAGAGATTAAGTGACTTGCTCAGTTGAACAAAGCTAGTAAGGGTCTAAGACAGGATTTAAATTCAGGTTTTTCTGACTTGGATCCAGCACTTGATCCACTAAGTTAATTAGCTGCTTAATAGAGTGTTAGACTATTAGAGTATTGTACTTGAACCAGAATCTTAAATTCTACCTCACATTTTGATTACATGTGTGGAAAGTCTAATCATTTTGAGCTTCAGTTTTCTGAGCTGTAAAATGGAGTGATTGTAGCAGAGTTGTTGTGAGGATCAAATTAGTTAATTTATTTAAAACACTGGGAACCTTAATGGAATACGTAAATATTAGTCATTACAATTATTTTGAGGTGGAATCATATCACTTATATTTAAATAGTAGGTGCTCAATAAATGTTGACTGAAACATCAAGATAAAGGAGATCATTAATAGAGATCATTAAATGAGAACTGAATATGAGAATCAGTTTGGGGATGGTTATATTGGTTTGGTACTAGAGGAAACTGATAGGGTCAAAGTTCTAATATTCTATATAATTTGTTGGGTTACTGAGACAAAAATAGTGGGAGTAAATTTGTAATCTAATCTGAAGTATCTCTGGGGAAGAGGAAAAAAGCAAGCCAATAATAGAATATTTTTTGAGCATAGTGATATACATCTTTGTCCTGGTCACATCATTACATTCTGTGCTGGGTGTCACATTCTAAGCAAAGTTTTGATAAGCTGAGAAGATCTAGAGGAGGGAAGTCAGGTTGGTGAAATAAATTGAGATCATGCCATAAGAGAGTTGCTTGACAGAAAGGGGGAGTTTAAGCTGAAGAAAACAAAATTTAGGGGAAAGATCAAAGCTGTCTTTGAAGGACTGTCACATGAAAAAGAGATTATGTTGGGAGTGCAGAACAGGGAGAAAATAATAGAATTTTCAAAAAGGTAATTTTGGGCCCAATGGAAAGGAAAAAAACCATGAACAGTCATTCATAGAAACAAAAGTGGAAAGAGCAACCCTAGGGAAATAAAGGGGTCCTCATGACTGGAGATCTTCAACTGAAGGCTAGATGAACTTTTGTTGAGAATGGATTTGTTTGGATTTGTTGTATTAAAAATCTTCTAGGGTCATGATTCTAGGATTTAATATTATAGATTTGACATTACTGAAAAAGTGAGAAACTTAGAGTCAAAGATTTGGGTATAATTCCTGCCCCTGCCACTCTCCAACTTAAGCATCACTTAGTAAGTGACAAATTATATAAGCATCAATTTTCACATTTAGCAAAAAAAGGTTAATAATTCTTGCACTTCCCACCTCACAAAACTATTGTGGGAAAAGTGAAAAAAATTACCATATAAACATAATGTTGCTATTGCTATTATTATCAGTAGTAATATAAGACGTACATATATTATAGCAGAATGTACATGGACATTGTTTAAAATCCATTTTATGCTACTTATTAGTCATATGACCTTAAATGAAATCACTTTAATTTCTTAGATTAAGAGACTAAGGTGGGGGTGATCAAGAAAGACTTCATGTATCATATTTGAGTTGAATCTTGAAGGAATCAGGGATTCCAAGAGTTGGATGTGTGAAGGGAAGTCTTCCTAGAAGGAAGGTGGAAGATGACCACCAATTTCCCAGTCACCTAGGCGCAAAATACTCCTTGATTCCTGACTCTTTCTCATCCTTCCCCCAGATCCAATCTGTTGGAAGTCTTGTCAATTCTACTTTTATAATATCTTTCCTAAACACCCCTTTCTATCCTCTGACACAGTCACCACCCTGTTGTCACCACTTCATCATTTTGTGCTTGGACAATGACAGAAGTTTTCTGATTGCTTTGATGCTTTAAATTTCTCCTTACTCCAGTCCATTGTCCACTCAGTTGACATAGTCATCTTCCTGAAGAACAAGACCAACAGCATCACTCCTCTACTCAATAAACTTCAGTTCCTTCTGAATGCTTTGCTAAATGGATCAAATATAAAATCTTCCATTTAGCTTTTAAAGTTCATCATAATTTGGCCATTTCCTTTGGTCTCCTCCATGTTCAGTGACAATGATCTTCTAGCTGTCACCTTCATGAATTTTCACTCACTAACTTATATTGTTTGTCCTTTATTCTCAAAGAAAATTATGACATTAGGGAGATGATACAATGACATGCAAGTGAATTGAATTTCAGTGAAGAGGATGTTGTACAAAGTTGTCAGCCTCACTTTTCTCTTCTGGAGCCATTTGAGTCCAGCAGTCAGATATGGGTCAGGACAACTGGAGATGGCCTGTAATGTAGTGGAAGACCCTGACCTTTTTAATCTAGGTCTTTCCCAGGTCACAGTTAGTCTCAGTTTTACAAAATCTCCTAAACTTTAAACTTTCCCCCTGTTTCTGCCTGGCTCCCGTGACATCCTTCCTGTCTCAATCAAATCCTATGCTCTGCAAGAAGTCCTTCCCAGGTCCCCTTCATGCCTTCTGTCTGTGGTTGCCTCCAAATGACTATATATATTTTGTGATCTGCATGTTTTCTCTTCCATTAAATTGTGAGTCCCTTGAAAGCATGGACTATCTTTGCCTTTCTTTGTATCTCTGGTGTTTACCATAGTACTAGCACATAGAAAATTTTCTTTGGCTAAACTGAGATGGATCATGCAGAACTGATAGTATGTCTACTGGTGCAGATACATAGAAAATGATAGAACTATTCAGATGACCCAATGACCATACCCATCATTGTGGTCTGATATACCATCTACCATATGACTGGATCACCTAGGTAATAAGCAATGGAAGTGTGGTTTGAACTGAGGACCTCTGATCCCAAAGCCATTATTCTGCTATCCTATTGCTTTTTTTCCATAGTCTTTCTTCTCAGCAATGGAAGATATGTCAATCACCAAGGGGTGTGTTGTTGTGTTCAGCTCTATGACTAGATTTCCATCATATGGGGGCTCTTACACAGTTTGGTTTTACTGGGGTCCTTGAAAGACCTTCCTTCCCTTGGAACTCACAAGTGAGACAGAGAGAGGAGGGGAGAAAATTTGAGGGTCATGGCAGGAGCAAATGCATCAAGGCATGAGAAAGTGTAAGACAGAATCAGAGGGGGTCAGGAACAGACATGTCTGGTTACAGCAGGAGGTTCCTTTAGAAAGTGTTCAGCCTTCCCACTTCTGATCTCCTCCCAGGATCACAGCAAGTCTTTGGAATTGTTAGATTTCCACCCCTTAGGCATTCTGGATTCCTGCCAATCTATAGTTGTTACCTATACTCTGGGAAGAATGAATCAGTCCACAAAATTTGGCCTAGTAAAATGGACCAGATGGTGCATTTTACATGGTGTGTGTGTGTGTGTGTGTGTGTGTGTGTGTGTTTGTGTGT
The DNA here is from genome assembly GCF_037893015.1 of Macrotis lagotis. Taxonomy (NCBI): domain Eukaryota; kingdom Metazoa; phylum Chordata; class Mammalia; order Peramelemorphia; family Peramelidae; genus Macrotis; species Macrotis lagotis. Next base: position 599,903,628 of record NC_133666.1, on the reverse strand, counting down.
GTGTGTGTGTGTGCATTTTGTATGTGCCACTAACACAATTTCTTATGATAAGGATACTTGGAGTAAGTATAGAATTTTCCTACAAGATGAACCTGAAAAGATTATAAATTGCATTTAAAGCTGGATCTTAGGAATTATGTAACCCCCCCATTTTATAAATGAACAAAATGAGACACAGAGAAAGGATAGAAACAAGGTCACCCAGGTAATAAAGCAATGAAAATGTGATCTGAATACTGGGGAACTCTGACCCTAAAGCCACTATTCTTGCATTCTATTGCCTATTATGAGGGATAAGTGACTTGTCCAAGGAAACACAGTCAAGTGTCTGAGGCCAGATTTAAACACAGGTCCAGTGCTCTTTCCACTGCACCACCTAGCTGCCCATTTATCTATGTAGCTCTTGCCCAAATTATGCATGTTGACTACTTCCCTCCAGTTTGGCCTAAAATGACACCTTAGACTTAACTACTGGATTTATGGAAATGTTATTTTATAGTAATTGAATCATTACTTGTTGTCATGTCAATTCTTAGCTCCAGCTCCTTTCCCTTCATCTCAAAAAAATCCCACTACGCCTTACTAAGTATGGTCTTTTTCTCTTTATTGTCCCATGACTCAGGGCTAATGATTTCCATTTTACATTTCTGTAAGGATGGAAAAGGATGTATTGTTCAAGGTCAGTAATAAATAGCCCCAGGATGATAACTGCATAGCTTCTCAGTGTTTTACAATGGAAGAAGTACTAGTTTTGGAACTGGAAGTTCTGAGTTTAAATTCTGTCTCTGAAACTTACTATCTAAGAGAAAACTAGGAATAATGGTCAGAGTTCCTGAACTTGTTTGTAATCAAGGAGATCTAGACTCAAAGACTGCTTCTGGTGCAAGCTCTGTGACCACAGGCAAGTCATTTGAACTTCTGTGCTTCAGTTTCTTTATTTGTCAGATTGGCATAATGATACCTGTAGGGGTCAAAACAACCTCCCAGGAGTATTTTGAGGCTTAAATAAATATAGTGCCTGAAAAGCATTTTATAAACTTGAAAGCACTATATGCAGGCTGATCTATTATATTATTATTATTATTACTATTATTATTATTATTATTATGGCTGTTGCTGTAATTATTACCACTATCTGTGTGACCTGAGGAAATTCATTTAACCTCTTTAAGACTGTGAGCCTCTGTGAAGTTCAGGTTGGATGAAATGATCTTTAAAGGTTTTGTTGAACTCCAAACTTCACGTTCTCTTTAACAGAACATAGGAGATTCCCTATATTTCATTAATTAGACTTTTCAGAAACTGATCACATAGAATATCATGAACTTCAGGGAAAGTACCTTTTTTTCTTGTATAAAATCCCCTTGAGACTGTCAGTTCAGTAAGGGCAATGACACATCTTATCTAGGTCATTTTATCACTCCTTTCACTCAGTATGATGCCAGCTAGGCATTTATAAGATCAAACAAATGTTTGTTGAATTTAAGAGAATTATATTTATTAAAAAAGTCCATCACTACCTCCTTCCATCTGACCAAATTCTACCTCTCTTTCAAGGATCTTCTATGATTATAATCCTCTATGAAGCTTTCTTTTATCCCCCAACATTCCCCAATGCCCTTCTCTTCTGATATGGTACTCATAGTCTTCTCCCTACAAAGTTAACACTTAGATGTGAATGAGTTTTTATTCTTGTCTATTGTTTCATAGAAATTGATATCCCTTGGAACAGAAATCCTCAGTGTGGCCCATTGACTTCAAGAGGCAAACCATTCTGTCAATAGAATGTGCATGTTGTGGGTCTCCTGACTCTTTTGTCATAATTCCAGCTTAAACAATCAGTGTGCTTTGACCACATATTGAAAATGATAATACCATGCCATAAACAAAAATGATCTTAGAATTTGGAAGTCATACTCTTTGTGCTATTGTGAGCCAAGTCTGGAACTTAAAGTGACTGAATTTTAGGACAGAGTTCCTTTATATTTGTCTTATTTCCTAAACCCAAACCAACCTAACAAACATTATTAAGCATTTTCAATGAGCAAGACACTCTCCCAGGTGTAGGAGAGGGCAGAGGATATGAAGAGAAAAGCATAGTTGACAGTCAAAGGAAGCCATGTTTTATGAAAACTTTTTTACAAGGAGATTTTTTAAGACCACCCAGTGTGGTAGCAATCTTAGCCATTTCCACTAGGCAATGTGGTTGGAGTTGTCAACAGAGTTAAGTGTCCTTGCTCTAGTCCTTGCCAGTGGTGTTACCTTGGGTCATTCTAGCTTCCAGACTTCATTTTGCTTATTTTCAAAAAAAGAAAAATGATATTCACGTTACTTATCTTGAAGATTTATAATGAGGAAAGTTCTCTGTAAAATTGTAAAGTATCATAGAAATGGGTGTTATGAATATTACTTTTGTTTAGTCATTTCAGTCAAGTCTGATTCTTTATGACTCTATTTGGGATTTTCTTGGCAAAGATATCTTTTGCAGCTCATTTTACAGAGGAGGAAACTGACACAAGCAGGGTTAAGTGATTTGCCCAGGGTCTCACAACTATGAAGTGTCTGAGGACACATGTGAACTCAGTTCTTCCTGATTCCAGGTCTGGTGCTCTATCTACTCAGTCACCTAGCTGTCCAATAAGCATTACCCCTTAAAACAAAAGGTGATTTCATATACTCATAGGTATAGAGCTGCAAGGGATCTTAGAGGCCATCAAATGCAACTCCCCTATTTTACAGGAAACTGAGGCTGAGATAGTTTAAGTGAACTTGCCTAGGGTAACATAGCTAGTAAGTATCTTAGGTAAAATTTGAATCCAAGTTAATTTGACCTCTAAGACTAGAACTCAATCACTTGTGTTACCTATGATAGCACTAATACTTAGAATAAAATACAAGTTTTAAGACTGAGCACTTTTTTTTTTAAAAAAAAAGAAGCATTAAAGCGTGCCATCTTCAACAATCCTCTACCATGGGAAATACTGGGAAGAATGCAAATAGTTAATTTTCCATGCTGACTACAAAGCCCATCTTTTCTAACATCTCTGGGAAAAGCTGTTTTTGTGCCCTTCTGTACTACCCTTGGGCTGATGGAGACTACTTCATTGTTCTGTCAGAAATCTTCCTCATATCATGTACTCTGTGTCCAGTAAACATTTCCCCAAACCTTATGTCAAAGCTGTCATGCCCCAGATATGGACCAGAACCATCCGGCCCACTGAGGCATACCAAAAAAATGTTGAGATAAGAATGCTATCCAAATAATCAGCAAACTATCCTTGGCATGATTTCCTAAGCCACACTTCTTAGAAGCCCTCTCCAGTTCCTCATAGCTAATCCTCCTTTCCTTGTCTTTCCCTTTAAAAGTTCGATTTATCTTTCCACACATTGCTACTTTGTAGAATTCAGTCTGCTTGGAGAAATTATACCTTTGTTCAAAGTGTAAAAACACTTATTTGCCCCCCATTATTCTGGGTCCCTGGGTTTATGAATTTTTCACTCTCCTCAACCAGAAAATAAACTTTATCACTTTGGCTCACCCATCAATCACTAATTAATTGATCCACTTTCAGACTGTAGAATGCAACACCCTGGATGGTTCTAGTAGGTTGTCAAAACCTGTCACGATCTAAAACCAATTCTTCCTCCACTGGCTACAGTAGTAATCACAGCCTGGTCCTGATCTGGCTAAGAAAAGGAGCAGAAGGGGAACTATGAGCTTCCTGAAAGTGGAAATGAAATTACTGGATGCTGAATCAATCATAGCCACATTATTCCCATTTTGAACAGAGAGCAGGGTGAACTGTGGTAGAACAGGTGACAAGGGACAATAGAAAGGGGAAGAGGATGGAAGACACAGAAGCTAATCTAAATCTTATCCAGCTATGGCAAGAGAGGGTAGGGATCTTGGAGGAAGGAATCTTGGAGTGATCACTCCCAGAAGGGCTTCTTGAGATAGGGTTTGCTCTTGCAAGGAGAGTTTAGGTACATGAATGGTTCCCAAAGGGACAAACATATCAGAAACATTTCGTTTAAATGAAACTATAGGGAAAATAAATATTTAGTTCTCTGTGTGTAGGAATTTTTCAAAGAAATGAAACAATATTATCAAAATTTAATTTTTTATCATTAGAGAGAAATTATTATTAATATCGGAGAGATCTAGTATTTTTTCCCTTCTTCTTTGGAAATTAGGACAAAGTATAGTTCTCTGAAGGGTCAGGTGGATGATGAGATGAAATCTTAGAAATGCCACCCCACCCAACCAGAGAACCTTACAAAAAATTTAATCTTGGATGAATTCAGGTGTTTCATTAAACAGAGGGAGACTGCTTTTTGTCTAGATTTCCCTAGGCAAGCATCATCTGGATAAGAGATAAGTCTCTTGGTCCAAGCCTGAGTGATCAGTCATGATCCCCAAGCTCTAATTAGAATAAGCCCACCTCTCACTATAACATTCATTCTTCTGATTAATTATTAACTTATCAAAGTTGTTTGCCACCCTCAGGAACACACTCTCTGCCCAGGACAAATAAAGTGAGTTCCATGAGAAATCTTTGACATTCAAGAGTACCACTGACCCCTTTTATTAATTATATGCTAGCATGATTAATAAAATAATAAATTACCAGAAATTATGTTTCTTGGACCTTTTATATATCACAAACTTTTAAAAAACTGGAGCCCATATTTCCTTACTCCCAATAGAGAAATACAGTATAGCATTTAACCTTCTGGTGACAACTGATGTAGAAAGAAAAGTGTGGAAATTCAAATTAGGATACCTGAATACAAATACAGGCTCTGTTACTGACTACCTGTGTCAAATTGCATAAGTCACTTAAACTCTTTTGGCCTGTAAAATTAGGAGATTGGACTCAACCAAGGGCTATCAACCTTTATATCATGAACCCTTTCAGTAGTCTGGCAAAACTTATGGACCTTTTCTCTGAATCATGTTTGAAAGAAATGGCAAGCAGATGTCTAGGTCATTATGATACATACATACATATATATATACATATATGTATATATATACATATATATATGTATATGCACTTCTACATGTACATGTTTTCTCCTCTGTTAGAATGCATGCTTCTTGAAGGCAAGTAATGTTTCATTTTTGTCTCTGTATTCTCAGAGCTTAGCAAACTGTCTTGTTGATTGATCCTCCAACCTACTTCTTCTAGCCATGTGAACATGAGCAAGTCATTTCAACTCTAGTCCTTCCCATCTCTTCTGTGAAATGAGCAAGTTGAGCTAAAAGATCACTCAAGGCCTTTACAACTTTAAAATTCTATGCTTTTATCATACCAGTTGTACCCCACTATCCAAAAGACTATTATTTCTAATATAATGAGGATATGCCAAATCATTAATAACCATAATTAAAGTGGAAACAAGAATAAAAAACAAAGTGCTTTCATGCTTCATGACAATCACAACAAGCCACAGTCAATACAAACTTACTTTCTATTATTTCTTACCGAGTAGCATTTTCCAGTGCCCTGGAGAATGATGAGTAATCTTCAGTTGAATGCTCAAGGGAATAATACCATGTGGCTGCTGCTTCAATGCCGGCGTCTGGGTCTTCTCCTCCCAAGGAATTCTGAAGAGCTTGATAAAAGGCTGTTTTGCTACTGGTTCTGCCTTGACTCTCTTCAAATTTCTTAAAAAAAATTTTTTTAAAAAAAAGGACAAAATTATGACATATCTGAATTGAAATAATCTAATTCAAAAGCTCCCCAGCCCTCTGTCAACTGTCTAAATTTAACAGACCCTCAGTCTGATCAGTTTTTCTAATCTCACAATTCTCCTCAGCTAGTGTTTAAAGGGGGCATGATCTCTTAGCTAAAGTGATTTTATTAGGTGAGTGGAGGGCTCAGATAATGGGTGTGTGTTTGTGTGTGTGTGTGTGTGTGTGTGTGTGACAGTGCTACCACCCTCTGTTCATTTTTGGATACCCCATTTTAAGATGCTCATTGACAATCTAGAGCAATTCCAGAATAGGGCCATAGGATGATCAAATCATAGATTTGCACCTAGAAAAGATTTCAGAGGCTATCTATTTCCTCCATATATCCTCTTTCTTCCCAAATCATTCACTTAGGTGACCCAATAGATGGAGTTTTTAAGCTTAGACTTCAGAAGACCTGAGTTCAAATACAGCCCTGGGTACTTCCTATCTGGGCAAATCACTTAATAGCTTTCTGTCTCAGTTTTCTTATTTGTAAAAGAGAATAATAATAGGAGCGCTTACATCATGGATCACTGTGAAAACCAAATAATTCAAGTGCTTTGAAAATCTTTTGTTCATCTTTGTTTAGTATTTTTCAGTTATATCTGACTTTGTTGACCCTCATTTAGAGTTTTCCTGATAAAGATGCTAGAGTGGTTTTTCAGTTCCTCCTCCAGTTCATTTGATAGATGAGGAAATTGAGACAAATAGGGTTAAGTGACTTGATAGGAAATGTATCCTTAATATAAGTGTCTGAGACCAAATTTGAACTCAGGAAGATGAGTCTTCCTGGTGCCAGGTCCAATGCTCTATCCACTAGGACACTGAGATAACATTTTGAAAATATTTTAAGTGACATATAAATGCTTGCCATTATCATCACACACACACACACACACACACACACACACACACACACACACACACACACACGGCAAGGCAAGCCTGAATCAAAGAAGGTGCTCTGCTCTTTGAGTGAAGCAGAATAATAGTAGTTCATGCATCTAAGGAACATAAAATGAATCCAATAAAACTCATATGCTCCAAGGTGACAGGGTACCCATGTATCACCTTGAAAATACTATGGTCAACCTGGCAAAAGACTTTAGGTGATGGTCTTTAATCATCAGGAACATGGTATAGTGGCATCAGAGAAGAAGGGAAGAGGGAAACAATCATTTATTAAAAGCTTGTTCTGTGCTTTACAAATTATCACATTTGATGCTCACAACCACCCTGGGAAGTGGGTGTTATGATTACCTCCATTTTTATAATTGAGGAAACTAAAGAAGGCAGAAGTTAAATGGCTTGTCCAGGATCACACAACTAGTAAGTGTTTAAGGTCAAGGTCTGAGGTCAAGTCTTCTAAATTTCAGACCCAGTGGTCCATCTACTATGTCACTTAATCATACCTCTGTTGCTAGTTAGTGGTATAACTTTAGGCAGTTTCCAAGGTTCTGAGTCTTAGTTTCTTATCCTTAAAATGTCTTTTTTCTTTGTATCCCTCCCCCCCAAGCCCCCATTGCTTAGACCAGGACCTAACACTTAATAAAATACTTATCTAGTGGGAAAATATTCTTAATTTTGTTTGCCTCTACAAGGACCCTCTGAAGAACTTTCCTGAAGAAATTTTGATTTGATTATGAGACGTGGGAGACTGGCATAGCGAGCCTGAATCAAAGAAGGTGCTCTACTCTTTGAGTGAAACAGAATAACAGTAGCTCAGAAAAAACACAAGATGTCAAATTTAGAGACATCTCTACTCCAAATGTCCATATAGACTATTTGTGTCTGACCTACAGTAGAACCTTCTGAGTTTGTATTGGTCTAATCAATCACAGTTGAACACACTAATACCTTGACTCCAATGTAGTGATGTCATTTTTATCCTCTTTGAGAATGAAGAACAACTCATCCATTCATCCATCCATCCATCCATCCATCCATCCATCCATCCATCCATCCATCCATCACCTAGACCAGATCTATGTTTTCATTGATATAAGGAGTCCTTATGAAGAAGTCCTTCTACCAATTCAGATCAGGAAGGTCTTCACAACTTATAGTGAATTGCTTAAAGCACTGAGAAGTTAAGTGATTTTCCCATAGTCATAAAGCTAGCCTCTATCAGAGACAGGACTTGAAATCCAGTCTTATTGACTTTGGAGACATCTCACTAGCCTCTCAGCCACCATGATTTCTCATTTCTTGCATATCCTTCTAAATTTCTTAGCAAGCTCTCCAAGACTCCAGGATTATGACAAGCAGGTTAGAATTAAGTAGCTTATAACTCCCCAAGATGTTTGCTGTCACTAAACACAATTGATTTTATAAAGTACCACATCTGGAGCCCAGGTTGAAATTGAAATGCCTTTTTCTCTTCATGCATTTTAAAATTATACATTAAATACAACAGAACAGCTTTAAAACAAAATTAACAGGTAATCCAGATCACTACCGCTGGCTCCTACTCCTAGGAGGTACTAGAAGCTCCCTTAAGGGGTTCAGGGGCTTAAGAGCTACCTTGGCATGGAATAAAGAGTATGAAATGTCAATTGTAGTCCTGACTTTACTGCTAACTAGTTAGGTGAATTTTGTCAGAGCCATAACAAGATTCTCTCACATTTAGACTAAATTCTATTTGGTGAAAGAGGTAGGAGGTGTGGAGTGGCAGCTGCACAGATGGACCTGGGAGAGACAGTTTGACCATGAGTGTCATCCTATTGCAGAGGGCAGCAGACTCTCCCCTCCTTTCTTCCCCAACATTCACTGGTCCTCTTACCCCCTACCAGAATTCATCTTCTTCCCTAAAGAGACATGGGTAAAAAAAAAGTATTCAAGATATGGTGATGAAATGCCACCTCTCCAAATGGGTGCCAGTTACTTTAGATATTGTGATGAATTACTGTAGGCAACATTTTTGTCCCTTTGATTGGAGGAGGCTTCATTGAGGAGAGGACACTTGTGCTGGACCCTCCCTGCCTATTTGCCAGTCTGTGATGAAGCCAAGGAAACCATCTGATCTCAGGTCTGGTCAACACCTGTTACTGCCTCCCTTGCTGTAGCCAAAGGAGGAAATCAGTTCTTGACCCCAATCTGTCAAGAGAATCTCAGCAGGAATATCCACATCTGATCTTGTCCCAGTTTGCCAAGAGAGCTCCTCTGAAGAACAAACATGCTCTGGACCTGGGCCAAGCTCTGTGCTTCCATGATTCACATTGGTCTATATGGAACCTAAGCTTTTCAGCTGGTGCTTGATCGTTTCAGACTCACCTTCCATGGAATCACACACTTCTAAACATGCACCTAAAATGTGTGCATTTTATATATCATCTACATTTATGTCAAAGGTCTCACTTTGGGCTTCCTTAAAAGAGAGGTTACATCAGAACAAAAATAACACCACCACCATCTGATATTTGTACTGTGGTTCAGAGTTCCAAAATCCCCGTTCTAAGGGGGACAAGATGATAGCTTCCCTCCCTAACCTCAAAACAATGTATAAAGATTGCCAATCTCAGAGCAAGTATTTGTTAAAAGCAGAAGTTCCTAATCTTGAAGAAAGATAGATTTCAAGGGATAGGTCTATGGACTTGGGAAAAAAAACAAAGATTTTAATTTCTTTCTTTTTTTTTTTTAGGTTTTTGCAAGGCAAATGGGGTTAAGTGGCTTGCCCAAGGCCACACAGCTAGGTAATTATTAAGTGTCTGAGACCGGATTTGAATCCAGGTACTCCTGACTCCAAGGCCGGTGCTTTATCCACTGTGCCACCTAGCCACCCCAAAGATTTTAATTTCAATATAATTAGCTCCTTTGGCATTTAATGTATATTATTTTATATATTTATAAATATTATTCTTGAAGGGATCCTTAATGTTATGGGAAAATAGATGGCTTTGGAGGCAAAGCATGTGATTTGAAATCCTTCCTACTTGTATGACCTTGGGCAAATAATTTAAACTCTCTGGGCCATACATTTCTCATCTGGGGTGGGATTAGGGAGTGAGTTGGGCTAGTTGATGATATAATCATCATCATCATCATCATCATTATATATAAAATGTTTTAAAACTTTCCAAGTCTTTATACATATTATCTCATTTTTATCCTCATAATAGTTCTGGAAGGTTAATGCTATTTCTCTCCCCATTTTCAGGTCACATTTGAACTCAGTACTTCCTTACTCTAGGTCCATCCTTCTATTAATTGTATTTATAAAAACCCTTCCAGGTCTAAATCTTTGATCCTATGAATAGATAAATTATTTCCCCATATGTATATTAGACCTATATTTTCCTCCTTGCAATATCTAATCATTGTTTCTTGTTCTGCCCTTGGGGTCAAGCAGAATATGTTTAATTCATCCTGACATGATAGTTCTCCCTATCCTTGAAGAAGTTCCCATTTACCCTAGTCTTCTCTTAAATTCATATTTAATATATAGAGAGGTTTGCAGATGAAATAAAACATTATTCTTGCTTTTAGAAAGTTTATATACTAAAAAAAGGGATGGCATCTCTCAAAAGTTGAAATTGTAAAACTAAAGCCTGGGGTAACATAAAAATGATGATTTAATGCTATTCATGCACAAGCAATCCCTAATTTTTTGCTTTCAGATCATTCTATTCAAAGGGCAGAACTCAGGCCAAAGTGTGGAAGTTATAGGAAGTCAGACAAATTTCGGCTCAATAGGCAGAAGACATTCCTAACAATTAGACTGCACTCAAAGTGGAATGAGCTACCTTAGCAGTTAATGAGATATTTACCACTGAATCAATCAAGAGGCATTTTTAAGTACTACCATATGCCAAACACTGGAGGTATGAATACAAAAAGTGAAACTGTCCCTAGAAGATAAATGACCATTTGAGAGAACTGCTACAGAGGACCTTCCTGGATCAGATAGCTGGAATGACTTGGCCTCAGTTACTTAGAAGGAACTTCCCACTGTGAGATTCTATAATTTGACAAATGTATATGATGGATTTCTTAGAAAACACAATAAATATACAGTTGCTGGCCCACAATAGGCACTTAAAAACAATTGTTGAATTGAAATGAATACAATATCATTTCTTACCACCCCACCCCGACTAAAATCTTATTTTGATGCTTCATTGTGATTTGAGGTGACCTTGTATTCTGGAAGGTTATGCCAATAGAGCATAATGCTGGGGAAACCTGAACAAGCCTGGTAGGAGACTCATTTGCCATCTGAAGACTAACCTAGATAAATTCAATGAGACTCATTACCAGAAGGATAACTACTATTTGATGGATATGGGGTTTTTTTTGGTCACAGTAACTTATAAAATGAACTAAAATGGTGTGGAGGAATTGGCATTTGGGTTTGTCATAGGGTATATCGAAAGGAGAGAAATTACAGAAGTATAGATTTAGAGCTGGAAGGACCTTAGAAGTCATCTTGTTCAAGCCCTTCATTTTTAGAAACCCAGAGACACTATCCCTGGATCAAACTGTGACTTCAAATCCAGTAATCATTCCCATTGTACCATGCTGCCTCGAAGCACTGAAGTCTTAGTCTGATTATTATTATAATGATTCTTGCTAAGAATGGCCTCCCTAGAGCCCTAGCAGCTAAGGCTCATTCTAAGTTTGGGTTTTTAATGCAGCTAATCATTTACTCTGCATGGGCAGGTTTAAAGGAACTAGCCCCAATCTAGCCTGTTGTAACATAGGGGCATATGGGGAAGTTTTGGGGTGGCAGAGATTCAGTAGCAAGAAAAATTCACCTAGTCTAACTGACTGATGCCTGGCAAAGAGAAGGAGCACAGATGCCATTGCCGGCATAATTAGACAGCCAGTGGGCCCTTCCTCAGGATTCCCACGTGACTCCATGCTATGACTTTTGCAAGATGTAATTATGAGGAGTATCTGCATTAGGCAAGAGTTTTGTTTTAGACTGTGGTTTATAAAAGGATCATTAAGATACTGGCACATCCTTTGTGTGAGAGGGTGAATGTTTAAGTCCTGCTATTAATAGACCCAAAGAGAAATCAAAATCATTGGAAAACATCAAGAAAATAACAATTCCACAGATTTCTGCCAATCAGCAGCCCCACAAGTAATGAGATCTCAAGGAATAGCATCAGTCAGACCCCCAAGGAGAAATGCAGTTCCTGCTTACTCTGGACCAGAGTTAAGCTGTGCTGGGCTTTGTTCAAGGAGCTTGATTAGAAAGCCCTTTGCTCTACCAATGATTTTACCTTTAATTAATTCCGAGAACAATAACATCCCCTTTGACAAGCTTTCGGGCTATGAACTCATCGGACTGAACTGATTTTTTTTTGCCGCATCAAGAGGGACAGAGCCTTTAATTGGCAACAATAGTAAGCTGAAAAGGGCCTTCATTTGACGGAAGAAGAAATTGAGACTCAGTATCACATGAGATAATTCACATTAAAGAAATTTGTTCTTATGTTATATATAAATGCTAGGTGCTAATATTGATGTTCTTATTCTAATTCTTACTATTGGCAGATATAGAAAGAGGAAACAGGATTATCAAACTAGATTGGCAAAATGGATAGTAGTGGATTTGAAGCCAGGAAGTTCAAACATAGTTTTAACATTTACTATCTGGGTGACCTTAGCAAGTCACTTAACTTTTCTCAGTAGCAATTTTCTCATCTGCAAAATGGGGCTAATATTAACGCCTCCCTCCCAGAGTTGTTGTGAGGATCATCTGCTTTGCAAATCTTAAAACACTATAAAAATACTAGCTAGTATTTCCCTTACACAGCAGACCTTTCAAGTTGAAGGGAATAGCTTCCCCCTTCTTAAACCCCCTCACCCCTGCAACAATACACAGAGATTACCAACCTGGGAGCAGGTGATTGCTAAAGGGTTCATGATTTCTTGAGGAAAAGGATCAGAGTGGGATGGCCTGGCACACTGGTAATGACATTCCTGTAGGGTTCATTGGTCTTATGATCTACGTGTAGAAAAATAATCTAAAATGCTTTCTTGTTGATTAAATGTTTTAATAGCTATCACTGTTTTTGATCCTGGCAATAATCCCATAAAGGGATGAAGAGAAGGGATTCTTATTATTTCTCATCTTACAAATGAGGAAACTGAGGTCCAGAGAATTAACACAATTTTTCCCTTATGTCCCAGTGGCAGATGGGGTAGTACCCTGGGTCCCAAATCCCAAGTCTTTCCAAAAGACCATGTTGTACACTTAGAGGATTGGTAGATAGACTGAGTTGGCAGAATCCACCCAGACAGGCTGTCAGTAACCAACAGTGGAAAAATGTTCTACCCCAGCCAAGTAGAAATTTAGAAGTAGAGAAAGTGGGAGTAGGGTGTAGGGAAAGTTGCTCCCATCTGAATCTATAGGACCCTGTTGCCAATACTTCTCTTACTCCATAAGGAAATCAGTAAGTTTGACTTTTGTTAATAGAATGGAAAACAGACCCAGGGAGGGATAGGCAAGATGTTAGAATATACTAATGATGAGCGTCAGAAATAAAAATTTCTAAAACCTGGCCAAGATCTTAACGGCTTGTATTACTGAAAAATGGAAAACATTATGATATGCAAAGGCACTGGAAGAGACATAAATAAGAACCCGAGCCATCATTATACCTGTAGAGTCATAGGTGTATGGTTTCTACCATTTTCAAACTGGGGACCATGGACAAATAATTTCAAAACACATATTCTTAGCTTCCTCATCTGTAGAATAGAAATTTGATACCTTTTTTTTTTTACCAAACTCACAGGAATGTTGTGAAGATCAAATGAGATAATTTATGAAAGTTCTCTCTCTTTTCCCAGTGCTCCACTGGGAATTCCATTTTCCTGTATGTGCTATTCTCTCTATCCTGCTCTTTACCCTCCAATGGTGGTAGCTCCATATCTAGTAAACTAACATAATACATGATGAGTATTTGGATTCTAAGAGAAGAAGAAAGGCTTAACCCAAAGGACTGACTCTCTAATGGTGGAATCTTATGTACTCTGTCACAGTGAGTAGGATAGAGATTCCGGTGTTGGTACCCTTCAGAACACAGTATGTGGGTGATCTATTTGCCTACAATTAAGGGTTGGTTAGGTTGCATACAGAGGTATAGGGACACAGATCACACATGGAAGAGACTCAAAACATGCGGAAAAGTCCTCCATGTTGTAGGCCAGTAATATTTGGTACATTAGGAGAGATAGTCTTTGCAAATTTCTATGACTTATAAAATTACTTTGGTAGAAAGCTTTCTGTACATGAGCCACTTCCTACTTGGCTATGTTCCTCAGATTCTAGTCCATTTTGGGGTCCATATTAGAAGTGGTTCTGGTTTGGAATGACATAATTAGAACCTATGTTCCATTGACATGGTCACTGGGAATCTCCACAATATAGCAAAGCAACATAGGAGGACTTTAGTGAAAGAAGATTCAAGACAACAGCACCCCGCCCCCCAAATAAATCAAGGACAGAAACGATTTATGCTACATGGAAGGCCCATTTTTGAATAAGCTATCCAATTTCTGTCTCCATATTAAGTGAGGCAAAGGGATTTGAGCGAAGGGATAGGCAAAAATTTGAAAAACAGGTCCTCTAAGCTATGAGCCCAAAGCAGGTGATCACTAAATATTTATTATATAAAATTGAAACTATAATGGAGGCACGACCTTTTTGTCTAGAGAGGAAAAAGTTAAAGAATGGTTTGTCCTTACTTTCCAGTATTCTAAGTGTGAGCTGAGGAGGGATGCTGACTGGCTGTTCTCCACTGTGACAGATGGCAGAACTAGAGGAAATGGGCTTTAGATCAAATCAAATAAGTTAATGTGTGTAAAGTGCTCTGCAAGCCTTAAAACCCTATATAAATGTCAGCTATTGTTATTATCATTATTTAAATAACACTGAAAGAGTCTGGTTAGGCATAATGAAGGACCTAAGAGGGGGGGTCCAAACTGGAACTGCCTGCCAAAGAGAGACTAGGAGTCTCCTCCTCTAGAGATTTCTAAAGACAAGATAACCTAGATCTGCTGGAGGAAGTGGGGGAGGGGGAGTGGACCCAAGGACTTGTGAAGGCTCTTTCTAGCCTGGTATTTATTTCATTCTTGGAGAAATACAGAGCAAACGTCACCTGCAGGTGACCTGGATACACTTTGGCATTGTACTAGATAACGTTCAGACTCATTAACCCAGCACTCAAGGTCCTTTACAATCTGTCTCCAGCCTACCTTTCCAATTTTCCCTCCCTCCCTATATATAATGTAGGGCTACTCTGTTCTGTTCAGAATGGCTTCCTTATTAGACTCCTCCTCCAACTCTGCCAGAAACACCTTAGATTTCACTCGGTCTACACCTTTATCTACTTTTTAAAGTGATTTAAAACGTCACTTTTTCCTTGTCAGTTTTGTACATGCCAGTCCACATTGATCTTTCCCTTCTCTGAACACCTTCTGTACTTAATACATGGGATAGGCTCATTCTATTTGATCTCATAAGGCAAGATGAGAGAAAATGGATATAACATAAAAACCTCAAACGTCCTATTACCATTATCCAAGAGTAAAATGAACTGCCGTAGGAATTAGTGGGATCCTCTCATTGCAAGCAGAGGCCACCTATTCTCTGTGTTCCATAGAACATTTTTGCTCAGGTATGGATTGGACAGATGCTTTTGGAGGTCCGTTTCAACTCTGCGAGTCTGGCTCGAAGAAAAATGTCACTAAGTGAGCTAGAAAGTGTCACTCAATGAGCTCAATTCCTTTGCAGGAATTGCCTTTACTAGTTTGCATCATTGGCTATTTTTCTTGGGGCACATTTTCCCTTGCTAGTCTGTCTGTTTCTTGAAGGCAGGAACTTTATCTTGCACATCTTTTCATTCCACCTGACTGCTTCCTTACCACCATGACATAGCGCAGATTGTCTTTCAGTATTGATATGTGTAGATAAAAATGAGTCTGTAATGTAAAAGGAAGGGAGCTTATAAAACAAAGTCCATTTGACCAGTTGAAAAGTCATGTCTTAAGGTTTGTGTAGTGCTTTTCTCACAATGAGAAAGAGGAAGAATATGAGAGTATCATTTCCCCCATTTTATAGATCAGTAGACTAGAGATTAGTGCCCCTTGTCCAAAACTTTGGAATCTTGTAACAGCTCTGTAAGTGTGCACAGTACCAACCCCACCCATACCTTTGGTATATTGAAGATCTCCAAATCCATTGATCAGTTTGAGGGGAGAGGGGATGAAGGGGTCCTACACCTTTGTGTGAGTCTCGTTCCCTTCTCTTGGATGCACCCAAATCCTGATCCAAATCTCTGAGGTAGCCCTAGGAGTCTGTGACTTTGTGACTTAGGGTCCAGTTTTCTATCCTGGATTTCTTTAAGAAATGGTCACCTGTCAGAGTAGTAAGGTGCCAGCTCACCCTGGAGACAGCTGGCAGGTAAGGCTGTTCTTGCACAGCCTCCACAGCTCCCATCATGGCAACACCACCAGCAGGGGATGTTGTTGCTGGAGCAGTTTGGGATCCATTGGACACCAGGTAGCAGTCAGAGGTGTCCCTTCACTCTGCTTGAATTTCTTTGCAGGAATTGCCTTCATACCACGCTAACTTTGTGAGTCTCTGTGTCTGTCTCTCCACCCCCACCCCCACCCCATGCCTCAGAGCAGGCATCTAAGAGCCGCTCTCCAAAGGCTTTTGCTTTGTGGATGCTGTTTTTTTTTTCCTGGTGAGACAAGGAGAGCGTGAGCCCCAAAGCTCCGCATGAAGCCTAGGTACTGTTTCCCGACTTCCAGCAGCTCCAACTTGCTCCCCAAATTTCCTCCTCGCCCACATACCCTTCCTTGCCTGGACTGGGATCAGGTCCACTCCATGGCTAAGCCCAAGGGGAGAGGAGAATCTGTTTCAGATTCTCTCAGATCCGATGCACTTGGAGGGAAAAGGTAGCTCATTCCCTTTGGAAAGAAAGCTGCTTTCCATCATGTAAATGAATGTAGGCAGACTGTCAATTTCACAGGCAAACGAGAGAGAGAGAGAGAGAGAGAGAGAGAGAGAGAGAGAGAGAGAGAGAGGAGTGAGAGAGGGGGAGGGATGAAGGGAAGCAGAGAGAAGACAGAGAGAGAGAGAGGAAAAAAAGGAGAGAGAATGAGGAAAGAGAGGAGCTAGAAAGAAAAAGGAAGAAAGGAAAGAAAGGAGAGACAGGAGATAGAATAAAACAAGAGAGAGAAAGGAAAAAAAAAGAAGAGAGGGAGCCCAACCACACAGACAACAGCTGATCAAGAATTCCAATAGGAAGCTGTTATTTCAGATAAAAAGACCCCTCCAAGGAAAGTGAGCCCTTCGAGGCAATTCAGGCAGCCCTGATACTCAGCAGGTAGGTAATT
Organism: Macrotis lagotis; assembly: GCF_037893015.1. NCBI lineage: Eukaryota > Metazoa > Chordata > Mammalia > Peramelemorphia > Peramelidae > Macrotis > Macrotis lagotis. The sequence continues at coordinate 599,886,530 of NC_133666.1, read as the reverse complement.
AACTTTTCTCTGTGTCGCCAGGATTCATTAGGCACCAGCTCCCTGTGAAGTGATGCTCACTGGCCTGTGGGTCTTCACACAGGCTTTAACTCTCCCCCCCTCCTCGCCTCAGCCCCGATCTGGTGGAAAGCTGCTCAGTGTAGGCATGCACTCTGATGGTCTTTGCCTGTCTAAGCCGGAGTGAGATACTGTGGGCCTCACTTACACTTCCCCCTCTTTGAATAGGGCAAGGTGGTCAGAACTTGGGGGCCGGGATTTTTGGTTCTAGGCTCTGGTTCTAAACTAAAGGCATAGGTGGTACCTTCTGAAAGTTGGCAGAAGAATGAAATTCGTAGGAGTGGGGGAAGGCAGAGGATGGGACTGGACTTTGGTTCAGAAATTGGTTTTGGGATGACCACAGCAGCTCGGTGACTATCCCTTCTCTGCTTTGCCTTTCTTTGGATAACGCATCACAGCAGGGGAAGATTGCTTGGCTCTCTTATGGATTAAGTAAAATTCACTTGGGCTTCTCCAATTCTGAAGATCTGAACGTCTCCCTGCTCAAGCCAAGAACATCTGCTCCATCATTTTTGTTCTTGGGGTCCATCAAAGCCCCAGGTGGCTGTCTGGGGCCTACGGGCAAAGGCTCCCTGACCAATGTGCTCTCCAATCACCCTTTGGCAGTGTCACAGCAAGCACTAGCAGAGTCCTCCTGGCTGCTTGAGAATAACCTATCTTTGGTGAGTGTCTTACTCTGTTTTTCTGTATCTGGCATCTATACCTATTTGAGTAACTGGACGGGGCTGGGGAGGGCAGATCTACCTACACAGGTGAATCAAATTATGAGGATGCTTAAGCTAAAGATAATCTCTTGAAACTGGAAGGAGATGGATTTTTTTGTGAAAAAGTAAAGAGTGGGTATCTGACCTTTGATAAGCCACTTAGAAATTATATAATGTGAGAGTTGAAATGGACTTTGGGGTTATCAAGTCTGCCCCCCCCATCTTACCGATGAAGATAAAGTGACTTGCCTGAGTTCATACAAAGAGCTAGTAGCATGATCAGACTAGAATCCCATTCTCTCATTTCTCTGTTTACTTTCTATGGTCCAATGAGATGGGCTAAAAGAGGTCGTGCTGAATCCTTCATTAGTTTTCTTTTCTAGGGATATGGGACTTGAACCTAATGAACTCTAGAGTCTCCCCAACCCTGAGTCTTCAAGGATTCAGGATATGATGTATAATAGTGGCCCAAGTCCTGGTGACAAATTCTCAGCTAAGGCTGAACAATCCAGATGTATGTTTGCTTTTAAGTTGGTAGAGGACCTCAATGGGCACCCAAATGATACAGTGATTAGAATGCAAGAAAACTCACCTTTATGAGTTCAAACCTGACCTCAGACACTTTTTAGTTGTGTGACCCTGGGTGAGTCACTTAGCCTTCTTTGACTCAGTTTCCTCATCTATAAAATGATCTGGAGAAGAAAATGGCAAATCCCTCCAGTATCTCTGCCAAGAAAAACCCCAAAGGGATCACAAAAAGTTGGACATGACTGAAACTGAACAACAAAAATGTCCCGACACAGAAACAAATCCCCTTAGTAGAAAATATGGTATGAAGAGCAGGGTGGATGACAGGAGAGTATTTATGTTGAAGAATTAGTCTTGAGTGGAAAGAGCACTAGATTTGGAAACAATGGTCCTGAGTTCAAAATCCAGGTCTGCAACTATAGAGTTATATAGATCTATAAAACTGGGAGAGACCTCAAATATCATCTAGTCAAACTTGTTTTTTTAGGGGAGGTTTAGGGAACTTAAATAAGTTAAATGATTTGCCTGGAAACACACACATATTATCAGAGGCAAGATTTGGACCCAGGCCCTCTGAATTCAAATCTAGGGCTCTGTTTACTGTACTCCCCCCTGCTGTGCAACTATGGACAAGCCACTTTGCCTCTTTTGGCTTCAGTTTCTTTATCTGTAAAGTGAAAGGTTTGTAAACAGTGATCACTGAGATCACTTCTAACTGTGAGTCTTATGATCATGGACAGAAGAAAGTTGATAAACATTGATGTTATATTAGGAAAAACATGGTCTGCTGCCCATCCAAAGAGTAGCTAATATCTGAGGAGGAGTCTGGTAAGACACATCATGGACTAAACTGACAGCAAAAGAGGGGAGGGGACATATATAGAAGGAGATGCTTGGACTCTAGCCCTAGATGAAGCTAGTGGGCCTCTGATACTGCTTTGGGTCCTTCCTGAGATGATGATAGCCAGGAATTGGGGCTGTGGAGGAAGAGGAGGCAGAAGAGGAGGGGCATAAGGAGAAGAATGAAGAGGAGAAGAAGAAAAGGAGGAAGAGGAGGAGGAGAGGAGGAAGGGGAAACACTTTTCCAACAAGCATTTACTATGGTAATAATAGATAGCACATATATTCACTTATTTGATCCTCACATCAACAGAGTACTATCATCATCATCATCATGATCCAAATGGGGAAACTGAGGCAAAGAGAGATTAAGTAACCTGCCCTGGGTCACACAATTAGTGACTGAGACAGGATCTTAACTTTTTGAACCCAATATTTTATCTACTGTGACTCCTGAGCAACTATTTAAATGTATCAGGAATTGGGCTTGCAAGAGCAAAACATTCTTTGTCCTTAAGGAGTATAGATTCTATGAGGAGGGACATCATATTGATACATACACACATACATACATGTCACATATACATATATGTATATACAAACATGTGTCTGAACATATGTATAAAAACATATACATCTAATCCTACACAACAAAGAAGACACAAGATTCTCAATCTGATATTAATAGATTTGAAGAGTTTTATAGACTTGAAAGGGGAAAATATATATCTTTGTATTTAATATGATTGATTTCTTTTGAAATACTATGTATATTGTTTTCAGCATTTAAAAATATTATACTGAGGAGGGATCCTTATTGCTGTGGGAAAATAGGGGGCTTTGGAGTCAGGGTATTTGAGTTTAAATCCTCCTTAGCTCAATGCCCTGGGCCCCACTTTACTCATCTCTTGAATAGGGGCATTAGGACTAGATGCCTTTTAAAGTCCCTTCCAGCTTGAAAACTATGATTCTACTAATTATTAGACTATTTCTCCACATATCAAACCTTGTGTCCCCATTCACCCATTCTTCCTAGTTCTGCCCTTTGAGGCCACATAGAACACATTGAATACTTCAACAGAACAGTCCTCCCTTACTTGAAGATACTTCTCATTCCTCTTGGCACAATTAAATACATAATAAATGTGTATTGATTGATTGATGTATCCTTAATTATTTTCTTAAACTCAACAAACCTTTTTAAAGTGGAGACTGCTGTTCATTGAAAGAGAAGGAACATGCATATGAAATGGAGTTTATATACTGTAAGAAAGCATGGAGCCTTTTAAGGTTTGAAGGGCTGCCAAATTAAAATTTGAGTTGTTGGTAAAAATGACCTAAAGTTCTGTGCTTGCATTATCAAAACCTTTAGTAAGAGTGATATCTTGGAGGGGAAGGCATGAACTATTCTGTTCAGCCCAGTCTTTTCAATACTTCTAGGTCACTGACTAAGCCTAGGCTAGATCCTGGACTGATGCCAAGGTACTTACTGCTTGAGCTGACTCCTTGAAGAAACTAAGTATTGTATGAAGTGGAGATGAGCAGGAGGAAAATGCCAAGCACTGAGGGTAGGCATAGTCAATTCAAAGGCACAAGTAAAGGGAAACCAAGAGACTAGTTTGTCTAGACTATAGAATGCAGCAAGGAAAATGTTTTAGAAGACTGATAGGATGAGGTAAAGACATTTAAATGTCAAATAGAAGAGATTATAGCTGATACTACAGGTAATAGAAGATCACTAGAGTTTATTGAGTGTGTGTGTTGGGGGGATGACAAGCTCATGTTAATATTTTAGGAAAATTTCTTTGACAACTATGTATTGGATTGGATTGGGGAGAGAGTTGAGTCAATGGTTCCACTCAGAAAGTTATTGCAATAGTCCAGGGGAGAGAGGTGATAGAAGCCTGAAATAGTTTTGATTCTTCTAGAGAAGTGACTGGTTACAATGCATTCTGTGGAGGTATAGATGACAAGACAACTCACTGGCTATGTGGGGTGAGAAAGAAGGAGGAGTAGGAGATGACATCAGTGTCATTTGGCTGACCGGAAGGACGGTTCCTTTGATAGTAATGGGAAAGATCAGAAAAGGGTATATATTTGGGAAAAGATAAAGATCTTATTTATGGGCAATATTATTATATTACAAAGTGAGAAGATCAATAATCTTTGCTTAGAGTCTGAGATACCAGCTAGGTAGTTTAACCAGTAGTGGTAAAAGTATTATACTGATTAACAGTGTGTTCCTAGGGTTAATATAAATACTTTGTCTTCAATAGAATGTAGGTTCCCTGAGGGCAGGATTTGCTTTATTTTTTATTTATATTAGTAGTACAACAACACGGATAAGTCAGGTCGGTATAGTAGTTAAGGAACTGACCTTGGGTTCCATCCCCCACTTCTGACACACACACCAACTGTGTAACTCTGGTTAAGTCACTTAAGGCAGTGAAGTGATATTGTGGGAGTCATAAGTTCTGGGTTCAAGTCCTGCCTCATTCACTTCCCAGCTGTGTGATACTGGGCAAGTCACTTAATCTTGCTAGCCTCAATTCCTCATCTATAAAATGAACTGGAGAAGGAACTGGCAAACCACTCATTCTAATACCTTGTGCCAAGAAAACCCCAAATGAGGTCACAAAGAGTCAGGTCTCTGATCAATTGACTTTATCCTAGAATGGTAGAATGTAAGGGGGCAGGTAAGAGAGGGAAAAGGATATTATATCTTAAAGAAATATACAGATTTTAGAGGGATGCTTTATTATTCCTTTAGAATAGTCCTTAATTGTCTGTGTGTGTCTGTGTGTGTGTGTGTTTGTGTGTGTGTATGTGATTATCCCTTTGGCAGTCTGATAACTGATGGATCCCTTCCCAGAATAATGTTTTTTTTAATATGCATAAAATGAAACACATAGAATTAGAAAAGAACCAAATTATATTGAAAAAAAGTCAAAGCAATATTGTACAATGAACTGTGAATGACCTAACCTATTCTCAACAATACAATGATCCAAGACAATCCCAAAGGACTCATAATGAAACATACTATAGATATATTGTTTGAATACAGACTGAAGCATACTACTTTTCACATTCTTTCTTTTGTTCCTTTTATTTGTTCAAGTTTTCCTGCATAAAATGACTAAGATGGAAATATTTTAAATGTTTGCACATGTATAACCTATATCAAATTGCTTACTATATGGGGAGGTAAAGAGGGAGGGAAGTATATAGAATCTGGACACAAAAATTAAAGAAAAACATGAATGTTAAAAATTGTTTAACATGGAATTGTAGAAAAATAAAATTAAGAAGAAATTTTTAAAAATAAAAAAGTTAACAAAACATTAAAAAATTTTCATGGACTACAGGTTAAGAACCTCAGTTTTCACCCTTTGCCATCTTTTAAAGAATCAAGATGATTTCTCTTGCTTAGCATTTTGATGTCTGGCATCAGAGAAGAGAGCCAACTATAGAGGAAGAAGTCAATTTTTGAGGGGGGATTCCATTTGTCTTTTCCCTCACCCTCTACCAAAAGTTAGTGGGTGAGGGAGGAAAGAAGATAGAGGACTTCTCTTATCCAAAAAGAGAGGCTATAACTCGAGGTGAATAGGCCTTTCTGGAAAAAGGGAGTCAAGGCAGGAGGGAGCCTTGATGAAAGAGGTCACTCCTTGGTGGCAGAAAAGAAAGTCAACTAGATTCAAGAGAGAATTAGCTCCAGTAATTGGTAGTTGAATTGCCAACTCAATTTTGTCAGTTAACTCATTCCACAGAAGAGATATATAGTTGAAGGAGACTTACAGGAGAAGTGTTCTGTTGCTACTTTTCAAATCTAGACACAGAAAATTCCTAGATAAAACACTTAACTTCTGTTTGCTTCTTCAACAATAAAATGTGATAATAATAGCACTATCCTCCCAAGATGATTGTGTGTATCAAATGAGATAATAATTGACAAATCTTAGCAAATTGTAAGTGACATAAATATTAGCTAATATTATATCATCATCATCATCATCATCATCATCATTACTGCTAAGCAATTCCAGTAAATGTCAACTTGGTATGCCTACTGGTTGACTAGTAAGTCAAAGAAGAGCTCTTGAGCTATAGTTTTAGAACTGCATGTTCACAAAATATCTTGAACCTATTGATCATCTTTGAATGCTCATATCTTGTATGCCTAAATGTATTTATATGACTTGAGAGGGTAGTTCCAGAGGAGAATTATAAATCAATATATAAGTATTCATTAAGCATCACAACAGAAGCTAGGTAGTATAGTGGATAGAGTGCTGGGATTAGGGTCAGGAAGACTTGAGTTCAAATCTGATATCAGACTTTCATTAGGTGTGAATTCACTAAGTTTATTAGTGTGAACCTGGGCAAGTCATTTAACTCTGCTTTAGTTTCCTTATGAGCTTCAAATGGGATCTCCAAGAGTTGAATGCAATCAATTGAAATGACTTAATACAACAAAGTATCCTAGTCCTTCTCTTGTCAGACTGTGAGTTGAGCATATAAAACAATTAAAGTCATTCCCCTCAAAAGATATATAATATATATATATATATATACATTACACACACATATGCACATATATATGTTTCTCTGTGTGTATCTATGTGTACATATAATTTATTCAGAGCAATACAAAGCAGTGGAAGAAAGGGAGCTGGGGTGGCTCACTAAAGTTTGTGCGCAGGAAATGGTGTTTAAGCTGAACTTTGAAGGGAGCTAAGGATTCAAGGAGGTGAGAGGAGGATGCCTTCCAGGCATCAAGGAACAGCCTGTATAATGGCACAAAATGGGAAAATGATGTATTTGAAGTACATCAAGAAGGCTAGTTTGACTAATCCATAGACCAGACAGTGTTCAGAAGAGTCATATCAGTAAACCTGCTGAAGTCAGGATATAAATGTGTTTTAAGTGAGAAACAGAGGATAGTGGATTTGAAAGAACTTTGGTCCCACTGGGAGAGCACTGATCAGAGGGAGCAGGGATAAGTACATTCACCTGACAAGAATAATAGAAATATATGTGTTGGTCCCATGTCCCATGTATCTGGGATATGATGGAGTACTTCCTGACATAAACCAAATCCAAAATTGACTACTCATTCCTTTTGATTCCTGTGGGAGAAATAAATGATACTGCCAGAAGAAGACTAGAGAGTAATTCTGGGAATTAGAAAGCTCTGAGCAATGAACCAGTCTTAGGTGCACAGGTGGTGTTTTTAAGTCTTTTTTTTTTTAAAATAAAGATAAGGTCTTTCTCACTGAGGGTGGAAGTGTAGTGGTCATTCATAGGATTGATATCATGGTGGATGGATATGGAAGCTTTAACTGTGTGACCTTGGACAAGTCACTTAACCTCTGTTTCCCTCACTTTCCTCAGTTATAAAATGGAGATAATCACAGGATCTACCTGGCAAGGTTGTTGAGAGTATTGAATGAGATACATTATATCAGTATAGTACATTACCTGGGATACATGATAAATACTTCTTAAAAACTATATTTTCTTTCTTCCCTTCTCACTAGGACAAAATATGATGGAATCATCATCTCTTGAGACATAAAAATGCAGTTATAGGAGGGTGGCTTGACCAGACCTCTTTTTCCAGGTCCGGGAACCACGCAAGAATGTAGTCTGCCTGAGGATGGCAACTAATGAACTCAGGATTAAAGCAGGGGCAGAGCCTAATGGTAGGGAGGATATAGAGCTGTAGAAGCACAAATGATAATAACCATGAGAGTGGAAGCCTACCTGATATAGGAGTTTAACTGTTTCCTGGGTTTTCTTGGACAGAGAATAAGGCTGGCAGACCTTACATCCTGGCCTGGCTTAGGGTTGGCAGACCTGACCTTGGGTGGGCGAGTAGGGTCAATGGACATAGCGACCATTCAGGGTCCGTCTCACAGCACATCTTGCCAATGGGGAGAGGAGGCAGTTTAGCAGGCTGGGAAGGACACTTCCTCCAATCCTCAGACTTCAAGTTGTGGGAGGAAGGTGGTACTTCAAATTAGTGGGAAAGTCAAGGAGCACACTGCCTCCACTCCTGTTAGAGGGATATTCCTTTGTGGGGATACTTTAGGTTCCTTGATCCCACCTTTTGTTTCTCCTTAAGCCTTCCTCCCTGGTTTCTCAAATTTTTAAAATTTTATTTATTTATTTGTTTTTTGCAAGGCAATGGGGTTAAGTGGCTTGCCCAAGGCCACACAGCTAGGTAATTATTAAGTGTCTGAGGCTGGATTTGAACTCAGGTACTCCTGACTCCAGGGCTAGTGCTCTATCCACTATACCACCTAGCCACCCCAAGGCTTCTCAAATTTTTCTGAGGCCCTGAGCTTCATGGATGGCTGGTTATTAGGATTGAAAATATGGTGGATCCTCTTGATGGTAGAAGCAGTGTATTTGCAAGGGTCAGACTCTGTAAGGAGGTAACAATATTTCTGAAAGACCCATTAGTTAGTTATCTGCTCCTTCTTCACATTTATCCCAAGGGCAGTGGATCTGGGGCATATTAGTATGTCTACCAATTTTTGAGTAATGGTTGTTTCATTTCCAGTACCTAGCTCAGTTCCTGGATCATAATAGATGCTTAATCAATGACTGTTGTTTTGTTTATCGATTGATTGTAGGCAGGGAAGGGAGAGAGCTCCTCAGGGCCTATAAGAGAGCCATGCTTCCTAGGAATTCCTCTGCCTTCTTCAGCTGCAAGACTTTTCTTTTTTTTCTTTATTTTTGAAATCCTGTCTTCCCATGTCAAATGTGTGTGTATGTGTGTGTGTGTGTGTGTGTGTGTGTGTGTGTGTGTGATCTCATAGCCTCAGATTTCTTGAGAGCCCTTCCATGTCTCCTCTGATAGCTGTCCACTCTCTTACCTCAACCTAGGATTTTTTTTTTTGTGCTGGTTACTCCCCTAGATATGTTTATACCTGAATTATGTACAAAAATTCCTAGATGGTTTAGAGGAAGGGCAAATTGGCTGAACTGCTCATTTCTGTCTCATCCTGCTTGCAGAATCATATGAAACTGAAGCAGCTCTAAATCTCATAGAGCCATGTTTCTTGGACTTTTCTTTATAATCCCGAATCCCTCAGCAATGGCAATGAGGCTCAGTCAATTAGAGTTGGTGTGCTCACCACCTCCACCCTTCTATCACCCCGTGGTTGTTACTATTTCCTAATTGGCAACCATCTTAATGTAATAACCTCTGGAGAGAAAGCAGGAAGGCTCTGTTAAGGCAGATAAAAGGATGGGCTATTTGCAAGACTCTCAACTTTTTCCCTTAACAACAGTGATGACTTTTTATTTTTATATAGGCTGTCCCACCCAATACCACACACGGCTGTGTTATTTCTGCCTTCATAACATCTCTCATACCTGTATTATCTTCTCTCCATTCATCTCACCTTCACTTAGGTTGAGGCTCTTATCACTGTTTGCCAATAAGATTACAATTGTCTAGTTCTAGAATGGCACAGAGTATTGAGACCAAGCCTAGAGACAGGAAGAACTGCCTTCAAGTCCAACTGTGTGATCCTAGGAAGCATTAAAACTAGGATCTGAATCCAGGTTTCCAGGTTCTAAATCTTTCTTCTAAGGACATGCTAGGCAGTATATCTTCCCAATCTGACAGTAAGAATACCTTTGCCCTGGGAAGACCACTTCAAAGCCTTGACAAAGAATGTTATTTTCAAGTTATGGGAAATGATAAATCTAATTTCCTCATGAAAGTGTTTCTCTTCATCAAAAAATGATGCCAGAGTAATATTCCTAATGGAAAAGTTCTGAATGCTCTTCTGTTCAAATTGCAGAGGTTCCCATTGTCTAACAAATGAGGTCTAGGGCATTTCAAGTCTGGTAATTGAGGTCCTCCAATGTCTGACTCCAATCTACCTTTCCAGATTTAACTTCAACCAACTTGCATAATAACTATGGCTAAAGATACCCTACATATTCCTAACTCTATAATGTTCTTCCATATTCTTAGAATTTATTTGTATACTTTTTTGTACATATAGTTTTTTATTTTTATTTTTATAATTTTTTTGCATGATTTCAGTGGAGGATAGGGAAATTCAGGTAAGCAAAGTACCTCCACCAATGCAGAAAAGCTACTTTTAGCAACTTAAAATCTTAGAAGAAAAGTGCCCGGGCAGCTAGATGTTGTAGTGGACAGAGCAGCAATGGATAGAGTCAGGAGGACCTGAGTTCATATCCAGTCTCAGACACTTGATAATTACCTAGTTATGTGACCTTGGGCAAGTCATTTAACCCAGCAAAAAACAAAAAAAGAGAGAAGAGAAAAATTGCTTGGAGGATGTGAGTCTTTGTCAAGGGGGAGTCAGGTCTTCCTGATTGAGTATAAGTGAATACACCACAATATCATACATTTTCTCAAATAATAATCATTCTGACCTATGATTTCATTGATATGGGAGAATTCACTAGTATGAGAACTTTATTCAACTAAATATTAATCAATGATTTGTCTATAACCTATAGTTTTGGGGCTTGGACACATCAAGTGATCTTTTAAAAAAACATTTATTTATTTATTTATGGCAATAGGGTTAAATGACTTACCCAAGGTTACACAGCTATTCAATTAATAAGTGTCTGAGTTTGGATTTGAACTCAGGTCCTCCTGACTCCAGGGCTGTTGCTCTTTCCACTGTGCCACCTAGCTGCATCCCCCATCAGGTGATTGTCCATTGGTCTTATAGCTTACAGTATATGTCAGAGGCCAAACTTGAACCTGGGTTTTTATGACTCCAGTTTCATTCCTCTATTTACTATGACATTCTGCTTCTATTAATGATGATAATGATAATGATAATACTAATAATGTTAATAAATAATATTTGTATAGTGCTTTAACACTTGCTGTTGTTTTAGTCATGTCTAACTCTGTGATTGCATTTGGGGTTTTTTTGGAAAAGATCCTAGACCAAAAGTAGTTTTACATTTCTTTTTCCAGCTCATTTTATAGATGGGGACATTGAAGCAAGCAGAGTAAAGTGACTTGCTCAAGAACATGAGTTAGTAAGTGTCCGAGACTGGATTTGAAGTCAGTTCAGTCTTCCTGGCTCCAGACCCAGTAGTCTAGTCACTTCGCTATCTACCTAGCTTCCACTTTAAGCAGAGAAATTCCTTTTTCCACAACACTCTGTGAATTAATGTAAATACCATTTTGATTTTATAGATAGGAAGCTGAGGTTCAGAAAGATTAATTAAATTGCCCATTGCCACAGTAGGCATCTAAGTCAGAATCTGAACCTAAGTCATTCGACCCCATTCCAGTATTTTTACATACTATCTCATGCTGCCTCTTTTCCATGCCTATCCCTAACTCTGCCCCTGAAGTCTTAGTAGTTTTTCAAGACCAAGTAAAACTCAAATCATCAGCTCCCTTCATGAAGTTTTCCTTGGTTCTTTTCCCTTGTATCTCTCTCTCTCTCTCTCTCTCTCTCTCTCTCTCTCTCTCTCTCTCTCTCTCTCTCTCCCCTGACCATCCCAGCAAGAAGTGGTGTCTCCTCCATGTGCTTACATAGACTTTTCTATTACTTATATTCTAAATGATCCTGTTAATTATCTGTATTCATATTTTCTCATCACTAAGAAATCCTAAGTTCCTTGAAGGGAAGCAATATGTCTTCTGCATCCATGATCTAATGCAGCAAAGAACCCTGCACAATTGGAATAAATGAATGACTGAATGATCTAATCCTATGTTGTGGCTTACATAAGTGGTAAAGCTTTCTTAGTGCCTGATATCTGTGATCTACATACCTTGATGGCCTTTGCTCTGTTGATCAGCCCATCTCGTTGAGCACTTCCAATGAGCAGATCCACTTTCACTCTGGGAGATCGTTGCATTGCCCTGGTTGGAGTTTCTTGGAGGAAGACACCATCAACCACTGGTCCCCAGTAATGAAATGGGCCACTTATTGCTAAGAGCTGGGTTGGGATTTAAAGAAATGTGACTGTCAATGAGATATGTCATGTCCATTGATAGGAGTTCATTAGATTGATATAGCAGAATAGAGAAACTTAGAGTTGGAAGGAGTCAGCTAAAACCCTAAAATTCTTTAGCAAGACTTTCCCAATCCCTCATCATTCAAGTACCTGCCCTATTGATTTTTTTTCTGAATATGGTTCCTTTGTGCCTAACTGTTTGGACATACTCACACACACACACACACACACACACACACACACACATATATATATATATATATATATATATATATATATATAATACTTTAAAATATATAAGTATATATATAATATATAAGTTATATATATATAATATATAAGTATATATAATACTTTAAAATATTTATTGACTGCCTGCTTGTCTGGATGGAGCCAGTTTCTAGAAGGCTGGAAGTGGGTTTATTGATCTTTTTATTTCCTAGTTCCTACCATAGGGGATTATAAATACTACCTGCTTAAAATGAATGGATAAAGGTGGAACAGTTGCCTCATTTTACAGATGATGAAACTGAGGTCCAGAGAGGAGTTGTACCTTATGCAAGGTCACCTAAGTAATGAAGTCAGGTCTTCAACTATCAGTTGGGGGGGTAATTTTTTAAAAATTATATCTTTATCTCATTAATATAGGTTCTATTTAGAAAAGAGACTCATAAATTTCTGGACTTTAGGTACATCTAATCCAACTCTCTCCTATTACAGATGAGGAGAGAATAGTTAGGGGAGGTGCCTGGCTGAAAGTCAGATGGATGTTAAGTGGAAAAACCAGGGCAAAAATCCAGGTCTATGAGCTTTGAATTCAGTGGTCTTTTCATTGTAATGTGCTTCATCAGTATATTAATATTGTCATTAAAATTCTCTGTGTCTCAGTATCCTAACTGGCAAAAAAAAGAGAATTGAATTGTAGACTAAAATTAATGCTATTTTAAAAAGTGAAACAGAATTATAATTTTAATAGTAGAGGACTCCCTGTGAGGAAGTTTCCCCTATCAATGTAGATTGGCCCTGACTTTAGAACTTAAAATCTTAAACAGTTTCTTGACAACATTGGAAAAAAGGATACTTCCTAAGGTATCACACAGCCAATACTGGTCAGAGATAGGACTTGAATTCAAATATTTATGACTCTCTATCCACTCAGACACACTTTTTTTTCTTTTTAAAATTTGGGCATGCAGCTTATCCCAGGTCCCAGGTCCCAGTTTTAAAATTCAGCAAGATCTTCCTTATTTCCTACTTCAGTGCCCACCTTGGTTTGAGCATCATTGAGGATATTAGCAGGTTTCTGGCGGAGGCAGGACATCATATTATCCTCAGGAGATGTTGGACAACTGACTTCCTGGGCAAGAGCTGCCACCTGTTCTTGAGCCCTTTTCTGACTAATCACTGCTGCAGGAGAGAGGACCGAGCCACCCTAGAAGAGAATTCAGAACCATTGTCAGTTATATTGATGATCATAAACTCACTTCTGTACCTATGATAAATGAAAGTAAATGATAGAGCTTTGTCATCACTCATTCACATTTAAAACTCTGTAGATATCTCAAATTTGGCTTGCATGCTATTTATAGTCAGTGTTTATTTTCAATGGATGCTCATATGTTTATTTCTTTACAATGAGATTTCACTTTAAGGATGTAGCTTATAGTAAGACCAATATAACATGACAAGTGGACCTTACATGAAGCAGTTGGCCCTCTCAAATATCACACACCAAAAACCCTGCTTAACCAAAAATTTCCTTATTGATATGCTTCCAGGACTGAACAATACCACTGCTATATTGACTAAAATGAACAATAACATGTGGGGACCCAACACAAATATACATATACATATATATATATACATACATACATACATACATACATACATACATAAAACAAGATGTATATACAGAACAATACAAATTTTGAGGAAAGGATGCTAATAACTGTGGGAGGGGATCATGAAAGGCCCTATGTCAGAGGTGGCATTTAAGATAGGCTTTGAAGAAAACCTGGAATTCTACTAGCCAGAAGTGAAGGAGTTCATTCCAGATAGGAAAGCCTATCTCTGCAAAAGCAGGTATTAAAAGGTAATGTATGTATATATGGAGAAGAGCTAGCAATCCAGTTCCACTGGAATGAAGAGTGTGTAGGAGATAGCAATATGAAATAAGACTAAAAAGCTAAATAGGAGTCAGTCCCATTGTGAAGAAATTTAATTGGGAAGCTGACTTTTGTGACCTCAGCTTCCTCATCTGCAAAATGAAAGTTTGGATCACTAAGGTCCTTTCCAATTCTAGATTTACAATTTTAGGATTCCATGATTGCATATTTTATCCTGGGGGAAACAGGAAACAACTGGTCAGATTTGTGCTGTGGGAATAGTAATTTGGTGTAGCAGTTGGAGTGAACCGGAAACATGAGTCAAAGACAGGATGTTCAACCAGGAATATATTGAATTCAGGTAGAGGTAATGTTGACCTGAACCAATATAGAGATTGTATGAAGGAAAAAAAGGACATATATGTTAGAGACAGTGTGATGATAGAATCAATAAGTATGGGTGACAAGTCAGTGTATCCCAAAGCAGATTGTTCTGATAAGAGTCAATTGAGTGCTAAAGACAGTATGATTTGTAAGTTCAGACAAGGTTATTTAGTAATCAGTGAAAGTCATAGAGTGAAGGATCTATATGAAGGCACACCTGATCAAAGAAATTGGGTGAACAAAGGCAGAGAAGTGGAAATATATGTATATGTGTGTATATATATATATTATAAATATATATAATATATATATGTAAAACATACTAGAGTTGGAGTAAAAGATTTGTATAGATAGGAGTATTGCTAGCTCAGATTGGAATCAAGTTCTCTAGGACTTTGAATATCAGGCTAAGAAGTCCAGATTTGACTTTTTAAACAATCAAGAATCATTGTAGATGTCTAAGCAGAGAAAAGATTTGATTAAAAAGAATACATCAATCAATCTGGGTATATTGATGTTTAATTAATGAAAATTCTTGATGCATTTAAAATAGGGATTGGATTTACACACAATTTGTTAGAAGCACAGATGCTAGAGAACAGGAGGTGTGCCTGCAAGATGTCATACCATTTAAATTGAATTTGGGTCCTTTTAAGATTATTCATTCTCAGGATATGATATATTACAATTAGTGTGATGCCATTCTTTATTTTAAAAAATCACTATATTAGAAACCAAGGAGTTTATGTTAGTGGTAGAGTGGATAGAGTATTGACCCTCCAGAATTAGGAGGATCTGAAGTTAAAATCTGACCTCAGACATTTACTACCTATCTGACCCTGGGAAAGTCACTTCACCCTATTTCTGTTAGTTTCCTCATTTCTGGTATGAGTTAGAGGAGGAAATGTCAAACTGGTCCAAAATCTTTGCCAAGAAATCCCTAAATGGGGTCACAAAGAATTGTACTGTAAACAACCAGAGTAAAAAGCACAGGAAGAGACTGGCAGAGTCAAACCCTGACAATAGGATTATAGATTTAGAGATTGGAAGTCATCTCTTCCACTGACAGGTGAGAATAGTGAGACCTAGAGAGGTAGTGGTACTAGGGAAAGATAGCCAAGGTCATTCACATAGGTGGCCTATGGAAGAGCTGAAAATTCAACCAGGTCTCTGTGACTATGCATTTCAAGCTTTGCATTGAGTCATTGCTCTACATGCATTTCCTCGGCTGCATCTGCTAACTCTCCTAGCTCAGACACTGGACTTCCCACAAAAGACATAAGGCAACATATTGTAATCAGAAATACAGTGGATTAAGATGAGGTAGAGACATCTTCCTTTTGAAGCTCTCTGTAATATATAGCAATGGCTTTGTAATGATTCTCCCCTTTTCCTTGAAGAAGAAATGTTTTTAGCTATGTGATAAATCTATTTCAGTTTTGCTAGACCAAGGGCTCTTAAAGGTTTTTTGAGTGTCATGAACCCCTTTGGCAGCCTGGTGAAGCCCATGAATCCCTGATCAGAATAATATAATTTATTTACCCAAGGTCATTGACTCCCAGGTTAAGAATTTTTGGTTTAGATAGAGATTCCAAAGATTCTTGCCTGATTTTCAGAACACCCTGCATGACCAGCTATAAAATGTTTTATGTCTTTAATCCTACGCAAAAGAAAGGATGAGGATTGCAAAAGCACATTCCATTGTGATAAAGAACACATACTAATGGAGCACTTAGAAAACAACTCCCCATCCACGTGGAACATGGCAGCTTTAGAATCTAATTTACAGTCTCCAGAGGTAGCTGATCTATAAGGCCCCAACATTCCATGACTGGGAACACCAAAATACACTGTCAGTGTCAGATTGATAAAAATTAGGCCTATAATGTCAGAGCAAATCCACTTACCCATTATTCTATGATCAGCTGTACTGACCTCCTCATTCCTCACACATGATGCTCCAGCTCCTATTTCTGTGCTTTTGTACTGGTTGCCTCCATGTCTGGAATGATCTCTTGCTTCACTTCTGTCTATTAGAATCCTTGAATCCCTTCAAGACTCTGGTCAAATGCAACTTTTGGCAGGAACTTTTGCCCAGAACTCTCCTTCTCCCATGGTTTCCCCTCTGAGATTTCTTCCATTTGTTTT
Source organism: Macrotis lagotis (assembly GCF_037893015.1). Taxonomy (NCBI): domain Eukaryota; kingdom Metazoa; phylum Chordata; class Mammalia; order Peramelemorphia; family Peramelidae; genus Macrotis; species Macrotis lagotis. The sequence continues at coordinate 599,869,777 of NC_133666.1, read as the reverse complement.
GTTTACATCTTGTATGTTCCTATTTTTTTACATCTATATCCTTTTTTGGAATGTAAAATCCTCAAGAATTAAACCTGGGGGTGGTGAGGTGGTACAGTGGATAGAGTACCAGCCCTGAAGTCAGGAGTATCTGAGTTCAAATCTGGCCTCAGACATTTGATAATTGCCTAGCTGGGTAAGTCACTTAACCCCAATGCCTTACAAAAAAACTAAAAAATAAAGAATTAAACTTGTTTGTGTCTTTGTTTGCACTACAAGTGCTTAGCACAGTACCAGGGTCTTACCCTCCCAACATTTTTTTTCCTTTCTTTTTTTTTGAGGGGGGGGAAGTGATGATTCTTGGCCTCTTTGCCTCTCTTACCTAACCTTAATGAAAGGGCATTGTCTCAGTCAAACTGTGACCTGGGAAAGACCTAACTTTATTTTTTTTTATTTTATTTATTTAAGGCAATGGGGTCAAGTGACTTGCCCAAGGTCACACACAGCTAGGCAATTATTAAGTGTCTAAGGTCAGATCTGAACTCAGGTCCTCCTGACTCCTGGGCCAGTGCTCTATTCACTGCACCACCTAGCTGCTCCTAAGACCTAACTTTAAAAGGCCAAAGTCTTTCTATGGCATCTAGGTTCATCTCTAGTCTTCCTGATCCAAATATGCCCACTGGACCCAGATGGTTCTGGAGGAGGAAGTGAGGTTGGTGACTTTGCACAGACTTTCCTCACTTAAATCCAACTCACTGGCATGCCATAGCATCATCTCCCTAATGTTATGGTCCTCTTCAAGAATGAAGGACAAAACAACCCCAAAATGCCTTTTATCTTTAGGACATAGACATTATTAGAACAAAGAATATTAATGCTGTTCAATATCCTCTAACCCACGATACAGATAAGAAAATAGATCCAGAGACAGAAAAATGACTCCCCTGCCCCAGTCACCAGCTAGCTAGAACAATAACTCAGGGTTCCTATTAGGCCATGAATTCTTTCACTGTGGCAATTTCTCCTTCTGTCCTTTATTACCAGCACATTCCACATTCCATTTTTGTTGTAAAATCAGCATGCAGTGACTTTTGCAAATGAAGGGATTTATATTTTGTGTTTTTCTTTTTTTAAATAACATTTTTATTTAAAGTTTTGAGTTCCAAATTTTGTCCTTTCCTCTCCTCATAAAAGAAAAAACAAAGAAAGAAAGAAAATGAAAAATAGCCTGTTTAGTTTATATTCATTCAATATTAGTTCTTTCTCTGGAGGTGGATAATATGCTTCATCATTAGTCTTCTGGAAATTATCTTGGATCAATGTTTTTCTTTTAAAGAGAAAACTACATAGGAAATTCGATGTCAAAGGAAATTTAAGATCCAAACAATAGCCCCAACCTCGAAACTTCTAAACTAATTAACCTACTTTTAAGAAAAGAGCTTAAATGCTATAGAATATAGAAACTCTAAGACAGGCCCTCTGAATTTTCATTTCTCTATCTACACTATGGAAAGACAAGGTTCCTGAGGAGGAAGTGGTTAAAGGCATTGGCTTGCCTAATTTCACTAAGCCACTAAAGAACTTTCCACTTTCACAGTGACTTTGAAAAGAAATAGAGCCCCATATGAAAAAAAAAGTTTTGTAAAATACTAGAACAAACCCTCGGTTTAGAGACCTGGATCATATCCCAGATATCACATTTACTAGCTAGGTATATCTGGGCAAAGTCATTTTACTTCTCCAAGACTTCAGTTTCCTCATCTGTAAAATGGGAATAATATTTGTGCTATGCACCTCATAGGATCATTGATGTATAGTTGGAAGGTCTCTTTAGAGACCATTGAGTCTAATCCTCTTATTTTACAAATACAAAATGGTGAAGTGACTTGCCCATAGCGTCACAGATAGTAAATAGATGAGGCAGTATTTGAGTCTAGGTTTTAGAACTCCAGTGACTTATCTCCTATTCCATTTGTAAAAGACAACACCTTACAAATCTTAAGATGCTACATAAATGTGAACAGTTATTGTTAGCTCATTTTACAGTGAGGTAACTGTGACCAGAGAGCTAGAGTCTTACTTTTGAATCTTAGTCTCTTGATTCAGTCCAGTGTATTTTCACAATTTAGTTTAAAAAAATATTTGAGGTAATTGGAATTAAGTAACTTGCTCAGGGTCACACACAGCTAGTAAGTGTCTGAGGGCTAGTTTGAACTCAGCTCCTCTTGATTTCAGGGCTAGTACTTTATACACAGTACCACCTACCTGCCCTTCTATCCTGTTCATTTTCCCCAACAGGTACCCTGTTTCCCCTCCTGATTTCCCTATCTGCTTCAAACTTGTCAACAAGGGAAATCTTTGCAATTGTGTCAATTAAAATAAGTGTTGATTGAATAACAACTTCCACTTCTATAGAGTTTTACACTTTACAATGCCTTTACCTAGCAGGTGTCTAAGCAATGCATGTCGATCAAATAAGCAAAAGCTCTCATTTTGCAGGGCTCTGAAGTTTACAAAGTATTTTCATTCCAACAACCGTCTGAGGTCTCTAGTTCCAATCTGATTAGTTGTACTTTATAAATGACATCAGACCTTTCATTATCTGTTGGAGGAATGCCATCAATTCTTCAGCCCCTGAAGCATCTATCATCTAAGGTTGACATAACTATCATATGGCATTTGTGTTTTCTCAAGTTCTTGGACCTTAAAAATAGAACAGGATGGAACCACATTTGCTGGGCTTCTGGGACCTCAAAGATAAAAATGACCTCAGTTAACCACATGGGTAGCCACCATAGGCTTCCTGTTCATATACTCATTGGTATCCTAGGTAGAGGGTGATAAAAACAAAAACAGAAGCAAAATACATGTAGTCACTTCAAACATTGAAACTATTAATGGGAGAGTCTAGGATTATTGTTGCTTTCAAAGACAGTCAATGACAACTCTTTTCCTGTTTAAAGAAGTTGTACTTTTCAGCTAGATGGAATTCTACTTGAAGGCAGGAGCCATAATATTCATTCTTGTCTCCTCCAGAATCAAGAAAAATACTTTATATAGATCAATACACAGATGAGATTGATTTATGCTTCAGAGAGGGCTTGGTCTAAATGATCTCTAAAAGAGCTAAAAAGATCTAAAAGATCTTTTATGACTCAGAGATTTGATGAATCTATAATTAAAATATTGATATTCTTAACTGAAGGCCTAGCTTAATACTACCTCCTCAATGAGGCCTTATCAGATTCTTTCAACTGAGAGATGAAGTGATCTATGCTATCTTCGTCCTCCTTTAGTGTTGAGATTTGTAAGTTCCTTAAGGGCAGAAGCCTCTTTTTTTTCCCCTTCTTTATTTTTTCTCCAACAACCTATGAAGATAATTTTCAACATTTATCCTTTTGTAAGCTTTTGAATTCCACATTTTCCTATCTCCGTTTCTTCCTTCTTCCCCAACTACCCATAGCAGTGAACAATTTGATATAGGATTGCACATGAGCAGTCGTGTTTAACATTTTTCCATATTATTTTGCCTCTTTTTAAATCACCCAATCCTTAGCATAGTATCTGGTGCCTAAATGAATATTTCTAGTTAAATTTATACGCTAGATAAATGTTTATTAATTGATTATGTATGAACATCTTCCCTAACACCTGTCCTGTTATTTGTGTCCATCCCCCCCACTCCATTGTAGATGCCATGAGAGTGGGGATCATGCCTTTTTCTTTTTCGGAATCACACGTAGGATGGAGGCCAAATGAAGTGCCTTGAATTTACTAACCGTAGATTTTCAGGGTGGGAAGAACTCTCAGCAGTCCTCTAGACACCCAGAAAAGAATCCCCATTTCAACACCCCCAAAAAAGAGGTCTTACAACCTTGTCTGAAGACCTCCCTAAGTGGGATAGAGTAAACCTTATTAAGACCTGTTCAAATGAATTGAACTGGAATAGGGAAAAGAGTCTTGGATTTGGGATCAGTGCATTCTGGTTACAGCATTTGTCCCTATAACCATGGGTCAGCTGTTTTGTGTTCCTGAGTCTTAGTTTCCTCATCTGTCTCATAGAAATATTCACATCCACATTAAGTACCTCACAAGATTATGAATTAAGCCATTTGTAAACCTGAAGATAGCATATAAACATAAGCTATGGCTTCTATTAGACAAATGTTTTCATGAGAGCAGGGGCTTCTGCTAAAGATTCATATTTCCTTCCCAGGATGAAGGGAATAATTCTACGTGTCTACTATTTATGTGCTAAGTATTTTTTTAAAATATCATCTTATTTGCTTCTTACAATATCTTCATGAAATTGGTACTAACTTATCCCCATTTTGTTGTTGTTTTGTTTGTGAAACTGAAGACAACAGAGATTAAGTAACTTGCCCAGGGTCACACAGCTAGTAAGTGTCTGAGTCTGAATTTGTTCTCAGGTCTTCTAGGTTAGTGCTCTATCCAGTATAACTATAGCTCACACTGTTCTACAAAAAAGAATGTGCCTAATGTCTTATTATTGACTTAGTTATTAATTGATTAATAAAATATCAGCATTGAATTACTTTTATAATTCTATAAATACTAAAAAAGTGGAATATAGCACTAAATATTGTATTATTGTAGAGGCAAGAGAGATAACTTTGAACTGACAAGATCAAGGAAAAATGCAGGCCTTTTCCGGGGCCATTCAAGTAACTCAGAATCTCAGAGGTTGAAGGGACCTTGGACACCCTCAATTCCAATCCATATTTGAACAAGAATGCTTCCTATGCTACATCTGGTAGACATTTAGTCTTTACTGGAAGTCTTCCAGTGGCATCCCATTCCTCTTTTGGACAATTCTACTTGGGATGCTATTCCAAGGGAGGTGTTCTAAGCTTGGGGATAGTATTAGCCAAGGAATGGGCAGAGCTTGCTTTTTTCTTTTTTTTTTTCTTTCAATTTTTGCAAGGCAGTGGGGTTAAGTGGCTTGCCCAAGGTCACACAACTAAGTAATTACTAAGTGTCTGAGGTCAAGTTTGAACTCAGATCCTCCTGAATCCAGGGCTGGTATTCTATCCACTGCACCACTTAGCTGCCCCAGAGCTTGCTTGTTCTAAGAGAGAATATATAAATTAGCCTGCTTGATATAGAACATTTTATCTATATTAAATCATTTATAGTATGCCTTGAATAGTATATTCAGTTACTGCAATGCCTTATATGATTGCCTATATTGTGATAGACCTTCCTTGAGGTCAGAAATCTTAATTTTTTAAAACAATTTTATTATTTAAGGCTCTGGGGTTAAGTAACTTGCCCAAGGTCACATAGCAAGGCAATTATTAAGAGTCTGAGGCTAGATTTGAACTCAGGTCTTCCTGACCCCAGGTCAGTGCTCTATACCACCTAGCTGTATTTCCCCCTCATCCTGAGATCATGAGTTTTAAAAAAGTTTTTAAAAATTTTTTTAGAGACTGGGTCTCCTTATCTGTCCCAGGTTGGAAGTTCAGTGTCTACTTATGGGTAATTATTCAAGTATTCTTCTTTCTAATTTGGATAGGTTCTCTGATCTTTTCTTATATACCCTTTCCCCAATCCTACCTGGGCAGGGGTATGTTACAATAGTGATGCCAGACTTTGTGTTGGCACCCAATTAGCTTTATCTCTCTTGCAAGTCAGAACTCCTAAGTTCAAGTGATCCACTAGTCTTAACTCCAATGATAGTTGAAATTATAGGCCTTCATCACCCCATTTGGTGCAGAAATCATATCTTATTCATTATTATATCACTCTGTAATAGGACTATGCCAGAAAGGCATCATGGAATAGGAGATAGGGCCTAGACTTGAAGTTAAGAGATATGAATTGTAGCCTATAGATATAACTTACCACATATATATTCTGGGTATAGTTTTACTTTCTATTACTGTTTTTCATGAATTCTATTCAAAACAGTCTTCTGACTATTTCTTATGCAAAAACTTCATTTTTTAACCTAAATGTTTTTATATAACTGCTGCTCCACATATGGAATGCAGTCCCTTCCTCACCTTTCCCTGGTTTCTTTCAGGTGCCACCCTCTAGACTTTTCTGTTCTTTCTTCTTCTCTCACCCCGAGTGATTAGAATTCTTCCCTTTGAAATTATATACACATGTAAGTATATATATAGGTACATATTATATTCTGCCTTACTCTATTTTCCCACTCCAAGGAAATGTAAGTTATTTGAGAGGAGGAACTATTTTATTTTTGCCTCTAAACCCTATTATCTAGCACAATACCTTGTAGAGAGTAGGTATTTAAAATGTTTGTTGAGCTGAACTAAATTGCATTAGGCAAGTTATTTTGGACCTCAGTTTCCTCATCTATAAAATGAGTATAACAATCTTTGCTTTTCCAACTTCACAGAATTGTAATGAGAATCAAAGAGTTAATAGTGTGTGAAAGCAATTAGCTATGGAAAGCACTTTTTAAAATGAAAAGCGCTATTATTTTATAGTAAACATTCAATATATATTTATTGCATTAAAATAAGGAGATTTGGGTAGTGATATGATCTAATGAAGAGATTCCCCACCCACCCCAAAGATTAATCTAGTAATGTATGTAGAAGGTAGAAAAGGGTTGGAGAAGAACAGGGAGAAGGAAAGCGGTCTTGCAGTCCAAGCATGGAGTGATAAGGACCTTAAATAGAGTAAAAGTCATAGTATTATAAAGAAGAAATGAAAGGGAGAGAGACCTTCAGAAAGAAGAATAATTGAAATCTGCTGTCCATGCACAAGAGTTATAGTTTTGAGAAGGTCATCAGAAGTGAGGGAAACATTTGTGCTAAGGAACTGAACAAAAGCAATTCTTTGACTTACAAGGAATTGAAGCTGCAAGAGGCCCATTGCCTACAGGAAAAAAAAATCTGAAATCCTGAATCTGACATTTAAAGACCTTTACAATCTCATTTCCATCTCCATTTTAAGTCTTACTTGATATTATTCCCTCAAGCATTCTTTTTCAGTCAAACTGGACTGTTAGCTATTGGCCATATGCAGCATTCCATCTCTAGCTTCCAGGACATCTTTGAACAGGTGGTCCTCCATTCCTAGAATACTACTACTCCCTCCACACTGGCATTCTTAGCTTTCTTCAAAGCCCAGCTCAATTACCACCTACAGAATCATTCTTGGTGTCTGCCCACACCCACCCATCCACCCCACCCCTGGCCTTTCCCTCTTAAAATCACTTTGCATCACATTACATTTATATGTTATTATATCAATGTATATTGTAGGTGCATACACCATCAGAATGTAAACTCCTCAGTGGCAAGGAATGTTTTTTGTCCTTTAATTCCTGGTAACTATTACATCAGTTAGCACATAGTAGTCACTTAATTTTATTGAATTAAATTAAATTGAACCTCTCCAAATCCTGCCCAACCTATGCCAATTTCAAACCCCGCTACCACCTACAAACCTTCCTCAATTATTTCTCTGATGTGAGTGGATCTCTCTGCCTTTGAAACCTGATTCTGCTTTTTATCTGAGTCACCCAAGTTAGTATTTAATTATAACTTGTCTCTCTCTTACTATTCATTGTGGTTTCCTTTGGGCTAATCTTGTTACTCCAGCTCCTTGAAGGAAGAGGGAATGTTTTCTTCTTGATCCTCCCTTAAAATCTAACATAGAGTTGGACACATAAAAAGCACTAAAGACATAGTTTTTTGATCAATAAATGGAATGGAAAGGAATAGACTAATGGAAAGTCATAGAAGAAGCCACCTATAACTCCATTCACTATTTCTTTCACATCTTACTCTTCTAAACAGAAACTCCCTTCCCTGATAACTGTTCCCTTTTTTTGAGTTGTCATTTAGTTCATCATTGCACTGTGAAGGTGCTTCAGAGGCAATTGTGGGGAGAAGATCACTGGGCTAGGAATCAGGCAAATATTAAATTGTTAAAAGAAAGGAAGGCAGAAAGGAGGGAAAGAAGAAAGAATAAAGATAAAGGAAGAAAGGAAAGAAGAAAAGAAGGAAGAAGAAAAGGAAGAAAGGGGAAGGGAAGGAGAAAAGGAAAGAAAGGAAGGGAAAAAGAGAGAAGAAAAGGAAGAAAGGAAAGAAGACATAAGTAAAGAATATTTATCTAAGAATTAATATATACCTGAGCAAGTATGTGTCAAGTCTCTGAGACTGATTTTGAACTAAGATCCTTCAGATTCTATAACTAGTGTTCCTAGCTTTTCTCAGATATTTGATACCTAATGGCTCTGTGACCTTGGGCAAATCACTTAACCCTAATTGCCTTGCATCCAGGGCCATCTCCAGTCATCCTGATATATATCTGGTTACTGAATCCAGAGGATTGTGGAGGAGAAAGTGAGACTGGTGAATTAGCATACCACCTTCTCACTCAGATCCAGTTCTTGTGCTTGTCATGGCATAATATGATGTCATGGTCTTCTTTGAGATTGAAGGACATATCTTCACCTGTTTTCTTATTAAAGAATAATTAAAAATACTTTTCCAGACCATTCCAAGTGACTCAGATAAACTGACTTCCTAAAACCAAGACATTATTATTTTTCTCTGTAATGTTTCCATATTCAAAAGTAGAAGGGTATTACTATAATTTGTAACTTTTTAATGAAACAATGGTAATTGGTAAAACTTTAATTTTGGAGTATTAATCTTAAGGCTTGGAAAATATTTGCTTCCTTATATTCATTTAGTAAAAGTTCTTGATTTTCTCTGGTGCAACCAGTTCCCCTGGTTGAATATAAAAATTTTAGGGGACTTGGATGAAACAAAAAGGATACTGGGGTCTCCTCATCCTTTTTTCATGGAGTTAGGCAGTCAAAGCATTGAGAGTAAATAGAGCAGACGGGAGTAAAGAACTGTGTTTATATCTGGCCCAGACACTAGCTGGGCAAGTCATTGAACTGCTGTTATTTGTTCCAATTTCTTCATCTGTAAAATGCAGGTATTAAGGACCTGTAGTTCTTACCTTATAGGAATGTTGTGAGGATCAAAGTGGGTCAATGTATGCAAAGCAATTTGAAAAACCCTCAAAATAAATAAATAAATCAATTGTGGTTATTATTATTTCATTCTTTTCTTTTTTGATGGATCAAATAGAAATGATCCTGAGAAAAATTATTCTGCATTCAGAAAATGTCTATTGATTGATTTGCTGTCATTCTTTTAAACTTAATGTTCTATTAACTGATACACAAATGGATACAATAGCTACTTTTTTAACTGAACAAAAGTATTGCTATATAAGTTCATTCTCTGTAGAATCACAAACAGTATCCTCAGAACAACTTTAATTGCAATAGGACAAAAGAGATGATAAACACTTTGTTTTGTTCCCCTATTATTTTAATTACCTCTATATCCTTAAACTTTTTTTTGCTTCATGTAACTTGGAGATTATGAATATGGTTTGATAACATTTATTAAAATAAAATATTGCTCTTGGGTTTTTATGGATGAGGGTTATGTCTTGGTGATTATTAATTGATATTATTGACAATTATTACTCTTGTAGGCCAAGCATACATAAGAAACAATCATGGCCTTCCACTTACTAGTTGTGTGATTTCAGGCCAATGCAGTTTCCTTCTCTAAGCCTCAGTTTCCTTATTAATAAAGTAAAGAGGTTGAATGAATTGCTTTCTAAGCTTCTTCAAGCTGTAGAATCCTTTGAGAGTTCCATTTCCTAATAATGATATTACATTGCAAGTAATTGTAAGTGCTTGCTGTGTGTGTATAATCTTGTTCTAGATGTGGAATAAACAGAGGTGATATAAACCAATAAGTGTCCATTTAACTCTAATAAATGATAGAATGTGTTCATCATGAAGGGGAGCCACAATGTTCTGCGAGAAAATGGGAGAAGGGAAGATAACTTCAGAAAGGAGGTTTAGTTGAACCCAGAAAGGGGTAGAAGAGGGGAGTCCATTTTAGTTCAGTTATTTAAGGATGGGAGAGGGAAGAGAATAAGCATTTATATAGAACCTACTATGTGCCAAGACTTTAGAAATATTTCACAGTGTTCCTCACAACAACACTATGAGGCAAATTCTATTAGTTCCTCCATTTTACAATTGAGAAAACAGAAGCAAACAGAGGTTAAGTGACTTTCCTGGGTCTCTCAGCAAGTAAGTATTAGAGGTCATTTTTGAATTCCATTGTACCACCTAGTTGTCTAGATAACAGGAGATTGGAGGGAATAGGAAAAGATTAAAGTTGGGTCAATAGTTCAACTTGCTGGAATGCAGAGGGCTTAAGGTAAGAGGAAAATCAATTGTAAAGATAGTAAACTTTTGAAGAAAAATGTTCAGGGTCCAAATGAATGAATCTCTATAATGGTGGAATGATCACTTTGATAATATTCCATAGGGGGCAGTGAGATAAGAACAAGAGCTGGAAAGAGCAGGATCAGAGTGGTAACAGACTGAAGAATGACAAATATATGGAGTATACGAGTATGTGATAGACAAAAGTCTGAGAAAACTCAGACTTCAGCTTCAAGGATTTTTTATTTCATTGGCCATGTAATCCCTCCACTAGTGCAAATGGCAACCCCCTGGACTCCAAGTCAGAAGATGTGAGTTGGAGCCCTCAGTCAATACCTTAGACTTTAATGTTCTTTTTTGCAAAGTAAGAATTGCTTTAAACCCAGGTTTCTAAGCCTTTTTTGGGGGGCGGTGTTCTGGGATCTTTTAAAAGTCTATTGAAACAGATCCCTTCTCAGATTAATGTGTCATTACCTTTTGTCATAAATGAAAGAAATGCTAAATTTCAGTTAGATATTAGGAAAATAAAAATGTAATGTTTCCCCCACTCAAATTCACAGACCCCTTGAAATCTATTCATGTAACCCAGATTGAAAATCTAAATCTAGATCTCTAATTTCTTTAATATTTTGTGCTTTCAACATGATTGGCAGTGCATATTTCCATGACAAAACTAATTAACCACCAAGAATAATATAGGCTCCTTTCTCCTTGGTCCAATCCCAAACACCTCAGTGCTTAGCAACTTGAATATCATAGGTATTTAATAATTGCTTGTTAGGATGGATGAGATTGAATCATCTGATAGCTTTACAAATATACAAAATCTCAGTGATGGCAGGGATCTCAGAGGTCTCTTAGCCCAATTCACACCTGAACAAGAATACCCCCTCCAATATCACCACTGAACAGTGACTTTGCTGTGTTGGTGCTCAAGAAAGACCCAAAGGTAGGGTTTGGACCCTGCTGATGCAACCCTTAAGAACTCAGGTTCACCTCTACTTCATGAATAGGCCATCTTTAATAGAAAGAAGGATAAACAATACCACTGTTTGATAAAAATAGGGTGAACTGAATTGTTCAAAAGTTTTTTTCTTCTGTATTGTCACATAGAGAATATTCTTCTTCCCTGTCTTTTAAGTATCAGTTACAACCTCATCTTCTACAGGAAACTTCCTAATCCTTCTAAATTCTAGTAGGTTTGCTCTGTTTATTATTTCCCACTTATTTTGAATATAGATTATTTGTACATATTTGTTTGTATTTTGCCTTCCCCATTAGATTGTGACATCTTCACAGGTAGGGACTATCTTTGAACTTTCTTTTCATGTCCCAACACTTAACAGTACATAGAAGGAATATATTAATGTTAATTGACTGACAGAGGTATGTGTCTGCATTTTAGGAAGAGATCCAGACAGAAAAAGGGATTTTAAATTTCCTGTTCCTTTTTTTCCTTTGGAGGTCCTTCCAAATTTAACTTGACAAGTGGAAAGTATACTTTGGTTCAGTTTAGCTCTATGAAAAAAATGTCTGCCAATCCATCAAGTCTGTCTTCCAAGTTCCTAAAGACTTAACAGAAATGACTTTTTTTTCCCACCTGTCACAAATATTATGTCTAATTTTCCTAGTCTCTTACTTGTTTGTACATGGCAGTCAGAAATACCTTTCATTAAAAATGTCTAATTTTCCAGTCACATCGGAGTTTGTCATATGTGCCAAATTTAAAAAAAATTAATAATATCGAGTGACTTGTTAAGTAGATGACTATCCTTTTTTATATACCAAATGGCATTTAATCTATTTATTCTTGATTCAGTGTTCTTCCTCCTCTTCTGTCTCATTTATATATCTAAAATATGCATATTTTCTGTTAGAAATTATTTCATAAGAGTAAAAGGAGGAATGACTTTCTAAATAATTTTGGATGATCATTTTAATATTGCCTTTCTAGGCAGGGTGATCTGTAATACTCTTCTCCTTTTGCTGTTGTTATATTGGGCAACACAATTTGACCCATGGTGAGTAGTATTGTTGGAAGGAGGATCACATGACTGGGACTAGTTTGAGCAACATAGTTTAGCCCCATTTATTTATGAAGTATCTATATGAATTATATTAATCCCAAGTCATGGTAGCTCAGAACTTGATGGACTTCAGAATGTCATCTAGGCTACTACTCCTTGAACAGAAACCCCTATTATCACATTCTTGAGAAATGAGTAGAATAAGAAGCTCATTCAAGTTTTACTTCAAGACTTCTAATTCAAGTTAACTCACCATTTCATGAAGGAGATAATTTCATTTTTGGACAGATCTAATCATAAGGCAAACTTAATTTTTCTTTCAAGTTTTGGACCTTCAAACACATGAAGGTAATTATCCTAGATCGGTCAGCTAATGTTTCTCTTGTCTAAACTAAATATCTCTAGTTTTGTCATCTTGATTTTCTGTATTAATCTTCTTCCAAAAACTCCATAGAGCATTCTCGTATGGTTTTTTATGCCTAATTTCTAAATGGAGAGACTGAGAAATAGAGAGATTTAATAAATTTACTTAGTACTTTCTTGGGGGATATCTTCTTTGTCATCATCATTCTTCAATTTATACTAATTAATTTAATTTAATAAGCTTTAATTAAGCCCCCATGACAGATGCTGGAGCTACAAAGGCAAAACCTAAGTAATTACTGTTCTCAAGAAGCTTACATTTCTGCTTAGAGAGAGTATTATTATATTAATCCTATAGGCATACTTAATATTATGTGTTTATTTTATAATATATTAGAGCTAGCATTTATAGACTGCTTTAAAATTTACAAAGTAATGTATATATGTTATTTTACTTGATCCTAATAACTCTGTGTGGTAAATGCGATTATGTGTATATCTCATCTCCTCTATAATACTGTCTCTGAAGACAACTATGTCTTATTGTCTTTTCTGTATCTTAGTAAGCTCAGTTCAAATTTGGTCTCAAACATTTACTAGGTGCATGATCCTGGATATGTCACTTAATCCTGCTTGCCTCAGTTTCCTCATTTGTATAATGAGCCAGATAAGAAAATGTCAAACCAATCCAGTATTTTTGCCAAGAAAATCTCAATTAGGGTCACAAATAATCAGATGCAACTGAAATAATTCAATAATAACAGCACATCTCAATAAACTTAAAAGCAATTTAGAGAAAACTTATTCCAAGTCCCTCATTTGCAGATAAGGACAATGAGATTTGGAGAATTGCTCAAGATCACATTATTGGGTCAGAGAGAGAACAACACAGATGTTTCTTGAGTAGAATTTGTTGAACTGCTCTGCATCATGCAACAAATCAAGGAGACCCTCAGGTTTGAGGTCTGCTTTCAGAGAAATTGGATACAAAACGATGACCAGGGAAAGAGTGCACTTGAATTTTTTCCCTACTATTTATTCTTTTATGCAATTCCATCTTCCATCTCTGTTTATTTGTACAAGTCATTGCCCCTCCCTACTTCCCCATAACCTCTTATTTATTTAATTCTAACTTCTATGTACTTAACCACATTTTCATTTTAGTAACCTGTATTTCTCTTTTTACTTCCCCTATTCAATCATAATATCCTTATTTCAGCTCCTGAAAAGAATTCCCTTATCTCCTCCTCTCAAAATCTTGATCTTTCTTCAAGGTATTATCTTAGATTAAGATTGAACTCCATCAATGATTCCTCTATTAGATTTCCCCTGACATCTTCCCTTTCTTCCCTTCCTTAGGTCATCTTTGGGCTTTATATAAAATTTTGTATATAGTGGGATTAAAATAAATGTTTGTCAAATTGAATTGAAAGCTAAACCCAGGTGCCACCTCCTCCATGAAACCTTTCCTTATGCTCTTAGTTGTTAGTGGGGCTCCCTCTCTTTAAAATATCTTTTACTTTTATATCTGATTATATATTATATATATAAATACATATATATATATATATATATATATATATTGCATTCCCCTCTGCCCCTTCCCCAATTGAATATTATTTTTTTTCTACTAATCACACTTTATATACATTATCCAATTTACAATGCTGGGAGATGAATGCATTTACACATATATTTCCTTTATTGACTATTCTTTACATATGAGGCAATTGAGTATGTGCCCATGATGTGGACACCAGTAGTGTCTGGGACAAGATTTCAGTCCAGATTGTCCTGCCTTTAAATCCAGAACTCTATCGATCAATCAATAAACATATGTTAAGTGTGTACTATGTACCAAGAATACAAAAAGAGGAAAATGTCAGTCCCTGCCCTCAAGGAGCTTACAATGTAAAGGTAGAGACAACATGCAAACAAATATATACAAAATGAGCTAGATATAAAAATAATTAACAGAAAGAAGCCAGTGAAATGAAGAAGGTTAAGGGGAGGCTTCTTATAGAATTTGGGACTTAAAGGAAGTCAGGGAAGTGAATAGTTGGATTTGAGGAAGGAAAGCATTATCAGCATGGGGATGGACAGAGAAAATGCTCAGAGTTGAAAGGTGGAGTGTTTTATTCATTAGAGGTCAATGTTAATTGGATCAAAGAGTACAAGTTGGGGAGTAAAGTATAAGAAGACTGAAAAGGAAGGAGGAAGATAGGCTTTGAATGCCAAAAAAAAGCATTTTACATTTGCTCCGTGGCACTAGGGAGTCCCTGGAGTTCATTGAGTAGGGGGCTGACATGATCACATCTGTGCTTTAAGAAAATCACTGTAGTGGCTGGGTGGAGGATGGATTGGAAAAGGAAGACTTGAGGCAGGCAGACCCACCAAGCTGTCTATTGTAATAATATGGGTGTGAGGTGATGAAGACCTGCTTTAAAGTGGTGACAGCAACAGAGGAGAGAAGGCAGAATATTTTGAAAGAGGTTACAAAAGTCAAAGCAACAGGTGTTGGTAAGATCTGGGTGTGGGGAATGAAAGATAGTGAGGAATCCAGGATGACTCCTACTTGGTGAATTTGAGGGACTGGGAGGATGTTGTTGTCCTCTACAGTAATAGGAGAGGTAGGAGGAAGGGAGAGTTTAGGGGGAAAGATTACAAATTCTGTTTTGAACCTATTGAGTTTAAAATGTCTGCTGGATATTCAGTGTTCAGTGTTGAAAGGCAGTTGAAGATCAGAAAGTAGAGTTCAGAAAAGAATTTGGGGTAGAAAAGGTAGATTTGGAAATCATCAATATAAAGATGTTATTAACTCCATGGCTGCTGTCCATTATTGCCTGCTGCCTTTCTAAATGTAAGCCTTTGAGAGAAGGTACTATTTTGCTTTTGTGTTTGTATTTCAGTGTTTCACACATAGTACTCATACCTAATTGAATACATTTAATGAATTGAACTGAATCATAAAAACAAAAACAAATCTGAGAACCAAGAGGAAAAAGAAAGAGGGGAGAAACAAAATAAAGTTTTGGATAATTATTTTGTCTTGGAATTGGTTTAAGGTTTGGACCTGAGAATTTCACAAGAAACACTCCACATCCAAAGACAAAAGAGCAAATTACAACCACCACCACCATAAAAAATAAAATAAACAAAAAACTTCTATGAGCTAAATGAAAGCATTGTTTGGTTCTGTTTTTGGATAAAAAGGTGAAGGTTAAGAGAAAAAAGACAGTCCACATTCCAACAGCACAATTCCACTGTGTTGTCATTGGGTTCAAGCTGTGACAATAACCTTGTTCCTGCTGCTATTTGTTCTGAATCTATTGGACCATAGACTAGTACTAAATCAAGCTCCTTTGAACCAAGCCTGGACGCTACTGCCATCTCCCTCTTCCCAGCCCCTACTCCCAAACCCCAAGCTTCAGCTTCTGGACAAGATCTTTTATTTCTTTAAGATGTATTTACAATTCTTCCATATAGTAATTTTCATGGGCGTCACTACTTAATTTAATTTTGCTTAACTTCATTTTCCATCAAAGCTCATTTGAAGTTGAAGCTTTCACTGTAAACAAGATTTTCAGCATTGGCCTTCCTTTTTGAATCAGAATCTGTGAAGAGACCGAGGAGTGACCAAACCTAATGTTTTCTCCCATGCAGAACCACCCAGTGAACTTTCTCTTAGTTCTAGAAGCAATTTCCTAAACAAAACATTGGCTTAATTAAATAATGGTGGATCTTTCTTTTGGATAGGCATGTACAATTTCTCAGACCAGCTCATTAACCTTGTCTGGAGGGAACATGCAAAGGAACGAGAAAGAGTCATTATGAGAAAGAGAGAGAGAGAGAGAGAGAGAGAGAGAGAGAGAGAGAGAGAGAGAGAGAGAGAGAGAGAGAGAGAGAGAGTCAGGGTAAGATTTCATGATGAAATTTGATTTTGCTGGGAAGTGATTTTTAGTGAGATTTGAGTAGTTTATATCCAGAACAAGAAGGGGCCTTTGGTCCCCTTCTGTGCCTAAGTTAGCATCGTCCAGACTAATTAGCCATGACTCAGTGGGGACAGGAGAATGTGACAGTAGATTTCACACCTGCACAGCATGGTGAATGGAGATGTCACTGTTTGAAATTAATTTCAAGATTTCCATTGAGATTCTTCCCTCTGTCTTTGGATTTTAAAACAATAGCACCAATATCAACCATAACAATATCAACAAGAATAGCCACAAGAGTTTACAAGAGGATGGCACTAGTGTTCTACTAGTTTTCCTTGGGTTTTCAGAAGAAACTGAAGAAGGCATCCAGAACATTGTCCATTATATATCCACTCAATGTTCTGGATCCCATGGGATGAATTTCTGGGAGAATATGGACAAAGTTCACATATAATGGCCAGGGATGGATGGCTTGCTATCTGTATCATTGGAAGGAGCTGTAAAATTGGTGAGACCACAGAGCCACTGAAGTATTTAAGAGAAATGCAATGGAGAAATACAACTTCATTACAGACTTCAAGGACTGGGAAAAGACCTTAATGATATCCTAGCTTTGTGTTATTTTTCATACTTTTAAAGGGATAGTTTTAAATTAATATATGGAAAGATCCTTGAATCTTTGTGTTCTGAAAGACTCATTTAGACTTTGTATATGACATTCTTTCCTAACTTCCCTTAGATAAACTACTGTTTCCCCCTTTAGATCACGTGCTCCTTGAAAGGAGGAACTGTCTTTTGTGCTCCCCCCTACCACGGGCCTTTTTTTGGGGGGGTAAACCTCTGAGTTTAGTAGATTGCCTGGTACAGAATATGCATTCAGTACATGTTTATTGACTGACTGATAAAATCAGCTTCCATAAGGATATTATAATTGAATGGGGGAAGTAAAAAGAGAAACACTGGTTCCTAAAATGCAAAGGAAAATTTGATTAAGTACATAGAAGTCAGAATCAAATAGAAACAGGAGAGGAAGTTGGATTGCCTTAAAGAACTTGTAAAGGTCCTTTCATGTATTGAAACTTCTCCTAGAAAAAACATTTAAATAAATTAAAAATATTTTTAAATAATAATATTCTACTTGTGTTATCCTATGGTTTTGAGATATGGAACACAAATATCTCTACAGGAGCAAAAATTAATGTCATACTGTGGAGGTGCAGAGAAGCCCATGTTTCAACCAATCCTTTCCCTATAGCCTACAAACAAACATGTTTATCCCATTCTCAAAAAACTTTTACTTGATTCTCCCCAATTATTGCCATATATATCCTCTGTCCTTTGTGGCTTAACTCCTTGAAAATAGGCATCTCTAATTTCCTCTCCTTCCCTTCTTCATCTCTTGTAATCTGAGTTCGTGCTTTATCATTCCACTGAAATTATTCTCTCCAAAGTTACTAATTATTTCTAAATTGTCAAATACAATGACTTTTTCTCAATTCTTATTCTCTTTGACTTCTCTGTAGCATCTGAACTGTTGATCATGCTCGTCTCTTTGATAATCTTTTTTTCTCTAGATTTCTGCAATAATACTCTCTCCTAGTTCTGTTTCTACCAAAAGACTCCTGTTGGATTCCTTTGCTAGATTCTCATTCAGGTCATTCCTGCTAACTATAAATGTTCTGATCTGAGTCTTTTCTCTTTTCCCTCTATCTTAATTCACTTGATGATCCCACCAATTCCCAGGATATGATTATCATTTCTGTGCTGATGATTCTCAAACAGACTTTTTCTATCCCAATCTCTCTGCTGATTTACAGTCTCCCATTTCCAATTGCCTTTCAGACATGTCAAATGTGTCATCCAGTTGACATCTCAAATTCAAGTCCAATATGACTCATTAGCTTTCTCTCTCCTGACCTCCCCTATCATCATAAAGGACAACACCATCCTCCCACTCTCTTAGGTTCCCGACCTAGGGGTCATCCTGGCTTCCTCATTACCTTTCATGCCTCATATCCAAGCTGTGACCAAGACCTGTGAATTTTGCCTTGGCAATATCTCCTGAATAAATCTTCTCTCTTCTGACACTGTCCCTACTCTGATGCAGTCCATCATCACCTCATGCCTGAATTATTGCAATAGCCTCCATAGATCAACCTGACCTAAGTTTCTCCCCTTTCTCCATTCAACAACTAAAATGGTCTTCCTAAAATGGAGATTCAATCATTTCACTCAATAAACTCCAGTGCCTCACTATTGCCTCCAGGTTCAAACACAAAAATGCTCTGTTTGGCATTCCAGGCCTTCATGATCTAGTCTTCTCCTACCTTTCCAGTTTTCTTGCACCCTACTCTCTGACACATGCTCATTGAACCATGGCCATTTAAATAAAATAGATATTCTATTTCTTGGTTCTGGGTGCTTTCTCTATCTTCCATGCTTAAATACTCTTCCTCATTATTCCCTACCTACTGCCTTCCCTGATTTCCTTTAAGTCCCAGCTAAAATCTTATTTTCTAGAGGACCTTTCCTAACCCCTCAATTCTAGGGCTTTCCCCTCTGTTAATTATTGCCTCTTTTTCCTAATATATAGTTTGCTTTGTACATATTTATTTGCTTGTCATCTCCTCTACTAGAAACCCAAGCTCCTTAAGGGCAGGGGCTTGCCTTTTGACTCTTGTACCCCTAGTACTTAGTACAGTACCTGGGTACAAGGGAAGCTCTTCATAAATGTGTACTGGCTGACTGATTATTCCTTGAGGGAGGTATGTTAATAATAATAGCTAGAACCTATATAGTTTTTTAAGGTTTACAAAGCATATGACAAATATCTCATCGGCATCTCTCACAACCTTAGAAGGTAGATGGTATTGTGAGTCTCGTCTTACAGATGGAGGAACTGAGGCAGACAATTGTTTAGTGACTTGTTTAGGACCACCTAGCTGGGGGAAGACAAAGTATATATATATTTTTTAGTTTTTTTTCAAGGCAATGGGGTTAAGTGGCTTGCCCAAGGCCACACAGCTAGGTAATTATTAAGTGTCTGAGGTCAGATTTGAATTCAGATACTCCTGACTCCAGGGCCTGTGTTCTATCCACTGTGTCATCTAGCTGCCCCCAAAGTATATCTTGTGTTGTAAATCTAGTCTGTAATATGTTTAAGAAAGGCCAAGAGCTAAAAATGCTTATTTAAAAATATTTTAAGATAAAACTTTATTTATAAATGTAAAAATCATTCCCAAAAAGTATGCTGCTGGCTGGATTAGCCTATTGGCAAGTAGTTTGCTTACCCCTGCCCTGGACTATATTATCTCAACCTTTCTTGACTATCTAGTCCATTTTCTTGTCTAAAAGAACATTAATGCAAAGAGCATTGATTAAAGTATCTATCAAGTTCTGGCAATTTGTGTGAAGTATAGGGATAAAAGGGCAAAATATAAACAGCTTTTGCCCTTAAGGAGGAGGAGAGGCGACAACAATATGTATACAAATAAGTTAGGTGGTGCAGTGAGTAGAGAACCAGACTTGGAGTCAGGAGGATCTGAGTGCAAATCTACTTAGACACTTACTAGCTGTGTGACCCTGGGTAAGTCACTTAGCTGTATTTGCCTCATTTTCCTCATCTGGAGAAGAAATGACAATCCATTCTATGATCTTTTTAAAAGAAAAACCCAAATAGGGTCACAAAGAGTTGGACATGGCTAAATGACTAAATAAATAAAATAAGTAAATAAAATTAAATAAATAAAATAAAATAAGTAATATTTAGAATACTGTCCTAACAATTCACAGCTAAATAGCATAGTGGATAGGGTGTTACACTTGTAGTCAGGAAGACCTGAGTTTGAATTCTGTTTCACATTTACTTATATATCTGACTCTGGGCAAGCTACTGACATTTTATAAGTCTCAGTTTCTTCATCTGTAAAATGGAATAATAATCGTACCAACTTTCCAGGATGGTTGTCAAAGCCAAATGACATACAGTATATAAAATACTTCACAAACCTAAATGTGATATATATATATAAATATATATATATATAGTGTTATTAACTATTATCATGATTATTTCTCATATTTTCATATAGCATATATTATTATATAACATATACTATTAATAATAATAATAATAATAATAATAATAATTACTTTTTCACAACCTACAAAGGTGAAAGTAGTTGGGATATGGCTTTGTTCTGCATACTTCGGGCTACTTTACTAGATTTCAGGGAGGACCCAGAATATATAATGATATATATATTAGAGGTGGGGAAGGGATTATCTAAACAACTAAAAATAAACCATCTCCATAAAAATATTTTTTAAACAGAGGTAGGCCAAGGAATAGTTCATTTAGCAGTAAGTCATGTTCAAAAGTAGAATAAATAGGTTAATTTGGGACCTGATAAATTTTCCATCATGGGAAGCTGGGTAACATTGGTCAGAAAGGTTTTTGAGGGGATTCCTTGTTAGGCACAGATGGCTTTTTAGGTCTCTTCAATTCTGGAATTATGATATAGCTGAGTGAATTTTCCTTTATGTGGTAATACATGGAGAGGAAGTGAATAGGAAAGTTCTGTTCTAAAGAATAGTGACCTCTGAGAAATTAATTGACCTTATTGTCAACCCTCTTGTAATCTGGGGCACAGCTGAGCCATCACCTTACTGACCATGAACCTATCTTGGGGGCAAATGAATCAAGAAGAAACTTGATGACCCTAGGTCAGGAATATTACGAAGAGAGTTCCAACTCAGTTGGGGTCAGAACAGATAACCTCTGAGGTCCCTTCTATCTCTTCAATTCTATAATATTAAAGAATGTTTTAAATTTCATAATATGTAAAGGGGAAGTCATTATAGAAAGTTATATTTCAAAGGGCAGTAATTTCTGAGAAATGAGCAGAACTCTTTGTTAACTCATGTGTAAACTGGGCACAGTACAATCTAACCTAGCTGACTCCAGGACTCTGTAAGGCAGTTGAGCAATTCAGAAAGATGAAAACATAATGCAGTTATGCAATCTGTACAAACTAGAAGTGCTGGGGAAATGAAAGTTGTATTTTATCTTGATCTTTTCCTCCTTTCTCCCAAGAGCATGACCTGTTGGTTGGTGGGTATAGCATAAATATTCTGTGATTTTGACTTTCAGGCCTCCTCCCTGTAGGTGAATAAAATCTATTTAGGTGGAGAAATCACAATAACAGAGGTATTATTGCATTTAATTTTTAGAGGTTCTTTTAGGAACAAAAGATATGACTTAGCAATTTCCAACTCCAGTGAGAAAAAAAATCAAAACAATCAATGTTTATTAAGCACCAAATTAAATACTTTACAACCATTATCTCATTTAATCCTCACAACAGTCTTGGGAGGTAGTTGCTATTATCATCATTTTTACAATTGAGGAAACCGAGATAAAAAGAGGTTAAGTGATTTGCCCAGGATTACACAACTAGTGTGGAATTGAATTTAGGTTATCCTGATCCAGGTCTAGGCCTGTATTTTTTAAGTTATCTTGCAATCATAAACATTGTTTCTTTAGAAAAGGCTTCAATTTAATTCAATATAAATCCATTTTTATTTAATCCAAACAAGTTATATTATGTGCTAGCCCATCTAGTGGGGTCATGTGCCTGTGCCTAACCCTAACCATCTTCAAAGAAGAGATGTGAAGATAAATGAGATATGGTCTCTCTGTCCTCATACATGAGGTCATACAATCTAGTGTGGGGGTTATAGTATGTAATGGAACATAATAATGTTTTTCCTTCATTCTTGAAGAAGACCATGACAACAGGGAGGTGATGCCATGATAACCCCTGAATTGGATTTGAGTGAGGGGTTGATCATCCAGAATTCATTCTTAAAAGCAATATTGCTATTACGGTATACAATGTTCTCTTGGTTCTGCTTATTTCATCCTTCATCATTTTTTTGCAAGTCTTTCTATAATGGAACATGATAAAGACATAAAGGAGAGAAAGTACTATTTATTAACATATTAGACTTATAAGCAACATAAAGGCGAGGACTTTTTAAAAAATTATCAGTATCTGCCCCATACAGAGCCTTGCCTACAGTTTGAATTTAAATTGTACTGTTGTTAAGTCATTTCATTTGTGTCTAACTCTGAGATCCTTTTAATATTTTCTTGTCAATGAGGGATTGGCCATTTTCTTCTCCAGCTAAGTTTACCAATGAGGAACTGAAGCAATTAGAGTTAAGTGACTTGCTCAGGGTTACGCAACTGCTAATTTTTGAGATCACATTTGAACTCAGGTCCTTCTGGCTCTATCTACTTTGCCACCTAACTGTCTCTTAATTATATTATCTGAATTTAAATTGAATTACCTATTTTCACTCTAAAGGGATAAAGGAAGGCTATTTAGAGAAGGTGGTAATTGAACTGAGTTTTCAACAGGTTTTATAGAAAAGGTAGAATTAAAAATGGATTTTAGGGTTAATATTTTGAGAGATGTGTCTTCAGAGGAGAAGAAATTCTGGAGGGGAGTTTATGAATGAACAAAGCCATGGATATAGAAAAGTCTGAGATGTGTGCATTTGGGTGGAAGATGAGGGGAAGAATAAAATAGCCTGGTTTAAGTAGAAATGTAGATCCTGAGAGACCTACTATGGACAATGCCAGACACATCCAGAGCACAGCATACTATGCTTAATTTCTAAAAACTTTTTTTGTGTTTTTCCTTTCTTTCTCCCGGCTTTTTCTTTTCTTGTAATTCTAATTATTCTTTTACAACATGACTAATATGGAAATATGTTAAACACAATTAATTGTACATTAAAACTTTTACCAGATTGTTCACAGACATGGGGTGGAGGGGGAGAAAGGAAGGTGGTAGAACAATGTGGAACTCACAAACTTGCAAATGGATGAATGTTGAAAACTATCTTTGTATGTAATTGGAAAAATAAAATAAAATTTCAATAAAAAAACAGAAAACCAAAACAAAACAAAAACATTGTGTAGGAAAATAGTGAAATATAAAACTGAAAAAAGTAGTATGGCATTAAATTATAGAGGGATTTGAATGTCAGGTCAGACTTTATTATAGGCAATGGAAAGAATTATTGAGGTTTGTTGAGTAGGGAGTTACATGATCAAAACTGTACTTTATGAAGATTTATTTACTTGTATGACTATAGGTAAGGTACTTAATGCCTCTGGGTCCCAGTTTCCTTATTTGTAAAATGAATATATCAGACTAAGTAGCTTCTAGAGGCCCTTACAATTCTATGTTTATTTTGTCTTTGTACTCCTAGTATCTAGCTTAGTACTTGTATAGCAGGTGTTCAAGAAAAATGTTGCTTGAAACTATCAAATAATAAGATAAGTCTCCAGCTCAAGAATATTTGAAATATGTCCAACAATAAGTGTATAGAAAGGTTGACAAAATTATAAACATATTCATAGTAGACCTTGATTTGTCTCTAAAACACCCGCGTATTAAATAAGGTTAAGGTTTAAGTATCAGGTCTAGCATCCGAATCCAAGTTGTCTGACTCCAAATCCACAAGTCTTTCTACAATCCACTCTACTGTGTTTGTTAATCACCAACAATTTGCAATGTACTGTGCTAAATTCTGGGGTTACATAGAGCAACCATATAGTCCCTGTCCATAAGAAACTTCTGGTCTGATGGGTGTGGGAGTGTGGTATGTACAAGAGAATAGTTTGAAGTTGAGGCAAAAGGAGGAATCCAGACAGAGTGTGCTAGGAAAAATTGAGAAGAGAGAAATAACTCTATGTGGTGGGAGGGAAGAAGGTGATATTGAAGCTATACTTTTTGAAAATAAAGGATTTTTTAAAAAAAGCTTGGGGGATTGCATGTGAGGATGAGCAGAAGTGGAAACAGGAAGGGGACCATAGAACCATAGATTGAGAACTAGGAGAGGTCTGGGAAATTATCTTGCTCAACTGCTTGATTTTAAAGAGGAGGTGAGAACCAGAGAAAGGTCAATTTTCTAATGCCCTCCTACCCTTTTAACCTCTCTTGCCCATAATTCATCCATGCAATTCGTTTTAGGTAGGGCACTCTCTTAGTTACTCTTCATTGATGATATCTTCCTTCAGCTTAAGACTTGCATCATTCACAAATTTTCTCAGTCCCAGCATCAAGGATCAAGCCATTCTAATGTCATTGACCCTTCCCATTTTTCTTTCTCCAAGTCCATTGGAATCCTCATTAATAAGACTGATGATGGTAACAGGAATAACCACTACCAGATAAACTAAAATTATTCTATCATTCCTTTTCTAGGTGTTATAGTCTTGGGACCTCCTTACATTTCCAATCTTTTTATACTCTATTCCTTTCCATGAATTCTGTGATCCAATACTATTGGCCTATTTGCTGTTTCTCCTCCAGGATGTACCATATCCTGCCCACCTTGTGTCGGCTAAACCCCTGTGCCCAGATTGGTCTCCTCTCTAATCTCCTACTCACAAACTCCTCTAACACTCAGCTCAATGTTCACTTCCTCCAAGAACATCTCCTAGTGTCCCCATCAGAATCCAGGGCCAGCATCCTCTCAGGGTTATCCTCCTTCTATTTTGTATTTACCTTATATGTTCTGATTTATTTTTGTTATTGTCTTCCTTCCATCCCTATTAGTATGTAAACTTCTTGAGATCAGGGATGATTTTTACTTTTTCTTTGACTCTTCAGCATTTAGCATGTTGCCTAACATATAGAAAATATTAATAATAAATGCTTGTTGATTAATTGGGGCATATTATTTGACCTTTGTTATATTTTACATTGTACTGCAATAAATAGATTTTCCCACCATAATTGCTAGTTATAATTAAAAATAATTTTTCAGACTTGTGATTTTATCTGTAATGGGAACTCTTGGCATGGAATCTCCCTCTATCTATTCAATATGGCAACTACCTAAAATTTAGTCTTGGGAAGAACTATTTGAGGTCAGACATGGAAATGAACATCTGTAGACTTTGCTTGTGGGGAGGCTGGGTCCATAGCTCATTTGAACTCTGGAATTTTGATCTGTCATAGAACTGAAGCTGATCAGGTGTCTGAACTAAAGTTTGGTACCAGTAAGTGCCCTGGATCAGGGGACCATCAGGCAGCTTATGGAGAAGTAAACTGACCCAGGTTGTAAAGGGAGCAGTTAAAGCTTCTGTGCCAGTCAGCCCTTAAGTAACTATTGTATTTTTCAATCTGAGTGAGATAGACCCAGTGGATAAGAGGAAAAGAAAGGGGAGGAAGGGGAAGGACAGGGGAAAAAGAAACTTGGCCTTGAGTATTGAGAGATTAAAAAATAGTAGTAATAGCCAGCCTTATATAGTATTTACTATGTGCTAGACTATATTCTCATTTTCTCTCTCTCTGTATATGTATATGCATGTACGATATATAAAAACTTTACAATTATTATCTCAACCCTAAGAGGTAGGTGCTATTATGGTCCTCATTTTGCTAATGAGGAAACTGAGGCAAATAGAAGTTAAGTGACTTGCCCAGGTTCACACAGTTAGCCTGTGTCCGAGGCTGTATTTCAGCTCAGGTCTTCAGAACTCCAAGTCCAGTGCTCTATCCATTGTGTCACTAACTGCCCAAATAACTTGTCTATGGTCACTCAGCTAGTATGAATCAGAGGAAGGACTTAAAATAGAAACTTTTAAACTTTATGACCAATCTTTAGTCTACTACCTTTATTTTCTTTTTTTTTTAGATTTTTTTTGCAAGACATTGGGATTAAGTGACTTGCCCAAGGTAACACAGCTAGGCAATTATTAAGTGACTGAGGTCAAATTTGAACTCAGGTCCTCCTGACTCCAGGACCAGAGTTCCATTCACTGCACCATCTAGCTGCCCCCTACCACCTTCATTTTCAAAGGACACGAGCTCAGAGGGCTGAATCTACCTCCCAGAACAACTCAGAAAATCCTATGAACTGGCTGTCTTTTCTTTCCCATCAAGATATGTGTGTGTGTGTGTGTGTGTGTGTGTGTGTGCAATGTACACACACACACACACACACATACACACACATATGATTTCCTTACAAATAGGAATCTAGTCCATTCCAAGAATTGCCTTTCTCCCTCTCCCCAATCTCTGGGACAGGGTTCTATGCTTAAGGGGGAACTTTCAATTTGGCATTGTATGACAACCTGTACAAAAGTTTCCACTTCTTAAATGTAGAAATAGTCTTCCTGCTTTTATTTTGACTTCTTAAATAATGAGTAGAGTTTCAGAATGACTTGCAGTATGAAAACCCAATGTATGCTTTGCTGCTTCAGTCTGAGAATAGCAGACCTGGATACTCAGAAATGAGCTAGATGTAATATAATCCCTCCCTAAATGAACTATCAGCATTGTCTGCCTCTTTAATGAGCATTACCTAGTCAAATTTGTGTGAGTTGTTTGTGTACAAGCCTTATCTTTTCTGTCATACTATAAGGTACATGAGAGCAAAGGACATTCTTATTTATCTTTGCATCTTTTCAGCCCCAACCCTTGCTACCATTGCTATCCACCTATTCCACATACTTCATTTTACTCAAAAGAAACTGTGTCTAGAAAGGTTATACAAGTTACTATGGTGATAGAGTGAGAATTTTGAACTTATTTTCTGCTACCAAGGAATTAATGGCATTATGGTTGCTCCTTGCTATAATTTATTTTCTAACATTCTGCAGTATAAGGTCCCTCCTAGCTCTTATATTCTATGATCTTTGCTTCTATGGGCTATATATAACGATCAGGATGATGGAGACATAATTAGTCTTTTTCTTTAAAAAAAAAAACTTCTAAGATAATTTAGTTTTTGAATTGACAGGGAAGGGATCCTGATAGGGCTAATTAAGCTAATATTCAATGAATGTTGAATAAGCTGGAAGTTAGGAGGCCTGAGATCTACAATTCACTCTTCCACTAGTTAGCTGTGTGACCTAAAGCAAGTTTCTGCCTATCTCTGGGCAGGTGGGACAAGATGATGTTTAAGGTTTCTTTTAGTTCTAATATTATGGATAGAGCAATGGCCCTTGAGTCAAGAGGATCTGGGTCCAAAACAAGTCAAATTTGATGCTTTCTAACTATATGACTTTGGACAAGTCACTTAATCCTGATTGGCTCACATCCAGAGCCATCTCCAGCTGTCCTGATTCATATCTGACCACTGGACCCAGATGACTCTGGAGGAAGAAGTGAGTCTGGTGACTGAGCAAAGCACCCCCTCACTCAAATGCAATTTATGTGCTTGTTATAGCATCACCTACCCAATGTCAATGGTCTTCTGCCACAGTCTAGGATCTGTCCCACTGTCAGATTCTCTAGCCTTGAAAATAATCTGGCTCAACTCCCATCAGCCTCAGTTCACCTGTTCATAAGATGCAGCAACTGCTTCCTAATGTTCCAGGGAAGGCAGATCACGAAACATTTTTCCTAAAATGTACTGACACCACTACTATCTAAACAACTTCAGAAGGAACAAAGGGCGAGTCATCTGAGACAGCTGTCTTGGAGATGAAGTTTCTGACCAGTGTTTTAAACCTTCTCTAATAAAAGTTTAAAGCAATAGAGAAGATCCCCAAAGTTAAGGGGATCTAGGGTTTTAGCCTGGCTTAAGCCACTCCTTAGCAGGAGGACTGCAAGGGTATTGTCAAATTGGGAAACTGAGAAAACAGAATTGCCGGCTGCAAGCTGCTACCTCACTCATTTCGCTCCCAGTTTGATCTGTCTTGGGGACTCTGCAAGGGTGCCTTTTATTTTTACTATTTCAGTATTTACTGTAACAAGTTAATGCCATTTTGATTATCCACATGGCAGACTCCTATCTGGATTCCAGCTGGTCAACTTCTCTTCCAAAGAGTTGCTATAAATGCCTGTCTTTTCCCATGTCCTTTTAGAGAGAAGACGCAAAAGTTGCATGTGGTTGCTAAAAACAGGAACCCAGGCTTCTGCAAACACATCAAACCTTCCCTATTTCTAGCAGAGGAAGTATGCGGCCTGTTTGGCAACTGCCGTTCTACTTGATAGCATGAGCTTCATAACACTCACCAGGGCCCCCTCACCACGGCCGTCATTCAGCTGGGGAAGCGGCAGCTGATGGAGATTGAATGACAAGCGGCCTGGTGGCTAGGGATGCTTGGAGCTCATGCCAAGACGGGAAGCATGCTCACTGTCTAAAGGTAACCTTCCACTTACTTGGGCACAAAGAATGGGGAGTGGGGTGGACCCCCTTTTCCAGGCCTGGTGTGGGGTGGAGTGGCTATGGCTCTGTCTCCTGGGAGAGCCACACAAGGGTTGTTCCAGGACAGGACAGTGAATGTGAAAGCAGACAGGAAATAGAAAAGTCGATCTAGGCTTCAGGACGGCTTCATTTTCATCAAAATGCAAGAACTGGAGTAATGGACTGCAGAGATCAACTAGTTCAACTCACTCATTCGACACGCGGGGTCCCCAAAGACCCGAGGATGAAGTGATAAGATCATGTAGCATGATCCATTAGCTAGGGTGCTAGTCTTGGAGGCAGGAAGTCCCAGGTTTAAAATCTATCTTGGACATTTCCTAGCTGTGTGACCCTGAGCCAGTCATTTAACCTCTCCTGTCCTTCAGTTTACCCATCTATGCAATGAGGGAGTCTGACCTGATGACCTTTAGGGACCTTTCAGCTTTAAACTTATATTCTAGATTCGAACTCAGGAAAACGAATCTTTTTGATTCCATGGTTCTATCCAAAGTATCCCTACATGCCTCAGTCCAACTATAGGGTGTCTATTAATGAATTTCTCAGAACTGACTGTGGGCTAGGTACTAGCTCTGCCACCAACTCATAGAGAGAGACCTCAGGCATGTAATTTTCCATCCATGGGCCTCAATTTCCTCATTTGTAAAGTGAGATTAACCTGTATGATCTTTAGAGGTTGGGGAGTCTCTCCTATCTTTAAAAACCTATATTCTAATATTTTATGTTCTAAGTCTCCTCCATTTTGACATTTAACTTATTCTAATGATCACTTGTTCTAATGATCTAATGCTTTCACTTGTTGTAATCATCAATTTCTAGTGCTTTAGGACACGGGTTGAGTCCAAGTTTCTTTAGTAATAGGGAGAAAGAGTTGAGGATTATGACCAGAATATAGGTAACAAGAAAGGGTGAGGAGATGTCTGAGAGGGAGCAGAGGACAGCATATTGGTTTCTTCCCTTATTTCTAGTCAGCTTTTTAAAACATCTTATCTTTATTCTTTCATTCATCCACAAAACAATAACAATAATAATAACAAAACATCAATAATACTAATAATAGCTAAAATTTATATAGTGCTTCCTATGTTGTTCCAGATACTGTGCCAAGCACATTACAAATAATATCTCATTTGGTCTTCACAACTAACCTGGGAGATAGGTGCTGATTATTATCATTTTATAGTTAAGGATACTGAGGCATTCAACAGTTGTGACTTGACTAGGGGTCACACAACTAGCAAGTATCTGAGACCAGATCTGAACTCAAGTCTTTCTGACTCTAGGCTCAGCACTCTATTCATAAGGCTATCTATCTATCTATCTATCTATCTATCTATCTATCTATCTATCTATCTATCTGTCTGTCTGTCTGTCTGTCTGTCTATCCATCCATCCACCCACTTATCCACCTATCATTTTATCTATCTTTCTATCTTTATCCATCTGTTTCTTTATATATATTAATAATATATATATATTTATGTCCACTTTCCTGCTTCGGTAAATAGAATATGGTGACTTCACTGACTCTTCCTTCATGAGGGAGAATAGAATGATGTGTTAGGCTGACCATTCATAAAATCTTAATGCTAGAAGATAGCTGACAATTCAGCTAGTCTGATCCTCTGCCCAGGATGAAGCTTTAATTATGATTCTGTGGTACTGTAAATAGAATAGTTATAGAAGGTTATTTTGAAAGTTACACTTTTCTTTTTTTAAATATCTCATTTATTTGAGGGAGTGGGATGGCATGATAGCACAGACGAAAACACAATGGATTTAGGCTCAAAAGATGTGGGTGTGAGTCCTTGCTCTTGACTTTCAGGTGTATGACTATGGGCCAGTTAATTCACTCCTCTGAGTATCAGTTTCTTCAACTATAAAATGAACAGGTTGAACTAGTTGATAAAGAATTGGGACTTAGAAACAGGAAGAATTGGGCTTAAATCCTGTTATTTACTAGCTACGTGACCTTGGATAAATCATTGATTTTTTTGGTTTCTGCATCTGGACAAAGAAGGAGTTAGATTCAATGATTTCTAAGGATCTCTTCAACTCTAAAGCTATAATCTTATGATCCTATGACTTGATGAAGACATCTATGTAGCACAGTAAATAAAATACCAGATTTGGAGTAAGGAAAACTAGTTTCTTCATCAATAAAATGAGCTGGGAAACTATCCCAGTATTTTTCCCAAATGGGGTGATGAAGTGTTGGATAGGACTGAAACAATTGGATGACAATAACAACAACAACAAACAATGATTTGATGACTTTAGAAATCAATGTTGTTCTAGCTCCAATGGATGATATCCCATTTCTTACATCAAATGGAGTGCATAAAAAACTGACTAATTTTGATTCATCTTAATTTAGATCCAATTAATTGAAACTTCCCAAGGTAATTTCCCCCTCCTAGAAACCCCTTTTTAAAAGGAGTAATACAGTACAATGTAAGATACCAATTTGTATCTACATAAAAACAAAACAAAAGTTTCAAGATCAAGCTCCTAGGAAACTAGCATGAAACTATTCCTTGATAGAGGCAAAAATTAATCTTTTTCCTTTTCTATGTTTTTGAAACCTTATCACAGCATCATGAAATTCCCAGAATTGGAAACTACTCCTAGAGATCACCAAGTCTGTTTCATGTCTGAACATAACACTTCTAACAACACACATGAAAAGTGGTTATTTGTTCCCCCAAAAAATTAGTAACGAGAACTCACTACACCCTGGGGCAGTTGGTTCCTTTTTGGGGCAGTTCTAATTGCTAGTGAGGTTTTTCCTTACATTAACCTAAATTTACCCATTAGGAGAATATTTAAGAATCAAGTTGTAAGTCAAATCTCAGCTGAGGTCATCTCACTTACAATCCAAGAAACTTATTTAAGGGAATAATACTTTTGAATGACCTATATTACATATTTTTTTACAAATTCTAAGCTTTGTGTTTTATCCATTAGGTAGAGCATACTTTCATCCTGGGGAAATTAAGGGGGAAAAAGAAATTTTTAGCAATATCTATTGCAATCCAGTAATATTTCATGAGAAACTTTTTTGTGGAAGTTATTGATGTATTCTGAACAAGAAGAAAATCCTTTAAAATAACATAAAGAAAAAACAAGTTAAAACCACTCTGTCTCTTTGGTGTTATTAAACTTATAATTAGACAATAATTAAATATATAGATAACAATAAAAAATAAAGTAAGCATACAACAAACATAATAAAACATATGAATATAAACAATAGCCATGTAAATACATATTAAAAATAGACCATAATTCAGTTAGATGGATTCTGAATTGGTTGAATAGCCAGGCCTAGAGACTAGTCACTGAAAATTCTCTATTAGCTTAGAATACTTCCAGAAGAGTGTTCAGATTTTTAACAAGAATATGGATACAGGCATAGATGACATGTCTGGTAAATTTGTAAATGACACAAAAGTGGGAAGGAATAGCTAACATGTTGAATGGCAATGTCAAGATCCAGAAAAATCTTATATAGGAATATTAAGTCAAATAGAATGTAATCTAACCTGAAGGGTGAATTTAATAGGGATAAATGCTTAGTCTTATAGTTGGGTTCAAAAAATTCAGTTTTATAACTATAAGATTAGGGAAGAGGAAAGGCTAGACAACAGTTCTTTTTTATGCTTAATAGTATTTCATTTTTTTCCTATTATATGGAA
The DNA here is from genome assembly GCF_037893015.1 of Macrotis lagotis. NCBI lineage: Eukaryota > Metazoa > Chordata > Mammalia > Peramelemorphia > Peramelidae > Macrotis > Macrotis lagotis. Next base: position 599,837,265 of record NC_133666.1, on the reverse strand, counting down.
CATATTTTTGTAAGGTTTTGCTTTTTGTAAGGTTTTGATTTTCAAATTTTTCTCCTCTTTCTTCCCTTAATTTCCCAAATACACCAGGTAATCTGATATAGATAATACATATACAATCATGTTAAATATATAAGGAAATATGTTGTCATGGACAACAGTTCTTTTTGAAGGGATTTGAGGGTCCTAATGAATGGCAAACTTAACAGAAGGCAAACGTGTGATATGGAAGTCAATAAAGCTAGAGTACTTCATAATTAAGTAAGAGATACTATGTCTAGGATGGGGGGGTTGATGGTTCTTCAGAACTATGCTCTTATCAAATCACACCTGAATATTTTGTTTAGTTCTGAGTATTACATTTTATCAAAGACTTTTGACAAGCTAAAGAATGTCAGAGGTGGACAACCAGGATAGTGGAGGGCCTGGAGTTCATGTTTTATATGTTTTGGTTCACGAAACTGGGGCTATGTAACTTAAGAACCACCTCCAGATAACTGGAGGATTATTCAGGATTGGACTTGTGATTGGCTTCAAAGGAAAAAACTAAGACCAATGGATAGAAGCTATTAAATGACAGTATTAGCCTTGATGGAAATTTCTTAACCCTTAAAAGTAGAATGGTCTGCCTTTAGGAAGTAATGGGTCTCCTTGTACTAGAGATCTTCACAGCAAAGTCCAATGAGCCCTGGTGTATTATACCATAATACGGTTTCTATTCATGTGGAGACTGAATTCTGAGGTTCTTTTAGACTCTGAGAGTCTTATTTCAATTACTATCTACATTAAGAAGTTTTAAACAGGACCAGTGAGACTATAAAACCTGTGATGTGGTCACTCCTTGAGTTTTTCCAGAAACCATGTACATCTGGAGAAAGCAAATTGCAATATCAAAAGTTGTAGATGAATGTCATTAAGTTTACATATTTTATTTAAGTTTTATATATGAATAGAAAAATAGACTGTATTTAGAGTTAAAACATTCATATTTTTTAAAATTAATAGACTCCCCAGGTAGAACAGGATAGGACTTCAGTGACCCTCTTGTACAAAACCTCATTTTATTGAAGAGGAAACTTTCCAGTAAGGTGAAGTCAAATTTTAAACAATTCTACAGATTCATGTGTGTATTTAAAGGTTTTTGTAAATGTTATTAATGGTTTTAGATCTTAATTTTAAAATGTTAAAGATTATTGTTTGTATACATGCTTAAGCATATTAGAGCTAGGAACAACTTTAAAGGTCATCTAGCCTTCTTTATTATACAGAGGATGGAACTGAGATGGGGACAGGGAAGAGGGTAACCACAGCCACCCAGAGTCAGGAATAGAACCCCATCTCCTAATTCCAGTTCAGAGCTTTTCCCACTATACCTCACTATCCAATATATGAGAAAATATGCTCTCAGGTATCATAAACAGTGAATGATAGAGGAATTAAAATAAAGAGAAAAATAGCTTTTGGATAATATGATGATTTAATAGAACAAAGAACAGACTAAGAACACTGATGATTAGACTTATAAAAATATTACAAAATGAACTGCTAAAACGTAAAACAGAACACAGCACATAGAATCTTAGAGGCAGAAAAGTCTTAGGATAGATTGTTAGAACACAGAATGTTCTGATGGGTAACATATCCTAAGTTGTATAGAACCTTAGAACAGAGAATGTGAGAGCATCAATTAGTCAGATTGAAAAGAGTTTAGAAATTTTAGGAAGGTTCTCCAGTGGATAGATGAATATACTGAATGACCTGGCCAAGGTCACAGAGTTATTTAAGTATCAGAAACAGAAATGAAATTTGACTCTTTTCCCTCCAGTTCCAGTCTAGATTTCTAGTTCATCTCAAAAAGGGCGAAGTTGGTGTGCCATGTGGAAGATCACTAGGGGTCTTTGAAGAACATACAAAGGAGTTGGGAAGCAGTGGGATATGGCATTTCTCTGTATCCATTCTCTTTCATCTATCCCCATTCCACTTCAGAAAGATTTTTTAATTTCCCCTAATAGAATTTAGTGAAACAACTATAAATCAGGAAAGGGATGTTCATGCTATACTATGTCAATTCTTGATCAATACCCCTAAACAGGGATAGTCTTATAGTCCCTTTGTTTGAATACTTCCAGCAATGGGGAAACCTGCTATTTTTCAAGACAGTATATACCATCAAAATTTTAGAAATGTCTTAATATTGAGCTAAAAATTCATTTCAGCACTTGGTGGTGTAGTGTTTGATTTGGAGTCAGGCAGATCTGAATTCAAATCTAATCCCATTACTTACTAGATGTACTACATAACCCAGTTTAACTCATTCTTTATCTTTAAAATTGGAATAATAATACTAGTATGTAGCCCCCAGGGGTGTTGTGAGGATCAAAAAATGTGGTAAAGCACATAGTAAGCAATATATAAATGTTAGATATTATTATTATTATCATTATTATCTAGTTCCCTAAAGTCATTAGTCATAGTACTGACCTCTAGAATAACACAGACTTTGCCAATTCCATCTTTTACATCAGTAATCTTAAACACTTTTGATCACATACCCCTTTAAGTAAAATATCTTTGAGCACAAATACTATATATATATATATATACATATACAATATTCAGTTGTTTATTCATTATATACATGTATTGCTTTACTAATAGGAACATACATATATATATTATATATATATATATGTATATATATATATATATATATATATATATAGTGAAACACCCCAAAATAGAAAACTTAAATAAAGATTAAAATGTGTTTGATCTTGGTTGGTTGATTGGTTGTTGTCTTTTGTTACTGAAGAGAACCAAAATGATATCACTATGTTAGAGTCAAATTATAGTATGTTTGACTGTAACTGAACAGACCAATATAAACTCAGCATACTCTACCACAGGGTGGGCACAAATAGATCATGTGATTATTTTGAGGTAGATTTTCTAAATTTGCACATCTTTAGTTTCTTTTGCGTGTTTGATTCTAGAGAATAGGGAGTCATTGGAATGACTTGATCAGATTTGATCTTTAGGAAGACCAATTTGATAGGCGTGTGATGTATTGATTGGAGAGGGGTGTGAATTGTATAGAGAGATCAATTAGGAAGCTACTGAGATAGTGCAGGCTAAAGGTGATGAGGACCTGAACTTGGGTGGTGACTGTGGGAGCAATGGAAATCAATGGGGAAGATGTGAAGGTAGAAATGACAAGACAATGTTCTATCCTCCCTGTGACCTCCAATATAAGAATGTTTGAGAAAAGTTATGAACAAATTCTTCACAACTTGGATGTAGCCTTCTTATGAAAGTTAATTCAGAGGAAATTAATAAAAGTAGAAGAAGATAGTGGAATTCAGGAAGAACAGAAATAGAATGTCCTATTTTTGTGTTTCAGATGAGCTCACACTCTCTCATAGTCTTTACTAGCCTCCTTACTTCCCTTCCTCCTTACCCGATGAGCTGGAAGGTGCTCTCTCTCATGAATATATTCTAACTTTTATTACAATTACTTTCTGTCCATTTCTCTTACTAGAGTATAAACTACTTGAAGGAATGCTTCCAACAGTGGCAAATAAAAAAATGTTTGTCAAATGAATTAATGATGTCAGTAGGAAGACATTTTCCTCTTTTATAATAGCTAGCATTTCTGTAATGCTTTACAGACATCTCATTTGATCCTCATAACAACCCTATTGCTTTTTTTGCTCACCTTTTATAGATAAAGAAACCATGAGTCAAAGATAAGTGATTTGCCAGGATTACAAAGTGAAAGTCTAAGGCAATAGAAGTTTTTCTGATTCCAAGTTCAGAATCCTGATAGTCTACCTACCTATCTTTAAGTCCATTTAGAATTTCCCATCAGTTCTAGGAGCTCCTGACTTCTCTCCCATAATCTGCCCCAACTAGAGTCACATTGATGCCAGATAGGCGCAAAACAGACTGCATTCTCTTCAAAGTCTCCATGTACTCTATTTAGTACATAAGTTCCAAGAGCAGCATGTTGCATATTCAGTTAATCAACAAGCATTTTCTGAGCATTTGTGTAGCAAATGGTGGAAATTCAAAGAAATTCAAAACAATTGCTACCCTCAAGGAACTTTCATTCTATTCAAAGAGACAAAATGGATCCATTTTATATGTTCAAAAAAATAGGCTAATAAACATTGGGAGATCCTTAAGAAATATTGTTGTCTTCAGAGTATTAAGGCATAGACCTGATCCTCTCCTAAAGGATCTTATGTTCTAATCAGTTTAATAAGAGAAAAATGAACATTTCTGTGTCTTCTAATTGCATTTTTTCCCAAGAGGGTCCACTGGAGGCTATGATGGGAAGCTAGGTGGTAAAATGAATAAAATACTGGACTGGAGTCAGGAAGACTCATCTTCCTGAGTTCAAATCCAGTCTTATTAGCTATGTGACTCTGGACAAGTTACTTAACCCTATTTGACTGAGTTTTTTGATCTGTAAAATGAGATGGAGAAGGAAATGACAAACCATTTCAGTATCTTTGCCAAGAAAACCTTAAATGGGGTCATGAAGAGTCAGACAAGAGTGAAATGACTAAACATTTGAGGCTATGATAAGACAGGTCCTGAAATCATTTTTATGAGAAACCTGAATCAGAGATTTGAGCATGTGAATGCCAGAAGAGGCTTGAGAAGTCATTTAATATAACACCTCATTTTACATAAATGAAACTGAAGACAGGAGTTGTGAAGTAACTTGTCTGACATCACCCAAGTCACTTTCTAGCTGTGTGACTTTGGACAAGTCATTTAACCCTGATTGTTGTGCATCCAGGGCCATCTCAGTCATTCTGATTCAATGTGACCACTGGATCCAGATGATTGGGAGATGAAAGTGAGTGGTAATTTAGGACAGCACCCTTTCAAAATGAATTCACATGCATGTCATGGTTTCACCTCCCTTAAGTCATAAACAAACAAATAAATAAATAAATAGATAGATAAATAGATAAATAAATAAATAATAAATAAGTAACACAAGTAGGGTTTGAGGTCAGATCTCTTCACTTAAAATTCATCATTTCTTTCATACTGTCAATCCATTAGAGATTCACATTCTCAGAACAGAAGAACTCCATTTTGTTTCTTTTCACTACTTTGTGGTTGTTGTTGATGGTGGCATAAGGTAGGGGAAGGATCTAATCAAAGTAGGGAACCTCCAGTGTGGAAATTTCTTCTACTTGTAAAGATGGATTCTCCCTGACTTAAAAGTCTTAGAGACTTGCCTAGAACAGTTCTAGCTCTTGGAACTTATGTAATAGAGCACATGGAGACTTTTTGAAGAGAATGCAGTCTGTTTTGCACTTATCTGGCATCAATGTGACTCTAGTTGGGGTAGATTATGGGAGAGAAGTCAGGAGCTCCTAGAATTGATGGGAAAATCTAAATGGACTTAAAGATAGGTAGGTAGACTGTCAGATAGGATTCTGAACTTGGAATCAGAAAAACTTCTATTGCTTTAGACTTTCACTTTGTAATCCTGGCAAGTCACTTAGCTTTGACTCATGGTTTCTTTATCTATAAAAGGTGAGCAAAATGTAATAGGGTTGTTATGAGGATCAAATGAGATGTCTGTAAAGCATTATAGAAATGCTAGCTATTATAAAAGAGGAAAATGTCTTCCAGGTCTTCTTGAATCCAAAGTAACCTATTCATCAAATCATAATTGCTCTTATCATTCCTATATGCAGTAATAATAGCTAACATTTACATATTATATATGTATATTATACACACATATATATGTATATTATACATATATACACATGTATATTATGCATACATATATGCATATGTATATTATACATACATATTATATGTCTATATATAGTCCTTTAAACATAACAGATATTGGATAGATGTTTGCTGGTATCATTGGATATAAATGCAATAGCACTTTAACCATATACTCCATGAGGGCAGAAGTTGTGCCAAATCTTTAATCTAAAATATCTCAGAATCTATCACAGTATCACACATCTGGTAACTCTTATAGATACATATTGGCCAACTGGGTGAACACCCTAAGAAAAAATTAAATTTTTTTCTTTTTGAACCATTCTAGTATCTTTCAGAGAACTAAGATCAGATTCTCCATGATGAAATTTTTGAGTGATTTATGTCACCTTGACAAAATATCACAAAAGGGCTAAGGTGGGAGATAATGGTACAAGAAGTATAAGTCAGTCTTTGGGGGGGGGGTTCCTGATGCTGAGAGTCTTTGCTTTTTCCCATTCCTTTTTGTAGTTCTGCTCTCAGTTTTCCAGGGTCAGTGACCCAGCTGGTCTTTCCTCCTTATTCCCTCTCCTTTTACTGTGCTGATATATATACATATATATATATATATCAGGACTCAGATTCACATCCTGACTGGGCCATAGAACAAGATGAAATTAGACAGGTCATTAATGTCTCCAAGGGGTCTCATATTCATCATCAACCCCAGAAGGTGGCAATCTTTGCCCTATCTACCTGCCAGGATCATTGCAGGGTTAAAATGCTTTCCCTTCTGCCTTTGGTCTCTTGAGTTCCTAGTTTATTTTAAGGCCACCTCCTATGGGAAACATTTCCTAATCCTGCATCTGAATCATCAGTGTTTTCTACTGCTTGTTGATTACTTTGTAATACAAATGTGAATATATGTATATATATATATATATATATATATATATATATATATATATACACCTAAATTTATATCTACATATACCTAAATACATATACACACAAACACACACACACACACACATATATATATACATACCTACATATATGCATGTATATATATATATGTTGCCTATAACCCCAGTAGACTGAACTCCTCAAGCGTAGGTATTATTGCATTTAGTTTCTATAGGAGCTACTTAATAAATACTTTTCATTGTTAAATAAAGCATGTGAAAATACTTTGTAGCTAAAAGTACTGCAACATTTAAGGTACTAATTTGGTAATTCCTAATAGGCATTAATGAATCTCATAAATGAATTAATGAATGACATTAATTAATCAGTCAGCTAGGTGGCTGAGTGGATAAAGAATGAGACCTGAAGTCTGGAAGATTCATCTTCCTGATTCAAATCTGGCCTCAGATGTTTATTAACTCTGTGACCCTGAACAAGTACTTAACCCCATTTACCTCAGTTTCCTCATCTGTAAAATGAACTGGAAAAGAAAATGGCAAACCATTTCAGTATTTTTGCCAAGAAAAGCCCAAATGGGTTCAAGAAGAATTGAACAGAAATGAAAAGACTGAACAACAATAATAATAACAAACAATAATTTCATTAAAATAACAAGTTCTGTGACCTTGGGCAAGTAGTCCTCAAACTACTTTAAATTCATTTTGTATATATTATATATATATTACATATTCATATTGTACATTTTATCTGTTCTGATAGAATGGAAGCTCCTTGGGATTAGGGGCTGTTTACCTTTTGCCTTTGCAGTGTTGCAAAGCCCAAGGTCTAGTACATAGTGAATATTTGCTGCTTGATTACTGGGGCCCTCATTTCCCAATATGTAAAATGAAAGACGTAAGAAAAATAGTTAGCATTTATATAACTCTATTGCTTTAAAGTTTGCAAAGAGTTTTACATGTAATTCCATTTGGTCTTCACAAGACCCCTGTGAGGTATGGGCTACTATTGTTCCCATTTTACAGATAAGGAACTGAGATTTAGAGATTATGTGACTTGCTCAGGAACATGAAGTTAGTGTTTGAAGGAGGTTTCAAACACAGGTCTTACTGGAGGCAGTTGATTGATAGAATACTGGACCTAAAATCAAAGGTACCTGTGTTCCAATCTGGTCTCAGTAGCTAGGTGACTGGGCAAGTCACTTCACCTCTGGCTCAGTTTCTTTCAGTTCTTTCAACTTTAAAAAAGTATCTACTCCAACAGCGTTGTTGTGAAGATCAAAGAAGATCATATTTATGTAAAAAGCAGTTAACACAGTGTTTGGGACGTAGCTGGTATTATCTATGTGCTTCTTCCCCTTGCCCCTGACTGTCTCCCAGTTTAGCTCTGCTTCCTCTTCCCACTCATGCCTTCTATCATTTCCTCCCATAGGAAAAATTTGAGAGATTTGGAGATGTGAGAAAGCTGGAGGAGGACTGTCCCAAGGCTGGATCCAGGTCTCAAGAGAGCAAACCTTGGCTATAGTTCTCTCTTTTCTCCCTCTTCGCTCATGAAAGGCTTCCTCTGAATGCTAAAAAGAACCTCCCTACATGCCTCTCATTTTGCTGATTAATTAATTGATGTTAAAGGGGCCCTTTTAGGATATTTTTCTTTAGGCAAATAGAAGGCATTTTACATAAGAGATATTAGATAAGTTTAGAATTGAATTGAATGGTTAGGGAAATTTAGATGTCTGCCATTGCACACAGATAATAGAATGTGTCCATGAAATAGGTTGCCTATCCAGGGAATGCCAGGGCATTTAAATAAGGTGAGATTTTCAACTCCAGTTCAATTCAACAATCATTTATTATATATCTCCTAAATGCAAGTTATTATCCAGGGGGATACAAATTTGAAACTTCATACAGTGATTCATAAATGATTGTCCACTAGTTGATTCACTGATTGAATGCAAATAAGTAAGATGCAGGGCAGAGTGTGATTGGAACAAAGGAAAGAGCAATTGTTATGAGAAGGTGAGAGATCGATTTCACTCAGGTAGGCAGAAGGGAGTTGGAGGAGGACTTTTTAAGAGGAGATAGCCTTTGAGTTGGGCATTTAAGGAACGAAGGGGCTTCAATATATATGAAGATAAGGGATAGATAAGGAGGCTGTTCCTATGATAGGGAAAGGAGCAAGCAACATAATGGCAGTGGGAAAGACCAGAATGAAACTGAGAGATGCAGAGCAGTCCAGTTGGGCTTGAATGTAGAATATGAATAGGAGATTAGTATAAGTTAAGATATAAGCTAAGATAAGTTAGGATTGGTTTGAAGAGAGCCTTGAATGTTAGATGCAGGCATTGAAATTTCACTTTAAAGGCAATGGGGAATATTTTTGCTTTAGCCAAATCACACAGAGTCATTATTATAGTCTTTTGCCTCCCAGAGAAATATTATTTTCCTGAAAGAAAATTGCCTTGAATCTATCATTTGATAGTGATGGACAGGGTACCAATGACTTCCACTAAAATGTACATTTGATGCTTCATGTCATGTTAGGGATCCCAGATTCTTGAAGGCTCTATCAGTAGAGTTTGAAGTCTGGTACCTCATGCAATCATAGAACTCCACCTTCTGTCCCCATGACAGTCTGGTTAGATAAATTGGAAGTGTTTTGTCACCAGGTTGATGACAGGATAATTCTGAAGGTAGTATGATCATTTTTTTTTTGTTCACAGTAATTCTCAAGGAACATGTTCTAAGTCATGGAGTGGCTGTGGTCTGTGTCAGTAGATGGGTCATGCTGACAGAATCATAGATCCTTAAAGTAATGAAGTCAACAAAGATATATTTCGTAGATGATATAAACTGCTGATGTCTCACAAACTCCACCCCTGGTTCCCCAAAGCCGTCCTCAGGTTTTACTGAGTTCAGCTTGAGGCACAGGAGTAATGGAAACTTTTGCTACAAACAGCATTTGCTAGCGACTTCCCTCTCTGTGGTTTTTTTTCCTCTGTTGTTCCCCTGATAAAACAACTTGAGCTGCCTAACTCTAACCAGCACACACAAATCTCTTCACATAAAAAAAATACATCTTTCAAGAAGCAAGCTGCTTTTCTAAAAAATGATGCACTATGCATTCTAAATTGAGTCATTCTCAATCCCGAGAGTTTGGTGCCAGCCCAACTTTGAGTGTGTGTTTCCTCTGTCTTAGTTTTGAAGTTGCTTCTTCTACCCCAAGAGTAAGCAATCCAAAAAGAGAGATGGGCAACAGCATGAAGACATCTACTGCACCACCCGAAAGACCTCTGCCTGGTCCAGCAGGTAAGTCCAATTTCTTTGAAACTATTGACTCAGTGTATCGTCTTTCCAGCAATTTATTCTTTAAAATAAGAGCTTCTGCAGGAGGATCAGGGTACTATATATGTCTACACGATAATCATGGGGTTGGACTTTAAGTTAAGAAATCTGGGTCCTAGATCCAGCTCTGCTGTCTTTCAGTTTTAATTTCCTCACTTGTCAGATGATATCAGAGGGCTCTTCCAGCTCTAACATTCTATACTCCGTTATTCTTTGAGGTTTCTTAGTGATTATTGGGGTCCCTACTGAAACAAGGCAAGTGTATTGCAGTCCAAAAATCATATTAGAGTCAGGGAGCTTGTATCTTATACTTTTACTTGTAAGATCTTAGAGGGTCACTTAATCTATATAGTCCTCAGTTTCTTAATCTATAAAATGAGAGAAGTTGTATTAGATGGCCTCTCAGGTTCTAAATCCATGTTCCTATGAAATTTTTTTATCCAGTTCCTAAAGTAATAAAAAGAAATTAGAATGGTAAATTAACTATATATCCCTCGGGGCTTTGTGGTCACAGGAAAAAGCAACCAATACAACTGGTGCTAAGGTTGCTGATGGTAAGGTACAAGGGGAATACTCTATTAAGGATCAAATGTTGATGCTTTGATATCTGTGCTAGATTCCTGGGTAAATGACTTCCTAGAGCCCATGAATTGATTCAGGGTCCCATAGAATTAAATAGTCCTTGGATGATTGATTTGGAAATAATCTAATTGGTGCTTTGTGGAGGGAGGATGAAAATATTTTGTATATTGACATCAATCAATCAACAAACAGTATTTTATTGCCTTCTATATACTAGTCACTGGGGATACAGAGCTGGAAATGAAATCATCCCTGCCCTCAAGGAACTTAACAGGAGAAACACAACTTCTAAGCTCTCCTGCCAAAATTCCTGGATAAAACTGTCAGAGGCAGCTTTGAGATTGATGTATTCTTGTTCCTATATCACATTTGTTTAGGTTCATTTGCTTTGGAATTCTTGGGGGAAATAGAGTGATTGCCTTAAGAACACCTCATACAAGTGAAAAGTACAGTAAACTTGAATGAAGACATCTGGGTCCTAAGTCTTTGTTTGCCAAGAAATGGCATCATGACTTTTGGCAGGTCAGTTTGTTCTTCTGGGTCTCAGTTTCCTTTTCTTAAAAATGTGAGGATTAGACTAGTTAAGATTTAAGATGACATACAGTTAAAAAATTGTAGGGTTTTGTTATGACTTTCCATATTATAAGGATCATTTTAATTCTAGCAGTCTCTTTTCTCACATTGAACTTTCTAAGATTTGCTCCAAGGTGGACATTTCTTGTTCTCTTTTCTGATATTTTATTTTCTAAGTCTCTTCCAGTTCTGATTGTATTCCAATATTATATCTTCTAAGGTCAATTCTATGTTGAATGTTTTATGTTCTATATTCTCCCATTAATTGTTCTAAAGTTCCCTTCCAGCTCCAATATTCTATGAATCTATGAAAGTCAAGAAATTCTATTGGTACTCAATTAAGGCACTGGTAGAACTAAAAGAGGTTAAAGTGCTTCCTTCCCCCTTCCCCATACCCTCAAGAAAGTATGTTTTCTACATGCTCTAGAACTTGTCACCCTCAGGCACTTTAGAACTTAAAGAAAACCGTGTTGAAGGATCACAGAATGTTAAAGCTAGAAGAGATCTTAGAAATTATCTAGTTCAGTCTTCTTATTTTATTGATGAGGAGATAGAAAACTCGCCCGAGGTCACCTGGTCAGATTGTGACAAGAACTCTCAACCACAACATCTAAACCAGGTCTCCTGACTTCTAGTCTAAATTTGTAACAAGCTACAGATGAAAAATCTCAGATTAGATAAAATGCAGAGTCAGAGACAACACTGAATGCAACTCTGTCCAGAATGACCCTGGTTTTTGCCTGTTCTGCTACAGCAGACTTCCTATACTTTCCCTTGCCAAGTGACTGGAAACATGACTACTTAGCTGTCTTGAGAAACTTAAACTGCAATGGGGTTGAGAGGTCTATGGAGACCAAAGCTGCCACACATTTTGTTGTATATTACTGTAAACTGAAGATGAAGGCAGCGTAATTTCCATGAATCCAGCTCTTCTTACACTGTTTCCACTCTAAATTTTAGGCATTTCCATGTTAAAATGAGGGAAATTAATCACCCTCATTCCCACAGAATTAGGAAAGTCTGAATAGTCCATGAAGTGAATAGATCAGAATTATTTGTGGAATGAGTTATCTAATAGAGAGGTCATAGAAGACAGTCCTTTTCAAGTTTGAGTTAGAATAAATCACTTTTGAGGAGCATCCCAACCTTGAGATTTCATGAGGCAATAACTGATATTGATAAATTCACAAAGTCCAGAGACAAAATAAAAATAAATTTAAGGTCTAAATGGAGTTAGATGAGGATCTTAATGGAAGCCAGGTTAAATCTAAAAATCATCCAAATAGGTCCAGATTATTTCTATTCCTTCCTTTTTTGAAATTTATCAAAATCTGAATCATGAAATCACAATCCCCTTCAATTGTATTTCAGTCATCTATTTTTTCTCCTTCCTGGCCTAGAATTCCTTCTACAATGGATCATTTGTGAATAGTAAACCATCCTCATGTTGGAGACTTCCAATTATAAAAAACCACTCCTTCCCAAGGTAGCTATTTTTGTAAAGTAGTAGCAAAAGAGAGCTGGACTTGCAATGAACATATTCTGGACTCAAATCTCACTTCTGGCACTTAACACTACATGACCATGGGTAATTCACTTACTCTTATGGAATTTGTCTCCTCAATTATTGTTCTCTCCCTCTTATAATATTATATAGATCTTTTTTATTGTAATTTTCAGGTAGTTCAAGTTTCTCCTTAATCTATTCTCCAGATTTGTTGTCTTTTCTGATGAGATATTTAACTCTCTTTTCTATTTTTCATTCTTTTGACTTTGTTTTATGATATCTTGGTGTCTTAGAATATCATTAGCCTCCCTTTGTCCAATTCTAGTTTTCAAGAAATAATTTTCTTCCTTAATTTTTTGATTTTTCTACTTCCATTTGGTTGATTTTCTTTTCATGATTTTCTCAGATTACTCTTATTTTTTTTCCTAACTTTTCCTCAATCTCTCATACTTGATTTTTATTTTTGTTTTTTAGGTTTTTTCCAAGGCAAATGGGGCTAAGTGGCTTGCCCAAGGCCACACAGCTAGGTAATTATTAAGTGTCTGAGGCCAGATTTGAACTCAGGTACTCTTGACTCCAGGGCTGCTGCTCTATCCATTGCGCCACCCAGTTGCCCCACTCTTACTTGATTTTTAAAGTTCTTTTAAAGTTCTTCCAAGAACTCATTTTGTGTTTGGGACCATTTGTCATTTTTTCATTGAAAAATAAGTAGTTTTTGTTAAAGCTTCATTATCTTCCTCTGAATATAAATCCATATCTTCTCTATCCTCTTTGTAATTATCTATGATTGGATTCTTTCTCCTTTGCTTACTCATTTTTAATTTTTTTTGGTTTTATTTTGGTTTTAGCGACTATTAACGTAAATTAAGTTGTAGTCTTGAGGAATGGGCAATAATGCCCAAGTCTCAGTTGCTACTGTTATTTTCTTCTTACTGTTATTTTCTGAGGTCTGACTTGGGGGTCCAATCTTGGACTCTTCTCCCCACTCTTAAGCCATAGTTAGGGCCCCTAGTCACACTGTCCAACAAATTCTCTTACTCCACTGCAAGTCGACTTCTTCTTGTAGCTGTAAACTATAGCTATCCTCTCTGTCCTGGAACTGAAATGAGGAACTCTGCTCTTCCACAAGTGCCCCATAGGCAACAGGGTCCCTACCCCTCATTTCTGCACTCTAGGTGTGTGATGGGTCCCTTTCCCTGCAACTACAACCCAAGACGCGTCTGATCAGCTCAGTTTGGTTTGTTGTCCATTGATAATGGAAGGCTCTAATCTTTTCCTACTTGAACATAGTAATTGCTCAAAAAACGTTAGTGGAATGATTCAGTAAAGTTAATTTAGATCTGCTGCTTCTACCTCAAGTATTCTTTCCAGTAGATTTTGTAATCTGCTCCCTCTCCACCCAAACTCCATGTAATCTCATCTATTTTGGACAGTTTTACAAAACTATGGTGAGCAGATGATTCACAGGGCTAGAAAGGATATCAGAGAAAATTTGTTACTTTTTAACCCCTTGAAAGGAAACTAAGACACAGAAAGGGGACTTGAGTTTCCAACGGTCACTTTATAAATCAGTGGATTTAACACTAAAGATACCAGTCTCTAGAGTCCCAGTCCATTTGGTTCTTTCACCTAGCTAACTTTTGAATATATATTCATCATGAGTCTGTTGGCCCCTGTTGCTTTTAAATGTTACTAGATCCATGTCTTATCTACCAGGAGTTCTTGGCTATGTTAGCAGAGAAGGCTCCTATCCAATAGACTATTTTATCCCATTCTGAAGGCAGTGATGAATTTGACCATGAATTTGAACTTGGTCAACCCAAGCAATCATCTTCTCTGCATCAAAAGAAGAGAGAGAAAAGATATAACTTTGTCCTTCACCTCTCCCGCCATCCACTGGGATCAGCTGGGTTCCTCTTTTGAGAACTCTAGTTTCAATGGAGTTGATATCTGATATTACATTTGATACCAACTGCTTTTCCTTTGCATACTTCAAGTTATATACACATTTGTTCAGAGAAATACGCAGGCAAGATGCAAATACCCTGTATCAAGAGCAGCAATTAGGGATTCTCTCTTTACTGAAGCAGCAAAACCCCTTACAAAGCTGGGAAGATTGGAGGGGTAAATCAAAGAACAAAGCTGATTCAATCACACAGACACAGCCAAGTCTGCACTCTGATTATTTATTGATTGTAACAAAGTGCAAAATAGTCTTCCATATGGGATAGAGTGCTGAGTCTTTATGTGGGATTAACTTGTGTCTGTCTTTGGGGAAATTCTTTAGTGAGATCAGAGTCTTAATCCTACATCATCAACAGAGTACTCACAAAATGACTCTTTACTTAAAAACCTAAGCCTTATAGGCATAATCAAAAAAAATGTTTTAGTTAGTTTTCTCATCTGCTGGTGCCTTCTTCTCTAAGGTTGCCTTCAATTGACTCTACTCATCTTGTAGGTTCTGCTTGATGTCTATATTGTCTTTCCCCATTAGAATGTAAGCTCCTTGAGGGCAGGGACTTTTTTTATGTGAAATGTAATATCTGGCATAAAGTAAATGCTTTACAATTATTTGTTGGTTGAATTACTGTAAACAATGACCTTATTTCTCCCATACTTTATGTACCAATGGAAGATTTTCTTTCAAACTTGGAAATAGATATGTAACTTTTTCATCAGTTCAGTGCAGCTATCAGATCAGGTTCATTTAATCTTATAATAATGAGTATCATAGAAACAACTCACATTTATATAGAACATAATAGATGAAAAACTCATTTAATGGAACCCTCATTAAAAACCCCATGAGGAAGGTAGTATAAATATTGCAGATGAGATAATTGAGGTTGCTAGGACTAAGAGGACTTACTCAAGTTCACAGTTACTTAATAGCAGAACAAGGACTCAAAACCAGATCATAGCTTCATGAGATATTTTAGAAAATGGTAGAATGTAGTAGACCTTAGCATACTGGAACCAGAAAGGGTCTTAGATATCATCAAGCTCCACCCCCTGATTTTATAGATGAGGAAACTGTGGCCTAGAAGGGAAGTGACGAGCTAAGGTAACAGTAAGTATCAACGCTAGGATTCTAAAACAAGTCGTCAGTGATCTTTCCACTGCCTTCTTCAGGTGGTCTTTCTCTACATAAACTCTTTACTTTTGCTAAGTGTGATATTGCTGTGATATTGCCAAGAAAGAGAAAAGCCTCTTCTAAAAGGGGACAAAGGAGCTAGCATGCATGAGCACATCTCAGGAAAACACCAGAGTCGATTTGCCTTTGGGTTTGTTTTTTGAAGATGCAAATAACCCCCAATGTGGTTTCTTTTTTCCATCATCATGTCAGCTTTAAGTCAGAAAGAGTTGGGTCCCCTCAGATAAAAAGGTATTTCTCCCTTCCTTCCAAACTCCAGTTTGCTATGAGTTAACTGAAATAAGCAGGAGGATCACTAGTATACTACTTTGCAACTTTTATTATTAAAGTCTCCTAAAATTTCCACCCTTGATATTTGTTTTCCTTTTTTCTCTTAGACATCCTTGAGTAAAGAAACAGTTAAAGTCCTTGTCCTCAAGAAGTTTATATTCTCTTAAGGAGTAACATCCATATCTGCATAATGCAAATGTCTAGGCTATGAAGCCTTTCATGGAGTCATCTGTTCTTACTCTTGCTGTCTAATATTGCCAATGCTTACTCATTTGTCTAGTTTCAACTAAGTAAATGTCTGATATTTTATTAGAGGTCGATTGCTTTTCATTTAAGTCATAATAAGGGTTTCTTGTTTCTTAAGGTTAGGTTTCATGGTCTTCTTGTTATTCAGATGTTTCAATCATGTCTTATTCTTTGTGACCTCATTTGGGGTTTCTAAGCAAAAATACTAGAGTGGTTTACCGTTTCCTTCTCCAGCTTATTTTATAGATGAGGAACTGAGGTATATAGGGTTAAGAGACTTGCCCAGGATCAGAAACCTAGGAAGTATCTCAGGCTGGATTTGACCTATAGATGAGGCTTACTGATTCCAGGCTTGGCATTCTATCCACTGTGCCACCTAGCTTCCTTCTTGTTTATTATAGTAGATTTGTTATTCCTAGGATTTCAATTATTCTTATTCTTTAATTAAAAGTAATGTGGTGAATTAGCAGCGAAGAGACATGGATTCAGATGCTGAAGACAACCCTTATTAGTGCTTGTGACCCACTGACCAAGACATTTAATATTTCTAGAGCTTAGCTTTCTCATTTGTTAAATATTTATACTATAATTATGCTTCTTTCATAATAGGACTGAGGGGAAAATAATCCTTTCAGTGCTTTTGAAATGTGAGTTATTTTTTAGAGTTAAATGAGATCCTAGAATTAATGAAATCCAACTTCCTCATCTTACCCATAAAGAATCAGATACTCAGAGAGGGAGGTTATTGGCTCACAGTCATGATATAGAACCTGAGCCTCAATGCTCTCCTCGGAAAAAAAGAGTTACTGGAACTCAATGTTCTTTAAGCATTTGAGGTTTAAGCATGTGAGGTTAAGAAATGTTTGTTGATCAACTTGGTTGATTCTGTGAGGTTTTTCTGCTGGCTCTAGCATTTGTTATTTCTTCAGTCTGGGATCTAAAGGGTTAAAGAAGGCTCTTTTGGAGAATAATCAGCAAAGAAGCCATATATAGAACATCAGATAAGAATGTTTTGCTCCAGCTGTTTTTGAGCAACATAGCTCCCAAGCTAGGGGCTAATGTGCAGCTTATGGCATTTCTGAAAATTCTTCTGCAGGATTAACTTCTAGGCGATGATTAGGACAGGGCATTGGATCTGGTATCAAGGAATTTGACTCTAATCTTCACCTTGCTATTTGCTACTCAAGTGTCTTTGGAATAGTCACAACTTCTCTGCGTCTCAATGAGCTCCTTCACCTATAAAAAGATGGGGGTTGAATTAGGTGATATCTGAAATCGATTCCTGCTCTAACTTTCATGATGCTCTTTATCCAAGCCCTGATGCCTCATTGAGATGAGGAAGTGATCATGGGCTTTTGTGAAGCACTAAAATAAAAACAAACAAACAAAAACACCCTGAAAAATAACCAAAATAATAAGTATCTAGCTCATTTCAGAAGAGCTAATGAATAATTAGATGAGTGATCTCTAGTAGATAATTCTTTTTTTTTCCAACTACATAAATTCACAAAGGTAATCAGTTAGAACATGGAGGACTGGGATCCTGCCTTCAAGACATTTGTATTCTACTAGACAGATATAAAATATGAACAGGTAAACTATCTATGATCATTTGAGAAGGAGAGAGGAAGCCTGAGTTTCCTTTGGAAGACAGCGAGATACTCTTCTGGAAATAGTCAGACATTACTTAATGTCAGCTTTCTCCCTACCTATTATAAAAAACTTTATCATAGTTAGTCTGGACTCAGGACAAGCATAAGGAAATGATGACTTCTAACCCTCTAAGTGCCACACCTATGCTTTCCACCACACAATGTCCCATTAGCCTTTCTAATGCTAGAATATCATAATCAACTAACAGTTGACAAATTCTCTCATGGGATGCCTTCAGTATGACTCATTATTGCAAATCTGCCCATCTTTTGATTTACCATGAGTATAACCTTAATGTGTCTAAAAATAGTGTTAAAGATAAGGACTAGCAGTAAACCCTTTTTGTATCAATAACTCAACAGGAAGTTTGGGACTTGGGGAAGTGTTAGGGAGGGGCAAAAATCAAAAGGCAAACCATTAATTGCCATCACTAATAACCAGTTGCACTGACCACATCTTATGTGTGTTTTCCCAAACATGCTTAGATTTGTTCACTCAATCATGATTGTTACTGGCTTGAAAAGTAACAATTGCCATATATAGAGATAGAGATAGAGATATATAGATGTATGTATTTATGTATGCAACATATGTTGTTGCCCTGGTCTCATTCCTCTTTTGCTTTAGTTTTCCTTATACTTACACATAGATTTGCTCCACTGATCCCATTTCTGAGCTAAAGTTCTCAGTAGGAAAGAAATTCAATTTTTCATTTTCAGTTGGAGACAGATGAGATTTACTATTAGGTAATAAGTTTGGGAAGTGATGTTATAAACTAATCCAAGTCTATGTCACTCAAATGTTTTCAGATCTAGGAAGGCAGTAATTACTTTAGGAAATACTATGGAGGGTCACCCTGAGACACAGAGTTGCAAAGAATCTTAGAGGTCACCCAGAGACCCTTGTGGACCCAAATGGATAGAGTTGTGCCTAGAGTCAGTAAGATGTGTTCAAATTTAGCCTATTCAAATAGACTTCCTAGTTGTGCATCCTGAACAAGTCACTTAATGTCCAACTCAGTTTTCTCAGCGGTAAAATGGAAATAACAATAACACCAATTTCTGAGAATTGTTGTGAGAATCAAATGAAATAATATTTGTAAAGCCTGGCCTGCTCATAATACCTACTTTTTCTCCCTTCCTTCCTTCAATTATGTTCAATCTTTTATTTTAAGATAAAGAAACAAACTCAGAGGTAAATTGATCTTGAGAAGTAATGAACATAATTAGGATTCAAACCCAGGGCTTCTATTTGAAAAGGCAATATACTTTTCACTTTATTTATGAGATTATATTAATTTGATATGACTAAAATTATAAATGTTTATTGAATTGGAGTGGGTTGAATTGAATAAATCCATAGTGTCATGGCCTTGGAATTACTCAATCTGTTACAAACTTTCTATAGGACTTTGAGAGGGTTCATGAAACCACCCTGAGAGGTTACAATTCCTCATCTGTAGATAAAAGGATTGGATGAGATGGTGCCTTATGGTTCTTGAAAATTTAGATATTTAGAAGACAGAATTATGCAAACACTGACTAGAGACTTTTATCACTGGAAGAGTCCTTTGAAGATCGAATGTTCTATAGAATTTTAGAACATCTGATCATTGCAAAGGACTCCAAAAAAATCATCTAAGAAGAACTGGCTTTAACATTATCCAATAAATCACTATTTAGCCTTTGCTCAAAAATTTCCAGTGATGGAGGCAGCCCAGTCCACTTAGGCATACCTTTCATTATGAGAGTTTTTTCAGATATCAAACTGAAAATTTGTCTCTTCCTAAATTCCACCTAGTGCTTTTAGTTCCGTTTTCTGGAGTCAAAAAAGAACAAGTCAATTTTCCCCTCATATAATGATCTTTAGTGTACTTGAAGACAGCTATTTTGTCTTTCACCCAGGTACTCTTTTCTGCAGTGTAAACATCACTAATTCTGGGTCTTTCTCCATCTTAGAATTACTACCTAATCCTAAATGCTATGCTTCTTTTAAGGTAGTCTAAAGTTGCATTAGCTTTTTGATAGCCATATTGCCCTATTGATACCTATCGAACTTGCAGCAGAGCAAATTTCCATTTTATTTTCTCTTTTCTCTTCTCTCCTGTCCATACTATCTTGTCTTGTGCTGCACTGTTTTGAGATTGGGTTTCCCTGTCTTGCCCAGGCTGGAAACATAGTAGTCACTCACAGATCCGATCCCAATACTGATCAGTGTGGAAGTTTTAACCTGCCCCATTTTTCTGATCTGGGTCGATTCACCCCTCCTTGGACAGTCTTTTTGCCTTCTGCTTTCAGGGAGTCACCAAGTTATTTCCTTAGTTAAGCTATATATTTGGCTTTAACCATAAAGTACCTCAGAACTTCCCAACCTAAGCAATCTCCTAGACTCTGCCTTCCTAACAGCATGGATCATGGGTGGGACCAATTATGCCCAGTTCCACCACTCCCCTCATATCATTAACAGGAACTGTTAGTTACCATTCCAAGTTTTGTTTGCATCAAATTTAACAAATTTACCAGCTAAAATCTTATGCCTGTCACTGATAAAATTGCTAGAAGCAACAGCATTTGCAAATCAGAGAACTGAACCTGTCATTAGGAAAACCTGAGGGCAAATTCCACCTGAAACACTCATAAGCTGTGTGACCAAATCTCTTTGGCATCAGTTTCCTTATTTGCAAAATGAGGGGTCAGGACCTAATGACCTCTAATATCCCGTCCAGTTCAGAATTTATGTTTGCGTGATCTTCTCATCACCAAGACCCTTCATGAACTCGAAAACTCCACTTACTATTTTCCAAATTGACATTGTACCACTGATGATTATTTTTTCAATTTCATTCAATCAGTTTCAAATACACTTAATCTGTTCATTCTCTAACTAATATTTTTTTATGAATGTTTAGCTAAACTATACTTATAGAATGTCTCTGATATTTCAGTCTACTACTAGTGTGGTAATTAGCAGTCTCAGTTCATTAGGGCTAAGTTACTTGGATTCATCAAAAGCAACATGCTTTCTGTATATCTCCCTTCTTAATCTCTTGGGAATACATTCCTTATTCACTTAATCCCTGAATGGGCATTTCCACAATCAAAATGAGACCTGTTAAAAACCTTAACTCAAAAAAGTCAATTTCTCCCACTGCATCCCAGGATATTTTTAGTTGTCCTGATCCTATATCTTTCTTTATATTTCAAGTGCTTAGTATAGAGTCATGGTCTTACTCTCCCAACAATTTCTCCTTCTTTTCTTTATGTAAGTGGTCATTCTTGGCCTCTTGGCCTCATCTCTCCTTTATCCAATCTTAATGACTGAACGGGTGTTGCCTTGTGACTTGGGAAAGACCTAGTTTTAAAAAAGCCAAGGTCTTCGCACTATATCCAGGGCCATCCTCAGTCATCCTGATCCCTATCTGTCCACTGGACCCAGATGGTTCTGGAGGAGAAAGTGAGGCTGATGACTTTGCAAAGTCCTCTCTCATTTAAATCCAATTCATTTGCATGTCATAGCATCACATCCCTGATGTAATAGTCCTCCTTAAAGAATGAAGGACAAAAAAAAAAAAAAGGAATGAAGAAAAAACAATAGCAAACATTTTAGTTCTGGACTTCCCAGTCCAAAGACATAAATTTCAAAGTGGAAAACATCTTAGAGTTTCTCCCATTTTAAGATGAGGAAACTGGTTATTCTCAGTAGAAGAAACAGAAGTAAAATTAAATGTGGTACCTTCGTGTATTCTGTCAGTTATCATCACCCTCCTGTCTAACCTGAGAAATGGCCCTCTCCCAGGATTCTTCTTTTCCCTAGCATAACGTAAACTTCCCCTCCCCCTCCAAGATCCTTTTTGGTCTCACCCTTTTGTATTTTCTGTTCCCTGTTCTGTGTATGTCTTTTATAAATGTAATATTGTCTATGAATTCCCTGTGATCTACATTGATCTTTTAAGAAAATTCTTCCCTTTTGTCCCCTGTGAATTTGTTTCTTATAATATCTTAGGATTACATTTTTGACAGTTTCCTATCCCTTCTGAACTGTCATCTCCTTTGGAAATCATGTTTCTTAAACACTAATGTGTAGCAGATCATGACTGATCATCGATTTAAAACCCTTTTATTTTAGGTGGAGAATGTGAAGTTCAACAAGGCACAATGAGTTGTTCAAAGTCAGTCAGTAAACAGAAGAGCTGCAAGTAGAATCCAAGTCAAATCTAAGTCTTTTGATTTCTAGTTGTTGATGTTAGTTGGATCTGACCCCATTTGGGTTTTGTTTTGCTTTACAAAGATACTGGTGTAGTTTACCATTTTTTTCTCCAGCTCATTTTACAGAAGAGGAAACTAAGACAAAGAGCATCAAGTGACTTGTCAAGGGTCACATAGCAACTACGTGTCTGAGATCAGATTTGAAATCAGGTCCTCCTGACTCCATGTCTTATGCCACCTAGCTGCTTTGACTTCTGGACTAGTCTTTCCGTCAAACCAGTGTTGCTCAGAATAATTTGGTTATTTTTGTCTCCTGGTCTATGGTACCTGGTGGCATGTGTTTCTGACACATGGAAGGCACTTAAATTCCTACTGATTGATCTAGACCATGTTAGTATGGCCATCAGACTATGTACAAAGTCAAAGTATATTCAAATTAGCAAATTCATCAAGTTCCAGCTTATGCCATTATTGTCCAGATTGGTTGAAGTTAAATGCTCCCCATTCAATAAAGCCATAAATGCCAATGGGAAATGAAAGGTCTGGATTTCTACAAGTGTTTTTAAATTCTCTCAGCCAAATTTCCTAGCAGGGATCATGGTTTTATAATTACTTAGGAATTAAAATGACACTTGGTTTATATAGGGAAATATATTCTATCCTTTTCATCAGAAGTGTAGTCAGAACTCTGATTCAAGTATTTTCTCATCTTTTCCCTTTGTTGGCATATTTGTCAGCTTTGACAATGAGTAAGGCCAACGTACTCCTGCATACAGTAAGCACTTCATAAATATTTGCTGTGAAATAGAATACTTCATCATATAATCTCACTACCTTTGTCTAAGGGTTCTTTTTATTTGACTAGAGAATGAATCAGGAACATTTCTACAATTCTTTAACTTGGCACAAAACGTTTGGAGTAGCTTTGTCTTCCATCCAAATTTAGAGATATTTTGATTTCCTGCAAAGAGAGGATGGGGGTGGGGGAGGTGCTCATGTAAGAAATTGAGGTTTAAGCAGTTTCGAATCTGAACTGTTTGGATGTTTCAGTGTAGTAATCTTAAATCTGGTGTTTAACCCCAAGTGTGTAGGAATACATCCTATATAAAGTTTCTATTATTGTCACACTTATCAATTCTCTGGCTTTTAAAAACACCCACATCTTTCAAAGCTTCCTCCTCAATCTATCACTTCAAGTTTTTTCCAGTGAGATTCACTATTTCATAGTAAGAGCACCGTTGATATGAAATATTTATTCTTCCCTTCAAATCTATTAAAATGCAACACAGATACTTAGCAATTTTAAAAGAGCAAAGTAGCCTCCTTGGACCAAGTGTAAACTAACTGTACAACATAGACTGAACTGGTCAAGCCTTTTCTTATTAGTGGTTTGTCGTTGTTGTTCAGTCATGGCCAACTCTTTGTGGCCCCGTTTGGGATTTTCTTAGCAATGACATTGGAGTGGTTTGCCATTTCCTTCTCCAGTTCATTTTAGGATGAGGAAATGGAGGCAAACAGGTTAAAGTGATTTACCTAGGGTCTTATAGCTAGTAAGCACAGGTCTGATTATGTCACACATAGCCACACTGAAAAAACTCTAGACTCCTTGTCACCTCCAGGATCAAATATATATAAAATCCTCTAGCATACAAAGTCCTTCATAAATCTGTCTTCCCACTCCCTACTCCCCAATACTTTTCTTATACCTTAAATATAATTATAAACTCTGCAATCCAGTAAAATTGAACTCCTCACTGTTCCTTGCACAAGACAGTCCTACCTCTGTCTCTGGGCATCGTCATTGGCTATTTCTCATGGATTTATGTAATAAATAATACTTATGTACATTCATCTATTATATAATCTATCATATATATATATATATATATATATATATGATATATCAGATGAGGTAGAAATGAGATAAGAGAACATTTCAGCATGAACTGAGGTGGGGAAAGACTTTTGGCAGGCAGACCAACCAATAGACTCTTGTATTGGTTCAGGTATGTTGTGATAAGGACTGCACCACAGCTTGGTGACAGTGTAAGAGGAGAGAAAGGGGCACATGGGAAAGATGTTACAAATGTAGATGAGAGGGCAGTAAGAGAGCAAAGATGATACCTAAATTTGTGCCTAGGTGTCTAAGGGAATGTTGGTACCCTAAACAGAAATAGGTAATTTAGGAAGAGGAAAGGGTTTAGAAGGAAAGATGATTCGGTTTTGTATATGTCAAGTTCAAGATGTCTATGATATACAGTTGGACATATCCAATAGGCAGTTGAAGATGTGAGACTGGAGCTGGTATTAAATATTCATATTCAAAAACATAATTTATTGGTTTAAAATGAATAATATGAGCTAATCTTTCCATATAGCACCTTGATTTATTCTAGAGACTTCAAGAATCAACCGACTGTCTGCACAGTACAGTGACTCTCCCCCCCCCAAAAAAAAAGAATCTGAGTATATTGGAAAGGGTTGGAGATTTGAAGTCAAAGTTTGACTTCAGAACCCTGGATTTGCTCTTTATTGCTTGTGTGACGAGAAACAAGTTACTTCACCTTTCTTTGCCTTAGTTTTCTTATCTATAAAATGTAGAGATAGGATTATATAATCTCTATAGTTCTTTAGAGTTAAATCATATAAACCTACTTCATGATACTTTAACACTGCTCCCTTAAAGTAAGAGAATTAGGGGATTTTCGAGTTGGAATGTGATTTAGAAGTCATCTAATCTAACCTCATTCCCATTTTGCTGTTAAGAAAACTAAATCTATAAAGGAAAAATGATTTGCCCAGAGGTGTGCAGCTAGATCTGATTCCTTAG
This sequence comes from Macrotis lagotis, assembly GCF_037893015.1. Lineage (NCBI taxonomy): Eukaryota > Metazoa > Chordata > Mammalia > Peramelemorphia > Peramelidae > Macrotis > Macrotis lagotis. Next base: position 599,812,232 of record NC_133666.1, on the reverse strand, counting down.
GCCCCTTAATAACAGAATTCTCTTTTGGTTTATTTTTCTTGACTGGGTTGGCTAGATGGAGCTGATCATTCTGAAGCTGGGCACCATGAAAGTCATCTTTTAAAAGAGGAAGGGTCCGGCCTTTGGGGGCATTTCCCACAATTCCTAGATACTGGGAAATTCATCTGAAAAGAAAACAGAGCACTTTTCCTGAGGTTTCTACAATTTGCTTGGTAGTAGTGGTAGTGGTAATGGTGGTGTGATGTGGTGTGTGTGTGTGTGTGTGTGTGTGTGTGTGTGTGTGTGTGTGTGTGTGTGTATCAAGGCAGCTCTGAAGTTTAATGCTTAATTTTCAAATTTTAGTGTTGAAAGGAGTGATTATAGCATGGGAGAATCATTACAAGGGGGGTGCTACACAGCTTTTTTCATGTTTGAAGAACACTGGAAAAGAGAAGCTATTGAATCTTTAGGAGCTGGAATTCAGGCTAGGCTTGGGGTGACTTTCTATGGTGAAGCATATGTGGAATGCTAAAAGGAGATTTGTATAATTTTCATTCCCAGATACTGCTCAATGATAAGATAGGAGCCTAGAATGTCCAAATAAGTTGTCTATGGTATTGTACCTATGAATTTTATCTGATATTATTATAAATATTTTTCTTAAGAAAAAACCTTTCAGGCTCTTTGTTTTGCACTATTGAATAAAGAGCTTAAAAAAAGTTCAACTTATATTTTCTGCATCTTTCAGGTGATTCTGTGGCTTTAAAGATGTGATTGGTTGTAGAATATAATTTACCAAATGTATTTCATGCCATTGTCTTGGTGGATATTAGCAGGGACTGTGTCTCATGCAGTGACATGTAGATATTTTTAAAAAATTACTTATTTTATTTTATTTTTGTTTTGTTTTCTGTCTTTGAATTCCAAACACCATGCATAGAATCTCTGTGAAGATTTTTTTGAATTGAATGAAAGGATGGATGAGCCTTTTAAAAACAACTTTTGTTTTTCTCTAGGATTAGACAATGACTTCCTTGCTGTTCTGTGTGATTATCCATCTCCTGACATCAGTCCACCTATATTCCGCCGAGGAGAGAAACTACGTGTAATTTCAGAGTAAGTTACTTTCCCAGAGGAAAATAATTCCCATTCCTCCTTTATATACTTTGAAAAAGTACATAAAGTTTCTCACAGTAAGCCTCTGAGCTTGCCAAGGAAATAATCATGATTCCCATTACACAAATGATGAAACAGAGGCACATAGAGATGAATTGTTCATAGCCATAGGTACATAATTAAATGAGATATGACCCCAGAGCTCCTGAATCAAAAACTCATCATTCTTTCTCCAAGACTATGCTAACTTTTAGATTAAAATAAAGTAAAAACAGATTATGGGGAGAAAACAAAGCCATCAGTTGAGCTTCCTGTTTAACTAATGGGCTCAATATTACTGGCAAGAAGAGAAGAAACAAATCACACTTTGACCGTTATCACAGAAACACAGAAATTTCAGAGTAGGAAGGAGCCTCAGCAACCATTTGGTCCAACCTATGCACCCGAAAGAATCTCCACTACAATGTACCGAGAAAGACTATGTTGATTAATTGACTAATAGATCGCATTTGATCATCTTTGGGGTTTCTTTCTGTTCTAAGAAGCTCAGATTCTATGGTAATGAAATGGAAGTGAAAAAGAGTATTACATAACAGAGCAAGTGTTAGATTAAGAATCAGGAAGCTCACTAGTGTATGGCTATTAACAAGTTATTGAACGGCAGCTAGATGGAGCAGTGGATAGAGCACTGGCCCTGAAATCAGGAGGACCTGAGTTCAAATTTGGCCCCAGACATTTAATAATTGCCTAGCTGTGTGACCTTGGGCAAAAAAGCAAAAAACAAAAAACAAGAAAAGCAAGTCATTGAAGCCTCTGAATCTACAAAATACAAAGAATAAAAATACTGGTAACACTTTCCTTATAGAATTGTTGTGAAGATTAAATTTAAAAAGATATATGAAGATTAAATCATGTTTATGAAATGGCAAAATTTTAAAACCTTCATAAATCATGTTTATGAAGTAAACGGCAAAATTTAAAGAACCTCATATTATCATTATTTCCTGTCATTTCCTAGTAATGTGATCTTCCATAGACTAAATTTGATTATTTGTATTGCTATTCATACAGTGAAGGAGGCTGGTGGAGAGCAATTTCCCTCAGTACTGGTCGAGAAAGTTATATTCCTGGAATGTGTGTGGCCAAAGTTTACCATGGGTGAGTAGACTTCCTAAACTTTATCAAGCCAGTTCACATCATAATATAGCTTTGTTTTGTTCTGTTTTATTTTCATCTTATGGAGACTTCAGAGGAAATGATGTGTTCTAAGATCAATTTTATATTTATACACATATGTATATAGAATTTAGAATTACAAAGCAGTAAATGCAACTAGATTATATAGTTGGAATCTTCTAGCTCCTGATCAGGCAAATGATTGCCTGAAAATGGACAATAACATGGAGTGGAAATAAAGCAAAGTAGAATCTGTAGCCTGTATTTTCTGTGCTCAGTGGTATGGTGGATAAAGCTCTGGGTCTGATATCAAGACGAATTGAATACAAATGTGACCCTTGCTAGCTGGGTGACAATGGATGAGTCACTTAACTTCTATTTGCCTCAGTTTCCTCAAGTATAAAATGGGGATACTTTCCAGGGATGTTGTGAGGATCAAATGAGAAAAAATATTAGCAAAGCATCGTGTCTGGCACATAATAGATGCATTTAAATACTAGTTATTGTTATTATATCATATATGGGTCCATAATTTGCTTCTGGTGGCAACCTCTTAGATTATAAAGAAGAATAAGGAGTAGCAGGGATTCCCAACTGACACTACCCAAGCTGAACATTTTAATTGGACAAGATAAAGATCACTTAGACTTAGACTTATACTTACAATATGTTTACATCAAGCCTTCATTGAGGAGAAAAATAAGGAGAAGGGAAAGAAATAAGGAGAAAGGAAAGAAAGAAAGAAGGAAATAAAAATAAAAGGGAAGAAAGAGGGAAGGGAAGAGAAGAAAAGAGAAAGAAGGAAGGGAAGGAAAGAAGAGAAAAAAAGCAAAATGAAAGTGTTTCTTTGCTGGACTCCAAAAGCATTGCATTTCTATTGAGAGATCTAGCAACCCTCATTGCCTGCTATCATGGAGTTCTCATAAAATGGTGTCTAAAAAGATTTTATATTTCTCTGAAGAATGTAACTAAATACATTTTCAGAAATTATTATTCAGTTCACTTTAATTCAGCATTTGGCATCTATTTATGTATGTATTTTATTGCTGTTATGAATTGTATTATATATGTCTGTATGAAGCCATGAGCATATATATGTATTATATGCTTATCAAAAGATGGCTCACCTATTCATGATGCTATACCCTAAATTTAACTAGTTTGAACTTCAGATGGCAAGTCTGTTCCTGATTTTGTACTTTGAAGTCTGCCTAGTTTAGCAGTTTTACTGATAAAAACTGCCTAGTTTTAGAGAAATTATTGATAGACCTATCCTCCACTGGTGTGGTGTATGAGAACCCAAGATCACTGTGAAGCATTAAAGAATGATTTTTGTTCAGGATACACAAAGAGTTTTGCCCTTCACCAGCTTTCTACTCTGATGCCACAGATATGAAGTAAAAATATGTATTTACAAGTTCATGAAATACTCTCTTATTCCTTGAACCATTTCTGCCAAAGAAAGATAACTAGAACTTACATGCTCAAATGAATGCTACTAAAGTATTTAAAGAGAAGTTGAGTTCTTAAACAAGTTAAAATCTCTATCTACAATCTAGCTTATAGGAAAATGAAATTGCTAAATCATAGCTTTTGGGGTCCTACTTGACTGATCCTTTATAGTATTATGATATATATCTATGAAAAAGATAAGAGACAGGGTGACATAGTGTAAAGAATCCTGGCTTTAGAGTTAAAGGAGCTGGGTTCAAGTCCTACCTGTGATACTTGCTACATGTGTGAAATTGAGCAAGTTATGTGTTTTTATGAACCTCAGTTTCTTCATTGGAAAAATGAGAGGGGACTACAATAATCAGAGGGTTGATAAGGTCCTTTCCATTTCTAGCTCTAGGATCAAGGGGAGACGATCATATAATAATAGCGATGATAATTTATATTTGTATAGTATGTTAAGTGTTTTGGTCTTTGGGAATCAGGGAGCATCTATCAGTTAACTTTTGCCATCTATAAAATGATAACATTTACTTATTCAAAATCTGTAAATTCCAACTTTTTGATAATTAACATTTGATTCCTGTATTCTAGGAATGAGAGATATGAGGGTTATGTTGTTCAGTCACTTCACTTATGTCCAACTCTATAATCCCATTGGGGTTTTCTTGTCAAAGATGCCAGTGTCTTCTTGTTTCCTTCTCCAGTTCATTTTACAGATAAGGAAATAGAAACAAACAGGGTTGAGTGACTTATCCAGGTTCACATAACTAGTTATCTGAGGGCAGTTTGAATTGGGGTTTTACTCCAGGTCTAGTGCTCTATCCATTGAACTGCCTTGTTTCTCTGATGTGTGAGTAGAGGGAGCTTGAACGTACAGAAAATAAGAAGCAATTAAATGAGACCTTTCTTGTTTTCCAGTTGGCTCTTTGAAGGATTAGGAAGAGACAAAGCTGAAGAACTTTTATTGTTGCCTGAAACAAAGATGGGTTCCTTCATGATCAGAGAAAGTGAAACTAAGAAAGGTAAGGAAGACCAAAGTATACTTTTTTCCATTCTGTTATCAGATTTTTATAAGTTTCTTTCCCACTTGACTCATTATGGTCCTTTTACTGTCCCTGTCCTCCTACACCATTGGCAACCATATTCAGAGCTGGCAGACTAATGAGCAACCTACACACTACCTAAAGCACCTGGTACATGTGACAGTAACCAGAGCTGGAAATCTAGAGAACGGAGCGGTAAACAAGCTGGCGAGAGGAAACAGAGCCATAGAATTCTGGTTCTGAAAGAGACTTTAGAACATAGAATATTAGAGCTAGAAGAAACATCAGACCAGGAATGTCAGCACTGGTAGAACCTTCTGATATTAAAAGTAAGAACTGAATGGGATTGAATACCACAGAATAGAACATAGATATCAAAGTGTCATAAGAGGAAGAAGCCATAGAATGGCATAACATATGACAAAGAATGTTAGTATTGGAGGATCTTTTAGAATGCAGACTGTTAGAACATGGAAGAAGTTAGAAGTAGGAAAAAGAACTCATGGTGAGTATGTTAGCATTAGGGAAATAGGCCAAGTCAGCCGATCATTTCTGATTTTGCCCATCATGACTATTCTTACTTATATCAATTGACCAGTTGGGAAGGATGAAGGTGAAGATAGCAGAATGTTGAAAAAAGGATTATAGGATTAGCATTTATTAGAGAAAACCTAATATTAAATATGCAAAGCAGAGCAAACAAGGAAGAAATTTTAGAGTATGTTTTCTGTACAATTATTTGTAATTGGAGAAAAAACAACTCTAGGATTTTAGAATTTTAAAAAAGGATTTTAAGGGGTCAGGTAGGCAAGGTACTAGTCAATTAAATAATTTACCATTTAACCTGCATTTTTAACATTTTCCTAAGTCTAGACAATTTGTAAAATAATAAATCAAGATTTGATTTATAGCATTTCTGAATTTCTGATGTGCAAATACACTAAATTTAACAATTGGCTCTAGTGAGCCAGTTTTAGCTAGCTCTAGTGCATCCCTGAAGTAGCTTTTCATCTTGATTTTTCAGTTGTGAAAAGTCAGGCATGGGTTAATGAACTTACTTGCCTAAGGTCACACAGGTGGCAGAGGTAGAATTCAAATGTAAGACTTGGACTGCTCATTCAGTATATTATGCCATAGAGTCTTGCCTTGGGACTTCCTTTTGGATGTGGGTTGAACTAGATGGTTGCTGAAGTCACTTCTAACTCAGAAAGTCTATGATTCCATGAGATCTAGATTCAAGTTCTGCTTTAGATACTTAAAAACATGGGTAAGCAACCTAAATGCTCTGAGCCTCAGTATCCTCAGCTGAATGTTGAAAAATATAGAAACTGTTTTTTCAAAGGCAAGTGTTTTTTAAACCTTTAAGTATTATGTGTGAGTTATTATTTGTAATAGTAAATATTTAATAAATGTCTTGAATTGAATTTGTTCATTAATTCAATAATAAAATATTGAGTACCTATGGATGTTCAAGAAATATGGTATATTGGATAGACACTGATTAATCTTACAGAAGATAAATTAGTAAATTAGAAAATCTAAAAGTCCAGAATAGTACTTCTTCCAAAGAGCTAAATCTGCCAAGTATAGTAATATAGCCCCCCCTCCCCCAGGAAAAAAAACTAAACAAAAACAAAAGTAAAACTGCTAATGAAAATCCCAAAGGAGTCACCAAATTTTTGTGTCCTTTCATAAATTGTTTCCACATCAGCATGCTTGCCCTATTTGTACTAAAAATAAAGTTTGTCAGTCCCATATGCAATGCAGCAGTCCCTAGAGAAGTAGGCTTACGTCCTCTGGGTATGTATGCAAAGTTCTCATGTATTTTCCACTTGTCGCCCCTGTTTACAGAATGTGAATTTTCACACTTTGTTGATATTCCGGGAAAATACATGCTAGGTTTTATAAAGTGGCATTTGGTCAAAAAGTGAGTGGCAGATGATATGACTAGGCTTAAACAGAATCATTGCTATAAATGCTTCTAGCTGGAAAGGATCTTAGAGACTGAACACACTCATTTTACAAGTAAGGAATCTTAGGTCTGGGAGGTTCCAGTGTCAGCGAGAATCATGGTATTTAGAGATAGGAAGAATCATAGAGATCATCTAGATCATCTCTTCCCTTGTTTTATAGATTTAAAATTATTTTAAGACCTTAATGTTTCCAAACTATTTTATTAAAACTGTTCCCTTAATAAAGTACATATAAGACATTATTACAAGAGTATCTTTCAATATTCAGTTTCAACACCACCTTCTTTAACAAAAACAACAAATAAATGATGAAAACCAAACTTTTAATTAACCTCATTTAGTTACAACCTTCTCTTCTTGAATCTGACAAAATACTTTTGACCTCTCTGGCAACTTGTCACTTATTGTAGATATTTGCACTTGGGTCTCTGCATTGAACAAATCAAAAGCTTCATATGAATCTGGAATGTAGACTTTAGTCTTTGCATCTTCCCTTAACCAAAGCACTCTGAACAAAAGACATTTTTGCTGACATTTTAAGATCATTGTTTTTTGATTATGGTGATTATGACTTCAGACATGAGACAAATCTTTTAAAGGTTCTTTTTGTTTTTCTTGTTTGGACAAAGAGAATAGCAAAATGGACCCTAAATGGATATATGTTAGCATGAGCATCCAGGGATCATTAATCTAGCAGTCAAGTCAAGTCAAGTGCTTTGCATCCTACTTAGTACATAGTAGGAGTTCAATAAATATGATTGACTCACTGACTCTCATGGTGGCTTTGTTTTTGAAAATTAACTTAATTTTAAATTTATTTAAAATGTATTAATAAAAACACTCAAATTAAGTCCAACTGTCATTTCAGTAATATCTAGCAACTCAAAAGTAGAATATACATAAAATAGATAAGAGAGTGGTCAGTCATTTAGAGGAGAGACCATTGGAACTGTTTAGGTTTGAGTGACAAAATCCAATTTGACCTGGTTGCTGAATCTCTTAGCCATCTGACTATAATATATTCATAGCCTATTTGACTTTCTTTCATTAGATGTTGCTGTGATGTTTGCTGATATATTGCCTATTTACCCAGCAAAAAAGTAAAGTTAAACCCAGGCGCAAGACTTAGTTGAAGTGTTATTTTTAGATATAGTTGCTCTGTTAAACAAAAATATTAAAAAAAAACAAAAACATCTGCTTGATTGTATTTAATTTGCTACACAGAAAAATTCTATTGGGTACATATTTGCGGTGGGGGAGGGGAATCATTTGGAAATGATAACAATGTAAAGAAAATAAAAAACCATCAAGAAATTTTTCAAAAAAGAAAAAAGTAAAACTAAATTTAAAATATGGGAAGTCATAAATAAGAAATGGGAAGAAGTGGTGGGAGGCCCCACCAAAGTTAACTTGGAGAGGAAGCTATGTTGTAATAAGGGAATTGCAGTTGGAGTCAACAAGGTTGAGACCAGGTTCTGACTCTGACATCTTTGAGCTTAGTTTCCTCATTTGTAAAATTAGGAAGTCAGATTAGATGACCTCTGATGGCTCTTTCTGCTCTAATATTCGGGGGGGTCTGTGTTTTTGTGAAATTGTGTTTTGTAGAACCTTACTGCACCTTATTTAGTACATAATAGGAGTTCAATAAAAATGATTGACTCACTGACTCTCATAGTGGCTTTGTTTTTGAAAATTGACTTAATTTTAAATTTATTTAAAATGTGTTAATAAAAACTCAAATTAAGTCCAACTGTCATTTCAGTAATATCTAGCAACTCAAAAGTAGAACATATACAAAATAAGATAAGAGAGTGGTCAGTCGTTTAGAGGAGAGGCCACTGTCGAAACAGTGAAATGTCCAAGGCCTCATGGCTGGAATGGCTACTTGGGATTTGAATATAGGTCTCTTGATTCTCATCACATGAACTCTCAGTGTTAACACTGACAACCTAGTATTAAAAAGAGGTGAGTAAAGAAGAGACAGTGATCTCTGTCACCGAGATCTTCAAGCCCAAGCAGAATAACTTGTTAAGTTTATTGTAAGGAAAGATTCAAATAGAATCAGGGGCTATTCAGCCATTCATAAGGATCCCCACAGGTCACATATTGACTTAAAATATATTAATATGATCCATGTTTTAGTATATTTTTTATTTATTTTTGTTATATCTTTCTCAACTGCATTTTAATTTGGTTCTGGCTACGGCATGCTTGACACCTCTGAGCTTAAAGAGATCTGAGGTACTTTTCAACTCTGAAATTGTAGGGGTCTACATAGGACAAAAATTGCCATTTCACTCTCCTCTCCACTATGAACATTAACAATATTAGAGAAGGAGACATCATATTATCAAGAGAATTATAGTGCTGGTAGAGTTAATGATCTATCAGAGTAAGGCTTCAGGATAGCCTGTTAGATGACAATCCAATTGCTGGAACCCTTCCAACATAATTCAGATCTGCTTAAAAACAAAAAAAAAGGAGGAAAAAAGAAGAAAAAAAAGATGGAAGGAAAGGAAAAAGAAAGAAAATGAACAGATGAATGAATGAATGTCAAGGTAACTGTAATGCTTTCATAGCATGAATGAAAGAAAATGACATAAATTTAACCAAGTTTTAGGCCTTAAGTTTTATAGTCTCTAAGTGGGACATAAGACAAAAATAAAGATATAAGAAAAGGAAGAGAGAATACCGTGTGCGCTGGTCTCAAAACCCAAAGAAAAGTTGGGTCTTTCTCTTATGTGTACTTAACCCTACATAATATCACAAATAATCATTTCTCTCAGTGGAAGAATTGAGGCCCTACATATAGTGTTAGATCACTGCCAGATATGCTTAATGTCAGTAATAACCAGTTTTGAGTCACAATGCTTGGATATTTAAGGTGGCACTAAGAAGTCAGCATGATTCAGAAATAAGTCTTTCAATAGTTCAGAAAAAATCTATGCCACAGTCTAAGATGAAACAATTTACTTGTTCTTTATCTTGAATGAGAACAAATTAAATACAACTGTTTTTTTCTCTATCCCATCCCTCCAGGTTTTTATTCACTATCAGTGAGACACAGACAAGTGAAACATTATCGCATCTTCCGTCTACCCAACAACTGGTATTATATTTCTCCAAGACTCACCTTCCAGTGCCTAGAAGACCTTGTGAATCACTATTCTGGTAAGGCAAGTCATTCATTGATTGGTGGCAAATTTCATATATGTAAGCTGATCATATTTGTTAAAAGCAGAATTCATTGAGGTTATATTTCAATCAATACCTCTCAATTTGTTCTTGCTCCATTACCTTTCTTCTGATATCCTATTCTTCACTTCTTACACTGTCTCTCAAAGCTCTTGTACCCAAGGCTCTGCCTATCTCATACTTTGTTTTTGAAATACCAGTGACTAATTCTAATCTCATTTATATCTGTTTATAAGAAGGATATGATATGAAGGCTCAATATATTGGACCCATTTTACAGATGATAAAACAGACAGAGAGAAGGGAAATGTTTTGGGCAAAGACATAATAGGTATTGAAAAGATTTGGAATAGAACTTCATTTTTCCAAATTCATAAAAGCCTGATATTTTCATATTCTTATAGGTACATGCTCCTTTACATTTTCAAGCACTGAGTGAGAGGATTTAATATGGTTGTCCATATTTTATAGCTGAAGAAATTGAGGCTCAGAGAGATGAAGGAATTTTCTTACAGTTATTAAATTAATAAATGGCAGAATCAAGATTCCAACCTAAGTTTCCTGAATCAGAACCCAATGCTTTTGTAGTCACCTACCTTAGGATCTAGGTAAAATCCAAAGTAACTAATTTGTAAAAGTCATACATTCAATGGTTCATGCACTCAATATTAATTAAGCACTGACCATAAGCTGAGAACTGATAGGTAGAGATATAAAGTTAAGGAAAGGTATAAAGGAAGTATTTCTTTAAGGGAAATGGCAAGTTTAGATAAGACTAGAATCTTCCCACTTAAGAGACTAAAATTTGATAGTTGGTACATATAAACAAGTTTTTAATACACAGTATTAAAAAGTTACATGCTGAGAGAACCAAGAGACATGTGATATCATAAAACTAATGCTACTCAAGAGCATCAGGCAAGTTTTCCAAGAGAAGGTGACATTTGATTTGGAAATTAGAGTTGAAAATGTTATATTTCTGTACTCATCTAAGCTCATTATTTTGAGCATATATACTCTATCCTACAATATAGAGACAATGAGGGGTAGTAGACAGTACCCTGTATCTGGACTAAGATTCAGAATTCAAGTCTTAGTTCTACCATTTCCTTTTTATGTGATCATGAGTCATTTTTTCCTCTGAGACTCAGTTTCCTCAACTGTAAAATTTGCTCAGGAAACAATTTCAAGATTTCTCAAGCAGAATACTTTATAATACTAGCCATAATACTAGAACTGGAAGGATCATTGGAGATCATACAGAACAATGGAAAAGAAAGAGCTGGTCCTTTAATCAAAAAGTTTGTAAAGTCAAAAGCAATTGCTGTTTTATATGGCTGCTTCCTCACTACCATAAAATGTTTAAGAGAGTTGTCTACATACATGTTAAGGGTACATTAGATGAAAGCACAAGAAATGAGCCCAGGTGGGATTTTGCAGATGATTCCTTATACTGGTTTTCCTATGAATGATCTAATAATTGCCTGAGAAGAGTATTAAAGGAGACATAGTAGGGTTCAGAAAATGGAATTAGTATTGTTATACTATGTCCTGGTCAAAGCATACCTGGAGTACTAAATTCATTTCTGGGAACCCCTATTTTAGGAAGAACATTGATAATCTTGATAAGGTAAATCAAATGAGATAACAAGTAAAGTTCTTTACAAACTTTAACAATCTATATAACTATTAATTCTTAATATGACAAGGGAGAAATGCCTAGAATGGTGAGGGAATTGGAAACCATTCCATTTAAGGATTCATTATCTTTGGGGAATGTCATGATGGATATTTTCAAGTATTTGAAAGGTTGATATGGAAGAGGGAACATAATAATTACTAGAAATTTAAGAATGTAGCACCTGAGCTGAGTTAGAAATAAAAGCAGAGGGGGTGGCTAGGTTGTACAGTGGATAGAGCACCAGCCCTGGAGTCAGGAGTACCTGAGTTCAAATCCAGCCTCAGACACTTAATGATTACCTAGCTGTGGCATCTTGGGCAAGCCACTTAGCCCTATTTGCCTTCCAAAAAAAACCTAAAAAAAAAGAAATAAAAGCAGAAATGGGAACCAAGGCCAAAATTCTTTAAAGACAGGTTTCAGGTTGATGATGAAGAGCCTATTAACAATTACAGTTATCTGGAATGAGCTGCCCCAAGAGGTAGTGAGCTCCACTTCATTGAAGGCCTTCCAATGGAGGCTAGTTGACCACTTCCAAAGAATGTTGTAGAATGGATTCCTATGTATTTTGGGGTTAGATTTTTCCAGATCCCTTTCCACTCTAAGATTCTGTAATTCCACAAAGATGATATTTCAGCCTGACCAGCTCTTGCCTAAGGACCTTCCTTTGACAGTGCCCTCACAGTTTAGGATGGTTGAAAAGCTTGAGTTCATTGACAAAGTCTCCCCAGCTCCAAGTATGTTTATAATAACAATTATGAGATCATTGTTATTGTGGGAAATACCCACCTTGATGAGATCACAGGGGATGGGTTAGATTTCATTGCATCATCTCCTTCCTAGGTATAATTTCCTATTAATTCTTTAAGTAAGACTCCCAAAGATCTCTAATCATTGCTCTACACACTTAGTCTAATAATCTATCTTTAATTTATAGCAGAAAAACTTATTATCCTATGAAAATGCTGGTAATGAGCTTCTTGGAACACGTCCTCTAACTTCCAATAACCGAAACACAATCTGTCACTATAGGGTTGCTCTATGGTACAGTAGGTATAGGTCACGAAGAGCTGAACTCAACTAAGTGACTGAACAACAATAACACACATGCATATACATATGTAATTACATATATATGTAATATAAGTTGGTAATACATATGCATATATATAGACATTGCATAGAGTCATGGATATTTGACATAGATAGATAGATAGATAGATAGATAGATAGATAGATATTCATTCTCCTAGCTTAAGTTTCCTCACCTTTAAAATGAAAATATTGAATTAGGAAGTCTCTAAAGTCTCTTCCAATTTTAAATCTTATTCATGTATATATATATATATATATATAATTACATGCTATTAATGTATGTATATATGTACTTATATACTATATTATAATGATTATATATAATATATTTATATGTAGAAGTATACATATGTGTGCATATATAATTTATCGGAAGTAATTTTATAAAGTTAGAGATCAGTGTGTGTGTGTGTGTGTGTGTGTGTGTGTGTGTGTGTAATTTAAGCTTAGAAGCAACTTTAGAAATTGATGTTTTCATTTTGAGGTCCAAGATCACATATAGAGCAAATGACAAGGCCAGGATTTGAACCTAGTCTCCCTGAATTCAATTAGAGTATTTTTTTTCTGCTATATCAGAATTTCCAGAATTGAGTTGTATATACTAGTGACACTGATCATCAAGAAATATTTTAGTTTGGGGCTCAAGGTGACCAAATTTAATGGGAAATCTCCTATCTAGAAAGGCATAATGTGATTAGTCTACCCTCAATCATATAGTTACATGGCAGGGTATGTCCTGTAGTGAATTTGTAAATTTAACTAACTCAGTTCTTTTTCCACATCCTCATCTGCTACAATGGCCTCTAATTTTTCTCTCTGCTCCCAGTTCCTCCCCTTTCCTTCCCATTCTACCCTATCACAGAGCTGCCAAACAATGATATCTAAGGCATTAATTGGTCAGACCATGCTTCTCCCTGACTCAAGAAAGTGTCCAGTGATTTCTTATTGTCTCTAGGGCACAACAGAGACCTTTCAGCCTAATCTACAAAACCTTACACAATTTGATTGTCCTCTAGAAATCTGGCCTCAAAGGTAGGAAAACCTGAATTCAAATGTTGACTCAGTCACTGGATATATAACCATGAAAAAATCATTTATCTTCTTAGTTTTCTAGATAAATCTATAAAATGCAGAGAAGTTGTAAATCTATACTGGAGAGGGAACTTCTTCACTCAAAAGTTTCTTATGACTTAATCAAATCCCATATGTTGCTCCTATCCCCTATTTCCCCCCATTCCAACTTCTCATGTCACATGTATCCTCTAAACTAGTTTACCAGCTACTCCCCAAACTTGAGATTTCATCCCTAGTCCCAGGGCTTTGCACAGATTACCCTCCATGTCTGAAAAGATCTGCTCCACTCAGGTGCTACCCCTTACTCTAAACTTTCCTTATCCTCCTTATAATTTATTTTCTCTCCTTCCAGAAACTGGTTTGAATTTACTTATTCAAATACAATTGGATCTACCCTCAGTAGAAGGCAATTTCCCCAAATTGATTGTTTCATTATCTTCTTTGAATTTCTTGCACAGACCAGCACATTTCTAGGGGTGGGGTGCAGGTTGAGGGTGGAGAGAAGGGCAGTAGGGACTTGACTAGGTTAAATTGAATTGCCAAAGCTGTTTTAAAGTGTTACATCTCTTCTCCCCAGTCTTTCACTACCTCTCCTCACTCCATGCCATCAGATACCTTTGAAAGAAGCTACTTAATATTGCTCCTAGAGTGGGGAAGGCAGAAGTGGATAGTGAAAAATGAACAGGCATTTTCCTGTTACTAGGGGTCTCCTTCATTCAGGGTCTAGTTGATGTCTTCATGGCATTGCTACAAAAGAATCTTGTCATTTGGACTGGCATCAAATTGATTGACCCCTAAGAGCTCAACAAATTCTTGAGTTCCTTGATGCCATGAAGAATATCAGGGGATTTTCTGAGATTTCTGGCTTTCTGTGGAGACCTTCCCCCCAACCCCCCAAAACAGTGGAAATCTAAATAGTGAATAAGAACTGACAGAAGAAAGTGACTACAAGTGAAAGAGGAAGGCAATCCTGAACAAATGAATTTGCCCATGTTTGTAACTGAAAGTGTACTCTGGGGTTTGGTTTTTTAATGACAATCACTTGCAATGTATTTGAACCACAAAATTTACATAGTCAAAAGCAAACATAAATACAAGTTGACCCAGTAGAGTCCTTGTAAATGAGCAGGCTATGGGACCCAGGAGAGGGGTGAGGTGTCTCTATTCCTTTGGTCATTGCTCACCTATTCAAAACCACTTCACATTTTGTTCTATTCCATTCAGCAAAACATTTATTAAGCACCTGCTGTATACAGAGTATTGTATTATTCTGGTAGAAATATAATGTTTAGATAAGACATGATCCCTGCCCTATAGGAGCTTATCATGTAAGCAGGGAATAAGAAACAAATACAAATAAACTATAGCACATGGTACATGATAAATACATTAGAGTCATGCATAACAAAGTATGCCAGGAAATGTTTATTTCTCTATTATCTTTTTGTTTTTAATGGAATGCTAACATCCATTAGTTCATTAGCCTAGCTGCCATTATCAATCAATCTGTGTAGTGTATAGAGTGCTAGATGTGGAGCTGAGTTCAAATCCTTCCTGTCACTGTCTAACTATATGACTATGAACAAAACACTTTAACCTCTAAGTTTCAGTTTTCTCATCTATAGTAATCAATCAATCAATAAATCAATAAACATTTATTAAGTAGATCCTATGTTCCAGACACTGTGCTATTACAAAGATAACAGCACCTACCTCACAGGGTCATCATAAAGATAAATGGAAAAACATATGTAGAAAAAGCACCATATAAATTTTAAGGAGCTATACAAAAGCTAACATTATTATTGTCGATATTATTCAATCAACAAGCATTTATTAAGCACCTATTATGTTCCAGACACTGTGTTAAGGTCTGGTGATATGAAGACAAGGATGACATACTTCTTGTCTTCAATGAGCTTAGTCTATTTTTTAAGCATAATATTTTAATCCACCCCCATTACATATAAGTAGTTTAACTGAGAGAGAGAGAGAGAGAGAGAGAGAGAGAGAGAGAGAGAGAGAGAGAGAGAGAGAGATAACAGGAATATTTGTTGTTACAGACAAAGGGGTAGGATCTGGACCAAGAATTTAATTTGTATAGTGAAGTTCCCCTTACCAATTCAAGTAGACATTTTCTCTTCAAGCGAAGAGATTAAGTGACTAGTCATATAGTATGTATCAGGTACACATCTGAAGAGCTTCCTTGCTTCCAGAACAGTTTTCTACTATACCAGTTTACCTTAATATATAGAATGCATATAGAATGAATACAAGATACAAATTATTTCAACTTCTAAGTAATCATTATGGAATAGGTAGAAGCTAGAGGGGAAAGAATTATGAAATATCTCACACAGAAGGAAGCATATGAACTGAATAGAAGGAAATCAGAGATTCTGAGAAATCATAGTGAGAATGGAATGGATTCAAGTACCAGGGACACCAATGCAAGGGCATGGAGATAGCAAATGGAGCATCCCATGTACAGATCTGTAGGAAGGGTAGTGTGACTGTATCACAGAGTGCATACAGGAGAGTAATGGGTAAGAAGACATGTTATATTAGTCATGGTATAGAAAAGTTCTCAAACTTTTGGTCTTAGGCCCACAGGCCCACTTCATACTTTTAAAAATTATTAATGAAAAATTATTGATGTAATAATAAATATCATTGTTATTGATAATAAAATTATTTAAAATAAATTTAAAATTATACTTTTAAAATTATTATGTTAAATTATAATTTAAAATTATAATTAAAATTATATAAACAAGGAACATTTGTTTATGTAGGTTACATGTATCAATATTAGAAATTAAAATTAAAAAATAAATTTTAAAATGCTAAATTCATTACATGCTAATATAAATTACATTACATATTTTACTAAAAAAACTATTTTCTGAAGCAAAAAATCAGTGAGAAGAATGGTATTGTTTCTGTAAATCTCTTTAATGTCTGGTATAATAGAAGACAGATTCTTATATCATCTCTTCTGCATTCAATTTGTTTCCATATGTTGTTTTGATTGAAATATACAAAGAAAATCTGGCCTCATAAAGATATGTTGGTGGAAGAGGGAGGAGTATTTTAATAGGTAAATAATACCTTAGTCTTTACTACAAAAACCATTTTGACCCCAAGGCCCTTCCTGAAATGGTTTTGAGGACCTCCAGGGATCCTCAGACCACATTTTGAGAATTGCTGCTTTAGAATATGTCAAAAGATATCTTGCAGATTTATCTTTGAAACACTAATGGAAAAAGTGTGAGTATCTGAAAAATTCAGAATTCACTAAAAACATTGGGGTTTAGGGGTAACTTAGAACTTAGAAGTTTCAAGATATAGTTCAACCTTTCTGTTTTAATTTGCTTTGACCTTGGGTCAGGCACTTCCCATCCTGGACCACAAGTTCATCAATTTCAAAATGAAGGAATTATTGAAGATAGTCCCTAATGTCCCTTCAAGATTTTTTCTCTAATGTCCATGTTAAAGCATTGCTTTGAAACTCTGCATTATGCTTATGTAACATTTTCGAGGGTTCTTATATGTTTATGACATCCCTTTTAAGACCAAGAAATCTAAATTATTTCAACTTCTAAGATCTAACAGAGTATTTGACAAAGAGTAAGAAGGCATTTCAATTTCCCCTCTAAAAGTATAAATATTGACTTCACAATCTTTTTCTTCTTTCTTCTTTTCTAATACATATTGAATTAGTTAATTTCTCTATCTTAAGTATCAAGAATTTTCCTCCCATGCTTAATAACCCAATCCCTTCAATTTTCAATCCATGACAGATTTAATGAATAAATAAATTAATATTCTGTGTTCTGACATTCTATATTATAAGGTCCATTCTGGCATGAACATTCTATTATCTAAACTTCTAAGTCATTCCAGTTCTAACATTTTATGACAGGTGATGTGAAATTGGTGAAAAGAATATAAGCTTTTGCCAACAACATGTTTTTCTTAAAGAAATGCAAAAGTTCTTTCCACAAAAAGTAAAACCCTTTTGAACCAGTATACTTGGGGGTAAGTGAGAGAATGGATGAGAGCTAAGCTCTCCTGCTCTTCCTGAGTCCAGGTATCACTCTCAAAGTCAGGATATACACTGGATCTGTCACCAACTTCCCATTTCTTTAGCAAAAAAAGATTCATTGGCATAGGGAATTTTTCCCACCTTATGCCAACAAAACCACAGGTCTACCCCAATCCCTATGCCTTAATGCTATGTAGCCCTTCTTTCAGATAATACTCTGTTGTTCCAAGTACTATCATTTATAAGAAGAACAAGCACTGTTCGCACAATGATTTTTTCTTACTTAATCCTGATCCAATTTCTAAAAATAATTTCTCTAGTTTGAATGTCAAGACTTTTTCTCCCTTGCTAAATAACCAGAAGGTCATTTCAATTTTCAACCCATGACAGATCATTATTAAAGTATCAAATCTAATTCAGCTCCACTGGAACTTCATGGCCCAAGTTTATATTTCTTGGCTAGACATATTGGCCATTAATGTTAGAATTAGATATAAAGGCTAAACCTACAGTTTTCCACCCCTCCCAAAATCTAGATATATCCATATGTTAAATTCTATATTGGAAGCTCAGGTTTCCCTATTATGTCATTAAAGTTTATATTTTCCTCACAACAGTCTTATGAGGGAGTTAGGGGATGTATTATTTCCTCCCATTTGACAGATGAGCAAACTGAGGCTGAGAGAAGTTAAATGGCTTAATTATTGTCACAAGGTTCTCAGAGCCATGATCTGAATCTAGGCCATCTATTTCCAAGACCAGGACTGTTTGCCTGTTACCTGAATACCTCCATAGCAAGATTACTGACAACACTTGCTAAATATTAAGAAGAAAAACATGTTGCGTCAGATTGGGAATGTATTTTCTTACTAAAGAACAGTGACAGATTAGCTTCAAAGGCAGGGTAGAGTTTAGAGATGTAAATGGACAGCAATAATTCAGACACCCCAGTATTTGGCTTCCAAGTGTTTACATTAAGGCTCTGCTGGTCTTTTGCCTGGAAAAAAGACATGTTATTTCCTGGAATCCATACATACTTAAATAAGATGAAGCCAGACTCCTTTCCTTCAAAAAATGGAACAGACTAACCCAGGGCTTTGGAATGACAGAATATTATTTTTAAATGTTCCTGGAATGATGAAAGTCCTAATAAGTCCAGATGTTTAAATTATATAGGAATTTATATCCTGCCCAATACTAGTAATGGAAAAAAGTAAACTAATTTAATAATTGTCCTCTTTCAAAATGGTTGGGATAGAAGTGAAGATATTTCTTTTCTTCCCTTCTTCCTTCCCTCTTCCTTTCTCCATCCCTTTTTTATCTTCCTCCCTCTCTTCCTTTTTCCCTACCCCTTTCTCTTTTCTTTCCTCCCTCCTTTCCTTCCTTCCTTCTCTCCTCTATCTTCTTTCCTGCCTTCTTCCCTACACACATTCTTGCCTTCCTTCCCTTCTTTCGTCTTTCACTTATTCATTCATTACAAAAATATTTATTGATCACCTTTTATGCATACATGGCTGTGTAAAAGTGGATTAAGTGACTTTGGAAGGTAGTTACTTCCCCATCACTAGAAATCTTGGAAAGAAAGATGAATATCCACTGTTCAGTATGTTGAAGAGAGGGTTTCTGCTTAAGTATATTTAAGACTCAATTTTAGCCTAGACATGATTACCCTTCCAAACCTAATTACTTAACTCTGACACTATAGATATCTCTAAACCAGTCTCTTGAACAATCATCCCCTAAAACAGATGGAATAGTTTCTTTTTGAGTTCCTTTTTCTATGATGACTAGGTATAATATGATAATAATAGCAATAATAATAAAAATTTATTGACTATAAGGTTTCATTTCCTGTCTCATCAAATCATCAAAGGGACCATGGGTTCTCTTTTTGTTTTTTGAATTTTTTTTTCTATTAATTAATTAATTTATTTATTTAAGGCAGTGGGGTTAAGTGATTGTCCAAGGACACACAGCTAGGCAATTAATAAGTGTCTGAAGAGATTTGAATTCAGGTCTTCCTGACTCCAGGGTCAGTGCTCTATCCACTGTGCCATCTAGGTCCCCCATGAGTTCTCAAACGCTTTGATGATAGAGTAAAATAAAGTCCTACTAAGCTGAAAAGCCTTGGAGTTTTTACCTGGCAATGAATTATGTGACTTATCAAAGGACCAACATATTTATGTTTAGATAGTTTCAATGCCAGAAAGTTGATCTTCAGGAGATTAGTTGGTTTGTAGCATCACAGCTCTTGTAAGACATAGATCTCCTGCCTTAGGAGAGGGAAAAATCCATATCAGTAGAATAGCCTGGCTCTCTTGAGGTGAGATAATGGTTAAAATTTCACATCTGAATCTTATCTATGAAGTATCTAATGCTGACTTGGGAATATGACTTCAGCATATTAACTATAAAATATCTATTCTACCTTCTTTAAACGCTTCTGATATCTTAAGGCTAATGAATTCATGAGCTCCACCAATTAAAAAGTTGATGAATTTGACATGATGGTCTCAAAGAGTGCTTATAGCTTTGATAGTCTTTGATCTCCTAATTCAATGAATTTACCAGATTTTGTTGCTATCATTTAGTTGGGTGGGGACATGAGGTACAAAATATTGGACTTAAGAGTCAGAAGCCTGAATTAAATTTCATCTTCTGCTATTTTCTTACTATGATAGCCTAGGCAAGTCACTTCCTTTCTCTGGACTTAATTTTCTCATTTGTAAAATGGAGACAATATCTGCACCACCTACTTCACTAGGGATGTTGTGACAATCCAAAGAATCGATGGGCATTCATAATTGACATCCACAAAGTGTCCTATTGTTTCACAATTTTGATAGCCACTAACACCTTGGATTTTTGTGCTTCCTTCCTCAGAGGTGGCTGATGGGCTCTGCTGTGTACTCACAACACCATGTCTAACCCAATGCACGACTGGCAATTCAGAGAGGGCCTCAGGATCACCTGTTGTGATGCGTCAGAAAAATTTCAACTGGAAAAATGTTGCCAGGTAACATTATTTTGCATAAATAGACTTATGAGTCCAAGGGAAAAAGCTTTTAGGAGATAGTATTAAAAGATGTCTTAAGTTTCAATGGAGGTGGAGGTGTGTGGTAGAATGATAAAGGGAGAACCAGACCTGGCAGGCAAAGGGGGCTGAATTCTGATCCCATTGTACTGGCAAACTAGCTCTATCATTTGGGAAAGTCTTTCCACCTTTCTCTCCATACTTCAATCCAACCTCCTCATTGATAAGATAATAAAACAATTGGGTGGCTAGGTGGCACAGTGGATAGAGCACCAGTCCTGGAGTCAGGAGTACCTGAGTTCAAATCTGACCTCAAACACTTAATAATTACCTAGCTGTGTGGCCTTGGGCAAGTCACTTAACCCCATTGCCTTGCAAAAACCTAAAAAAAAACCAAAAAAAAGATAAGAAAACATGGTGTAAGGAATGGAGCAATTCACTTAAAGGGAAAAGATTCAGGGTCAATCAATAAATAAATCAATAAAAAATCAATTAAGTACCTACTATATACCCTGGTATATACAAATGTAGTTAGGCTAGAATTCCAGCTTTGATCTTAACTATGTGGCTGTGGACAAGTAATTTCCTCTTTCTGGAGGAAAGTTTCTTCACAGAAAGATAAATACATTAGATGATAGGCAAATATTGTTGATATGTAGATAGAAAGATATAAAATAGATGATATAGAGAGTTAGATCATAGGTAGACGGATAGATAGATGTTGTTTATTATTGTTCAGTCATTCCATTGCATCTGACTGACCCTGTTTGAGATATTCTTGGCAAAGTTACTGGAGTACTCAGGTGCACATGGCCAGCCAGAAATATCAGGTCTTTATTAAAAATTAGGATTTCTATGTTAAAAAGTCAATTGAAAAAGTAAATAAGTCTTTCTTTCCTTCTCTCATCCCTTTTCTCCTTCTTCCTTCTCACTCATACCCCATCTACATCTCCATGTATACACAGAGTGCAGTCTGGTCCTGATGGAGAAGCAAACCATCTGGAGATGGATGAGTCACTCTTCAGCTATGGTCTGCGGGAAAGCATCGCCTCTTACCTCTCCTTGGCAGGAGAAGATGGCTCTTCCTTTACAAATGACCGGAAGAAGAAAAGTCATTCTCTGATATATACTGGAAACAAGCGCAAGAGTGCCCTGTTTTCTGCTCCTCAATATTTTGAAGATTAGACTATGGTCCACAAGTGAACAAAGGACTGAATTCTCACTTCAAAACACCCACAAAGCCATGAGGCCTTGGTGCGCTGCTGGGCTCACAGCAATCAGAAGCAGAGAGAGAATGGACCTATGGACAATAAACTCTCAGTCTGCATCCCACTCCCCACCAGCCCTCTAACTCACACCATGTGAACAAAAGAAGATTCTCTCCTGGTGTCTAGATAGTACTGTAGAAATATTATTGTATATTAAATTATAATTTAATCATACACTGGATAATAAGGAGTAAGTGAATGTGTGTGTGTTAGAGAGAGAGAGAGAGAGAATACAAGAATACATAAAATGAGATATGGACAAAGGTGGAAATATTTTAAATTTTGTGATCCAGACTAAAATTATCCAGAACTAACAGAAGGTCTGGGTTGGCTACTTTTTCCACTGTTGATCTTTTTAAAAACACCATAAGAAGACTTCCTGACTTCAATCTCATTTTAAAAGTATGGAAGCTCGCAACACTAAATGTGCCCTTTGTTGCAAAGCCTTCTTCAGAGTCAGATCATGTGTACAGTGGACATGAAAGGTCCTGACATGACTCAACTTTGATTGGAAATGAGCTGAGAATGCTCTGGTTCTGTTCACTGAGTGATTCTGGACAAGTCACTTTAATTCTCTGAGCCTGTTTCCTCAAGTGAATTGGTGGGGTTGTGGTCTCTTTCTAGCTATGGAAGTCCTTGATTCTAGACCTGGGCAGACTATCTCTTGGTGTTACCTCCAAATGCTTAGGGAGGTTAACTGCTGAGATCATGCCCCTCAATACAGAACCTGGAAAGGGACCAGGGGTCAGGAGAACTAGGTAAAAGACAATCAATAAGATAATCACTTTGGTGAATTGTATCGTGTAAAGAGTACTGAATTGAGAATCTGAAGATCTGGGTTTGAATCCCAGTTCTGCCATGGACTGCCCATGTGACCCAAGCAATGTGGGCCTCAGCTTCTGAAAAATGAAGACTGGACGAGTACATTGGAAAAGTCTCTTCAAGCTGTAAACCTTATGGGGCTAGTATTCTGGGACACACACAAAGAAAGACTACTTTCTCTGTTCCTGCAGATTTGCCCTGAATGGACATGAAGAAATAGCTTAAAAATGAACTTATCAAATCCGGTGGCTCCTTCAAATGATTTGGGAACCTTATGTCTCAAAAACAGAGCTTTAGGAAAGGTTAAAGGTCCAAGTGGTTCCTTATGGCATACCCAACCAGAGTTAGAGAAGCAGAGAAATGCTTCTCTAGGGGCTGCTAAACCAGTGGGTTAAATGCATTACTCATTTTTCCCAGTTTCAAAGGGACAGAAAGAATTTGTGAACCTTGTCTCTAGCCTGATAACAAAAATCTGTAGTGCTTACTCTAAGCATGTTTGAGATCTTAGATCATCACAGCAGTACCATAGATATGTGTGCATTTTCAAAGCACAGCACAAAGGCTGCTTGAAATAATCAACCGTGTTATAGAGACTGAATATGCTATTGTGGACATTGGTGTTGCTTGCCAAGCAAGGAGACCTCCCTCTAGAACTCCAGATGTTTGTATAGAGTCTAATGTATTGTTTCAATTTGTGATTCATGCAGTTGGAATGCTTGAGGGCGTGTGCGTTTGTGTGTCTGCGTGTGTCTGTGTGTGTGAAGGGGGGGATTCTAACTTTAGCATTACACATGGCTAAATCATGTATTTATTCTTGATTTAAACTGTTGTAATAAATATTTCATGCTTGAAATACACAATGCAAGGTTTGAGCAGTGATTTGTGACCTTGATTTCAGTTTTTTGGGAGCTGATTTTTAAAATGATAGGAGAGCATCTAAACATCCTCCCAGAGATTTGGAACTATATTATTATAACAGAATGCGGATCCAAACAGAAGTAGTGGGCTAAGAGTTGGAGGCCTCCTGGAACAATTTTGGTCCTGCCATTATCTGAGTAGATAACCTAACCTTGCTTGTCTTAAGTGTCCAGTGGGAGAAAAGAAAAGAACTGCACTTGATGATCTCAGGTCTATTCCAGCTCCATCATTTTATTTCTTACCATTCCTTCCTGCTCCATTGATCTAGGGTAGTGTCTATAAAGGCTATAATTGCTTTATCAAGAATGGTAAGTACAAGGGGCAGCTAGATGGATAGAGTACTAGCCCTAGAGTCAGAAGGACCTGAGTTCAAGTCACTCTCAGATACTTAATAATTACCTAACAGTGTGAGCTTGGGAAAGTCACTTATCCCCATTGCCTTGCCATAAAAAAGAATGGTAAATACAGTAGTAGGTATGGGACATAAAATATCTATCTTAATCTTGTTAACCAGATGGTTTAATGTACAGAATGACACTGTCAGGTGGTGGTCTAGTCCTAAAATTGAACTTAAGACTTCTAGTGATCTCAAAGTTAAAAAATTTTTCAGTGAGGGTTCAAGGCTGCAGGTGAATCTAAGAGTAAGAGTAGCTAATTTAGATATGCTTTAGTGATAGGTAAAATACAAAACAAGATGAATAAGTAAAATGATCATGATCCTGCTCTTGAAGTAAGATTTGACTTTGGCAAAATTGTGACATTAGCCAAAGCTTGTCCTTTGGGCTCATCTTCCCATTTCCTTTTTAAACACCATTCTTTCTTTCTCCTAGCATCTTTGTAAAGTGGAAGGATCCTGGTCTGGGAATCAGTAGTGGGTCCAATGCCAGTTGTATCACTGACTCAATGGATATCTTTGGGCAAGTCATTGAAACTTAGTTTCTTGGAGGGGGAGGTGTTGGTGACAGGGAGTGAAGGATTAAGATAATCCATCTCAGTTTTAAATCTTAAATTGAACTTTTTACACCTGACTGCAAAAACTCATTGTCCTCATGATATCCTCAACAGTGCCATTGAAAGCAGGGACAGATAGCTGAAGAAGGACTATGATAGGATATTTGAACCCACAGAAGTCAAAGACTTTCATTTTTTTAGGATTTTACAAGGCAAATGGTGTTAAGTGGCTTGCCCAAGGCCACACAGCTAGGCAATTATTAAGTGTCTGAGGCCGGATTTGAACCCAGGTACTCCTGACTCCAAGGCAGGTGCTTTATCCACTACGCCACCCAGCTGCCCCTAACAAAGACTTTCATTTCTTGTTAATGCTGTTTGTTGGGCTTGCTCCTGTGAGAGCATTAGTTAGTTGGTCAATAAATATTAAATATCTAATATGCTCCAAATAACGCGTTAAATGATAAGTATACAAAGAGAGGCAAGAGAGAATTCCTAATTTCAAGAAACCCACATCCTAAGGGGGAGAAACACAAATAATTGTCATATATGCAGAGTTCATACATGAACAGCTGCCAAAATGATTTTCTTTATAAGTCTGACCATGTCATTTTCTTACTAAGTAAACCTCAATGGTTCCCTCCTAACACCAGGATCAAATATAAACCCTTTCCCCCAATTTTCTCATCCTATTACCCCTTACTTCCCCCGCCCCCCAGCTCTCATGTATATTTTGGCAATGGTCTTTTTGCTATTCCTTGAACAAGACACTCTATCTCTGGACTCCAGGAATTTCCACCAGCTATCTCCTTCCTCCCTTTTGCTTTCTACTGGCTGCCTTAACATCTTAGCTAAAAACTTAACCTATACAGGATATTTTTTCCTAGAACCTCTTAATTCTATTGCCTTCCCTCCATTGATTATTTCCTACTTATCTGTATAAATCTGGTTTGTCCATATTTGTATGTTATCTCCCTCTTCCAGTTGTAAATGTTGCCAGTTCAAGGACTGCTTTTTCTGTTTCTAGGTATCCATGGTTCTTTGTGCAGTGCCTCACAAAGACTAGGACCTTAATAAATGCTTATTGCCTATTATAGAGAACTCCCAGATGAAATTTCTGCTAATGTATATCAGTGTCTTCTCTGATAACAGAGATGCCTAGAGTAAGAAAAGGTGAAGGGACTTTCCCAAGATCGCACGGATAATCTGTATCAAAGGTAGGGTTTAGTACCAACATCCTCTTTAAAAACTCATCAGTAAAAATAGTCCAATCAGAAAATAAACATTTCCTAAGGACTTGGTATTTTGCTAACTTCAGATAGTCCTATCACTGAGACCAGTTCTCTAACAACTATATTATCGTCTGCTCTAGCTGATGTCTACATAAATGTAAAGGGTGACAAAATTCTTAACTTATATTATCTCCTTTAAGACCCCTGAAAAGGTTTCATTAGCTTCAGGGGTAAATACTTCTTTCTAGATCCTCCAGATCACACCACTAAAACTAATTGCTTCCACATCAAGGCAGTTGAGGGAAGGTAAATGTCAATGGAGAAAGGCATAAAAAATAAAATCAATCACAGACTTGGGAGGGACTTCAGAGTCCAACCTGTCCCTGAATAGTATTCTTTACCAATGTATCAATAAGATGTCATCCTCCTCTTGAAAATCTCTATGATGGTAAGCACACACTACCCTCTCCCAAAGCAGATCATTTCATTTCTTGAACTTTCTAAGAGTTGGGAAATTTTCACTATTAATATAGGTTGGCAATATGGGTGGGCTGAAGTACACCCTCTTCCATATGCCTCAAATTTTAGGACATAGGGGAAATCTCATGCATCTTAACTTTCATATAAACAGTCCCATTAAGTCTCTGTTTCAGTGATTCAGCAATTTATGTTCTAAATTCCTCATAAAGAGTTGAGATTTAGTCATAGAAATTTACTAAAAATTCTCATCTTTTTTTTTTCTAAAATTCTGATGCCTGGAAAAAAGCTTCTAAGAACTATTAATATGTTCTCTAATGTTCATCGCCTTCACTATAAATGATTTCATTTCTGTCTTAATAACTGCTTGTACTGATCTATTACTAACTTGTTAAATGGATAAAACAGATGAGTGAATTTCTTTTTAAGCACCACTGTCATTGGGTTTTTGAGCACTACTGTCATTAGATTATTAAATGAAATTCCCCAACCACCTACAGATTCAAAAAGAAAATCCTCCCTTCTGGATCCATCAGATGGTAGTTTAGAAAGAAAGACTTCTGTGTCCTGGTGAATGCTTGATTTATAAGGGCTGAAGATAAATGGGGGGTTGGAAAAACAGTGAAAGTGTTCAAATTGTCCTAGACAATTTGTCAGTTCCTAGTATAGAGCTGAGGGTAAAAAAGGCACTGGTGTTTATACAGTTGAAGGTCTTTATCTCAAGACTCTTTTGGTGTACAGTGTAAAGAAAAGCCCCTTCTCAAGTACATTGAAGCCAAGAATGAAATTCCAAAGGGAGGAATCTATACTAATGCCTTAGACCTGGTTCTGAAACCTCTATGTTATGGAGAATCTACACTAATGCCTTAGACCTGGTTCTGAAACCTCTATGTTATGGAGAATCTACACTAATGCCTTAGACCTGGTTCTGAAACCTCTATGTTATGGATCAAAGAATTTAGAGCCACACAGATCTTTTTTTTTTTTTTTAGGTTTTCGCAAGGCAAACGGGGTTAAGTGGCTTGCCCAAGGCCACACAGCTAGGTAATTATTGTCTGAGACCAGATTTGAACCCAGGTACTCCTGACTCCAGGGCCCGTGCTTTATCCACTACGCCACCTAGCCACCCCTAGCCACACAGATCTTTGAAGAAATTGAATCCAACCATACTTTTAAGCCATTTTAATTATCTTTTTTTTTTACATATAGGGTTAAATGATTTGTCCAAGGTCATACAAGTCATAAGTAATAGAGTTGAAGGCTATCAACTACTCTGCTAGAATCCAGTCCTCTTCTTATTCCACCACCATACTTCCTCATGATGTCACTGACTAACTCTAAAGACATTTTTGAACTGTCTCAGTAGGTCAAAAGGATGAGTTGGTATTAAAGTCACTCAAACTCTCACAGGTATGGATCTATATGAGGGCTGCTCAGAACCGGAAATATGCAATATGAAATATTGCCTATGGCAATGGAGCAGAAAAATCCCAAGTAGCCTTCAGGAGTTTGATTAAACTCACAATGTTGATCCCATTAAGACCAAATTCTAGTCAATCAGGATACAAAGTTCAATTGTGAATGATGTAGGCAGTATTTCATTTTTTAATACACTGTTCATCTGAGGGGGCTGTTCATCAGTGGATAGAGTGCCAGACCTGGAGTAAGGAAGATTTGAATTTAAATCCAACCTCAGATACTTACTAGCAGTGTGACCCTGGGCAAGTCACTTAACCATGTTTGCTTCAGTTTCCTCATATGTAAAATGAGTTAGAGACGGGAAGGGCAAACCATTCTAGTATCTCTGCCAAGATAGCCTCAAATGGAGTCATGAAGAGTCAGATGTGACTGAAATGACTGAACAACCGCAAAACTCAAATGACATTTATATGATGATTTTAGGTTTGCAAAGTTATATGCACATATGTGTGTATTTTTACACATATGTATTATATAAACACAAACCCACAAATGCATGAATGTACATGAAAACATAAAGACATGCACACAAACATATACATACACATAGAAATATATTATATACATATATATTAGATAGATAGATACATAGATACATAGATAGATATATAGATAGATAGATAGATGATAGATGTACATATTTTGTCCTTACAGCAACCCGTGAGGTAAGGGCTGTTAAAACACCATTTTTCAGATAAGAAAACTAAGACTGTTAAGTGACTGGCCCAGGACAATGCCCTTAGTAAGTAGCTAAAGCTGAATTTGAACCCAGTTCTTCCTGAATCCAATACCAATACTTATTACACTCGGCTTTTTTTTTCACATTCCTTGAGTAACTGTGTTAATGTAGCAACCATATAAACTGAGTTCTCTTAGAAGTAAATGCCCCTTGAAAGAGTTTTTATCTTTCACAATAGAACCTTCCAATTTAGAGACAGTTAAATGATTAAAATGTCTGCAGAAGAAAAAGTCTGTCTCCCTGGAAGCTTCTCCAGGCCATTCCTTGTCACACATACCAAACTCCTTCCCCATTCCCCCTACCCCATGCCTCCCACCCCTACTCCTAACTAGCTATTGTTGTAGGCTTCTGGGGTCCCATTCCCCGGGGGATGTCAACCCTTCCTGTACCCTCTGTCAACTTACCCCATTCCTATGTGCAGAGGAAGAAGTAGTTTGATGGCAATAGTAAAAATTTGTTAAATATCCCCATATTTCAGAATTAAATCCCACTCAAAACAGAATTAAGCAAACAAAAACCAGACCAGTTTGAAGCCAGACATTCTAAATAAGGATTACAGATATGAAAGTCAAGATGAAGGCTGATGGTAAGGAGAAGTATGAAAAAGGTCATCTTTGGTTCCAGTGTCTCTTCAGCCTTGAATGAATATGAAAATAGGTCCACCTAATCCTCTCATTTCTGAAAGTCCAATAGTCCCCAATAGGCCAAATGTATTGTCTACCTCCATGAAGCTCTTCATAGCTAGAAATTAACCTGCTGTGTTCATAACCTTCCCCACAACATATCCCTTTAACCCTCATTGCATTATTCTATGAGAGCAGCAATGAATTTCATTAGAACTAAACTAATCCCTTAGGATTGGGGGTTCTTAAACTTTTTTCCAGACCTTTATGGATTGCTTCTCAGAATTATGTTTTTAAGTAAATGCAATAATATGTATGGGATTACAAAGAAAACCAATTATATTGAAATTCAGTTGTCGAAAGAGTTAATTTATTTAGAAGTTCACAGGCCCTAGGTTAAAGACTTCTTCCTTAAGGCATGTTATCCTTATAGTTAACTTATAAATTCAGCTATTAAAATGTTTCCTTAGGAAGAAATTTTAAGAATGGGAATTTCAAGCAGGCTAGTGAGAAAAAAAAGATGTGCTTTCAGGGGAGACCTGAAGCATTCTTTGAATCCAGGAGACCATTTCACCTCTATCATTTAGTAGATTCCACTTAAGTCAAAGGTACAATTACCCCATCTTTCCCCTTTAGCTCTACGTTTGCCTCCAACACTTAAGCTCCATAATCATCAATTTAAATCAAATTTGTTTAATGCAGATCAGGGATCTGAGAAACCAAGTACCAGACTTTGAGATTGAATTCAATGATGAAAAATAGTACTCACCATCAATACTGCTCTTCTGAAGAGTCTAGAATTAGCAGAGGTTGCTAGAAGATGGATGCTGGTGATGTCAGCACCACCTCGATCTGCAGCCACAGACACTTGACTTGGATCTCCACCAAAGCTGGTGATGTGAGCCTGTACCCATTTCAGAGCTGCTACCTGGTCCAATAGGCCCCAATTTCCACTGGTCTCACTAGATCCTGGGGAAAAAAAGTAAAATTCTTCATGACATAGGTCATATGATGTAGGTCAAGTGATATGATTAGATATCTACTTGCAAATTTAAAAGATAAACTCTATAAAGGCAGGGAATGAAGGAAGCAGGGAACATGTAAGAGTGGAAGGATCACTGGATTGGGCATCAGGAAAGGGTTCAAATTCAAACTTGAACATTTCATTTACTCTTTCCAAGTCTAAGTTTCAATATCTAGAAAATGGAGACAATAATAGAGAGAAAATGTATTTACCTTAGGAGTTTGTTGCAAGACTCTAATAAGATAATATATATGTAAAAGACTTTCTTTACAAACCTTAAATTGTTATCTAAATATTATGAATAGTATAAAAATAGCTTTGGATTGAAAAGACTATCATAAATGCCAATTATCTCTAATGTCATTATTAACATTAGCAGTAGACAAGGCGAAGAGGTCTTCATGGACTGAAAATTCAGTATAAGTAAATAGTGTAACATATTAGCAAAAAATACTAAATCAGTTTTTGTTGTCATTCAGTCATGTTTGACTTTTCATGACCACATGTCCTTAGCATTTTCTTGGTCAAAACCCGGAGTGGTTTGCCATTTCCTTTTCCAGTGGATTAAAGCAAACAGAGGTTAAGCAACTTGCCTAAAGTCATACAGCTACTAAGAATCTGAGGCTGGATTTGAATTCAGGATTTCCTGACTCTAGACCCAGTACTCTACTGAATTATCTAGCTACACCTAAAACAATTGTAGGTTGCTTTAATAGAAGTCCTATGCTTAAGCTCTACTCTGGTGTCTTGTCATAGAGTAGAGGTAACATTGGACTCTTGAAAACCACGCATGCCATTTGAGTGTAAGCTCTGGTAGGGCTTGCCAAACTAGAAAGATCTTGAGAACAGAAATGACTGTCATCTGAGGACTGGTCCAAGTGAGTTTAGAGATGTGTGCCACTAGATTGCTTATAAAGTGAAGAAGTCTTTGGTCAAGCAATACACAAAGAGTCTATTGAGTTAGAGAGGGGTTGGGATCTGTATTGAAGGAAAGGAGGCAATACTCATGCCAATAAAGTCATGGATTCATAACCTGGAATCTAGAGTATGGAAACTGATAGTTCCATTGTATTCCTTATTAGACAACAGCTAGACTAATGAAGTTGGAATTGGAGTAAGTCCAAAAGATAATAATCAATATGATGCAGGAAATGAAGAACATGCCAGGAAAAGAGCAGTTAGATAATGATAATTATAATGATAACTACAACAATAACAAAAATGGCCTCAGGACTATTTCTATCTGATCTCCATTGAACATAAAAATGAGAAGAAAGAAATAACAAAAACAACAACATATTTATATAGACTTTAAGATTTGCAAAGTTCTTTACATATATTATCTCATTTTATCCTTGAAACAAATCATTGTAATAAGTGCTTCCTTATTTTATAGAAGGAACAGGGGGTGTTTTGTCAAAAATTGGAATTTGGGTACAATAAAATCTTCAAATATTTGAAGTTATATAGAAAAGAGATTGGAGTATTTTGCTTTTCTATTTATTTCCTGACAAAGCACATAATTAGCATCTAATAATTTTTTTTCATTTACTTATTCCTTTGCTTGATCTTGGAGGGGGGGGAGTTAGAACAACTGGATATAAATTATTGGAATATAGGTTTTCATTTAATATAAGAAAAAAGTAACCTGATTATTAGGGTAATATTAAGGGGTCATAGAATGCTCTTGTGAGGTAATAAATTTCCTACCATGAGTAGACTTCAAGGAGACACTAGACAATCCTATGTGGGGGGACTTTGTTATTGTTTAGTCATGTCTGACTCTTTGTGATCCCATTTAAGGTTTTCTTGGCAAATTACTGGAGTGTTTTCCATTTTCTTCTCCAACTCCTTTTACAGATCAGGAAAC
This sequence comes from Macrotis lagotis, assembly GCF_037893015.1. Classification (NCBI taxonomy): domain Eukaryota; kingdom Metazoa; phylum Chordata; class Mammalia; order Peramelemorphia; family Peramelidae; genus Macrotis; species Macrotis lagotis. The sequence goes on along the minus strand of NC_133666.1, from coordinate 599,779,966 downwards.
TGAATTAAACAGGATTAAGTAATTTGTCCAGAATCACATAGTCTAAGGCCAGATTTGAACTCAGAAAGTTGAGTCTTCCTGACTCCAGACCCTTGTGCAACTTAGCTGCCCAGCTTTGAGGAGTATTCTATTATAAAGTTTGTCATACTAAATGTAAGTTATTTTTCCTATTATGATGAGTATTTGTTTCTGCATGAAGGAGAGAGAGAGAGAGAGAGAGAGAGAGAGAGAGAGAGAGAGAGAGAGAGAGAGAGAGAGAGAGAGAGAGAGAGAGAGCGCATTCAGGAAAGAAATAGTTGGAAGGATAATTATAAATGAAACATTAGAAATGAAACCAAACATCCCTGGCTTTGGAGAATGGTAGAGACAGGAGGCTGGGATGATGGGGAAGGAGCATGTGAGGATATATGGGCATGAAGCCTGGGTAGAATGAGAACATGAGATGACTTGATGTTACTTTTGAGTTGGATGAATGAATGAATAGAAAACCAGACAAGTAGCTCTGGAATAATTCTTAAATGGCCCTATTCAGTAGTATATGAAAACAGGTGGGAAGAAGATAGTCCTAGAGTCATTAGATTTCCAGATGGAATGAATTGTAGAGATCAGCTCATCCAATCTCCTCATTTTCCAAATGTGGAGGTTGGGCCCAAGAAAGGGTTTATGATTTTCTTCAGGTCCCACACTTCCAGGCTTTGAAATCTGGTCCATCTTCTCAATGTAAATAAATCCAGTGTTCTTTCTGCTGAATATCACCCCCTCTCAGACTTTATCTATTATTATTCTTGAGACTATGTGTCCTTGTCCTGTCTTCTGAACACCTTAGATCAGAAATAGTGTGTCCTATTTATTTGTGTTTCTCCAGGGTTACAAATGTAGTACACAGAATCCAGGAATGGGCCAAAGGAATACCTATTGAGAGACTGACTGAAAGCCTCCCTGAATTCTTAGAACCTAAAGAGGTTCTGGGGAGTTCTTGGCTCAGGGTTTCACCAGAGGCAGGGTAAGGCATGAAAATGCTCCAGGAATGAGTACGAATCATGAGAAAAACACAGTAGGTATACTATGCTCCAACCCCACTCCATGAAAACAATGAACCGCACAAGGGGAAGCTACTGCCTGCTGAAATCCAAATATCAAAATGCCTAAATTTCATACTTCATTTAAAGCAGTACTAATAAAGTGGGTGACTTCTCTGTTGGTAGAGAATTTCAGAATTTCTTTAAGTACATTTTACTTGCCCTGACTGGCAAAACCATAAATGAGTCTATCAGTGAGCTTTCCTGTGCTTCATGCTGTTGGATTCATTAAAATGGAAGAGATTTAAAGGTTAAATGGAGAGCAGAATAGTAGAAAAATCTGTGGAATGGGAGAGAAGCTATACAACTCCCTCACTACACAGGGGTATTCCATTTATCAAGAACCCTTTAAGGCAGAAAACAAAACATCTTTTTTTGCAGCTTTTACATGTCCTCTCTTGCTCAAGAATTTAAAATGGATCTCTATTGCCTACTATATTCACTTTGAACTCTTCTGCCTGACTTTCAAGGTTCCCCCTAACACCCCAATATCAAGATAGAAGTATCTTAAAGCTCATCTAATTTAGTCTCTCCCTTCAATTTACATAATAGGAAATTGAGACCAAGAAAAACTGAATAATTTTCCCAGTGTCAAAATATGGCAGATCTGGGACTCAATACCAAGTCTTCTTTCTAGCTCTCACTTCACTACTACACAAGCTACTTTCCCAGTTTGACTCCTTATTACTTTCGAGCACATAAACCTCTGCCCTAGTCAGTCTTTTCTGTTCACAGTTCCTCCAATGTGCCATTCTCCTTCTTGACTTCTGGGAATTATTATTCAAATCAATACACAATGAAAAACAATGCCATCTGGATAGAATGATGTATAGACTGGTAGTCAGCTGATGATGGTTCTGCCATACAGAGGAGATACCATCTAGAGGAGATTTTTATCCTACCAATATCCGTAAACAGACTTCTCTTGGTTCTAGAAATAAAAAAGTTCTTAAAACATAAAATTTATACATATATATATATATTTATATATATATTTGTGTATGTGTGTGTTTTACAAATGACTACAGTGACTAAAAATATAGATAAAAAATCAACAAAGAAAAAAGAAAGGAGACTCCAGAGTACTTAGGATAGACTGTGTCCTATCAGGTATATTTGAAAGTTCCAAGGGGGAATGTGGAAACCACTTAGATTACCACATTTTCTTTTGACAAATTTTGACCAGAGAATACAGATAAATGTAGATGCATAAATGAGTTTATATGTATGTGTATATATATAATATATGTATATATCTCTTCAGGATGTGCATGTGTGTAGGGGAAATGAGCAAAGATAGAAATTAAGTAATAGTTAAACGAATTTTTGTCCAAGAATATAAACCAAATATTATTGCCTCCTAAGAAATTATATATATGAAGAATTCAGAAAAGCCTCAGAAGATTTATATAAACTGATTCAGTGAAGTAAGCAGAACCAGGGAAAAACTGTATACCAGTGATTACAATAATGTAATCAGAAAGACAAAATATTAAATTGAATGCTACAAAATTATAATTATAGAGTAAGGCCCTAAAAAGAGTTAAGAAAATGCATCTCTCTTCTATCTTTGGAAGACTAAGGGTACAGATTTAAATAACAGACACTCGTAGAAATGATTGATATGTTGACTGATTTTTACCGAAGGTCTGCCTTTCTGCTCTTTTTTATATACTTTGTTACAAAGAATGAATTTCAGGGTGGATAAGATAAATACCAAATGTTATGTGTGTATATGTATATATGCACTTTTTAAAATAAGGAATGGCTTTCTAGCTAGGGGAGAATAAGATTGATAGATAGATAGGTAGGTAAATGATAGAAATGCACACACCAATCTACATATACACATAAAAAAAACATGTACATATAAATATATATATGTCTATATATATTTAATTTTTTTGAGGAATGACTTTATGAATAGGGGAGAAGAACAGATATGTGTATGAGTTAGGTATATGTATATAAATGTTTTAGTTTTTTGTTTTCAGATCTATGTGAAATAGAGGGGGTATTAGGAAAACAGTATGATAGAATGTCATTGAACAAGAAATCAAAGGACCCAAGTTCTAATCTTGGCTTCACTAGTTACTAATCAGAGGACTTGGAAAAAGACATCACTTCTGTAGGACTTGGTTAGTTTCTCTAAAACACTGCTTTAAACTTCATGAAGGCAGGGACCAAATTGATTTTCCATTCTAGTTTACCTCCTAGCACTTGTATACCTTGTATCTTGTTTGATAAATGTTTCTTGAATGAATATTGAGTGTATGGATACCTGGGGATAACAATATTAGCCATACCTATCCCACGCTAATATGAAAAGAATCATAACTGTTTTCCCAGACAGTTAAGAGGAAGGAACTAAATGCACACAAGGATATCTTTTTATGCCAATGAAGATCACTGCACCCTCCTTCAAACCATTGAATTATTATCTCTTGTGGTACTTATACTCTTTTTAGTTGAGGCTACACTACATCTCTTTTTAGACTATCACCTCTGAGTAGGGATCATGTCTTTATATATTTTATCTCCAACAGTACTTAGTAGAGAGTGGATATTTGTTGAATTATTGACAAACCTTAATCAAATTGTTATTCTCTAATACTTAGGAATTGGAATGCATATAACTGCATGCAGTAAATACCTAATAATTTATAATAAATAACTGTATTTATTATAAATAAATAAAATATAATAAACATTATCCATTTTAATTCATTTAAATGAATGATGATTGAATGAATAAATATAACTCACCAGTGCTCAGGAAGCCAAAGATGCCAACTCGATAGCTTGCAGTGACCACAATAATGTCTCCAACTGCAGCAAGGAATGACCCTTCCAGGTCTAGCTGGTCCCTTCTCCCACCATTTTCACCAGTGTTGTGGAAGAATACTAGCACTGATGTATTCTGGCTCTGAAAAATGAGATACAGGCTTTATGGCTCTGAGGGAGCAAGAATATCTTATACTTGGTTAATTTCAAGTGTGCAGATTGGGTTTTCACCCTTTATCTAGAAAGAGTTTTTCTAGTTGGTGTGGCTCTGAGATATGACTTGATTTTTACCCACCATTCTTATTTTAGGAGCTCTAACCCTTGATAAGTCATCAATCTCTCTTTATCAGATATTATCAAATAATGATTAATGAAAGGGAGCACATAGAGTCATGAAAATATCAGATCCAGAAGAGTTCTTCAGAGATCATCTCGTCTAATTCCCAACAGTACAAGAGAACTACAATGCGGAGTAGGAGGAAGATAGGTTCAAATTCCAATTCTTGTACTTATTGCCTAAAATAGCAAATCCCCTCACATGTCTGAGCCTTGGTTTGCTCACCTACAAGAAGTTATCTAAGGCCTCTTCCAGTTTTAAATCCTATGGTCTCTGAAATGGGGATAGGGTCAGAAGAGGGGTGACTTACCAAGTGAATGACAGAACCTCATAACTTTAATTCAGTGTCTTTCTACTATTCTAAGATTATTTCTTGTGGCTAAATGTTCACACATATACAGAAACACAGTAACTATTCTCCCTATCTCCAAAAAAAAGGAAACTAGAAGAAATGATCTTTCAATGTAAGCAAATGATTAACATATGTATATATATGTATACATGTCTATATCCTGTTGTTGTCTAATTGATGAGTCACTCTGATTTTTGTTACCCCATTTGGGATTTTCCTGCAAAAATACTGGAGTGGTTTGCCATTGCCTTCGGCTTTTTACAGATGAGGAAACTGAGACAAATAGGGTTAGATGTTTTGTCTATAGTCACTCAGTCAGTAAGTGTCTGAGACCAAATTTGAACTCAGGTCCTTCCTGATTCCCATGGTTGCACTCTATCTGTTGCAGCACCTAATTGACCTTCATTTGTGATACACTGACGTACATATGTAAACCCATATGTATGGGATATTAATTTAATACCAAGATCCTCCAAAAATGTCAAGCTAGAGGATAAGTTAGATTACGTTTCACATGGGATAACACAAAGATCTGGAATCGTTTAGCTGTAGAAAACCATCAATATTCATGAATCACTCTTTCCTGAATCTTTTCATTTTTTCTTAATCAGAAAAAGAAAATGCTTGCCTTCTTGTCATTGAATAGAAATGGAGCAGGTGAGCATGGGGAGTGAGGAAGGAAAAAGCAATGAGTCAGAGTCAACTCTCAATTGCATGCCAACAACTCAGGTCAGAAGTCAAGGGCAAATGAACAACTTTTGGAGTCAAGCAGCATTGCTCTCACTCAGACTGTCAAGTTAGCATCTCCATTTATCTGGTTTGACTGAGACCAGTAAGTCACCCTCAAAGGTTGTTACAGAGGCTTCTTTGATCCAGGTGTGGGGAAGGATGAGGCGTGGGGGGAGGGAGTTCAGTGAGAAGAATTGGAAAGTCATTTACCTAAGGCACATTCCATAACTGAAGTAGGTAAAATCAGGAAATGGTGGGATTTTGTCACAAGCATATCTATGTCAACAGTCACCACTTCCTAGTCTAGCTTCAACAGTTAATTTACCTGTTTTTTTTGTTCACGCAGAAAAATAGGCTTAGAATTAGAAGCAAGAGCATGCTGGTGTAGATTCCAAACAAATATAGAGGGCCAATTGCTAATTTTTTCAGGTGTCTAATGCTATTTTCACTACTCCATACTGTCTCTTTTTCTTTTTTTTTTCAAGTGCATAAAGGGCTATATTTAACCCCCACTCTCTGCCTCCCCAGAAAAGGAGGCTAAAGATAGGAAGCATCACCTTCTGAAACTAATGAATCAGCTCACAATGGATGGAACTATCACTCTATAGGAATTTTTCCAAAGACTGGAACCCTAAGAAATCAGTAAATAGAGGCAGATGAACTCTAAATCTTACCAATATGACTAACAGTTGCTCTTCAATCTATTTAAGGAATCACCAATATAAAATGTAAACCACTTTCATAAAAGCTCTCATTCTGGGAATTGTAGCATCACTATATATGAATCAGTGATGATAAAATGGAAACATTTTCTAACTTGTGAACTGCTTAATCTTGGGATTAATCTCTTTTGTCTGTATGATCTATCTTTTATTCTTTCTATAAAAAGAAATGAAATAAGGCATGCAACATACTTTACAAATCTTATTTCACTTCTCTGAACCTCAGTTTTTCTAACAATAAATTGAAGAATTAAAACTGTTCTCTAAGCTTTTCCCAACTCTAGCACTCTCTGCTCTCTGCTTTGACATTATATAGACTAAGGTCTGTTCCAATTCTATCCCAAGTATCCCCACTCCATATGGATCAGACTTGTCAACCACCTTCGTGGCACTACAGCAGAAATATTATACATGTGATAGGGATGTTTGGGGAGCTCCCTTGATCTACAGGGACTTCCTATGCAAACGAGACTGCAAGCTGCAGCTCAGTGAAGAGAATCAAGTCCTTTAGTTGAGTGTCAAAGGTCTTGTTTTCTGTAATGATGGTGCAATTCATATTGGTCCCATGGATTTGTCTTTTGCTATTTCAGTGATCCCATACTAGGTCCATGTGATTTCAAGACTATGTAAAAAAAATCACTGAAGTTACATTAAAGAGAGTCAACCATTCAGTATATTTCATCAAGGGAGACCAAAGTCCCTCCCCTTTCTCTCTCAACTTTGACAACTTTCTTAGACTTCCAGCAAAGGGAAAGACAATGAGAGGGAGGCGATTTTTCTCCTTCCCTTTCCTTGATGGGAGCTATGATTATCACTAGTGCTTGCCTAGATGAATCAGATTTTAGACCTCAACAACCCAATTGCCTCCCATGCTTTATATTTTTTTCCTTGATCACAAGTAATCAAACTGAATTCATGAAAGACAGATGTTCCCAGCCTATATTATGGTGACTACATGAGATGTAGAAGTCTTGTTATAAAATTGAGTTGTGGTTGTGCAGCAGAGGTGTTGCTAGGGAGGATGACCAGCCATCTCTGCATGAATTTCTGCTCAGAAAAACGCATACTGAGGTGGAAGTGAAATCTTCTCAGAAGTCCCAAAGTCTCCCAGGATAACATGAGAGAAGAGAAGAGTTCCATTTTCATGTATTGGATATATATCAGTGTGCTGATGAGTTTTGTGCATTTTAAGAATGTGTTTAGTAGCAGAGGACATATATAGCAGTCCTTGACCCTAATCTATAATTTTGTACAGAAAGAACTCTGCTCCTCCCCTCTTGGGGAGGTGCAAGACATGATCCATCCTTAAGCTTTAGTTAAGAAATTTTACATTGTACAGCAAGGTAGAGGGAGAGAGGGGAATGATATATAAAGAATACAAGAGGGGCAGCTAGGTGGCACAATGGATGGAGCACTGGTTCTGGAGTCAGGAGAACCTGAGTTCAAATCCAGCCTCAGACACTTAATAATTAGCTGTGTGACCTTGTGCAAATCACTTAACCCCATTTCCTTGCAAAAACCAAAAAACCCCCAAAATCCAACAAATCAGAATACAAGAAAAAGTCTGTTGTCTCTTTGGAGACTTAATGCAGTTCATATGAGGTCAGAGTTAGTTAGAGACATAGAGTAAATAATTCTACCTTTCCTGTATGAAGATGGAACACTAAAGGAATCTTAGGACGTTGGGACTAATGTTTACATTAAGGGATGACCTATTACCGTTCAGTTCAGTTCACATTCTCACCCTGACTGGCATGTGACCAAGAGTTAGTGGGAACAAAGGCAAACTAATCAGATTACTTGGAGAATGAGTCTGGAACCATAACCTGATTAGCCCTCCCAGGAGAAAGTAAATTTTCACCAGTGGCTCATTTACATGTTATTTACATGTAACTGAATACTCACAAGAATTTGAGGGGCAAACACGTTCAGGTACAAACAGTCTTCACTGACAGTGGAAGATGAGGCCTTTCCAAACCCAGGCTGCCAACAGTTGGCCCTAAAGACACAGGTTGAAATACCACATGCAGAATTAAACCCAAGCTAATTTTCTCGATCTTCCTCTTCTCATGCTGTCTCCCTCTCCCTACCTCCTACTCCTCATTCCCAATTCATTCAAGAGAGAGACCCATTGATACCATTTCATGGGTTTTCATTGATTTTAAAAACCATTTTTCAATATTTGTAAGAGCACTTTCCCAATTGCAGAGTTAAGACAGAAAGCAGTAATGCACATCAAATTGCCTCTCTGTGTATATAAGTATATGTCTCATGGGCATATTTTATACATACATATACATACATATACATACATAAAGCCCCCTGTTTCAAGAATGCAAATGAATGACCACATGGGCAAAGGGGTGAATGAGAAGCAAATCAAAGATTCACTAGGGTAATTTGGTCATTCTTACAGAAGCAACTTTTTATTAAAGGATCCGATGATCTGAATTCCAATTCTTATTCCTTTTTTTGTAGGTTTCTGAAAGCCTATATTCCCTTATTTGTAATGTATATATAATTGGAATTGTCAGCATAGAGTTCTAAGAATCAAAGGAGATAATACTTTACAAACCTTATGTCACTTAACAACCTTACAAAGTTTGGCGTGTTTATAAAAACAAACAGTTACATTCTCATGTGTTAGTCTTCAGAGCCTATCCTAATAAGGAACAAAATGTGTTAGCCTCCAAAGTTTGGTCTGAAGAAAGAACAAATGGAATATGGTTAACATATGTGTTTATTAGTTCTCTATGTGGTTAAGCATGGATGGAGTTCAGTTAAAAAGATTTATTTAATATCCACTGTGTGCCAGCTCTAGGCAACTAGGTGGCATAAGTGGATAGATTGCCAGACCTACAGTCCAGAAGACCTGAGTTCAAATCTAACCTCTGACATTTATTAACTATATGAGACTGGACAAATCACTCAACCTTGTTTGCTTCAGTTTTTTCATCTTTAAAATGATCTAGAGAAAGAAATGGCAAACCACTCAAGTAGCTTTGCTAAGAAAAACTCAAATGAATCACAAAGAGTTGGACGTGATAATCAATAAAGCAACAAGTGGGAATGAAATTATATTGACCATCCATACCATCTCATTCAGTCTTGCTACTAGCTGTCTACATTTACAAGAAACTGAGTCAAAAATGCCTTGGAACAAAGCAAAGTCAGGGAGGCAATCAACAGATATGAAGTGACTATATTAGATACAAAGAAAAGCGATGAAATGTTTAAATGGTGAAATCCACCCTGTCCTCAAGGAATCTATTATTCTGTTGGGGAGACAAAGTACAGATATATACGCATGTAGAAAATAAATAAAAATTATTCCAAGATAGTTAAATATGGAGTATATAAGGACAGAGACTATTAATATTAGAGAGGCTCTGGGAAGATTTGATGTAGAAGGCATCTTGTAGAGCTACATCTTGAAATCAGAAAGGGAGAACAATCCAGCCATTGGCATTGTATTCAACTCTTTGTTGATCCCATTTGGCATTTTCTTGGCAAGAATATTGGAGTGGTTTGCCATTTCCTTTTACAGTTCATTAACAGATGAGGAAACTGAGGGAAGTGGAATTAAGTGACTTTCCCAGAGTCACATAGTTAGTAAGAGTCTAAGGTCAGATTTTATCTCAGGAAGACGAATCTTCCTGATTCAAGGTCCAGTGCTCTATGCACTATGCCTCTTAGCTGCCATTTCAGGCTTGAGGATGCCTGGCTACATTTTTCTCATTGGATCCAAGTTCAATGTTCTTTCTACTATGCTAAAATTCCCTTCACTACACAGAATTTGACATGGTCTTGATGCCAAGTCAAAAAGTGTAAACTCTATTCAGGAGGAAAAGGGAGCCATTGGTGGTTCATGGACAAGGAAGTGACATGACTAGATTTATGATATAGAACATGGGTTTCTTGAAAAAACACTACAAAACTACCAATGGAAGCCTTACCGTGGCACAGTGGCCTCCCAAGAGCCAGTCCAGTTAAATGACTCTGGTGCACTGAATCGCTTTTGTGCCAGTGGTGGGGCTGCATATGGAATTCCAAAGAACTGGACGATTCGTTTCCACTCAGTACCCACTTGAACCACCTCAGATCTGCCCTTTAGAGTCCCTTGAGTGTCAATGAACACTGTAGCTGTGTCTGTGTTGGATTTCAACATGGAGACACCTGTAGAAAACATAACAAGAATAAAAACTTCACCAATATTGTGATTTTTTTTACTAATATTAATGATAGAAAATACCAAGCTTTTGAATGGCATTTAGGATTGGAAGGTACTTTAGAAAATGACTGGCTCAACTCCAATTTTGATAATATCCCAACACATAGATTTGTGAAAGGTTGGGGTCTGCTTGGCCACAGAGAACAGAATTAGTTAGGGTGGCAGTTCCAGAGAAGTACTTTCAGGCTAAAAGAAACCTTTCCAACAATTAAACAGAATTACTCCAAAGTGAAATTTCTGTGCTAAAAGGATAAATATTGTGATGCTGCAATAATCCTTTTATTGGTTATAACATGTACGTTTTCTCTACTGGACTAATCTGATATCTAAGTTTCCTTCCAGGTTTAAAATTATTCTGTAAAATTTTATGAAGACAGTACTTCTACTCCCCAAGAGTTTCCCAGGGCTATGTATACAGTAGGCACTGTTGGACTGAAGTGAATGAATCATAGAAAACTTAACCTGCTTCTTTTATGGGAATTTCACATAATATCATTCATGATTATCTACACTTCAAAGTCTTCCTTGAGTGGAATTCAATGTCATTTGCCAAATTAACATACATACATACCATGATACAATAGAAAGAAATTTTAATTTGGAAAGGGAAGATCATAATATCTTTGAAGAGACAGTAAAGTTCATCTAATTCTAACGCTGTCTTTTTCACAAATGAGGACATTGAGGCCAATAGAGGTTAAGTGATTTTCCAAAAGTCCCAGAGGCAGTAAATGGTAGAATAAGGATTCATACTCCTGCATCCTGATTAGAATTTATCTAGACTTCTTTTTCCTATAAATCTCTGCCTTAATTCAATACAATATTGTTTATATATAATACTATCTTACAAGGTGTCATAAGGAAATGGTTTGTAGACTGTAAAACACCACAGAAAAGTGATTTATTATTGTTAATTGGTCTTGTTTTTCAAAGTCCCAATGACTTAGTGAAAACTATTCATTCTTCTGTCTCAAATATTATTAAGCTGAGCTAAGATCAGAAATAAAAACTGAAGAAATGGAAAGATTCAGTGGTCACTCTGTAGTCTGTACATTTCTTGCAGTTACCAACTATTTGCTCCTCTTTCTCCTTCACTAGATTTCCTGTTTGGCTTGAAAACCTGAGACTGCTAAGATCCATCACTTTGAGAGGACTGTCTGACTCTGACCACCCCTGGAGGCCTGATCTGTTCCAGGGAAGTCGGTTCAATTCTGGAGTCTGGAAGAATATGTCAGGATAATTTTTAATTTTTTTAATTAAGAATTTTAAGAGGATGCAAATTTGATTTCCCACAGACAGCATTAATTATCACTTCCTTCAGAGTTGTCAAAGTGAATCTTAATCTGGTGCAGATCAAACAAATAGACACGGAAAATGTTAAATGAATGCTTCTGTCCTTTGACAACTTTGATAGGGGCTGTAAGGACCTATGTGGGATGTAGGTGTTATCAGATCATTGGTACCACTGGATTAAAAAAAGTTAATTGAGTAGTAGTAATTAGGTGGCACAGTGATTAGTGCCAAACATGTAATCAGGAAGACCTGAATTTAAACTGACCTCAGCTACCAGTGAAGGTCATCACTTGACCCTGGGATGGTGTGTGATCTCTATCTGTCTTGGTTTCCCTAGCTGTGAAATGAGAATGATAATAATACCTACCTCTTTGGATTGCTATAAGGATCAAATGAGATACTATTTATAAAGATGTTTTGCAAACTCTGAAATAGTATATAAATATTATTAGTATTATTATTATCATTATTATCTATTATGTGACCTAGAAGAGAGAATGCTAGGTTTGATGACTTGAGTTTGAATAGTGTCATAGCTACACACTAACTCTGTGAACCTGGGTCCATTATTTTACCTTCATAAGGTTGAGTATCCTAATAATATCACCTTTCTTAAAGAGCCACAGATTGAAAGAAATAATGTATGCAAAATGCTTTGCAGGGGGCAGCTAGGTGGCACAGTGGATAGAGCACCGGCCCTGGAGTCAGGAGCACCTGCATTCAAATCCAACCTCAGACACTTAGTAATTACCTAGCTGTGTGGCCTTGGGCAAGCCACTTAACCCCATTTGCCTTGCAAAAAACCCTAAAAAACTAAAAAAAAAAACCCTTAAAATACTTTGCAAACCTATTATAAACTTATATGTAGGACAACTAGATGGTGCAGTAGAAGAGCACTGGGTCTGAAATCGGAAAGATCTCAGTTCATATTCAGTAATACTTGCTAATCACTTCACCCTGTTTGTCTTCTTATCTTCATCAGTAAAATAAACTGGCAAGGAAAACAGTAAACCACTCCAGTATCTTTGTAAGGAAAATCTCAAATGGGAGTCACAAAGAGTCCTACACAACTGAAACAAATGTACAACAAGGACAAAATCCATATCCTGAAATTTCCTTTGTTGCATTTGAAATCCATTCTTACCCAACTCATTCCATGGATCCATTTTCTATTTGCATAATCTCTTCAGGGGATAGATTCCAGTGATCCTAACTCATCCTGTGTGATTCTCATTTATGTATTAGAACTCTCTTTGGCACATAATATATTCTTATTCATTCATTCATTTACTTCTATAGATCCTTCTCAGAAGAGCTGCTCTACATGATGGAAGCCTTTCTCTGCCATATAACCTTTCCCTGATGCCAAGAGGAATGGGAATGATCCTTCACAATCACTACATGATTGTCCCACACTATTTTAAAATCACCTATAACTCATTTATGGTGTGACCTTACTCTACATCTTTTGTACAGTTCATTAAGAATATGTAGTAAAAATAAAAAGGACATTGTTTAATTTTACAGAAATCTCAACTCCTCAACTCAAGGAATTTCCAAGTTTGACTATATTATAGAATAAGTGGCAGTATCTGCTAATATCTTCTCCTAGGGATTATTCATATATATATATATATATATATATATATATATATATATATATATATATATATATATATATATACCTCACTAAATGGAAAGAAAGAAAGCCCCTAAATTCAAGAAGCTAGGAATATAGTGTCAGAATAGTGCTTCCCCTCCCCCAGTTCCATATTTAATACTTCCCTGTTCTTTCAAGTCTAACTCACAGACCAACCTCCTCTATGAAATCCTTCTTGATCCTCTCAAATAGTAAATAGCCTATCATGAGGCACTTACATATTATTCTATATCAGAGCTAACTGCAATTGTATCTTATCAGTGGTCGTTAAAGTTCTCTGGGCATGGAATCAGGATGACTTGACAGCAAATCCAGATTCAGACATTTACTGTGTGACCCTGTGCCTGTCCTCTGACTGTCTCAGGTTACTCATCTGTAAAATAAGGCTAAAAATGGCACCTATCTCCCAGGGCTGTTCTGAGGATAAAAATAGAATAATATTTGAAAAGTTATCTTTTCAAATCTTAAAGTAATATGCAAATTATTGCTATCATCATCATCATTATTAGAGCTCTACAAGACTGGAAGTTTCATGAAGACAAGGATGCATCTTTAGTAAATGTGTACAGTCCCCATTACCCACACAAATAATAATCAGACAAGAAAAGAGACTTCAACTGATATAGAGAAGGTTATTCTAGGCACAGTAATCATAGGATAAGAATGGAGTCTAGAGAGTAGCAGTCTACAGACTGGAACATATAAATACATAAAGGAGCAATATGAATTAAGCCAAGGTAAACAAGATGGAGTCAGATTATGAACGGTCTTGAATGCCAGATTCAGAAGTTGAGGAGGCATTTTCTTGGCGCCTTTTAAAAAAACCTAATGGGTATCACTGTCTACGGTTGCTTAGGGAAAAAACTAAACAAATTTTGCCTGACTTGTCAAGTTTTCCATTCAACAATAAAATATTATCCTGCCCTGATGTTTCCAACCACATTCTTTAATTAGCGGCCTTTCAGGTCCAACCCTTAAGTCCACAGGTCTTAGTTTACCTTTCTTCCTATAAATGTAGGTGGCTTCCTCCCGGAGCAAGACTCGGCAGCTGTGGCCGTGCAGGCCGTGCACACAGCTCTGTGTATCTGGATAGAATACACACCGGACAGAAGCAGGCCAAAGCTCCAGGGTTGTAATATGGCAGGCTGACTTCTGGGAACATTCTGGAAGAAAATAAGAGAGAAAATGAGAGGACAGCTTCCAGTAGCTAAATGCTAAGGAACAAGAATCTAACACTGACATATTGTTCCCTAAATCCTTGGATATTATTACAAAGCAATAGGAATGAAAGAAATGAAATTGGCATCAATTGCATTAATAATACACATGTATGTTATTATTAATACTATTTTCTGTATTTACATATTGGATTTGTTTTATTATATAATATATGGGATGTATGAGATTATAATAGTATATAGTAATATGTGCATATATCTAAATAAATTTATGTAATAAAGTAAAATAAATGTTCTATAATAAATTATCACATTCTGATGTGTGTTCATTTATATTTATAGAAATAAAATATAACAAAATTATTATTAACAATTATATATAATATACATATACATACATATAAGCACACACACAAACATAAACACCTTAAGATTTGGAAAACATTTCCTCCATAAAATCAGCTCTATCACTTAAGTAGTACAGGTGTCATTATTTCCTGAGATGAAATTATTCACACTTATATAGTTAATAAATAGGTTTGATCCAGGTTTCATGATTCTATTTCTATCACTGAAAAACAATAATGAAAGTTACTTTCTCTCTTTAACTGAGCTTCCTTGCCTATAAAATAGGAATAATATAATTCTCATTCCCTGTTCACAGGACTGGTGAGAGGAAAGTTCTTGACAAAACACATATATAACCTATTAGTTTTGGTACCAGAATGTTTATATACAATGAAAATGTGGTATTAGCATATTGATGATTTAACCTCAGAACCTTGAAATGGTTAAATGTGTTAGAGATTCTGTTTCTAATTAATTTGTTACTCTAATGTTTTTGTCCCTCAATAAAATTTCCATTCTAATTCCATGAAGGTTCTGTAAGGCATTGCATGTCTTACATAATTAATAAATATTTGTGGTGTTGAATTTGAAATTTACTCTGATTATTCTGATACCACTTGGGGTAATGTATCCCATTATATGTAAATGACAGTATTGGAGACCACCATCAGATTCATCACCAATTTTAATCATCACATAAAAAAATCTAAACTCTCACAGATTTTGGCCAAATCTTACAATGAACCAAGAATACATGTGGTGGGGGGGGGGGGGGGGGGGGGTCAGGGGAAGATCAGGTTATTCTTTTATGGTTCAGGGAAGATATTGAGGCTCTGAGAATATACATGACATACTCAAAGTCATACAGATAATAGGTGTCAGAGCAAGGACTAGAACCCAGGTCTTCTGGAAAGGACATTAGAATCCAGAGTTTCAGGACCAGAAGAATGTAATCTAGTCTGTCTTTTCCTAATTTATTGAAGAGAAAACTAAGGCCAAAGCAAGAGGAACTTGCAAGAGAATTACTTGAGGAGGGTTTGAATTTAAGTAAATTCAATAAGAATAATTTAATACCTACTATGCAAGTCTGTGAGACAGTTTGACATTATGAATAGAGGAGGAGAACCAATCTCAGAGACAGAAAAAAACTGGGTTCAATTCCCTCCCCTGATACAGACTGGCTATGTTAACCCTGGCTGCTTATTTAACTTTTTAAAAATTAAATTAAATTTTTATTTTCATCCATTTGTACATGCATATTTCCAGGTTGCAAAATTTCCCTCTACCCTTCCTTTTCAACCCTCCCCTCAGCAGGGAATAGTCAGGTTAGCATTTTACATACATATTTTGTTAAACATATTTACAATTTAGTAATTTTCAGCATGAGGAATTGGGGAATAAGGGAAAGAGATACATAAGAGATATTTTTAATAAAGTGTTCATCAGATTTGGAAGGATTGGGTTTTTTATATGTATTTTGTTTTGTTTTATTTTTCTTCCTCTGGTTGGGGATAATATAGTCCATACCCAGTCAAATACAGTTGTCCTAGCTGCTTCCATCAAGGTTGTTCATCTCATTATGCTGTTAATGTACATTGTTCTCTTGACTCTACTCCCTTCACTCAGCATCAGATCTAGGGTCTGACCATTTATGGTTTCATATAGAACAACAGTATTCTATAGTATTCATGTATCATAACTTGTGTGACCATTCCCCAATTGATGGGTATCCCCTCAATTTCCAATTCTTTGCCACTACAGAAAGAGCTGCTATGAATATTTTGGAACAGCTCAATTAACTCTTTATTTATTTGATTGTTTATTTGTTATTTTATTTGTTTATTTATATATTTTATTTCAGGCTTTTGCAAGGCAATGGGGTTAAGTGGCTTGCCCAAGATCACACAGCTATGTAATTATTTAGTGTCTGAGACTGGATTTGAACTCAGCTACTCCTGACTCCAGGGCCGGTGCTCTATCCACTATACCACCTAGCTACCCATAGGCAACTCTTTTTGACTTTAATGCAGAGTCTAAGTAGTAGTCTAGAGGCTGAGAGGTGGCAGAGCAAGGGTCAACTTTCTTTGGTAGAAAGTGTTTTCTCACTGGGAGCTTTCTACGCTAATGAAATTATTATTGCAATACCTTCTTTGCCTCCACCCTACCACTCAAATGTGCAAGAGGACATTATGCTTTTGTTTTAATCCATCAATCTCTTAACTGCCTAAGTCTATCATCATCATCATCATCATGATCATCAACAGCAACAACCACAACAACACTTTGTTGTTATTCTTCAGCAATATCCAAATCTGTGACCCTATGTCTACCCTATAGAAGGGTTCACTATCCCAAAGAATGTCCAAGTTCTTGATCATTGCTTCAATGACACTATCTACTCATCTCCTCTACTGTCTCCTTTTCTTTCTTCCTTCCATTTTTCCCAACAGGAAGGTCTTTTTCGGTGAGTCCTTTTCATTAGGTAACCAAAGTATTGAAGTTTCAGCTTCTGTATTTAACCTTCCAGTGAGTAGTCTGGATTAATTTCTTTTAAGTATTGACTGACTTGATCTCCTTGCTTTCTAAGGGATTCTCAGAAGTCTTTTCCATTGTATAACAATTAGTATTTATGTAACACTTTATGGTTTGCATTAGTTATTATTTCACTCTTCAATCAATCTTCATCTCTATTTCCCTCTTAAAGTTGGAGAAAATAAGGATGGAAGAGTAAATGATGTGACCTGAACCACAAAGCCAGTAGCCAGCTGAGGCTGGATTTGAACTCAAGTCTTCCTGACTACAAGTCCAATACTATCCAAATGTTAATGTACATTCTTAATAGGTCCTATTTCATTTTTGGAGTTCAGTTAGTTCTAGTGACCTAAAAATTATTATGTCATATTCATAATCTTAAATCCTTGTGTGAGCTCATACCCAAAGATTTTTTTGAGGGTCAGTGTTATGAAATACCTGACAGCAGATTTTCATACCTGACAAGCATAGGTCTCTGGCAGCAGAAAAGTTGCTAGAAGCATCCACACTGATATGGGCTATATCGAAGCTCTTGATTGACGAATCAATGAGAGCTGAAGAGATGTCCAAGGATTGCCATGAATCCAAAGAGACTATGAAAGAGAACAGAGGAAATGAAAATGAAAAACTTGATTCAGAATCAATAAAATGGGCAGACTGTCAAAAATGATCCTAAAATCACCATATCAAACACGTCATCTCACCTGTGGTGTTTGATGATGCTGTGAATAGAGCACTAGACTCAGTATCAAAAGGCCTGAGTATGAAATATATCTCTACCAAATTATTAGTTTAGTGACCTTGGGGATGTCATTTGAGTCTTAGGTTAATTGTTAATCATTTCAGTCATATCTGACTCTTTGTGACACCATATGGGGTTTCTTGGCAAAGATACTAGAATAGTTTTCTAGGTCCTTCTTTAGCTCATTTTCTAGATGAAGAAACGGAGGCAAACAGGGTAAAGTGACTCTCCAGGGCCACTCAGCGAGCAAGTGTCTGAAATTGATTTGAACTCATGAAGATGAGTCTTCTTGATTCCAGACTCGGCACCTTATCCACTATACCACCCAGCCGTCTTAGTTAATTCATCTGTAAATTGAAGGATTGTAACTAAAGCTAAAAAAAGTTATGATTTCTGAGTTCCCTGAGAGGCCCGGTTTCCAGGAATAAGAAGATGATAGTGTTGCTGTCCATGGTCAGATTACATTTAGAGTCTTGGGTTCAATTCTTGGGGCTGTAGTTGGAGAAGAGTATTCATCAACTAGAGAGCAATCTGAAGAAAACCAGAATGATGAAGATTCCTGAGTCAATGGTATAAAAAAGACTGGTTGAAGAAATTGAGGATATATAGCAAAGAGAAGAATCATGAATGACATGATAATGACATTCTACTATTTAAAAGTTGTTACAGAGAGAATGGATTCTATTTGTCCTCTTTCTCCAGAAAGAAGACCCAGATGTGATGGGTAGAAATTGTAAAGAAGCAGATTTAGGTGTGATATGTCAAAATATTTCTTAACAATTGCAGCTATCCAAAAGTAAGATGTCTCTCCCAATTAAAATTCTTTAAATAGACTATCAAGTATGCTGGAGTGGGGTCTCTTTTAGGTAAGAGTTGGATTAGATAGAGTTTAAAATTCCTTTCAATTCTAAATTTCAGTGATTTTGTGAAACTTACCCTTCTTATCTTACAGGGTTATGATAAGGAGCAACTAAGGCAATATGTGTCTATCACTTTGAAAATGTGGTGTTATATAAATCTAAATTATTATTACAGCCACAAAATAACAATAACAACAAAAACTACTACTACTACTACTACTACTACTATCATTTTTATAGACAATGTGTTCACTAAAAGGATAGTAGTAGATTATTCTGGCTTCCTTTTCTGACCTCATTTTTCAATACCCACTATGAATTTTTGGTCAGCTAAGGCATACTATACATAAATATCACTAAAGATCAAAATCACTCAACTTTGTTTCTGTTCTCAAAGTAAAAATAACACAAAAAGACTCATGAGCTTGTATTAATAGACACAAAAAACTTTAATCAACCTATCCTCATTATAATCTCTTGGGATATAAATATTACTTAGTGGGAAGGCAGAACACATATTTCACTTTCATTTTCACCTGTTAGACTATGAACTTTTTTATAGAAGAGACTAGCTGACTTGTTTTGTTTTTGTATTTCTTTGTATCCTCAGGGCTTACATAAGGGACAGTGCTTGGTATGTAGTGATGATGATGATGATGATGATGATGGTTGTCCTTAATTGTCAAAAAAGATCTTGATATCAGGTAGGTAATATCATGACAAGCACATGAACTGGAGTTGTGAGAGGGAGTGCTGTGCTAAGTCACCAACTTCATTTTCTCCTCCAGAGCCATCTAGGTCCAGTGGCCAGATATGAATCAGGACAACTGTAGATGACCCTGGATAGGAGGTAATTAGGTTAAGTGACTAACTCAAAGTCACGCAGCTAGTAAGTGTCAAATGTCTGAGGCCAGATTTGAACCCACATCCTCTTGTCTACAGGGCTATTAGGTGATCCACTGTCCCAACTAGGTGTCCTGCCAAGTAATGCTAGTTGACTTGACCTTAGAGAACAAGGGATTCTTAGTGTGTTCTACCTGAAAGTGTAAGCAAACTCCAGGGTGATGTGGTAAAAAATGTTCTGATCTGATTTCCAGACCCAAGTCTATTCCTTATAAGTGGACAAGAGATTCTTGGCAAGTCTCATAATTCCTCTGAACCTTAGTTTCCTTATCCTTAAAACGAGGCTGCTGATGATATTTTGGAGTAGCTAGGAGGCCCAATGGGTAGAGAGCTGGCACTAGAAAAAGGAAGATCCAAATTCAAATTTGAACTCATGAGAATGGCTCTTCCTGATTAGAACCTAGTGCTCTATCCACTATGATATCTAGCTTCCAAGAGGATAACTAGATAAAAAACAAACACCAGAGAGAGATTATGGTCTGTGAGTTGGTAAGCAGTGGAACATGCTGAGAGACAGATCCTTGCATCCTAGGTCCTTAGAGGTAGTACTCTCCAGAAAGAGGGATACTATGATCCAGGAGTGTGCTGATAAATGTTTAACAATTAGATTTCTATATAAAATACAACTATAGAACACTTTAAAACATAATCTGAATTATTAACATTTTCTTTAATATTTCCTAAGTATAGACAAAACAACAAAAAAAGAATTGTCCTAATTATCAAGACCAAAATTTAGCAATAGGTTTCTCCAGTTGGTAGGAGCAGGCTCTAGTGCACTTGGGCATGTCATCCCATTGATGTTAGATGAAGCTTTTTACAGGATTACTCAAATCAGCTGGGTTCTCTGAGGACTCCAGAATACCCAAGACTGAGGACATTACCATAACATCCTGCCTGCCAGATTTCTATGTCATGTTATAGATTTATATCTCAAAACTTATCTTTTGTTCTGTTCTTGTTTTCTTAGACATCCCTTTCAATTTTTCTTTTCTACTGTGAGGCCAAGAGTCATTTCTGAAGGAGACCCAAACCAAGCTACCTATTTTGAGAAGATGATCAAACTGCAATTTTGGCTTAGAATAGAGAGCCAATGATATTTCCTTTCTGCATGTAGGATGTCAAATTGCCAGTTACAGCCTTAAAATAAAGAACTTGGCCTGGGACTGACTGAAAGTTGATGTCTAGGGATGATGTTATTGAAGGGCAACCAGGGCACGTCCAGTGAGAGAATTCTACATGGGAAATGAGGAGACATAGGTTTAGGCACAAGCTCTTGTAATTCAAGGATTTTATGATCTTGTGCAAATCCCCTCCTCTCTCTTGTTTGTTACTGACTCAGTTGCCTCTTTGAGAAATGAAGGGATTGGGCTAGAAGTAAAGTTCCTTCTAGATCTAATATTGCAAATGGTGAGTTTCTAGCTGACATTAAAATCTAGCCATCCTACATTAGTCACAGGGTCAGAAAGAAGGCCCAATTCTTTGACCTTATTCATCCTCCTCATTCCTTTAAGACATAGTATGAGCAACTTATACTTGTAGAATAGAGAGCTGAATTTGAGCACTGGCATTGTCATTTATTTTATTTGTGGCAAGAGTTAGATTGCAATCTTCTGTAATCAACTCCCTCTACTAATGTAGGCATCAGGGGACTAAAAGACAGGAGAAATGAGAATCATAATAACACCAGCAGGAAAGAAAAGTAGGATTATTCGAAAGCAATTTTTTTCTTGGGTCAGTGTGAATAACCTAGGCAGCATATTGTTGTGTCCTACTCTTTGTGATCTTATTTGGGGTTTTCTTCATTAAAATACTAGTTTGCCATTTTCTTCTCCAGTTCATTTTTCAGGATGAGGAAACTAAAGCAAACAAGGTAAAGTGACTTGCCAAGGTCACATAGTTAATATGGGTCTGAGGTCATATTTAAATCAGAAAGATGAGTCTTCTGGACTCCCAGCCTGGTACTTTATCCACTGCATCACCTAGCTGCCCCAAAACAGAAAATACAAATACTTTATTCATAGTGAAACTTCATACACAGGCTTCCAATTCAGTGACAGAGGGCATCCATCTCTTTCCACTACCCCTATCTATTTCCACTGCCTACCATTGCCATCCCTTCTCAACCACATGGGAATCATACCATATATTCCCTTAACTTTTCTTATTTTATTTTTCAGGGAATCAAGAGACATGTGGCATGGAGGGGCAACTGATGAAAAAATCTTTACAAACACTAAGTAAGGTGTATGTTAAATGGTAAGTAGGAAAGCATTTCTCTATCTTCTCCTTTCTCAAATATGGCTTAGTTTTCTATTTTTATTCTTGTCCTGGAAAGAAGTGATGATAATGTTAGAAAACCTGCACAGTATGAGAGAGTAGGAAGAGTAATAACCTGGAAGTCAGAGAACTGCCATAGGAGTCCTTCGGGAAAACATTTCTCCCCACTGGATTTTCAATTCTCCAGAGAATCTCCAAAATCCCTTCTGATTCCTAATCTTACAAGACTTTACAAAGCCCTAACTAGGGTGGGAATTATTGAAGGTTTTGTCCAAGGATCATAAATTCACCAGGCACTTATAGCTAGTCCTTGAGCAGGAAGCTCAAAACAACAGATTGCATTTTTGTTTTTGGTGAGTCCTTCCAGTCACGTTGGCTCTCCGTGACCCAGTTTAGGGTTTTCTTGGTAGAGATACTAGAATGGCTTGCAGTTCCTTCTCCAACTCATTTGAAATAGGGAAACTGAGACAAACTATGGCTTACTTAGCTTATAAGTGAATGAGAATTGAGGAAGATGAGTCTTTACAACTTTAGGCCCAGTACTTTATTCATTGTACCACCCAGCTGCTGTTGTTGCTTTTAACTAGATGGGAATTCTATTGGTGTTTGGAATACCTAGAGAAGAAGCTGCTGCTGCTGCCTATGAAGATAGGAACCTGAGAGAGAGAGAGAAAGCAATAAAAGGGTAAATGATTTGCCTAGCGTCAAATTGTAAAGATTTGACTCCAAGGCAGATAGAGAGAGAGCACTTGCCTTGAAAACAGGAAGACTCATCTTCCTGAGTTCAAAGCTGACCTCAGACATTTCCTAACTGTGTAACCCTGGGCAAGTCATATAACCTAGTCTCTCAGTTTCCTCATCTGTAAAATAAGCTAAAAAGAAAATTATTTATATCATAAAATTATCTATACCATAAAAACCTCATATGGGATCAAAAACGAGTTGGGCAAGTTTGAAACAACTCAACAACAGAAGGCTTGGCCTTCAGGCTTCCTGCTTCTAAAAGATATCTCTATCTAACCTGCAGTTAGCACTAATAATAGCCACCACAAAAATGATGATGTAGATGATGATGAAATGGAAAATAGGAAACTATCATATTGGGAGCTGAAGCTTTACTGAACTTTTCTCTCACCTCCCCAGTCTTCCATTGATGCACAAAAAATAAACTAAAAATGGAGCAATGACTCTGAGTTTATGAGTTCAAGAACTGGCCCTGTCACTTATTAGTGTTGAGCCGGGACCAGAACCAAGATTCCATTTTTGTGTTCCTTTATTTGATTTTCAGTTTATTAAAATAGAATGGTGCTACCTCTGAGGGACAATAGGATAGAACTTTAGTGTGACTCACTACAAGGTAATCAAGCCTAGTTTCCTACAGTAGCTGTTTTCTTAACAAGAAATATAGTAAACAGATTTTGGGTCAGCAGAATCATATACATAGCATATATTTGGGGAACTGCTATGTTATCAAAGAAATGTAGTAAATGTCTTTGAAAATGCAAAGATCTATTTTTTGGTAAAGTGATCAATCTGTCCCTGTTGTATTAGAATTTTCTTTCTTTAGGGATCTACTTTCTCTGAAGGACTCTAGGAGGGTGGTTGTAACAGTGGAGATTCTATCTTTGGTGCCTGGCCACATCCTAGAAATCATCTGCCACGTGTAATTACAACCCTTTGAAGGCATCCAATTCTTGAACATTTATTTTAAGATTACAGGCATCCCACAGAGACAGCTCCCGCTTTGTTCAGGTGTGGGCTCTGGCTGTTTCTGGGGGAGGTGGAAGCCACAGTCTTATTATAGGACCAAGCCCAAGGCAGTTCTAAGAACTGCATGCATTCTTTCAAGTTTCCTTCCTAGTTAATGGTCAGATATCCCATTTTAGCTCTCTAAGTGAAGGCATGTGTGTAGGCTTTAGGAAAGCAGGGGCCACACTAATAATGGAATGAGGGGTCTTGTATTCAAGGCCATTGGGGCACCTATTGGAAAGAAGAAACAGTATGTAAGATCTGTGCACAGTAGGCAAGAGTCCTGGACTGAAGTGAACATTTTTTCTTTTATCTGAAGTAAAATCAGATGACCTAATCCACTAGGGTTATCCATGTGGTATGGTTGATATAAGAAGTTTCCCTTCCTACCTCCAGGGGTAGAATTCGGCCAGTTCACATAGGTTCAGCAGAACCAATACCTAATTTTATATTGAGTTCAATGAACCATTTGTTAATTTATTTGAATTCCACCACTGCTTACCTCCCTCCTTTCACTGGCCTCCAAGACACCCCCAACCTGAAAAGGGCATATTAAAGATTTGAATTAAATATACTTTATCTTTCTCCTCCCCACTTTTGTTGTTTTTGTTCAGTTCTTTTTCAGTCATGCCTGACTCTTCATGCTCTCATTTTGGGTTTTCCTGGCAGTGATACTGGAACAGTTTGTCATTTCCTTCTCATTTTACAGATGGGAAAACCAAGGCAAACAAGGTGAAGTGACTTGCCAAGGGTCACACAGTTAGTGTCTGAGATCAATTTGTATTCAGGAAGATGAGTCTTTCTGACTCCAGGTCTGGTACTCTACCTACTGTGCCACTTACCCCAACACATTAAATACTAATCCCTTGGGATGAACTATGTTCATCATAGAATTTCTACTGCCAAAGTAAAAAAGAACCTTAAAATATCAAATATTATAAAATGAGTTAGAAAGAATCTTAAGAATCATACAATTAAAATAGAATGTGAAAGCTAGGAAGAACCTTAGATTATAGAAGGTTAGACCTCAAAGGGATTTTAAAACAAATGCAAGAGCTAGAAATCACTTTAGAACATAAAATGATAAAATAAATAATATGAGGTATTCCAAACATCTTAATGTGGTTTTAAGCTATTGAGCTTTTTTTTTTTTTTTTAGGGTTTTGCAAGGCAAATGGGGTTAAGTGGCTTGCTCAAGGCCACACAGCTAGGTGATTTAAGCTATTAAGCTTTAAACCACACTTAGGATTTTGAGACATTTCATATAGGACATCAGAGCTGGATGAGTTCTTAGAAATCATGTAGCCCTTAACTTTTATTTTATAGATTGAGAAACAGAGACTAAAGAGAGGACTAATGCTCAAGGTTGCAAGCTGTTTTCTCCTATAATAAGAGGGCTTCCTGGGCAGCATGAATATGTTGCTCTAAGTTGGGAAGGGAGGAAATGAAGAGGGCTAGAGAGATGAGGAGAGAAGGCTATAGTTATGGGGAGACAGGAAATATTAGAGACAAAAATTTAAACAACTTAAAACACAGATTTATTGAATATCAGAGATGGAAGGCATTTTAGAGAGTATCTTGACCGTTGCACTCATTTTACAGATAAGGAAACAGAGGTTTAGGAAGGTTAAATCATTTGCCCAAGAATACATAGAGAGCTGGTAATGGAATCCAGACCAAAGTCAGGACTTTTAACCCCGTGCTTCTTCTATTACGCTGCCTCTTTCCAAAATCATCGTTTAAAGTCTACTGCCAAGATCAAAATATAGTCTTGACCAGAGTGTTCAAAATCTTTGTAAGGGTGGGGGGTGGAGGGTATAGGGGGATATTTAAAAAAAAAACTTTTCAAATGGCATCTCCTATGACTGATTCCTTCATGTATGACTCTTTTTTTCCAGTTAACACATACTGAATTTGGAGATGCTGTTCTTAATAAGGCTAAAAACGACTAGTGGAACATATTTGCATTTTCCGAACATAATTTACTCATGGTTCAAGTTGCCCTGCAGGCGGCCATTTCCCTGAGCTTACTTTTAAAAACTTGGCATCACATGAGGGAAATGTTCAGAAACAAGAATAGAAGTAAAAGGAAGAATCACCAAGGAGTACAACCTATTCTTACTTTTAGCTCACAACACCACATTGTTTTCCAAAGTACCAGTTCTCCATTCCCAACATACCCCAAAAAGCAGAATTACAGAATATTATGAAGGCTAAGGATATGAAAGGCTCTATTTTCTAGACTAGAGATGTGTGATTTTTTTTTAAAAAAAAGCAATTAATCTCAAAAGGATCTGGGAATTTTGGTAGACTCAATAACAGTACACATGGACTAGATGACACCATAATGAAGAAGTTAAAGCAGATACACTACTTTAAAAGAAATACATATGGTGTCAGAGCTTAGAGAGTTGACTCAGTCTTTGATTTATTTTGCCCTGTTAAGACAACAACTGGAATATGATTTCTAGATACCACATTTTACAAAGAAGTTGATAAACTGGAGAACATACACATCTCTAGAAATCATTCATCTCTGCTAGGTATAATCATTGGCCTTTCCTTAGTCCTCAAGACTTTCTTGATTTCTCAGCTGTACTTAATATTGTTGACTACTCTCTTTCCATTTGGATGTCCCTTGATTTTTCTCAGTGCCCCTCTCTTTTTTCTCTTCCTTCCTGTCTGACAGCTCCTTCTTAATCTCTTTTTCTGGACTAATCCAGACTAAATTCATTATCAGTGGGAACCCCAAGAAGCTGACCTAAGATCTTTTTTCTTTATTTTTCTGTACTTTTTGTCTTGGTGTCTTTGAGTTCCCACAAGTTCAATAATCACATCTACAGAGACACCAGCATCTCCCTATCCAGCCTTGGTCTCACCTTTGAGCTCTAGTCTTGTACAGTCAAATGCTCTTTGAACAGTTAAAAATGCATATTCTGTAGGCAAACCACTCAAAATATACAAAAAGGAATTCATTACCTTTTGCCCAAAACAATTCTCTCATCCTAACTCTCCTATTTCAGTTAGAGGATACTACAGTCCTTCTAATAACAAAGATTTACAATCTCTTCAGTCTTCACCCTTTCAAGCTATATTTAATCAATGGCCAAGATTTGTTGATTCTACATCTACAACCTGTTTCATGCTCATTTCCTTCTTTGCAATCATATATGCCAATGTCCTCATCATCTCTTACAGACTATTTCAATAGACTCAAAATTAGAACCACAGCATTCACCTCTCCTTTTTCCAGTTCATCTTTAAACAGCTGCTAACATAGTATTCCTAAGACACAGGTGTAACTACATGACTTTCTGGCTAAAAGTTTCCAGTAACTTCTTCTCAGGGATATCCTGGAAACAACTCTAATTGGTGAACCAATTGGTAAATTAACATTCACACTTTGGGAATTACTACAAAACAAGGTTTAATTCATTGTTTGGTTGGTTTTCTAGATTTAAAAGTCACATAAGGCAGATTAAATAGGAATAAAAAGGATCTAGCTTAGAGACAGTGTTAAACATTTACCAGCACAGTTGTGATTCCTATTATCTCCTAGCATAAACTACAAATATCTTTGCAGTTTAAAGCCCTTTGCAAGCAATCCTGACCATCTGATTATAAATTATGCCCCTTTGGATGACATTCTATCTTCCATCTTTTTGCCTTTTCATAGGCTGTTTCTCATAAGTAGAATGAACTTCCTGTTCCTCTCTCACTTTTAGCAGCCGTTAACATACTTAAAAGTTCTAGTCAAATATCACCTCCTACATTGATCCTTTTCCAATTCCCCAAACTGCTTCTACTTCTCCCCATATTGCCTTGTAATTTACCTATAGAACTCTATGAAGGCTGCTTGAAGGCTACTTGTTTTTTTATTTTTTTATTTGTATCTATACTGTCTTGCAAACACCTGATACATAACAGAAATTTAATAAACAACGGTTGATTGCTTCATCATGACAAATGAATGAATGAGAAAAATATTTATCAAGTTCTTCTGAGAGACACAAATAAGTGAGTCCCTGCCCACAATTTCCATTTCAATGTAAAGGATCCCTAGAAAGTGAGGCAGCATGGAATATATACATAACAGCACTGTTTGGAAATGGACCAGTAGCAGTTGGTTTTGGTTTTTGGTTTTTGTTTTTGTTTCTACCTTCTTTGTCACCTCAGCACTTAGCACAGTGCCTAGGACATATTAGGCTAGTTGATTGAATGAGTTACTGAGGAATAGCCTGGTTTCCAGGAAAGATTCAGAGACAGCTGTACTGAAGATCAAAATTTTCAAAAGTTAAGACAGTGAACTATTTCTGAGAATAGGACAACATAGTAACCTGGAGACATGGGATTCAAATCTAACCTCTGGATGTAAGACTCACTTCATCTCAATTTAATTTCCATTATCTGAAAAATCTGAACAATAATAGATTGTAGTGCTAGTCTTACAAAGTTATTAAGAGGATTAAATGAGATGATCTGTGGATATGTTTAATTCATGGAAAGTGATATTTGATTCTAAAACAGCATAGTAGAGCTCACTTCTATCGTAACAACTAGTGAATGACTAGTTAAGTGGCAATACATTGACTAGCATATGGAGTGGCAGTTTCTCAGATATTCCCATTTTGAGAGGCTGTCAGAACTTCTTTTATGATGAGAAAGATTTAATAGCATGAGAACCTAGAACCAGAAATAAAAGAGAACAGGAAGTTTTGGGTAGAGCTGATTCTATGGAAAGGAACTAAAAGAAAGACAGTCAATAGAAGCATGGTAGTGGTGGGGAAGTGAGAATCTTCAGTCTTTTCATTGAGATTTACTTTGAAGTAAAAGGGGTTAAAATCTATCCATTTTGAATATTATAACTTCTGTTTATTCCACTCCAATGCTTTTTTAAAAAAACTTAAATACATTTTTATCAAATGCTTTTTTTATATGGGTCATTTCTGGGGGGAAAATATTGGTTATTTTAAGTCTGTAAATTTTCCTGGGCATACTGATAGAAAACAAAATGGAACCTGGAAGAGAAGTTGAAGGAAGTAAAAACCTTTAGAGGACCATGGAAGTCAAGCTTTGGGACTCTCAAATTAGAGCAGAGATGGGGGAACTCAGAATGCTCCACTATATATTGTTGCTGTTCCTTTGCTTCAATCATGTTCAATTCTTTGTGATTTCATTTGGAATGATTTGCTAATTCTTTCTCCAGCCCATTTTACAGATGAAGAAACTGAGGCAAGCAGTGTATAGTGACTTGCTCAGGATCACATAACAAGACAGTGTCTGAGGCCAAATTTGAATTCAGGGAGATAAATCTTCCTGAATCTAGGTCCCCGACTCTATCCACTGTGCACCCAGCTGCCACACTAATAGCCATACTATTATGCACATAGTATATATTTCATTGAAAATCAGAATGTCTCAGTGGCAAGAGTGCTAGGTGCTAAGTGCAAAAATAAAAATGAATCTGTCCCTAACATCAGGAATTATAGCTAGAAGGAGAGGCAGCATGATATATATAAAATATAATACAATATAATATAATACAATATAATACAATATAATATAATATAATATGATATGATATAATATAATATGATATGATATGATATGATATAACAGAACAGAACAGTATAGTATTATATTATATTACATTACATTACATTATATTATATTATATTATATTATATTATATTATATTATATTATATTATATTATATTATATTATATTATATTATATTATATTATATTATATTATATTTATGAAAGCACAGTTTGGAATTGGACCAGAAGTAAGTTTATTTGTTTGCTTGCCTTTTTTTTGCCTCCTCAGCACTTAGTCCAGTGCCTAGGACATATTAGGCACTTAATAAATGCTAGTTGAGTGACTGACTGACTGAATTCTCACTCTGATACTTACCAATTATGTGATCTCAGGAAAGTCATTTATTCTGTGTCCTGTTTCCTCATCTACAAAAGGAATGTGTTAGACTAACAAATCTCCAAACTTATTTTGTATTATTCCTCCTTTACTTACTTTCTGCTGTCAAATTCCTTCCTTCCTTCCTTCCTTCCTTCCTTCCTTCCTTCCTTCCTTCCTTCCTTCCTTCCTTCCTTCCTTCTTTCCTTCCTTCTTCCTTCTTTCTTCCCTTATTCTCTACATGGCTTTGGCCAAGTTACATTTATTTGAGTTACAACTTTTTCATCCATGCTTCAGTTTCTTCATCTTTGTAATAACTACAGATTGTGAGGGGCAAGTGAAAGATCAAAAATAATTGATAAAATTTTAAATATATTTTTTGCAAGGCAATGGGGCTAAGTGACTTGCTCAAGGCCACACAGCTAGGTAATTATTAAGTGTCTGAGGCCGGATTTGAACTCAGGTACTCCTGACTCCAGGGCCGGTACTCTATCCACTGCACCACCTAGCTGTCCCTAAAAATAATTGATAATTAAAACACAGGCTGAAACTTAAAGTATTAAATGTTCCTGGGAAAGAACCATTAAAAAAGTGAACATTTACAAATGCAGGTAAGTGCTGAATGAAAGAAATGGATATTCCAATATTAATTTTACAAATTGAAAAAATAGATTTTTATTATAATCACCTAGTCATCTATCTCCTTGAGGCTGTAAGGTAAATATAGCACTGGTCTTGGAGTCAAGAAGACTTGAGTTCTGGCCAAGTCATTTAATCTCTGTCTCAGTTTCCTCAACTGTAAAATGGGGATAATAGCAGCAGCTTCCTTACTGGTTTGTTTTGAAGATCAAATGAGATAATATTCGCACAGTTATCAGCACAGGTCCTGGCAAGTATTAAATGCTATATAAAAATTTATTCATTCCTCCTTCCCTCCTCCAATTCAAAAAAACCCTAGACTGGTTATAATTACCCTTGTATGCTCCCAGGCACAAAATATAATGCTTTTTACACAAGCAGAGCGTTAATCATCTTTTGTTGAATGGATAAACTTGATTCAATAGTTAGCTGTTATTCACATTTCCAAAATCTGATAAAATTTTTTAATGCTCTTTCCTGTTAGAAAAGCAATCACTAGATATCATTTGTTAGAATTAAATATCTTTCCCCCTCTATTGAGTTGAATGTCTCCATGTTTACTCAAGTAATTTAATCTACATTCTCATAATTACCTGCAAAGAAGAAAATTATTGACCTAATCTCTTAAGACATAATGCAGAAACTCAGTGATGTTGACTGATGGAATCCAGAAAGAAATGCTAAGGAATTAGACATCTTGGGCAAGAAATTGAAGACAGGAGAGACACAGATGCTATTTTCATCACTGCTGCCTATGGAAGGCAAAGGGATTCAGAAAACAAAGGAAGGATTGTGAAGTGAACAGGTGATTTAGAAGAATATCTGAAGATGTTATTGCTATTTCTGGAAAATACTTTAAAATATAGCCTTCCAAGTTCCTGACAGGAACAGAGGTCAGCTGCCTGGTCTCTTTAAAATTTAATTTTAAAAAATGTTTAAACTGAAAAGAAAGAGAATAGTGTAAACTTCAAAGGTCAAACTAGATATCATAGGCCAAAAGGTTTTAACTTAGGTTCTTTCTGTTCATGGATTTAAGGAGGCCAAAAACAGAGAAAAAAAAAACAGGAAAAATACATCTTAAATTTCACTGACCTCCAACTGGAGGTTGCAATTGCAATATGGGCAACAAACATTAAGAAGGGCCCCATTGACTCCACCAGAGGAGTACATGATAAACAAAAAAGTTAAAAACCTTTGCTATAGATAGTAGATAAATGTCTTAAGGGTAACAATAGAAATATCAAGATTTTTATGATTGATGAAATCAAAGAAAGGAGTTAGCAATAAAGCCCATGTCTTCAATAGAATATGCAAATATAAAAACAAAGGGAGGAAAAGTTGACTATTGAACTGAATATGAATTCAATTTGACCATGTAAGTATCACTGAAACTGGGAAGGATGACACCCCATGATAATTATACATCATGCAAAAAAACAGGACAGTTTGAGGTGGGTGGTGGTGGAAGATAAACTCATGAGGAAACACAGCGACTAAAGCAAGGAAGCGTTTCAGAAAACAGGCAAAAAATAACATTGATGAAACTATAAACAATATGGCATCAGAGAATATAACTATTCAAATAGACCAAGAGATAAAACTCATAAGAAGTTTGGAAAATTGATAGATCACTAACCTGCCATAGAGATATGATACAGTTTTATAGTAATAGAGGAAATAGGACTTCATTTATCCAGAATCTACTGGAGTTCTCTGTCTCTTAAAATCAGGACAGCTAACAATTGTATTACTTCCTTAAGAATAATTTCATTCTTTGAACATTGGAGGAACTATTAAGAGGAACATCTGTTCTGGATATTATTATTGTCTAACAAGAGGGAACTAGAGGGAGGGGGTTGAGTGAAACAACCAAATGATCACCTCAACACGCAAAGTAAAAAACAAGATACTCTAGCTCTCTTATCAGATACCAACATCTTTTGTGAATCAGAGAAATTTAATCATGATATTGAATTATTTCATTCAAAAATCATGAATCTTGAAGCAAAATCATTAAACTAATGTACACATCATCATGTCCCAGCAAGACAGTTTGAAACTTGGCATTAAGATATCTGGCTGTCTTAGTGGTCTTCTCCATCTCCTGAGAAGAAAAATGCAGGGAGGGGAAGAACTAGTATAAAAGCAGCTTGCTCCTCCTTCCCCATCTTTGGTCAGAGAATTTGGAATTATCAGCAACCCTAGATCAACCATCGCTGGTGATAGTATTGGAATTGGGAATTGAAGAAAACTAAATACCCTGGAGAAAGAGAGATTTGGGGGCTCAGCAAAGAGACCAACAGAACTCATGAAGAGACTATAAAGGAATGAAAAAAGATTCCTGCAAAATGAGTTCGAATTATGAGTTACCCACTCTGTTACCTCCCCTCTTTCCCTTCCATTGTGTTTATACTTATGAGTTATGTTCTTAGCATATCATTGTAGTAAACATATATATTTTTAAAGATAATTAAGGTTGTCTGACCAACTTATAACTGATTATATGTGAAGCACATTGGTCATGAACTACTGATTTAGAAAAAAAATACCACCCTAGTCCCTCAGCATCCCCTAGAACTCCAACATAAGAAGTTACTTACAGATACAGAATACCAGTGTGAGTAGCAACTTTGAGGATGAGACTGAGCCTAGAACATATACTCTAATAGAATGGAAATGATAGGAATTTTAGAGAGAAGTGATTACTCCATCTCAAATTATAGGTTAGAGAAAAGAAGTAAAGCTAGATGCAATCTGACTACTCCTTAGATTATGAAAGCTCCTTGTTTTAAAATAAGAGGGTTTGGTTAGAATGATTCCTAGTGATCATAATTAAATGTGACAGACAGTGACAGTGACCACCACCTTGGAGCATATATGAGGTTAGGCCTTCTCCCTGGCTGCTTCTGGTAGACCCTTGATAAAGAACATGTATGTTGGAGAATTCTGATTGATTTTCATGTACATCTCTCTCTGCCCACCTCACCCCACCCCCTCTGAAAAGAATGGGATACCTCAAAGAAGACTGGCCTCTAATCTAGGAAGTGTGGTTCATTCAGTTGACATTAAACGGAGTGATTGAAGTATGTTGGGTCTATTAGAGCCTCTTCCTTGGACTTCCTATAAGAGGAAGGGGATTCTTACCAATAAGTCACCTGAGGTTTCTGCTCGAACATGTCAGCAAAAACATGTTCTGTAAATGAGAGTGAAGTTGGATCTCCAGGCTCTGGAGACATTTATTTTGCATTCCTTTTCCTGAGTATTGTGACTTAATAGTGATCATGACTTTTTGAGTCTGATGCTAACTCTGGAGTTCTTTGGTTCCTCAGGGTGTGACCTCTGAAACACCTTCTCACAGGAGAAGAGGATCACTGATAGGAGAATGAGTTATGAATGCCAAGTTAACCAGAAGATACAGATCCATGTGAATATTTTGGATGACAGATATAAAGTAAAAATGAATGGCCTTACATTTGTATCATACTTTAAGCATTTATCCATGTGTACTGAGTGTTTATGTTTAAAATTGTGTCATGGTAGAAGATATAATTGCAATACTGTAACTTCATCTATTTGTACATTGAGTATCTTTCTAGAAGGAACCCTTTAGTTTCATTCTTTACAAGGAGTCCCTAAATATGAACTAAGCCTAAGGTCTGTTTTAGAGATTGTTCCCAGAGCTTGATTCAGAAGTGGTAGGAGTTTAATAAAAAAAAGAAAACGATAAAAGAATTTAACTTCCCTATTTGGTACCATAGATCTGAAATGAACTTATGGATCCACATGAGAACTAGAATTAAAGTGATTTACACAAGAGGGCAACTGCACCCCTTGGGTTGCAGGTCTTTACATTATATTATTATTATTATTATTATTATTATTATTATTATTATTACTACTACTACTACTACTACTATACTGCCCCCTCCTCATCCAAACAAAAACTTATTTCTGATGATTCCTTTCAAAAGGTTAATCCACATTGGCATATGTCTAAACTGACCAATCACAAAAGCCCAATGATAAGCAAATGCACAATTAAAAAATCCATACTAGAATGAGACTTTTAGATTATGACAGTTCTGTGGAGTGTTCACCAAGCCAGAAACTTTTCCCCCTGCATATCTATGGAACACATCCAAACTCTGAATTCCTTTTTGGTAACTGAAAGCACAGATGGTCTAGTCTCCGACATATCCCTATTTTGCAACTCTTGTGGTTTCAAATCATTGTGGTGAATACAGATCTAAAAACACCACAGTTCTAATTCTATGTTCGGAATATCTAATGGAGTCAGTAGACACTCTGTGTGTTTTGTAGGAGCCTGCCTGCACGTGTAGGCACACACGCTTAAACAAAGGGAGTGGAATTTCATTTTGTCTTTGAGCAATTCAGACTAGCAATGTTTAGTTCTATCACAATAGGAAGACTTAAAATCTCAAAGAAATTTGTAACTTTTCTCAGAATTTAAGAGAAGCAGTATTTGAATGTTTAGGAAGCAAGATATTTAGAGTTACCAAATCTCAGAATCTTAAAATTAATTGGAACCCATCTAACCCATACCAAAATATAAATCCTCTTTATTATGTACCTCATCCACAATATATCTAATAAAGTATACTAATCTGACAAGGTTAATCAATTGTGTTTAAATACTTCCTCTGAGGGAGTCCTATTATTTTTTTTAGACTGAGTCTCCTCTAATCCAGCAGTCTTTCAAGGACCTGACCCCACTACTAATCAAAACAAACAAAAGTTTTATTCTGTTCTGTTTCTGCCAACCTGGTGTTCACACTTCTGTAGGTAACCTAGTGGTCCTCCACTTTCCAGTGCACACCATAATGGCACCAGAGGAGGAGAAAAAAAATATATATATATATACATATATGTAGAAGGCTAACTTTAGGCTTGCTCCAGAATTCCCAAACTCAAGAGATTCATCCGCCTTCTCCAAAAACAGGTATTAAAGGAATGTGCTACTACATCTGACTGGGACCCATTGCTTCTTTGAGGTAGCCTCCTCCACTTTTGGGCAACTCTGTTGTTGTTTGTCCTTCATTGCTGAAGAAGACTGTGATATCAGGGAGTTGATGCTATGACATGAAAGCAAATTAAATTTAAGTGAGGGAGGACTGTTCGAAGTTACTAGCCTTACTTTCTCCTCTGGAGCTCTATGGTTTCAATGGCAAGTTATAGATCAGAATGACTGGAGATGGCCCAGGATAAAGTAGAAAACCTTGATCTTTTTAAGCTAAAGTCTTTATAAAGTGTCAGTTTGACTGAGATAACTCTAATTATTAAGAATCAGAGGACCTAGGTTTGAATCTTACCTATTTACTGTTCATGTGACCTTGGGAAAAATCAATTATCTTCTATCTAATTGGATCATAGGATTATAGCTTCTTAGAGGACATTCAGTCTAAATTTCCCATTTTATAAATATAGAAACGGAGGCCAAGAGAGTTGAAGTGACTTTGCCTCAAATCTCATAAATAATGTCAGTCAGGATTTGAACCCAGATCTTCTGAATTCAAATTTAGTGTGCTTTCTATTGTACTCATTTCAGATGAACCCACCTAGATCTAAATACTACGACTGTTTCCAGGTGCTCTGCTGGGGGTTGAAGCTAGTTAATTTGCAGACCATTAATGAGCTTCCTTTTGCCCTACAATATAAAGTTAAATTCCCTTATTTTGTAGATGAGACAACTAGGGTCCATAAAGGTTAAGTGACTCACCTAGAGTTATATAGTTATTGAATTTCCAAGGAGAATGAAAACCCAGGTCTTCCTGCCTCTAAGGTCAGCTCTCCATCTGCTGTGAACCATTGTTTCTCAAACTGTTTTTAATGTTCCAAGGGGATTTGCTTTTGTGATAGCACTGAGTTAAAAATAATATCCTTTTATACTTTGGCCATAGTCTGAGTCTGTAATCACAAGTTTGGAAGGTAATCTAGCATAATTTTCTAAGCTGGTAATTAAAACTTTCTTTGCAATTTCTGGAATTCTGACCAAGACAACATCTTCACCACAGGCAGAGTCAGGAACCTATAATTGTCCTTTGATGTCCAACTTGACCTGAAGTAGATCTTATACAACACTCAAGATTCTTCTGCTTCTAAGACTGGGGTCATTCTCCTATGTTGGCAGGGTTAGTTGCCAGTACAAGCTTATCTTAGCAAATTTTTGCTACTATGTGTAGGTAGCATTTAGTCACATTTTGTAGGCCTCATAGACATTACCATGCATCTGTGCATATGGGAGAAATGTGGCATTTTTTTGGAGAAGTATGGCTTACCACAATGACCTTATAAAGAAACTATTTTACAAATGGTAATTAGACCAGTCTTTTCTGCCAAAAAAAAAAAACAAAAAAACAGGGGAACACATTTGAATCTGGGAGGAACCTTTGAGGTCATCTAGTCTAACTCCCATATTTTACATGCAACCTGTGTTTGTCTGGGTCTGTCTAGATCATCTAAAAAGGAAGTGCCTCAAGAATATTTTGGAACGTGGTCATATTACCTTCCACAGAGGCCTCTGCATCCTCTACAGCATATGTAGATGGAGGTGACCTCTGTTGACTGACTCCCTTCACCTTTAAAACTAGTGAAACTGAGCCCGTTTCTTTCTAGCTCTGAGAAAATATCCCACTTTACCCATAACTCAAAAGTCAGGAAGTGAACCAATAAGAGGGAAGGGACTTCCTTCCCCTACTCTCCCTATTTTACACCAGTTCTGAGAATGAACTGGAGATGTTTGTTTCTATTCTGCATTGTTTATCCTCTATTTCAGTAATTGAAGACAAATAGTGATTCCCATAAGACTGGAATTCAAACCATGATAACCTCAGAACTAGGATTGCAGGTGGGATGGAACAGCCAGCCGATCTGCTGCAGAAACCCTGAGACTCCAAGATGTTGGGGACTTGAGCCTAGGAAGTGATTTTGAACTTGAAACTAGAACTGTGTGAAATACATTATTGGGATATGACTCTAACCCCCTTCCTTTCCCCCCTCCCAGCATCACTACTCTTCCAGCCTGAGGTACAAGGGGAGAGAATTAAACTTCCTACAAGTTTTTATATTTATAATTATATTTTTGGGAATAAAAAGTTCCTTGTAATACTTCATCTGAATAATGAACCTGTGTTTTCTTGAACAGTCCATTTAAGATGTCTATATGGGCATGGGGTGAAGGGGATACATTTGGGAGATATACCATCTAATGAAGATGATGATGTTTGCCCTTAATTCTCAAAGAAGACCATTCTATCGGGGAAGTGATGCCGTGACAAGCACATGAATTGGATTTGAGTGAAGAGGTGCTATGCTGAGTCAGCAACCTGACTTTCTCTTCCAGAACCATTGGGTCAAGTGGTCAGATATGATTCAGCATGACTGGAGATGGCCCTGGATGTGAGGCAATCAAGATTAAGTGACTTACCCAAGGTCATAGTGCTACTAAGTGACATGTAAGGGAGGCTGGACTTGAACTCTTGTCCTCTTGACTCCACAGTCAGTGCTCTATACACTGTATTACCTATTTACCCTTACACCATCTGGAGTCACTCACAGAGAGCTTTGACATTCCTGTAAAGGGTATTAGGGAACCCTGGGGTTGGAGTGAAATCTAATCTAACTTGTCTTCCAGTGAGAGCCATGATCATTTATATCAGGAAACTAAGGCCTGAAGAGGCTATGAGTCTCTTAAGCTAAACAAAGCTAGTAAGTGAAATAGTTGAAATTTAATCATAGGTGATATGATGGTTATAGTATGGTTCTTGAAATCAGGAAGACAGGAATTCAAATTCTGCCTAATATACTTAAAAGTTGTATGACCCTAACTTTGACTGTCTCACTTTCCTTATCTGTGAAATGGGGATAATATTAACCCATGAGGATCAAATAAATTAACATATATAAAATACTTTTCAAGTCTTAAAGAATTGTATAAGTGATAGCTAGAAGTCTGTGATAGTAGTAATAGTGGCAGTAGTAATAGCAGTAGCTGTAGCAGTAGCAGTAGTAGCATAATCATTGAATTTTAGTTTTCTTCCCATCATAGGATTTGTTTATCTAAACTACTGTTTAACAAAGTTTGGAGAAGATAGATATTTCAAACCCCTAAGGGATCTTTAACTCCATTATCCCTTTCTTTAACTCCTTTATGTCTCTTATCCCTTACCTCTTTCAATTAGTCTCCTTTTCTTTTCCTTTGCAACTATCTTATCTGCATTTCAATCTCACTTCCTTCACTATTTGAACCACCTAAGAGGGTCAAGTCATCATTATCACTTACCTGGAATGATGCAATAATTTCCTAATTTCCCTTGCCAACCCCAGCCTCTCTCCCATATAGTGAACCACCTCTTGTTTATTGCCATGTGACTTGGAATAAACTACTTAACCACCCTTAGAATTCTACTGCCCTTAACTCTAAGATAAGGACTGGATAACAGGATCTTTGATCCCATGCTCTGCTCCTGCCCTCTCTGGCTCTCTCTGGCTGTCTCTGTCTCTTTCTTACTAATCCTATATATCCCTACCAAATTTCTGATTGAATTACTTCTCCCCTTGAAAAACCTTCTGTGTCTCTCTATTACTTTCTGAAGAAAGTCTCAATCCATAGCATTTGTTATCTCTCCTCCAAACCCCAATTTGATTCCAACCATCCATTATGACATTATATAAGAAGCAATGATTAGAGTCAGGGGACATTGGATTGGAATCTTGATTTTGTTATTTTCTATCTATTTAAATTTAGGCAATTTAAGGGTCTTAGTTTCTTGTATAAAGGAGTTGGACTACAGTGTAAGGAGGTGGTAGAGAAGATAAAGTATTGGACTGTCAGGAAGAACTGAATTCAAATATGACCTCAGACTAACTATGTGACCCTGGGCAAATTACTTAATCTGTTTGCCTCAATTACCTTCACTGTAAAATGGAATTAATAACAGCACCTACTTTGAAGGATTATTTATTGTGAGGGTCAAATGAAAGGATATTTTTAAAGTGACTGGCACATGGTAGACACTATAAAAATGTTTATTCCCCTCCTTCCTATCTGAATCTGTGTATCCTATCTGTATGTGTATGTGTGTAAATATAGTACATATCCTTTTTTTCCTCGAACAGTCCATTTAAAATGTTGTCTATATGGGCATAGTAAAAGATGGCAGGATTATTGACTCTAATTTGGGGTTACAGTTCAGTCTGTGCTGAATGCAACTGACAACTCATTTTTGATACTCTATCTTCCCCTACTCTCTTTCTCTGTAAAGTTGGAAGTTATTCCAAGTTTCTCTTCCTATTTAGAAACAAGCAATAATGAAACAAAATTGTCATACTGATGAGGTTTGGTTGGATTCAGAACTCACTCAGCTCCTTTCTTTGTCTTCCTCTTTTTTAAATTTGTCTTTGTCTCAGGGATTCTGTGACTAGGGATAATCTCCCAGGTTTATAAGAACTAAAACATTTGTAGTTTTAGTATCAGATAATAGCTTTCTGTTACTCCCTTCTGAATAAAATTTGCATTTTAATAAGGGCTTTCAATGCTCATTCCCAAAGGCGTTAATTTGTGTAGGAATTTTCAAAAGGTTAATGAATCAAATAGTTTTGAATGAAGTGTTTTCTGTAGTTCTTGTAAAATAGTGATATACTCAAGTCAGCTCTAACCAGATGGTGAGAGTCGATCTTTAAATTTTCAGTAGATGGCAAAATATTAATAATGCAAATTAAACTTGGAAGTGGGAGCAATATACTTTCTCCCCTCCCCCACCCCAGGTTATTATTAAGTATTCCCACACTTCTCTGTGTAGTTGAGATTTGAATTTAGGGCTATCTCACTCCAAAACCGGTATTCTTTCTGCCACTTTACATTGCCTTACTAGAGGTTGAATATGAGGTGGGATGATTCTCTTAGCTCTCCTTGAATAGGCATAGAAGAAAACTTTTCTTCCCTTAATTTGAAATATGCTGAAGTTAAAAACTAAGCTTCTTTAGGCAAATAAGAGGGAATATGTGATCAAAAGGAAAGTACAAAGCTTTACAAAGGCATAGAGTTCTTTATCCATTTACACCCTGTCCAGTCTTGCCTGGGTGCCTTGTTTTCTCATCTATAAAAAATGTGCTGGAATAGAGGATATCATTTCAATGGATCTCAGATGTGTAGAGTATTCCATATTAGGGAGGAAGGAAATTCTTATAGAGAGTTCATAGATGGGAACAAAGAAAATTCATGTCATAAAATAGAGACCCAGAGAACAATAATTTGCCTGAAGTCACAGATAGTGGGGTTAGAGTACAGACCCTGGAGTCAGGAGGACCTGAGTTCAAATTTGACCTCAGACACATAATGATTGCCTAGTTGTGTGACCTTGGGCAAGTCACTTAACCCCATTGCTTTAAATTTTAAAAAAAGATAGTAGAAACCAGAAGCAAGGTTTGAATATAGGTCCTCTGGTTCTAAGATCAATGACCTTATCACTTTATTAAAAACAAGGCTCAATTTTTATGTACTCCCCTACTTTCCACATTCCAGATATTTGTAACTTGTGTCAGATCATCTCAGTTCAAGAAAATAATAAAACAAAGAAGATTGTTTCAAGACTTTTGGGGGGTTTTCTTCAACTAAATCTACTGGAATGGAGTCTGAGATAGATCTGCTTTACACTGAATTCCACTTCAAAGAGAACTGTATTCTCTTTACTGAGGTCATATTATAATGTGTCATCAAGGCCTAGAGGAGATGCTGGAGTCTGGAAGGCTCTGGAATGCCATAAGGTCTGGCAAGTCCCAAAAAGCTGGAATGCCCCTCCTCCCCAGAATGAGCTTAATGATGTCTATTTGTTCTTTATGAACATGGACATATACATGTATGTGTTTGATTTTATCTATGAAATATATATATATATATATATATATATATATATACATTTACACACACACATTGGTAATAATAGTCTAAAGGTAAAATTCTATTACAG
The DNA here is from genome assembly GCF_037893015.1 of Macrotis lagotis. Lineage (NCBI taxonomy): Eukaryota > Metazoa > Chordata > Mammalia > Peramelemorphia > Peramelidae > Macrotis > Macrotis lagotis. Next base: position 599,738,646 of record NC_133666.1, on the reverse strand, counting down.
CATAGAGGAATGACAATTTATTCATCAGTGCAGGGAGGATTCAAATCCCTGAATTTATATCTCCTCTTCTAAAATACTGAAGTAGATAAATAGTAGCATCATATGAAAACTTAGCTCAAGTATATTCTTTTTTTGTCATTGTCCATGTGGGTTTCATGGGTAAACATGTTTGGAGATCACTTAGGTTTAATAAGAATATAGCACCTTTGGTAGGCAGAGAAGTTTCAAAGGCTGGGATACTTACCTTTTTCTAGGAGAGGAGGCAGAGGGGCAGATGGGCACACAGTGGGAACATCATTCTGAACCACTGAAAAGAAAAAAAGAGAGCATTTTAGTACAATGGTTGAAAGCTTTTATTGTTCTCCAATTATCAAGAGCATTTCTACACTGAGTAAATTTTTTTGGCAACAGCTGAAAGTTTTGTTTCTACTAAGGCAAAGAGAAGTAATAGACTTTAGGTGAGTTGAATAAATGTCATTCTAGATGTTTAAGATATCTGATAGAATGTCCCATATCTGAAACCCCAATTAAAGTAACTAACCAGATGCTTTACATCTAGATTGAGATTATCTCTTTGATTGATTATAGAACTATGCAGTCAGTCAAGGGTACAAACTGGGTGCAAAATTCCTAAGCATCAGTCAATGAAAGGTATAAAACTAGTTGCCTTTATTGAATCAATCAATCAATCAAGGGATAAACAATTCATGGGTATTTTTTTGTTGACTCAATCAATCTAAGGTAAGAACCAGATAGGAATTGAATGAAGTTAGATTAAGGATTTATGATGTGGCTGGCTGAAGAAAATCTCTCAAGTTCAGCACCATATAGGTACACCAGCATTACTCTTCTGACATGAACTGGTCCTGTACTATCATTAGAATCTTTTTTTTTTTTTTGAGAGAGAGAGAGAGAGAGAGAGAAGCAGAGTCAAATTGTCAGAATGATGGCAGAAATTAATTGGAACTCTCCCCCAAACATTTCCAAATACCTTTAAATAATGAATCTAAATAAATCTTAAAGTGACAGAACTCTCAAAAAGACAGAGTGAAAGAATTTTCCAGCCTAAGGCCACTTAGAAGGTAAGCAGGAAGGGTTTGTTGTACCAATTGAGAAAGGAACACAGTCTAGCATAGGCTCATCCATTATATACCCAGCATCAGCAGAACTAGAAGCAAAAGACTCAGTGGTAGCAATGACATTTTCCAGACCTCTCAGTTCATATATAGAAAAGGGGTCAAACAATTGGTCAAAGGGGATTACAGAGGTCTCTTTGCTTGCACTGAGGCAGAATTTTATCATCCCAGGATCTAGGATGCAGTGCTGAGTGGTAGTCCCAAGGTGAGGGAGAGAACTAGCACATCTGAGCTTGTTGCCATAGGGGAGACAGGGGTGACTCCTGTCACATTTATATAGTAGAAAAGAGTACTTATGGCCATCACAGACCAGAGAATTGGCCAGGAGAATAATAAATGCATCTCTCCTTAGATCATACCACTTTGGAAGAATTTAAAACTTACAGGTCCCTAGAAGTATCTCTGAAAACAGCTGCACAAGACATCAGAAGTTTGGGAAAGTGTGCCCACCACCCTGGAAGCAGAGTCCTACTTTAACAAGAGTTAAAAGTCAAATAATAGGTTGAGAAAATGAGCAAACAGTGGGAAAAAAAAAATCTGACTGAAAGTTACTATGGTGATAAGGAAGATCAAAACATACATTCAGAAGAAGATAATAAAATCAAGGCTCCTATATCCAAAGCTTCCAAGGAGAGAATGAATTGATCTTAGACCATGGAAGAGCTCAAAAAAGATTTTGAAAATCAAGTAAAAGAAGTCGAAGAAACATTGGGAAGAGAAACAGGAATGTTGCAAGAAAATCATGAAAAATGAGTCAATTAATCAATCGTTTGTTAAAAGAGACCAAAAAAATACTGAAGAAAATTACACTTTAAAAACCAGACTAGGCCAAATTGTAAAAAGAGGCACAAAAATTCATAGAAGAAAAAAATTCCTTAAAAATAGAATAGTCAATGGGCGGCTAGGTGGCATAGTGGACAAAGCACCGGCCTTGGAGTCAGGAGTACCTGGGTTCAAATCCGGTCTCAGACACTTAATAATTACCTAGCTGTGTGGCCTTGGGCAAGGCATTTAACCCTGTTTGCCTTGCAAAAACCTAAAAAAAAAAATAGAATACTCAAATGGAAAAGGAGATACAAAAGCTCACTGGAGAAAATAGTTCCCTAAAAATTAGAATTGAGCAAATGGAACCTAATGACTTAATTTTTAAAAAGTTTTTTTTAGAATTTTTATTTAAGGGACAATGGGGTTAAGTGACTTGCCCAAGGTAACACAGCTAGGCAATTATTAAGTGTCGGAGGCCACATTTAAACTCAGGTCCTCCTGACTCCAGGGCTGGTGCTCTATTCACAGTACCACCTAGCTGCCCCACCGAATGACTTTATAAGAAATCAAAAAAAAAAAAATAAAGCAAAAGCAAAAAAATGAAAAAAATAGAATATTATGTTAAATACCTCATTGGAAAAACAAGTCACCTGGAAAACAGATCCAGGAGACATAATTTAAAATCATTGAACTACCTGAAAGTCATGATCCCCCCAAAGAAAGAACCTAGATATCAGCTCTCAAATTATCAAGGAGAACTTCCCTGATATTCTAGAATCAGAGGATAAAATAGAAATGGAAAAAATCCACTTGTCACTTCCTGAAAGAAATCCCCAAATGAAAATTCCAAGAATTAGCAGGTCAACGAGAAAATATTGCAGGCAGTCAGAAAGAAACAATTCAAGAATTGTGGAGGCACAAGTCAAGATAGATTCAGCAGCTTCTATATTAAAAGAGGAGAAAACTTGGAGGGAATATGAGCTAAGTTACAACCAAGAATCATCTACCCAGCAAAACTTATTATAATCCTTCAGGGGAAAAATTTATATTCATTGAAATTGAAGACTTTCAAATATTCCTGATGAAAAGACCAGAATGAAGTACAAAATTTGACCATCAAATACAAGATTCAAAAAAGTATTTAAAAAGGAAATAGGAAAAGGAAATTATAAGAGATTAAATAAGGTTATACTGTTTACATTCCTACATGGGAAGATGATACTGAAAGCTCATAAGAGCTTTCTCATTATTAGGACAGTTAGAAGGAGTGTGTATAGATAGAGAACACCTGTGTGAGTTGAATATGATGTGATGCTACCTTAAAAAATAAAATTAATGAATGAGAAAGAGAAATGCACTAGGACAAAAGGAAAGGGAGAGGTAGAATGAAGTAGATTATCTGATAAAAAAAGAGACAAGAAAAAACTTTTATGGTAGAGGGAAAAATGAAGGAGGTGGCAGGAAATGCTTTAACCTTACTCTCATTGGAATTGGCTCAAAGAGGGAATAACGTATACTAGATTGGATATAGAAATCTATCTTACTCTCCAGGAAAGTGGGAGGGAAAGGGAATAAGAGAAGGGGAGGTGCTCATAGAAGAGAGGACAGACTAAGGGAAATATATTCAGAAGAAAAGCACATTTGAGGAGGGACAGGGTGAAAGGAGAAAGAATAGGATAAAGGGATCAGGAAAATAGAAAGTAGGGAAATACAGTTAGGAATAGTAAGTATAAAAAAATTGAAGAATGTTTCTCTGATAAAGGTCTCATTTATCAAGCATATAGAGAACTGAATCAAATTTACAAAAAATGATAACCATTCCCCATTTGATAAAAGATCAAAAGATATGAGGAGTTTTCAAATGAAGTAATCAAAGCCATCTATAGTCATATGAAAAAATGTTCTATCTCATTATTGATTGGAGAAATGCAAATTAAAACAATTCTGTGGTACTACCACGTATCTATTAGGTTGACTAATGAGAGAGAAAAGGAAAAGGACAAATATTGGAGAACATATGAGAAAAATGAGACATTAGTGCTTTGTTGGTGAAGTTGTGAACTGATTCAACCATTCTGGAGAACAATTTGGAATTATTCTCAAAGGATTATAAAACCATGCATATTTGACCTTTGTGGAGTCACATTCAAGATGACATAAAATTTAACAAGTTCTATATTAAAGAATTAGAGGGCTTGAAATATGTTATTCTGGAGGGCAAAGGAGCTAGATTACAACCAAGAATCATCTACCCTTTGATTTAGCAATACCCCTACTAGATCTGTATCCTAAAAAGAGATAAAAAATAAAAAGAACCAATTATATATAAATATTTATAGCAACTCTTTTCTGATGGCAAAGAAATGGAAAATGAGGGATAACCACAAATTGGATAAGGGCTTAACAAATTGTGATTGTAATTATGAAGGAATTCTATTGTGCTATATGAAATGATGAGCAGGATCAGAAAAACCTGGAAAAACTTACATGACCTGATGAAAAGTGAAATGTCCTGTGTTCAAAGTAATAGTAATATTGTAAGATGGTCAGCTGCGAATGACAATTATTCCCAAGACTACTCTGAAGGACTTATGATGAAAAATGTTATCCATCCCCAAAGAAAGAATTGATGGTATCTGAATACAGATTGAAGTATACTTTTTTTATTTTTGAGGAGTTTTTTAAATCTATATTTTCTTTCATAACAGGACTTTTTTGGAAAGGTTTTGAATTTGACTATACATGTAAAACTATGTCAAATTGTTTGCTTCTCAGTGGGTGGTGATGGTGAGGAAAGAGAATATGGAACTCAGTTTTAAAAATGAATATTAAAAAATCATTTTTATATATGGGGAGAATACTAAATAAAGAAAAAAATTTTTAAAAAGAATATTTTTTTCTTTAATAGAGTTGATTTGTGGTGAATGAGCCACTGTCTTCTTCATTTCTTCTTGTGTTTATAAAAATGGATAGTCAGGTGTAGGATGTATATGTCTAAAATTGCCCCAATTATTTCCTCACTAGGTTAATAGAATCTTATGTATCTCTCCATAATAACTAGGTCTCTCTTTTACTTGTGAGACAAGACAAAGAGAGGATGGGTTTAATTTACTCAGTGATTATTTGAATTAACCCTTACTATTTTGATTAGCCCTTACTATTTTGATTAATGAATTTCCAGATCGAGAGTTTCGAAGCTGTTTATGTTCCAAGAAGAGGAGGCTAAAACACTAACTTTGTAGATTATTTGATTACCTTAACAAATATTAACTGGACTTAACAACAGTATGTATACTATGTCTACCATTATGGCAAATGCTATAGTATATATAAATAAGACAATTTCCTTCATTGGGTGATAAGACCAAGTATAGGGAAAAATATATAAAAGTTAGAATAATAAAATTGCATAACAGGGTTATAAAGTACTACAATAGTAAATGAGAGAGAAAATACTTTCAGCAGGGGGAAATCAGGGAAACATTGGTGGGGGAAGTGACATTTGATTCGGACTTTTAAAATATATCAACAACACAAGACCTACTTGGAAAAAAATGAATGATCTAATTTGACTGAAATACTGGATACATGAAAAAGAGTAGTATTAAGAGAAAGGATTAGGTCAGATTGGAAAGGTCTTCTTTAGTGACAGGCTCAGATAGCCATTAAGATTTTTGAATTGTGGAGTGATACTTTTTTTTTCCTTTTCACAAAGAAGACAGATCTGGCAATTGCATCTAAGGCAAAAAGGAAGGGACAGATGGTGAAATTGGGTGGCTAAAAGATTTTTAAAGGAATACTATTTGAAGCTAGCATGGTTTGAATTCAGTCCTTCTAGGGGAATGAAAGTATAAAATAGAAATACTTGTCAAGAATTTTCCATTTTATTGTTCTATCATTTTCCACTAATGTCTCCCTCCAATAGGATATTTTACATTGTCTGTGATAATGTTAGAGGCTTGTGCTTTAGTAAATTTAGGATGAATTTAAAAAAGAAAGAATTGAGGTAGGAACATCAATTAGGGGTCAAAGGTAATCATCCAGGAGAGTGGTGATAGTAGTCTGAATTAGGGAATTGACCTGGCAAGTGAAGAGAAAATGATTGGATATAGAGAGTAAAGATGATTGAGGAGTAAGAGTAAGAAGTTGATTCTGAGGTTGTGAATCTTGGTAATAGGAATATAATAGGTAATTTTAATAGAAATAAAGAAGTTGGGAAGAAAAGTGGGTTTCAGAAAGACAACAAGATCTCTTTTGGACATTCAAGTTGGATATCCATTTGGAAATGTCTCTTAGACTGTGGTGTCAGACTGGACTTGGAAGGAAGACCAAATAAGAATAGATGAGAGGAGAGAAAGAGGACAGACAGACAGTCAGTCAGACAGATAGGCATATAGATGGATAGATGGATGGATGGATGGATGGATGGATGGATGAATAGGTGATGGAGATAGGGGACTCTTGTGCATATTCTATAATTATCTATAATTACAATTAAACCTATTGGAATCTGATGAAATCTAGAGATAGAAGAGGGCTGAAAACAGAAACTTGGGAGGGGGGTAAATCCACAGTTAGGTCTATTGCAGTCAGATATAGAGAGCCAAGAGAGAGTACACCTGAAAACCAGTGAAGTGAATTGAAGGCTTCCAGGAAGGGAGGGTGGTCAACAATGTCATCGAGAAGTCAAGAAGGAAAAGGAGTGAGAATAGGCAATTAGATTTGGCAATAAGGAGATCACTGGTAGCTTTGGAGAGGGTGGAGAGAGCAGTAGAGTGGTAAAGTGAAGATACCGCTTTCAGTTAAGGGATAAACCCATGTGCAATGGATTGAGAAGTGAAAAGAAAGTAAGTGGAATTAGTATAAAGCAGAGATGGTGGTTTAAGACATCTGGTAGCTCGATGGATAAGAGCACTGGGTCTGGAGTCAGGAACCTTAGTCCAAATCTGGCCTCAGATACTAATTGTATGACTGAGCAAATTGCTTAACCTCTGCCTGCCTTAATCTACTGGAAAAGGAAATGGCAAATCACTCCAGTACTTTTGCCAAGAAAATCCCATGGACAGTATGGTCCCACAGGGTCACAAAGAGTTTGACACAACTCAACAACAGTCAAGGTTATAGGATAGGCTATCAATTATGAATGTTTGTGGAATATATGAATAATTGTGCTTAGCAAAAGGAAGCTGAGAGACTATTGGCCCTTTCTAGAAACCAATATTTTACATTTCCTATTTAAAAACCAAATGTAGTGCCTCAGTTCCAGCCAACACACAGCTGCAGGCTGAATGAGCTGAGTTCTAGCCTTCAAAGTGCAGACAATTCCTGACCCATTGAAGTCAGAAGAATTTCAGTATTTTCTTACCACAAAAGCCACTCTTCACATTTCTATTGTATCTTCACTTTAGTCCCCTGTACTTTGAGAATGTTTCCCTTCCTAGTTCTCACAGTTTGGGGGCACACCTGCAGAATGACTGTCTTGGGTGGGAAAGGGTTCTGAAAATACCTTCATTTGCATGAATTTTGGTTTGGCGTTGCCCTTCTGTCTTTGTATAAAAGTTCCAGGGCCATCTGAGGCTTCCTGTTGTCCTTCAGTAAGCAAAAAAACAGACTGCCTCTAAAGAGGCAACATGATGGATTTGAAGTCAGGACCTGTGTTTGAATCCTGAATCTGTATGGAACTGGATAATCACTTTAGTTCTTAAGAACTCTGTTTCCTTATCTAAAAAAAATGAAAAAGGTTGGATCTCCCTAGAGTCTCTTGTAGATTTATTATCCAGACTCTTTGACAGAGATCCAAGTATTCTCTATTTCTTTCTTCTTCCTTGCCACTCTTCTCCTCTCTCATATATATTTATTCTGTGGAGGTTTGTTCATTGGCTCAGTTTCCTTGACCTGCCTGAGAGGACTTCACCTTCCTCATCTACCTTCCTGTATCTCTCCAAGTCCGGGTTCAAATCCTATACCCTCCTCAAAAGAAATGATAATATCTAAAGCTGACATGAGCCAGCTTTGTCTGGACAAAATCTAGTTCAATTTCCTTAGTTTATAGATGAAAAGACCAAGGCAAAAAAGAAATTTAATAAAGAGTCTAATTCATATAGGTAGTAAAGTAAAAAGGACAAAATTCAGAACTAGGTCCTTTCATTTTAATTTGGTGATTCCTCCACTATACCATGCTGCCTTTCACTGGAGCTAGAATCAGAAGAAGGAAGGAAAGAAAGAAATAAAGAAAATATGCATTTATTAAGTGCCTATTATGAGCTAAAATTGTGTTAAACACTTTAAAAATATCTCATTTGATCCTCACAACAATACTGAGAATTGCTGCTAATATTAACCCCATTATATAATTGAGGAAACTGAGGCAGACAAGTAACTTAGCCAGCTGAGTTAAGATTTGAACTCAGATCATCCTAACTTAGGACTAGCTCTCTACACTGGACCACTTGAGACAAAAGACCTGGGTTTGAAATTTGGCTTTATACTACCTTTGTGACCTTGGGCAAACTAGTTGACCTCTATGGATCTCAGTTTTCTTGTCTGTTGCATAAATGCCCTCTCATTTTACAAATGAAGAAACCAAGGTCCAAAGAGATGAAATTACTTTTCTAAAATTGAGAATTTTCACAGTGGAAAGACTAGTGTCTCCTAGTGTTCAAAGATTCCATGGGTTTTGTGAAGATGCAAAATTCAAGAACTTCATCTGAATGTCTCCATCTGGAACTTTCCTATCCATACAAGTAGTAGATAGAGAACCAGTCCTGAGTCAGAAGGACCTAAATTCAAATCCAGCCTCAGACACTTAACACTTACTATGTGAGTGACTCTGGGTAAATCCTAACATCGAAGACCATCTCCAGTCATCCTGATCCATATCTGACCCCTGGACCCAGATGACACTGGAGGAAAAAGTGAGGTTGGTGACTTACAGTCTCCCCTCATTCAAATCCAATTCATGTGTATTCACAGTATTCCATCTCTGATGTCTTAGGGAATGAAAGACAAACATCATCATCATGCCTGTCTACACTGTTCCCATCCACAACCTTACTGACCCCAACAGAGAGCATTCTGTGAAAGTAGCAGTTACACAGAATAGGATGAAAGATAACATCAGTGGCCAGAATGATAATGGGTTCAGTGAGCACTTCAGTAGGTTTTGGGCAAGTCTTGCTGAGTTGATGTAATGTCTTGGTCTGATTCCTCCTTCCCCCTTCCTATTAGAGCCCCTTCTCCCTCCCCTCCACCCACACATCCCACTGAGCATCTCTGAGCTAAGTCATTCTTTTTTTGCAGATAGGATTTCACCTAGCTATTTCCTATGCAAACTCAGGAGGAAAAAAAATGAAAGCTTTGAGACACGCATAAAGAAATGTTCAGTCTGGGTCAGATGAAAAAATACTATTAAGAACATGCAAAGGATTTGGAGTTAGAAGGGACATTAAAAATCATCTTGTTTAGGCTCCTTGTTTTATGGATTAGGAACAGAGACCTGGTATTACACAGAGGAACTAAGTAAAAGAGCTAGAATTTGGATGCTGGTCATCTGACTCTAAACCTTGGGTTCTTAACATTATTGTAGACTCTCTCTGGGCAAGTAAAGGGCCAATGAGCAATGGAATAATCTTCTAGTTAACATTGCTATAAATAAATTAATGTTTTCTCATTATTTCAATGAGTAAGGAGAGGGGGATGGAAGAGCTATAAATAGAAATTCTTCCTACCACCCCCAGCCTCCCACTGACATCATCTAATTACATAGGCCAAGTCTTCTTTGCTCAAAATAATTTGAGACTCTGCAAGAAAAGAAATGCAACTTACACTGAAGGACTGTGTGAAAAGGATGACCACCTGCAGGCCAAGCCCACTGAGTTGGACAAATTTTAACTCTGAAACCCACATGCACAATCAGCTGCTAGTACCTTTCTTACTAAGATTTTCTTCCATTTAGTCTGTATATATCATTTATGTAACTAGCTATTTATATTTTTCTCCCCACCAGAATGTAAACTCCTTGAGGTCAGGGAATATTTTGGCCTTTTTTTGTTTCCTCAACTCCTAGAACAGTGTCTAATAATAAGTAAGGACTTAATAAATGTTTACTAATCAATCAATTCACACATGTGCACACAAAGAGAAAGAAGCAAGGACCTCAGTGAACTCCACCATCAGTCCAATGAAAGGCCTAATTTCATACAGGAAGTTTTGACTTCTTGGGCAACACTGAAAAGTCATACTGAATCTACAGAGCATATTTCAACTACATGATTTGGCTGATGCCAAAAATCAGTTATATATGAGGTAGGAGGGAGAGAGATAGAGGGGATACTAGCCAGGTCTCATATGTCCATAAGGAATACCATTTCTGTAATGTCCAAACAAGGACACTTAGGAAGATTTCACTTATGTGCTAGGTTTAGGGATACAAAAAACAATGAGAGATAGTCTTTGTTCTTAAATATGGCGTGATAAGACACATATACACCCACTGTAGGGTTAACATTAATTCCTGCAAAGTCTAATCATTATACTATAATGATAATCACGTTAAACATGAAATTCTTTACACTTCTGACATGTGTAGAAAGATGTTAGATTCAGAATTAGGACACCAAAACTGGTTCTGACATTTTTTACTTATCTATTCTTGGGCAAGTCACTTCTCTCTGAACCTCAATTTCCTCATCTGTAAAATGAGGAAGCTGGATGAGATAGCTTCTAAAGAAAGTGTCCAAAGATACAAATGACTATATGGTTAGGCTTTAGGGGATCAAACGAAATAATTTGTATAAAGTATTTTGTAAACTTTAAAGTACTCTATTTTTCATATTAAGTTATTTATAGGATAGCCAGGTTGCATAGCAGATAGAAGACTTGCCTAGAGTCAGGAAGACCTGAGTCCAAATCCAGCCCCATATACTTTTTTTTTAGATTTTTTTTCAAGGCAATGGGGTCAAGTGGCTTGTCCAAGGCCACACAGCTAGGTAATTATTAAGTGTCTGAAGTCAGATTTGAACCCAGGTACTCCTGACTCCAAGGCCAGTGCTTTATCCACTGCACCACCTAGCTGCCCTTCAGCCCCATATACTTTTTTTTAGATTTTTTTTTTCAAGGCAATGGGGTTAAGTGGCTTGCCCAAGGCCACATGGCTAGCTAATTATTGTGTCTGAGGTCGGATTTGAACCCAGGTATTCCTGACTCCAAGGCCGGTGCTCTATCCACTACGCCACCTAGCCACCCCAGCCCCATATACTTTTAAGCTGTGTAACCTTGGAGAAGTTACTTAACCCTGTTTGCCTCAGTTTCCTCATCTGTAAAATGAGAGGTATTAATAGCAGCTACTTCCCATAGCTATAGTAAGGATTGATTGAGGAAATAATTCTAAAGTGTTTCACACAGTGTCTGGAACATATTAGGTACTATATAAATGGTAGTTATTTTTTGTTGCTTTTATATCTGCTGCAATAGCCTCTAGATTCTATGAGGGCAGTGAGGAGTTTTGATTTTTGTCATTCTGTACAGTAAGCCCAGTAAATTGTTTGGTACATAGTAGGAATCGAATGCTTATGGACTAATAGAATGATTGGTTTATATATTCCCTACAGAAGAAGAGACAGTTTTCAGGAAATCTGAAATGATGAATGGGAATGCTGTGCCCCAGACAAGTGGACCTGACAGGGGAACCAAGGTGCCAAGGGGAACAGGATGAGAAGGGAAAATAGAATCCAAGTCAAACAATACCCAACAGAGCGAGCTCTTGGTACATTTGAGACAGAGAGCCTTGTGTTTTGACCCCAGATCAGTTGGCACTTTTGGAAGGGCAGAGAAGTAACTAGGACCAGGCCAGAAGGGATTTGACATAGGACATCAAAATTTAGAGGGCACTAGCAACACCTTCAATTAATCTTTCAACAACCAGGGTGGAGGGGAGGGAAAATGCTGTTCAGCATCTAGTTAGCAAGATTACTCAGTTCAAATAGGAAGACAAGCCCGAACTGCTAAAACACCTCAAGTGAGCTCCTCTCCTTTCACCTCTATCTATCTCACATTTCATTCCACTCCATCCGGTGAAAATTTTTCTATTATTAGGTCTCTGTACAAAGGTATGGGTGTTCATCTGAGCCACCTGCTACAGAGTTAACTGAAAGTGGGGAATCAAAGTATCCAGAGTAGAAATGGATCTCTTCCTGCATGCCACAGGCACATTGAGACCTACATCTCTCTCAACTGGTTACCCAAATAAATCCCAAGGCAATAGGAGCTAGCCTGTGTAGTCTTTCATAAATCCTTTAGTTGAATGGTTTATCACATATTGAAGTGTACTGAATCACAGGACCATGGAATCTCAGAAGGATCAAGTATGTCCTAGCCCTTGCTTTTGTGGCAGGATATGGCCATGCCATAAACCAAAGGGAATAAAAGGAATACAAACACAGTCTTGAAAGGAAAGCCACAAAGAAACACTATACTTCCAAGTTACACAGTTCTCCACAAAAAGGTACCAACTGATTTGTTGGTTCTCCCTCTTTAGAACACTATATCATACAGGTCAGGAACACTGGTCCAGAATAATAGACTATCTCTGCTTTATTTGTTGACTACAAACAATTTCAATCAATTAAGTTATATGATGCTGTAGAAGAGGTGTAGGGAACTTTTTTTCTGCCAAAGGACATTTGGATATTTATAACATCATTCAATGGCCTATATTGGTCAAATATTTAATTCATTCCTAAAAAGCTCCTAGATTTATTGAGTTTTGAGACACACCTGCAGTTGCCTTAGAAAAGTTAGACCAATGGGATCAGCTGGCCAGAGGCTCCCTAGCCCTGCTGTAGATGGAGAACAGGGCTGAAATGAAGAAGACCTGAGTTCAAATTTGGCATCAAACATGTATGGACTAGTTGTGTAATCATGGACAAATCACTTAGCTCTGTTTGTTTCAAATTCCTGTTCTATAAAATTTGATGAAGAAGGAAATCACAAACGACTCCAGGAAAACCTCAAATGGGGTCACTCTGAAATGACTGAACAATAAACAACTGTAGAAGAGAAGAAGGGTTGTTGTACTTGTCTGCTTCAGGGATCAATTTTCCCATCTTCTGGATTATGTCAACACATTCATTTATTCATTCTTGCAGTTATTAAGTAGTACAGTGGTTAGAGCACTGTGACTGGAGTCAAGAAGCCTTAGTTCAAATCTGCTTTTGATACTAACTGGCTATGTAACCCTAGAGAAATCATTTAAGTTCTCTTTGCTTCTATCTGCCTCGGTTTCCTCGGTTACAAAATTAGAATCATATCACTTATTTCTCAAGGATGCTGTTACTAAATTAAATTTGTCCTGAGAGAAAATCCTGGGCTAGGTATTTTTGGCAGGAAACAAAAAGAAAACAACAATCTCTGCCCTCTTCTTACTATGGTCATGGCCATCTTTGTTCAGGGCAAAAGTTGATAATGGTGGGGAGAGAGAGGGTTGAAGGAAGACGGTATTGTGTAAAACTCCAAGAACATTTTTATATTAGAGAGATGCACAGTTTGGAGTTGGAAGACATCCTAGTTGGGAAACAATGAGTGAGATATCAATATTAACAGATGCTTTATTCAGCTTTCATGATTGTTCAGTCAATAACTCACCAGGTTTCTGGTACCACCCAAAGGGATATGTTCTGATTTCAGTATCAGGAGAATCACAATCCAATATACGCCAGGGGCCTGTGGTTTCTTCACTGCATGTCTGGACGCCTAGATAGCTGAGAGTCAAGCACATCACCTCTCCACCTGGCAATACAATGACCATCAGAAGGGACAAGGATCATTATGATGACCATATACATTGGAGAATAGAAAATTCATAATCTTACAGGAAAAAAAAAGATAGGATGTACAGGCAGTATTTTGTGCTAGAAAGACAAGCATTGAACTTGGATCTTGGTTTCTATCTTCTTAGCTGTACAAACTTGGGTATTTCACCCTTCTGAGACTCAATTTCTTTATGAAATGAGGAGAAAAATATTTGAACTCTTTACCATATATTTGTTTTGAAGGAATTGTTTTGTTCCGGATGCACAAAAGAAATGTGAGTTGTCATTTGTTTGATTTCCTCTTCATGATTCACCATAAAGTTTTCATTGAGTCCAAGGAAGACAAAATGGTGGGATAATTAAGAAAACTCCCTAGGTGAAGAAATTGGATCTAAATTGCAGTCTTGGAGTTGAAGATAGGTTTAATTATCTAGTGTTGCTTGTCACTTGAGGTGAAAATGATTGACTTTCATGGTTTATACAAGAAGACTACATTTTGGAGGAAAAAAACAACTTCAAAAGACGTTAGGAACTGATTATTGAAATGATAAAACATTAGAAAGGATGACCAGGAATCACACTGCCCACCTATGAACAGAGAAGTGATAGACTTAAAATCCAGAAAGAGAGATGCATATTTACACATAACCAATGAGGGAATTTGTTGTGATGGGTTTCTTGTGAAAGTTTTTGTTTTTATTTTATTTTTAAAAATCTACTGGGGGAAGGTATAATAAATACTTATTAGTAAGCTTGAAAAAAAAGAAGAAAATGATCTGTTCTCCATTCAAGCTTCTACCATATTACTGAGCTGTCCCCTCACTCCATGGTAGTTACCTAAATCCTCCACTGCTTTTGCTCTTAGTATCTGAGGGATACAGCTATTTTACAAAGAAGACTCTTTGATAAGATCTTAGTAGATATTTTACTAAATCAAAAGATAAGACTCGATCAGACGTTGGGGTCTCTCTTCACCATGTCACAAGAGCAGCCAACCCATGTGAGAGAAAAAAATGGAAGGTCCAGTGCAGCCTACCTTCTGTTTGGGAAACATTGAGGAAGCCGAAACCTTTGCAGCACTGATCAGCATCACATCTTCGTTCACATTCAAAAAACCTAGAGAAGAAAGGAAAACAGAGGTTTTTCTAATTTTGTTATTTTTATTACTATTGTTGTTTTTATTCTCACTGAGGAAACATCAATACCATTAGCAACTAGCCTACTGTAATACACCATGAAACTTTTCAGGTCCTCTAAGACGCAAACATTGTGGAACAGGCAAGAATGAAAAGTTCTTGTCCTCAACTTATTTACACTGGTTCAAAGTCACGACTTTTGTTCATAAGTTTCCAACTCTTCATGACCACATTTGGGGGTTTTCTTGGTAGAAATACTTCTCCAGCTCATTCTACAGATGAGAAAACTGAAGCAAATAGGGTGAAGTTGTCTTGTCCAGGATCTCACAACTAGTAAGTGTGAAGGCCACATTTGAAGTCATGAAAAGGAGTCTTCCTGACTCTAGGCCTACCCATTGATCCAAGTAGGTGCTGAGTCATAATGAGGACAAGATAAATAAATGTTATTATCTTAGGATCACTCATCTTAGCCCTGTGACCACCCCATCATCTCCACTGCCTTATGGTCCTCTGCCAGCCTGCCTCCTAGGCCCTATCTAGATTTCCTGATTATAATGTAACACCATTCCCTAATGAGGAATTCTCTTCTGGGAAACTGAATTCCCTCTCTGAGTCATGGGATTTAAGATCAAATTGAAGCAGCACTAGTATATATTATCTACTCTATTGCTGATATTGCACCTATTTCCATTGATATTCTTCCCTAGGTGAAATAATTCCTGGTTATGTCATTGTGAATATGAAGCTCCTAGATGAAGTGAATTCAAATTGGTCAGACTTTCTGAGAGCCTGCTAGCCTATCCCCAACCTAATTCCTTGGTGGCTTGTCCTAATTCTCATGAAATGGTTCGAGAAGTTTGAAGTCCTTTACTATCCTAGAATGTCTTAAGAGGAAACCCTAGTTTTCAGTTGTTTCAGCAAAGTTAGATGCCTTCTGCAGAAGAGGCACTTAAAAAATCATTTATTGTATCACATTAAGCAAAGGGATAAATGAAGAAAAAAATAAATAAAATTAAAAAATCATTTATTGCATCACATTAAGCAAAGGGATAAATGTCAAAAAAAGATAAATAAGAAATCAAAGAAATTATATAATCATATGAAAACATACTCTAAATCACTATTAATCAGAGAAATGCAAATTAAATCAGTTTGAAGTATCAATTCATGGCTATCAAAAAAGGCAAAGTCTGGAAGAGACAAGGGGAAAATAGATTTGCTAATGTTTGTCTTTCATTTTTGAAGAAGACCACAACATCAAAGAGGTGATTCTATGACATGCAAGCAAATTGGATTTGAGTGAGGGGGCTGTGTTAAGTCACAAGCCTCATTTTCTCCTCCAGAGTCATCTTGGTCCAGTGACCTGATATGAATCAGGATGACTGGAGATGGCCCTGGATGAGAGGCAATCAAGGCTAAGTGACTTGCCCAAGGTCACACAGACAGTAAGAGTCAAGTGTCTGAGGTTAGATGTAATAAAGTTTCCTCTCCTGATCCAAAGGTCAGTGCTCTATCCACTGTGCTGAACTGTTGGTGAATTGGTCCAACCATTTTTTTTGGGGGGGTGCAAAGCAATGTGGTTAAGTGACTTTACCAAGGTCACATAGCTAGGTAATTATCAAGTGTCTGAGGCTGAACTTAAACTCAGGTCCTCCTGACTCCAGGTCCAGTGCTCTATCCACTGCACCATCTTGCTGCCCCTGGTCCAACCATTTTTTTTTAGGTTTTTGCAAGGCAAATGGGGTTAAGTGGCTTGCCCAAGGCCACACGGCTAGGTAATTATTAAATGTCTGAGGCTGGATTTGAACCCAGGTACTCCTGACTCCAGGGCCGTTGCTCTATCCACTGCATCACCTAGCCACCCCTAGAACTGATATTCTTAAAGTATAATTTTCTCATTTTATTTTTCTTCCTTTTAAAAATATACATATATGACTGATATAGAAATATGTTTACTTTATTTAAAATATATAATTGACATAATATCACTTGTCTTCTCAGTGGGTAGGGGAGATGGTTAGAGGGATGGAAAGAAATTGGAAATTAAAATTTTTTAAATAATTTTTAAAATAAATGATAAATTAAATTATTTGTAAAAGACATAATTGAGAAATATTTGTTAAAATAAATATAATGCAAAATGAACAAATAAAATGATGGGGATAGGAAAGTGAGATTGATGCTGTTGCAGTGTAGATACATACAGGGGAGGGAGATAAGCATTTATTAAGGAAGGGAAAAGAACAGCAGAAGGAGAAGAAAGAAATAAGCATTAATTAATCACCTCTACAACAGGAATTGTACTAAGCATTTTAAAGCTATGTCATTTGCTCCTCATTATAATAATAATGGAAAGGAGATAGTATTATTATTTCCATTTTACAGTTGAGAAAATTGAATCAGAAGTTAAGTGGCATGTCAAAGGTCACACAGCTAGGCTCTAATCTCAACTTAAAAAAAAAAGAGACTGAGTGTTTGGGAAGCCAAGCCCAGAATCAAGGAGTTAGTGCTCTCTTATATTCACAGCTTGAATGTCTGCCCCGTTAAAGATTATTTATCCTTTTCTTTTCAACATAACCATTTTGTGACCTATGCCCAGACCTCATTCTAAATATTGACTTTAGTCATACAGATGTTTCTCTGTTTTTTTAAATTAAAGTATCAGGCCATTACAGGACCATTGCTTCTCTGCATCACACAGCAAGATGTCAGCTAAGGACAAGAGCAAATATGGAGTCCTCAGACAAAAGGAGATGGAGGGAGTTCCTATATAGCCTTGTGATAAAGTTTCCTCTCTACTGGGCTCCTTGGGTTCTTAGACCTCTGAAGGCTTCTGTGATGAGGTTTATCATCTCCCAATCAGGAAAACAAAAACCACAGGAAAAAACACCTTACCCATTGGAAACAGGTTTTCCAGTCATAGATACTTTGTTTCGTACAGAAATTCCCCTCAGTACTTGGAATGGCAGGCGAGTGTAAAATGCCCTCACTTTATCTCCCAAGACAACTGTGTAAAGGAAAGGAGGAATTATTAATATGAAGAAATTGTAACATATAAAGAAAATATGATATGAAAAGAAAAAAGTCTAGCCAAATAAAAGGTATAGAAAGAATTTCCAAGTATAACTCAGATAAGGGTACTTGTACCAACTCAAGAAATATATTTGATTATATGATATAGATAAAATGTTTTACAAGTTTTCAAGATTGGTGGTAGAAATTTTCTAATAGAAGATTTTGTAATAAAAAAGTCATTTAAGTTGATGGTTGTTAATAATACCAATAAGCAATATCACTCATTGTCTCACTTTATATTTTATAGAGTTCAGATGAAAACAGACCTGAGTTTATGGCTACTATAGAAATATATTTTGAATGACTATGCATCTATAATTTTTAGTAGATAACTTACCTTCTCAAGGAAGGGGGAGGGAAGGAAGAGAATTTGGAATATATAAAATTTTTTAAAATGAATGTTAAAATTTGTTTTCATGTATAATTGAGAAAAAAAAAACCTTGTTCTGAGAAAGTTCTATTGAGTCTCTATTCAGCTACAATTGTACATTTAATGTTTGGCAGATTGGGCAGTTAGATATGGTGATTACATTTTGTGATAAGAGGGAAGGAACAAGTGTATACTGATTGGCAGGCACTGAGTTAATATACTATACTATGAACTGTCTAAGAATGTTCTAATCTATGAAAGTATCTTTGGGGGAATCCAATAAGTAATATTTATTATTCAATTACAGTGTGCCATAGCTATGATGCACCATAGCCAGGCATAGCACTGGGTATTTGGGTTACAAACAGAAAAATTGAAACAACTGTCCTTCCAGTTAGCATGGCATCTCTTTTCATCTTAAAGGACCCCTATCACTCCTAAATCTTCTTGTATCCAAATTAAACATACTCACTTATTTTATTTACTGATAAAGACTGTCCTGATAAGACTTCTAGACCCCTTACCAACCTGATCATTTTTTTTTTTGCAAGACGATGGGGTTAAGTGACTTGCCTAAGGACACACAGCTAAGTATTAAGTATCTGAGGTTGAATTTGAACTCAGGTCCTCCTGACTCCAGGGCCCTTCATCATCCAACTGCCCCACCCTGATCATTCTTTTTAGAGAATTCTATACTTTGCCAACGTCCCACTGACAACAGAACTTCACCTGATTGATACAGAGGACAGCAGGTCCATGATCAATCCACAGACATTTCTTACACACTGTGCTCAATGTTCAGGATACAAAGAAAGATAAAAAATAAACAAACAAAAAAAAGCAGTCCAGTTCCTACCCTCAAGGATCATACCAGTATAGTTCCCAGCAACTAGAAGGTACTTAAGAAATGCTTGCAGAATGACTATTTGCCAAATGCAAGAAGGACAATATAGGGCAGTTAGCTGGCAGTAGATAGAGTGCCAGACTTGAAATTCAGAAGGCTCATCTTTGTGAATTCAGATCTGGCTTCAGATACTGTGTCCCTGAGCAAGTAATTTAACTCAGTTTGCCTTAGTTTCCTCTGCTGTAAAATGAGTTGGAAAAGAAAATAGCAAACCATTTCATTATCTTTGCCAAGAAATCTCAAATGGAGGTCAAGGATAAATAAATAACTGGACAAGTTAATTAATACAATTTAAGAGTGTGTTACTTTTTTTAAAAAAAAGCATCTCCTCATATTTGCTATTACTCAGCTGTGTTTTTTTCACAGGAGCTACTGTCAAAGCAGGACTCCTCTGGGCCATACTTATGCCATTAATTTCACAGAAGAGGAATTGAGGCAAACAGGATTACCTGACTTGCTCAGAGTTACACATTTAATAAAGGTTTAAGGCCAGTCTTGAACTCAGAAAGATGAGTCTTTTCTCCAGGTCCAGGACTTTATCCAATCAAACAACCAACCACTTTTGCAAAAGCAAATGATTAAAATTTGTTAAATGAAACTGTAGTACTCTTCACTGGACAGAGTTTGAGCAGTATTTGAAGAGAAAAGAGATGCCACAAGCCCCTCTGGGACCTTGGAACCCTAAAGGGAGGTGTAATCTGTGTGGTCTTGAGGAAGTGGGATCAGAAAATATGCTACATACAAATGACTGCCCAAAAGAGCATCCAGACACAAGATTTTCATTCCTTGTTTTTCTGATCGAGAAGGACTCTCAACCTTATTCAGATCCTGACTCCTGAGGACTAGAGCTGACGCCTGCAGAACAGAAGGTTCTACTGTTTTATTTCTTTCTTTAAAAATGCTCCACACAAGGGCTGGCTAGGTGGCACAGTGGATAAAGCACCGGCCCTGAAGTCAGGAGTACCTGGGTTCAAATCCCGTCTCAGACACTTAATAATTTCCTAGCCGTGTGGCCTTGGGCAAGCCACTTAAACCCATTTGCCTTGTAAAAAAAACCTAAAAAGAATGCTCCACACAGGGTGCACTGGATAGAGCACAAACCCTGGAGTCAGGAGGACCTGAGTTCAAATCCGGACTCAAATACTTAATAATTACCTAGCTGTGTAGCCTTGGGCAAGCCACTTAACCCCTTTTGCCTTGGAAAAACCTAAAAAAAAATGTTCCACACAGGGTGGCTGCTAGGTGGTACAGTGTATGTGATGCAATAGACAAAACACCAACGCTGGAATCAGGAGGAACTGAGTTCAAGTTCAGCCTCAGTCAATACTTATTAGTTGTGTGAGCTTGAGCAAGTCATTTAACTCTATTGCCCCACAAAATATTTTTAAAAAGCTTCTGCAATATTATAATTTTGATACTTTAGAATGGTTACATGAAAGGAGCAGAAAAATCAGGAAAACAATACTCACAATGACCATAATGATGGAAATGGAAACAAGGAAGTTTGAAACTTGACACTATAATTTTAATGACCACATAGTCCCTGAAAAGAGGAATATATATATATATATTCCTTTTTCATAAATGCAGAAGTCTATGGGTATAGAATATTGTATATTTTACCAGTTATAATTGATGACTTGGTTGATGGTTGGAGGTTTTTTTTTTTTTAGTTTTTTGCAAGGCAAATGGGGTTAAGTGGCTTGCTCAAGGCCACACGGCTAGGTAATTATTAAGTGTCTGATTTGAACCCAGGTACTCCTGACTCCAGGGCAGGTGCTTTATCCACTGCACCACCTAGCCACTCCAATGGTTGGTTTTACTACTTTCTTCTCTTTCTTTCTTTCTTTCTTTCTTTCTTTCTTTCTTTCTTTCTTTCTTTCCTTCCTTCCTTCCTTCCTTCCTTCCTTTCTTTCTTTTCCTTTTATTTTTTTTGTTACAAGGAATGGTTCATTGAGTAGTGGAGATCTAATTAAATACCAAGGTGATTTTGGAAACAAAAGAGAAATAAAAATAAGATATATCCTAAAACAAGGAAAGTCACTTTTTGAATTCCATTTAAAAAAAGCCTCACCTTTTTTGTGAAAAAGAGTCTGTGGTTTGTAGGGAAGAACAAAAGTGCAGCTTTCAAGTGTGGATGTAAGGGAATTGTCACACATCTGAGTTTCTGGGAAGAGTGTGCAAGTAAAATCCCCACTGCTGGTGTTCCGAATTTCTGCCATCTGACAAAAAGTGTTCTCTTGAGCACAACCTACAGACAGACAAGAGGCTATTGGTTTTGAAAATTGTTCTTATGTGACTGGCTACCAGCTTCTATCTTCCTGTACCACAGTCCTAAAGCCTACCTAGGGTATCAGTTGACAAGTTAGTCAGCCAACATTGGCTACATATATCATTGCAAATCAATTCTTTGATTTTATTGATTTTTTCATCATTAAATGCAAAAAGAAGTTTCCAGAAACTGGCCAGCCCAATTGTCTGACAGGAAAATGGCAGGTTATAAAGCAAGATTTTAAAACTGTTTCGGTTACCCTAAACTCTATGCCAGGTCACCAATAAAGGTGATTTCTTCCAACTATTTCATCTTTGTTTTACATTATGACCTCAAGTTCAGGTAACTCTGGGATTCCCCAAACTTGTTGTGGGTAGGAACATTTTTTTAAACTTTTTATTTCTTTGAACCTTTGAGATCAGTGAGGAAGGAGATGGAAGGTATTACCTTCGGGGAGTTCCTGAGTGGGTGGGGGAACCCAGGGGTTCCCCATCAGCATTACCTTCCTCCCACCTTACTGTTCTAAGAGATTAAAGAGGAGGAATGGTATCAGGGGTGATGGGGAAGCCCCTGTAGAAGTTGGATGCCAATGAGCCACACGGAGAGTTGAAGGGAAAGATGAGTGATAGCTGCAGTTGCTCACATGCTATCAAAACAGTTGCAGTTTCTTCTATATTCTTAACAAATTCCATTTTATATTATAGTTTTGGAGTAAAATCAGTTATCTTAGAATGTCAATCCCATTAGGGTATAGACAATGTCATTCATCTTTGCATGACTCCAGTACCTAAAATAGGTTAGGTTTCTCTACTCTGCAATGAGCATTTATTTGTCAGACACTGTACTAAAGACTTGGGGTTCAAAGAATGCAAAAAGCAGTCCCCTCCCTCAAGAAGCTCACAGTTTCATGGGGGAGACCATATGAGAACAATTATGTACAAAAAGGAACAATTAACCTGTACTCAAGATAGATTAGATAAAGAGTATGTACATTATTGAATTAGTTTTTCATGATTGATAGTTGAGATCACTTGAACACCTTATTAAGAAATTTGCTTATGGTCACTTTGGGATTTTTATCATTTATTTGTTAATTCCTGTTATGTACACTCAGGATTTGAGGGATTCTGGGCCAGACACTGAGAGATTAAAAACAATTTTAATAAAAAAACATGCCGAAGATGTCATCCCTATAGCTAAAGAGCTTCCAGTCTAGTTAAAAAATGGGAAAAACTAATAATAAAAGACGTAAAATGAGTGGTACAACAAGCATATGCTCTAGGAATTGAAGGAGGAATCACGATAGGTTGGGGTGATGATGATGCAGGAGGTAGGTAGGATTTAAACTGGATATGGATAAATGGGGATGGTGCTGGGAAAGGGGAAGGGTATTCCAGACACTGAAGAACAAAAGTGAGGGGGTGATGTCATTGTGGCCTTGAAAGGCAGTAAGGAGAACTTTTAGATGATAATCTCCTCAAGGGCAAAGGTCAAATTATATAATCCTTCAACCTACTGCATCTTCACAGCATCAAGTTCAGGGATGAATGTGGTTTAATTGTTCAATAAATACTGATTGAATTGAATCTTATATATCTAACAATAGAATCTATAAATAAGTTGGGGATATTTGATTCTTCATTTGGTAAGAAGGTTTGTTATAGCTGAGATTTCTTACGAGAGAGACACCACAGTTTTGCCTGCTCGGCTAAATACTGGAATTTGAAGAGCCAGTACTGTTGGCTGGGCACAGTCCTGCTTTCATCTATCAGAACAAGTTCTGTATTCACTTGAGAGAAAAGTTCCATTGTTGAATCTGAAAAAAAAGAAAAAGTGAGTTGAAGGGAAAGTGTATATTGACTTTAAATCATTGGACTTTTAAATAATATTTGTCAAGTAGTTATCACTAATTTGCCTGGCACATATGAGACCATTTATAAATGCATATTCCCTTCCCATTTTAGAACTGGAAGGGACCTTGACTGTGGAATGTTGGAACATCAAACAGAATGGTTGAGCTAGAATAAATCAAAATGAGAAGCATTTTAAGCATTGGGTAACAGAGAACTGAACTTGAGTTCTCAGGAAGTCCTTAGAATCCTACTTCAGTCTTTTAGTAACTGTGTGATGCAGGGCAAGTCACTCAACCCTTCCAGACCTCAATTTCCTTATCTATAAAATGGGGATAATAGCATCAGCTACTTTTTAGAGTTGTTTTGTAAGGATCAAAATGAAATAATATTTGTAAAGTCTTTTGCTAACCTCACATTTAAAGAGATATATAAATGCTATAAAACAACTATTATCATCATTAAATTATATCAATCTAAACTTAGATTTTAGAGGGCATTGAGTATGACTCTTTTATTTTACAGATGAAGAAACTTAGATGAAAAGAAATTAGGTGACTGACCTAAGGACATAAAAGGACTAAGTGTGGAGTCAAGATATAAACAAGATTCTCTGCATAATCCCATGCTGTCTATCATTTACTAAATGCCTATTGTTTTTTAGGTACTGTGATGGGGCATATATACATATATGTTTAAAAATCAAAGTCCTTTTCCTCAAAACGCCTTAAATAGCACTGTATTATGTCAAGACACAGAATATTAGAGTTGGAAGGAATCTTAGTATCTAGTTCACTTTATTTTAAAGACAGGAAAACTGAGTCCCAAAGAAGACTTGCAAAAGTCACACAGAAGGATAGACTTTCTGGGTGACATTACTGATGAGTTCCACCACATTCTACTAGAAAGTGTATCCATTACCAGACTAAATGCTTGTTTCCAAAAGGATGAATCTTGGCAGTTGCAAGATTGTGCTACTGGAGATGAGAGGCTCAGAATGATTATAATGAGGGAGGTACAATAAGAATGTCTAAAATAGAGCCCTTGTTGGTTGAAACTTCCTTTCATTATTTTATCTTCGTGGAAAATAGGTTAAGAGTATTAGTTAACCACTTTCTACACCATCCTAGACTCTGGCTCTCAATTCACTCAGAGTCAGAGTTCAATGGTGCTCCGACTTCTTTAAGACTTGTGGAAATCTTTCCCTGGGCCATTTTCAATTTTCTTCAGCACTTTATAAATATCAACTATTCAGTTAGTCATTCAATTAATATTTATTAAGTACTTAGAATATATCAAACCACTGTGTTTACTAACTCATAAGAAACAGCTTACAAATGGAAGCAAATAAACAACAAAAATGGCAATTGAAAATTACTTAACAGATTCACAGAATATTGAGACATAGAATGTTGAACATAGAATGTTACAACTGAAAGAATCATTATAATATAGAACATAAGAATGCAGTTCACAGGATGTTAGAGATGAAAAGAACCTTAGAACAAAGTGTTAAATTATAAAACTTGAAATTTTATAACTCAAAGAGCTTTTAGATAGTAAAATGTCAAAAGGTAGAACAATAGGACCAGAAGGGACTTTGTTGTTGTTCAGTTGTTTTTGAATCTAAATGATCCCATTTGAGGTTTTCTTGGCAAAGATACTGGAGTGGTTTGCCATTTCCTTTTCCAGGTCATTTTACAGATGAGAAAACTGAGGCAAACAGTGTTAAGTGACTTGTCCAGAGTCACACAACCAGTGTCTGAGTACAGATTTGAACTCATATCTTCTTGATTCCAGTTTTCTCTATCTATTGTATCACCTATCTGCCAAAGGAGCATCACAGATGTAGTACTAGAAAGGACCTTAAAGACCATCCAGCTCAATTTACTAATTTTATAGATGAAGAAACTGAGTCCCAAGATTTTGGTTAGTAGCAATGTCAAGACCAGGATGCCCATTTCCTGACTCCTATGCCCAGATCAGTGTTAATTCTACCTCAAAAGAGAAATAATGCAACATTACTGTAAATCTCCCTCCCCAATACCTGTGAAATTGAGGAGGCAGAAAGATAAACTCAGTATGAATCAAAATTAAAATGTTTAAAAAACCAGTTCTCTTGATTTTCAGTCAAATGTTCCACTTAAAACTATCAAACACTGAATATATGTTTGCACCCTAAAAATGATTACCACATGTTTTCTTTTGAGAGATGAAGCGGAAACCTTCTTACTTATCAAGATACAGACTTGTACCTTCTCCTCTTTGCCTTCCCCTCCCCTTTCCTCTGTGTCAGTCAATATCCACAAAGAGAGGTACCCATTTTGCATTGCTCTGATTATCAGAGAGACTGCTCAGATTCTAATAGAGACTCTCAAGGGGAGAATATAAGGGGGAAAATGAGGTAATACTTAGATATCACCAGGCAAAAAAAGTTAAAAATAAGAAAGACTTTTCATCATGTTATTGTTTTGATACCCAGGAATTGTTTGAGAAGCTGCAAAATTGGTTAAACTTTGTATCCACCCCATCTCTCACTCTCTTGCCAAATTATCCTCCTCCATATTAGATGTCCGTTGATTGCAATAGCTACCTCATGAAAGATTTTTCCATCTAATGCTACTAGATGGTTCATAGTTGGGGTCTCAATATTTGAATGGGTTTCCTCAAGTAGCTGTGCAGAGCCTATTGCTTAAATGCTTAATCCATGCACTATTGGCTATTTAGTGAAAGTCGACACATTTCTAGCTCTCATTCTCAGGTTTTCACAAAAGCTCCTGAAAGAAGAGATCATTCTGAAGCAGATGAATCAAAATGCTGACAGGATGTTGTGGGTTACAAAACCTATGGCAAGTAAGTGTTGTATTCAACCCTCATTTTACAAATAAGAAAACCAAGACTAACAGAAATTAGTCTGCTCAGGATCAAACAAATATTAAGTGTCTAAACCCAGATTTTAATTCAAGTCTTTTGGAATACAAGGACACACTCTATCCTTTCCCCCCACACATCCTGATTACAACTGATTTTGTATACATCTTTTTACATTGTGTCTCTTCTATTAGATTATGGTTCTTTGAAGGCAAGACTTGCCTTCTGTCTCTTTTTTGTATCCTTAATCCAGTACTCCTAACAAAGTGGTGTTTCGAACAAAACACAATAAATGTTAATTGATTGATTAAAAATGCTTTGTTAAGAGATCTATGTCATCATTGACTTTTGTTTTAATAAAGGGAAATATACTTCCTTGTAATTTCCATTCTTTGTTTCTTATTCCATTTTCTTGTTCAAAGTAGAGTCAAGTAACTAATAAAGAACAACCATTCCTATTTTGAATAAAGGAATGCCTCTCTCATAAATCCTTATTCTCTGTTGGCTAAAAATTCTAGCTCCTTTGATTGATCTTGGAATGATACCACCTCAAATGTCACTGTCTGCTCAGATTACAAAATTATATAAATAATTTTGTTTAATTGCTTTCTTTTGGGATAAGAAAGGGCTCAATGGAACATCTCCATTGAGCCCTTTTTTATTCTAAAATAAAACATAGCAGTTACCTTATCACATAAAAGGATTAAATATTATTCTCCAC
This sequence comes from Macrotis lagotis, assembly GCF_037893015.1. Lineage (NCBI taxonomy): Eukaryota > Metazoa > Chordata > Mammalia > Peramelemorphia > Peramelidae > Macrotis > Macrotis lagotis. The sequence goes on along the minus strand of NC_133666.1, from coordinate 599,711,739 downwards.
TCTAAGATTCAATTTACATAAAAAATCTACCACTAAATTATGGTTACCTGGTATTGGTAGAGCAGCCTGTCCTTGAACCACATCCTGTCTACATTCTGTAGATTTTGCCCGAATAGCCACATCTGAATCTAGAAGAAAAGAGAAATTAGCCACTCCTGATTAACATGGAAAGGAGCAAGGTTAAAAAAATGTTTAAACCACCAGTTAGGACTCTAGATCTAGCAACCAGGTGGTAACCATAGATAGAAGTCTAGGCTTGGAGTCCTTAGTTCAAATCCAGGCTTAACTTCTTTTTAACTTCTATGATCCTGGGCAAGTCACTCAGCTTGCATTGCCTCAGTTACCTCAACATGATGATGTTTGTCTGCCATTCTCAAAGAAGACTATGTCATCAGGGAGATGATGCCATGATAAGCAAGTGAATTGAATTTGAGTGAAAAGATGCTGTGCTAAATCACCAGCCTCACTTTCTCCTCCAGAGTCGTTTGAATCCAGTGATTAGATATGAATCAGGATGATTGGAGATGACTCTGGATTCAGGATAATCAGGGTTAACTGACTTGCCCGAAGTCACACAGATAGTGTCAAGTGACTGAGATCACATCTGAACTCAGGTTTTCCTGATTCCAGGGCTGATGCTGTACCATCTGTGCCACCCAGTTGCCCTCAACTTATAAAAGGATCCTTACTAGCACCTACCTACTCAGAGACAGTTGTGAGGATCAAATGAAATAATATCAAAAAGCATCTGGAACATAATAAGCTTGCTTTCTTCCTTTTTTTCTCCTTTTGTAATAGAAGTTAATCCACAATCATTTATTAAATAAGTATCAGGGATTCAACAAAAAGAAGAAAAAAAACAGTCTCTTCCTTCAAAGAGTTCATCCAGCTCTACATGAATACTAACATGGATCCTTGAAGCATTGATCTAAGTAATGGGTTCCAGAAATAGTCTTTAATCACATAAAATGAGAGGGGGGAAATTAGGCAAGCAAGGTAGAACAAGCAGAAATGCCAGGATTCAAATATTGCTTCATACACATAGTCAACAGGAATTTTTTTTTCTTTTTTTTTTTTAAATGTAAGGCAATCAGGGTTGAGGTTTTTTTTTGTTTTTTTTTGGTTTTTTTTGTTTTTTTACCGAGAGTCATATAGCTAATAAGTGTCTGAGGTCAAATTTGAATTCAGATCCTCCTGACTTCAAGAGTGGAGCTTGATCCACTGTGCAACCTAATTGTCCCCTCAATAGGCATTTATTAAACTCATACTATGTTCCAAGGCTACAAAGACTAACTCTGCTACTTCATTTACTTATTTCTCTGACCCTCAGTTTCTTCTGTTTCTAAAAAGAGGATGATAATAGGACCTTCTTCAGAGGGTTAATTGGTTAGGCTCAAATGGGATATCATCTGCAAAGTGCTCTGCAAACTATTCTATAATTGGCAACTATTTTCACCAAAGCTATTGACTAGCTGCACTGTCAGTAGCAAATCAGCCAGTGAAGATTTCAATTGGTTGTTATATGGTAGACCCGATAGACATGCATTTAGATAACGTGTGGCATGGAATGTTTGCAAATATTCTGTGAGTTTTCCCTCTCTCTCTAAACTTTGAGAGAAGTGATTTAAGAAAGTACTGGAGATTGTGTTAATAACAAATTAAACTTAAAAGTCTATTGTATGTAATTTTTTATTCTTTCAGACAGTTGGTTATTAAATGATATCAGCACAATTCCAGTCAGATGTATTTTAAAGACATTAGAAGAAAACACCTTGGTCTTTAGTATTGGGGTCCGATCAAAGATGAGGTCTGCAAATAATAGAATAATTCCAGAGGCACTGGGAGGGGGATGAGGGATTTAGGAGAGCCAGGAGCAAAGGAGGAAGAATTTGTAATGGGATTCTATGAATGCTGATGAGGGAGGTGAGCAGGCTTCAAAGACAGAGAGACAGGGCTAAAGCGGTGGTTCCCAATATTCTTTGTTCTGCAAACTCCTTTTAACTACAACAAAAATGCCTTTGTGAAAAGGCAGAGTAATTTAATACACTATTCATAATATTCTTTTGGATTTATTAGTCAAGTGCTTACAATAACTAAAATGATAACAAACCAAATATACTTAAGCTTGCTATTGCCTATTATGACAGAAAACATACATATTTGTAATATAATTAGGTAATTAATTACTGCTTAAGGAGTTATTATAGAATGTTTAGCCTGAACCCCTTGGACCAAAGGGAAGTTATTGAATGATTGGGCTAAAGAAAACCCTTAGTGTCCTCACAATTTTGTTCAGTACTTCAGCCCTGACTCACCACCTAAGCTATCATCTCTCCCATCAGAACTGGCCTCAAGTGAGAACAGACACGGGCTATTGAGACTAAAAAGCAGAATGCCCCATGGGATTTGGTTATGTCTCCTTTAGTAACACAGGCAACTGCTAGTAAGTACACTTCTTATCTCCCTGTGACTTAATAAGTGGCAGTTTCTCCTACTCATTTCCTTTCTTGCATTTCCAAATCCTTTTTAACTTTGATGCTTATCTGTTAGATAAGTAGAGGTCCTCCTATTTCATTAGCTAGTCAAGTAAGCAGTGCTCTTATTCATGAGGTGAGGAGAGTATCCAATGAAGACATTTAGGGTAGTGAATGCATAATTTAATAAATGAATTTGACCCCTCTTTTATGGCAAGTGGAACACCACTGCTTCTGAAGAATGAAAAATAAATAAACCCCAGAGGGCTATAGAAAGATGCATGATGGGAGTAAACAGAATGCAATACAGAACCAATTAGGAACAGCAGAAAAGGATATCAAAAAGTAAATGAATGATAGGTAATAGAAGTTCATCCACAATCATTTCATAAACACTTGGTTTGTATCAGGCACCCTACTAAGTATCAGGGATTCAAAGAAAAGAAGAAAAAAACAGTCTCTTCCTTCAAAGAGTACATCCAGCTTTGAATGTTAACATGGATCCTTGAAGCATTGATCTAAGTAATGGATTGATGAACAGGTTATGTGGCAAGGGTGCAATAGGACAAGGTGGGCAACCAGAGCTACCCCCAGTGTTCTTGTGATTCTCAGAGAAAGTGAAGACCTACAGAACATTGTATGGGGAAGGTTTGGGAAATAATGGACAACAGTCTCACAGGGTGAGCAAGGTTTGAAGGAGACATTCAAATGAATGAGATCACAGATATACTTAAGTATTGATCCTCTCACATAAAGCTCACCTTTCCAGAGATAAACTTCTTGGAAACTTGTAAAGAGATGTGGGACTTCTTCAAGAAGCTCAGAATCTGAAAATGAAACAAAATAAAATTTCAAAGAGTTAAGGTTAAACTTCACCTTCATCCTTATCCTCATCCGTGTTCTCAACCCCATCATCACCATCATTGTAAACATCATTGCCTCACAAATCAGCTAGTAAACCTGAATATGAATGAGAATTTTCTCTAGTGCATCCCTGGAAAGTAATATGCTGCCTTTTGAGGTAGTGGACTACCCCTCATTGTCAATGTTGTTCAGTCATTTCAGTCATTCCAACTCTTTTTCAGTCATTCCAAACCCCAATTGGGGTTTTCTTGGCAAAGATACTGTAGTGATTTGCCATTTCCTTCTCCAGCATATTTTACAGATGAGAAAGCTTAGGCAAATTGTCTAAGGCTGAATTTAACCTCTGGGTTAAATCTAGAGAAGGTGGAATCAAATGGTGTGTTATAATGATCAAGGGCATCAATAAAATATATTTTTAAAATTTCATTTTATTGTCTTCTAATGAATTTCACAGGAACCAAGATCTAGAGCTGGGAGCAGTTTCAGAGGCCATCTGGTTCAACCCGTTTTACAAGTGAGGAAGTTTAAACAGTAAACTTGGGGGGGGGGGGCTAGAATTTCAACCCAGGACCTCTGATTCAAGAACCAGTGCTCTTTCCACTGTACGATATGGTTATAGTTTGCTTTTTAGTCACTGCTAGTATATAATATATTTCTATTTCTATATTTAGCATATAATTTGTTTCAATTTTATATTTCCCTAGTATAATGGTAGATATTAGCTACACAGAAATAAAAACAATCATCACCACCTTTTACATAGTGCTTTCCTTATAAAGTACAACATGTTCTCTTTGGTTTAGTGACGTTGACCTCCTGGCCATTTCATGGAAAAGACACTCCATTTCTCGATTCAGGGCATTTTCACTGGTTGTCTCCCAAGCCTGGAATGCTCTCCCTCCTCTACTCCAATTACTGAACTTCCTGGCTTCAAATGACCTGGCCAAGAATATATAACTACGAAAAGATGTTTCTGGAACTCCAACCAAGGTCTTTTTAGTTCAGTCCTCTATCCATTGTCCCCATATTGCCTCTTATGTTTCTTTCAGCAAAATGCTTTGAGGAAGTTAACCTAGAAACTTCTCTGCCCCTCAAAAGAGTTTTAAGGAGAGCTCCCAGCTCTTCCTCCAGCTGCTGCTAATTTCCCATGAGCAGTATTCTATTTTACATAAAGTGGGAAGACAAACACGATCTGAGTCATCAAAACCAAGCCTTTTCACAGCATTGTCTACCACAGACTCTACTTTCAGCCATAGACAGACCACATTTTCTGGACAAGGCCCTCCTGGCAGAATAAGGCAGAGGGGAAATTTTGATTCCACTCTTAAAGGCAAGCCTGGAGGTGAAGGAAATGATAGTGTCCAGAAAAAAACCAATAGCTCCATCTCATCCATCCTTTACTCCTCACTTAGCTCTTTCTTTTGTAGATTTTTTCCCCTCCACTAGATTGTGAGCTCCTAGAGGGCAGAAACTGTTTTTTAAAATCTCTTTTTGTATCCCCAGCACTTAGATTTGGCACAGAGCCTGGAACAGGGAAGACTTAATAAATGATTATTCATTGACAGATTGTCTGAAAGAGTTTGTTTTGTGGTCTTAAACAAGGTGTATCACTTCCCTGGGACACATTTTCTTCAGCTGCAAAATGAAAGACTAATAACTTCTAAGGTTCTTTCTAATTAATAATAAGTATAATAGATTAATAGCAGCTATATGACACAGTGGGTAGAGAGCCATGCTTGGAGTCAGGAAGACCTGAGTTGAAATATGGGCTCAGACCCATATTATCTATGTGACTCTTGACAAGTCACTTGATTCTGTTTGCCTCGGTTTCCTCATCTGTAAAATGAGCTAGAGAAAGATGGCAAACCATTTTAATACTTTTATCAAGAAAACCCCAAATGGGTTCACAGAGTCAGATGTGACTGAAAAATTACTAAATAACAATATAACAGAGTAATATCAATATAACATATTATCTATCATAATTCTATATTTCTATGAAGAGGTATTTCTTGAACCCTCCAATCAGAAATGATTTTTCACTCCTTTCACATCCCTTCCCATACTTCACTCTGCATTATAAACACTGCAACAAAATTGCAACAAATCAAATGAACAAAGAGCTTCTGGTCTATAAAGGGATGTCACCAATACAAAGAAAAATAATGAACAATATTACATTAAATACATCAAAGTGTTTCAACATGAAGTCCTATTTGTGATCTAAAGGGGGAAAATATTTTAATAATTGAAAGAATAGAAAAGACAAGTGAAAAAATTCAGTAGACATAGAAGGGAAGACTTCTATACATAGATAACATCTGAGCTTGTATACTTTGTAAACTAGAGAGAAGGAGAGAAGGAAGATGGGGCCTGTTTGGAAAGATTGGCTTCAGCATGGTTCTAAATGGTTCTAAAGTTTATAAAGTATACACTTTTTTCAGGAAGCAATTTTGTCATTTGGGTCTTCTTAACAAAGATACTGAAGTGGTGTATCATTCCCTTCCTCAGTTCATTTTATAGATGAGGAAACTTAGGCAAATAGAATTAAGTGACTTAACCAAGGTCACATAACTAGTAAGTATCTTGAGGCTGGATTTGAACTCCAGCCCTTCTGACTTCAGGGTTGGCACTCTATCCAAGGGATCACTAAAGGACTTTGAGTAGAGGAGGATACAATTATCTATCTATCTATCTATCTATCTATCTATCTATCTATCTATCTATCTATCTATTATATATAGTTATCTAATATATATTATAATATAGATATATGAAAAATTAATATAATTGTGATTTGAAGAATGGACTTGGGAAAGAAGAGACTGGGGGGGAATTTTATTAGAAGACTATTGTAAGTCTAAATAAGTAGTAATGAATATCTGAGCTAGGGTGATAGCTATAGTAACAGAGAGGCATTGTAGTTTACTACAAGAGATGTTATAACAGAATTTCTGAGATCCAGCAACTGAGTCAATGTGAGAAATGAAGATGAGACACAGTTAAGGTCAAAGTCACAAACATGGTGGTATTAGCAAATTGAGATGCCACAGCTAGAAATAACAAAGTCAGGATGAGCAGGTTTAGGAGTCAAGACAATGAACTTGGCTTTGAACACATGAAATCTGAAGTTCCAGGCAGATTATGCAGACAGAGATGTTTGGGATGCAGTTGAATATGAGAGTACAGAGGTCAGCAGAGGTCAGAACCAGATATACAGCTATAAGAATCCATATCATATCCCTAGGAGATTACTGCAAAAAGAGCAAGAGAGACATGACTACATCAATGGAGAAAAAAGTTGTTGGACAGAAGAACAAGTTAAAAATGAAAGAATGGAGGAATAGATGTAAAAGACCTGTAAGGAGCCTATTACAAGAAGTTATGGGATTGATAATAAGAGCAAGAAGCAGGGTTTTGTTTAAAATACTGGAGGCTTCTGGGAGGGAGAACTCACTTCATTTTAGTAAGTACTAGTTTTTAGGAAGCTTTCTTCTAAATTGAACTAAATTCTCAAGTTCAACCCCTTGGTTTTATTTTTGCCCATAATAGCAGGATGAGATAAGTCAAATCCTTCCATGTATCAGTACTTCAAATATCACATTTTTCCTAATTCTTCTCGCCCCCCCCTCCATTATCCATTTTATTTTTCCAGATTTCATTGTATTGCCCACATACATCAGAGATTCTGAGTGGCAATAGTTTAAATTAAATGATAAGATATAGTCATCAAAGAAGCTTATAGCTAATACTACTCCTTCAGGGCCTTCCCAGTCTCTCCAATCCCTTTTACCTTTCTTGCTTTAACTCCACCCCTCTGCTCCAAAAACTTCAATTTTTCCCTGTGTCTGTAGAAGAAAGTCCCAAGTCCTTTCATTTGGGATTTAGCTTCCCTTTACTTTTTCCAACTTCACGTCATTGAGACAGAGCTGAAGAGGGAAAGCAACCCAGGCTTGGAGGACAGTCAGTGAAAATGTCCCAGTCAGGAAATGGAGTATCTTGTGTGAGGAACAGCAAAGAGCCTAATGTCACAGAATCTACAGTGCATTATCATGAAGCCTTACCTGAACACACCTTTCAGTAAGCATGCTTCCCCTTCTGAGACTTTTAATTTCTTGTGATTTATACTGTTTAAAGAACTTAGGATATATTATTTTATTTTTAGATAAATATGTTGTGTCATATCTGTTATTATAAGCCTCATGAAAGTAAGGTTGAGGCCTGATCTTTGTATTTCCTCATTTCCAGCAAAATAAATGTCCAATTTTTAAAGTGAAACAACAATACATCACCCATGTCACCTTGGACAAGTAGTTTCTCTTGGTCCTTATCTATAGAATGATCCTCATCTGTAAAATGAGGAGGGTGGAGTAGGTGATCTCTGAAGCATTTTTTTTTTAGTTCTAAATATGTGTATAAATATACATGGTCATTCCCTGAGTCAGGAAACATGTTCAAACTGTGGTTTACTTGCCAGGTGATAAGCAGTAAAAATCACTTAACCTCTCTGAGACTATAAAAACAGAGATAATAATTATTATATCTCATACTATTGCTTGAGAATCAAATGAAATCATGTATGTTAACAAGTCTTTCAAAGTTATTATTTCCAGGAACATTAAATACCAGTTGTTTCTGAGGTATGTGACAAAAAAGAGGTTTTACACAAGAACATGCAAACATAAATGAGTCAACAGACCACTAAAAGCTGTTATAAACATTGATGATACAAAGAATGAAGAAAACACATTTTTGTCATGTCTATGTTCAAGGCAAAGTTCAAATGGTAGCTCCTTCAGGAATGCTTTCCCCTAGTTCCTTCCAAACATTTCAGTCTGGCTTCTGATTACTCAATTGAATGGATGGTTCAAAGATCTATGGAAAAAGTTCTAGTCCCTTCTCTGAGCCACAGTCTTATATCACCAACTATTTAAATTCATATATTCTGTAAGTATCCCAAATGCTGCATGTTTCAAAGTCATTTGTTTTCTTTTTTACAACCTGTCTCTTTATAGAACTTCCTTTTCTCTTTGGAAATCTCTAACATACTTTCAGTTTCTCAGGTTCATCTTCACTTTTGCTCATCTCACATAGTCAATCACTTGTCATTTCTATGCCCTTTGCATCTCTGACCTCTTTATTTTTTCACATCCACCACTTTAGTTATGGTTTTCATCATTCTTTTGTCTGATTTACCGCCATGGATTTCTAATTGGCCCTCCCATTTCAATTTTTCCCCTCTCCAATCTATCCTCCATATAGCTGACAAAGTTATTTTCCATTTTTTTAAAAAAGTGACCACATCACTGACTAATCAATTAACTGAAGTAGCTCCCTACTATCTCTAAAGTAAAATATAAAATCCTTTATCTGACTTTTCAAGTATTTCACAACTTGACTTCAATCCACCTTTTTAACCTCATTACACATCATTCTCTTTTCTACAATCTACAGTTCAGACCAATTGGCCATCTTTCCTTACACATATATTCTTTACTCATAGCATTCTATATCACCTGACAACTTTGCAGGGTTCATCCCCATGCCTAGAATCCATTCTCTCCTCACTTTTACCTCAGAGAATTCTGGTTTCCTTCAAGTATCAACTTGAGCATCACTTTCTATGTAAGACTTGATGATCTCCAGATCCTTCACTCTGGAATAATCTTTATATTTAATTACCTTGGGTTAATTCTGTATTTATGCCCTATAGATTTATATGCTTACATGTTGCCTCCACTGATGGGACACAAGGTCCTTGGCCACAGAAATCATCTCTTTTGTCTTTCTAGCACCATCTAGTAGATAATAGGCACTTGATAAAGGAGTTTTTTGGTTAATGTTATTCTTTAACCAATTGATTAATACAGAAGAACTTCTTTAACTCTCTCAGAATTAACCAGGTCTATGACTTCCACTTGTTCACCTCTAGTTTTCATCTAATCCTTCTACATTTGAGATTGGAGAGATGAAAGAATTGAAGCAGTGGAATCAGAAAAGTAGTGAATTAAGGTCTCCCATCAGACCATGTGACTCCCATTTCATGTTTCACTTCTCCAGGCTGATCTCAAATCTATGCCCTCTACTCTATAATAAATATTCTCATGCCAGGTCAGATCCTTCACATATCAATGATTCTGAATACCCATAGGTCAGTCTCCAAATTCCCTACTCCCCCTCCCTCATTTCCTAATTTCTCATTTTCATCCCCCTCAGTCCTCCCATCAACAAATATTTCAAACAAATATCTCTAGCCCTTCTACTTTACTCTATGGAATTCCTGTACCATAGCAACAAATTTCCCTTCTTAAATCAGCCAAGTAATTTTCCTAAAGCTCAGGTCCAACCATGTCACACTTACTGAACAAATTGCATTGGCTCCCTATCACTTCCAAAATCAAGTCCAGAATCAGAGCATTTTCTCTGTCTCCCTTCTCAACACTACTCACTGACTTCCCTGGCTTCCTTTAAGTCCCAACCAAAATTAATTTTTTTTTACAGGAAGCCTTTCCCAACCCCCTCTTAATTCTAGTGCCTTCCTCTTGTAATTATTTGAATTGTCTGCTATATTGCTTGTCTATACATACACAAGTTGAGCTATTCACTTCCACTCTATGGGACTCAGTTTTCTTATTTATAAAGTAAGGAACAGGATATCTCTAGTCTTTGTCTAGCTCTAAATACTGTCTTCTGCTCAGATATGTTATTGTTTTCCTTCAGAGTGGGGACAAAGATAATCAGACATTAATAAGATGATAATCGAGTGATACCTTTAAGGAAAACATTTATTAAGTGCCTACTATGTATCAGACATTGTATAGAGTGCTTTAAAATATTATCTCATTTTACCTTGGGAGGTAAATGCAAATACTATTATTATCTCTGCTTTCTAGTTGAGGACACTGAGATAAATGGAAATTAAGTCATTTGTCTGAGGTCTCACATGTAGTAACCCTCTAAGTCAGGATTTGAACTCAAGTCTTCTTGTCTCTAGATCCAATACTCCATCCACTGAGTCCCATTATAGGGGAAGTGAATTGCCCAACTTGCTGCTGTTTTTTGTTATAATTTTCAGTCAGAGTTATGCTTTTAACAGATAAGGAGAAATAAAAAGCAATTACACAAAAGTACAGGATTTGCCATTTGTGTATTATGTCTAATATATAAAAGATAAAATTTAGCAACCTCATGCTTGGCATTGTAGCAGGAAAAATCTGTTTGGTGTTCTTGTTTCCCCATCTGTAATAATAGGAAAATAATTGCATCTACCTTCCAGAGTACATGGAGGATAAAATGAGATGATATTTGTAAAGTATTTTGCATCCCTTAAAGAGTATAGAAGTACTAGTGGTAGTAGTAGTAGTAGCAGCAGCAGCAGCAGCAATAGTATAAACAGCAGTAGTAGCAGCAGAAATAATAGCAATAGCAGCAGCACTAGCGACAGTAGTGGTAGTAATAGTAGGAGTAATAGTAAAAGTAGTAATGGTAGTGTATCCATGTCTTTAACTTTCCTGTTTTCATGATGCACATGCAGGACTGAAATGAGGTTAGATGGGTTCTTTATGGGCTGAGTAAATGCAACTTTTATACTTGTTAAAATTAGAAATTAAAATTTTGTATTAAACAAGTAAAAAGTAGAAGGAGCCCATCTGGGATTTAAACCCAACTCTCCCATCCTGTGAGATAATAGATGCAAGAGTTCTTTGTAAATTGTAAGACACCATGTTAATGTAACTTTATAGATTCCCCACTGTCCCCCTATTCACAGGGTCTAGTAGAATCTGAATCTGACTGACTAATGAGGTATCTTAAGGACTGAAGTGAAAGCTGGCATCTGAGATACTCTGGAGGTCCAGATTGGTCTGGGACAGATAGATAAACCAGAATTCTGCTCTATGCTGAACCCAAGTCACTTATCTGCCTGCAGTAAATTTTATTCATTATCTGCCATTAAAAGGCCTTTCTTTCAGAGGAAAAACCACATCAAATTTTTCACAGTCTTCCCTTTTCAACCTTGTCAAACAAGGGCAAATTTCCCAGTCCTGCTGCACAAACCAGAAAATACATTCTGGGTTCAATAATTCATTGTGGATCATATCCAGAAATATATCTAAACCCTAATTCATAACCTTAGCCTGCATCATTTCTTAGGGGAAATGAGTAACAGATGCTTACTACCGACTGGGTAAACAAGTAGTCCATTTTTTAAATCTTAAAACCTCCCCCTTTGAGCTCCATGAGGTACTATCTACTTTTATTATTCTAGAAGCTCCAAATAATATAGTCTAAAAACACACTTATATTATGTAATAAGTGTCTTTAATTGCACAAATGAATTAAAATTCTAAGTTGTATTAGGAATTTTTAAGTTCAGTTTAGGAACTTAAAATTTTTTTTTGATAATTGAATTTCATTAGAATTTATCTCCCTTGTAATCCTTTGTATTTAATTTTTATTTTGGTTAAAAACATTTTAGACTCCAAAGGTTCTAGACCTTATGGTCCCAAATAAAAAAAATGAGATTACTATAAAAGGAAATACATGCAATCACTCTCTCTCTCTCTCTCTCTCTCTCTCTCTCTCTCTCTCTCTCTCTCTCTCTCCCTCAAATAAAAAATGAAAGGAAAATCAGATTGATTCTATGACCTTCAGTCTGTCCACCAACATCTTGCTAAGATGCCTCCTTAGGATGTACAAATGACATGTGCCACACCAGCAGAGCTCAGTTGATCTCTGACAGTTCCTATCAAGCTGGAGAGGCTTCAAAGTAGAGGTCTGGAGATTGTGGGTCTTTTGTCCAAAGAACAGTTTTTCTAAGTTTGGAGAGATCTGTCACCAGAAGGTTGGCCAGCTGGTGATAAAGGATGTTGGCCACAGTAATCCATCAACCTGTCTACTAAGGCATGGAAGGGTAGCAGTATGAACACGGATGAATTACAGATTTTTTTTGAAACAGAGAAGATTCACATTTGGATTCTTTACAAGTTAAGTATAGGATGCATGGTGAGGTACATTAGATGTCTTGGGCATATCCCTAAAATAGCACGGCCAATATCACACAGCTTGCAATTATGGGGTCTTCCTTAAATTGCTCCATATTACATTGTCTAGGGGCAAAACACTGAGCTGAATGAATCATAGGGTTTTCCTCCATATCTTTTTTGTTCTCACTGCTTAGTCAAATTAATTTAACTTTATTAAGTGTTTATTATGTGGCAGCTCCATGCTAAATTCTGGGGTACAAAGTAAAGGAGGTAGGGAAAGACCCTGTTCTCCATGTCCTAGGATTCTGAGAGAAATAACATACAAACTACTAAATAGAAACAAGATATATAATGGATTAATTCAAGACAATTTCCATCTTCCTAGTCAGGCCTTCATTACAACTGCCACTTGAAATAACCTCGTTGAAAAGGTCTCAGCCCTACAGTCTCCTTCTCTCTTCCAATCATTCATGCATATTATAGGTAGACAGATTTAAATCTGTAGAGGACCTCACAGATCATCTAGTCCAACCCACTCATTTTACAGATGAGGAAAATGAGTTTTAAATGGCTGACTAATTTGCTGTTGATGAGCTGTGTCTGACTGCTCAGACTGTTCTGACCCTATCATAGCTTTTCAGGCCCTTCTATCCTTCATTAACTCCCAAAGTCCGTCCAAACCATGTTCATTATTTTCAGGACATCATTTGCCCTACTCATGTTCTACCATTTCCTTTTCCTTTTGTCTTTATTCATTTCCAATATTAGGGTCTTTTCCAATGAATCCCATCTTCTCGTTATGTCACCAAAGTATTTAAGTTTGAGCTTCAGTATTTGACCTGCCAATGAATGGCTTGAATTAATTTCTTTAAATATTCCCTGATTTGATTTCCTTATTTTTTTTTTAGATTTTTGCAAGGCAAATGGGGTTAAGTGGCTTGCCCAAGGCCACGCAGCTAGGTAATGATTAAGTGTTTGAGACCGGATTTGAACCCAGGTACCCTGACTCCAGGGCCGGTGCTTTATCCACTGTGCCACCTAGCCACCCCCGATTTCCTTATTTTCTAAGGGACTCTCAACAGTCTTCTCTAGTACCACAGTTCAAAATCTTTGATACTCACAGTCATATTACTACAGGTTGATGTCTCTGTTTTTTTAGTATGCTGTCCAGAGTTGCCATAACTTTTCTTCTAAGGAGCAAGCATCTTTTAATTTCATGGTTGCAATCACTATCTATAATGATCTTTGAGTCTAAGAATATGAAATCTGTCACTATTCCCATTTCATCTCCCTCTATTTGCCAGGAAGTGATAGGATCAGTTGCCAAGATCTTAAGTACTTTTTATTTTAAGCTTCAAGTCATATTTTACACTCTCCTCTTTCATCCTCATCATGAGCCTTCTTAATTCCTCTTCATTTTTCTGCCATCAGAGTGATATCATCTGCATATATTAGGTAGCTGCTATTTCTCTGGGCAACTCAATTCCATCTTTTGATTCATTCAGCCAAGTTTTCTCATGATGTACTTAACATATAAGTTAAATAGATAAGGTGACAATATAAAGTCTTGTTGTTCTCCTTTTCTAATCTTACATCAATCAGTTGTTCCATGTTTGGTTCCAACATTGCATCTTGGCTCACATATAAATTCCTTGGGAAACAAGTAAAATAATCTGGTATTCTCATGATTTTGAGGACTATTCACATTTTGGGACTAATTGCAAGAATGAAAACTTGTCATCTGTGTGTAGATATGTAATAGAAAGTCAAAGGTTTTAATAAAGTCTATGATGCAGGAGGTATTTTTGCTTGAACTTCCTTTCTTTCTCCATAATCCAGTGAATATTGACAATTTGATCTCTAGTTCTTCCACTTCTTTGTATTCCTCATTTTATTTTGGAGTGTCCCTAATTGCTATAACGCTCTTCCCTCTTCTCTCCTATTAAAATAAGCTTGTCCTTGCCTCTGAATAAAAAATCTACCCCTCAATTCTAGCTCCGCCTCCTGTCATGATACTCTAGTGTGATACTCTAGTTTTGGAGTCAGAGGACCCAGGTTCAAGTTATGTCTCAGATATTTCCTATCTGCATGAACTTGAATAAGTCACACAGCTGGGCCTCAGTTTCATCATTTGTAAAGAGTTCAACTAGAAGACTTCTAAGGGGCCCTTTAGTTTTAGCCTGATGCTCAAAGCCTGCTCCAACTCTGTCCCTAGAATTCCTCCCCATCCTTCAAGGCTTGTCTCCAATGACACCTCCCCAAGAATCTGATTTTTCCATCTCTTTGAAATCTCCACTGCACTTTGTGTCTCCCTTCCAGTTAATTATCCATCACTATCTCCTCCAAACAGGTCTACTTCCATTTCCATCTGCTTCTTAACTTCGTTCAAGACCCAGAAAAGACACCACATTCTACAGGAAGCCTTTCCTACTCCCTTTAATTTTGGTGCTTTCCTCCTGTAGAATGTTTTTTTCCAATTTATCTTGGGTATATCTTATTTGAATGCAGTTCTTTGCAATTTATCAATAGATTATGAACTCCTTGAGAGCAGGGACTGTCTTTTACCTTATTTTGCTACCCAGTTCTTAGGACAGTGTCTAATAGGTGCTTAATAAATGTTGATTGACTGACTGGTTGTTTGCCAGTATATTTGGGGGCTCACATTGGAGATATAGGAATCTGTCATGTCATCCATGTAAGAGAGTGATCTTCTGCTAATTTCTACCACTTGGTTACTTTTTTGTGTCTAATCTGTAGATCCTGAATTTTTACAAGCTACAATGACAGACTGCTAGTGGTACAATGGATAGAGACAGGAAGACTCATCTTGAGTTCAAGTATGACCTCAAAAGCTTACTAGTTGTATGACCCTGGGCAAATCACTTAACCTATTAGACTGAGTTTCCTCATCTAAAATGAGCTGGAGAAGGAAATGACAAACCATTCCAGAATCTTTGCTAAGAAACCCCAAATGGGATAACAAAGAGTTGTACAAGGCTATAAAAAACAACATCAACATAAAGACATGCTACAAGTTTTCCACTATTGCCTTGAATAATTGACATTGATCATTAATTCCAGTTTCCTGGAGGTTACCCCTTTTCTGGTGAAAATGACTCCATCACTATAAACCACTCAGTTTCCACAAACAAATCTGTATGATTTGTTCTAAGTTTTCATTCTAAGGTTTGATGACAACATATTATTAGTTAGTATTAATGTGAATGCTGACCAGGGAGGGTCTTTTGATTTCACTCTTGGATCTTGGACACTATATTTTCCATCCAAGATAAATCACTTTCAGTCACATTGAACAAGTCCATTGGCTTATACCTGCTATCAGTTCAGGAAAGTGATACCTGCCTACTTCTAAAGAACATCTATTTTTTTCTGTCTTACATATGCTCTAGGAATATCTATAAATAATCTTCTTTCACCTTTTTGTATTCTCTCCACTTTTAGCACAGTAAGTAGTTGTTTTTCTGTAATTGCCTTAGTATGGCAGATCTATGTTTTCTTAATAGTGTGTATTTTCATTTGGACAGTTTTCAGTTCTACAAAAGGCCATTTTATAATTCTGAAGACACAACTCGCTAGTACTATGTATGAGCTAATAACCTTAATTTTGTTTTTAATGTGTGACTTTGATTTCAGAATTCCAATAGGTCTATAAATATAGTCAACATAGACTTTATATTTATAATATATCTCTATGGTCCATGATTCTTGCCTATAGGAGTGCAAGGTATTTGTAGGTATCACCTTTATTATTGGTTCAAGATAACATCCAAATCAAGTTCAAAGCTTTCAGTCTATCTTTTTTCTATGTATATATTAAAAAATTTATATTTGTTAAGTTCATATGATTTTTTTATGTCATCAGAGGAAAAATTTCTCAAGAAGGAGTGGATCAAGGTCATTTTGTTGTTGTTATTGAATGATTTCAGTTATGTCTTTGACCTCATTTGAAGTTTCCTTAGCAAAGATATTGGAGTGGTTTGCCCTTTCTTTTTTCAGCTCATTTTAACAGAGGAGGAAACTGAAGTGAATAGAGTTGGCTTTCTAAGGGTCACACAACTTATACTATCTAAGGCTAGATTTGGACTAAGGTACTCCTCTCTTTTTAGGTGGAGTTCTATAACTTGATATCATCAATATACATCAGATGGTTAAAAAGATGTTTTGGTTTTACTTTCTCTTTGATAGGATAGTCAGACTTAGTTCTAGTTTGGAGAAGACTATAATGAATTTAAGAAGTAGGCAGAATCATAATTGGATTGAACTATCTCTCTGAAGAAAAAATAGAGATCACTTTTTCTGATGGCCATAGAACCTCTAACATTCTCACTGTACTTAGATTTTTGTATTAATTGAATGTGCACTCTGTATATGAGTGTAGAATTGAGTCAAAGCTTTATGACTATCAACAAAGCCAACTGGCATGCTTTGCTGTTTTGAAGGCACCCTTGTCAAAATTAACAAAAAAAAATAGTCATTTGCTTTCTATACCCAAGCCCCTTTTTTTGGCATGCCTTTGTTTGCTCCACACATTTTCTCTGACTATGCCCCTTGCCTAAGACACTCCATCTTCTGTTTCACTCCTGGCTCCCCTTGATTTCCTTCAAGTTCCACAAAAATCTCATTTTTTAAAAGCATGCTTTTCCCTGTCCCTCATAATTCCAATGTTTTCCTTCTGCTAATTATTTCCTATTAACTCTGCATATAGTTTGTCTAAATACATTTGTTTTCAGGTTGTTTCTCCAAGGAACTTCCAAAAGCTCCTTGAAGGAACTTTTGTCCTTTTTTATATCACCACTGCTTAACAGTAATAGTAACAGTACAAGGAAGATGCTTAATAAATGTTGATTGATTTAGATTATATACATATATATGTGTATATATATATATATATATATAATTTCTTGTGCTTAAATGTTTTTCCATGATGAAAACTATGAATGTGGTATGTAAAATACATAAATATAAAATTGGTCAATATTTGGAGGTATCACTGTTTCTCATTTTTGATAGTATAACAATGATGACTCCTGTTTTTAAAAAATGGGATCAGATTGATATCTGAGAGGAATTTGGTAAAATGGTACATTAGCAATTTTTAAAAACAATTCATAGTCTTAGTATATTGGTTGCTTTCTCAGTTGAACAGGGGTTGAGGAAGAAAATTTGACACTCAAAATTTTTGAATTAATTTTTTAAAATAATTCACACTCTAATTCAGCATTATAAAGTATTTAGACCAATAGTTATGGATCTTATCCATCCTATCCAATCACTCCCTTGCTTTAGAATTTTGCTTAGAGGCTAGAGTTATGGTCATCTCTCAACATCTGATTCATTCATTATTAACTGTATGAAAGCATTGTTTCTTGTTTATTACAACTTGCATTTTTATTGCATTTGGCTTCATGCCACCACATAGAATTTTTCACATCTTCCTTTGGAAACTCTATCTTGTTTCTTTTTTTTTTTTAACTTCTCTAGCTTTTGTAGTCTTTAATACATATTCAATTGTTTATTTTGTTCTAAACAATGCTTTGACTCTTTATATCACCTTAGTTTTTTTCTCTTTTGCTTTCTACTGATAATTAAGAGTACTGACAACTTCTGATGGGTTTTGTTTTCCTGATTCTTTTCTCCATGATTTTTGTTGGAGAAAATTTAATTTGTTGCTTTTTTAATTAATAAAATGCTTTTTTAAAAAAAAATTATCATCATTGTTGTTAAAGATGTAAAATAAGTAAAGAGTTTACCTCCGAGTCCAAAATTCAATTCCACCTCTGACACTACGTGAAATCCAAAAGTCCATGAATTGCAGATTTATCTAGCCAGAGGGAATTTCCTCCTCTGGGCTTCTTCCTCAATGAGAATGAAATCACTTGTTCACTCTTAATCTTTATTATTACTATCCTACATGGCAAGACATATCATGGTGGAGAATTTGAGTGACTCATTTGTATAAAGAAGTGGCTTCACTAGGTGATCTCAAAGGTTCTTCTCGTTCCTCATTATAGACTCCAAGTTGTACTTTTCTATATGAGGCTTCTTATCTCTTAACTTTCTATGTTCTAAATTTCAAACAATCTATGTCTAATATACCTTCTAATTTCAAATAATCTGTCTAAAGTATCTTCTAATTCTAACCTTCCATTGGAATTCTGTGAAGCTACATCAAAAGTTCCACTAAATTTATTGTGAGTTCCACCAATGTGATTCCCTTTGATCTTGAGTTGCAGAGAATTCGTTCATTGTGAGGCCCAAGTGTTCAATAAATTCACCTCCCCAGACACCTGTATGTGGTTTGAAGTTACCCCACTGTCAGAGTATGGTGTGGTAACCATTTCCTTGAGCTTTTGGTGAAAGGGCTGGCAGCTCAAGCTAAATACATGTAACAAAAGAAAATGAATACCTAGGGTTTCAGTACATATCTTACCCAAAGGATGAGAGCCAGCTTCTGATGCATGGTTCTCAACATGAATTTCAATAAATACTAAGCACCTAATGTTCATTCATCTTATTCTTTGTGATCCCATTTGGACTTTTCTTGGGGAATATATTGGAATGGTTTGCCATTTCCTTCTCCAGCTCATTTTATAGATGAGGAAACTGAGGCAAATAGGCTAAGTGACTTGTCCAGGGTCACACAGCTAGTAAAAGTCTGAGGTCAGATTTGAACTCAGGAAAATGAATCTTACTGATTATATCCCTGTCATTCTATTACATCACCTAGCCTCCTGAGCACTTATTATATACTGCCTAACATCCAAGGTTGAACATATTAAGTACTGCATATCTCTGTTTAATAATTGAGCAGGATACTTTGTTAGGTATGAAGACATTCAGAAATCAGAAGATAATGGGTCATCATGGAAAGAACATTGGATGTAGAGTAAGGATACTTAGATTTAAACCCTAATTCTCTCATTTACACATCTTTGGAAAAAAAGCTTTGGAAAAAATCTCTGTATATCTTGGGGATTGTTTCCTTATTGATAAAATGAGTAGGTTGGATTAAAAATATTCCTTCCATTAGCAATATTCTGTGTTTTTGGATCTGACTATGTGATCTTAGCATTAGAGATCTAACATTGAAAAGGACATTCAAGGTCATCAAACCTAACCCTAGCTGCATTTACAAAGAGAGATGTTAAATGATTGCACAGGTAGAAAGCTGCTGAGGCACTATTTGAACTAAGATTTTATGACTTCAAGTTCAATGCAACAACTTTAGAGTATATCCCATTATATAACACTGTCCTAATATATTAGGAAGAGTGGTCTTAGATTAGTCATATGTCCTTCCTGGACCTCTTATTTTCCTCATTTGCAAATTGAAAAGGTAGAACTAAATGATTTCTAAAAAATTCAACAAAGATGCAGTAAGTACCTACTACATGTGAGACATTATGCTAAGTGCTTTGTAATTATTATTTTATTTGGTCCTCACAAGAATTCTGGGATTGCTTTTTAAAAAAATTATTATCCCTATTTTACAGTTGAAGAAATGGAGGCAGATAGAGGTTAAATGACTTGACCAGGATCACAAAGCAAGTTTTTGAGGTCAAATATGACTCAGGTCTTCTGATTCCAGATTTAGCGCTCTATATACTACATCTTATTTTGAGTGATAATAGAGAAGTTTCTTAACCTGTGTGAAGGCATGGTAAGAAGGATTGATTGCGCACTGTATACAGCTTTTATTAGATTGTGACATTGGCATTTCCCTTTATTGGATTTTTCAATTTGTTATGGGGAAATGTGTGCCAATTTTGCCTTCTTGGTATCAATTTCAAAGAAAAGGATTTTACACATTTACACATTTAAAGCTAGAAAGTACTTAGATATCATTTACTCTAGAAATTCTTAGTCTTTTTCTATATCATGATTCCCCTTGACCCGGGGTAAGGAACCTTTATTCTGCAAAGGGTCATTTGATATTTATAATATCATTCACCTGCTATAACATCATTTGGACACTTATAACATCATTCATCTGCTAATGTCATTTGGTCAAACATTTAATTAATTCACTCCTAAAAAGTTCCTAAATTTATTGAACTTCAAGTCCTGTCTGCAGTCACCGTGTCAGGACCAGACCAAATAGCCTTCCGGTCAGGCATTCATGCCCCCGACCATGACAGTAAAAACCTATGAATGCCTTTTCAGAATAATGTTTTTAAATGCAAAAAGCCAAAATACATAAAATCACAAATGAAAAAAGTGAAATGAAGATATGATTATCTTTTCCTCTGCAAATCCATTAGATCAACTGCATTATTTTCTCAAATGAATAAACTGAGATCTATAGAGAGGAGATTGAGGTCACAGAGGTAAAAGGAAGAAAAAATAAAATTTGACCCAAATCTCTTAATATCGATACTAGAATTCTGTCTATTGCAGCTAGGTGGTACAATGGATATGTTGAGTCGGGAGTCAGGAAGACTCACCTTCATGAATTCAAATCTGATCTCAGATGAAATATGTGGCCCTGAACACATCACTTCATCCTGTTTGTCTCAGTTTCCTCATCTATAAAATGAGCTGGAGAAGGAAATGATCAGCTGACCCAATATCTTTGACAAGAAAACTCAAATGGGATCACAATGAGTTGGACATGACTGAAAAACAACTGAACAATAGAATTCAGCGTATAAAATAGACTCTCACATGAGTTCAACAAACACAAAATGCAACTTATTTAAGCAAAGGCTTTGATTTAATTTATGTTATACTAAATAATTTGCTTTTCTAAAAACCAGTAAGTAGACAAAGCAGGACTTAATAATCTCTTTACTTCTCAGTCAATGGAGCAATTCTGAAGAAGTAGCTGTAGAAAGATAATTTAAGAAAGTTGGATGTTCTCATGTTTTCATCAAGGATGCTCTTGTTACTAAAGAGCATGGGAACAAAGGGAGTTTTCCTTAAAACAATAAGCATTATCTATCAAGTATTCCCATTGAGATAAGGGGTGAAATAAGGATGTCCATTATCATTACTATTATTCAATATTTTCATTAGAAATGTCAGTTTTAGCAATTAGAGAAGAAAAAGAAATGGAAGGAATTAGAATAGGCAAATGAATGAAGAAATAAAATTCTCACTCTTTACAAATGATAAGATGGTATATTTAGAGAATTCTAGAAAATCAACCAAATAATTACTTGAAACAATTAGAAATTTTAGTATAGTTGTAGTATATAAAATAAACCCACATAAATTATCAGCATTTCCATATTTTAGACTCCTAGAAGAGGAAGCTCTTCCAGGTGAGCACCTTCTCAAGTTGCCTGGGGGCACAGATAGGTGATGTGACTGGCAAGGGTTATATAGTCAGTATGTATCAGAGACAGGACTTTGATCTCATGTCTTCCTGACTCCAAGGCCAACTCTCTAGTTATTACTCCACATTGCCATCAACAGAATTTTAAAGACATTTAAAAAACAGACATATGAGTAAAATAAATGTGAATATCTTCTCAAGAAGGAAGAACCACGCTCACTAAGATGTTTAGGAAATGTAGGTGGCATATTTACTTACTTGCTGTGAACTCTTGCCCTCCTAGACTCAATGTAAACTGCTTCTTTCTTGGATCATACTTCACATTATCACATTTGTCATCACTTTGGATCTCTGAAAATGGCCTCCAGTCATTTTTATTGCAGAGCAAGATGTTGGGGGAGCTCATCAGCAGGCAGAGGAGTTTACCTATAAATTCAAGAAAAAAAAAGCATTCAAAATTAGAAATGTGAAATGATAAAAAGCTTGGGAATTCCAAATAATGAGGTTAGTCTTGGAAATGCCACATTCTAGATGTATGGACCTTGGTCAAATCACTTTATCTTCTCTGGGTCTCAGTTTCTTCATCTGCAAAATGGGGGTGATGAATCTAAACTACTTCCCAGGGCTAGTGTGAGTTTCAAACAAAAAAAATAAAGTGACCTAAATTCATAGTACTATAAATTATTAGGGATTTCATTGTTATATGGAAACTGGTCTTCTGAATTATTGGAGGGTTAACTGCACAAATTGGATCATCAAACTTAGTAAAATAATAACCCTCATTTATATAATTCAATTGTTGTTCAAATGTGTCTAACTTTTTTGTGATCCCATTTTGGGTTTTCTTGGCAACGATACTGGAGTGATTTGCCATTTCCTTCTCCAGCTCATTTGACAGAAAAGGAAACTGAGGCAAACAGGGTGAAGTGACTTACCTAGGGACACACATGTAGCAAGTATCAAGTTTGAACTCAGGAACATAAGTGCTGACTTTCAGGTCCATATTCCATCAACTGAGCCACTTAGTTGACTTAAACTTGTATCATTAGTTTTACTTAATTACTTTGGGGTTTTTTTGTTTTTTGTTTTAGATTTTGCAAGGCAATGGGGTTAAGTGGCTTGCCCAAAGCCACACGGCTAGGTAAGTATTAAGTGTCTGAGGCTGGATTTGAACTCAGACACTCCTGACTCCAGGGCCAGTGCTCTATCCACTGCCCCACCTAGCCACCCATTTAATTACTTTGTTACAAGAGACCTCTCAAAGTTGGGAAAATATGTAAATATTTGTAATATAAAAGCAGAACACACCAATAAAGCTTGAAAAAAATAAATTCTCATAGAATTTAAAGAATTACAAGATGACTATTTGAAGACCCATATTCATTTTTACAATCATGAAATCAGGAGATCTGGGTTCAAGTGCTGACTGTCACTTAGTAGCTGTGGGTAAATCACTTAACTTTTCTCTCCTATAAAATGGATGTTATAATAGTTGCATATTTCCTTCATTGGTCTTCAGTGTGATGATCAGATACTATGATGAATGTAAAAATGCTTTGTAGCTATAAAACGCTACAAAAATCTCATTTCAATAGAGATTAACTGGGAAGACCAAAGCAGGAAAAAATGGAATTAAACAATTGGCAGGTTTTCCCTCTCTACCAGACCTCAGAACAGAAATACACTTAGCTTTATCATCTAGCCCAAGGCTGGCCCCTCTCAAGTCAATAGGAGCTCTGTGTGTGGGGAAGGAGATATCGATGGGCAGTGATTAAGGCCTGCTCAGTTTATCCCAAATCGCCCCACTTTAGCTGTGGTCCAAGGGCACAGGGGGCCAAACCATGCCACCAAAACCAACTTCAAAGTGACACAAGTTGAAATGTAAGAAGATGTCATAAAGTTTAACTCGGGAAATATCAGTGGAAACCAGACCTTCAGAGGGAAGGGAATTGGGGGTGGAAAGCTTTTCTCAGGACCCAAATGGCACAAGCCCAGAGAGCTAAATGGTATTACAGAGAAAGTCACGAGGACCCAACAGGAAATTGGGTCTGTTTGGAGCCGGAACTAGCCCAAGTGTTTTTAAATACTTCACTTAAATTCCAAGCTTGCCAATAGGATAAGCCTGGGAAACACATCTGCCTATATTGAAAAAATAATATTTTTAAGAGAAGAGAAAAAAGCAAAGTTTTCACTTTGGAACCCAGAAGTTGTTATCCTATATCCTATTACATTTTTAGACATTAATCTTGGAAGAAAATGGAAGTTAATTTTTGGCCTTCTGAAATAGATTCCATGAGCTGGCTATTCCATGGAAGAAAAGAAAATTATTTCCACATATGATGTCAAGGAAAAAAATAAATAAACTTTAAATAGTCAAAATGGCATGACATATAATAGAGCAGTTATGGTATTGGAAGAATGCATGCAAGAGCCCAGAGAAGTAGAATCAGAAGGCTTGCGGGTCTAGATCCATTTCTACTACCAGTCAATCAGTTGATCAATTTAGTGCTTACACTGGAATAGGAAATAAAGTAAAAATAGCCTCTGCCCTCTAGAAGCTAAAAATGTTCATGGAAGAGATGACAAGTCAGTAACTGGTTGCATCAGATAGGTGTGGATTAGGCAAGTGTGAATGCAGGGGACTGCAATATCAGCTGGGGGGAACAACAGTATTAGGAAATGTCTCCTGCAGAAGGTGGGACTCAAAGAAACTGAGACTGAGGTGAGGAGGAATAGTATTCCAGGGATGGAGGACAGTTAGTGCAAAAGCAGAGAGATAGATTATCACGGGCAAATCATGTCTCTGGGTATCAGTTTTCTCATCTATAAAATGGGGTTGGATGATATCTGCCCTCCTGCTTTACATGGCATTGGAAAGGTAGGTAGTGCAGGCGATACAACATAGGTACTGAAGTCAGGAAGATCTGAGTCCTAATGCTACCTCAGTTCCTTTTTGACTATTTGATCTTGAGCAAATCACTTAGCCCCTCTGTGCCTCAGTTTCTTCATGTGTAAAATGGAGATAATAGTAGCACCTATCTCACAAGGTTTTAAAGGTCTATGATATAATAAATGTATATATGAAAGCCTTAATTATATAAATACAAACTATATTCTTATAAAAATAACATAATTCTATTGGATTTTATATTCTACAAATCACTTTACTTACAATGACTCTGAGCAGTAGATAGTATTATTACCACCATTTTATAGATGGGAAAACAAAGAAGTGATTTGCTATGGCTGGGGCATTTGTTAACAAACAAATGCTTGTCACATGCTTATCAAATGCTTAGTAAAGCCAGGATTCAAAACCCATATGTTCTAATTTTAAATCTAGTTCTATTTTTCATGTTAAATAAATGTTTGATTTCCCCCCCCCTTTTATCATAGAGTACTGTGTTTGTGGAAGTAATGTTTAATTTGGTTCATTTTTTACAAACACCTAGATTACTTATCTGGGGAGCTAAGTGATCTGGAGTCAGGAAGACTCATCTTTCTGAATCCAAATCCAGTTTCAGACATTTACTAGCTGTGTGATCCTGGACAAGTCATTTAACCTTGTTTACCTCAGTTTTTCATCTGTAAAATGAGCTGGAGAAGAAAGCAGTAAATTCCTTTAATATCTTTGCCAAGAAAATCCCAGCTGAGCTGACAATGAGTCAGACACAACTGAGAAAAGACTGTCAACATTAACAACAAAAAAGTTACTTGTCTAATTCCAATAAAATCAGAATATCAGATCTGATAAGGATATTAAAATATATTAGAATAGAAAACATAGACTGTCGGAGCTAAAAGAGACCTTTAAACATGGAATGAAAGAATTGAAAGTCAGCCAATTTCACCCCTTTATTTGATAAATGAGTAAATCAGCACCAAGAGACATCATAGAAATATCATAGAATTATGAAAATAACATAGAGAAATCATAGAAATTATTCCCTTCAAGCTGGAGGGGACACAAAGGTCATGTAGCTTAATCTTTATTATCCCAGTGTGTAACTTGAGTCTTGATGAAGTAATTGAACTTCCCTAAGGCAATAAGGCAGGCAATAAGTTTCAGAGGCAGATTTTGAACCCAAGTCCTTTCTGACTTCAAGATCTATACTCTATGTCTCCTGCATGGTAACTGCATGGTAACTCCTTGATCATAGAGTCAATTTTAGCTTTTGTGTGCTCAGTATCTGGCACAATATTATCATTCCATTATCACTCCTCACATACTGATGCTTTCTAGTAAATAGGGTAATTCACTTCCTCCAATGAAGCTGGCAATGTCTTTCCTCATCTAAGAACTCCCATTTCCAACTTAAAGCAGTCTTTTCTTTTTGAAAGATACTCAAGGCCTTACTCAGGCACATGGGAAATAGCACAAGTGAATGTGACAGCTCTTATTGGAAGCATAAAACCACAGCTGTCTGATCAGAATACCACGTGATTTTAGGGAGGAAGAGGAAAATAATCCTAGATGACTAAAATGGCAGGGGAGTCCAGGGACCAAACCAAACTACAAAGGAACAGAGATCTCAAAAGAAGCATTTGATGTATGTGTACATACTGAGATGTGTGAAATAGGCTCTAAGCAGGGGTTTGGGTTTGCTGAAATCAACTCAGAGAAAGAAGGGACCTTAGAACCTAGGCTAATAGAACATGGAATGTGAAAGCTGGAAGGGACCTAGAACCCAAGCTAATAGAACAAGGAATGTAAAAGCTGAAAGGGACCTTAGAACATATTTTATTAAAACAGGGTGATATAACTCACATAATTGAAAGGAATCTACTCTAATTTTCAATAAATTCAATATACATGGGTGGAAGAAATGGAGTGTCTTTTCCCAAGGTTCCAGAGATAATAGCTGTACTAGGACTAGAACCCGCTCTTTGTCCATACTAATTACCTGACTATAAACACACTGAGTGCAATGACCACACTTCACACTTGTTCCTGTCCTCAATCCCTAGCTCAGGCCCTTCCACATTGTAAGAATTCAGATGAGGGTGAGAAGTTCAACATGCAAGAGGCTGACACTCTGGGGGTTAATGAGCTTGTGGACATCAGGATGAGATTGAAGAAGGTTGATATGTCCCTTTAGAGATCTGAGCATGTTCAATGTGGAGAATTAATTAGAACACAGTATTTTATAAATAATAATTGTTCAATATAGGAAAAGAATGGACAGATAGGCTTACAAGTGGATGGATGAATGAATGGATGAATGTGTGAGTGAGGAAAAATAAAAGACCATGGTTTTAAATACACACACACACACACACACACACACACACACACGCACGCACGCACACATGCCCCTTCTGAGCCACCAATCTAAACCATATCACCTTCACTCCAGCCATCATCTATGTCTCCCTCCCCAGAAAAACTTAGACTCAGCTCTGGAACCACCTTCAGTTCTAATCAGTTAAGCCTTATCTTGCCCGGAACCAGGAACCTTCCCCACTTCCTGGCAAACAGTTATAAATCATGCTACCATGCATGTATTCTCCCCTCCCCACTTTCCAACACTCCTTATATGTTGCTTTGTCTAACTAGAAGATAAACTTTTTGAGAAAAGGAACTATCTTGCATTCTTGTATTTCTATCCCCCACTCCTGTGCTTATCATAGTGATTATCACAAAGAAAGTTAATGAATTTGATCTCTCTCTCTCTCTCTCTCTCTCTCTCTCACACACACACACACACACACACAAACACAGACAGATATCTATCATCTTCCTATCTACCTATCTATCCAACTATCTATTCATCCATCCATTCATACATCCATCTATCTATCCAACCATCCACCCATCCATTTGTCTATGACAATAAAATTCACTGGGTTCAAGTTTCATAGACTAAAAAGTCAGTGACATAATGGAAAAAATATTGGACTAGCAATCAATATATAGTCTAGTGTTTTAGTCCCATTTTAGACATTAATTCATGACCTTGGGCAATGAATCACTTCACATCTCCCTGGATTTCAGATTCCTCACCTGTAAAATGAAGGGTCAAATGACAGAATCTCTAGCATCTTTTTTGAGCTCTAATAGTCCACATTTTTCCTTCTACCATTCTATATTCTAAGATCACTTCTGGCTTTAATATTCTCTATCTAGCTCTGACATTATAAATATAATTTAAGATCTCTTCTGAATCTAATATTCTAAGACTCTGATTCTAAATGTTTCACAGATGCAGTTCACTCTTAACAATGAGGGTTGGGGGTTAGAAAAGAGAAATTATTTATGTCAGCATGAATCCATCAGCATGTTCATGGAAGCAATTCAAATTGTTGTCAACTTCTCCATACACCAAACCTAACATATTAATGCAAACATTACCCCCTCCTAGCAGAGTCTGAGTGAGGATGAAGCCATCACAGCAGGTTTCTCTATCACAGGCCAGGCGGCAGTAGAGGTGAGTATCCATCAGATTCGCTCCATCAGCTGAGAACATGATAGACTTGTAGACTCCAGAGGGAGTATTCTGGAAATCCATTTTCTCATATGTTTTATGACCAGATGTGGTGAATTCATACCCTAGGATATCAGGAAGAGGATAAAAGAAGAAATTTCAAAAGCTATAGAGATAATGACATATTGATATTTCAGAGAATTCACATAAATATAAGATCATGGAATTTCAGAAATGGAAGGACCACAGAGGCCTTCTAATACAGCTCATGCTGCACCAGGAACCCTCCTAGTAACTCCAGGAAATGGTCATATTGGCTTTTCTAGAAGACCTCCAGGGAGAGGGAGTTCACCACCTTCTGAGGCAACTTATTTCATTCATATAGAACTTTAATGATTAGGATGATTCTTTTTCTGCCTTTCTGAAGCATCCATCCATTTTACCAGGGGAAAGAATAAGGAGATTACAAAGGAAAAGTCTACATGGTTGAGGAAAAGAAGGGTTGTTAGTATTGGTGTTAGTGTACATTCATGCAGAACACAATGGCAGAAGCAGAAACTGGAGGAAGGTCTGTGACTTAGAGTAAATTGCAACTTTCTATTCCTAAAGGTCCACTAAATATCCTTTATGTCAGGGTAAAGAGGCCCTATGACACAGTAATGGGAAAAAGTCAGAAACTGGAGGTCAAAAAGCACTAGAGTTTAAAACCCTCACAAAGACTTATAATAACTAGCTGTGCTACCATGGAGAAATGACTTAATTTCTCTGAGCCTCAACTTCCCCACATATAATATGGGGAAAATAAAACTTAAGCTACCAAAAAACAGACTAGTTAATGTATATGTATATACATTTTATAAACCAGGAAGTTTTACATCAATCAACAGGCATTTATTAAACACTGTGTTTCAGGTACAGGTATTCTAGATATTAAGACTAAGTTATTCCTTTTCTCAATGAATGCATGCCATCATTAATAATGTGTGCATGATCTACCTTGCACAGTTGGGCCTATAGAAGCGCTTTGCAATCCTTAAAGAGATTTAAAAAAAAATGAAGTTTTTTCCATTCTATCTGTCAATCTGTCAGCACCCCCTACTGTCCGGTTCAAACTTCCCTAAATTATAATTTCTCTTCTCCCTGCCCCCCACATATACTATAAATTCCCAAAGCAAACAGTTTTTTAATTTTTCATTCATGATCCAGTTGACAATCATAAACCACAGTCTAAATGTGCCACTTGGTTATTAACTTTGACTCCGTTTCTCCTTCAATAAAATTAGCAAAATTTCTTTTCCTAGAGATGCAGTGAAGGGCAGTGAGTTCATTAGACAGAAGTTGTAGTTCAATAATTTTTTTTCAGTTGCGTCTGACTCTTTGTGACCTCCTTTGAAATTTTCCTGGCAAGGATATGAGTGGTTTGCCATTTCTTTCTCCAGCTCATTTACAAATGAGGAAACTGAGGCAAAGGTGAAGTGACTTGCCCAGGGTCACACAGCTAGTAAGAAGTCCAGTTTGAACTCAGGTCTTCCTGATTCCAGAGTGGTGCCCTATTCACTGTGTCACCTAGCTGCCCTTAAACACAAAGCTAAATTTCCTCAAAGGAGGGCACATTATCAAATTGAATTTCTACCTAAGTTACATTCTACTTCCTCTAGGATTTCACCTTCAGTCAGGAAGAATCTATTTTCCCCAGATCTCACACTGTATATAATTCTACTGGAACTCTTATGTAGTACTTGGAATTCTACTTATTTTGTGGTCATTGTCCCCTCAGAAACTCATGAGTTTCCTCCCACTAAATGCTAAAGAAATACCATATACTCCAACATATTTTTAGCAATATTTTTTCATGATAGGAAAGAAATGTAAACAAAGTAGATGTCATTGATTGGGTAATGATTAAACAAAATATGATACATAGATGTAATGTAAAATTAATATGTTGTAAGAAATGACAAGAATTAAAAGTAATAATATCTAGCATTTATATATCACTTTAAAATTTGTAAAGCACTTTATTTTTTTTAAATTTTATTTATGGCAATGGAGTTAAGTGACTTGCCCAAGGTCTCACAGCTAGGCAATTACTGTCTGAGTCTGGATTTGAACTCAGGTCCTACTGTCTCCAGGGCCAGAGCTCTATTCACTGTACCACCTAGCTGCCCCTGTAAAGCCCTTTATAACTATATGCTCATTTGATTCTTACAGCAACCTTGAGAGGCAGATGTCTTTTTACAGATAAGCAAACTGAGGCAGGGAGAGGGTAGGTAGCTTGCCTAAGGTCAAATAGCTAGCATTTGAGGTTTTGAACTCAGATTGTCCTAACTCTATGTCCAGTGTTCTATCCATGGTTCCCTCAGAAGAGGAATACAGAAAACTATGGAAGGATCTATATAAACTGACGAAAAGTGAAGTAAGCAAAGCCAGGCAAACAACATAAATAATAGTAACAATAATGTGAATGGATAGAATGACATCAAACTGAATGTTATGAAATTAAATTATAACATGTAAATGAAAGTTATGAAAAGATCCTTTTGCAAGGGGGGGGGAGAACCCATGGGTTATGGATCATTGCAAATAATATGCAAATTTGTCAATAGGTTAACTGGTTTTGTTTATTTTTCTCTCTTTTTCTTCCCCCTTTAAAACAATTCTTTGTTATGAGACCTCAAGGTAGAATGTGGCAGATAGAGTACTGGACTTGAAATCACAAAGACCTGAGTTCAAATTCAGCCTCAGACAGTTGCTGGTGTTGTGACCCTGCAAGAATCACTAATACAGATGATAATAGTACCTACTTTATAAGACTGTGGTAAGGTTCAGGTGAGATAACATTTGTAAAGCACTTTAATATAAATGATTCCTATTATGATTTAGACATTATTAGGTGGCACAGTGGATAGTAAAATTGTGAGAAAAAAGAAGTCAAGAAGACTCAACTTCTTGAGTATAAATCTGACCTTAGACATTTATTAGTTGTGTGGCTGTAGTCAAGTTACTTCACCTTGTTTACCTCAGTCTCCTCATCTACAAACTGAGCTGGAGAAAGAAATGGCAAACTCCTCCAGTTTCTTTGCCAAGAAAACTCCAAATGGAGTCACAAAGAGTTGGACACAACTGAAAAATGACTGAACAACAACAAATTATTTTAATAAGGGATAGTTTTCTATGAAGGGAAAGGGGAATAGCACAGAGGAAGAAAACCTAAGCAGCATAAAAATAGAGAATATTGATAAATTTTTAACAAGGTAAAGAGGCAATACGATACAGTGCAAAGAGAACTGGATTGGAGCCAGAATAATTTTGTCCAAATGCATTGGGCCATTTGTGATGTGTGTGTTCTTGGACAAGATCCTTAGCCTCTCTGGGCCTCAGTTTCCTCAATAGTAAAATGAAGTAGTTGAAAGACATAACCTCTAAGGTCATCTTTCTCTAAATCTAAGATATGATGATTCTATCCAGTTTTCAAGAGGAGGCTGGATGAGATCACTTGCTTAAATAAAATCAATTAGAAAATCTCCCACCTTAAGATTCCATGATTATGGGATTCTAAACTAGAATGTAAGCTCCATGAAGGCCGTGACTACTTTATCTAAATTTTATATCTACAGTGTAGTGCTCAGTGTTCTATATAAAGCAACTACTTAATGAATGCATCAAGAAAAAGATATAGTCTAGATTTTTTTAAACACCTTAAACAAGTTAGAGAAAAAAATCAGAACTGTCCTATCTTGGGGGAGAGTTTAGACCAGATGACTTTCCAGCTCTGAGAGACTATAATTCAAATTTTAATCCCCCTGGTTTTCCCCTTGCCCTATGGTTTACTTTTTTTCCCCCTCCTCATTTTGCAAACTATGAATATGAAGTACCCTTTACTCTGCTCACATCAGTTCTACACAAATGTTCCCTCAGACTGGTTCCTCAGTCTGGTTTTGAAAGGTTTCTCCCCTCCAGGAGGGTGATAAAAGAATTTCCTTACGGTTGACTGCTCCTAGGCAAAATCTCGTGTGTTTGAGCTTGGTTTATAAGATAAAAAAAAGTATTTGATCTATTAATGTTCAGTAGTTTCACTTGTGTCCAACTCTTGACTCTTTAAAACCCATTTCGTATTTTCTTGACAAAAATACTAGAGTGGTTTGCCATTTCCTTCTCTAGATCATTTTATAGATGAGGTACTGAGGCAAACAGAGTAAAGTGACTTGCCCAGGGTCACATAGTAAGTTTTGGAGGAAGTTTTACACTCATGTTGAAAATATGAGACTAGGACTTTGGAAAGAAGTTAAGTATGCTGTCCTGGTTATGAGAGTGATCTATCTAGAGTGATAATAAGCATAATGAGTACTTGCTTGTTGATTAGAATTGACTTGGACTTACTTCATACAATTTGAAATGCCTCCCATTCCTTAGCTCTGCTGCAGAGAACCTCTTACTTCTTTCAAGATTCAACACACATGACTTTCCATACAAAGCATTTCCTCCTCTTCACAACTTAATTTCCTCACTCCCTAAATTTCCTCATATTTATTTTACATTTATTCTTTAAATACTTATACTAGGGGCATGTTATCTCCCTCTTGGGAGCAGAAATTTTCATTTCTGTCTTTGCATACCAGCACCTAGGACAGTTCTCACACATGCTAGTTGCTCAATCAATGCTAGTTGATTAGTTGATTGATTCAAGGCTCAACCTCACCATGTAGTCTTGAGCAATTGATTTCCCAGCTCTCACCAATGATTTCCTCATGCACTAAAGGAACATAATAAGATTTTTAGTTCTAATTGTTATTCAGTTCTGTTTGACTCTTCCTGACCTCATTTGGAATTTTCATGGCAAAGACACCGAGAAGTTTGTCATTTCCTTCTCCAGTTCTTTTTTACAGATGAAGATATCATGGAAAACAGGATTTAGGTACATGCCCAGAGTCACACAGATAGTGAAATTGTGAGAAAAAGAATTCTCAAACTGTAATGGAATATAATCATATTATTATAGTAATTATTAATTATATAGTACCTTATGGGATGCAAAACGACTTGTGAATATTATCTCATCTCACAACAACCCTAGTTGAAAATCAGAGAGGTAAAAAAAGAGACACCCTAGCCCAGCAGTCACAAAGCTGATATGTATCTGAGGCAGGTTTTAGACTCAGGTCTTTCTGCTTCCAGGTCCAGCATATTATCTGTTGTGACACTTAGTCATAATGGTGGAATTTAAGATTATGTGACTGGTCTTATGGGAGAGAGATCAGGTATTAGAAGGGACAAGAAAAGTCTTTTAAAATACTATAAGTGCTACTATTCCACATAAACATGAGAACAATCTTTCCACTTACTATAGAGTTGGCTAACACTCTAGAATTTAGTGTTAGAGTGTTTCCCATGTCCAAGTTCTAATGACTTTTTTCTCCTATTTTCCCATCAGAACAGAATCAAGGGAGCAGCATTAGCTGATGACCTAAATATGCTTCCCCAGACAGAATCTGATCATACAGTTTTTTATTATAGTGCTAATCATTTTGCTAATAAACAGTATCAGGGAGAGAGGGACTGGTAACAACCAGGTCCTGTTCATATACCTTATACATATTTTCTACTCTCATTCCCTGATATATTTCTGACTATTCCCATAATACACCATGGTTTCCTAAGCCTTGGTCCTATCCATTCACAGTCACCGTATGGCTTTCCTCTCCTAGATCTCTGTTCTCATACTCACTCTCTTATCCTCTCCATCACTAACCACAGACCCAAAACACACACACACACACACACACACACACACACACACACACACAGAAAGCACATGTGTAGAACCTGAATACACTCTCTGATTTTCCTTCCATGCTCACTTCTCCCAGCTCAGTCTCCCCAAATACTAGCTGGTTTATACTAGTATTGGAATTATCATTTAAATGCTTCTAAAATAGCAGATATTTGCTTTCCCTTGAATCTACCCTCATCATATGGTTAGTGATGGGATCAATCTTGGGTTAAAGTCTTAACTGTGTACCAAATTCAAATGCAATGTTGATTAAACACCTGCTGTGAATACGGAACTAGGTTAAGTCATCTCCATTTTTCTTTTTAACCCCAGGGCAGTCTGGCACAAGGCATAATCCTTGGAGTACCTTACTTCTCCAATTCACATTCCAACATAATCAACAGGCACTAGCCTCAAGGAAGGTCATGTTTAGCAACAAATGTCACATATTTTGCCCAGAAGAGATTAGCTCTATTTCATTTTGAGAAAGTAGAATGACTATTCTTGCCATTGTTCCTAAAATGGCACATATTCAACAAATATATATTCCTTCTATGATCTCAGGGCAGTCCAAATCTTGCTGGACATCAGTTTCTTCATATGTTGATTGAGGAGGTTATACACAATGAACTCTCAGGTCCCTTTCAAATCTAAACCTTTGTTCCTCTAACTAACAATAAGAACCAAAAAAAGAAGTTTAATAAAATTTTGCATTTATAAAATCAAGAGCAAAGGCCAGGCTGTATTTTTTAAAGAACTTTTTTTTTTCCTACCAAGAAAGCAAAATTTGTACTCTCTTGCTTACAAATGCTGTACTTAAAAAAATCCATCAGTAAAACTAATCAGCATAAAAATACTCAAGGAACAGCTCCAGGGTTCTGTTACCATGGCATTCAGTCTTAGAAATGAGAGATTTGAAAGTCCAATTACACAATGCCCACACCCTAGCATACTCTGCCAAAGCAGAAGAGAGTAACCAGGCAGCAGATAGACCTGACAGACAATATCTTACCTGATCCCTACCTGAAACATTAGAAAAATGAAAATATAAATGGAAATTTCATAAATTATGACCTTTGATATAAGCCAAAAATGGTCAAATGAGGACACAGGTCTGGAACACATAAGTTTATTATTTACTTTGCTAGCTACTACTCCCAGAGCTTAGTCTGATGTGGGGGGAAAAGAAGAGAAAGACTTAGAATTCAGAGGTTTTTCCCCCTTTTTCAGTCAATCAGTCATTTCTGACTCTATTACTCCAAGAACCACTGCACACCAGGCTCTTCTATCCTCCACTATCTCCCAAAGTCTCTCCAAGCTCATTTTCATTACTTCCATGACACTATCTAACCATCTTATCCTCTGTGATCCCATTTTCCTTTTGTCTTCATCAAAGTCTTTCCCAATGAATTCTTCTTCTCATTATGTGACCAAAGCTTCAGTTTCAGTGTCTAACCATCAAACGAACAGCGTCAATTAATTCCTGTAAGTATTGACTGATTTGATCTCCTCACTATCCAAGGGACTTTGAAAAGCCTTCTCCAGCCCCACAATTCAAAAGCATTGCTACCATGTCTTTCAACTTTTCTTATGGTTTGATTGTCACAGTCATACATTGCTATTGGTAAAAAAAAAAAAAAAACCCATAATTTTGAAGCAATCTTAAAGGAGATTGTCCAATTGTATTAATTTTTTTAAAGAAACATAAAGATGAATCATAATAACCCATGAAAGTTATCCAAGGTCACATAGGTGTAAATCGTGGATTCATTGTTCTTTGTATTCCTGGTATAAGTTGAAGTGAAAGGCAGGGTCTGTCTTTGAGGGTCATGATGGGCTCTGTCTGGAGGTAGAGACTATAATTAATTGACATATAGCGATAGATATGATTTCAGCTCCTACCTTGATTAGAACTGAGAAACAAGACAATAGCAAGGGTTGGTCAACATTGTTGACCTTTCCTTGAAGTTTGGAACACTTGCTCTGGGCCTCTTGAGACACATCAACACTTCAGTACTGCAAAGTTTTTTGCTTTTATCCTGATAGTGATGAAAAACCCTTTTCTCACATGGTCCACTTTCCAGAGTCTCTATGGCCAAAAAACTCATCACCTCATCAATGATTTGGACTCAGAAGTGAGGCTATCAAATATGAGTAGGCTGGCCCTGAAGAACACACTGTCACCTCCATATCCCAGTCGAAGAGGTCTTTTATTTCATCCTCAAAATAATAACTCACATTTCTAAATTACTTGAGATTTCATGAAAACACTTTTGTCTCAATGACCCTGAGAAATAGACAGTCACAAGAAGAAACAAATCTCCATTAAGCGCAAAATAAGTACTAGGAGCCATGCTATGTTTTATAAATATTATCTTAGTTGATCTTTCCCAAATCCCTAGGAGATAGAAGATATCACCATTCCCATTGTACACTTGAAGAAACTAAAGCAGATAGAGATTAAGTAACTTTCTCAGTCATATAGTTAGATGAGTGTCTGAGGTCAGATTTATGTCTGAACTCAGATCCTCCTGACTCCAAGATGAACACTTTATCTCCACTGTGGTACTATCTATATGATAAAACTGAGAAGTAGAATCACTTATTCAGAGTTACCTAGCTAATAAATATTAGAGTTAGAAGTAAAATCCAGATCTATCTTATATCTAAATTGAGTTATTAAATGCTTAGTATTTGCTAGACATTGGGCTAGACAATGGAAATACAAAGAAAGACCCCTTTAAAGGGGCTTTAATATGCTTACATCAAATGATAGAAAAATTTTTTTCAGTCATTTCAGTTGTATCCAACCTTTTTTTGACCCCATTTTGATTTTTTTTTCTGTTCATCTTACAGAGGAGGAAACTGAGGCGAATAGGGCTAAGGGACATAAGCAAAGGTCATATAACTATCAAGTTTCTGAGGTTAGATTTGAACTCAGATCCGACACTCTATTCACTAGCTGCCATGCAAGAAATATTAGAGCTTATCTAATGCAAATTATCTCAGTTACAGATGAAGAAAGTCAGTCTGTCACAGAGTGGCAGAGGTGGAATAATGCATATTGATAAAAATACATGCATTTATTCTGTATGTCTACATCAATCAATCAGTGTTATTATTTAGCATTATCACTGTGCTAAGCACTGGGGATATGATGAAAAAAGGGAGATAGACCTCGCCTTCTAGGAGGGCATACCAATTTTTTCCTTCCATCTTCAAATAGTACCTTCAATGAGGTTACTTCCAGTGAGGTAGTGAAAATAAGTAATTATAAGCATAATTACTTCTATTCCTATAACTCATTATGACTTATGAAGTTCCTCACAAATTAGAGTTTGAGTGTTAACTAACCATTTTCAAAGTCAAGAGATGGAAGCTCAGAGCTATTAAGTGATTTTTCCTAAGATCTCACAAAATCCCACTATTTTAGAATTGAAAAGAATCTCAATGGTTAAATGGTTAAATTTCTCTACTGAGAAATGATCATTCAATCTAAGAAGACTGAATTGATCCTGTATCATTTTCTTATTGATTCTATTTACAATTTTTGTCCCTTAACAGCATAAGTCATCATTCTTTGCCTCTGAACTTAGATATGAAATTCAATTAGTTTATAATGAATTAAGTTTAAAAATTCAGCTCTCTTTCTAATTTCCTGTTCTATTCTGATCTCAAAAAATTCAGTTGTTTTTTTTTTTAAAGAGCTTTGGTTTAAACTTTGAGTAATGTGTCTGAACATAAAGAACTTTGATGGTGTATTTTTACACCACAAAACTATCCTTCAAAGATGTATTGACTTTCTAACCAAAAGATCTGATTCATTATCTCTAAACTTTGTAGTCTTAATCACAAGGAGGAAGGAGAGATCATTGTTGGATCCCCATTACTAAACTTCCAACCAATCATATTTTTTCCTTTCACTTTAAGCATGTAACCAATCATGTTGACTCCAATTCTATGATCATTTATTCAATTCTATTTTTGTCTCTATTCCCTAAAATCTAGAAAAGGAAATGTATCTTTTTGCTGAGGATCACTGGCATAAATGGAGGTAAGTCATTGCCCTTTTATTATCAGGTAGCATACCTCTATTAATAAATGATAGCTTGTTCAAAGAAACTTGTCACAGTTTACATTTTTGTTAAATTTCAATCATGAGAAACCTTTTCCCTAGAATTTAAGTTTCATAGGAATGGCTATACCCAGGGCATAGTGTCCTTGATCTAGAGCTGATAGGGACTTTAAAGGTCATTGAATTCATCTTTACAAATAAAGAAACTGAGGCTCAAAAATGTTAAGTGACTTCCCTAGGGTCACACAAATACTAAGTATTTAAAATAGAATTTGTTCTCAAATCTTCTTGACTCTGAAGCAAGAACTTTCTCCACTGGACCATCTAGCTCAAGGTCAAGGAATATGTATTGTGTCACTTTATCTACTGTTGCTCATACAAGTGGGTCTTTGATAAATATTTATTTATGACATGGGAAACTCACATCTCTCCTGCATCCTTCTGACTTTTTACACAAAATCATTCTGTTTAGAAATGCAATCTAAGTGAATTCAGCCCTACTTAAGAGTCTCTCTAAAAATATTGCAATACCAAAAACATGAATCACCTGCTGAAGCAATAAGGCATCCC
This sequence comes from Macrotis lagotis, assembly GCF_037893015.1. Classification (NCBI taxonomy): domain Eukaryota; kingdom Metazoa; phylum Chordata; class Mammalia; order Peramelemorphia; family Peramelidae; genus Macrotis; species Macrotis lagotis. The sequence continues at coordinate 599,673,279 of NC_133666.1, read as the reverse complement.
TTCAAAACATACCCTTTTTCAAATATACAGTCACAGAAGTTTTATCATCATTCTTCACTTTAAGAAGACAATTCAGTTGTTCAAAGCTAGTGGCAGCAGAATTTCCCAGGGCATCTTGTTCCTGTGGAAAGAAAGCGTCTCAATAACTGGTCCTCTAGTCCTTGGGCAAGGTTTTTCCAACTACTTATTCCTTTCCTTCATGGGATAGGGAGGCTAGATAAGATATCCTTTAAAGCAAAGAAAAAAATGCAATCTTGTAGGATAGTAAGCCCCAGTCACAGGAAATGTTGAAGGAGAAATCGTCTCGTAGGTATTATTTAATTATTTCATATGATGACTGGGTAAAGAACATTTAACAAATAAAACAGAAAACTTGAGAAGAAAACAATCCCTCAAGTATTTGAAGGACTACATATTACATAGTAGTGCAGCTACCCAATTACTATTGGTGTACAGTGAAAGTTGAACTACCTCCTATTTGGGATACTAAAGAGTGAAAATTCTTTAGTATGGGTTGGATCTCTGGAGGTGGCACATACTCAAACTACTATCACCATTTCAAGAGCAAGGACCACTGTTTTCTAGCTCCTTTGTACCTTTCCAGGGTTAGCTATAAGACAAATAGGAAGGTCTATCATACTTCTTTGCTTCTTCCTAATTCCCATTTTCCTAGGTTATCCTCTCCTTCCCCATGGATCCAATTTCCTTATGTGACAAGTTTTAGGAATACAAAGACTAAAATGGACGTTTCTTACCCTCATAAAGCCTATTCTCAATTGGGGAAAATAATTAGCTAGCTAACTATCTTTCTAACAAGATTTTCAGTCATTTTTCAGTCCAATCTGACTCTTTGTGATCCCAATTAAGATTTTCTTTCTTCCTTGGAAGCAGTGGGGTTATTTAGGGGTTTTCTTGGCAAAAATAATAGAGTAATTTTTCATTTCCTTCCTCAGCTCATTTTACAGATGAGGAAACCAAGTCAAACAGGGTTATATGATTTGCCCAGGATCACACAGATAAGTAAGTGTCTGAGGTCCATTTTCAACTCAGAAAGATGAGTCTGCCTGACACCAGGTGCCTAGCTACCATCTAACTATATATCTACATAGAGAAAAATTTTTAGACCTAGCTATATCTATTAAAGAATACTTGCAAATGTATGTATATAAGTGTGTATATGGATATGTATGTATATGGTATGTACGTGTTTGCATATCACAGAGATACCTTCCAAATATGAAATTGCATATACATATATATATATACATATACATATATATAAAGATATGTATAAACACAAAGATATGATATAGAGAAGGATATGGCTATAGATATAACTTTAGTCATAAACATAGATATAGCTAAAGGTATGGTGGTAAATATTTGAACAATTAGTTCTCTGAAAATATAGTACATAACATACTTTAAACTTAATTTTCTACATGTCCTCATTACTTTTTCTAAGTCTAGAAATAAAACAAAATCAAGATTTGATTTATTACATTTTCCAATTACTGATGTATAAATGTTCATATTGAAATATTAATAATTTATTCTACTGAGCCCAGTACAAGCTGACTATAGCATACTGTTGGCTATATAGATATGATTTCCCCAATAGTATATAAAGTTCTTGAGGTTAGACATCTTAAGAGGCAGTTAAGTAGCGCAATGGATAAGAGAGCTAGACTGGAAATTAGAAGACTTGAGTTTGAATATTGCCTCCTAACTGCTTAATAAGAGGACAAGAACAAGGGCTGAAAAATGGCACCTACCACTCAGGATCGTTGTGTGGATAAAATGAGATCATATTTGCAAAGTGTTTTGCAAACCTTGAATAAATGTAGCTCTTATTTGTGCATCTCCAGGGCCTATCACATAGTAATTACTTAATATCACAGAACTTCAGAGTTTAAAGAGACCTGAGTAGTTAATAATATTTCAAGTTTTGCAAAATACTTTTCCTAAACAATTTCTCTTTACAACAACTCAGAGTGGTAGATGGAATTTACAGGAGAAAACCTGAGACTGAGTAATTAAGCAACTTGTTTAGGGCCATATAGTAAATAAGTTCTTGAAATTATAATTCAAACCCCAGTCTTCCTGACTACAAGTTCAATGTTCTACCTATTTACAAATGTTTGTATGTATATATTTATAAATGTGTGTATATATGTATATTTATATACACATATGCACACACATATAGTCATATATGTATATAAGTATAGACAAAATTTATTCAAGGGAACTTTGGTGAGGAGTGGAAATTGGGGAAGGCTTCCTGGAGGAAGTAGAATTTGAACCGAGTCTTGAAAAAAATTAGGGATTTCAAGAGGCAAAGGTGAAAAGGGGGTACATTCAAGGCACGGGTCAGGGAGCTCAAATATTGTTTTCACATATTTTGACCTCTTACAATATTGTTTGTTTTTGTTGATGAATACTAAATTTAGAATTATAATAGATAGATAAGCATTATTTTAGCAAGAACTGCTTAGAAGCACCTATATAAATGCAAAAGTGTGAGTCTTTAATAATGAGAACTTCTGACATTATTCATACCGGTTGGGGGGATATTTGTGTGTCCTTGAAAAAATGCATGGCTCTAGATCTATGATTCTATGTCACAACAACATATATTCAAATACCCCCCTCAAAAAAATTTCAATGGAATTTCAAAATATAATTATTCTAGTGGTTTTATATTTGTGTTTATAATACACATGTCTATGTGTGTATATATATATATATATATATATATATAGTTCATCTAGTAATATATGGTAATACATTCTATGGTAATATATAATCATATATATGATTATATAATGCAATGCTATATGTATATATTGCATATGCCATTATTTTTAATATAGATTATATAAGTATATTTTATTAATATATGAGATTAATACAATATAGCTATTTATAAATTTGTTTTATAATGATTATATAATAATTATATTAATTTAGTTTTATTTTATTTTATTTCTCTTTAATTAGATCTGTATCTGTCTATCTGAATTACCTCCTTTGCCTATATTAAGGGTTAATTCTTGTCTCTACCATCTACCAAATAGTAGAAGACAAGGATATAGCTCACAGCAGGTGCTGACTATATCTCATAAACTAACTTTATGTCTGTGATGCTCCCAAGAGATTTAGTCAATAGATGAGCTCATATGAGCAGTCTCATTTCACATGGTAATTTCCCTTTTAGGGTTAAGTCTAACAACCTGATTTCCTTACTGGGTCAAGCCAATTTCTCCAAATTCATAAGTGCCATGAATTATAAACAAAGAGACCAGCAAGAATCAATGTGAGACTGCAAAGTAACTAACTCCACTGACCTGACTGGAAGCTGCACAATCAATGTTGATATCTGTGCCAGTGTAGAAATCACATACAACATCAGATCCAATTCCAGCCACTGTGAGGAAGGTGCAAGCCTCATTGTCAGAACAATCTAGAAACAGCAAGAGGAAAAAAGACAAAACTCACAATTATAATACTGATTATAGTCACAAACACATTAATCTTCTTTGAGTCTCACTGCCACCCTATGAGGCAAGTGGAGCAAGTATTCCTTTCTTCATTTTTTTTTGTTCACAATCTTGCAAACATTGCTGGCCAGGAGGGAAGCCCTCTTTGTCTTGGATTTTTCCCTTTACGTTCCCAATAATGTCACTAGATTCTAGATTCAGAGTAATCATTTTGCCTGTAAGGTCTTTGCAAGGATTTGCATATCATCTCTAAGAAATAGATTACGATGAAGAGAGGTGATTTTTATAATTAGAGGTAGCAATAGTAGCAGCAGCACTAATAATGATAATAGTAGTAGTATTAGTAATACATCACTAGCAATAATAGTAGTGGTAGTTAATACTTGTGGTAGTAGTAAGTAGTAGCAATAGCAGTAGTAGTAGTAATAATATTATTGTTTAAGTAATAGTAGTAATACTAGTATTATTAGTAGTAGTATATGTAGATATTTGATCCCCCCATATTGGAGGATACAATCCACAGAATTCCCAAAAACAATTACAACATTTGTAGATAAAATTACATTTGTAGATTTTTCTTCTCAGAAGTTCAAAGTATTTCACTTTTAAATGATTCTCCTGTTTCTGAGTATAAATATCCAGGATTCGGCACAATTAGCACATCTTGATGTTTTAAAAGATTACCTAAGAAAAGCCTCCCTATCAGGTATATACAAGTTTGTTGCCAACTTCCTTCCTGCCCTACATCCCACTCCAATTCTCACACCTTGTTTCTTAGCTATATAAGCATCTTACATCTTACATCTTACCTTCTATTGAGCTGACTTCTTTTCTGATTTAATTGTTCCTTTTTGCTATATGAGGAAATGTGACATTTTGGAAGAAATACTAGATTAAATGACATTGGGTTAAGTTGCATCTCTTCGCTGTGATTCAGTTTTGCCATCTAAACAATGATAGGATCCCTGAATCCCAGAATTCTGAGTTCTAACTGACTTGTTGAAGCCAGAATTGATAGCAAATCCACTAAATGAAAGGATTCAACAAGAGTTGAACTGGACTTAGAGCAGACTTGACCAGAATGTTGGGCTGGATATCATAAGCTTCATGTCTCCTACAGAACTGAAAAAGATTCCACCTCTACCTTTATTCTTTGTTCCTGAAGAGGACCATGACATCAGGGAAGTGATGCCATGACATGAACGTAAATTGGATTTAAGTGAAGGAGGGCTGTGGAAAGTCACCAACCTCCCCTTCTTCTCCAGAGTCATCTGGGACTTTTTTTTTTAACAACGTTGGACAATAAAGGTTAAGGTACAAATTCTCTAGGAAAGTCAACTAGGGAACTCAAAGGGAAGTCAACTAGTGGAACTCAAAGCATTAATGGCTCCTTTTTGAGTCATTCAACCAGTTCTGAATCAACTGCATTTTATATTACTATCAGGTTCACCCCTCTCTTTCTTCTCAAGTATGACCTAAGAGACTTTGTCTGCTAATCTATCTTGAAATCTTATCAAAAACTGTGGTTAGTCTAGCATTAATGTGTAATTAATAAAGTCATGTTGGCTCTTTGTGATTACCACTTAATTTTCTACATGTCTAATAATTTAATAATGCAATCTAAATATTTTCCAAGAATTCAAATCAACCTCATGAATCTATTATCAACAGATTTCATTCTCTCTTCTTTAAAATAGTGACATTCACCTTTGTCTAAATCTGAAGGGTCTTCCCCTTTCTCCAGTCTTTCAAAGATCACTGGAAGTAATCTGCCAGTTCTTTCAGAATGTTGGAATATAGTTCATCTGTATGATGCTAGGTATTCATCTATCATCTCCATATTTATTCTGAATAATACATCCCAATTAGTCGTTTTTGTGCTAGTATTTCCAACCCAAAGACTTTTCCCCTTGGAAGAAGTACATAATAAGACCAAATTTCAAACCTTTGTCTTCTGAATCTACATCTAGGTCTTTTTTTACAGCTTTCTAATAAATCCTGTAGAGCTGGAGTTGCTGATTTTTAATTTGGATTGAGTTTTTTGTTGTTTTGGTTTTGTTTTGTTTTGTTGTCATGGACCCTTATGGCAATCCAATAAAGTCTATGGATCTCTTTACCAAAGGAAAAATAGTGTATATATAAATAATCAAAGGAAGAGCTAAACTTCAGTTGGAGGTTAGTGAAAATAAAGATATATTTTTCCCTTATCTAAATTCATGACACCCCTGAAATTATTGATGAATTTCATGGAGTCTGGGAGTCCAAGGTTAAAAAACCCTCTGTCTCTCTTGAGTTGTATTTCTTATCTCCCCAACCACACTTGGAACCAACATTAGGAGAACCATTGTTATCTATGACAGCAAGGTTTGAGGTCTGATGACATATACATTCTTCAAAGATACAAACTTAGTAACTAGGTCATTGATTTTTTAGTGTGGAAAGTATAAAATAATCCCCATGTTATGCCCCCCACCCACCCCAATCTCCCCTCAGGTACAACATTTTTCTTACCTGAGAGGCACTGCATCAGTGGAAATTCTCCTTTCACAGTTTTAGATTGGATCACCATGGCATCCTTTACATTGAAGATAACCTTAGATTCCGGGGCTGGATCAAATTTCTGGAACACTACAAGTAAAATATGGACTATTGAAATTTTCATGTGCAGAGGATAAATGCTCAATAAAGGAAGTAATTGGGGCATTCAGTCAGGAAATAATTAATCACATCAATTGTCCTTCCTCAGATCCCTGTACTGGGAATGTAGATATTGTTATGTAAGTACATCTAGTTTTGTTTGTTTCTAGGCATCTAGTAGACCAGTAGCACCAGCCACACATGAAAGAGAGAGGCAAGAGTGTGTTATGGAAGAACCCTGGGCTTGAGGAAAAAGACCTGGGTTGGGATGCAGGCTCTGTCACTTATCAGATTTAAGACTTTGGAGAAACCACTTTACTCATCAAGAGTTGTCCAAAAGAGGAATGAATTACTCCATGAATTATAATTTCATAACTGGCACTTTTTAGAAGAGATCATAAGTCTTCTTGCTGGGTAAGTTGTGAATGGAATTAGTGCTCAGGTAGACTCAGGTCCACCTGAGATTCTCTCAAAATTTCCTGGGCCACAATTTCTTTAATTATAAAATAGGAATGATAATTCTGACCCTAGGTGTTTCACATGGTTATTATTAATAAAAAAAGAAAATGAATGACAACTGTTATTTATGGAGTTGTCTTAAGTTTACTAAGCATTTCCCTCAACACAAACCTATTAGTGCTTGTGTGCATGTGCACACACACACATACACACTCACACACACATGCACACATACACACATGCTTCTTTCTTACCATTTTTATGTTTCAAGAATCTATGATTGCATCAGTGTGAGAGATCAATGTAGTTATTTCCTCCACTGATGCTATCTTAGTAAATGGCCTTTTGAGAGTTGTCTTTACCAAAAAAAATTCATCTCCTTGTATCTAATCTGATTATGAGATTCTGTTGCTGATGTGTGTCCTTCATTCTCAATGAAGACCATAGCATCAGGGAGGTGATGCCATGACAAGCAAGTGAATTGGATTTGAGTGAGGCGGTGCTGTGCTAAATTACCAGCCTCACTTTTTCCTCCAGAGCTATCTGGGTCCAGTGGCCAGATATGATTCAGGATAACTGGAGATTGTCCTGGATACAAGGCAATCAAGGTTAAGTGACTTGCCCAAGGTCACACAGGTAGTAACAAAAGTCTGAGATCAGATTTGAACTCAGGTTCCTCTTGGCTCCAGAGCTGGTGCTCTATCCACTGTACCACCTAGCTGCCCTCATCTGACAAGACTAATCCTTAGACAATAGATATACAGATTCTCCCTGAGCCTGATCTTGAAGCCTTTATGAGCTTGGCTGGAAGTGCCTTGTGATTCATTTCCTTAGTCTCTGAGGCCTAGGGTCACCTCTACCACAAAGAGGCACTGGAAGAGGAATTTTAGCTCTAAATGAGCTTGAGATAATATTCCTACAGGCAAGTGAGCCTGAAAACAAAACCAAAAAAAAAAAAAACCCTCTATAAAGAAAATCATCAGATACTGTACTGTGTGCTGAATTAGTCTTCCAGAATGCAAATTCTGTCAGTTTAATTTACCATCTGTTGAATTTCTGTAGCTTTAATTGTACTTATGTGTATCTTGGGACTGAACCAGAAGGTTCTTCAGTGTCAACACTCATTATATTGGCACTAGAGAACATCCAGAGACCCACGTGTCTAAGTGTCTGGGAGTCCTTTGATTTAAGGGGGACAAGAGATTTTACAGTGGGTTGGTTAGGAGAGTATAGGGACAACTAGGTGGTGCAATGAATAGAGCACAGACCCTGGAGTCAGGAGGACCTGAATTCAAATCTGGCCTCAGACAATTATTACCTAGTTGTGTGACCTTGGGCAAGTCACTCAACCCCATTGCTTTAAATAAATAAAAAAAATTTTAAAAAGGAGAGTGAAATGCAACAAAATGCTACCTCCTCCTACATGAGGCTTATCTTGATGTCCACCAGTTGTTAGTACCCTTCCCCAGTTCACTTCATAAACTTGTATTTGCTCAATCTATATTTTTGTTTACATATCTTTTTATGTACCCCTTTCCCTGCAAAGAATCTAAGTGACTTGAGGAAAAGGACTATTCCATTTTTGTCTTTGCATTTCTGGCATCTAGTATAGTGCCTAATAGGTCTTTAAAATGCTTTTTGAATGAATGAATTAATTAATTAATATGAAGGTTAATGATAAGAAGTAAAGGACTGGTGCTTAAGTGTTTCAGGAGAGATCTAAAATAAAAAGTTGAAAATTTCCCATAAGGAAAGTTTCTTCAACATTAGACTAGGTTAAGATGCAATGGCATCTTTTTTATTGGAAAACATCCAAAACAGAATGATAAATTATCCTTTCTTTGGAGATATTTAATACAATATCAGGAAAATAGTAAGCACTCAATAAATATTGGTTGACTGATTGGGCAAGTTACTTTAACACTTTGAATTTTCATCTATAGAGTGAAGAAAATAAGGCTTGCCCTGCATTCTTCACAGGGTTATTCTGAGGACAATGTTCTATAAAACCTTAAAAGGTATAGAAAAGAAGTTTAATTGTAATGGTGGCAATCAGTTCACATTTATATACCACTTAATAGTTTATAAATGGTGATTTAGGTGATACAATGATTAGAATAGCAGAGTTGGAGTCAGGAAGACTCATCTTTATGAGTTCAAATCTGGTCTCAGACACTTCCTAGTTGTGTGACCCTGGGCAAGTCACTTAAACCTTCTTTGCCTCAATTTCCTCAACTGTGAAATGAACTGGAGAAGGAGTGGCAAACTCCAGTATTTTTGCCAAGAAAATCCCCAAGGGGTTAACAAAAAATCAAACATGACTGAAAAATGACTTAACAACAAATACCAGCTTAAAGTTTGCAAAGCCCTTTCAAAGTGCACTGCGTATTTTTACCCTTAGAACGGGATGAACTAAGCAACTATTATTATTACCCTCCATTATACAGATGGGGAAATCAAAGTTCAAAATTGATTTGCCCAAGGCCATATAGTTAGTAAATGGTGGAGATAAGTGCTCTCAAGTCTAGTCTAGTCTTCTTCCTGCTACATATGGGATGAATCAGACAGTGATCGATATTTTTATAAGTCTATTTTCCTAGAGATGTCACATTTATGACTATATCTTCATGAATATTGGTAAAGTTACTCTAAAAAGTAAACATGAGAATAATGAGAGGGTACTAGACTTGATGACTAAAGTTCCTCTGTGTCCCTAAATGTACATGCTCTAGCTTTCTATGTTTTATGTTCTAATATTAGAAGCTCTAGAGTATTTTTTCAGTCCTTTCTAGTCCTCTAAAGTTTTATGTTGTAATATCCTATGTGTTTATGTTCAATTTTGCTTGAAAATTCTAGGTGCTAAGGTAATTTTAGCTCTATGATCTACATTCAGAAGTGTCTACTATTACTGAGGTGCAGTGTGGTACAGTACAAAGAGGGCTGGGATCTAGAAGACCTGGGTTCAAATATTAGTTTTGCCACTTTCTTTGTGACAACTTTGTGACTAAGACACTTAACCAGGAAAGGTGGGCTTCAGGGATTGAACTAGAATTCAGGCATCATCTAACTGAAAATCAAGAGCCAAATTTTGCCAAGAACTTATTTTTGGTATGTATAAACTAAGATAGATAAAATTATTTTAAAATATAACAAAGTTTTATTTAAATGCAAAAAAACCCATCTTAGCTTACTAGGTAATCCAAAAACAGTCAGTGGCTAGAGTTAGTCTCTGAAGAGTTGTTTATTTATCTCTGTACTTCATGATCTTAAAGGTCTCTTCCTGTTCTCAATGTATTATTTTTTAATATTTTTGATTCTATGAATTCTGTTTGCAGAATTGCAAGAAGCAAGAAGGAAAACAAATTTCTGAACAGAGGACCTTGGCTATTTAAGTGGAAATCCACCAGACAGAACTGAGATCAGAATTTAGCCCGGGAAATTTGCATAAGAAACCACAGGATAGAAATTACACATCAATCTTTAAAATGCTCATTCTCAAAACATAACAACCGGCAATAATGGGAAACGTGGTTCTGGTTGTCAAAGCCTAGAGGCAGCAGGTGTTTTGGATAAAACTGTCATTTCTGCTTGAAAAGAAGATTGAGAAAAGCCAAACAGCCTCTTTGCAGAAATAGCAGAACTGCAGAGTTTTATCCTTTAGGCTATATGGTATAATAGAGAGAGCACTGATCCAATAGTCAAGACACCTAGAAAGAGGACTGACCCTGGGGCTAGAGAACCTGGGTACAAATGATAATTGTTACTATATGATCTTAGTTGAGTCTTTAACCTACAGTTATCTCTTCTACATATTGGGGTTCAGGGTTACAACACTCCATCATCTGGAAAATCCACCCCAAATTTTTGTACCCTCCCTGCATGCTAGAGAAGTCTGATTTTTTTCTTTTTCTTTTATAGGGTGTTTGTAATACCTTGTTGTAAAGTTTGATTTAAGTATTTGGTCATAGGCTGTGTCATCTGCAGCTTCTGCAAAACTCCCTCAAAATTCCCATTTAATTTCTTATGCTAGTGAAACCATGATGGGGGAGTTGTAATGTGGAAGTTATTATTGTACTTAGACATCAGATCCTCACTTGTAAAATAAGGTTATCTCTTCTCCTATGACCTGTTTTAGTCCCATCTCCATCTACCACTCACTTGTTGTGTATACCCTAGATAAATCACCCATCATCTTGGGATCACAGTTTCTTTATCCATCAGATGAGGAAATTGGGCCAAAAGTGATTGTTATTTAAGGCAATGGGGTTAAGTGACTTGCCCAAGGTCACACAGCTAGGTAATAAGTGTCTGAGGCCAGAATTGAACACAGGTCCTTCTGATTCCAGGGATGGTGCTCTGTGCACTGTGCCACCTAGCTGCACCTCTGAATAGCATTTTAAGGTTTGTAAAGAGCTTTATATACTACTACTACTACTACCACCACTACTACTACTATTACTACTACTACTAATAATAATAATAATAATAATAGCTAGCATTTCCATAGTTTTTAAAAGGGTTGGATAGCAATTTGATCCTCACAACAACCCAATGAGGGAAATGCTATTATTATCCTCATTTTACAGATAAGGAAATAGAGACAGATGGTAAGTGATTTCTATAGAATGAACCAGCTAATAAGTATGAAGTAGCCTTTAAACTAGGGTTTTTCCTGACTCCAAAATCAGTATTCTATTCACTGAGCCACTTAGCTGCCTGTTAGCTTCAACCAGCTAGTCAATAAAGTATTTAAAGATTTACTATATGCCAGCCTAAGGGCTAAAATTATAAATACAAGCAAAAAGATAGTTCCTGCCCATAAGGAGCTTATATCCTCATGGGGGAAGACAACACATAAAAGGAGAAGAAAAGGGGGTAGGGTCCTTATTTTGTTTGAGATGAGGGTATGTGACTCATTCAGAAGTAGCATATAGCAATCCTTATAGCCCAATGGCATACTCTTTCCTCTATGGCTTTAGATGTAGCTAGAATGTCTGAGTCCAAGCAAGGTATAAGCCATGATGACATGATTATTCATATATGTGACCCATATAAGATATCACTGATTAGTCAAACCTTACTCTTGATGATAATTAGCCAGAACAAGAGTCAGTTAAATCATTGCCACTTAATGAGAGGAGAGTAAAGTTCACTCTGCCAGGGCCACCCATAAATACTTCCTATCATCTCTTTGGAATTTGGGAAGGCAACTGTTCAAAATCATTGGGTGGGGTGCTGTCCCGTGACCAGAGATGGGAAGTGGCTTCTCTTCACCCACTAACAATGAAAATCTTTTTCCCCTTGTCTTCCTCTTTCCAGAGAACTCATCCTTTCCTGGTAGTGATAATGTAGGGGTCAGGGGGGAATATTATAGAGAGTGATGGGTGGAATTACAAAGAAATGCTGCAGGCAGGAAAGGGGCAACATTTACATCTATTACCCAGACCACCTAATTTGAGGTTTACCCTGCTTCTTTAATAGGCTTCATGTCCAACTTTAATTTAATTAATAGGGACTCTTTCTTCTCTACCCTGAGGCTGGTTTCTGGGTTTTCCAATATTCCTACACCTAGGTCTAGATCTACATCTAGGCAAGGACAAAACTGCTTTAATTTCATTCAAGGAGATAAATATCAATTAAGTTTTCTCTTCCCCAGCTTATTTTCCTAGCTACTAAGGGGAAAAAAGTAGACAAGAGGCAGAATGTTACCAGTGGACAGAGCATTGAACTAGAAGTCAGGAGTCATACGTTCTAATCCTAGTGATTTTACTAACATTTACCTGATTTTGAGTAATTCTCTCTGGGTCTCAGTTCCCTCAGTTGTAACCTAAAGGGGTTGCCTGAGATCAAGGGTTCTTAAGCTTTTTAATGTGACATGGACCCTCCTTTAGCAGTCTGGTAAAGCCTATAGACTCCTTCCCAGAACAGATTTTTTTTAAAGTGATTTGGAATCAAAGCTCAGTTTTAATTAAAGGTTAATGTAATTTTTTCCCATCCAAGTTCGCAGACTCCTTGAAATCCATCCATGGATCCTTTGGATCTCAGCTAAGAATACTTAGGTTAACTCTTCTTGAGTTCTCTCTGACATCTCTTGGAGCTCTAACATGTTAAGAATCCTAGGATCATAGATTTAGAGCTGGAAAGGGCAGTAGAAATCATATAACTCAACAGTCTAACCTCATAGATGAGGAAATAGATGACCAGAAAGGTTAAGCAATTTGTCCAAAGTCAAAAAGGCACGAAGTGTCAGATGCAGGATTTGAAGTGACAGTTAAGGCATAGCAATCAGCAGGAAATAAAGTGGTTGGTGGGTGGCCAAAAGAATAAATCATTCCTTAATATAAGATAATAAAGACAAAGTAAGAGGCACTCTTCTTAATAATAACTCATATTTCTACAATCATCTTAAATTTTGAAAAAATACCTTCCTTATATTAAATATTTGTTAGGTAGATAATATCAAAAACAATTAGCTTCATTTTTGGAGGGGGAAAGCTCAACTTCCCAGGGTCCCAAAATTAAGTAGAAGAGGTAAGTATTTGTAAACATGTCACTTCTTGACTAGAAGTACAGACCTCTTTTCTAGCTGGTAAAGTAATAACTTACATTATTAATTAACTGTCAGTTTACAAAGTGCTTTTTTATAACCAGAAGCTCGAGGTAGGCAGTAGTTATCCTTAGGTCTATTTTATAGATGAGGTAGCCGAGATGCATTCAAATGAAGTGACTTGCCCTTGGCTACTAAGCTAAGCTTTCAGAGCCAAGACTGAAATACACGTCTTCTGACCTTAAGCCCTATTACTCTTTCTACTAAATTATGAAACACTGGAAAATTGTAGCCAAGATGACACAAGGTAGGATTTGAATAGGCTTGAATATATTTTCTGAAAACTCTGGGCAAGGCCATAAGAAAAGTTAGGACATGATGTGAGAGAGAGGTATGTGTTGACAGATAGATAACATATACTTAGACATATCTCCTTGCAAATGGTTCTGTTAAATAAGAAGTGATTTATTCCTCTACCCTTCCATCCATTCACCTGGATCTGGCACATAGTTGGCAATAAAGAAATGCTTATTACCTTCCTTCAATAATCATTTATTAGGCACCTAAGAATATCTAGTGGAATCAGTTACTTGGGTGACTATTAGAAATCAGCTACTTATATTACTGTTGGGCAAATCTTTTAACCTCTATGTTTTAGTCTCTTCATCTGTAAAATAGAGACAACCATCTCCAAGGGAAAGGACCAAATGGGACATCCTATTGGGCTCCAATAAACATCATAATCTCATTGATTGTGCGGTGGTAAGGATCACAACAGAATCGTGCCTGCCTACCTTATGTAATTATCTATTGTCTCTCATAAATTCACTACCAAGGAGTTGGAAGCCTTCTTATATTCCTCTTAATACTGAGTTATTGGAGCACAGAGGATATCTAGTGGTTTCCTCTTATTTTAGCTATACATGACTGGTCTTTCATTTTTATTTGATGACCTATGAGCAAATCAAAACTACTATACTTCAAAGGTCATATGGGATGGGAAGGTACCTCGGAAAATAATAATGAGAGTTTACATGTGCATAGCACTTGCTACTTAAAAACCACTCCCTTGGAAATATGTTTTACCTGATTGCACATGCATAACATGTATCAGGATTATCTAGGGAAATGAGGAGGGGAAGGACAGAGGGAGAAAACTTTGAAACTCAAAATCTTATTAAAAATGAATGGAAAGTTGTTTTTACATGTGAATGAAAAGAATATTAATTTTAAAAAATTCACATGTATTTGTGATCCTCACAAAAACCCTGAAAGGTTTGCCAAGTAGATATTTTAATTCACATTTTATAGATAAGGAAATGGAAGCAAAGTGACCTACTCAGGGGCAGTTGGGTGTTGCAGTTGGATAAAGTGCCAGGTCTGATGTCAGGAAGTTGAATCTTCCTGATTTCAGATCTTGTCTATGTGACCCTGGGCAAGTCACTTAACCCTATTTGCCTCAATTTCCTCATCTGTAAAATGAATTGGAGATGGAAATGACTAACTACTCCAGCACCTTTGCCAAGAAAACCCTGAATAGGGTCATAAAAAGTTGGACATGACAGAAAATGACAAAGCAACAACAAATGACCTATTCAGGCCAAATAGTAAGCTTCATAGTGGGAATTTAAATTAGGCCTTCTGATTTCAATTCCAAGGCTTTTAAAAAAAATCTTGCTTTTCTACATGGATCTATTTTATGGGAAAGGATAAGCTGGCCAATGGAAATGATCAAAAATGGACTTATATTTAAGTATCATTCCTCAGCTGGATGACCTAAATAGCTCCAATTTAATGCCCCGAAGTATCTTTTTATGTTTTTCCCATTATGGGTTTTCTTCCTAGTTCCTTGGTTGGTTTCCCATCTAGCACATACTTAGGCATTGGGAATTGGTCAAAGGACCATCTGTTTCTGTCCACGCCAACTTCTTTCCAAGGCTGTCCACACAGAAGGATCTCCCGTCATTCAGGTTTTTCTGACTAGGAATGTATCCACCATCATCATCACACTTCAGTCCCAGTTCATTCCTCTGACAATCAGTGACACCTGCAGGGGAACATCAGTCAGCCAACAGACATTTATTAAGTGTTTATTATGAGTCCAACATTGGGCTAAGCACTGAAGAAATAAGAAAGACTCAGATTTATTCTGATTCTCCCAAGCATTGGGGGGTTTGCTAGGCAGTTTTGCAGGTGCCTGGGATGATTCCGTAAAATGACTTAGAGGTTAAAGTCAGCACTTTGTTTTGGATCCATAGTAAACCAAATAGGGTAGGAAACTATAAAGACCAGAGTGACACTTGGAGGGGGAGGCACTAAGAACTAGGGGCACCAAGAAAAACCTCATATAGTAACTAGACCTTGGTCCAATCTTGAAAGAGCCTAGGAATTCTAAGAGGGAGAGGTGAGGTAGGAGTCTATTCAAAGCATAAACAATCACTCTTGCAAAAAGAAAATAGCACAGAGATAGGAGATGAAGTAATATGGATAAGAAATAGTAAAATGTTGAATTCAACTAGCCTGTAAAATAAGGTAGGATAGGGTAAGATTGTAAAGCAATTGGAATGCCAAACAGGAATTTGTTTATGATCCCAGAGATTATAAGTAGCCACCAGAGAGCACTGAGTGGAGTAATGATATGGTCCTATCTGTCCCTCAGGAAAATCATCTTGTGTAGTTCTAAGGAGTATGGATTAAAGTGGGAAGAGATTTGAAGCAGGGAGATCAATTAAAAGGCTATTGCAATAGTCCACATGAAATGGTAGTATTTGGGAGGGGCTCTCTTTTGAAGCAGGCCCTGAGGCATTCACTTACAATGACTTTGGCTGAAAGCTCCAGTTGAAATGGTAGATCTCCCTGTAGGACAGCGGACACAGGCCAAGCTGCCTGGCTGCTCTTGGTAGAATCCAAGAGAACAGGGAATACATTCTTCATCCAGAAAGTAGCTGCCTTCAGGGCAAACAACTACAAAGCAAAAGGAGAGAATGAAGACTATTAGGAATTCCATCTAAGCTTTTTGGCTGCAGCCCGAAAGTACAGGGGGAAATGAAATTCCCAAAGACTTAAAAGAAGTCTCAAAAATTTACTGACTCCATTCTTCTGGTTACTATCCAAAACATCTCTGATAAAAGTCAGAGATCTCTGGTTCTCATAGTCTCATCTCTGTTTCCACTGTCACCCCCCGCCCCAGTCTAACCCCTCATTGATAGTCTATCTGGACGGACTGTAATAGATTCCTAATGAGTTTCTCTGCTTCCAATCTCTCTCTTTCCTTAAAAACACTCCTCTCTCTTCTAATTCATCACCTGACTGCATAATATTTGGACAGCAAGAGTTTGTATAGCTGTATCATAGAACATGTAGAAAGGAGTACAATAAGTCCACGAAGGGTTTGGGATGTCAGAAAACTGCCATATTTGATTCTGATGATAATTATGGAGTAACTTAAGTAGAGTAATAACACATCTAGATTTGCACTTCTACAAGTTGAGTGGAGAATGAATAGTAGAGAGACATGAAATGAGGAGACCATTCAGAAAGCTCTAGCAAAGACTCCTTGCCTCTGCTTATTCAGCTCATACTAATCCTTTAAAGTCTTACTCAAATGACACTACTTCCTTTAAGAAGTCTTTCCTGATCTCTCAATTGGTAATGCCCTATGCCCTCACATAACAGTTTATTTTTCAACTCTAATGTATTTAACATTTTCCAAGAAAATGTTAGTTCAGGGCGTTGTTCTCCCACCACCCTAAAGACAGTGATTGAAATGAGAGAAATTTCAGGCAAATTGGTGCTTGTGTCTTAACTCAAACAAGTTGCATTTCTTTGTACATCTATTGATCACCAAACAGTAATAACTTAATCAATGCTTGATGATTTGATGACTTATAATAGTAACCTCAGGAGCTAACGAGCTATGCCAGATCCCTTGACTAAATGGACTATCAAGGTTTCTGAAATCTTGTTTCTGAAAATGCTATTCTATTCATTACTTTAAATATTTGCTACTTGGTTTGTCCTACTTTTTGTGACCCCATTTGAGAGTTCACCATTTCCTTCTCCAACTCATTTCACAGATGGGGAAACTGAGGCAAACAGCGATTAAGTGACTTGCCCAGGGTCCCAAAGCTAATGAGTGCTGGAAATCATTTTTGAATTCAGGAAGATGAGTCTTCAGCCCTGAAGACTGCACCATTTAGCTGCCCTTCTTTTAAATGTAGCACCTTCAAATAGCCCCTCCACCTTTCTTCATGCTACAGATTGGGAATGATCAATTTGCTGAAATTTTGCCTAATATGGTCAAAATAGTTTGTGAATAAAAGTTCAAGACTCTCTTATTTATTAAAGGGATCAGTTTTGGTACACAGACTTTGAGACTATTGGCTGCTCAGAGGCCTTCTCAGTTTTATTTCTTATCTTGTAGATAATTGAAGCTACCCTAATGATGAAAATAATGAAGATTAACAATGGCCAAGAATTCAATGCAACTTCCTATGGTTGATTTATTAGTATTCCTTCAGTAAAGAAATGAAGCATAAGAAATCATGATTTGCCAACTGCATCTAAGGTGTACCAAATAGAGTATGACTTCAAGCTTCACGTTCTAAATAAGCTCAAAACCAGAGTCACATCTGGGGAATTGTATAATGTACCATCCAGCCTACTACTGACAATTCATTTCTTCCTTTAAAGGGCCCAGTTTCATTACCCATATGAGTCAGACTGAGAAATAGTAAGCCCAGAGCCAGCCTCATTTCTGGAACTGTGATTAGCTTTCAAGTAAGTGGTTTTAGAATTAATGATAACCCACCATACTGAGTTCACCCTGCCTTCCTCTCCCCACCCACAGGGAGGCAAGAGTAGAAAGAAAAATAAAACTTTACCAAACATGATATCTATCATTGGTTCAGTATGAAAAACAAAAGTACAGTTATGTTTAAAAAAACAAAACAAAACACAAGAGATTTTAAGTTCTAGGAAGCTTGGGATACTATGTTCTAATTTTCTCTTTCAAGGAATTTCTAATTTGCCTGAATTTTTTTTCAATCACTGTCTTTAGAGGGGGAGAACAACTTCCTGAACTAACTTTTTCTTGGAAAAGCAGACTCATGATGCATAAATGAGCTTACAGCTCCAATCTAGAAGATGGATCAAGCAAGATTGATATGTCCTAGAAACATAAGACTTCAGGAAAGGTAACATTAAAGAGAAACAGCTTATCTGAACCTTTTCTCTTATCTCAATAGTGAACCTGACATTATAGCATTCACAATATCTAAATTCCAGCTAAAGACTGGTGATGTTTATATGTACAATAGGGAAAAATACTTGAGGATTTTCTGCTGATACTTCATTTATCAGTTTAAGTAAGACTGACTCTGTGAGGGAGTAAAAAGGCTGGGATTTAGATCCAGTACTAGAAGCTACATGAGTCTGAAAGAATTATATGGCCTTCTCCTTCCTCTCCACCACACCTTCCTCCAGAAGCTGTAAGTAATTAGATATTGCTTCCCTTCACTGACAAACCCCATGAAAGTGCTATAAGAACATGGCAAAGAATATAAGTTCTGTTGGATATATTTCACACTGGCTCTTGCTACCTTAACATGCTGGAAAGTTGTAGCAAATGAGCTCACCAGAAATGAGCATCTGGAAAAACCTAGTTCTACTCCATTTTGGGGGGCCTGTCTTGTTTCCATCCTTTCACGGGTGTTTAATTGGTTTGATTCTATGTGCCTTTTGTATTGGTGGGATAGTGAAATTCTCTTAGGGAATCACTTAGGATCGTAGATCTGAAGATTAATTAATTCACCATTTTACAGATGAGTAAGCTGAGGCTCTCAGAGTTTAAGTGGCTTGCCTAAGGTCATGCAGGTAACAAATGATAGAGTCAAGATTCAAAATCAGGTCATGTGAATCCAGATTTAACACACTAGTCTCAGCACCTGTCTAGTCTACTCCACTCCCTTACTTTGTGTACAGTTCAAAAGAAAAGGGGTGAAGGATGTGGCATAGCTTGTGAGAAGGTTTGTAGAATATATATAGAAATGTAGAAAAAAGGAAAAGCTTATGATTTTGATTGGTCTCCTACTGGTCTATTCCTAGGCAGGTGCATGAATCTTTTTCCTTTGAGTTCTTTCTTCTCTAGGTTGTATTCTGGATTTTCTCTACTATATCTCAACTCTTCATCCTAGAAACTCATTCATTCTTGGAATATTAGCCTCCAACCCTGCAGTTTCTCCCTCTTATTGGATGACTCCTTCCAGAGCCTCCCCTGTTAGGGGAGACCAGACCAGACCAGCCTGTCTTATTCTTTCACAAGACTTTCTCTATAATGCCCTTCCACCTGGACCTTTGTCTTCCTGCTTCCCCTT
Organism: Macrotis lagotis; assembly: GCF_037893015.1. Taxonomy (NCBI): domain Eukaryota; kingdom Metazoa; phylum Chordata; class Mammalia; order Peramelemorphia; family Peramelidae; genus Macrotis; species Macrotis lagotis. Next base: position 599,653,759 of record NC_133666.1, on the reverse strand, counting down.
CCAGTTTCCTTTTTTTTAGGATTTTGCAAGGCAAATGAGGTTAAGTGGCTTGCCTAAGGTCACACACTAGGTAATTTATTAAGTGTCTGAGGCCGGATTTGAACTCAGGTACTCCTGACTCCAGGGCCAGTGCTCTATCCACTGTACCACTTAGCTGCAGCCCCCACCCCCAGTTTCTTTTTAAATGTTGTCTTCTCCCATTAGAATGAAAGCTCCTTGGGGTCAAGGAACTGTCTTTGTCTTTCTAATTGCATTTGTATCTCCAGTTCTTAGTCCAGTGCCTTAATAATATGTAATAAAAATAGAGACTTCATCTGTCTTTATAATTATAGCAAATAACAAATAGGAAGATGCATCACATCGCCACAAATTATCTTTTTAATTGATTCTAGGTATCTATATATAATTCTCTTATTTGAGCTTTTGACCTGCTATAAAATGCTAAAAAAGTTGTGAATAAAACATATATGCAAAAATCAAACTTATTTAAATGAGCATTTGAACATTCAATGTACATCCATAGCGACAGGAAATGGGACACATTTTATGGGAAAGAGACCATTAGCCTTGAAAATAAACATATAAAGTGCTCTTTAAATAATTTAATAATTGTCCTACTAGAGTAATTACTCATAATACAGCCTTTGACTATCTCATCTCTATTTGGCATTGCTCCCATGTTATCCTTCATCATCAGATCTTATTAGTCCCCCCACCACCACCATCATCTCTGAGCTGGTCTCCACTACCAACACATTAAATAAGAAAGTTATCACCAGGTTTAAGGATCCCAAGGGAAGTTAATATGAATTTCTTTCTTTCAAAAATTTGTCAAAAATGTATTATTTCTTATTGATCCAAAAACTGGGTCCTAGTTTTGATGCCACTGCAAAATAACATTATTTATCCCTCACCTAGTTACCTGGAATTTTCCTGTAACCCTTCCCGCTTTTAAATTTCTTTCTCTGTTAAGGGTACCATCATCCTTCCTGTCTCCCAGGTTCATAGTTGAGAGTCATATTGGACATCTCACTCTATACCATCCTTAACCAATCAGTTGCCAAGTCCTGTTGATTCTTCATCTCTCACATTTGTCCCTCCTTTTTTTTGTTCACCATAGTTTAGTCACCACCAGCTAAGTGGTGCAATAAATAGTACATAGGTATTCATCTCCCCAATTTCCTCAAATACCAACTTTGCAATTCTGGGCAAGGTGCTTAACTCAATTTGCCTCAGTTTTCTCATTTGTAAAATGAGCTGGAAAAGGAAGCAAAAAACCACTCCACTACCTCAATGAAGAAAACCTCAAGTGGGGTCATGAAGAGTTGAATACAAATGAGCAACATCTATTACTCCTCACCTAAAATATTGCAATAGCCTAAATTTCTCTCCCCACCCCAATCCATCCTCTACAGAGCTGCCAAAGTATTATTCTTAAAGCAAAGATATGACTATTTAATCCCACTGCTCAATAAACTTTAGGGACTCTTTATTACTTCTAGTGTTCAATTTAGACTTTTCTGTTTGGATTTTAAAGCTCTTAGAAATATAGATCCAATCTATCTTTACAGTTTTTTTAACATCATACCCCTTGACATACTTTTTAGTTCAGCCAAACTGATTTTCTTATTGTTCTCCACATAATTCCCTTTACCTCCTATCTCCATGAACTTGTATAGGCTGTATCCTACCCACCCCCATCTCTACTCCTTTCAAAGTTAAACTCAAGGGTCACCACTTTGTGGTCTTTGTGGATCCACCAAATCTAATGGTTCTTTGTTCCTCCAAAATATCATGTGTTTGCATCATATTTGTATATCTAAAGATGTGAATATATATTCCCCCCTCATATAATGCAAGATTCTTTAGGGAAAATGGCACTGTAGAGAGAGTGTTAAATGTGAAGTCAAGAAGTATCAAGTTCATATTCAGCCTCATCTGCAAAATGAGGATGATGATTGATAATGGCACCAAATTTCCAGAATAGTTGTGAGGGTAAAATAAGACATCCATAAAGTCCTTCACAGTTAGAGGTATCTTTAAAATAGAAACAATCTAGCCTTGTGCAGAGAGTTATGGAGTTGGAGTCATGGTTCAGATCCTTCCTACGGCAATTTATAGACTTCAAAAAACCTCCCAGGATTTGGTTACTATGTCATGATCTGAATTAGTGGAATCAAGTTTCCCAAGATAGGGCAAATCACACATTCTTCCTGTGTTCTTGTCATTTTAAGAGGTATCCCCCCAAGACACAGGATGATGAAGTGATAGATTGTTAATGTTGAAATCAAGAAGGTGTGGGTTCAAGGCCCCATTTCTGACATATGCCAGGTGTAGTACCCTCATCAAGTCACTGACCTTTTTAGTGTCCCTGACCATAATTTACAAAGCAGACGACAGTTTGCATTGGGAAAAGGATTTTCCTCACTGGGGGTTCCCTACATCAATGAAAACACAGGTGAAGACTAAAATCAAAAAGCACTGCTTAGCTGCTGAATCATAGATTTGAGCTTGAAGGATAGGATGTGTTCAAATCCTGGGTGAATGTGAACAAATCACTATTTCTCTGGGGCCCGGTTTCCTCGCTGGTTTCTAAGGTCCCTTCCAGGTCTAATTCTATGCCCGTATTCTTCTGATGCTTAAAGGATAATTTGCAACCCATTCTAAAGAAAGGAGCTTCCCATGCTGGCTGTTTGTATATTTTTTAATTTGTAGAAAATGAGAATAAAAACATCACCCACTACTGAAATCACAGTATCTTTGTGAGAAAAGTATTCTATTAATTCCAGAGGGCTTCTACAATCCACATTAGGGACCACAGAATGCTAACTCAGAAGAAAAGCAATAGGAAAATAGTTCTGTTAAAAACACAAGCAATGAATAAGGGGGAAGGTAGAAAATCAGTTTTAGTGAATCAGAAACAGCCCCTCTAGGGCTCTGGTTTTAATGGACTAGCCTGTTAATCTCATTGCATGCAGGTAATTCCGAAGGGAGCAGCCAGTGGCTGGACCAGAGACAAGCAAGTAAACACAGGCATTAACAATGCTGTTGTCAACAAAGACTCCATTTCCCCTGTTTTATCCAGCCTCTCCTGCCAAGCATTCCAGTCTCAACCGCAATCTATAGTCCCAGCTGATCCTCCATAATTCCCCATTCCCCAGGGTAATCATAAAGGGTGAAAGGGCTGCCCCTCCTCCCTAGACCAGCCTCCCCAGTGATCACCCCAGCAGATGAGACTGAGATGATGACACTTTTCCACAGGACAATGCATTTACTTGTTTTTTTCACAGCTGTATTCCAGATGTGTATTTTATTCTGGAATACTCCCTGCCTGTCCTTACACACACACACACACACATACACACACACACACACACACACACACACACACACACTCATACACTCACACTCACTCACACATACACTCACACACACACACACACACACACACACACATGCTACAGATGAAGGAAATGAGAATAAGAAATGAACCCTATCTTGGGCATATATGAACAGGCTCATAGTGTTAGGTGCAGTATGGTGTGGTCAGTTATCAATAAATAAACATTATTTGAGGGTTTACTATTTGCCAGACATAAGTCCTGGGGATACAAAGAAAGGTAAAGTGCTAGGCTCGTATGTTATAATCTTGTCTTAGGTGATACTAGTTTAAAAAATCATTTAACCCCTCTGGTGCCTCAGTTTCCTCATCTGTAAAATGAAAATAATAACTCACTTGGTGCCTACATCACAGGGTGATTGTGAGTCTCAAATCATATAAAGTACTTTGTAAGCTCCAAAACAGAAATGATGTTTACTGCTATAGAATGAGAGCTGGCTCTGGATAAGTGGACCTAAGTTTAGAGCCAATCTCTGATGTTTGACTTTGGAAAGTCATTTAACATTGATGGGTTTCCTTTATCGTACCTGCAGATAAGAATGTTGGGCTAGATCAGAGGTTCAAATTACCTCAGGTGGTTCCCAACAATCTCTAAATGCAGCACCAAAGTAAAATGTAACTGGTAAATATTTGACTAAATATATAAAAAATAGATATTATAATTTAAAAATAAGTCAATATGTGGCCCTCTGGGATCTTTAGGTGTGGTTCAGTGGTACTTGATTATATATGATTTTCATATCACTAGATCTGGATGATCCCTCAAGGATCTGGCTCAAAAGCTTTAATTCTTTATAAATGTCAGTTGCTTTTTTTTTATTAGATAAAATGGAAGAAGAGGCAAAGTAGATCTTTGGGATCCCCTATATCTTCTTCTTAGGACCTTTCCCCATCTCTTACTATGATGTTTCACCCCCTAAAGACCCTAAGCTTCCACTGTGGGTCCCCCAACTAGGTGGAGATATCAGTAAGTATTGAAGGGAGAATGGAGGGAGAAGGAACAAGTGATGTCTCGTGTCATGTATAGGAAATTACCCTGGATAGTTACAGCTAATTGCAATGAAATTTTTAAAGAGAAAGAGGAAAAGGACTGACATAGCTTGGTTTTAAGTCTTATATAGATTCAGTAAAGTAAATAATAAAAGTGATTACAGGGAGTACTTTACAAAAGAAATGCATCTGTGGTAGTTGCTCTATTCAGGGCTGGGTCTTTCTCCCTTTAGGTTATCACTATGGTAAGGGGGGGGGGGCAGGGGATTAGGGTGGTGTTTGTTCATCTGAGGACTTCATTCATGCTATTTCAAAGCCCACCCACAGGACTGCAAGAAGAAGCAGTGTCAGATTCAGCCTAGAGCTATGTATTTGATTTATAACAGCTGGGAAATACTCCTAAAACATTTGGTGCCTAGGGCAAAAATGGTAGCAGAGAGGACAACATGGAATCTGTCTACTAGGGAAACCCTGTCATCTAATGCAATGGGGACAGCCTGGGCTAAGAACAGTCTTATCTGCAGAATGAGAAGGTCTTGGGAAAACCTCCCCAAAGGTGCTTGCACATGGTGGGTATCGAATAAATGTTTGTTGAAGTGAATTGGATTTTACACTTAAGGAAAAAACTGAAGCCCAGAGGAGATATTTTAGGTAATTAATAGCAGTGCTGAAGTCTGAACTTGGGTCTTCTGAATTCCAGCTTCAGTTCAGGTAACTACTAAGATCTCCAACTCTTTGAGTCTGTGGTGAATTCACTTTCATACATAATAGCAGTTTCATCTATAGATAGAATTTGAAATTCTAAGGAGAGTTTAGAAATTAACAGGAAACCAGACCTGAGTATGGTTAACATACTTTAGAGTAGGGGTTCCTAATTGGGGTTCGTGGATAGAATTCAGATGGATTATAAACTCAAATGGGAAAAATACATCTTTATTTTCATTAATCTTTGGATTCCATTTAAAGACATTATCTCAGAAAAGGTTTAAAGGTTTCACAAGTCTGTCAAAAGAGTCCATGATACAAAAAAAGGATAAGAACCTTTTTCTGAGGAGGACTCAAAAATTCCTGTGAATGAAATCCATGACCAATAAAAATGCTTTTTTCTGCATATAAAGTGAGCTGTATGGCTATAAAGAGAGCTGATAAATCAACATTTCATCTCAAGCCTCTCTGGGAAAAAATTTTCATTTTCATTCTGGGAGAAATTTCCAAAGATACTTTTGAAGTGAGGGAAGCCAACAACATCATTGAATTTTAATTAAAAATCAGTTTCTCCCAAAGCCACAAACTACTGTGCCTAAAACTTCCCAGATGAGGTTAGTGGGGCTCCCTTCACATGCTGATCTAACCAAACTTCTGAATGTCTCTAAAAATCCAGATACATTACCCATACCAATAATAATGACATATTCCCATTTCTATTGACACTGTAAGGTTTGCCCAATTTAGTCTTCAAAATGCCACTCAGAGATAGGCAGTGAGAATACTATTAATCCTACTTTTACAAAGGAGGAAACTGAGATACACAAGAGAGGCTAAGGGCATTGCCTGGGATAACACAGTGTTCATAGGAAAAAACCAAACAAAACCCTGTATTTTCTGACCTTCCAGCTTGCTTGTGCTCTGAGTTTATTCCTTCCTTTCCTGGAATCTCCCAGAAAGCTTTCATGGATAGAAACTTCCATCTCCATGAAACAATGAAAATAAACACCAACTCTGGAGTAGAGGATGCAAGCTGAAAGCTCACCTCTGGAGATTAATGCATGTGCAACTCTGGGTAAGTCATTTAAATGTTTTAGGACCTGTGCAATGGTCTATGACCTCAAAGGAAGGACTCTAATCAGATTTAGTTAGACACTATCCCTACCTACAAAATATCTGGTGCTCCTCAGCACCCCAAATTTCTCTGATGCATGGAGTGGTGAGAGTTAATATATTAATGCTCTAAATCCAAAGAACAATTTCATAAGGATTGTCATGGACCTTCCTTCTCCTACCTTGGAACCAACCTCTGAGCTCTGATGTCCCTTTAGGATTGTCACCAGGTCAGATACATTCATTACCAGCCATATTATCTAGAATTCCTAAACTATTGCTCTCAACACATTTTCACAGCCATGCCCTGTGCTCCAGACCTTATTAAATGTCTCTGGGTCCCCAGGTTTCTGACTAGTAAACTTTCACCATGACTAAATGCCATACTTATTGGACAATGAAAGACTATCATCTTCTGCTTCTAGCTCTAGAAAGTATAATCAAAGAAATACTCCTATTCCTAGAATGGAATTCCTTTTTCTATAACTTCATTCAGCATCCTCATGACTTCTTAGACTAAAATATCCATTTTTTCCCTATATGTGTGTGTGTGTGTTCTCTTCCTCTAATAGAATATAATTTCTTGATTTTTCTACTTATACTCCCAGTAAGCACTTAAATGCTTTTTCATTCATTCATTGTTCTTTGACATGGGTTGAAATGAAAGATCCTCCAATATCTCTTCCAAAATCTGTGATCAACAAAATTTTATCATACAAGTTGCAAACTTTCTGCTCACCTTTAAGATTGATCTTGGTTCCACAATTAAGTTATTTCATTTTTAGAATAGCTTTACTTAATTCAAGTAACATGATGGTAGGGGGATAAGATGGAGGAGAAAAGAGAAAGAGAGGAGGGGGAAGGAAATGAAAAGGGAAAAAATAGGAAAGACAGGGAGAAAAATAGAAATAGTGGGGTATGGGAAGAAGAAAACTAAAGGGAGAGAGATAAAGAAAAAGAGATGCAAATAAAGGAGGTAGCATTATAGGGAGGTGTTATCAACTTCCTAGTTCCTTAAGAGGAGGAGAGAATCAACATACCACATCCAGGTAAATCCAGAACTGTTTTTTCTGATGGTGAGTTCTTTTGGAATCCTTTCTTGCATCCAAATTGCACATTTGGAGATATGTCAAAATCATCCCCTCGGAGGAATCGTATAGTAGTGTCTGCTGGGAATGTCTTGGAATCTAAATGAAGCTGGAAACCACCACTCTGGATCAACTTTACAAAGCGTCCAACAAGGTCATTTCCCACAAAAATATTTTCTGTAACATAAAATGATGTGAAAGGTTTACTCTGTTTTCCTTTGTAGATCGAAGGAAAGATACTTAACACAATTTAGGAATACTTTAAAGAGATGATCCCCATTATCCTACTATCCTCTCCCTTCCACCAGAAGAGACCAAGGTGCATATGCATGTTCTTAGACACATGTGAAGTCAACCAGAGAAATAAAGACTTGTTGGATATTTTGGTAGAATAAAGGTTCCAATTAGTTTTAACTGTGGAAAGGAGAAAACCAAAGGATGACCTGAGAGTAGATTTTGATTGGCAAAAAAGTGTGTAACAGAATTTTAAAACAAAATTTAATACTGAGAAACAACCTTGGTACATAGAATATTAGAAGGGAAGAAAGAAAGGAATAAGCATTTATTATGCTCCTACTGTGTACCAGGCATTATGCTAATCATTTATAGCTTTTATATAATAATAATAATAATAATAATAATAATAATAGTAATATTGGCTAACATTTATATAGTTCCTTCTTTGTGACAGACATTATGCTTAGCACTTTACACATATTAATTAGTTTGAACCTCAAAATAAGCATAGAAGGTGAGTGTTATTACTACTCCCATTTTACAAATAAGGAAACTGAGACAAAGAGGATTTTTTTGCTCTTATTTTGTTTTAAGGATCATATAGCCAGTATATGTCAAAGGTAGGATTTGAACCCAATGTTTTAGACTTCATGTTACACAAAAGCATATAACTGCTTAATGGAAGAAATAAGACTAAACCTTAGATCCCTTATATTCCAGTCTAGTACTCTGGTTGAGATAAGCACGTTACCATCACAAAGGAAGACATCAATATAAGAAGGAACTTGGGGCAGAGCCAAGACAGCAGCATGAAGGCAGCATTTCCTAGGAACTCCTTCCCCCCAAAACTTCAAAAGCCATCAAATTAAGACTCTAGCCAAAATTTACAGAGGCAGAGCCCACAGAAAGACTGAGTGATACAATTTCCCAGTCCAAGATAACTTAGAAGTTCCTTGGGAAAGGTCTGTTTCATCAGGACCAGGAGCTGGCACAGCCCAGCCCAGCCCAGTCCAGGGATCACCGGGAATAGCTCGAAAGGGTGGTGAGAGAACTCTGCTACACCAAAATGAGTGTGGAGTGAGGAGCACTGGACACAGAACCTACAGCAAGAATTGAGAGAAACCAGCCTGTACCTCCAGAGCACAGCCTACAGACAGTAAGGTCAGGGGAGAGTGCAGAAATCTCTCTACTCTTCCTGGGGGCAGGACTCTGCTGTTTACCCACACTCAGATCCAGCTTGCAGTTTGGCCTTTCATACTAAGATAGCAGGGACCCTCCTCATAGCTCCAGGTCAGAGGACAGTGCTGTGGTCATCTACATATCAAAGCACAGGCAAGAGAGCACCAGACCTTGGAGGAATAAAGGTCCCAATGGTTGCCCACCCCAAAAAAAAAACAAACCTTGGAAGTGCTGTAAATTAGTCTTGGGTTGAGAAAAATGAGTAAACAACAGAAAAAGAAGAATCTGACCAAAGAAAATTACTTTAATCCCATGAAAGATCAAAATACATACTCAGATGACCACAAAGTCAAAGCTTCTGTATCCAAAACCTCCAAGAGAAATAGAAAATGGGCTCAGACTATGGATGAGCTCAAAAAAAAGGCTTTAAAAGCAATTAAGGGAGGTAGAGGAAAAAATGGGAGAAGAAATGAGAGCGATGCAGAAAAATCATGAAAACCAAATCAGAAACTTGGTGAAATAAATACAAAAAAATACTGAAAAAAAAAATAATATGTGTAAAACCAGTTTAGGCCAAATGGAAAAAGCAAACCAAAAGGCAAATGAGGAGAAGAACCCCTTATAAAGTAGAATTGGCCCATTGGAAAAGGAGATAAAAAAGCTCTCTGAAGAAAATAACTTCTTCAAATGCAGAACGGAACTAAAGGAAGCTAATGACTTTGCAAGAAATCAGGAAGAAATAAAACTCTTCTAAAAAGTCAAAAATTAGAAGAAAATGTGAACTATTCTATTAGAAAAACAACTGACCTCAAAAACAGGAGAAATAATTTAAAAATTATTGGGCTACCTGAAAGTCACAACCAGGAAAAGAGCCTATACTTCATTTTTCAAAAAAAAAAAAAATACAGCAAAATTGCCCTGAGATCCTGGAAGCAGAGGGTAAAATAGAAATTGAGGGAATTCACTGGTCACCTCCTGAAAGAAATCCCAAAAGAAAAATTTCTAGGAATATTATAGCCAAATTCCAAAACTCCCAAGTCAAAGAGAAAATTCGAAAAGCTGCCAGAAACAAACAATTCAACTACCAAGGCTCCATAGTCAGAATTACACAGGATCTAGAAGAATCACATTAAGGGCTTGTAGGGTTTGGAATTATGATATTCTGAAAGGCAAAAAGATCTTGGTTTACAACCTAGAATCAACTCCCCAGCAAAACTGAACTTCCTCTTTCAGGGGAAAAGATGGACTTTCAAAGAAACGGGATTTCCAATCTTTCCTATTGAAACAACCAGAGCTGAACAGAAAGTTTGATCTCCAAGTACAGGACTCTGGTGAACCATAAAGGAGATGGATGAAGACTAACTATGAGGAACTTAATGATATTGAACTGTCTGTATTCCTGCATGGGAAGAAGATACTGATAACTCATAAGAACTTTCTCATTTATAAGAGCTGTTAAAAGGAGATTATATAGACAGGACACAGGAAGGAGCAGAATATAATCATATAATATAGCAAAAAAAGATGGAGTCAAGGGGTGATAAAGGGAAATACTGGGGAAAAGAGAAAAAGGAGAGGAAAAAGGAGTTAAGGAATTTCACATTAAGAGTCAAGAAAAACTTTTTCAGTAGAGTGGAATGAGGGAAGGCAAAGGGAAATGAGTGAGCCTTCATTCTCATCAGAAATGTCTCAAAGAAGAAATAACATACACACTTAATAGGGTATAGAAATCTATCTTACCTTAGAAGAAGATGAGAAGAGAGAGATTGTATAAAGGGGAATGGGGTGAGGGAAGGGGGGGAAATAGGTGACGAGAGGGAAGATTGTGGGAGAGAGTACTCAGATACAACACAGTTTTGGACAGAACCAGGATGAAAGGAGAGAGAGAGAATAGAATAAATGAGTGGGGAGGAATAGAGTGGTGGGAAATACAGCTAGTAATAGCACTGTGGGAAAAAATTTTGAAGCAACTTCTCTGATGGACTTATGATAAAGAAGGCAACTCACCCCAGAGACAGAGCCATTGGAATCTGAACACAGACTAAAGCGCATTTTTTTCTCTCTCTCACTATTCTTGAGGTTTCTCATCTTCTTGGGGGGAGAGGGGAGGGGGTTTATGTTTACTCTTATAACAAAGTTATTGCAATAATATAAAGTAAATAAACCAAAATCATACTTGAAAAAATATAAGAAGGAACTTGGTAAAAACTAGAGCTGTCTAAAAACAGTGTGGACCATCTCCCTCGGATTTATCTGAGATTTACTAGAGAGGCAAGAGCAGAGCATGTCCATGGGGTGGTTGATGGAATGTACCTTCACAAAAGGCTGACAATCTGCTCCTGAGTTATCAAAGAAATAGAAGGGCTAACAAGATAGGTGACTTACCTGAGATCATACAGCTAAGAAATGTCTGAAGGTAGTTTTGAACTAAAATTTTCCCATATCTAATCCCAGTTCTTTAACTATACAAGGTCCTATATCTTTAAAAATTTGAAAGGCTATCATGTGACCTTAATCAGCTTGGTGTTAAGGATAGAATTAAGAAAAATGGAGAGAAGTGGTACAGAGTCAGATTTTGATTTGATAAAATGAACATTTTCCTAATAATTAGAGCTATATATAAGTGAAATGAGTTGCCTCAAAGTGAAGTAAGTTTTCCCTCACTGGAAGGTTTCAAGGACAGGTGGGGTGATCATTTATCAGGGATGCCCTAGAAGGGAATCTTGGTCCAGCATTCAGCATATGACATGCAGCAGGTATCTAATAAATGCTCTTGATTCATTCATTGATTTCTCAGGCTCTGGTTGGACTAGATGTCACTCAGCTCTCTGCTTCTGTGATTGTGTTAGCAATTCTTAAGCTAGACCATATTGTCCTTAAAACTAAACAATTTAGTAAAGTTCTCCAGCTGTCAGACTGAAACATTTACTGGAAAAAAAATAGATAAGCACTATATCAACAGTTGGGTTGGCTCCCAGATAGAAAATATATATTCACATTACTGCAAGCCAATTTAAAACTACCACATAACCAAAACCCACTGAAGTTGTTTTTGCCAAAAATATCTGTATAAATAAAGCCAGGGGTAAACAGTTTACTTTATCCTAACTTCAAATACTTCTAAAATTACCCAGGAATGAGCTTGATGGAGAAGGGAGGCCTACCCTGCAGATGACAGTTAATGAGATGTCTCCCCACAAAAGAAACTGGCCTCTAGCTTTTGCCCATATATTATCACAGAAGATGAATGCTATAGAGGACTTGGAATAAAGTGGGCCAATTTTCTTTTCCTGGACTATAGTCTTATAACTCTATAACCTCAAAATCTGCTGGTATGAGAGTGAAGTGAATTTGCTTCTATAATCTCATCATTCATTGCACATCCATACTCCTATACTCTACTACAAAAAAGAAGGTAAGTGATCCAAGAGAACATGGGCTACATTTCATATATTTTCCTATCCCTAGAATCTAGCACATGTTACATATGTATTAGATATTTATATTTACTGAATTAGAAATCTGAATTTACCACAAGAGTTGGATTTTGAGCTATATTGTAGAAAAGAAGAATGTCCAAGAAGGGATAAATTTGCTCATTAGAGCAGGAATAATAATGGACAACTGAGAGAGTTCAGACCTTTAGTTTGAAAAGAATAGGACAAAAATAACTAAAAGAGAGTTAGAACACAGAATAAAGGAGACAGAGAGAGCGCCAAGCACATGGCTAAAGTGTTGTCACTTGGTCCATATGAGTCACATTCCACAATCTAAAAAAACACATTTTGTTGTTCACTTTAGTTGTGGTTTTATTCTATAGTTTTAAATAATGCTTATTACTCTAGTTGGTTGATTCTTCATTTTCAAAGAAGATCAAAATGACATCACTATGTTAGTCACTACTATAGTAGTGATCACTACTCTAAACTTACACATCTCATATGTAATCAATTCCCAAGTTCTTAAGAGAGATTTTCAGAGGGCCCCAAACTGTTGTATCATTTTTCTGACCCTTTTGTGAACACTTTTCCTTTGTGAGTTTTTCATAAAATAGTCTTTGGTAAGCATATGTTTGGAATTCTAACAACGTGTCCAGACCATCATAGTTGCACTCTCTTTAGTAACGTTTGAATGCTTCACAGTTTAGATTGAGAAAGGGCCTCAGTGTCTGGTATCTTCTCCTGCCAGGTGATCTTCAGAATTTTCCTAAGTCAATTTAAATGGAAGTGATTCAGTTTCCTGGCATGACTGCCCAGGTTTCATAGACTTATAACAATGAGGTCAGCATAACTGCTCTGTAGACCTTCAGTTTGGTAGTTAGTCCAGTACCTCTTCTCTCTCTTTCTTTCTTTTTCTTTCTTCCTTTCTTTCTTCCTTCCTTCCTTCCTTCCTTCCTTCCTTCCTTCCTTCCTTCCTTCCTTCCTTTCTTCCTTTCTTTCTTTCTTTCTTTCTTTCTTTCTCTCTCTCTCTCTCTCTCTCTCTCTCTCTCTCTCTCTCTCTCTCTCCATCCATATGCACATCTATATTTTTAAATTACAAAATTTCCTTCTACCCTCCCTTCCCACCCCCTCCCCTCAGCAACAAACAGTCAGGTAAGCATTGTACATACATATTTTTGATAAACATGTTTACAGATTAGTTATTTCCAGTATGAGGAATTAGGACTAAGGGAAAGAGATACATAAGAGATAATTTTTATAAAGTGTTCATCAGATTCTGATGGGTTAGTTTTGGGGTTCTGTGTGTGTGTGTGTGTGTGTGTGTGTGTGTGTGTGTGTGTGTGTGTTTTGTTTTGTTTTGTTTTGTTTTTCTTCCTCTGGATTTGGATAGCGCTGTCCATAGCAGATCTCCTAGGGTTGTCCTAGTTCTCTGCACTGCTGAGAGGAACTGTTTCCATCAAGGTTGTTCCTCTCACAATGTTGTTAATGTGTACATTGTTCTCTTGGTTCTACTCCCTTGGCTCAGCATCAAATCCCATAAATCATTCCATGATTCTCTAGAGTCTGACCATTTATGATTTATTATAGAACAATAGTAATCCATAATATTCATGTACCATAACTTGCTTAGCCATTCTCTGACAGGCATCCCTTCAATTTCCAATTCTTTGCCACTTCAAAAAGAGCTGCTGTGAATATTTTGGAACATGTAGACTTTTCCCTTTTTTATAATTTCTTCTGGATATAGACCTAGAATTGGAATTGCTGGGTCAAAGGTATGAACTGTTTTATTGCTTTTTGGGCATATCTCCCATACTTTCTTTTGGAGCCTCCCAAATACTGGCAAGCTCTGGCAATGCGAGTGTCAAGCTCATTGTCAATGTGTACCTTCCTGGAAAGGACGCTGCCAAGGTAAGTGAACTTGGTCACAGTATTCAAAACTTCTCCATTTGGATGGTGTTGTGCTGGCTGATGGAGCATCTGTGTTTTCTTGGTGTTAATTGTAATACCAAAGTTAGTACAAGCAGCTGAGAAATGCTCTTTACTTTATTGCATCTCAACTTGAGAGGCTGCACTAAGTAAACAATCATCTGCAAAAAAGAAAATCCTGCACCAACATCCCCTCCACTTTGGTCTTGGCTTGTAGCCTTTTCAAGCAGAAGAATTTACAGATAGTGCAGTAGCTGCCCTTGATGCTTCCTCCTCAGTGAAAGCATTTAATAACATGACTGAAAACATCATGCTAAAAAGCATGGGAACAAGTACACAGAATTGTTTCACTCCATTGGATATTAGGAAATCATGGGAACATCATCTACTAACCAGAACCTGGACAAGCCTGCCATCATGAAGTTGATGCTCAATACTGATGAACTCTGGGCACACAAATTTTGACATAATTTTCCATAAACCCTCATGACTAATTGTATCAAAGACCTTGGTCAAATCTACAAATTTTGTACACAGACCTCTGTTCTGTTTCTGGTATTTTCCCCAGAGTTGTTGGGCAGAAAACATCATATCAAGTATCCCTCTACCCTTTCTGAAGCCACACTGGCTCTTAGGGAGGTGACCATCTTCCAGGTGAAGGATCAGCCTATTGAGAAGGACTCTGACAAGAATCTTACTAGCAATGACTAAAAGAGAAATGCTCCTGTGATTGTCACAGGAAAATCGATTCCCTTTACCTATATAGAGATGGATGATGGAGGCATTCTTGAATTCTTGAAGGATAACCTCTTCATGTTGTATAATCTAGAAAATTTCAGTCAACTTTTGTATGAGCATTAGACTCCCCCCACTTTATGGATCGAATCAGCATCGGGTGCTTTGCCACTTGAAAGGAGTCTAATGGCATTTAAACCTTTTTCTTCAGTTGGGTTTTCAACTAAGGCTGAATTGACTTCAACTTGAGGTAAGGGTGGATTCTTCATTGATTGATGATGGTCTGTTAAGAAGATTATGGAAATGTTCAGCCCATCTCTTTAAGATCTAGTCCCTGTTGATAATCAATGTGGCTCCATCAGTCTGTGATAAGTCCAACACCTCTGCACCACACATTGCCTTTATCACTCAAACATCCTATCTGTCTCTTTGCTTTACAATCACGTGGTCTATTAGATGCCAACATTTGCTACATTTTTTGGTAAGTGGAAGATAGTGTTTGTGATGAGAAGGTCATGAGATGTGTAAGTCTTCAGTAGTAGGTGACCATTGCTGTTGCCTCCCAAATCCATGCCATGTCTGGTAGTCTGAGCCTACTCTGAGCATTAAAGTCAGCCAAAATTATAAGTTTATCTTCTTTTGCTATGTTGATGATAACAGCCTGTAGGTCTTGATAAAATTTGTCTTTGATTTCATCAGAATTCATCATGGTGGGAGCATAGGCACTGATGATGGTGGTATGGCATTTTCCATAAAGTGGCAACTTCATTGTCATGAGCCTGCATTCACAACTTTTGGTAGGCATTCAAGCTTATTGACTAGATTAATTTTGATTGCAAAACCTACCCCAGCTTCACAGCACTCCCCTTCATTGTGACCAGTCCAAAAAATGTATCCAGGTCTGACTTCAGTAGTTTGGTCTTCACTTGTCAGCCTTGTTTCACTCAGGGCTCCTATTTGGATATGATACCTACTGAGTTCTCTTGCAAAAAAAAGAGCTGTTCATCTTTCAGGTCTATTGAATCTTGTGTCATCTATGAGTGTGTGAACATTCCATGCTCTGATGGTGAGGGGAATCTTCTTTGAAGAAGTTTTTGTATATTTTTTTGTTTCAACAGGATGGGATCCCATCTGCTGTAGTAATAAGGACAGGGTTAGGTTGGCAGACAATTTTTAAGGGCACTTTTTTCTGGCCCCTTCTTCATATCAGGAGGTAAGCAGTACAATCCTTAAAAGGACGATTCAGACATCCAGGGGCCTGACAAATCTCACCGCTGTTTTCAGTGGGGAAATGACCCTATGACCTGGGTCACCTACAGGCAGGGTGGTGATTCCAGCTTCCAGTGTATCAAACCTGCTTCTTCCTCACTTTTCTATCACCACAGAACTTTGAGACAGGAATGGCAAAGTGGTATGAGTGATATTTTTTGATTCTTCCATAAATTAAATTTAAGTAAGGCAGAGTTGAACAAAGTCATCAACCTCACTCTTATCTCTGTCCAGTGGCAAGACAGAGTCAAGACAACTGGTGATGGCTTTAGAGGCAGTGGATAACCTTGGTGTCTTCAATGTCTAACCAGGCTCTAAGCACTCCACTGTTGGAACAACTTGTTCTCACTTGCCCTTCCTACCAGTGGAAGACTTAACTTGCTTGAGGTAGACAGCCCCCAATTCACCAATGGGTTTCAGACCTCTCTGTTACTTTCCATCTGGCTTAGCCCATCTGCTGAAATGATTAAGGGGGTGTGACCACTGTGCAAGCTACAGCTTCTTGGAGCCACATGTGAGAATTAGGTGCTCAGGTGGACAACAAAAGAGGAAAATGTCCTTAAAAAGGACTTGTCAGCCTTTACCCCAGAGGTTTGAACTCACCCTAAACACACAATTCATTGATTATTGAAGAATTTCAGTGACTGTCAGTGTGGGGAAGTCAAATGTTTTGAGGATTATTCAGGACCACAATAAATTAGGATCAGTTTCCCCAAAGTTCAAGGAGTTTCCCCAAAGCTCAAACATTTAAAATGAAGCTGAGAATGAAAGGCAAGGTCAAGAATTGATAAAGTCTTGCTGCAAACCAGTCTAAATGATATTCAGAAACTAAGCAAAGGCCTTTAGTGGGACCTGCAGTGAGAGGGCTTGTTCCTGATTCCTGTGTAATAAGACAGTAGGATATTACCAGGAAGAAAACACTATTATAGGAAGACAATACAAAGATTGAAATACTGAAGGTTGGAAAAGTTAATTTTGCAGCTGAAACTTATTTTTCTCTTCAAGGATACAATAAACCCATTACCATTATTAGTTCAAGCAAGGCTATAAGATTGTCTGTCTTTATCAGAATGAAAACATTCTCCCCAAAAATGTTTTTTTATTTTGATTTGACCTGGAAGGCTCATCGCCATTGAAGGAATATTAAATTCTGATAAGTATATCGATATAAAAGGTAGAATTGTTTCAGAACTATAGCAACTCTCCCAGGGAGATAAAGTACTGGACATGACCTTGTACTATGGAACATAGCACAAAAGATTAAGAAAATTATCTGAAAGGGAAGTAAATATACTTCAGTGGTCTAGGAAATTAGCTTATTTAAAATGAATTAAAAATCTATGGGTTTTAATTAAGGTTATACATGGGAAAGATAGAGCAGAAAAGTGGAATACTGGTTAAAGTGCTGGTCCTGGAGTCAAGAAAATTCTTCTTCCCAAGTTCAAATCTAGCCTCAGATACTTAGCTGTGTGACCCAGGCAAGTCACTTAATCCTGTTTGCCTTAGTTTCTGAATATATAAAGTGAGCTGAGGGAGAAAAGAGTATACTACTCCAATCTCTTTGCCAGGGGAAAAAAACCAAATGGGGTCATGAAGAGTTGGAAACAACTGAAAAGACTGAACAACAACAGACTTAATGAAAAAGAAACAAATGTCCAATGTAATAAAAGTGCTGTTGTATGATGAAAAAGTATGGAACTTAAGTCAAAATCTTTTGAACTTGATTCAAAATTGTATTAAAAAAGTGATTGCTCTGAAAGAAGGGCCCGTTCCACATTACATTTTTTCAAGGGGTAAAAATTTTCAAGTGTATTAATATATTAATTATTTTACTCTGTCCCAAGTAATTTGCAAATATCTAACTGCTAAGGCACTTTCAGTGATTTTTGAAAGATCACAGTAAATTGGAGAGGTATCACAGCACTGGAGAAAAGTTAATACTGTCCTAATTTTCAGAGAAAATTAACGTCTGCAAGCTATAAGCTAAAGAGACTTACTTTGATATCTAGCAAAATCCAAATGGCATTATGAACACTTTGAATGGGTTCACATTAGTGAAGACTTTGAAAAAGGAGTCCTAATCACAAAAAATGAGAATCAATTCATCAAAAATAGACCAAGACATACCAATCTCATTTCCATTTTCTGCTAGGGCTATTAAACTTGTAGGTCAGGGAATTGCTTTACATATACTTCAGCTAGACTTCAGAAAAATTTCTAATGAAATATCTCCTGGTATTCATATAATAATTTGATCTTCAGCCTTATTTAGAAGCCTAGTCTCCACAATGAGGAAGGCAAGAGGCCCCCTATTCTCTGCCTTCATTAGACTATGTCTGAAATAATGTGTTCAGTTCTGGGTACCCCATTTTAGGAAAGACATTGATAATCTGGGGAATGAAACCCAGATGGCATGAGGTCTTGAGATCATGCAACATGAATATAGGTTGAGGGAAATTGAATTTTTTTTTAGTCTAAAAGGGAAAAGATATAGTAGGGGTCACGAAAACTATTTTCTAGAATGTGAAAGGCTATGATATTGAATAATTGTTCAGTCATATTCAACTCTTTCATTGGTGGGGTAGGGTAGAGAAAACAATCTGGTTAGGTGACTTGCCTGGGATCACTCAGTTAGTAGCATCTGAGGTCAAATTTGAACTCAGATCCTCTTGACTCTAGGGCCTATCCACCACACTTCCTAGCTGTTCGTCGTTCAGAGTTTTCTTAGCAAAGGTACTAGAGTGGTTTACCACTTCATTCTTCAGCTCATTTTACAGATGAGAAAACTAAGGCAAACAGTTATGTCACTTGTCCTATATCTCTCATCAGCATTGTTATCTACACTACCACCTATCTGTCCTGTGATATTAGAGATCTAATATTTGTAGATTTGACAACTGATTGGATTGTAGGAGGGACAAAAAAACAGAATTAAAGATGATCCAAGAATATGAACCTAGGAGGCTGGGAAAATGCGAATACCATTAACTGATGTAGCTAAATTAAAGGGAGGAGAAGTGTTAGGTTGGAAGATATGTTCAACATAAGACATGGTGAGCCTGAAAATATCCTTGAGCTTGTAAGTCCTGACTATCGAGCAAAATTGAAACCATTTATTCAATGAGGTTCAATCTGCCACCACATTTTATTAATTGTTTACTGGTTGGGAAGAAGAGTCGATTAAATCCTGAGCAGTGAAGTTAACCTATGATGAAGAATGTAGTCTTGTGTTTGAAAAACTGGAGTGTTGATAACAAACTAATACAATTTCTCAACCTTATAATGGCTCTACAAATCTGAGAAATGATCTAGTCTGGGATGGCTGACATGTCTATAGCTCTTTACATTTTGCAAAACCCTTTAAATACCTCATTTAATATTCACAACAACCCTGCAATGGAGATTTTATTATTCTCCCCCTTCTTCAGCTAATAAGTAATCTGAGGCTGGACTCAAAACAAATGATCTGACTGCAGGTCGTCTATTCTATATACCACCTCATGTTATCTCAGTCAAGAGGACAAGCTACCTTTCAGTCCATCACCAAATTGACCTTGGATAGAGGGAAAATGCATTCACCAGGCTGCTTAGACGACCAATCAGTCAATCATAAATACTTAGCAGCACCTTCTATGCATAAAATGTTAGTGCTGGGGCTACAAAGACAAAAGCAATATAGTCCCTGTTCTGAAGAAGTTCATATTTTATCAGGCAAGACAGCATGTCCATATATAGTTCTATACAAAATAGATACAAAGGAATTTTTTGTGACAATCAAAGTTAAGTGATTTGCCCAGGGTCAACCAGTTATTAAGTATTTGAGATTGAATTTGAATGCAGGTCATCCTAACTCCAGGGCCAGATCCCTATACACTGTGCCACCAAACTCCCTCTGAGACAAAGGAATTTTAAAGAGGACGGAACCAACAGATGGGAAGATCAGGAACAATTTTCATGCACAAGATAATATGTGAGCTATGTAGGAAACCAAGTATTCTGAGAATAAATCTAAAAAGATAAAAAATAGAGGATTTATGGCAGGGAGTGAAGAAGTAGTGAAGAGAGAGATGAGGATTGTAGCAGGGATTAATTTATCTATATCTGTGATTTCATTGATATGGGTATCTCCCAGTGTGAAACTCCTTCCACCAGTGCACACTGACAGCACCTCTCAAATGTAAAGTTTTTTAAATTTGCCACGATCTCACACAATTGGTGATTGATTGATTTATGTTTGTCCTTCCTTCTCAAAGAAGACCATGATATCTGACATGTGAATGACTGAACACAATTTTTCCTAACTCTAAGGCCAATCTTCTATCTACCAACTATATTATGCACTAAATAGTTTACAAAGTTCAAGCTTTCAATATTAATTGTTAATTTGTAACACAGACATCACAAACGTAAATACTTAAAATACTCCACAGAATGAATATGAGAGATTTCTACTTCCTACTTCAGTTTCTCTCAATTCTAACACCCCTACTTACCTTACTGGGATATTGTCTCTGTTTTGCAGATGAGGAAATTGAAGTTTCAAATTAGTGAAATGATTTACTTAAGTTAAAGTAAGTTTTAACTAGTAAGTTAAAAGTAAGTAAGGAACCAGGGCCAGAGCTCAGAGGGTCTTTAGGCAACTGGTCCAATATTCTCTTCCTTACTAAGACATAGAGTTATTAGAAGAAAGGTGCTTTGCAAGATATTAAAGTGTTCCATAACTGCATAATTATTATTGCCATTCCTACTACACACTATGTTGCTACTCATGCAGCAGGAGTGTAATAATTTAAATGACCATGAAGAATGTTTGCTGTGAATGGGATCATAAAGTTTGTACAATGTAGATGAACTGAGGCAAGAGGAAAAACATTAGACAGAATTTTCCTTGGAAAATCATATCTATTTTCAACCACTCCATAAAAGACACAAAACTAGCATTGTTATTAAGGGAAACCACCAATATTCTGAGCACATTGCTAATGTTTCAAGGTCATTATCAGAGGGGAAACCACATCCTCCCACAAGATGTCCCCTGGTGACTCTAGTTTTGGTCAGTTTTCACAAAGAATTTCTTTTCTTTAGAATAGGAGTACATATAAATTACTATTTTTTTCTTCTTCAGGATCTGTCTAGCTATTTACTGTGCTTATCATAAAATAATCGAGAGAAGGCCATGAATATAACATGGAAAATAGTGTACTGTTTTGGAAAAATGCATTGAATCAATTTTACATTTCAGCTCTGGCACTAGTTGTTACCAAGTCAAGCCAATTCACATCTGAAAGCTTTTTTCTCACCCTTAAAAATGAGATGATTAAATTATCACTAGCTGATTTCTAAGGGTCTTCCATCTCTAAAATTCTGTCTCTTGTATTTTAACATTTTTTATTCAAAGATCCCTTATGGATCTAACATCCTATATTCCCAAACTCCCTCCAGTTTAAAATTTCATGTTCTATGTTCTAATGTTCTATTCTGAGTCTCCTTCCAGTTCTAATATTCTAAATCTTTTGTTTTTACATTAAATTTCTAATATTCTACATACTTTGATTCCTTCCAGCTTTAACTTTCCATGTTATATGTTCTAGCATTCTGTATTCTGAAGTCCCTTCTAGTTCTCACAATCTATATTTTAAGTTTTCAAATACAAGTTCTAAGATTTTATTCTAAAATTCCATGCAGCTTTGTAATGCCCTGGTCTGTGTCCTAATATTCTATGTCTTAAAGCCCTGTCCAAATCTGTAAGTCTATGATTCTCTGTTTTTATGTGGGCTGAGGAAAACTTTAGCATATAAAATTCCTGAGGCAGGGATATAAAGAAAATTTATTTAATCTTTGTGCTCCCCCAGCAACCATAAAACAACTCAGAAAAACTTAAATTTCAGAAAGCACTTTAAACTAACATAGTCATTCCAGTTAAATTTAGCTCATGTTGCTGTGGTGTGATATTTTAGAGTATCCAGCTTTATAATTACCAAATGATACATTGTGAGACTCAACCCTAAAAGGACACTATCCCTGGGCAATGAAATTTGAGATTAAGATAATTCATTTGCTGTCTGAAAGAGGCTCTTCTCTGCACTATCTTTAACTAAGGTTGGGCACTGCTTCAACAAATCATACTTAGTTATATAAACAATTAGAGGGATTAAGGCATAAGACACAAGGCATCTTGATTTCAGGAAATCATTTGACAAAATTTCTCATGCTACCCATTGTGATACAGATGGACAATGTGGGCAGCATATGAGTACAATAGCCTTGCAACCAGTTGTGACTTTTTTGTAACCAATGAATCATTGTCAATATGGAGCCCATGCTTTAGTGGACTAGTCCAGGGCTTTGTCAACAATGTAGACCAAAGTTTAGATGGCATCCACTTACCAGTCAGGAGAGGTGACTAAAACATTGGATGGTAGAACCAGAATCCAAAAGATAAAATGCACAAATACAGAGGATAGAAAAGATATAGCTAGACTAATACTTCATTTGAAAAAAGGAACTCTGATCAGAAAGCTCAGTGTAAGCCAACACTATGACATAAGTGGGCAGCTAGGTAGTTTGGTGAATAGAGCATTGTTGGGCTGGGAGTCAGGAAGACTCCTCTTCCTGAATTCAAATCTCACCTCAAACACTTCAAACACTTATCTATATGACTCTGGGCAAGTCACTTGACTTTGTCTGTTTTCTTACCTGCCAAAGGATCTAGAGAAGAAAATAGCAAACCACTCCAGTATTTCTGCCAAGAAAACTCTAAATTGAGTCACAAAGAGTGGGACAAGGTAGAAACAAGAGAACAATAACAATCTAAGCTAACCTGCTGAAAATATTAACTAATCTCAGGCTATTCTAAATGAAGCATAGTAGTTCCAACTACAACATATCTAGAAGAGCATGACAAGGGGGAGTGGGGGTTTGAAACCAGATTGTAAAGGAGGAATTAATTGAGTTAATTAGGATGTTTAGCACAGAAAAGAGAATCGAAGAGGAAATGATGAGTTTCTGATGGGCTGTCATTAGGAAAATAGATTAGTTATGTTCTATCTCCAGAGATGAGAACTAGGATCAGTGAGTGAAAGTTATAAGAATGTGGAATTCTATTAATATTACCAAGAACTATCTAACAACTTGAAAACATAGAATGAAAACAAATTCTTCATTACTAGGAGGCAGTTTATGGTGCAGTGGATAGGAAGCTGACCTGCAGATTCATATTAGCTATATGACCCTGGTCAAGTCACTTCTAAAATGGGAGTTATCATGTCATCTCTCTTGTAGGATTTTTATGAGGATCAAATGAGATACTATTATACTATTTGATAAGTGTTTAAGCCAGTTCTCAGTATATATATAAAATTATTCCCTTCTCCTTTCCACTGTAGATGTTCAAGCAGAAGCAGAAGGATCTCTGGTGAAGCTGTTGAAGTTATTGTTAAGATAATTCCTGAAAGTGGAATAATCATTTAAATTTTCATCCAATAGCAAGATTATGGGATTCTAGCTTGAATCCAACTACTTCTAGGTATTCTTCTGTGTACTAAAGTCCCTTTAAGAACATTCTATGATTTGTATTTTCTTGATGTCCTCTCCATATGTATTTTGGCTGAGTGTTGCTTGTTTTAGAACCAGATGTAATGTTATTGATATAGGCAAGTCCTAGTGAGAAAACTCCTATCACTACAGAATGACATTTATATCTTTTATCTTAGAGTTTCCAGAGGTACTGAGAAGCTGAGGGACAGGCCCATAGTCACATAGTTGGTATCTCTCAGAATCAGAATTTGAACTTTAATAAAGATGATGATGACTGGCATTTATATAGAACTTCAGGTCTGCAAAGCACTTTACAAATATCACAGCACAAAGACTTTGTGAGGTTGTTGCTTTAATTTCCTCCATTTTGCAATTAAGAAAATGGGGGCAAACTTAAATGACTTATCCAGTTAGGGGGCACACAGTTACTAGGTGTCTAAGGTTGAATTTGAACTCAGGTTTACCTAATTCATCCATCACTTAAGCCACTAAGAGCATTTTCCTTCTCCTAAGGTCAATACTCTGACCTTAAAACAAACAAAAAAAACTAAATATAGCTCATATTGAAAGCTATGGCATCATTAAAACTCACTAAAATATGAAGACAGCATACCAATATCATGGAAGTCAGGAAGAGAGATTGCTGAGATGTCCTCTAGCTGGGATCTCCATGTAACATTCACTCCTAGGCGTTCCACTGTCAGACACTCTACTTGCACTGTAGAATCATCACAGACAGAAAAGGAGGCAGTTGTCCCAAAAGTGTTCACCTATACCAAGAAAAAATCCTTGGGTGAAGAGGGTGACTTCTGTCTTTTTCTCACACTAATCATGAATAGTGCAATTTCAACTTATTTCATCAACTTCTATTAATATATAAACATATTACTTTAAAATACTCTTGCACTTAAAATACTCTTGACAAAATTGAAAATTATGTGCCTTATGTATAATGATAAATATCTCTCTAGATAATAAAGAAAACCTGCAACTTCTTTGTTCTTTTCCACTGACATTAGCATTATGATTTAATTTCATAAGGGAAAAAGGACTTTAAATTCCTTCTTTTACAGGTGAAAAAAAAACCCAAAGTCCAAGAAGGGAGGTTAAATTACTTATTCAAAGTCACAAGACGACAGGTATTGGAGCTTGCATTTGAATCCAGACCATCTGACTTTAGGATCTGTGTTCTTTCCATTGTAATATTTTGTCTCAAGATAGAAGACTAAATCAATAGTAGAGAGTACAATGTGGCACAGCAGAAACCAAGTCTTCTGACTCCTATAGGGTATAATTTTGAAGACATTAGAAAGCCTTCCACCCTCATCTCCCAAGGTCTATGAGGCATATAGCAATATATAGCCAAGGGGTTGAGCACAGGAAAACTCATGCTTAAGGATAGGAAAATAATCTAATTTTTTTCTGGAGCATAATATCAAAGAAGGGAAGTAACAGGAGATAAAAGTTAGAAAGGAAGGCTGGAGCCAGATCATGGAGAACCTTGATTGCTAATCTAAGGAATTTATGCTTTATTCTACAGGCAATGGAGAACCATTGGAGATTTTTGAGCAGTGATTTTTTTACCACCATTTTTCTACACCTTGTCTATATTATCTCTTCCCTATGCTCTTAACACACCAATCTCTATCACTAAGCCCCCCCTTTCCATACAATGTGGACATTTTTTGGGCAAGCTTATCCTCATGGATGAAAAAATTGGTGAAAGGGGAATTAAAGTACCACAACTAGCATCTTGAGGAAATACCTGATGTATCTAGGATAAAGCTATGCTTTTCCTATGATCTTAAACATTAGTTAGAGCTCATGAAGAGTGTTTAGTATTTGATTCCTGATTATGCAGAGGTTTTACTAAATGATTCAGTCTAGAGATTCTTGGTAAAATTAACATACATAAACACAAGAACATGGCATAGGCATTTCCACAACAGTGGAAATAACATTCTATTCAGCATGAAAATCTTGCACTATAATCATGTAACCATGGAGGAGTCATTGAATCTTCAAGTTCATATTGTTTACCTGGGATGTTATAATACTATCTATTCATTATGCCTATTGGAAGAATCAGATGAAATAAAAAGCATAAAACAATCTGAAAACCTTGAAGAAATACATACATGTAAGCCAGCATAGTTGTCATATTAGTGATAGAAATATGATGAATAATTGATTATTAAATGAACATTTACAATATCCCTCTAGTAAACTGAAAGTTCCTTGAAGACAAGAATCAATACTTTTTCTAAATTTTGCATTTACCCTAATGTGAAGGCTTTCAACCTGGAATTCTGAACCCAAATAATTCCATAGATAGATTTCAGGAAATCTGTAAATTTGGATGGGAAAAATTACATCTTTTTCATTTTTATTTCATTCAATTACAAAACATTATTCTGGGGAGATCTTAGATTTTTATCAGTCAGAGGAGTCTATGATGCATAAAAAGTTAAAAAAAGATAAGAATCCCTGGTCTGGCTCTTATAATACTGTTCTTCATACAATTGGCATTTAATAAATGACTGTTGTTAAATATTTATCACTACATAGATCAGATATATTTCCCTGTGCCCCAAAATCTTCACTGACTCTACTGAAGACCCTCTAGAATCAAGAGATTTAATTTGAATCTCATTTCAGACACTAACCATGTGATCATAGGCAAGTCATTATGGTTTTTAGAATCTCAATTTCTTAATGTGCAAAAATAATGGGGAGAATAATTCTTTCACAACTATTTTATAGGGTTTTTGCAAGCAAAGAATTTTACAAGTGCTAAAGCACTATGTAAATAATATAAATAATTAGTAGTGGTATTTCCTATTGAATAAAGTCAAAAACCATTAAACTGGCATTCAAGAGCATTCACAATTTAACCCTTGCCTGTATCTCCAGTTTATTTCTCATTATTCTCCCCACATATTCTATGGTCTGGCCATACAGATCTGTTCACAGACCATACACATTGCTTTCTTGCCTGTTTACCTTTGCTACATTATTCTTTACCCCCTATATTTCCCATATTCAAATCCTGCTATCCTACAAAATATTCAAATTCCAGTTCAAATGTCACATAGTCTCCCCTTATCTGCTTAGCTAGAGGCATATTCTCCCTCATCTCTTCTCAAACAATTGACAACTATTTATAAGTGCTTACCATGTGGCAGACATTGTTTTAAGGACTATGAAGGAGAAGGAAGAGAAGAAGAAGGAGCAGGAGAGGTAGTAGGAGGAGAAGGAGGAAGAGGAGGAGGAGGAGGAGGAGAACAAGAAGAACAAGAAGAACAAGAAAAACAAGAACAGGGACAAGAAAAATAAAAAGAACAAGAAGAAAAGAAGTAAAAGAAGAAAGAATATGAAGAATTTGTTGTTCTTAGGGAGCTTACATTTTGACTATCTATTTATCTATCTACTATCTATCCATCTATCCCATCAGTCTGTCTATAGATACATAAATTTATCCATGTCAGCATGTATGGCCTGGAGGCAGGAAGGCTCATCTTCCTAAATTCAAATCTAGGTGTATGACCCTGAATAAATCACTTAAACCTGTAAGCCTCTATTTCCTTTTCTGCTGGAGAAGGAAATAGCAAACCACTCCAGTATCTCTGCCAAGGAAACCCCAAATGGGGTCACAAGTTGAACATTCCTGAAATGACTGAACAACAACAAACCTTAGAAGGTGAGACTAAAGCAACTGGCACACTGGGAAAGAACATGTAGAGGAAGTGAGTCTTAAAAGAAGTCAGGGATTCCCAGTCAGAATTTGGAAGAAATAGCATTCTAGTCATGGGGAATAGGCAGAAGATGAAGATAGACATGGACATGGGCATGGACATAGAGAATTATTCATAAAGAAGAGCAAATAGGACAGTATCAGTGGATCATAGAGTGTACAAAAAAGAAAGAATGCAGGAAGGCTGGAAAACCATGAAGTGGTCAAGTTGCGAAGAACTTCAATGCTAAACATAGAGGCTTATACTTGATCCTAGAGGCAATAGGGAACCATAAGAGTTTATTGAATAGGAGGTTGGTGACCTGACCTATGCTTTAGGAAAATCACTTTGAGAGTGGATTGGGAAGAGAAGACTCTTGAGGCAGAAAATCATTTAGAAAACGTTGTGAGCCTCCTAGTGAGATGTGAAGTGGACCCAGACTTCATTAGGGATAAAATTGGCTCTGAGATTTCACTAGTGCAGGTCTTAGAGACCCTAAAACGTTGAGTGATTAAGGATATGTTAGAGGATAGACCTGAACCCACATCTTCAAGCTTCCAAGCTCAGTTACCTACTATTCCATGATGCTACTCTTATTTTTCATAGGGTACTTATAGTCTACCATGTCTTACATTTATCTCTCTGTGTTTCATCTTCAATTAGACTTTAAGTTCTTTGAGAACAGGTTATTGTTGTTCTCCAGTCATTTTTCAGCCATGTTTGACTCTTTTTGACCCTATTTGGGACTTTCTTCACAAAGAAATTGGAGTGGTTGTCTTCTTTGACTCATTTTACAAATGACAAACTTAAACTAAGTGACTTGCCCAGGGTCACACAGCTAGTAAGTGTCCGAGGTAGGATTTTAACTCAGGAAGATGAGTTGTCCTGGGTCCTAGCCTGGTACTCTATTTATTACACTACCTAGATGCTTTTTGAGGATTGAAACATATTTTATTTACAGCTTGAATAGCTTAAAACTGAAAAAAGACTTTTAGGGCATCTTGTGTTTTTGTGTTACCCTCAGAGATAAGCACAATAGGTGGTACAGAAATGCAAATCAGTGGTTTCATGGATATAGGAAACTCCCTGAGTGGAAATTCTCTCTACCAAAACACATCATCTACTCACATTTAATCTTGGAGAACTGTCTGGGGCACTAAAAAATTAACTGATTTATCCATGGTCATATAGATAATATTCATCAGAGGAAAGACCTGAACTCAGAACTCCTAATATCAAACCAGACCTTCTAAACATTAAATCATACTGCCTTTAGTAATTATATGGTGTGGTCTTAATGAATGTTTGTTGACTATGCCTAGCCCAGTGCTTGATACACGGTAGATATTTATAGAAGTTTGTTAAATTAGATGGAAGAATGTCTGAATGAATGCATGAAGTATGACTATTATCTGACCTTTCTTAGTTATTAGGGAGTAGTTAATGGCAGTAAATGGACCACTAGATAATCCACTAAATACAGCAAGGAGAGAATTTAACAAAAGATATTTAACCAGAGAACTAGTACTCAGCCCTAGAATCTTGAGAGACAAGGTTATCTCCCACAACAGAGTAATAATCAGCTACAATTCAACACATGCAAACAAAACAGGGAAACAAATGAAGTGGGAAATTATTAGAGTAAGTGGGCCCTGGGGAACAAGCAGACAACAGAGACAGTAGACAATGAAAGAACCTAATTAGGGCCCAACCAGATGGTTCTTATTCTTTTCCTCAATCCTGTTTAGCTTTCCTGAGTTCTGTGTCTCTATAACTCTTGTGACTGTCTGCTTGCTACCAGGGGACCAAGACAATGTTTTATTTGTTTTATTGTCTGGTCCTGAGTGATCTGATCACGTTTGGCCTACCTTATAGGTTTGCTGGGAGGTAAGCATTTTGCAAACAAGTTTCTATATAAATGTGAATAACAGAACCTATAGAGGCAGCCTAGAAATGCAGAGTGTTTGTCCTGAAGTTGGGAAGATTTGGATTCAAAAACCCCCTCAGTTGCTTCCTAGCTGGGTAACCTGAGGCAAGTCAGCCTCTCTCCACCTCAGCGTCATCAGCTATAAAATGAGAAGAATGGTGGCATCTATGTTACCAAACAGGTGTGAGGATGAAATGAGACAATGTATAGAAAGCATTTTAGCAAACCTTAAAAAAAAACTTACATTCTATATAATTACTGTTATTTGTTACAATATATGAATCTTTGAAAGGCAATAGGCATAACAGATAGAGGGTGGAATTTAGTCAGAAAGAATCTAAACTCAGAGTCTATCACTGACACTTATAATGTGATCACTCAGTTTTATAGTGACTCAGAACTGGAAGATCCTCAACAAATAAAATCATAGGTTTAATATCAAATATGAACTTATATATGTGATATTTATCATATATTATCATATCAAATATCATATCATATATTATTCATATATAAATATGGACCTATATATGTGATATTTATCAACATCTATAGCATGCTATAAGCTATAGAACACCTATATTATGTATGACATTCTCTAGATAAAGACATAGATGCATGTGTCTGAGTATACACATATTTGTTATAACTATATACATATATTTATACATAAATTATTGTCTTTGTTTATGGGAAGGTCAAGATTTTTATCAAGTCACAGAGGGAACCAACTTGTGATGTAAATTTATTCATGAGTTCTACTAACCACCTTGGACTACTTGGACTACTTTTGACTGACCTCCTTCAGCCCCCATCACCAGTAGAGGACAATGCTGAGCTTACAAAATAGCTTATGATGGTGAGGTCTTCTGGAGGAAGTACCCCTTTAGGGACCAGAAGAAATAATAGTAGGGTACAGATATATAGAAATTTATATACACATACATATGTTTGTGTGTGTATATATATATATGTATATATAATATATATGTGTGTGTACCCACATATGTATATATATAATTATATATGTATGAACACATATATAATATAAAAGTCCTGTTGGTATTTATGTATATAGATATATTATATTTGCTTTATATAGCTTAATATTTTAGTTAGATATGTATAAAGATGACTGAGATGTATACATATATTCATTTATTTGCACAATTAGTGTGTATACACATATATATATATATTTCATATGCGTATATGTGTATGTCTACTCCTGTGTTTGTGTATGTCTATATATTATCATTATCTAGACCTCTCTCTCTCTCCATCTCTATCTGTCCTCTATCTGTCTGTCTTTTTATCTAGCTAGCTATCTAATTATCATCTATCATCTAGTTAAATAGCAATCTATAGATCTATTATCTCTCTATCATCTATCTGTCTGTCTGTCTGTCTGTCTGTCTGTCTCTCTGAATCTTTGTGGCAAGAGAGAGCAAACAAGATTTCCAGGTGGGGCCTGAGCATTAGCAAATGGGGCAATACCTGAGATGTTCCAGTATTTATACAGTTTTGCTTTGAGGCCCAAAATATATTAACTACTCTGACCATTTGCAGAGTTTTCAATCAAATAAGTGTCCCTTTGAAATATCTCCAGTTTTATGGCACTCTAAAGTCGCCAAGTATTTGTTTCACAACAACCTTGTGAGTTTGGTGGTGGATGATTGGTGGTGATTGTTCCCATTTTACAGATGAAAAAATTAAAGTTTTGGAGAAATGATTTGTCCTAGGTCATATGTCTTGTGTCAAAGACGGTATATGAAGCTCCATCTAAATACTAGACCAAGACTGTTTTCACTATCCAGGATACTTCTTAATTAGATCAAGTGGTTTGTTTGCTTTTCCTTTCTTAAAAATACCCTCTTGGTACACACCAGTTAGCTCAAACCATGAAAATTTTTCAGTTTCCACTTAAAAAAATGTAAAAGGTGTCAGTGAGTTAATTGGGGTATGTAACACTCTTTGCCTGAAGGGTTCATGCCATTGCCTGAAGACCTTTCCCTACACTTTCTCCTCCTTGCCCAAGCATGGAAAGTACCTGAATCTGACAGAAGCCACGGGCCTTTAGCTCATCCAAGATGAAACTCTGGAAAGCCTCCAATAAGCCGGAATAATCAGCACTGCACATCTTCCCTGGGGGGAGTTGAAGATGGAATTGTACTTGGCTTTGCACAGTCTGCAACAACTGGAGCTCTGGAAGCACATCAGAAGGAACAATCCATCAGCATTGTAACTTGAAATTTTTTTGCTCTGTAAAAAGAATTTTCCTTCTGTTACCTTGGAAACTAAGAGAAAGATAAGAATAGCACAGGACTGGAAGGGCTGTAGCTTACCCTGGGAGAAAGAATTCCTACACCAAAGATGATGAGGGGGAATTCTAGTCATTGACATACAAGCTTCTAAATAGAGATTCATAGTTAAGAGAGGACATTGGGAGGACTTCATAATTGTTTTCAAGTATTTAAAGGGGGACCTTGAAGGAAGACAGAAATCAGAGTTATTGTGCTTGGTCCTAGAAAGCAAAATTAGTAATCATTCATGGTATTTATAAGAAAATGGACTTAGGTGGGTCATAAGGAAAAATTTCTTAATAATTAGAGCTGCCCAATAGTGAAATGGGCACACTTCAAAGGTATTGAGTTTCCACTACCAGAGATCTAGGAAGGATTAGTTGACCAATTCTCAGGGATGCTGAACAAGAATTGTTGTTCTTTGAGCTCCATAATTTCTGGGATACTTGCCTTCCTTGATTCTTATCAATATGTTTCCATAAATAAGTCCAAGTCACTGTAAGCCCTCCCTCAGGTGATATACTAAGAGAAATAATGATCCCTGATTTCAAGGAGGTTAAGATCTAATTGAAAAGATAAGACTTTTAAAGAAATAATAAAAGAATAAAAGAAAACATAAGTGCATTCAAGAAGTACAAATATGGTCAACCAATTCAGCCAATCCCAGAATCTCAGATTTTCAGAGGTAAAAGAAACCTCGGAGGCCAACCCCTACCAGCTCCCAAAAAAGGAATCCCCTCACAACATTCTCAACAAAAGTTACCTAGACTGTACCCGAAGAGTTCTAAGGAGGGAGAACTTCCCCTTTCCTAGAGCCCATTCCATTTATGAATATTCTAATTGTTTGGATGTTTTTCTTAACATTGATCCTAAATTACTTTCTTTGCCTCTGGTTTTGGATACTACTTCCCTCTGAGGTTAAATTGAAAAAGCCTAATCTCTTTTGCACTCTACAGCAAGACTTTGATGATACCGAAGGAGAACAGAGGAGTGAAATATAAGAATACAGAGCTATCCTCATAAGGTCTGGGAAAAGGCACTCCTCAAATCCTCAAGTAGAGTTAGCAGAATACAGATTGATCCTGGTCATCCTATGCCCATAAGTGTCTTTGGGTACACATATTTGCACATGTGTGCACATGTGTATTTAGATGTGTATGCAGCAGAAAGGGATTCTAATGAGAAATTCTGAGCAATCATAAAATTCCCCTCAAAGATGGCAATTCCCCCAGAGGTACAGATTGTTGCAGAATTAACAAAATAACTTGATGCTACAAATAAATACTCCCATTCCACCCTATGCAACATCTGGAGTTCATTTGGAATAAGGCATTCCACTAGAGCCCTCTATAGTTTGTAGCTTGGGTATTTCTTTGATTACCAAAAAAAAAATCTATATTGAGTTTTCAAATTAAATACATATCCAGACATGTTACATTCATAAAAACCATATGGTTAGTTGTCATTTCATTCTCAAAGAGAACCAAAATGACATCACTATGTTGGAGTTAAGGTACAGTGTGTTCAATTGTGGCTGATCAGAACAATATAAACCCAGGAAACTCTACCACAAGTCAGGCACAAATAGTCCACATGAATATTTAGAGTGGAAATGTCTCTAAATTTGGGGATCTCATGTTTCTTTTGAGCTACTGCTATTCTGCTTTGCTCATAGAGTATAGCAACTTTTTTGATGCAAGTACACCATGCTTGGGCAGTTATGTGCTAGTATCTCCCATAGCATGCAATCAATTCCAGAATTCTTCAAAAAGACCTTGAGTGTCCTTATATCACTTCTTCTGACCTCCATATGAGTGTTTGTCTTGTGAGTTCTCCAAAAAAATAGTCTTTTTGGCAAATATATTTTTGGCATCAGAGTTGTACTCTCTGCAACCAAGTTTGAATGTTTGGCAGTTTAGTTCAAGAAAGGACCTCAATGTTTAATATTTTAACCTGCCAGGTGATCTTCAGATTCAAATGGAAACAACTCAATTTTCTGGCATGGTCTTGGTATCTTGTCCAGGTTTTACAGGCATATAGCAATGAGGTTAGCACAACAACTCTATAGATCTTCACTTCTCTTCCTCTTTCTTTTTTCTTTTTTTACTTTTTTACAAGGCAGTAGGGTTAAGCAATTTGCCAAAGGTCACACAGCTAGGTAATTATTATGTATCTGAAACCAGATTTGAACTCAGATCATCCAGGACTGATGCTATATCCACTGCACCACCTACCTGTCCCCCTTCACTACACTTCCACACTTTCCTTCGGAGCCTCTCAAAGACTGAACTAGCTCTGGCAATGTGTTTGTCAACTTGGCCATTTATGAGAAAACCCCTGGAAACTATACAACCAAGATAAATGAACTTATCCACCACATTTAATATTTCTACACGTGTTGTTCCACATATGTTTAGTGGGCTGGCTGATGGAGAACATGTGTTTTCTTGGCGTTGTTGGACCAAAATTAACAAAAGCCACAGAAGATTAATCTATCTCAGCCTTAGAGACCATACAATAATCTAGGAACAAAAAAAAATCGTACACCAATTTCTCCTTCTACTTTAGTCTTGGCTTGTAGACTTTTTCAAGTTAAATAATTTACTGTCAGTGTGGTGACCGCCCTTGATGCCATTTTCATCCTTCTTGAAGCCATCTGATAAAATTGCTGAAAACATCATGCTGAAAAGCATAGAAACAAGCCAAGAGCCCTCCTTTCCTCCACTGCTGACTTGTAATGTGTAAAAGTATCATCCATTATTCAGCAAGCTGTCATGAAACTGGTGGATAATATTGATGAATTTCTCTAGGCACACAAATTCTGCCATAATTTCCCTCAGGCTCTCAGTTCCTCTCCTGGTCTTTTCCTCAGAGTTGTCGGACAGTAAGCTGTCCTTGTCCTTTTTTGAAGCCACTCTGGCTCACAGGTTGATGACCATCTTCCAAGTCAGTCTATTAAGGAGGATTCTAATAAGAATTCTGACAGTAATGACTAAGAGGGAGATCCCCTTGTGATTGTCACAGGACAACCTGTTTCCCTTTCCGTTATAGCACTGGATAGTGAAAATGTCCTCAAACTCCTGGGTGATAACCTCCACTTGCCATATCCTGAGGATTTCAGTCAGCTTTTATATGATCTCATCTTTGTAAATCTCAACTGGAATCTTAGCTATATAAGAGAATCTAATGACATTCAAAACTTCTTCTTCAGTTGGAAGTTTGGCTAAAAAGAGATTGACTTCAGATTGAGGTATATGGTAATGGCTTCAGTTTTGATTGATGATGGTCTCTTAAGAACTAAATGGAATCATTTAGCCCATCTCTTTAGATTCATATTCTTATTACTAATCAATGTGGTTCCATCAGTACAGAGTAGTTGAAATATACCATAGGTCTTTGGTCCATAAATAGCCTTCAGGGCTTCAAAAAAAGTATTTTAGATAGTTGCTAACAGCATAGAACTGAATTTCATATGACTTCTTACTGAGCCAAGAATCCTGTATTTCTCAGAACTTTACTTATACTTCGCTTCTGATGGAGTTAAATGTTGCCTTCTTAGAAACAGGTGAACTATCCTACTGGTAAACCCTGTAGGGTTTTTGTTTTGGGTTTTTTTTTTGGTTGAGCAGCTTTTGAATTTCCTCCTCATTTTCATCAAACCAATCATGATGTTTGTGTGTGATCTGGTGCAGATAAGGAAAGGCAGAACTATATACCAAAGCTCTGAAAGCTATCTACTCCTTTTCTGCTCCTCTGTTGCCAGCCATGTATTGACTCAGCTTTCCATCCAATTTAGCAACAAACTGTTGTCATTTGGAGAAGCACTCTGATCTGTTGATATTAAGTCTACTGGTAATCAGTTTTCTTTGGAAACACCACTTTCATTGAATATGCATACTTAACTTGGAGAGGATAAGCATATGATCTGCCCAGCACTTTGTGCCACACATTACCTTTTTCACTCACATTATGTCTGTCTCTTCTTATTATAATAATGGTCTATTGAGTGCTAATGTTTACTGTAAAGATGCATCCACAAAGTTTTATTGTGTTTAGGTAAAGAGAAGATAGTGTTAATAATGATAAAGTCATTAAATGCAGTTAAGTGACCATTACCGTTGCTTTTTCCATTCCTCCCAAAGACTCCCTGCCAAGGCTGATAGTCTGAGCCTACTTTGCCATGAGTGTAATTTAGAATTATAAGCTGGTCCTCTTTCAACACATTGGTGATGATGTCTCCAAGTCTTCATAAAATTTTTCTTTTACCTAATATGGGTTTGGAAATGTATTAGTACTTTTCTACAATTGACAAATTCATTGTCATGAACTTGCTCTTCATTTCTTTTGGTAGATGTACAAACTTTTTGATGAGATTAGTAATGATCACAAAACCTACACTAGCTTCATGGTGTTCCCCATCATTTTGGACTCTCCAGAAAAATGTGTATCTAGCTTCAAGTTCAATAAGCTGGTCTTCATTTGTTTCACTGAGGGCTGCTATATGGATGTGATACCTCCTGAGTTCTCTCACAAGAGCTATTTGTCTTTCAGGTCTACTGGATTTCGTGGTGTCTATACATATTCCATGTATTGAAAGTGAGTAGCATCATTTTCACAAATTTTTTTGTGTTTCTACCTCAGGGTGGGATCCCTGCCTGCCACAGTAAGCAAACAATTTTTCAGGGACATTTGAAGACCCTTTATTATGCAAGGAAGTAAGCAGGGCAGTCCTTCAAAAAGGCTGCTAAGATACCCAGGAGCACCCCAAATTCCACTGCTGTTTCAGTGGAGAAGATGATTCTGTGATCAAAGCTGCTTCTGTGCAGGGTTGTGACTACTGCTTTCTACTACAACTTTGTGACTATTAATGTATCTATGTCTTCTGCTTCATTATTTACCTGTCACCACAGGACTTTGAGGTAGGCAAAAGTGGTAAAATAGTCTGAGTGATATCTTTTGATTTTGATTTGTGCATAAATTGGATTGAAGTGAGGCAGACTTAGGTGAAGTCATTAGCTTCACTCTCTCTTCCAAAAGCATCCAAGTCCAAATGTCAAGACAAAAGTCAAGACTGGTGATGACTCAGGATGCTTTCAATGACTTTGGCCTCTTAAATGTCTAACAAAGCTCTAAATGCTCCACCTGCTTTAGCTGCCTTCATGGCCATTGAAACAAATTGTTCTAATCTGCCCATTCCAGTATGGGAAGTCTTACATGCTTGGAGTTGACTCTTCCCTTATTCAATGAAGAATTGGAGACCCCTTGGCTACTCCTAGTCTGGTTAAGGCATGTTCCTAAATTATTTACCAAGAAGCGGCTATTGTTGCACATGTTACAACTTCCTGGAGTCACAGGTGAAAACTGGATGAATCAGATGGACACCACAGGTGTGCTAAAGTAGCCCTAACATCCTACATTTAAACTTAATACTACAAATTAATACTCCCATTATTCCCATTAGAACATCTGGAACTCATCTGAAATAAAGCATTCAATTAGATGTTTGTAGTTTGGGTTTTTCTTTAAATACTAAAAGAAAAAGAAATTATGTTGAGTTTTCAAATTAAATACATATCCAAACATATTACTTTCACAAAAACCTTATAGTACCTTTGGGTACACCACATGACTAAATATGTTAAAGAGAGATCAATTGCACATCTACTTACTCTGACAAGCCTGGGGAAGAGGGGGTTCTGAAATCCAGCGCTGATTCTCTACATTGCATATAAATGTCCCCCGAGGTAAAGCAATTCGATAGCCCTGGCGACACATGAGCTGGCACTGCTGAACAGCCTGCCCTTGGTAGGTCCCCTTCTCACAAAGAACTACTCCATGGACTATTTCAGAGGCCCTAAAGGGCAGTGGACACTGAGGACCTAGGAGGAATAGGAGATAAATCTATTTGACATTCTTGAGTATTAAGATGGGCAAAGAGGAGGAAAGATATATATATATATATATAATATATATATATTATATATATATATATATATATATATATATATATTGCCCAGATTATAGTATGCAATTGCGAAGGTAGCCCCTTGAGCATATATCCTGGACAGACTTAAGGGGTGGATAATGAGCTGGACTTAGAACTAAGGAGGAGAAAAGAGGAAGAGAATGAAAAGCTGGAATGGAAAAATTTGGAAAATTACACAAGGTTTCAATGATTTGAACCTGCTGGCTAACACCAAAATCCATCTCTTTAACATGTTACAGGTCTGAGAACCATAGAACAAGACAATTTTGAAATAATTTAATTCATTGATGATCCAAAAGAAAATGGAATGACATACAAGGGATACAAGTAGACTGCAATATATGGCAAACAATGACTCATGAAGGAAAAGTGACATAAAAGCCCCTGGAGAGATATCATGAGGAAGGAAATCTATGGATTTGGAAACAGGAAGTCCTACATCCAAATTCTGCCTTGTACCCTTATTGTGTCACAATGGGAAAATCAGTTAACCTACTTGAGTAGTTTTCCTAAAAGAGGATGATGATATCTGTAGCATGATACTAGGCAGCATGGTGTTGTAGGTAATAATTTAACCACTATTTGCATTGCACTTCAAAACTTGCTTTACAAATATTGTTTGATTTTATTCTTACAACTCTAGAAAGCAGAGGCTGTTATTATTTTCATTTTACAGGTGAAGAAATAGGCATACAGGGGCTGAGTAATTTGTCCAGGGTCATACGGTTTGTAAGTCTGAAACTGGATTTGAACTCATGGTTTTTTTTTACTCCAAATCCAGAGTTTTATCCATTGTGCCACTTAGCTAAGATAATAGAGTCATTCGATAATATAAGTAATTTGAGTGAAGCTCTGGAAGATGTAGACCCTGAAACTTCCCCTGGTGAGAAATTTGCTTAGTTATTAGACTGATGAGCACAGATCTATGGTCATAAGTCAGTATTGACGTTCAGAGAAGAAGGCAGAGTTGTCCTCATCATCTTCTGTGTCATATCTAGTTATTTGGGTTTATCCTTTCCCATTAGATCATAAACCCCTTGAATATAACCATCATGTCATTTTTGTATTCTTCTTTTGTATTCTTCCAATGGCTAACACAAGACCTTGCACAAAGTATTTAATCACCATGGGCGGAATTATCAAACTCTAATAAAGTGGACAATCATTCTAGGCAAACATGTTCCCTTAGGTTTCATGGTAACTTTGGGGAGTGGGGAAGATAGTAAAGGGGACAAGTGCAGAAGAAGATCCAGAGCTACTATTTCACAGACCTAGAGGAAAGCTTCCAGTGTGAATTGATGCACTTCAGCAACTATCTTTAACTTAAGAATCTAAATGATTTGCCTAGGGTTGAGTGACTTGCCCATGGTCATACAGCCAACATTGTATAAAACAGGATTTGAAACCAGCTTTTCTTTACTCTATCCCCTAACTCTTGCCTGCTTCTCATGGCTCTTATATCACTTTATAAATAATGCCTCATCTCTCACCAAGTGAACAAATTAATATCTGGTACTGCTTCCATGCCTTCACTCTCCCTTTTCCCCCCTAATGTTTAAAATGCTCTTCTTCTCATCTCTACAACTAAGAAGCCTAGTTACCATTAAAAGGCACAGATCAATGGTCACCTCCTTTATAAAGCCTCTTATGAGTTCTCAGTTCCAAGGATTCTTGATTTGGGAGCCACATATCTCCAAGGAACCCAGTAAACTTAGATGGTGAATAAAAATTAACCTCTAGCTAAAACATAGCATCTCCCTCAATGATGAATGTAGGTAGCAGAAGTTATTTTGAGGAAAGATCCACAGGCTTCACCAGACTACCAGATAAATCCAGGGAACAAAAATGATTGAGAAGTCCTGTGTCAAGAAAACAGAAACAAACTCTACCTCTTCCAAAAGGCTCTAACACTTTACCTTTTCATCTTAGGTAATAGATATTGGTGTCTAGCCTCATCTTCAAACTATAAGCTCCATAAGAGCAGGGACTATTTTTATTGTTATTTCAGAGAGTAATCAAAATGAAACATTGTACATAGCAATTTTTCAAGGCCTATTCATTGCATCATGTTGTACAAGAAATACGAACTAGATCTCAGGGAAACAGTACGAGAGTTGGAAAGAATCTCAGAAACAATCTAGCCCAACACTTTCCATCTATAGATAGTTATACAAAATAGCTCAGAGAGGTTGAATTACTAGTCCAAGATCACACAACTAAGAAGCATCAACGATAGGATGTTCTCTCTCAGCTTATAAGAGAACTGAAAGGATATATGATTTCCTCTGTGTAGCAATTCCTCCAGAAATGTAGATCATAGTCCCTCCACTACTTGGTAGGGAGTCCACAAGGGCTTCTGTGTCAAATATTAATACCTCTACAACCAGCCTACTGAGGGTTCCCAGATGACCAACCAGCCAACCTTGTTCCCAGATGACCAACATAAAATTCATGGCTAGAGATCAAGCACAAAATCAGACCAGTTTAGTGGCATCATCCAGGGCACATGCTCCCCTGCCATATAGTACAACTTCAAAGAATCCAGCATTATCACTAGACCATCATAGTGCATTGGAGGCTCTTAAGTGAAAAATTATTGGGAAAAGAGTAAAGATCACTTTTAGGGCTCACTCGTAAGCCCCTTGGATTCTTCTTTACTAAAGCAAAAACAATTCTTTTCATCCCAGCTTCATGAAGACTTAACAGTCTTGTGGTTTTTTTTTGGGGGGGGGGGAACAAAGGACGTTATGGAGAATAATATCTGTGATTTTTTTTAACTTTCTTTCCCTCTGGATTAAAAGTGTAGCCAACTCCATAAAAAGATAGGGTTAAGTTAAATGACCCCCAAAGTTATTTTCTACCTTATAAATGATTCTAGATAAATAAAACAATGTATATGAAGTCCAGTGGAAACAGATGTGTTCTATAAAGCAGCTCAATAGATGGAAATCCATAAGCAGGAAAAGCTCTGCACCAAACCCTTGGAGAATTCTCCATTGCCTACCCATTAATGTCCAAACTTCTTCAAAGCTATTCACAACTTGTCACCTACTTACCTTCCCTGCTTTATTTCATACTAATAACACACCAACACATACACACAAACATTACAGGCCTACCAAACTTTTCACAGTTCCCAATAGATATGCCATGGTTTTATATCTATAAACCTTTGGCCATTCTTTTACCCCCATTATTAAAAATCATTCTCCACCCATCCAGCAAAGCCTAGTTTATATGCCACATCCTCCTAAAGTCTCATACTCCTTTTGTGTTAAGATCTCCCCTCAAATCTTGTGACTTTTTTGGTGTTATATACTTTGTAATCCTGCACTAGACTTCAAGCTTCCTCTGCTGAACTTTCCAAATGGGATCTATTTCACAACTATCTATTGAATTTGAGAGGACTTGCCCAATATCACACATTTTATTAGCAGAGAGTTTGGGACTTGAATCTTTGTCTCCCCAGTCTTCTGTTCTTTTTACTTCAATACTTCCTCAGAGGCATATGAGGGATATAGACTTGGGCTTTTAAAGTTGTATGAACACTTTCAGGGTACTGGAGGTAAGACATAACAAAGAAGTGAGATTTCATTGTTTCTGGATACAGATTCTGACTCAGTGTCTTACTAGCTGAGTAACCTTGGGCAAATCACTTCTTCTATAAAAAAAAAAATGGTATCAATATCACATGTCCTGCCTGTCTTACAGGTTTATTTGGGAGGATCAAGTAGATTACATGTGGGAAGGCATGTTTTAAACATATTTCATATGTGTCAAATCAATTTTTTCAAAATTTAATGTTTTTGCTTAGATAACCCCCTCTTGTCCTTCTCTATATGTGTTGTGTGTGTGTGTGTGTGTGTGTGTGTGTGTGTGTGAGAGAGAGAGAGAGAGAGAGAGAGAGAGAGAGAGAGAGAGAGAGAGAGAGGCAGCTAGGTGGTGCAGTGGATAGAGCACTGGCTTGGTAGTCAGGAGGACCTGAGTTCAAATCTGACCTCAGCACTTAACAACTGTCTATGTGACCTTGGGCAAGTCACTTAACCCCATTGACTTAAATAAAAAAAATTTTAAAGAGAGAGAGAGAGAGAGAGAGAGAGAGAGAGATGCAGAGACAGAGATATAGAGACAGAAACATAGAGACAGATGCAGAGAGACACAGAGAGAAACAGAAACAAAGAAAGAGATTTTGTAAGTATTTTCTCATTTTGAAAGAAAAAATAATGAATGTTTTGAATTAGGGGTTAAGGGATTTGCCTCATGAATTTACAAATAGTATATAAGATGTTGACACCTTTGCTGCCAACACTCATAATTTCAACCACACTCACATATTACCAAAGCAAGGGCATCCTTCAACCTCTTTCACTAGTCCCATCAAAGTCCCCATGCTGTCCTACAGTTGTAAATCATTCCTGGGAGAAGGCTCAAAGAAACATGGAATCTCAGAGTTGAAAGGGGCTTCAAAGGATATCTATTTGATGACAGATTGTACTGGATGACTTATAGGATGTCTTTCAATTTGGATACTCTCTAACTCTATACTCCTCACCAACCTTCAATTCAACAATTCAATTCAACAACCATTAAGTCACTCCCAAAGCTCTTGCCTTCAGGAAACTCATGCTCTTTGAAAGAGTTTCACCATGTATACAGATAAAGAGAAAGAAAGTAGATGATCACTGAATATAATTAAGAGAGACAAAGACACAGAGATACAGAGAAATATAGTAAGAGAATCAGAGAGATCGAGAGAGACAGAGACAGAGACAGAGACGGAGAGCTGTCTTTATTCTCCTAAAACAAACCAGACTTCCCTGGATTATTTTTTTGTTTCAGTGCTCTGATGCCAGTATAAACAATGATCAGGAGATCTGCCTGGATTCCCAGAATTTCAAGGACCATCTAGTATTACCAGTAACTGAACAAGAACTCCCCCTCCCCATACACACACACACACACACACACACACACACACACACAAACAGACACACAAAATATATACTCAGGGAAAATGATTCCCCAGCCTTTGCTGGAAGAACACCAAACAGGAGAAATCCATTCCCTCACTAAGGGGTTCATTTCATTTGTGGACAACTCTCATTGTTACAGAGAGTCCAAAAGTACCTTTTTGCAATTTCAGCAAGAACAGTAATAGTCTGTGCTCCTAAAACTATTCTCTGTGGTTAAACAGAACAAGTCTGGTTCTTTTTACACATGTTGGTCCCTTCATATATATGAAGAAAATTACCAATTGTCCCTAAAACTTTTTTTTCTTATTCAGGCTAAATGTTCCTCCAAACAATCCCCTTGTGGAATATTCTTGTTACCCTTCATCTGATCAGTATGCCTTTCCTAAAAGATGCTTCCCCACATTAAATAGTATATAATGTAGTTATTACTTTATTAGAGTACAAAAGTCTTATCAGCGCCCTGATCCTGGACTCTATACCTCTCTTATTTAAACTACAGAGGTGCTTAGAGTGATTAGAACCTTGAGTCTGGAATCAGGAAGACCTTTGTTCAAATCTAGCCTCAGTCACTCATTCTGTGTGACACTAGGCAAGTCATTTAACCTCTGTCGACTCACCATCCTTATCCATGAAATGGTAATAATAGCACCTACCTATCAGGGTTATCAAAGAATCAAATGAGAGAATAGTTGTAAAATGATTAGGTCAATACCTAGTATATAATAGCCTTTTAATAAATGTATTTATTTCCTTTTTCTTGCAATCTAAGATCTTGCTGGTGTTTTAGGCTACCACTCCATACTGTTGGCTCACTTTAATACTGTAGGTAGGGGCGGCTAGGTGGTGTAGCGGATAAAGCACCGGCCCTGGAGTCAGGAGTACCTAAGTTCAAATCCAGTCTCAGACCCTTAATAATTACCTAGCTGTGTGGCCTTGGGCAAGCCACTTAACCCCATTGCCTTGCAAAAACCTGAAAAAAAGAAGACTGTAGGTGGCTTGTTGTTGAGACTTGTCCATTCAAGCTTTGCAATATTTCTTGGATATGTTCCCTTCTCTCCTCTGATGCTGTCACCATCCTGGTTCAGACCCATGACTGGATAACCTCCTGGCAGGTCTTCCATCCATCCTCAAATCTCCAATCCAGCCCAATCCAGCCCCCAATCAGTAGCCAAAATAAATTTCATAATGAATAGATCAGATCATGTCACCCCTTCCCTGTTCTCGTTAAACTCCAAGGGTTCCCTATTACCTCCAAGATCAAAAAGAAAAGTTCTTCACCTGTC
This sequence comes from Macrotis lagotis, assembly GCF_037893015.1. Taxonomy (NCBI): domain Eukaryota; kingdom Metazoa; phylum Chordata; class Mammalia; order Peramelemorphia; family Peramelidae; genus Macrotis; species Macrotis lagotis. The sequence continues at coordinate 599,609,932 of NC_133666.1, read as the reverse complement.
TCTTACCTGTCTTCCCAGTCTTCTTCTACTTTACTATCTGCCACCTATAATTTGATCCCATTGGTTCTCCTTGCTCTATCTCATTTTCACTTGCTTTCTTCCCCCCCCCCACCACCACCATCTCTCTCTCCCTCCTGGCTTATAAATCTCAGCAAAAATCCTCTGAATGAAGTCTTTCTGGGTCCCCTTTAAGGCCTGTGTTCTCAGATTCTCTCCAATTTATCTCGTGTATAAATATGTATATACATATATATTATTTGTACATAATTCTTTGGATGTTATCTCCTCCATTTGAATAGATGCTTCTTGAGGGAAGAGGTTGGTTTTATGTTTTGCTTTAGTTTTTATCTTTCTGTTCTCAGAGCAGTGTCTGGTACATAGTAGATTACTTAGTAAATGCTTGTTTATGTAATTAAAATAAAATCCCCAGATGTTTTGCCTTAGCCATCTTGTGCTTGTAAAGTTATAATTGTTTCTTTCATTCAGATCTAAGACATTATATTTATTCCTATTACTTTTTTTATTTGATTCAACTCGGTGTTACAACCTCTTGAGATCTTTTTTGAATTCTGACTCATCCACTGGCAGTTCCAAGTTATCTATAAATTTGAAATGTGTGTCATTTATGTTTTTGTCCAGGTTATCAATAAAAATACTAATTAGCTCACAGAAACAAGAAATTTGCCACTGGAGAAGTTCCAAGATGACTGTGAGCTTTAATGATAAGTCTTTGGATCCACCATTCAACCAATCTAAATTCACCTAGACATCATTTGTCTAGCTCACATCCCTTTAAACTTTCTACAAAAATTATCATGAGAGAAATGGTTTGCTAAAATCAATGCTACCATACTTAGAATATTCCGATCTAAAAAATCTAGTAGTAACCCTGTCCATAGTTAGTCTGCCATAATTTGTTCTTGATGAAACCTTTTGGTGTCTCTTTGTGATCATAACTTCCTTTTTCCTAAATATTTACTAGTTATCCCTTTAATAATGATGACCTAGAATTTTTCCAGGAATTGAACTCATGGGCCTTTATTTCACACACTCTATTCTCTCTTTTTGGGAGAATGGGACATCTGCCCTACTTCAGACCTGTGATTCCTTTGAATCCTTTTGTCAGTGGGACTGTGTTACAGATCTAAGAACCAAGAACCCTTTGAGGTGTTCCATCAAACCATGATATGTGCAGTGAAACTGATAATGGAGAAATATGAGAAATAGGCTCACCTTCCTTCATCCTAGGATAGGGAGACACATTATTAGAGAGATGCAATTGTAGAAAGAGTGCTGACTAGAAACCTTTGTGCTAGTCTTAGCTCTATTGCTAGTGCTTAATTGGCTATGATACTGGACATATCATCTTGAGTTTTCTGATCTGTAAAATTAGAATAACAGGATTTATCCTGTTTATTTTGTGAAGTCATTGTAAGGAAAGTACTTTGTAAACTGCAAGGTGCTTTATCCATGCAAATTATCCTTAATTATTATTAATATTTATTTTGTTATCATTGACTAGTCATTATTGTTGATTATCATTAGATGGTGCAAGTGCCTATTTTGCCTTCTCCTACATGATTAATAAGAGTTTCTATAGATCTAGGGATATGGAAAAAGCCTTGGGTTGCAAGTCAGGAGGCCTGGATTCTTTATCTCACTTTTACTATTTACTTATTTAGGATTTATATTCTGCATCCCTTGTACCTAGAGAATACTGGCTGGTACATAAAACCTTAATAAAGGCTTGTTGACTCACTGACTAAGCAAATCACTTAAACTCTGAACCTCAGCTCCTTTATCTCTAAAATGAAGGCACTGGACCAGATAGATGGTTTCCCATGTCCCTTTTGGTTCTTAAGTGCTAGGATCCTACCCCAGAGTTGGGATAGGAGTAGAAGAGCTTTGTGAAATACAAAGCACTGTCCCCATGTAAGGGATTTTTGTTCCTGGACCTGGGGCATAAGTTCTCTGATCTTATTTGACCTGACATTCCTGTCCTTGTCCTAATTTCTTATGCATCCTGATCAGGCAACTGGGAAACAGGAAAAGCCATTCACAAGCTAAGGAATGTGTCACAGTAAGGGATCAGGACAGGTCTGTGGTTCAGCATTAGTGGGGACAGATGACAATACACACTCTTTGCTCTTTGGATACAATAAGGGTTTTTACCAGACTAGTCTCTACAGATGTTTTTCTCATAAGATTCATAGCCTATGATGCAAAGAAACTTGTTATTCTCCATCAATTTACAAATGGAGAAACTGAGACCCAGAAAAACTTGCCGAGAGTCACATATCAAAGTGGTGGCAAAGCCAGGCTGGCTCAGAGTTCTTGCCTTGTCCCCAAGTCTCCTTCAATGTATCCCTTTAACATTTGAAGAATCAAGTTAATCATATAATCACATCAAAACCATATGAAAAGGTGTTTAGCCTGGGCAAGAGAACTCCCTACAGGGTGAAGGGGGATGGAGTATTATTGCTTCCTTCAATTATGTGGAGAGCTATAAGGCAATACTTCCATACAAATAGAGCTGGTAACGAGAGGTATAGGTTACCTCAGGAGGCAGAATTTTCATTCATTGAAGTCTTTCAATGGACTTTGTCAGGAATTTCTCACTTTCCTATTCATATCTGTCTTATAGAATTCTGACTTCTTTCAAAGTATAAATTGAATACTACCTTCTATGAGATTTTTCGCCTGATAAAGACAGTACTTAACTCTCTCTCTCTCTCTCTCTCTCTCTCTCTCTCTCTCTCTCTCTCTCTCTGTGTGTGTATGTGTGTGTGTGTTTGTGTGTGTGTCTCTGTCTCTCTGTTTCTGTCTCTGCCTCTCTTTCTCTCTCTCTCTCGGCAACATTTTATATCTTTCCCTCAAATTACCTTCAGGCTCCAACACCCTGCTGCTTTCCTGATACACTCCAGTAGTAAAGGCGCATCATATTACTCCCTGTTGACTTTTGTTAAGCTGTCAAAGAATCATAACAATCCAGAATTTAAAAACTGGAAAGGGATCTTAGAATTCAGAATGTTATAGATAGATGATAGAGATAGAGATAGAGATAGAGATAGAGATAGAGATAGAGATAGAGATAGAGATATAGAGATAGATGATATAGAGATAGAGACAGAGATAGAAATAGAAATAGATAGATACATATATATATATATGTATAATATATAAATCTTCTCATACAAAACGTTTCCCTTGAAAATCTATCCTTGATGTTCATTTCAAAGCAATGGTTTGTTTATATAGTAAGTACTTTATAGTTATGAATGAATGAATGAATGTATCCTCATCCTGCTTTTACCTTACAATGATATTGGAGCTAATGGAGATTCAGAGAGTGACTTGTTCCAAGCTTTGCTTCCCTAGACACAGTCCCCAACCCCACACTCTGATTCAGGTTGGTCTCGATCATGGCTTACTTTCACATGAAGGTCGGCCTCCAATGACTCGAGTTCCTGGCACCTCCTCACCATTTCTGAGCACACACCAGCAGCTGTTCTGGTCCAGGTCACACTGGACAGGTGAGAAACTTCCATCTTTTTCTAGACAAGTGGGGATGTATCCGCTGCCAACTTCCCTCAGGGTAGCTTTTTCCATTAACATGATACAAATGCTAGGGCCTCAAGGTAAAAAAAGACAACCCAAGGCCACTTAGAAATACATAAGAGACAGATAATAACTTTCATTTCTTTATTCATTAATATAGCAAATATTCAAAGATATATATAAAATATGAAGACTGCTTTTAAAAAGCTTACCATCTAGCAGAGGAGATAAGACTCATAATCCCATGAAAAGTTATATAACAAAAGAATAATATATAGCAATAGCATAAAATACAGTAAAAGATTTCCTCCAAAAACTTTTCCCTTATTAACCCCAACTTAAGGAGAACATTGTATGATGTGTCTAATTACTTATACAACAACAATAAACTTTGTCATGGGGGCAGGGAGAGTCTGATTAGAGAGGAGGAACTCCAAGAAAACATCCTGGAAGAGATAGCATTTGAATTGGGCTTTAAAGATTGGAGAATTCAAAAGAAATTAAAAAAAAAATTGGTGAATTCTCCTGGTTGGGGGAGGAGTAGCTGGTCTGAAGTTGAGTTTGAAGGTAAGGATTGCTTCATTTCTGTGTTTGCACCTCTAGCACCTTACATAATGCCTGTCACAAAGTAAGCACTTGGTCAATGCTTCTAATTGATTAATTGACAACTTGGAGGGGAGTGATATGAGACTAAATAAGTTCATATTTGATTTCTAGTGTAACATTTTTTTACCTGTCAAAACTTTACTTTTTATGATTCTGAAATGTATGTAATTATATGTATATGTATATAATATGTTTTATATGTATTATATATACAAATATATATTTTCCCTTTTCAAATAAGACTAATAATTATTTAAGAAAAGTCAAATATTCAAAGGTAAGCTTCATGAGATTCCAAGAAGAGGAACTGACCTTCTAAGAAGTCCCTCCACCAAGCCAAATCTCAACCGTCCATCCTTTCACAGACAAGTACTAAGCAACTGCTTGAGACATGTGGCCATTGTCAGAGGTAGGATATGAACAAATGTCTTCTTCCCTCTAAGCCCAAAGTTCCATCCACCAAAAAATGCTTTTTCAAGAATAGAATGCCCTGATTTAAGTCTAACTCCCGCATCATTAAACAGCACTTAGGTAGGAAGGTAGGGATATCAATGTCAAGAACAAAATTCCCTGATTGTTCTTTCCCTTAATGAGTCACTACCTTCCCCTCTTCAGCTGGAATTACTGTCTCTTACCTGTGCCCAAGAGGACTGGAAGTACAGAAATGTAACTCTACCTGTAGGCTTCAGAGAAAGCCTTAAAACAGGTACACAGGAAGGAAGGGAAAAAAAGGAAGGGAAGAATGGAGGGAAGAAGGGAGGGAGGGAAAGAAGGAGGGAGGGAGGAGGGAGGGAGGGGAGAAAGGAAGGAGAAGAGATAAAAAACCAAGGAACCAAAAAAAATCCAAGAAACTGAGAAACAAAGAAAGAAATAAAGAAAAAGAAAAGAAGGAACTGTTATTCTGAGTCAAAGATTATGCACTTTCATTGCCAGAAATTTCTAACATGACAGAGGGATAGATATTTTGTGATGTCTAATATGTTTGACACCTATATACTTGTTGAGACTATTCTACACACCAAGAGAGTTTTCCCTTTCTTTGTTGAATTTCTATCTTTTAAAACCAAACTCAAATGCAGCTTCCTTTATGCAACCTTCCACAATGCACTCCAAATACCCCAAATCACTTTCTTTTATAACCACATTTTTTGGTTATTAAAATTATCTGGGTCAGTTTCTTATATCCCCCATGAAACTATGAGTGCTAAGAACAGTGTTTAATCTAAACTTTATAATTATCACACCATGGGGTAACAGGTTTTAATAAATATTTTTTTGACTGAAGATCAAAGCCTCTAGTGTATGACATGAACTTACCAAGGGCACAACAATTCTTGGATTCTATTGGTTCCCTCCCACTTTTTCCTATCAGAGGAGGACAACATGAAGGAGTCTTACAATTCAGGTCCTGGATGACCTAGGTCTACCCCAGGAGGCTAAACTGCCAGAGTTACTTACACTGGATGTTGCTGTTAGAAGGGAACCGACCAAATTGTATGACCTCCCCAGATGCTGGGTTCACACACCAGGTTTTGTTGTCTGATTTCTGTAGTTGATTGAATTCTCCTGTCTAAAATAAAAGCATGACAGCTTCAGTGCTTCTAAACTGGTCCCTCAAGTACCAAGAAGCCAAATCCAAAAGGAGAGTTGGATTTCTCAAAACTATTCCTTGTAAGCAGTATCCACTGAATACCTGCATCCTGAGATGCCAATGGGATTTGAGGCGCTATTTCATTGGAGATGTGGGAAATTTGCTTGTCAAAAGGAAATCATACAGAAATGCAGCTTTCTAAATAGTTTTTCTGGTCTTCAGTGATATTAAAATGAATAACAGCAATAAAAATGGGAGAGAAAAATGCTGGGATTTTTTCCTTCTAACTTAAGAAATTTTGCTCCTTCATTTCCCAAGCAGAGACATAAACTCTCAAAGTTGGAAAAGACTTCAGAGAACTTCTTGTCCAATGTCCCCCATATTACCAAAGGAAAAAATTGAGGCCAAAAAGGAAAGTGGTTTGCTCAAGGTCACCCAACTCTACAGGAGCTGGATCTACACTGCAGTTCTTCTCCTGACTCTCCTGCTCCAAACTCTCTTAGAGGAATCATATATATCCTCTCTCATGATTTCACCATACACTGACATAGAACTTTATAGATAGGGTAATGGGAATTGCGGAATGACCTTTGGACTCTTAATCTACAGTCCTGAGTTCACACTCAGATTCTGATGCTAGCAAGCTGTGGGGAAAAGGATCTTCACTTCTAAGTTTCATTTTCCTCAATGTTAAACAAGCATATTTGTATTATCTTTGGGGTTATTATGAATTGTGTTTTGTAAACCTGAAAGCACCACAGTGATTAGCTACTTAATAGAAAGTTCATGCTTTACAACAATCATGTGAGATAGACAATGTTTATATTGTTTTCTCATCTTGCCAATGAGGAAACTGAGACCCAGAGTAAATGAAAATTCCCACACTTGAGCCTTCCTCTCCTGGTTCTTGGGACAGTATTTTTTCCCACTTAACCACACTAATCATTTCCCCCAAAGAAATTTGGAACTTCTAAAGTTATTGGAAAAATCCCCAATTGCATTATCTTTTCTTTCCTCCAATTATAAGGCTTACCTCCAGGCAGGATGGGGTGAATAGCTCTTCTGAAGAAGCACTACCTTCGGTGCCTACTTGTTCCCAGTTGGAAAGCAACCCATTGGTCCGAGATTTCTCACATGCTGAAGGACCTGTTGGAGTTTTAAAGGTTGAATTAAAAAGAATCAATATCTTCATTTCCAAGTTCTAAATAAAATAAAATCATTTTCCTCATAATACATCCTATCTCAGATACCAGTGCCACTCTACTAATGGAAAGATGCATTGCTAAGGTTGCATGGCTGGTCAACATGGCTCAGAGTAGATCCTCTCCCACAGGGTTTCTTTTAATAAAATTTCAGTCAATAAATAATTATGAAGTTACTTCTCAAAGTCATAGAGTTCTGGAACTGAAAAGGGCCCCAACAACTATATTGCACCTCTAGTGCAGAAGGGCCCCAACAACTATATTGCACCTCTAGTGCAGAAGGGCCCCAACAACTTCTGCACCTCCAGAGCAGAAGAATTCACCACTCCCTGAGGCAGTTCATTCCACTTACAAGAGTTTGAATTGTCAGGCAGCTTTCCATCATTATATCTACCCCAAATCTGCCTCTTTGTCACTTCCATCCATTAGTCCTAGTTCTGTTCTCTGTGACCGAACAGAACAAATACTTAAACTCTTGAACAAAACTATTGTGGAAACCTGAGGCCAAGAAGGATAAAATGGGGATGATCAAGGTCATACTAGAACTAAGGAAATATTAATAATATTAATATATCAATGAATAAATATTAATATTTTAATATTAATTAGAACACAGGTCTTCTGACTATAAATCCAGAACTGACTCCATGGTATTACATCATGCTAGGCACCTTAATGGATATTTGGGGAAATGAAGTGGGCCAAACTGAATTGAGCTGACTGATCCAGCACTGTGGTGGGGAGTTTGGGGTAGTGGGTCCCAGAAACTATCACTTACACTGTGGCAATCTTACAGATCGAGCAGCCAAGGAGTCTGCAACATACTGTCCTTTCTCATCCACACACCAGCAGTGCCCTAGAGGAAAATCATTGAAACCCAAGCTATAAGAATTTCTTAGTATTTGTTTTTGCTGTTTTTCAAGCATTTTGAATTGTGTCTGATTCATGACCCCATTAGGAATTTTTTTGGCAAACATACTAGAGTCTTTCGCCATTTCCTTCTCTGACTCATTTTACAGATGAAGAAATTAAGGCAAATAGAATTAAGTGACTTGTCCAGGATCACAGAGCTAGTAAGAGTCTGTGATCAGATTTGAACTCAGGAAGATGAATCTTTGTGACTCCAGTACTGGTTTTTATCCACTGTGCCACTCAGCTGCCTGTTGGTATTTTTACAATACAATAGATAAGTTAACAAATCCCTCTTCTTGTCTTGTGGAGATACAAGTCAGGTGAAATCCCTTTTGAACCTTCTTTCCCCTAGTATATCATAACTTTGTAGTTCGAGTATTTAGAATTGACCTTGGGGCGTCTAGGTGGCGCAGTGGATAAAGCACCGGCCCTGAAGTCAGGAGCACCTGGGTTCAAATCTGGTCTCAGACTCTTAATAATTACCTAGCTGTGTGGCCTTGGGCAAGCCACTTAACCCCATTTGCCTTACAAAAAACAAACAAAAAAAAAGAATTGACCTTAAAATGGTATCTAGCCTAACCCCCTACTTTTATATTTCTGTTTTACAGATTTGCAAGAAAGGTGACACTGACCTGACATGCAAATTCTACCACCACTAACTGTGACCTTAAGTAAAACACTTATCCTTCTGAGTCCTGTATCTGGAAAAATGGGAATAACAGTACCTATGCCAGCTGCCTAACCATCATATTTTATGGTTACAAGGTACTGAATGACTTTTATTTCATTTAATTGCCACAACCACTCTGTGAGGTAGAATGAGACAAATATTATGATCCTATTCTATAGATAAGGACGCCAAGGCTCCAAAAAATTAAATGATTTGCTTAAAAGTCTCATGGCTATCAAGCAGAGAAATCAGACCCAAATCCTGGTCTTTTGGTTTCATATCCAATTCTCTGCCCATTATACCATAGCTCTAGTGAGGATCAAATGAGATGATAAATGTAAAGAATCACTCAATCAAGAAACAATCTTTATTAAGCACCTATCATGTCCCAGTCACTGTGTTGGGTTCTGGGGATACGGAGACAAGAGTGAAAAAATACCTGCCTTCAAGGAGCTTATATTCTATAGGGGAGGCATCATGCACAAACAGGTATATAGATGGAGAGAAAATAATCAGAGAATCATAGGCCTAAAACTAGAAGGGACCTTAGAGACTATTTAGTCAAATCCCTTCACTTTACAAAGAAGGAAACTGAAGTTTATAGATTAAGTGATATATGGGTTAAGGTATAGTGGTAGTAAGTGGTAGAAATAGGAATCAAACATAAGAGCAAGAACTCTAACTTCACCATTCTTTCCCTAGTATCACACTGAGATATTACTGGTTCTAGGGACTGTGTGATTGGGACAAGACAAAAAGGGGCTATGATGACCAGTCTAAGAAGTTAGAGACAGAGAAGGACAAGAAATGTGACTGAGAAGAAAAAGAAATCTGAGCATAATCTGACTTAAATTCCTAGATTAAGGGAAATCAGATTTCATATGAGTCAGAGAAAAGATAAGTATTGATTCTCTGTGGACTAAAATACATGACAGGAAGTTGGACCAAGAAAAATAGGAGATGGTCAAGAATGAAATTCTGAAGACAAGGAAATAATTCCAGTGAAGATGAAAAGGGGAATTTGTCCTAGGAGATCACTGTGAATACATAAAAGCCTCATCAAACAACTTAGAATTTGAAAAAGCAATATACAGAAGTAGAAGCAAGTCCAGATATCAGACGGAATGATACATAGTAGTAAACTATTTTTACAGCACAGTAAAAATAGTTTCAAGAATTCTAAATTCAAAATGAAATGAGTCTGGCAAGGAAAGCCAAGACCAACAAAAAGTTGAGTTTATTTTTAAGCTGCAGTGACAGGAAAAGATGAATCAAGGAAGGATTAGGATCTTTGTTTGGTATGGATGGGACAAATAGATGGAAAGAAGTGGAGCAGCTCAATTTTTATTTGTTACAATTTTCTCTTACAAAGAAAAAGTCTCAGAATAAAAATGATCAATAGAATTGCTACTCAAGAAAATGAAGGAAACAATAAGGGAGAACCTAACTGCCCTAAATGAATTCAAATTACCAGATGACTGATATCATTGGATCCTGAAAGACCTAAAAGATGTGATTGCTGAGTCACTCTCAGTGTTACTTGAAAATATCAGAAACCAGAAAAGATACCACAAAATTGGAAAAGTAAAGCTATTGTCTGAGAGAGAAAGAGAAAGAGAGAGAGAGAGAGAGAGAGAGAGAGAGAGAGAGAGAGAGAGAGAGAGAGAGAAGGAGGAGGAGGAGGAGGAGGAGGAGGAGGAGGAGGAGAAGGAGAAGAAGAAGAAGAAGAAGAAGAAGAAGAAGAAGAAGAAGAAGAAGAAGAAGAAGAAGAAGAAGAAGAAGAAGAAGAAGAAGAAGAAGAAAGGGGCGGCTAGGTGGCATAGTGGATGAAGCACCAGCCTTGGAGTCAGGAGTACCTGGGTTCAAATCCGTTCTCAGACATTTAATAATTACCTAACTGTGTGGCCTTGGGCAAGTCACTTAACCCCATTTGCCTTGCAAAAAAAAAAACCTAAAAAAAAAAGAAGAGGAAGAAGAAGAAGAGGAAGAAGAAAGAAGGAGGAGGTGGGGTAAAAGACAGGCAAGAAGACTAGGAGGAGAGGGGAGAGGAGGGGAGAAGGAGAAAGACAGTACAATCTAAAGGCCACTGAACTTGGTTTTCCATTCCTGGAAGTTTCTAGTCTTCAAGAAGAGGCTATGTGTAGTATGTATTTGAGACAGATTAAATAACTACTAAAATTTCTTCTAACTCTCAAATTCTTTGTTTTTTTGATTCTGAATTGGGTTTCATAATGTAAACAATGGGAAACTATTAAGTATTTAGGGGCAGAGTCAAGAACATTATGAATGAATAAAGATTCATTAAGCACATGTTTGTGCCAGAAAAAAAAATCTGCTAAGAGCTGGGGAGGAAGGGTGGGAACTAGGACTCATGTCACTGCCTTCTTTCAGAGTCCAGTGTTATTTCAACTGTTCTCACAATGCTAGTCGATATCTAATAGAGGTTTTTCCTGGTGTTGTTAAACTACACAGTGATTTCAAAATAGTTAATATTGAAAAAATAGTACCATAAGTTTGAATTTTGATTGAGCAGTCCATTCAGTTAATCCATTACTATAATGGGAGAAACAGCAATGCTTTCTTGATCTAATACCTTTCCCATAGAGAAGAAAATGTCACCAAGTCCAATATCTCACAGCACTTTTCCTGTCCAGAGTGCTGACTTGCAAAAACAAGGGAAGGGGAGAACAAGAGGAATTGTCTCTTCTCTCCATATGAGTTGAATTCTGAAGAAGCCTTAGACTACAGCTTGAGGAGTACTATCCGGTCTTAGCAAAATCCTTTCCAGAATGGTTGGAGAATTCAAATAATCGAGGACTAGACCAGGTGGAAACCTGACCTTGTTTTTCCACTCTCACATAAACAAAGTTTGTTTTTCTTTCTTGGTGCTTTATCACAAAAGCCAGCTACCCATAAGGAGGCAGCATGTCATGGAAAAAATGTAATGGGGAAAAAAACAGTCTTAGAGTAGTTAGATGGTGTAGGTTTAAATCTTACTTAGCTCTACCACAAATTATTGCTATGACCTTAAGCAAGTCACCTAATACCTCTAGTCTCAGTTTTCTCACCAGAAAATAAGGGGGTTCATGTGACTCCTAAAATTCCTTTCTAACTCAAAATCTATGATATTAAGTTCTATGATTAGATGGAAGTGAAATGGTTTTCATCTAATGCTATCATCCCAAAATATGCCAGGGAATATTGGACATGAGGAAGAATTCGAGAACAGAGAGATCTGAGTAGTTATAAAAGGGGTCCTCTTCATCATGAGTCTAGTAATGGGAAGATTTTAGTTTTGATTTTAGTCATTAGAACTCAGTCTGGCTTTGTATCTCAATTCAGAATCAAAAATCTGAGAATCATTTCCCACTCCGGTTGTTTCAGAGTATTCCAGAATGTCAAATTTGGAAAGGCACCACAGAAACCATGTAGTCTAATCCATACCTACATGGGGAACCCTCCTAGGGAAATTGCTGATGGATATATCCAATCACTATTGGATAAAATGCAGGTAAAGGGTAAACCATATATTCCCCAACCCTTCCAATGTACTCAAACAATAAAATGAAGTTTACATAAATATAAAGATGGCATACATTTTTTGTAATACCAAAGAACTGGAATCAAGCCATATGTCCTTTGATTGAGGAATAGTTAAATAAATTTTAATCCATGAATGTAATGCAATATTGCCATGTATTAAGAAGTGATAATTATAAAGAATTCAAGGTATCATAGGAAGAGATGTGAACTGATGAAGAGTGAAATATTCAGAACCAACAATATAAATGAAAATAATATAAATTAAAAGAACAGAACAAATGAAATGGAGAGTTTGGCCCAGGAAAAGAGCTAAGGAATCATATTGCCTTTTCACCATTGCAGAGGTGGGGCCTGTGAGTATGAAAATATCTATTATTAGATTTCGCTGATGTAATGGTTAATTTTACTAAATTGTATTTTTTTTTTACTTTTTTAGTCTTAATTAAAGGGATGAATGAGTCACTAGGTAGAAAAAAGACAAGGAGATATATTTGACCATAAAGTGATATAAATACAAATTCTATTAATATTTAAAATAAAACATGAAGATTAAGAACATTCTTGAAAGGAATGTGATGTCACAAAAATCTTGATTGTGGTTAAGGGTGTGAAGGTAGAGGGTGTGCCGGTAAATGTTTTAATTTTTAAGTTTAGTCTTCATTTAAGTTTTAAGTTTAATCTGTATTATTAATATTTTTTCCATTCATCACTTTCTTAAGTCTAGACAAAACAACAAATCAAACCTTGATTTGTAGCATTTACCAATTTCTAAAGTATACACGAAAATTGAAACTGAAAATTTCACAATCAGTTCGAAGCCAGTTCAAGCTGGCTCCAACACACCTTTGGGTGGAGGTGAGGGTACAGGATGCAGACCCATAGCAACTTTTGCTTTGATGATACATACTATGGGGTGGAGAGGAGAAGGAGGTAAACAAAACCAGGAGAAGATACTTGTATACCCTTGTCAAGTTTGAATAGTGTAATCCCATTTACCGAGGACTAATGGTAAATTTAATACTTCCCTGAAAAAAATTTAAATTATCAGTAAATAAATGCCTACATTCCACAGAAAGAAGAATTTGGGGGTATAAAAATATATGCATTTGACTGTCCCTCCAAATACAAAGAGGTGGAGTGGGGTAATATGTAGGAAAATTGTAGAACCTCTCAGATCTAGTCAAACATGGCTGCTTTATTGAATGGTTTTGCTGAATGACTTTTTTTTTGCTTTCTTTTAAGGGATGATTCAGTGAATAGGAGAGAAAGAAGAGATCTCATTGAAAATAAAAGGGATTTCAATATTTGTCAACATATCAGGATATACCTTGATATAAAGACCAATATTGATAAATGAAATAAATTATTTTAATATTTTAAATATTAAACAAAAATAAGAAATAAATTCTATTTTTCAAAAAAAGTATTTAAAAATTCCTCATTGTGTTTTATTTGTGTTGTCTTATCACTGGCTGGCTGCTTTGCTCTAATCTGAACTCAGGACTGGGGAAAAGATAGAAAATTCCCTTTGCTCTATCTCCCCCAGAAATGGGTCTGGTGTAGGAAAGATGTGTTTGTATATTGGGGGAGGAGTGTCATATTGCTTATTGTCTATATCTATGTACATATATAAAAGTAGCTAGAATTTCTATAGCAGTTAAAGATTTTCAAAGCATTTTAAAAATATATCATTTGATCCTCAAAATAAGTTTAAAAAGGGATAATATTATAATCACCATTTTATAGAGAAAGAAATTGAAGCTAAGAGACTTGTCCAGGGTCTAATTACTAATAAGTGTCTGAGGTTGGATTTGAACTCAGGCTCAGTACTTTGTTTACCTCACCACATAAATAGAACCCTAGAATGTTAGAGTCTGATAAGAACTTGGAAGTCTGTTTTGCAGTAGAGGAACAGAAATCTGGAAAAGAGAATTATAATACCAATCGTCACCCAGAATTATTCTGTCTTTTTTTCAGTACTGATGGGTAGAACCATTCACCCCCCCCAAAAAAAATTTCCCCAGCCCTCCTAGTTGATTTCCCATCTAACACTCTCAGTATGAAGACTGAGATCAAATCTTCCATTCTCAACACCTTCAGGATTGTTCCAAACATGTAGATAACATGAGATTTTCCCATAGCCTTTCTGGCACAGGATACCAACATGGTAATAATAGCAACATCATCCCAAACAGCAAATGCCTTACCAGTACTTTCAGAGCATTGGAGAGGCTCCCAGTTACCAAATCCATCACACTGTGGGACATAAGGATGATATCCCAGAAGGGTAGCTTCATTCACTTGGTTTCCCAGAGCAGAATGGCTTCTCTGATTGAAGGACAAAGCTGGAAAATTTGAAAAGAAAAAAAATATATAAAAGAGAAAGTAATATGGCAGTTCATAGCTACCCTTAATTAAGAATTATTTTATCTTGGTCAAATTCATTTGTAGAGGGGGAGGGATAGCAGTATAACAGAGGACCATGGGTGTAGTTCCTAAGATGGGGCAACTAATACTCCTAGAGATCACATGCATATTTTCATGGATTTTATGGAAAAACCGGTACTAGGAAAGAGTTATGATAATGCAGCAATAGAATTCTATAGTTGACTACACAGTGAGCTTCAGAGGTGGCAGTTGGTTATAAAGAGAAAGCAAAAACCCCCAAATGTCAGGGTCCTGGTACAAAAGTCCTAGTGATTCTGGGCTAGTTATAGATCTTTGGGAATCTGTTCCAGGAGATATTTTGAAATGTAGACTCTGATCAATTAAATGATTGAATTTGACTCCAACAAAGAGAGGACAAAAATTTATATCCTTCCCTTTTTTGCAGAGATAGGTATCTATGGATATAGAATGTTGCATATGCTATTAAGCTTGATTAGAATGAAGGTTAGATTTTATGAACTGCTCCTACCTGCTTTCTACTTCTTTCTCTATTTTTATTGTTTGTATTAAGGAAATACCCTGGGAAAGGAAGGTATAGTGATATATCTGGAAATGAAGGGGATAGAAAAAAAAAGAATCCATAATTTCTTTCAAAACAAATGTTTGTTCAATTTCTAATAAAAAAGGAGAACAAGAACTTCAGCTACCTTGACCAAGTGCACTGTTTCAGTTTGGGCCAAATAAGATCACCTTTTGTTTTGTGTTTTGAAAGGCAACGGGGTTAAGTGACCTGCCCAAGGCCACACAGCTAGGCAATTATCAAGTGTCTGAGGTCGGATTTGAACTCAGGTACTCCTAACTCCAGGACCGGTGCTTTATCTACTGCGCCACCTAGTCACCCAAATAAGATCAACTTTATGTACCTTTATAATATTAAAAATATTTTATAGCTTTTAAGATATAGTGTTATATATTTTTTTCAGGCCACTTTCCCATTTATTACTGAATTCAGTCTTTATGACAGCTCTTTATGATGGGTTGTGCAGGCATGGGAGGTTCTCATCTTACCTGTCTCACCATTCCTTCTCAGCCTCCTCTAAAAATTATCATCTATATCATGCCCACCCCCCACCCCCCATTGTGATATGCTCCAAGGTGCTGTCCTGCATCCTCATCTCTCCCCTGATGACTTAATCAGCTACCATGGAACCAATTATCATCTACATGCAAATAACTCCCAAATCTACATTTCCAGATCTGCATATCTCTCCTGAGCTCCAGTCTCACATCACCATTTGCATATTAGACACTTCAAACTATATTCTGCAGATACCCCAAATATATGACTAAAATTGAACACATTACTCTCTTTTTCTGAACTTCCTTATTTCTGTCAAGGAGAACATTCTTCCAATGACTTGGGTTTGCAGTCTTGATGTTAGCCTCGACTCCTTCCTCTTCCTCATAGCCCATTAGATTATAAGCCCCTAGAGAGCATGGCTTATCTTTCTATTAACTATATCCCCAGAACTTATCACAATGTCTCATTCATAGTAGCTACTTAATAAATATTTATTGGACTGGATATCTAATAAGTTGTCTAATCTTTTTTACTTGACCTATATATTTCATTTTACATTCATCTTTTCCACTTCTCACACAGTTACTACCCATGTCCTCAACATTTTTCATATGGACATAGGGACATCACTGTTCCCAAACACTTATCAATTGTATGATCTTAAGCAGATCACTTAAACTTGATTGCCCACATCTAGGGCCATCTCCAGGCATCTTGATTCATATCTGGTCACTGGACCCAGATGGCTCCAGAGGAGAAAGTGAGGTTCAAATCCAATTCATGAGCAGTCATGGCATCACTTCCCTCATGTCGTGGTCTTCATAGAGAATGAAGGCCTAGAGTATTATTCTTGGCATACTTATTTATTCCTCCCTTCCTGTACTCTGTGATTCCCCCTAAAGCGATACTTTTTCTGTTCCTCACAAGCAACTATCCATCCCCCATCTCCACCATCTTTCGGTGGTTGACCCAGTCTTGGCATGAATTCCCTTCTCACCTTTATTTCAGTGAATCCTTTACACTTCAAGACTGAGCTCCAGTCTCACCTCCTACATGAAACCTTCCCAGAACCACCATTCCTAGTGCCCCACTTTCCAATCTATCTTGTTTAGCCCGTAAACATTTCTATAGGCATATGATGTCTTCCTCAATGGAGAACAAGGTCTTTATTTCCCCAATGTCTGGCACATAAATGCTTCATAAACTCTTGCTGATTAATCATTATGATACATTGCTTTTTGTAAAATAGCACTTGCCTAACAACAGCTCTGTTATGTAGGTATATTATCTCTCATTATTTCTATTTTGAAGATTGGAAAACTGAAGGTCAGAGAGTTTAAAATACTTGCCTATGTTTGTATAGATAATAAGTATTGAATTTGAGACAAAAAACTAGATTCTCCTTGTTCTTAATTCAACTGTATGAGAGGAAGGAGCCAGAACTGGACAAGTCTTCCTGGGAGTTAGAAGCTCTCAGTCCATCCCAATCCTCAGGAAGACAGATTAGAGAAGACCCCTTCTGCCCCTCACCACCATCCTGAAAGTACAGAATAGGGCAAAAGAAAGATTCCAAGACTTACTAGACTGTGCTGCTATTCGAAGGGCATAATCACTCCCACGAAACAAGCTGTCTGAGAATGTTTCCCCAGATGGGAAGGAAAGAGGACGGGAGAGGTCTTCATCACTCAGCAGGATTCCATTAGCCATCAGAAAGCTCTCCCCAAGGGCAAATTGGGAGCTGTTGGAAGCCCTGATGATTTCTTCTGCTTCCTCAATGAACTGAACAACTTGGAGTCTTACCTCCTCGCAAGCACGGGGACCTGAGGACATTTCACCAAAAAAAACTTATTTAGGTGATAATTAAACAGCTCATAACTCTTCCCAAGTTTTTAAAAGGCTATCACAGGAATATTATGCTGCTGATATTAATATTATTAATGCAGATATTCAGTACAATGTAATGGATGGAGAGTAGGACTTGGAATAAGAAAGACCTGGGTTCAAATCTTACCTCTGACAATTCTAGGTTCTCTGAGCCTAGACAAGTGAATTCACTTCCAAGTGCCCCAGACAACTCTAGGAAGTCATTGAAGAGTTGCTGATCTCCACTGATAGAAAAGATTTCATTACCAGGAATTCCCAACAGCAATGAAATTACAGATCTGGCATATATATGTATATATATACATATACATATGTATATATATATATATATATATATAGTGTGTGTGTATATATATATATGAAATCTGTATGTGTTTATATATATCTATGTATAAAAATGTTATATATCTCACATATATATTTATATACATGTGTGTATCTGATAATAAAAGGGGTTTCTTTAATAACATTCAAGTATATAATAATAAAAATATAAGTATATAAAAAGCATACTGTGTTTATAAAAATGACTGTTTCTTTGTGAATTCCATGAAAAAGATGAGAACCTTTATGTAATAACTCACATTTGTATAGAGTTTTAAGGTTTGCAAAGCACTTTAGAGTATCTCATTTGATCTTAGCAGTCATTCTACCACACCATGCTGCATCTCTCTCATTCAGGTCTTAATAATACATTTTAAAGACAAATATTAAGTAGGGAATTCATGGCAATATGGTATCACAGAGACAGGAAAATTCGAGAATTAGTCATTTTAATGCTATATTCAAAGTCACTTTGTGCCCGAGTCTTAGTTTCGCCATCTATAAAATAGAGGTATTTACCCTAGAGAACTAGGGTATATAAAGTACTTTGCCAAATCTAAGACTTCAAAGTGTTTGACCTTTATTTAAAAAAAGTGAAATGTAACAGGAGACCTATTACCATACTAAATGTATAATGTATAATGAATTTCATTGAAATGAGAGGACACAAGAGCTCTTCAATATTCAATCAGATTCTCTTTGCCATCAAAGAACTATCCCCTTAGGCAAATTTTCTCATTGATGTATATTGCCTCACTTATTCCTTTGACAATTCTCTGAAGGAAATATTGAGGTATTATTAGCCCCATTTTACAGATGAGAAAACAGAGACTTCTGAAACCTTAAGCGGCTTGTCCAATTACCTGTTTTTAGTGTTTATTATCTTGTTACTTACATGAAGGGATTTTATTGGGTTCGACTTGTGTTCCTTTCAGTTTTTGTCCACTTTCATCCACACACCAACAACTTCTAAGTTCAAAATTACCCAAGGGAGCGCTGAAGTCACTATAGCGCCCAGGATAACGATTTAGCCGTCCAGTTAGGAGCTGCCAGAATGTGAATGGGTCAAAAAGAATGTCATCTCCAGTCATTGTCACATTGCCTTCCAACACTTCAATTGGCACAGCTTGGAAGGAAGAGTAGTTAGCAAACAGTGGGAAGATATTCTGTTGGCCAGTCTCATACAGTTTTTCAATGAAGATGCTAAAGATTTCAGATGATTCTCTATATTTCACTATCCTCTGGATCAACTCAGCAGGGGATAGCTCTTGGCCACCATTGTTCTGGGTGATCCATCGCTGGTACCACTTGAAGACTTGCTCAGGGGGTCCATTGCATTGCACCCTTTTCCACTGACCTTTGGAATTACACTGTGGGATATAGATGTCAGAGAGCTGGGGCAACAGGCTAGGCTCACTTAGGAAGGCTTGGACTGTTTGTAAAAACATTTGCTCAGCAGCCAACTGACAAGTAGTAGGGCCTAAGGGAAAAAGAAAGTGCATTTGAGTCAGTTCAAGAGACTCAGCATGAAAGGCCAAAGAGATGTCACTGAATTAATGGAGAAAGAAAAAAACAGGCCATGAAACTAAGTAACCCAGCTACTATAAATGCTGAAATCTTCTTTAGTTATGTCTTGTGACTTACCAGTCATCACTAGATTATACTGATAATAAAAACATCTATCAAAAATTATAGCAATATTAATTTTATTAAAATTTTCATTAAAAGGATTTATATAGCATTTTAAGGTTTGCAAAGTACTTTGAAAAATAATTGTCTCATTTTATACTTATAACAATCCTTGAAAGTTGATGCTTATTATTATCTCTACTTTAGAGATGAGGAAACCAAGGGAGACAGGGATTAAGTGATTTGCCTGAAGTCACACATTCATATCTGAGTCTTGATTTGAATTTAGTTCTTACTAACTCCATGTGAATCACTTTATTTATTGAACTGTCTTTGGATATCATATATTTTAGGCTTTATAAGATCTTTTATATACATTTTATTTTTCATTTATAAATTAATATATATAAGCACGATTTTAGGGTTTACAAAGAACTTTCCTCACAAGAATCCAATGAAGTAAATAGTCTAAGTACTATTTTACTCTTTTCATTCATCATTCATTTGTCCATCTATCCACTTAATTCATTATTTATTAGTTAATTTAATTTCAGTCAATTTCCTTTTCAGTTCCAAATTCTCTCCCTTATCTCACCCTTCTTTCAGCCATTGAGAAGGTAAGAAATATTAAACTCCTTATGATCTTGTCCCCATTTTAAAGAGGAGAAAACTGAGACTCAGGAAGAAATGACTTGCCCAGTCACATATGTAGTGTAATAGGTCTTGATCTCAAATTCAATAGGCTGCTTCTCTTCAAAAAAAAAAAGTCCCTGGAGTTAGGAGAATTTGTGAGCCACATGTACTTCAGCCAGCCTCAAGGTACAAATATTATACAAGACTTCTCTTGGTAACCATTCAGGAAAAGACTCAGGTATGATCTCTCATTAGCTCAGGCAACAATAGGACCACGTAATGATATGTGGTAATAATTCATTTTCAATTTAATATATGATGATTACAAAGCATTTCCTCTCTTTTATCTGATTTGATCCTCATCACTGACTCAAGCTAGGAAAGCTAGGGATTATTAGTCCATATTTCAGATAAGAAAAAACATGTACCAGAATTATGTGATTTTTTCTAAGGTCAGACATATTAAGTGACCAAAGTGATGGTAGAAGCCATATTTTCTGACACTAGTCAGTTACTTCTTTCACCATCCCACACTATCTCAAATCAGCAATAAAAAAGCAAAAAAAGTTACAATTTCCAGAGATCTATTCCAAGGTCATAAGCAGTACTTTGGAAAAGAGAAACAAAGGAAGGCAGAAAAAATTAAACATAATAAAGAGTACAAGAGGACACAACCCAGAAGATGTAGTTGTCAAAACTTCAGATCACCTTCACATTAGCCAGAAGGGTTTGTACCAAATGAAATCCTAGAACATCCCCTCCCCAACATAACTAGCACTATTAATGATTATATGTCTATGGTGATACTGTGCTAAGACCAATGAGCAAATACTTACGTGGGACCTTTCAGTCATATATTCAAGTAAAGTTCAGAACAGTAGTTAGTTTTGGATCTAAGCTACTGTTGCTCAGTTACTTTTTTAGTTGCATCTGACTCTTTGTGACCCTTTTTGGAATTTTCTTGACAAAGATATTGAAGCCATTTCCTTCTCCAGCTCATTTTACAGATGAAGAAACAGTGGCAAACATGGTTAAGTGACTTGCCCAGGGTCACACAACTAGTAAATGTCTGAGGTCCAATTTGAACTCACAAAAATGAACTTTCTGACTCCAAGCCCAGCACTCTACTGCACCATCTAGCTGCCCTGTTTCCATACCAATACATATTTTGGGGGTCTCCCTCCATGAATATAAATTGCAGCCCTTCTATATCAAACTTAAGAAATGTCTTTTTATTGATCATTTGACTCATGAATTGCAATAGCTGAAAATTTCAATACCCCAAAGTCAATGTGGTGATAAGTATCCCCCAAACTTTACTAGATTATCTTGCAGAAACAAAAAGACAAATATAATGTGACTTGCAGTCTAGCATAGGGAAATTTTAGTCAGAGAGACCTGGGTTCAATTCTCACCTTAGTTTTTATTAGCTGTATAACCCTTTGCAAGTCACTTATTAGTTTCCTCAATCTGTCAAGTGAGGATAATAATACCACCTATTTTATAGAATTGTTAGGATGATCAAATGAAATAATTTCTGTAAGGGGTTTTGCAAATCTTAAAGGACTTTGCAAGCTGTTATACTAACATAAGCTACTATTAGTATTATTTATACTAATCATCCATCCATGAGGTCATTAGATTATAAGCTCCTGGAAGACAGGCACCATCTTTTGCCTCTTTTTGATCCCCAGAGTTTAGTAAAGTGTCTGACATAGAATAGACAATAAATGTTTATTGATTGATATTTAATCTTGTCCAGTTTGGTAGACCTGAAAAGGTTTTTCAGATGAATCTTATCAGGGTTCTAAAGAAGGTAACTCATGGAAGTGTGATATAATGAGAAAGGTATAATGGACCTGGAATCAAAGAATTTCAGAACTGCAAGGCATGTTTCAAGCTCTGAATTCTAGTCCTACTTCTTAATAATTAAATGACATTATGAAAGGCACTTTCTTTCTCTGGATCTTACTTTCCTTATTTATAAAATGGGGAGGATTTTTGAGATGATCTTTGAGGTCCTTTATAGCTCTAATGTTGATGATCCCTCAGGAAGGGTCTGATAGTTTATAAAGCTTGGTGACTTACATTGCTTGGGTTCTCCATTCACTGTTTCTGTTCTAGGAATGACTCGACCCTCGGAATCAACACAGTAACAGCTTGAATCAGAACACTGAACGGGCAGGAAACTTCCATCACTTGAACAGGAGGGAACAGAAAGACTTGATCCTGCCGGCAGGCTGCTCATCAAAATTTGTGCTCTTTCTCTTTGCTTCTCACATTCGGTGGGACACCTGGGGCGTTGACCTTGAACCCTTGTGGCTGGAAGCTCCCTGCCCTGAGAATCCACACACCAGCATTCTCCAATAAAGCACTGAACTTGTTCATAATTCCCCCCTTCAGTGCATGTGGGAACAAACAGCTCTCTGGATGGCTGTTCACAGACCTGGGAGTCAAGGGCCATTTTTACTATATCACTTAGACTTCTGGCTATATTTTCTGGGACTGAAATCACACTCTTCAAAAAGAGAAGAAACTCTGGTTGCTCCAGAACAGAGGAAAGAAATTTTAGCCTGTTTTGGTTTTCCTGTAAATTAATCTTCTGACCAAAGCTGCCCACAATTGGTTGATTCAGATTCAACCTTTCCTTTGAATCTACAGGGACCTCCTCATCACTGATAGAATCTTGGAGAATTGTTAGCTGTTTGGTCAGTTCAATTAAATCTCCCTTGTTCTTGGTTCCTTCTATGCCAATTTGCTGAAAAAAATGGGTAAAGTTGAAAGTGCTTTTGGCACCAATGGCCCCAGATAAGTTAAATCGGCTTATGTCCTCCAAGAATTTCCCTCCAAAAAGGTTCTGTTGGAGTCGCTTTGGGTCAGTGGTGAACTGGAGGGCAAACTGAGCTAAGTTTCTGGAGGGAAATATCGCTCCAATGGCTTCGCTAAGGACAGTTTCCAAGTTGAAGAGTTGCTTAGCATCTTTCCTTGCAGTGAGAGAGAGCAACAGCCCAGAGTCCACAAATAACTCTTTGAAAGAAAGTGGGCAAGACTTAGCAAACCTAGCTACTTTCTGAGGCTCTTGTCTCTCTTCTGGAACAAAGAATAAGCTGTGTTGGCTGAAGTGTCCACCAGGTCCAAAGAAAAGCTTGGATAAAGCCTGCTGCCTCTCTGAGACACAGGATCGTTCTGCACCTGGACCAGGACAAAACAAAGAAGGAGAAAACAAGTCTTAGGATGGACAACATCACCTTTGCCACAAGAAAACCTTCCTTAGGGTTGTGGGAAATCTGGGACACTATTACATTGTTGGTGGAGCTTTGAATTCATCCAGCCTTTCTGAAGAGAAATTTGGAACTACGCCCAAAGGACAACAAAACTGTGCATACCCTTTGATCCAGCAATACCACTACTGGGTCTATACCCTGAAGAGATGATGAAAAAAGGGTAAAAACATCACTTGTACAAAAATATTCATAGCAGCCCTGTTTGTGGTGGTAAAGAACTAGAAATCAAGTAAATGTCCTTCAGTTGGGGAATGGCTTAGCAAACTGTGGTATACGTATGTCATGGAACACTATTGTTCTATTAGAAACCAAGAGGGATGGGAATTCAGAGAAGCCTGGAGGGATTTGCATGAACTGATGATGAGTGAGATGAGCAGAACCAGAATAACACTGTACACCCCTGATGGCAACATGGGAGCGATGATCAATCTTGATGGACTCGCTCATTCCATCAGTGCAATAATCAAGGAAAATTTGGGGCTGTCTGCAATGGAGAATACCATCTGTATCCAGAGAAACAACTGTAGAGTTTGAACAAAGACCAAGGACTATTCCCTTTAATTTAGGAAAAAAACTTATATCTTATTGTCTGATCTTGCTATCTCTTATACCTTATGTTTCTTCTTTAAGGATATGATTTCTTTCTTATCACATTCAATTTGGATCAATGTACACCATGGAAACAATGTAAAGACTGACAATTTGCCTTCTGTGGGGTGGGGGTGGGGGAGGGAAGTAAGATTAGGGGAAAAATTGTAAAACTTAAAATAAATAAAATCTTTTTTTAAAAAAAGGCAGAAATCCTTCCTTGAGAGTCTCAGCTTTTTCCTCCATTTAACACCAAGATTGTATTTTACATTTTGGCTGCATCCATGACAAGTATTTCAAGGTGAAAAGGATACTAGTTTGGAGGCAGGGGATCTGGGTTCAAATGTTACCTGTGCCATTTACTATCTATGTGACCTTAGGTAACTTATTTAGACTCTCTTGACCTTATTTTACACATTTGTATAGTGATACAGTTGAACTAGAGAACCTTGAATATTTAAAATTACAATCCAATAATACCTCATGCATTCTTTATGATTCTAGGATCTCTTGCTCTCCAATATTAAAGAGTAGAAGAGCATCACATTGTACCTTTGTTGAATGCAAAGCTGACATTTTGCCTTGTTCCAAGATGAGGCCTTATAAACATTGTCCAGTGTCCAAAGACTGAGCCCAAGTCCCCAGTTCATATTCCAACCACTTGTCCTATGAAGAATTTTCTTTTCACAACAATGCCTCCAACTGCAATTGAGCAAAACCTCACTTCTGACTAAATGTGTGACTTTCCCAGTTAAATCTTTTTTGTACTTAATAGAGTGGAACCTAAGACATGCTTAATAAATAAGTGTTGATTGGTTGATTGATTGATTGGAGATAGAATTTGAACATAAGTCTTCTTCCTGCCTCCAAAGCCAGTTCTCTAACCATTATTTCAATCTATGATCACACTGAACTTCAGTAGCATTGATTTGGAAACTTCTTGTCTTTTTTCTCCACATGGCTCTCACTTCCACTGTTTTTGCAGATGTGATCTAGATCTATCCTTTGTCTTTAATCAAGCTGATCTTTTCCCCAGAAATACCTTTCATACTCATTTCTTCCTTGAGTTGTATTCATCCTATTCTTTCAAAAAAAACTCAAATGTCACCTGCTCCAAGAAGACTTTCTTGAACACTGTTGACAATGGGCTTGCCCCATTGAGTCATGCTTTTTTTTATGTTTCTTGAAACTACTTTGGTAGCATTTATGTATGAGTACCATTTATATACTAGTCCTCTAACTCCATGAGGGAATATATGGTGTTTTAGCCTTTTCTGGCTTCACTTTCTGTTAATGTTTCCCTTTAGTTGATGATCTACAAGTAATTCTTCTATATCTTATTTATTGTCTGCATCTTTTCTGTCCATAGTCTTTGAGCTAGTAAATATCTGAAAGTGGATTTGAACTCAGGTCTTTCTGACTCTGGACCCAGAGTCAGTTTGTGGAAAAGTCAGGATGCCAACGTCCCTGGATAAAAGAGTGTGAGTTGGGGAGTAAAAAGACTAGAAATGTAGGAGTTTAGGTTATGAAGGACATTGAATGCCATGCAGAGGATTTTGTATTTGATCCTGCAGGCAGTAGGGAGCCTCTGCAGTTATTGAATAGGAAGGTGACATGATCTGACCTGAGCTTTAGGAAAATCATTTTGACAGCTAAATGAAGGATGGATTGGACTGGGGAAAGCTTTGAAGCAGGCAACCCACCAGTGGCAATTGCAATAGTTCAGGCATGAAGGGATGAGAGGCCTACACAAGAATTGGGGCAATGTCAGAAGACCTTGGTAACATCTTGGATATGGAAGGTGAGAGCTAGGGAGTGATCCAGGATTACACACAGGTTGTGAGTGTGAGGGACTGGGAGCCTTTACAGGAGTAGGGGAAGTAGGGGAAGGGCTAGGAGAAGGGAGAAATTGGGGGAAATGATAATGTGTTCAGGTTTGGACATAATATATTTAAGATGTCTACTGGATATTACATTAAAGATGTCAGAAAGATATTCAATTTATCTAAAAATTGGAAATACCAGATTGAAAGTCCATAGAGAGTTTGGGGCAGAATTTGAGAATCATCAGCAAAGAAATGGTAATTAAATTTATGGGAGATGATGAGATCACCTAGTGAAATAGTATAGGAGAAGAGAACCCATGTTGTTAACTGGTTGAACTTGGACAAGTCATTAAACTTCTGTCTGACTCAGTTTCTTTAACTACTAAAAAAGGATAATGATAATTCCTCTTCCAGGATTGGTCACCCTAGAACTTTTTAAAAAATTGAACAGGCTACCTCAGATATTAGTAATTTCCTCATCATTGGAGGTTATAGAATCATGGATTTCGGACTGAAAGAGACTTTTGAGACTATTAAATTCAATCCTCTCAGAAACTGGAGTACAGAGAGGCTTTGTCCTGGATCACGTGGGTAGTATCTGAGACAAGTTGATTTTAATTCTAAAACCACTGCCCTATCCATCATTACAGAGGATAGAGGCCCAGGGATACTGTGTACAAAATATTTATGTATTGTTTATGGTTAGACAAGATGATCTCTGAGGTTCCTGTCAGATTTTCACCTCTATGATAATGTAAAGGAATCCATAACATAAGCTTATGGGGTTGTTAAATCAGTCAGGGGAAAAAAAAAACATACCACAGGAAGGTAACTTCTCCTGTTGAGTCCCATAGATTTCTTTCCCATTGACATCCACACACCAACAGATTCCTCCCTGTTGGCATTGAACTGGCTGGTAGTCTCCGTTATCTTTGCAAGATGGAATATAGGCATGCCCAAAGCTAGTTGCTGCCAATCTCTCAACCTCACACTTTGTTGGACCTATGAAAAAATTCATACAATAAAGAGGAAAATTGTGAAAGGAATTTCAACATTTGTTTTGTTGCATTTGATAAGATCCTAGCTAGGGATAAAAACTACACCTGGGCTATCACTGATGTAGAGAATTCCCAAAGGAGGAACTAATCCAGGTGAGCATTTTTTTTTTGCAATATACAATCTTTGACCATACTTAAAGGTTAAGTGATTTACCCAGACTCACAAATTAAGTATATATTACAGGTGGAACTTGAAACCTTGTTTTTCTATTATCAAGCTCTAGTTACTATACTTCCTCCAGAGTCATCCTAAGGTATTCAACAAAGGCCTAAACTAGAACATTACAAGACTTGACTTAATAGTGGTGTGACTTTGGACAAATTCCCTCATCTCCCTAAACATCAGTCTTCTCATCTCTCAATTCAATAATTTAACTCCTTGACTTTCAAAGTTAGGGACAGGAAAGCAATGGGAGCTACTAGAAAGTCTGTGGTTTATGTTTGCAGGAAGCTTTTAAATCTCTAGTATAGACATCAACTAAAAAGGCACAAGTCATCAAGCTTGCAACTATTTTCATATCTAATGACTCCCTTCTGGACCTCCAAAGTAAAAATATTCACATCTTTCACCAGCTTATTACTTACATCGGAATCTTCCGGAGATGACTAATTGAACAGCTAGAAACCGTCGCTGAAGTATCCGGTACAGGGTACTTTCTGTGAAGGTGGAAGCAGTATCCAGACCAGCAAAAATGGTGTCATAAATTTCATCCAACAGTAACTCTAATCCTGATAAGGGAGAATGCATATTAAAAGGTAAAAGGATCATTCAGAGAAGGTCCCCCAATTTTCCTAGGCAAAGACATTCTAAAAGAGATATAGTACTGTTGGCTACAACAAGATCTAGGCCACAGTTCTGCTCCTGAATCCCTGTCATCAATTTGGATATATCCTAAAAGGAACTTAACTTCTCCCATGCACTTTTCTTCCCTCAGATTCTTCTGTCCTCAAAATTAATGTTCGTTTTCTTTTCTGAGGACAGAAGTTTGGATTTTTTCCAAAGTATTGGATTGACGAATAAGAGAATGAAATACAGCATCTCTCCCACCTTATACTTATGCAATTGATTTTTTGAATCCAGATGTAGAGGTTTATATTTATCCCAGTTATGTTTTAAATATAGTCCTTCCTTATCCCTTCCCTTAGCTGAAGTGCCCTTACCTGTCTCTGCCAGTTCCCGTCCTTGACTGTCAGCACAGTGGCAATACCCAGAAACTTCTGGAAATCTGTTTCT
Source organism: Macrotis lagotis (assembly GCF_037893015.1). Lineage (NCBI taxonomy): Eukaryota > Metazoa > Chordata > Mammalia > Peramelemorphia > Peramelidae > Macrotis > Macrotis lagotis. The sequence goes on along the minus strand of NC_133666.1, from coordinate 599,581,921 downwards.
GAAGGAACTAAATGTCCAAAATGCATCTGGTAATCTAAAAGGAAATTTGATTTAAAATCATCATTTCCTATACCTCAAACTTAATGAATGTTTTCTGGAAAGGCAGGTAAAAGAAATCCAGTATAAAGTGAGCCCCCTTGACAAGAAGGATGTACTTAAAAGATGTTGATTGAATTGTGCTTCATTTTATCTTTATTACAGTAAATCTGTTATTTTCTAATGGGAAAAGAAAGAAGAAAATGGCAAGATTTCTCCCTTATAAAATAAATCTGTGTCCGCTTGCTCAGACAGAATTACTTATTCATTAGTGGTTTGAGTTATTTTCCCCAAAAAATATCTCATGACAAATCCAGCTAGAAAAAGGTCATGAGAACTTTTGTCACTTGTTTTTAAGATACTCAATGACTCAGGAGATGTTATATCATAGAAAGTTTTGAAAGCATAATTTACATAATACAAACTCTCATTGCTGGACACTGAACAATCCTGGGAACCTTTAAAACTTTCCTGAATGAAAGAGTCAAATTCTAGCAAAGGAACTGTAAGATAGAAATTCCATAGGACTATCACTGCTAAATTGTCAACATGTATGTCTCATTCCAATAAATATTCATTTCAGGGAGGTTTCATACATTGGTCATAGTTAAGGGAACACCATGTGCTTCTTTGCGGCCTTTTGGGTAGCTAACTTTAGTTTTTCAGAGATCCTAGTGCTCCATGTATTCTTGCCACCCTACTAAGTCACTAGAAAAACATTGGTATTGAAAGTTGTACCCAAATGTGTTTCATAGAAAAGCTTAGGGTTATTATAAGAATTTTGCAGTTTTCTAGAATCAATATGCTCCACTCTTCCCCTGCTCAATTTTAATTCCAGTTTCAATTTATTTTTTACTTGCGGTGTCTCTGTAAGATACTCAGAAGATAAAGCTGGCTGGCTGACTGGATAGATAGATAGATAGATAGATAGATAGATAGATAGATAGATAGATGGATGGACAGACAGATAAAAGCATACTGAAAGAAACAAAGAAAAAGAAATATATGTATATATAAATGTATGCACATATGTATATATGCATACTAGCAAATGTGTTTCTTAAGTTGTCCCATCCAATTTCATATCATAGTATGGACAATAAGCATCCATCACCCCTTTTTTATGTTTTATGTGTAAATAAACTGAGTCTCCTTTAGGTGGCCCTGTGATATTTCAGGGCTTGATGTAATCCACAATGTCATCCACCAACAGAGCATATGGAGGACTTCACCAACCTGGGGAATTCCTCTTCACCCCCCTCCCCGGTCATAAAGAAGAGGAAACCAAGGTCCTACAGGTAATATGCTTCAGAGACAGGATTTTAACCCAGATCCTCCAACATTGGCAGTACATGGCTCAATGGATAGAGTGTTAGGCCTTGAGTCAGGAAGACCTGAATTCAAATCGGGCCTCAGATGCTCTTCAGGTGTGTGCACCTGGAAGAACCAATTAATCTTGTTTACCTCAGTATCCTCATCTGTGAAATAAGCTAGAGAAGGAACAGTAAACCACTCCACTATCTTTGCCAAGAAAATCCCATATGACTCAGGAAGAGTCAGACATGCCTGAATGACTGAACAACAAATAATAACCTCTAACTTTAGCTGTTCACTAATTCAAGATATTATTGTTACATTAAATTGAGAAACAATATGGTTTAGAGGATAAAAGGCTGATGTTAGAGGCAGAAAGACTTTCAAGTCTTGCACATGACACATTAATGTTACATCCATGGACAATTGGATGAACGTTTCAGTGTCTTTTGCATCTGTCAAAGACTATTAAATTACAGAGTTGATGCCAATCTGCATCAGTGGGGGGGGGATTCCCAAATTGGTAGAACCTGCCCCAATTAAATCACAGATCCAGACCAAACATCCATGCATAAAGACAGAAAGGGTATGGCTACATAAAAGGAAGAGAGGAGATATGTAGTAATTTTTACAATAACAATCATAAAAATTATTGTTATTCTGGGTATTGTTATATTAATATGGATGCAGATTTAAGGTACTAATTTGTCAGTATGTCAAGGACCTTTGATTTTGAGGGAACTTCTATAGAGATCACAATCTACATATGGCTTATTCTTAGATCCTGAGGTCAACATCATGTGATGATGTCCCTCTATATCAGGAATGGTGAACGTTTTTTCTGCCAAGGACCATTTGAACATTTATAACATAATTTGCCTTCTATATTGGTCAAACTCCTAAAAAGGTCTTGGATTTATTTAATTTTGAGTCCTGTCTGCAGTTACTGTGTTATTATTGCCCTCCCCCTAAAATAAATGAAACATAATTTGAATGAATTTAGCATTTTATGGAAATAATATAAAAGTAATGATGATAATTTGGGTAAGGAGAGGAAAGAAGAGACAAGAGGTTGAAAAAAGAGAGAAAGAGGGAAGGAGGGGAAGTGGGAAAAAAGAGGGAGTCAAGGAGAGAAGGAACAAAAAAAGAAAGGGAAGGAGGGAGGGAGGAAGTGAAGGAGGAAGGAAAAAATATGTTTTATAAATAAAGCAACTTGAACTGTCTCCAAGTTCTGGACATCCAGATGTCAAAAGAAGGTGTTTTAAAAAAGATTGATATGGAGGAGGAGAATTGTTATTTTTTTGAGGTTTGGAGCTGGTAGAAGGACCATAGGTGAGAAGTATGAAGGCAGCTAGACTAGAGGAACCAAGCTCATCAGAAAAGGAAGGATCCATTATTTAGAGAATCATTCATTCATCCAAACATTTACAAATACCCTATTATGACAATGGAAAAAATGGTCTAGAGGAGATCAGGTCTATCTTGGAGTGAGGAAGATCTGGTCTCAATTTCTTTCCCTGACATATATTATATATAACATAGGCAAGTCATCAAATTTCTTAGAGCCCTGGTCAAGTCTCAGAGGCACACTAAACTCAATAGAAGGAATTTCCACATTAGGAGCTTCTCACATCAATAAAAAATCACAGATCCAGGACTCAGTCAAAAAAGTGAACTTCTTTCTGGTGCTTAGGTCAGGCAAAGAAACCCAGGGTCATCAGGGTTTTTGAACTGGGATCCCAACATTCAAGGGCAACATTCAAGGTTTTCTCCTTGCAACCAATCAAAACTTCTGAATTTCACTTTGTAGTCAACTATAGGATTATATTTCTGTATAATAACCCTTTTCTGGTCTTCTTTGTAAACTCTATGAGAATATGAATGAGAGTCTTTCTGGGAGTATTAGTTGTCCCCCCTTAGGGAATTACACCCATGGTTCTCTATTATGGTGTTATCCCTTCACCACTGAGAATGAATTGGCCAAGGTAAAATAATTCTTAATTAATGATAGCTATGAACTCATATTGCTTTCTCTTTTATAATTTAGATGGCTAGTCATGGAAGCATAGACTATTAGTTCTAGAAAGAAACCTAAAAAAATCATCTAATCCAAACCCTTTATTTTTCAGGAAACTGAATGAGGCCCATAAAGGGGAAATGATGACAGTAACAAAGCTAGATTAATTATAAGAGTCCAGACCTCTGGTTTCCCAAACCAGAACTTTCAAGTACATCATCCTTATTCTCTCTCTCTCTCTCTCTCTCTCTCTCTCTCTCTCTCTCTCTCTCTCTCTCTCTCTCTCTCTCTTTCTCTCTCCCCCCCCCCCCCTTGAAGTAGAATAATCAGGATTCAGTTGAAATGAGACCTGTTGCTAAGGAAATCTGAAAGACACTGATTGCAGGGGGAAATGAGGTTGGTTGCCAAGGGACCTGAATGAGACTGTAGAATGGTTGGTCCCCTCAGTTCACTTAGTTTAAAGTTTGGGGGTCTGGTCAGCTACAAAATTTTTATGACTGGTGTCCAGTTATTGAGAAGGCTCAAATAAAGCAAGTTTGTCAATTTTTAATTGCTATGAAAATTTCAAGAGATTAAAGAGATGTCTAAGGCTCACCATTCCAAAAGCTTGGTATTGGGAGGAGTTAAAGGACATGATTTGAATCCCTACTTTGATGCTAACTACCTGAGTGACTTTGGGCAAGTCATTTAAATGCCTAAGTTCTCAATTGTTTTCATCTGTTGACTTTGAGTTGCTTCAGTTGTATTCTATTCTTTATGATCCCATTTAGGGTTTTTCTGGCAAAGATACTGGAGTGGTTTGTCATTTCTTTCTCCAGTTCATTTTACAGATGAGGAAACTGAGGCAAATAGGGTGAAGTGACTTGCCCAGGATCACACAGCTTAGTAAGTGTCTGAGGCTAGATTTGAAGCAGATTTTCCTGACTGTCCAGCACTTTATGCACTATACCATCTAGCTGCTTCAAAAGACATTATTTAGACCAATTACCTGCATAGCATGCTTTCATAGGGGCTAATCTTCTGACTTCCTATCCTGGTCAGAGGGAAATTATGAGAGAACAAAACAACAAAAATTTAAAAAGTATGTCCTCTGTGCAAACTGATGTGATAAGCATTATGCAGTTACCAAACAGATACCTTTACTAGTTCATGAGGATCCTCATAATCAAGTTTGGAAGACAAGACACAAGCACATGGGAAGGTGGAAGTGAAAAGTACATGGGCTAATCCTCAGGCAAAAAGGGGATTTAATGCAGATTATAACCTTGGGCAGGCTACAATTCAGTATTCTGTGTCTGTTTCACAAACCATACCAAGGATAAATCTTGACCTTAGAAGAGTAGTTAGGGATGCTCATTTCAGTCTGTCATATTGAAGCTTCCTATTTTAATTATTATTATTATTAGCAATTATTATTGCTAATTATGTGAAATCACACATCATACTCAGACTTTATAATTACAGATCCTGAGCTTTTACCATTATATCACACCAACTTATATAGTCCTTTGAGGTTAAAAACAATGTTGTTTGTGAATCTGATATTCGCAAATAAAATTCAGTTCTGCAGAAATACAATTTTGGTTTTACTCCCTCTGAGTGAGGCTAAAGAGTTGAAGTTCCCTTGTCCCAGTTAGAAAATATGAAAAGCAAGAAAGATTCTAGCTTAGTTTTTTTCTTCCTCTAAGTCCAATATTATTTCCACAAGAAATAAGTTCAGAACTCAAGTAGACAAAACTTAAGGAAAACTACCCTTAAATGTATCATCCAGGGAAACAGAAGCTCTGGATGGGAAAACAAAACCTAGGTACAGCATGATGTCCACTTCTGATTTGGTTAATCATTGCCTTCCATTGAACCCTAGGTCATACAATGACCAACTTCTTCAAAAACTTCACTCACCAAAATTACTGCTTGCTATGTTTGCCTTCTATAATTACTCAACTATTCCTATGGTCTTCTATATGAAGAAAATTTTAGTCCAGAACATTTGGCACAGTGGATGGATCACTGACTTGAAATCAGGCGTTCCAATCTAACCTCAGATATTTACTATTTGTGTGACCTTGGGCAAGTCAGTTAACCCTGATTGTCTCATATCCAGGGTCATCTCTGGTCATCCTGATTCATATTTGACCACTGAACCCAGATGGCTCTGGAGAAGAAAGTGAGGCTAGTGACTTAGCACACACAGCTCCCCTCACTTAAATCCAGTTCACATGCTTGTCATGGCATCACCTCCCTGAAATCTTGGTCTTCTTCGAAAATGAAGGACAAAAATAAAACAAACACATAAAGAACAAAAGGGATCACATTTCATGTGGAAGAATAGATCTATATTGATATCTACATATAGATACCAAGATACCAACACAGAGATACACACACATACATACACACACATATATGATTATAGATAGACATACATGCAGATATAGTTATAGATTATATAAATACAGATTTTTTTTTAATTCTACCTATTAAGACAGAGACATTCTAATTCCTGGGCTGCCCTCTAGTGGAAATAGGCAAAAATTGTCTCTAGACTTGCAAGATTAGATATGGTAAAAGTTATCTTCTTCATCCAATCAATCAATCAATCAATCAATCAACATTAATTAAGTGCCTATTATGTGCAAAGTATTATAATCCGCCTTAAATTCCTTCTACCTCTATATATTTGTGCAACTCATTCCCCATATCCTTTATCATTATCTTTATACTGAAATTCTTCTAATTTCAAGATACAGCTCTGGTTCCACTTCCACCACCAACTGATATAATCAGTTAAAAGTATTTCTATGTTCTTGATGCACTTTGCTTGAATTTCTGCCTTGTCTTTGCTGTATTCTGTACTCTGCTTATTTTTACATCGTGCATTCCCAGACCTCATTAGATTGCAAGTTCCTTGAGAGCAAGAACTGTTATGCTTCATCTTTGTATCTCCAGATGATTGATAAATATTTGCTCAATTAAGATAAATTATATTAAGTATCCTGTTAATTTTGTGTTAAATTCTAACTTTGCTATTTCCTCCCTATGTAAATGGAGAAAGGATTTCATCTCTCTGGGTCCCTGCTTTTCCATTTGTAAAACTGGGAGATTAAAAGAGATGACTTTTGACAGTCCCTTTCTACTCCAGATCCCATAAACCTAACTCTCTCACATAGTTATCTTCCAATAGTTCAGTATAATACTTATAATCTTTATGATAATAATAATATTAAAAAGTTGAGCCACACTAGTTTAATCTTATTTTAAACTCAATGTCCTAGGAAAGTATTTTATGTTTGGTGCTTTCCTTCTCTCCAAATTTTTCCTTTTGAAACTGATGTTCATTTTCATCCTTCAATTTAATTGAGCATCATTTTGGAATTACAAAAAGCTACCTTTATGGGGGCGGCTAGGTGGCACAGTAGATAAAGCACTGGCCCTGGAGTCAGGAGTACCTGGGTTCAAATCCAGTCTCAGACACTTAATAATTACCTAGCTGTGTGGGCCTTGGGCAAGCCACTTAACCCCATTTGTCTTGCAAAAAAACTAAAAAAAAAAGCTACCTTTATAATGGGGCATCAGGTGGCATAGTGACAGATCTGAAATCAGAAAGATTTGGGTTTATATCTGACCTCAGACACTTTAACCCTGTTTGCCTTATGTAAAATCAACCGGAGAAGGAAATGTCAATCACTTCTTTGTCAAGTATCTTTGCCAAGAAATTCCCAAATAAAGTTGCAAAGAGTTGGACAAGATTGAATTGAACAACAACAATCCTTATCATGGAAACTGAGTAACATAATATAGTGCCTAATCGTTTGGTCTAGGCCATCAGTGAAAATAATAGCCAAAAAAAAAAATTGCAGGTAACTACTCTGAGACATAAAGAGATAACTTAGGCAGTCAGATTTTTTTAATGCAAATTTCCCCTACCTGTTGTAACTATGAACCAGGTCAAAAACCATCATATCTGTAGTGTTGACGAATTTGCACTGAACTGGCATAAATTCTCCATCAGATGAACATTGAGGGGGTGACTTTTCTCCCACGCCATGAAGGATACGGCGATTTCTAATCTCACAGCTGCCTGGGCCTGGTGGGAGATTAAAAAAAAGGAAGTGATAACTTGTAAATGTGTATATTCTTGAAGTCAAATATATATATTTGTTTACTTGTGATTACTTGTGATAGCATGATGCAATAAAAAAGTTGTTGAATATCTATAAAAATGAATAATCAGCAAATTCATTCATTAGAACTGACTATACTTTATCATCAGTCAAATACTGAATATTGAATGTCTATCAGTTTAAGAAAGTCACTTTAAATAAGATATATTTCCTCAGTCCAAACTACTTATTAAGCATAAGTAAATGAAGAAATTTTTGAATTTTTACAAATTTACAATGTGTTGAAATATCATGTCTGGGTATTCCAAAAGTCTTATTGCAGGTACTTTGCTACACTTAAATTTTTGGGACACTCTCCATTTTGAGTTTTATTAGAGTGTTATTTTCAGTCAGTGCTTTATTGACATGAAAACAATTCTGATTCCAGCTAATCAAACAATTAGCCTATTAGATTGAACATATTCAGCATGTAATGCTAAATATCACTCACATCTTGTTGGCTTTCCCCTTTGGCGAGTCCCATATATTTCCATCCCTTCAGAATCCACGCACCAACACTGAACCATGCCCAGATCACACTGCACTGGCTCATATTCTCCTGAATCTTGACACTGAGGGAGGTAGGAGGAGGCAGTGCTATTGATGTAGCTGCTTACCAAGATCTGTTGTTTATGGAGCTGGCAAAAGGAAAGACCTAAGCAACCAATCAGTTGAAAGAGAGGAGGAAGAAGAGGACAAAAAATAGTTAGAGAAACTATTGTATCCATTTTACAAATGAAGAACCTAATAAGTTAAATGTCTTATCCAAGGCCCCGCAATTATTATTTTTAGTTGTGTCCAACTCTTGATGACCCCATTTAGGGTTTACTTCTTGGTAAAAATACTGGAATAATTTGCTATTTCTTTTTCCAACTTATTTTACAGATGAGAAAACTGAAGCAAACAGGTCTAAGTGACTTGCCCAGAGTTAAACAGCTTATAAGTATCTGAAGGTGGATTTGAACTCAAGAAGATTTGCCTTTTGACTTCAGAGCTGGTGGCTCTGCCCAGTGGTCTCATGAAATTATAGTACACAGCAAAGCTAGGCTATCAACCAAGCTTCTTTGATCCAAATCTACCATGTGGACAAATCTATAAGGAACAAAAGCCCAATTAACCATTCTAAGGTCTTTGGTTTTTTTTGAACTAGGGAAAAAGCTAGTTTGTTAAAATGTTTTATATGTGATTCAATGTAATGATTTTAATTCCTTTGATTTCTTTACAGTTTTTTTTTTGCTTTTCTGATTTTTTTTGTTTGTTGTTTTTACTTTCTGGTTTAGCATAGTTATAGAATACAGCTTCTAAGGTAGTTTTACAGAAATAAAATTCTCACTGTCCCTAGGAACTCAGATCCAATGACCCTAGCTTCCATGATAATCCTTGAATTCAAAATTCCGTCTCCAGATCTTGAGGATTTTCATTCATTGAACCCCATTTCTGGAACTTTGTCCTCCACCTCTTTGCATCCTGGTTTCTGTGGTTTCCTTCAAACCTCAGCTAAAATCTAACCTTTTACAAAAGCTTTTTCCAGTTCTCCTTGATCTTCATACATGTGTGTGTGTGTGTGTGTGTGTGTGTGTGTGTGTGTGTGTGTGTATATATATATATATATATATGTTTGCATGTTGTCTATCTCAGTAGATTGTTAGCTCCTTGAGGACAAGAGCTGTTTTTTTGCCCTCTTTGCATTATCAGAGCTTAATACAGTGTCTTGTATATAAAATAAATGTTTGCTGACTGACTACTGATTCATTGCCTGTTTTCTAATACTTGATTGAGAATATTTACAAGACCTTAGCAGCACTTTTGAATTCTCTGGTTCTTTCAGGTAAACCAAAGCAGGTCTAGCAATAACTGCCCTTTCACAGATTCCCTTTCTCTTTCTCCACTCCTCCATAATCCTATGGGCCTAGGCTATTTTTCATTCTGGAGTCTGAAATTAGAGAACCATAAAATATAAGAAATGGACAGGATTTTAGAGATCATATAATCCAATTCCCTTTCCTTACAGATTAGAAAATTGAGGGAAAGAAAAGGAAAATGATTTATCTAAGTCACACAGGAAATAAGTACTGGGTTTCTTCCCAGGGTCTCCTTATGCAGGAGATACTTCTGTAGAAACTGGAAGGCAAGCTCTTTTTGAGTCACGTCCCAAACAAAGAGCAAAATGCCATCTTAATATTTCATCCTGATTTTTTAATGGTCTAATTTCAGGTCCATAGAGTGAGATAGGGCAAAGTGGATAGAGCACCAGCCCTGGAGTCAGGAGGACCTGAGTTCAAATCCAGTATCAAACACTTTATATTTACTAGGGTGTGACCTTGGTCAAATTATTAACCCTGATTGCCTCGCATCCAGGGCCATCTCCATTCATCTTGATTCATTTCTGGCCATTGGACCCAAATGGCTCCAGAGGAGAAAGTGAAGTTGGTGACTTAGCACAGCAGCCCCTCACTCAAATCCAATTCACATACACATCATGGCATCACCTCCCTGATGTTATGGTCTTCTTTGGGAACAAAGGAAGTTAGGAAGTTAGGAAATAATGACTTCAAACCCCAGTTGTATCTTTACCTACCTGTGTGACACTGGACAAGCAATACAACCTTTCAGAGTTTCAGCACTCTCACTTGTAAAGTGAGAAAACTAGAAGAAAACAAACAAGCAAGCAAACTATTCTTTTCTAGCAATTAGATGGTACAGCTGAAGTCAGAAAGATTCATCTTACTGAATTCAGATCTGCCTAATTCACTTACTAGCCTCATGTACCTGGACAGATCTGTAAAATGATCTGGAGAAGGAAATGGTAAACAACTCCAGTATCTCTACCAAGAAAATCCCAAATGGAGTCATGAAGAGTTGAACATGACTGAAATAACATTTTCAAGAGAATTTGGGGTCCAGGTGTGGTGTGAACAGTACTGAAGAAATCATATTGAATCTCCCTGGAGTGATCTCTCCCAACAACTCATAATGAAGTGACACCAGCTGCATAAAACAACCAACAATCATGATGGAAAATTAAGTTGTGAAAGGACAACCTGGGAGATGCAGTATTAATTGAATGAGGAGGCTGAATATGGTGGAGATCTAAGAGGAGGGAATAGAATATGATCAACAGAAGTCATGAAGAGCTGGAATTAGGCTTGTTTTACTTGTTGCCAAAGGGAAAAGATTTGGAAAAATGAAAAGAAGATATAAGCACTTTGGTTCCATGTGAATATAAATTTAAAAATGAGAACCACCCAACAGTGGAAAAGGCTGTTCTATTTGGGGTAATGATCAGTGGTGGGATACAGCTAGTTTTCACCAGTGTGGTATAACTAATACCTAATTTTATGTTGAGTTTGGCAAACAGGTTGTTAATTTATTTGGATCCTACCACTGGGAATGATCTTCCTGTCAATGAAGATGTGTAAGCAAAAGATGTGACCATCAGTCAAAAAGATCTTAAAAGATATCTCTGCTTGGATACTGAGAGCCTTTCCCATGCTGAGACTTCTTTGACTCTCATATTTTCAATTCCATGGTAATGTTGGAAGGACAAGTTACTTAGCAGGCTATGGTGTGATTTGAACCCAGGTCTTCAAATTTAGGAATTTATGTTCTTTATTGGACCACATGTACCATTTAAACTTTGATCTTTAGCAACTAGCACAATGTTCTTCTGATTTCATAAATGTTTGTGGAACAAATAAATGAAATACAACCATTAGAATAAATGTCTGATATTACATATAATCCTTTTCAGATGGCTCTTCCAAAAAGCCCTAAGAATGCGTAGACCAACCTCTCTTCCATTAATATACAACTCAGGGATCTTCTTCTGCAGAAATCTTCTTTTTCCTGATTCCTGCAACTGCTAGCAACTTCCCTCCCAAGCTACTTTGTTTTTTTACTTCTTTTTTGTACCTATATGTAAGTGTGTGCTAATTTGTTTGTCTGTATATCTGTGTCTGTGTATCTGTATAAACTCTATATTTGCAGAGATTATACTTTTTTGTCCTTTCCATTAAATGAAAGATCACTATGAGTTGGAATAGTTTTATTCTTTGTATTTGTACCCCAAGAGCCTGTGTCAGATACATGACAAGTATTTAATCAATACTTGTTGACTGATTGAAGTAATAAATGGAAAATTTCTATCATTGTCTGATTTATTATCTTTCCACACATTCTGATCCTGCTTTAATACTTACAGGCATCTGGTAATCCTGCCTGCTTACTGCCTTGTACTTCTTTTCCTTCAGCATCCACACACCAGCACAAAAGGCCATTGTTGGTGCATTGTACATTCCTGGAAGGGGAAAAACATAACAGTGTGGAACTTTCTTTTCAGGTTTCAATGCTATGAGAGTGGTTGTCATGTCTTTGTCTTTTGACTTCAAGTTCAATAAAATTTCCCTCAGTACTATGGAGTGACAGATAAGTATAGAGTGGAAGGAAGGAAAGGGAATGAGACAAAGAAAGGGAAAAGGAGGGAAGAGAAAGAGAAAAGGGGATTTCTATTCTAGTCAATATTTGGATTATATACACATACATGTATTCATATGTGTCTTTACATATAGAGAGACAGACAGAAAGGCAGAGATAGAGAGACAGATGGAGACAGCGGCAGAGAAAGACAAAGGGAGAGGGATAGACAAGAGAGAGGAAAAAAAGGGAAAGGAGGGGGGGAGAGAGAAGACAGTCACATTAGCAAAGTTTCAAATTAGGAGAAGAAAGACGAACAAAGAACAGAGAGAGGAGGGAAAAAGATGTAATGGGAGCAAGATGTAATGGAAAGAATAGTATACCAGGAATCTGGAAAAATCAATTCTAATGTTTTAACACTAATATTTTCTGAAAATCTCTCATTGGCCTTGTTTTCTTCTTTTTATTAGACCATATTTTCTCCCTTCTATTCTCCCTTGGTGAGGAAGGTGAGACTAGTACTCAGATTTTTTAATAGAGATCTAAAGAAAATCAAAGACCTTACATTTCCAAAAAGCAGATCACCCTTTTCCTAGCCTTCTCTTCCCTGTAGGCTCTGGTCTCCTTTCAGAAGTAATAATTTGATATATTTTTAGGATTATTGTTCAGAATTCTTTTCCAATTTAATTTTATGAGAATCATTTGTGAGAGATATGAGTGTTGAATTTCCCCTTAAAAGTCCACATGCCTTCTCTGAAATATCACCTCACATCTGTCAGATTGGCCAATTTGACCAGAAAGGATAATGATCAATGTTGGAAGGGATGTGGGAAATTGGGAACACTTATCCACTGTTGATGGAGCTGTGAACTGTTCCAACCTTTCTGGAGAGCAATTTGGAATTGTGCCCAAAGGGCAATAAAAATGTGCATACCCTTTGATCCAGCAATACCACTACTGGGTCTATACCCTGAAGAGATCGTGAAAAAGGGTAAAAAATCACTTGAACAAAAATATTCATAGCAACTCTTGGTAGCAAAGAATTGGAAATTGAGGGGATGTTCATCAATTGGGGAATGGCTGAACAAATTCTAGTATATGCATGTGATGGAGCACTATTGTTCTATTAGAAATCAGGAAGGATGGGAATTCAGAGAAGCCTGAAAAAACTTGCATGAAGTGATGCTGAGTAAAATGAACAGAACCAGAATAACATTGTACAGCTTAACAATATGGGAAGATGATGAACTTTGATCGACTTGCTCACTCCATCAATGCAATAATCACGGATAATTTTAGGGGATCCATGACAGAGAATACCATCTGCACCCAGAGAAGGAACTTTGGAGTTTAAACAGAGACTAAAGATTATCATCTTCAATTTTTTAAAAGTTGTCTTATGTACTACATAATTTTGCTATCTTTCATCCTTATGGATATGTTGTTTCTCTCAACACATTCAATTCTGATCTATGCAGAACATGGAAACAAATATAAAGACTATATCAGATTGTCTTCTGTTGGAGGAGGAGGGAGGGAAGGGAAGGAGGGGGATAATTCTAAGACTCAAAACCTTGCAAAAAAAATGATTGGGAAGGGGAAGCTAGGTGGTGCAGTGAACAGAGCACTGGCTCTGGAGTCAGGAGGACCTGAGTTCAAATCCAGTCTCAGTCATTTAATAATTGCCTAACTGTGTGACCTTAGGTAACTCACTTAACCCCACTGCCTTGAAAAAATAAAAAAATGATTGGGAAAAACAACTATTGTATATAATTGGAAAACAAATAAAATATTTATATATTTTTTCAAAAGTCCATGTGCCTGATAGATTTCAATTCATACTAAATTTATTTTATTCATTTTTGAACTAAGAATTTCTGATCATTCCAGATTATATACTTCTCCCTTCTTCTCAAGCAAATTATTTCATTAATTAGTGAAGTTCAGTCCAAAGTACTAGTGATTAGAGAAGCCATAATAAGGTAGCATTTCCCAAGAAATATAGGACACAGAATCCTTGTTTAGCAAGTGCTAACAAAAAATGTCAATATGGTGCTTACTAAATCTCTCCCCCATTCCAAACTGAATAAAATGAATAGTTGCTTGATATTCTATTCAATTCTAAGTATCTAATGAAATACAAAGAAACAGCATTTGATTTGGTGTAAGGAAGTCTGGCTTCCAAATCCAGGTCTGCTAGGAAATACTAGCATAACCTTAGGCAAGTCATTTTATGCTATGTGAAAAAAAGAAGGAATTGGAGATGATCTCTAAATCTCTTCCTACCCTTAACTCCTATAAAAAGTCAAACTACTATGGTACATCCCTCAATGCCTGACTCTCTATATCCTCCCAATACTTTCAGTCTCCTGTATAAATGCATAATAAATAGAAAATAATCCAGGGAAAATGTATCGATCTGAATGAAATTCATAAGGATGTAGAAAAAGGGATAAGCTCAAATTTCTTTTTATATTACTTTTGAAAAAAATTCATTTGTGAGCCCTTTTCATAAATAGCAAAGAACTGGAAATAAATTGAGAATGCATTTAATGTGAAATTGTTGAACCAGTTGTGAAATAATGGTATACTACTGGGCAACCATATGAAGCATAAGAAAAATTCAAAGAAACATGGTCTAATTTATTTGAACTGATGTCAATAGAAATAAGTAGGACCAAAGAACATTGTATGACAATAGAATATCTATGATAATGGCAATGAAAAAAGCAAAAAAAGTCAAATGAAGGATAATTATAATAACTAAATTTGGTCCCAGATAACATAATGAAATAAATTTATCTTTATCACAGAAGAGAATCAGGGGACCAAGAAGGTAGAAACACTTTATATAAAGTCATATGCATTCATTGTATGTCAGATTTTTTCCCGTTATTGTTGTAGTATATGCACAAATTTGTATGTATGTATATATACACACGTATATATTCAACATTTCTCCCTTTCTCAAAGAATAATAATAGCTAAAATTTATATGACACTCACTATATGTCAGACACTGTGATAACTCCTTGACAATTATCATTTTGTCTGATCCTCACAAGGAGGTATGTGCTATGATCATACCCATTTTACACTGAGGAAACTGAGGGAAAAAAATTAAATGAGTTACCCAAGTTCACACAGATAATAGGTATTTGAGGCCAGATCTGAACTGAGGTCCAATGTTCTATCCTCTGTTCCACCTGGTGGTACCCAAAGAAAAGTGGGAGGAAAATTTTTTAATCTTCTCTTTATCAACAAACTTGATTATTCTAATTACACTGAGTACACTTTTTAATTACATTGAGTTCTTTCCATTTACGTTTTTGTGTACTGCTCAGTTGTTTCAATTGTGTCTGACTCTCTATAACCCCATTTGGGGTCTTCCTGGCAACAATACTGAAGTGGTTTTACCATTTCCTTCTCCTGCTTCTTTTACAAATGAGGAAATTGAGGTAACCAGGGTTAAATGACTTGCCCAGGGTTATACAATTAGCAAGTGTTTAAAGTCCAGTATTCTAACCACTGTGCTACTTAGTTACCGCCAATTTTTTCTAAACTATTATATTTTATTATTATAAAAGATGGTTCAAGTCTGGGTTTGTGGATCAAGCTATACAAGTACATGACTAAGAGAAAGAATCAAACAAAGGAAAGAGCCCTGGCTCTTAAGGCAGAGGCCATGGGTTCAACTCCATCAACTGACCCCTATTCAGTACAAAGGATATTTTGGGCAAGTCACTTAATTTCCCTGAGTCTTCAGTTTCTTTCCCTGTAAAAATGAAGTGGTTTGAGTAAATGCTATCTGAAGTTCCTTCTAAATCTATGATCCTTGATACAAAAAGAAAAATCATCAACAATTTTAATGGCATTTTTTTAATGCAACTAAGGACCTAAAAACAAAATAGATACCCATTGATTGGGCAATGTGCAAACAAATAGTGGCATATTAAAGATTAATTATACTGGAGCTAGGCAGTGCATTGTTTAAAGCATTAGGCCTGGAGTCAGGAAGACATGAGTTCAAATCAAAGCTATATTTGCATGCATAAATGCATTTGTATATATATATATATATATATATATATATATATATATATATATAAAATGCCATTTGGATAACAATAAGTGTTTGGTTGAATTAACTTTTCTCGAACTTTTTCTTCTTTATTAAAAAGGATGAACTGATGAGGAGGAGAGGGAAGAGATGTGATATAATGTGACATAAATGCAATATAAAAAGAAACATGATATAAAAATAACATGATATAAATGAATGTGATATAAAAAGAAATATCAGTATGATTTTTAAAAATATAACTGGATATTCCAAACAAGTCAATGCTATAAAGGATCTGGAGGTGATGGAAACAGAACAGTTTAGATCTATGTTTTATTGACTTTTCCAGAATCTTAAACACTTATCAATAAGCTTTATTTGCATGGAAGTCAAGAGCTCTCTGCAAATCATTCTTATGACTCATTAAGGGATGTTACTTAATACTTTTAACACAAATAGTCTGTGACTGAAGTTGTGCTTCCATTTTTAAGATAATTGAATAAATCTTGTTTTGGGGGGCTGTTCATCTAAAGAGCCTTACCTCTGAAAGAAGGTCTTAAAGGCCAGCAGTTAAAAAGTTCAAGGGAGAAAACTACAGGAAAAACCAGTTCATTTATTCTAAGCCTAATTATTGAAATTGTTTGATTATCTAAGCCCATTTATTAGAAGTAATTTCATCTTTCTATATTCAGTTGAACTACTTTGTAGGCTGGGTGACCTTAGGACAAGTCCTTTAACCTTTCTGGGTCATAGTTTTTTCCTCTATGGTCCCTTAAAGAGCTAAAATTGAATCATTCCATTCAGTTGTTAATAGCAACGATTGATAAAAGTTTGTTAAGAAAAGTGGGAAAATATTGATTACAGTGAAATCTCACAATTATTTGGAGCAAGTATCCATGCATTCTCCCTATCCCCATTTATTAGCACTTATGGTGCAAAGTCATTAGTACTTGATTTAGTAACCAGGATTTCAGATGCACAATCAAATGTTTGCATTATTTTTTTAAAATATGATTAGCCTACTTGGTCACCTTACCGGAATCTGCCATCTGTTAAGCATTGAGGGACATAGTCTTCTTTCTTCAAGAATGCTTTTTCCCTTTGAAGTTCACAAGGACGTAAGGGCTGGGAATCTACTTCATATTCTATAAGAAAGTGAGAGCCTTGTTAGTTATGATAGCATTAATAAAATCCAGACAAAGAAGGAAGCCAAAAACAAATTTCAACAAAAAAATCATTTAGTAAAGAAAACCATTCTGATATTTTAGAGAAATATAAAAAGGATAGAAAATGTCCTGGATTTGGAGCCAGAAAATGAGTTCAAATGCTGGCTCTGTGACTTATTGCCTGAGTGACTTTAGGATAATTACTTTAACTTCTCTAAGATTCAGTTCTCTCATCCTCCTTAAATAAATTTCATCAGGAAAGAATTTGCCTTGATATTTTCAATCTGTTATTTTGCATTACATAGTCCATTGTATAATCAGACTAATTATATGCTTAGTTTTTATTGTCCATTTGTTTGCTAAAAGTTTATCTTGCAATCTGTAAAACTGAAATAGAGCAGACTAAGGGTTTGAAAAATTTTTGGTATCATAGACCCCTTTGGCAATCTGGGGAAGCCTATGTACCAGACTAATGTTTTTAATCAACATTCGTAATTGAAGAAAATGTTCAATTTGGAGAAGAAGTTAATGAAAATAAAGGCATGATTTTTCTCCCCATCCAACTTCACAGACCCCTCTGAAATCTGGGATCTATGAACTTTAGGTTAAGAACTCCTCCTCTAAACTAATTCCTGTTTAATTCAGGACTTCATTAAACCACTGCTCAAAGCATTTAATATAATTCCTACCCCTCTTACAGTCTCTCTGAAAAGCTCCCGTATATTCTTTGCTTTGGTACTTAAAGAAATCAATGGACAAACTTACCAAAGATATTGCCTAATGCTGTGCTGGTAAGCCACAGTAGGCTGCCCAGGAGCAGCCCCACCATTTTCCAAAGGAAGTTCTTTCCCCTTCCTTGGATAAAGGGGATGAAGTCTTATCCAATCTCTCCCCTATGAGTCTTTTATATAATCTGCTGTTCCTGACCCATTGGGCACTTAGAGGACAAGAGACCCCATGCTATTTTTTCACCCAATCATGTGGCATGACCCCCACCTATCTCCTCCTCAAGAGCTCCTATCATTTCAGAGAGGCACTTGGGAAACCAAGGAGCTGAAAGAACACTTGGCTGAAGAGAACAGGGATTATGAAGGATCAGGTTTAATCCATGACCTCATAAAATGAATTGCCAAGGACATAATTGTCATTGAGTTCCTTTAGCACTTCAAAGTTTTCATAATGTGATTTTCATATGTTATTTCATTTGCACCTCACACAACCTTGTGTGGGACATATTTAATGTAAGGTCATCTTCATTTGATGGGGGAAGATTCTGAGTTTCAGAGATTGTTCATCATTGTCCATGATTACACAACTTGTAAATGTCAGAGGCAGTACTTGAAACCAGTCTCCCCGACTCTATCCACTCTGCCACAAGCATTCTCAAAGATATAAAGCAAAGTTGAAAGAGAATGGAAAAATATGTGTAATAAGGGCAGAGAAAACTTCTTGTATTAGAGAGCCAACTTGAGAGCTAAGAAGACCGGAGCTCAATTCCTATGACCTTGGAGAAGTCACTTAACTTCTCAATGATCTACACAACTCTTTAAGAGAACATAACAAATGTGATAAGTAAGTGATAATCCTACTGTATTGTGTCCTGATAAGGTTGTATCTGTAATATTGTAAGTAACACATCTTAGAAAATAATAATGACAATCTGAAGCATAACTGGAGATCAAAGACTGGAATAATGAAGGGAATAGAGAACATGATATACAAGTGTAACCACTAATGGAACAGTGGAAGGGCACAACTATCTCCAGCATCAACAGGTCCAGCATATGTTGGTTCTCTGTCTTCTACATTGTATTCACATGTCAGTATGGAGATATGTGTGTGTCTGCAGATCAAATCTCTTAGCTTATGTTCTCAACTACTAACTACTCCCCTTCCTAATTTTCATAGCTTTTGTCAATCAAATATTCTGTTATTCTAACTATCTATCATCCATCAACTATACATCATCTATCTTTTTCTATCAAGAAAAATATCAAACATTGTAACCACTCAGTTGCCCAAACTACTTACTTCTCGTGAGCTACTCTTCCATCTCAGTCACATGTGAAGATGGTCATATCCATGATCTTGTAATCATTCACAAATGTATCACATATAAGAACACCTTAATTCCCTTATTTAACCTTAATCTAATGACTTTTTCCCCTTTCCCCCCATTTTCTCTTACAAAATCCTTTTTGCTTTAGTTTTTGTGGGACAGGTGCAGTGGGTAGAGCACTGGTCCTAAAGTCAAGAGGACCTGAGTTTAAATCTGACCTCAGAGACTTACTGTATGACCTTGGGCAAGTCAATTAACTTTGATTGCCTTGTATCCAGGGCTAGCTCCAGTCATCCTGATTTATATCTGACTACTGTTCCATATGACTCTGGAGAAGGAAGTGAGACTGGTGACTTAGCACAGCACCCCCTCACTCAAATTCAATTAACTTTCTTGTCATGACATCATCCCTCTGATGTCACAGTCTTCTTCAAAAGTGAAGGAAAAACATTATTATTGCAAAATCCTACTCTTTGTCTATACCATGACCTTCCAGTCCCTTGAACACTCATTTCTGTACCAAGTCTATTCCCATTTTCCCCATCTTGACCTCTTGGTGAACCAGTTCAGCTCTACATTGTCTTTCTCTCTTGAATCTCTAGGTCCCATATCATACAACCAATTACACCAAATCTCAGCTTTGAATCACTCCTACCATTTGTCACCTTTGCTGCTACACATGTGCTATTGAATGAAGGTGGAGAAAATCACAAAATTTTTCTGACTGGATCTACTCCAAATTTATGCTATGTAACCTCAACTGGATCCTCAATACCTCTAGGCAATCCTAGCATATCTTCCTTGTCAAATTACCATCCCACTCTCCATCATAGCTAATACAAAGTTTGTCAACCTTCATCAAATCTTTTATGACTCTTCCTTCCCCCTACTTTTCCAACTGGGAACTTTACTTCATATTTTACAGGAAAAAAAATTGAGGTCATTCATCACAAACTCCTTCTTTCCCTCTTCCGCATCTCATATTCCAAATACTTTCTCTTCTCTCCTTCACATCTGTCTCACATGATGAAGAGGCCTTATTCTTTACCAAGGCTAATTCCTCTATTCAGATAATCTCATTCTATCCTATCTCCTCCAAGAAATTTCCCCCTTTAGCTTAGCCACTTTCACATATTTTCAATCTCCTCCTGTCTACTAACTCATTTCCTACTTCCTAAAAATATCTTCATGTCTTTCCTATGATCAAAAGTCCCTTATCTGATCCTTCCTCATAACCCCTCTATCCAATCCATTTCCAAGTACTCATTGATATGTTTGATGAATTTTTCATATATACATGTGTCTCTCCTCTAACACAGTGGTTACTATGGTTTAGGTTCTCATCATCTCACTCCTGGACTAGTTGGTCTCCTTGATTTCAATCTCCATTCATACCAATCCATCTTCAGCTCTGCTGTCAAATTAACCTTCCTTAAGCATAGCTTTGACCATGCACCTTCTATTCAGTAAATGTCAATGATTCCTATTTAACTTTCAAAATATTACATAAAATTCTGTTTGACTTTTAAAATCCCCTCATTATCTGATTCATTACTTTTTTAGATCTTCCTTCCCATTGGATACTCTATGATCCAGTGACTCCAGTCTTATTGCTTTACATTATATATGATACTCTATCTTCTGATTTCAAATATTTTCCCCCAATTTATCCTTTGTGTGTATAAACTGGAAACAATATATATATATATATATATATATATATATATATATATATATGTATATATATATATATAATGTACAGTTTGTTTGAATAAAATTATTTGTATGTTATGTCTTCCAATAAATTGAGAGCAAACTGGAGATGGAATACCATCTTTGGCTTTTATTTGCATCCAGGGGATTTAACCTAGCATAGAATAGGTTCTTTATAAATGATTACTGAGTGATTCACTGACCCTACCCCCACCCCACCCCATCCTTTCTTTGATCTTCAATCTTTCTTTGCTCTCCTTAAGCTTAGTGCCTTTCCTCTGAGATTTCCCCCCAAATCTATACCATCTCTAGACTTATTTTTGACATTAGTCAATTGCATGTTATCTGCAGTAGACTGAATCTCTTTAAGAGCACCGGCTGGTTTTTGACTTTCTTTGGATCCCCAATACCTAGCACAATATAGAAGTTTAATTACAGCTTGTTGACTGAGTAATGGGCAAATTTGAGCTACCATAGATACTAGAGAAAATTTCCTCAAGATTTCATGAGGAATCATAGGTTGTAGGAGTCCCTCCCTTAATATTCAGATTATTAAAGACTAAGGAAAGATTATTTCTTTTTTTTTTTAGTTTTTTCAAGGCAATGGGTTAAGTGACTTGCTGTGAAGGGTTAGGTAACTGTTAAGTGTCTGAGGCTAGATTTAAACTCAGTTTTTCCTGACTCCAGGGCCAGTGCTCTATCCATTGTACCACCTAGCTTCCCTGGAAAGATGATTTCTAACTCAAAGAATTAGAAAGAAAATTCAGTTCCTTAGAGAGGAAAGGAGAGGAGATAGGGATGATGGAAGAAAGAGGTAAAGAGAAAGAAACAAAACTGTAAAAGGGCTCTGAACTGAAATCCCATCTCTTCTAACTTCTTATTTGGATGACTTTGAGTAAATCACTAACCTTCTTTGGGTCTCAGTTCATCATCTATAAAATGAGAGAAATGAATTTGATCACTTTTTGTAAGATCCCTTTCAACTATAAAACTATGATCATAATAAGAAAATGACCAAAAAGAGAAGAAAGAGAGAGAAAAGTGAGGATAGGGCTAAGGGAGAGATAAAATGAGGGCAAGAGAGAGGAGAAAGGGGGTAGAGAAGGGAAAAAAGGAAAGTGTGAGGGAGACAAAGAGGGAGGAGAGAAGGAAAAGGAGAAAAGGAAGGTGTGAGAGAAGGAGGGAAAGACTGAAGGAGGAAGAGAGAGGAATGAAAAAGAAGGAAGGGGAGGGAAAGAGAAAGAGTAAACAAAGAGAGGGAGATAGGAGAGAGAGAGAGAGAGAGAGAGAGAGAGAGAGAGAGAGAGAGAGAGAGAGAGAGAGAGAGAGAGAGAGAGAAGGGAAAAGAGATAGAAAGAGGAAGAGGGAGAAATACACATCCTTTGGAGAATGTTCTTTGGTAGTCCCACAAAACTATCCCATTTTCCAGTCAAGGTTCTTTAGAGCAAATGTAGTGAGAAGTAAAAACTTCATTGACTAAATAAGAAATTCAATACTCAATGTAGTTAAGTGGTCAGAAACAATAATACGGCATCCAATATCTTATCTAATATTTGAGGATCCTGAAATTATTATTCATTATTATGTTTATAGGCAGTCACAAGTAGAGATGAAAAGCTGGTGTATACAGTCACCAAGAGCACAATACAAAGGGGTCACAATGAGAGATATTTTAAAATTTGACTTTTTATAAATGCCTATGAAGTTTGTGCTTACTCTGTAAATTTCCTCTTCAGGAAAAGAGTAATGAAAGATATCTTCCTGAAATTTTGGGGTTAAAAGTCTGTACCCCTTCTGAGAATAATGTTCTCAAATGTATAAAATCAAATACATAGAATTTCAAAAGAAACCAGTAACATTAAAATACAGTTATAAAAATACTTTTTAAAGACAAGTTCATGGACCCAAGTTAAAAACCCCTCTGTGAGGCAAGGGTAGAATGGTGTTTCTACTATATGGGAATTCAGGCCTTGAAAGAGGTAAAATGGTGGTCATCTATCCCTGCAGGTATAAATAATTCTCAAACCTTATCCTCGGCACTTCAAGGATGTTCTTTTGCTAATGTTGCCACATATCAGACCAGTTACAGAATTTGTGCACCAGATTTAAGGATCTCTTTGCTCCAATGCACATACTGACCCCCAAAGTATGTGAGATTAAAACAACAGAAAAAAACAACCTAAAAGATCCAGGGTTCTTTAACACACTTCAAATAATTCCAGGCTCTTGACTGCAATGAAATGTACCACCCCTAAGATCTGAAGGAAAAACAATGGGATTCATGATGATGCACACGGTGCCTGGGCATGGTTTCCTACTTTGAAAACCACCATCTCAAAATGATTCAGCAAATTCCCTCTGCCAACCTACCTAAACTCCTCTATAAGAATTTCAGTATCTGAAATCTCAAAATTGCTGGGTAGGATTTTCTTCCACAACATTCAAGACAACTCATTAACTAGTCTTTGTATGAACACCACTAGGGATGGGGAACTCATTTTAATCCAGGGCAGAAGCATCCCTAGAATTTTGGCTTCTTTAAAAATAGCTCAGTGGCAAAGCCTTTCTTGTTAAATTCTCTCCTTCTGGAAATCACTTTGAATTATTTTGTAAATACAACAAAAATATATACTATGGCTCTCCAGTTTTAAAAAAATGTCCTTTTGGAGGGCAGGCTTATATATCATCATCCTTCATCATTCATTGTTTTTTTTCTCACAGTAGGAGCTTATTAAGGCATTATGAATTGAATTTAAATGAATTTATTACTTCACAAAACAACTCATTTTAATTTTGGACACCTCTATCAGGGCAAAATCTACCTTTCCATAAATTTCCCTTGGTTTTTACTTCTCTAATATATCAATAATATGTCAGCTTCAAAGGATGAGTGTTAAAGAAGACATCCCAAATGATGAACTGTTTGGTCTCTGATTTCTTTTAGATGTATCCATGGCAAATCCAGTAATTTTTCTCAACTTCATCCATTTCACAAAAAGCATCAGCAATCAAGTCAAAATGGAGTGGTTCAGTTCAATTTAATTCAATTCAGTTAAATACCCCAAGGCTTCCTATTCACTGAGGGACTAGATTACAGAGTTAGAGATAACTCCATGCTGTATTTCCTACTTTGCCTGGTTTCAATTCCATAGAATAAGAAAACACCCTGGATTATCCTTTCTACCACCTCTAATTTCCTCTGTCTTTTTACATGTTATTTCCCTCGATTAGAATGTAAGTTTCTTGAGGATACAGACTGCTTTTTTTTAATTAGTTGCATCCCCAGCAATTAGCAGAGTATCTGTCACATGCTAGGTCTTTAATAAATGCTTGTTGTATTGGATTGAACTGCTCTCAAGGAATTTATTTTCAAATAGGTAGGGGAAATCTACAACATATGTACAAAGAATTATGATACAAGAGTATATGAGTAAAATATTGAGGACCAGACAAAATCTTAAAAGAAATTTGAAGCTTGGCCATAGTAGTAGGTGAGGATGATCAGCCAAGAAGTCAGGGAAGGCTTCCTAAGATATTGGAATTGAAGAAAGGAAAGACTTCAATAGATGGGGAGGGAGAAGAGCAGTGAGAAGTTCCTGTCAGATAGGAGATGATATAGACAAAGCATGAAAATGGAGCACTAACCACTAAGAGCCCAATGAGGTGACACTAGGGGAGAGATGTCAGTCATTCTCAAAGCACTGTCCCCTTAATTCTGGAAGTCTATCAGGATTATCTGATGGTAAAATTAACTGCTCTTTGCTATTAAAAATAAAACCTTCAGGGAAGGGAGGGAGAGAGAAAAACATAGAAATCATAATTTTACCAAGAAAAAATGAATGCTGAAAAACTCCCTTTATGTGGAATTGAAACTCCCAATTCCTCTCATTTTATCTCCCCAGTCTCCTTGAAAATCCTACATGATTTCTGGTACTGTATATAACTAAGAAGATGGAGTACTAGACATTTTCTCAAAACGTCATGATTTCTCAATTCTTCAAAATATCAACTATGTACAAAAGATTAAAAATAATTTCAACCATCTCTATGGTCTAAGATATTGAGTCATCATAGGCTATCAATAGAGAAGAATAATCCCTAATCCCTGATATGATCACTCAATATCCCCTTCTCCACAAACAATCACATTCTGTCAGGGCTGAACAAACCAACCCTAGATCTTATATTATAACAAAGCTTTGTTTCCCTCTCTGCACTATAGAAAAAGGCAGATTTTTTTTCTTTGCCTGGATTGGCAGCACTGTACGTGGCTCTTTCAGAGAAATGAGGATTGGAAATAGAGGTAGAGTGCCAGTGTGAATGAGTGAATTTCTATGTGTGTGTGTGTGTGTGTGTGTGTCTATGTGTTTCTGTATGTGTCTGAGTTTCTGTGTGTGTGTGTGTGTGTGTGTGTGTGTGTGTGTGTGTGTGTGTGTGTGTACCAAGCCTGAAATAAAAGGGATAATGTTCAGCTGAGGCTAGTTCTGTCCTCCCTAGAAGTTCCATGGAGTAGATATTGAGGCTCATGAAAACCGAGGCAGAAAACCTAGGAATTTCCAAAAGCTATTAGAAACCCAGCAAGCTGTTTCTAAAGATTTGAAAGAAAACTAAGAATTGTAAAAGTAGAATTTATGGATTGCATAGTAAAAATACTTGGCAGAATAGAAAAAACTTGAATCAATGATAGAATAAAACCAAATTACTAATAACAAACATATAAAAGGTAAATTTACAATCAGTGACGTTCAAGAAATTATTACGAATAATTTTGCCCAATTATATGCCAATAAAACTGGCAAATTAATGAAATGTTTGAATATTTACAAAAATAAAAGCACCCAAATTAACAGAAAAGGAAATAAAGAATTTTAAAAAAACCCATCTTAGATAAAGAAATTGAATGAGCCATTAGTAAACTCTTCAAAGGGAGAAAAATCTCAGGACCAAATGGACTTACAAGTAAATTCTTTCAAATGTTTAAAGAATAAATGATTCTATTACTAGATAAACTGTTTGTGGTGGGGGAGGAAAAGAAGGGGTCCTACCAAATTCCTACCAAAGATAATCCAAATACCAACAAAAGAGAAGGAAAATGACAAAAAAAAATTTAAAAAAATCAAATTGGTCAATAGTTTATCTTCTCTTCACAATAAAAGAAATACCTCCAATTGTTCTGTTTTTCAAATTTTTTTTAACTTGTAATTTTATTTATTTTCTCCATTGATTTTCAGATTTCTATTCTAGTGTTTAATTGGGGTTTTTTAACTTGTTATTTTTCTAGAATTTTTAGATACCTAATCATTTTTTTGATGTGCTTTTTTATTATTCTAAGAATTTATATAACTTTTCCCCAAAGCACTATTTTTGCTGCATTACACAAAAGTTGGTATGCTTCCTTATTTTTTGTTCCTCTTTAATAAAATTATTGTTTCCATCATTTGTTCTTTTATTAAGAACTTATTAATTAAATATTAAATAAATATGAACTTATTAATTACTTTATTAAGATTAAGCTATTTTGTTTCTAAATTAATTTTTACTCTATGCTTTAAGATCCTTTATGTATTGTAATTTTTGTAAACTTGTGGCCAGAAAAAGATGTATTTATTATTTTTATTTTTTTGCATGTGTTCCTAAAATTTTCATGAAGATGTCACAACACAGGTACTCCTTTCTATTCTTAATATTCTGCAGAAGACTCTCATATCTAACATTTCTAAAATTTCACTCATCTTGGTTTTCTTTTGTTCAATTTATCTGTATCTGAGTAGGTAAACTGAGGCAACCCCACTTTTATAATTTTATTATTTTCTGCTATAACTTATCTTTGAGAAATTTGGATGTTGTGCTATTTGGTACATATATAATCAGGATTAATATTAATTCATTGTCCATGGTACTTTTAGCAAAAGGTAATTTGTCTAATTGTATCTTTAGATGAGATTTATTTTTGTGTGAAATCATGATTGCTAGCCCCTTTTTTACTTTAATTGAAACATATAATAGGTTCTGTCCCAGCTCCCTATTTTTAACTCTGTAGTTTCTATTTCAAGTGTATTTTTTGTAAAGAACATATTTTTGGATTCTGATTTCTAATTCATTATTATCCTCTCATTTTATAGTGAGTTGATCCTATTTTCAAATCAGTTATGATTGCTAATTTTGTATTTCTCTCCATCGTATTCTCATTTCTTTTTACCCTGTTTCCTTCAAGCATTTGTTTTGCTCCTATCTCCCTAAATTGACTCTCTCCTTTTATCCTTCCCTGACACACTATTTTCCCTTAATCCATTTTCCTCCTATCTCTTTATTAGGAAAGATGAATTGCTGTACCCAATTGTGTGTCCCTTCTTGAACCAGTTCAGGTGTGAGGTTCAGCTATTACTTGCTCCTATACTCTCCCCCACTGTATAAACTCCTTGTGTACACCATTTATGTGAGTTAAATTTCCCCACTCTTTCTCTCCCTCCCTTTCATGACATCTTTCTCACCCTTCAATTATTCAAGAGCTTTCAAAGAAAATAGAATCATTGCTCAACCTCTTGTCTAAGTAAACTCTAAGAGACCCAATGATGATAAAACTTCTAGGGGGGGTTTATGTTTCCCTTTCACAGAAATAAATGCAAATAATTTTTAGTATCTTATTTCTCATTTATTTCTCACTTTTTATGCTTTTTTTTCCTGAATCACATTTGAAATTCAGATTTTTCTATTCAGCTCTGAGTTTTCATCAGGAATGTTTGAATATTTCATTAAACATCTTTCTTCCCCCTCCCCTACCCCCGGAAGGATTATTCTCATTTTTCTCCAGATAGATTATTCTTGGTTATAATCTTTAGCTCCTTTGCCTTCAGCAATATAATTTTTCTGTGGCTTAATAGAATTTAAAAAAAATTTATTTAAGGCAATGGGGTTAGGTGACTTGCCCAAGATCACACAGCTAGGCAATTACGAAGTGTCTGAAGTTGGATTTGAACTCCCGGTCCTCCTGACTCCAGGGCCAGTGCTCTATCCACTGCACCACCTAGCTGCTCTGCTTATTGGATTAGAATTATTTCTTTATGACTGCTGGAAGTATTTTTCCTTGACCTTGAAGTTTTATATTTCTGGATTTGAGGATTTCTTTCAGAGGTTGACAAATGAATTATTTCATTTTCTCTGAACTTTACTTTTTCTTAAGATCTTATTCTAAGACACATGGTCAATTTCTCTTTATAATTTGAGAAATAATGTCACTGAAGATTCGTGAAGAGCTTGGTTCCTCATATTCAGATTGACAAAACTACTGGTTTTAGTCTCTTAGTTTATTCCATTGCAAGCTTGTGTTTGAGTAAAAGTTAGACTGAGTTGTTCCTCAGACCCCATGCATAGGCTCAAAGCCACAAGTTATGGAACTTGTTTCTTGTTCTTTATGGCTAAAACTCTTCTGCCCAACCCTGGATCTGTAACTTGGAACTGAGTAGTGGATGACAGAGCTATCAAATGGTAATTGATCTTGTGCCCACTGTTGATACAGCTCTCCTGGTATCTTTCTTTTTCAGGTTTTTAGACCTTTTACTATCTCTGAATGCAGAGATGTTCCCCCAATGCATCTGCCCACTTGCTGTATGGTACTCCTAGGCAGTCTTCCAGCTCTCTGTCTGAAGACTTTTATCTTCCTAAGTTGCTCTGGACTGGAAAAAATGACTCATTGTGAGTTTTTCATGGTTTTATTGATCAGAATTTAGTTTGGCACACTTCTAGGTTGTTGGAGATAAGATGCATTGGGAGAGCAAGGCAAAAATAGTGACTTTGATTCTACCATCTTGACTCCAACCTCCAGATATATATGTGATTATATCAACAGATTCAGAAAAAGTTTTTGGCAAAATATAACACCATTCCTATTTAAAAAGAAAACACCACACCACTGGAAAGTAGAGGAATAAAAGGTTATTTCCAAAAGTCAACATCATTTAAGATGATCATAAACTAGAAACTTCTCCAATAAGATTAAAGGAAGTACAAAAATGTCCTTGTATTTTTCAATATAATGATATAGAATTGCTAGCAACTGCAAAAAGGAAAGAAAAAGAAATTGAGGGAATTAAACATAGATAGCAAAGAAACAGAATCATAACTGTTTTGCATATGATATGATGATTGACTTTGAGAATCCTAGATAGGACATAAAGTTATATAAATCATTGGCATTTCTGAAAATCACCAACAAAATCGAATAGGAAGAAATAGAGAAATTCCACTTAAAAATTACTATGGAAAATATAAAATACTTGGGAGTTTAGCTGTTAAGGAATTATATGAATACAATCATGAAAATTCTCTTTAAAAATAAAGGTAGATTGATATAATGAGAGAAATATTAACTGCTCAGGCTGAAAAAAAGGCAATACTTTCTAAATTGATTTACTTACTCAGTGCCAAATTAAACTACCAAAGGATTATTTTCTAGTTAAAACAAATAACAAAATTCATCTACAGGAGCAAAAAATTCAACTATCAAGGGGATTAATTTTTAAAAATAGAGAGGAAGGAGGTCTAGTAATAACAGATCTCAAACTATACCACAAAATAGCAATTATCAAAACAATTTAGAATTTTTAATAGCCTCATAATTGGAACAGATTAAGAACACAATATACAGAAACAATTCAGCCCTGTATCCTACTGTTAAACTTCAAAAACATAATTAGAAAAACATAACTAAGAAAGGGATAGCTAGGTGATATAATGGCTAGTGTCAGATCTGGAGTCATGAAGATTTGATTTCAAATCTGCCCTCAAGACAGGGCATTTAAGCCTGTTTGCCTCAGTTTCCTCATCTACAAACTAAGCTAGAAAATGGCAAACCACTTCAGTATCTTTAGCAAGAAAGACCGCCCCCCCCCAAAAGGGGGTCAACAAGGAGTCAGACATGACTGAAAACTGAAAACAATATGCACACTAACTATATTGATGGTAATGAAAAGAACAACAAAAAATTGAATGGTAATTATAATAACAAAGTTTTTATGTAATACTATCAGACTTTGGCTAGTTATGATGAACTTTTTTTCTTTTTTTTTAAAGATGTTTCTCCAGAAAAAGGAAGAGATAGTTAAAAATTGAAGTGATGTTAAACATAGTATGTCAATAGTTTGTATTTTTTAAAAATCACTATAAATATCACTGTAGTGATATAAATGATATATATTTCTATATATATTATGATGATATAAAATATCACTAGAGAAAGTAGAAGACCACAAATAGAATAAATTATCAAAACATCTAAAGCAATAGAAGAGAGGAATCTTTGGGAAATTTAGTGTGACAAGATTCAAGAAAATCATAAAAAAGGCCAACTTGAACCATAAGGGACATTTCTTCTTCTATGGGAAAATGGTATTTTTATAACCTCTAAGAATTTAACATTAGGGTAGTTTCAGAGGGAATGAGTATTAAGTCAATTCTGTTGCATTTCAGAGGGAATGAGTATTAAGTCAATTCTGTTGAGATGATTACTAAAAAAAAGATGGGGATGAGAAAGCTTACACTGCAAGATGGAAGAAAATATAGAATTAGAATATTTTTCTCAAACAAAAGATGCACGAGGAAGATGTTAGCTAGTAAAGGGGGTAATGGGTGGGGTGGACAACGACTGAACATTACTCTCATTGGAGTTGATTCAAAGAGAAAAGAATACACACACACACACACACACACACACTTAGCTGAATATAGAAATCTATCTTAATAGGGAACTAAGAGGGAATGGGAATAAGAAATGAAGAGGGGAATGATGAAGGATTACAGGATTACAGGAGGGAGTGATCAGAGACAGTAAATTGGTAGAGAGAGAAAGAGAATGATAAACACAAGAAAATAGGATAAAGGGAAATACACAATTATAGGTAACTGAATGTGAATGGAATGAGCAAATACATAAAATGGATTACAGATGTAGACAACAGAATGAATTAGAATCTAACAATACGCTGTTTAAAAAAGTCACACATGAAAAAGAAAAAGTTAAAATAAAGAGCTGGAGCAGAATCTATTATTAGGCTTCAGTTGAGGTAAAAGAAAGTCAGGGATAGCAATTGCAAACTCCAACAAAGCAAAAACAAAA
The DNA here is from genome assembly GCF_037893015.1 of Macrotis lagotis. NCBI lineage: Eukaryota > Metazoa > Chordata > Mammalia > Peramelemorphia > Peramelidae > Macrotis > Macrotis lagotis. Next base: position 599,550,866 of record NC_133666.1, on the reverse strand, counting down.
ATAGACCTAATTAAAAGTGATGATCAAAGATTTTTTTACCCTAAAAAGATACCATAAACAATGAAGTTATATATTTTTAAAACTATAGCAAGTTTCTCTGATGAAGGCCTTGTTTCTCAAATATATATGGAAGTGTCAAATTTATAAAAATAACAGCCATTCCCCAATTGCAAAATAGTCAAAGGATATAAACAATAAGTTTTCAGAAGAAATCAAAGCTATTTATAATCATTTTGATTAAAGACAAATTAAAACAACTCTTGATGTACACCTCACAGCCATCAGATTGGCTATTATGTGAAAAAAGGTAAGAGACATGTGGAGGGGATGAGGGAAAATTGGGATGCTGTTAAGCTGTTTGAACTGTGAACTGGTTCCAACTATTCTGGAGAACAATTAAGAACTGTGTGCAAAGGGAAATAAAACTGTACATATGTTTTAACCCAAAAATACCATTATTAGTTTTGTAACCCAAAAAGAACAAAGGCAAATTAAAGGACCTAAATGTGCAAACATATTTATGGCAACTTTTTTTGTGGTGACAAAGAATAGGAAATTGAAGGGATGTTCAAGTAGAGGAATGGCAGAACAAGTTGTAGCATATAATTGTTATAAGTAGCAGGTAGGTGGGGGAGGGTTAAAGGGTTAAAGAAAAAAATGGCAAGACTCATATAGAGCATAAGGTGAAGTGAAAAGAACTGGGAGATCATTGTGCACAATAATGGCAATGTTGTAATGGTGATCATCTGTGAAAGATTTGAGCTACTCTGACCAAGACAATTCCAAAAGAATCCTGATGAAAAAAATGTTTTCCATATCTCAGGAAAAAGAACTGAAGAACTTTGAGTGCAAATTGAAGTATGATTTTCCTGCTTTGCTTTTTGTTTTTATCTTTTTGCAATATGGTTCATCAGGAAATGTTTTGTGTGATGTAATATGTGTTATTGATATTTTTCTTGCCTTCACAATGAGTGGAGGTTTTAGAAGGGAGGGGAAAATTTGGGACTCAAAATTTAAAAAAATCAAAGACAGCTAAAAAAATTTTAAATAGAATTTAGAGCGAGTCTTAACTGAATTACATCTCAAGGACAAAGATGAAATTGAGGGAAGCACAAAATAGAACCTGTGTCATTTTTTTTCTACCAAAAAAATCTATTTTCATCATTAATGATGGTTAAAACATAATATTTGCCAAAAGCTGTTTTCTAGGCACTGTGCAAAGTGATGGGATTACAAACAAAACCAAAACTGTCCTTGGTTCTCAAGCTTACATGTTTCACATTTTAACAGTTCAGTCCCCAAAGTACTATGTAAGAAAGTAGTAATGACATTTAATCTGACAAATAAAAGAGGATCAAGCCAGAGGCAATACAATTTTGAAAGCATTGAGGAAGAATCATTTTACAAGCTATCTTAGGAAGGGGAAGAAATTAAAATAAGGGAAAATTTCATGGAAACCACACACATTCACATGCACAAATGTATGCCTATTTTTATATATGGACATACATATATACACATACAAGCATGTTCAAACATGTATATATGCATATGTGTAAATTATCTACACATGTAGTTTCACTGATATAAGCACTAATGTGGAATTTTCTTCCATGAATGAAGACTACTGATTCATCTAAGCTACATTTAAGAGATAAGGAAAAAAGATGGATTTTAAAAGTTTCCAATGATCTTCTATGGTCGATCATTTTGGCACACCTTCAGAAAATCAAATCTGTGAATTATCTGAAAGGTCATGTAGACATGCTGTGTGTTCAAGTAGTTGCAACATATTTCCAAGGATGACCTATACCCACAGTGATTAAAGGAAAATTGCTCAAAGAAAGAAAATGAGGTGGGATGGTCATGCAGCAATTGCAGGGGATAAGTGAACAGACTGATACCTATTAGCATAGAAAATACATTGAAGAAGACCTGTATTAGAATCATAAGAAATCAAATGTTCAAAAAACCTTTTTAAAATGCCTTGAAGTTGATCCTTTAGATTTCTTCCCCCCAAGCATGCAATTTATGATTTGTTCCCAGCATCCAGAGCAATGCAGGCACTAGTCTCTGTTTCAATACATTTTTTTTTAATGCTGTCATCTTAGAAATAGGGATGGGAATTGAACCTGTCATGTGTCTTTGATAGAGGGAATGCTTGAATTAGAAAACTCTCCACCAGCACAGATCGGCACTTTCTCTGCAAATTAGTCTATGGAGTTGCCTAGATGAGTGAGGCCATGGCTAATAGTCAAGTCAGATGCAGAACTTCAGATTATGACTTCCCAGCTCTGAGGTCAGTTTTTTATATGCTATTTGTGATCTTTGTCATATTAGCCCTCCTAATTCACATTCTTATTTTACCCTTCCAATTCTTTCAGTAGTTCTCCACCACTTTCTAAATATAGTATAAATTTCTCAATCTGGTGGGAAAACCCTACATAATCTGGCACCAACCTACTTTTCCAAAGATTGCCTTGGCATGTTTCTTTCCCTCATGTATTCTATTCTATGCTATGCCAGAACTGATTCAGACTACTTCTGGCCTTTGAACATAACCAATACTTCCATGATCTTGTTCAAGTCATTCCCTGTGCTTTTTGTAGCACATGGATAGAAACTGGAATCAGGATCCTAATTGATTGAGGAAATCACTTCAGTTTTGCTTCAATTTGCTCATCTATAAAATAGCTTTGTTGTAAGGGTAAAATGATTTATAACACACTTTGTATATCTCACTATCTGATACAAATAGATCCAGTCTTCAAAGAACAATTTTCAAATTAAATTTTTTTTCCAATAAGTCTTTCTAGACTCTGGCACAAAGGGAATCCTCCCATGATCTCTCAATACTAACTGCTTGTGTGTCTATTACAAATTTATGTTTCCTTGAGACTATGGTTTTTGGCCATTTTAATTCATCAATTTACTATATTAGAATAAGTCATTTGCTATTTCTTTTTACTCTCCCCAAAGACTTAGCTTATGCATAGTAGGTACTTAATGTTTAATGAATATATGGACTGACTCACAGAAAAATTCAAAAAGCCTAACTTGGATTTTCTTTTTTTTTTCAATAAAACACAACTTTATTATGTAAATTATCCAACAAGTAGAAACATCTCAGATTATTTGTTTTTCTATTTGCTTTTTACTTTTCCCACTTTTTTGCCAATTCTTTTTCTTTTTCAAGGGATTAGCTTTTTCTCCAGTAAATGTATATCCAGAATGTTGTCCTGAGCTTTTAGAAGGAAAATTAAGTTTGTGCTTAAATTTAGTGGAATTTTCCAAAACTTTGCCAGGAGTATGGGATGGTTTAACCTTTTCATTATTAACATAACACTTGACTCGTAGTTTTCTTCCCATTAATTCAGTTGTTTAATCTCAAAGCAAGTTGTACAGCATCAGTATTCTCAAAGAGCACATAGCCACATCCTTTGCCAACTCCAGTGACTTTATTTCTCACAATTTTTACTGCTAAAACTCTTCCACAGAGAAATGCTCTTGAATAGCAGCCTCTTCAATTTTGTAAGGAAGGTTTCCCACAAACACTGATCTCTTGCCCCTCAAAGGAGTGTCAGATATAAGTTCAACTCAGATGGGAAATCCCTCTGCAATGTGAGCACCATTTCTTCAGCAGCACTCTCTTCCTTAAAAACTACATAACCATTGATACTCTTCTGTTCAGGGTGAACTTCACGTCAAAGAATGAAATCGTACACATTCTATTTGTCCATTTAAAAAATGATTTCAGTGCCTTTTTTTTACAGGTGACAGGTAATTTTCCCACAAATACTGTTCTTTTATTCTTTATTCTTTCTTCTTCCTCATTCACTTGAATCTTCTTCCTTTTATTTAACTCAAATGAATAATTTGAATTATCAAGTATTTCACCATCTGTTGTTTTACCATTATTACCATCTTGAGAAATTTTCTTTTTCTTCAGCTGTTTAGCTTGCATTTTTTCTTCTTCTTCCTCTTCAAGATCAGCAAATACCAAAGCACTTTCTCTGTTTGCCAACTTTTTATCTGCATCAGAGAGATGCTTCTTCACTATAATTCTCTTTGCAGACTTTTGTTCAATACCAGCACAAGTTCTTTCATTGTGGATTGCAGCAGTCTCATCTTCATCATGTTTTCTCTTCTTACTGTTAACTTCTCTGGCAGTCACATAGACAGGTTGTTGTACTTGTGTAGCTGAAGAGCTGAAGAGTGATGCCAGGCGGCTCTTGCCATTCTTAAAGGGCTTGTTTTGAAACAAGCTGCTGGCCACCTGTCCAACCTGATATTCTCCAGATGCAGAGCTGCTCAATGTGTCCTCCACTGCTTTGATCAGTGTGATCCCTGGCGCGGCCCCGTGACATAGGTCAGCGAAGGGACTTCCCTGCAGTGGTGCTAGTCTGAGGCGGCACCTGAACCCGCATCTCCCGTCTGTAAGCCCAGGCTTCCCCAGGCCAGCCAAGGGTCGCGGGGGCCGGAGGGCTAACTTGGATTTTCAATAAATGATTTTCAGCATAATTTTTTGCTAGTTATTATGAATGGAATTTTTATTTCACTAGTTTCTAGGCCAGATGGTTGCATAACTGGAGTAGGATTTTAATTTGAAGATCAGGTACCTATGAAGACGAGCATCACTATTTGTATAATCGGTTTATATGTACGTAAAAGAATTATGAAGATGATAACAACATTTCTGGTTCCATTTCCAGAGGGAAAAAAAGGATATAATTTGAGAGACAAGTTTACTCAGTTTGTCCAGGGCAACCAGTACTCATCGGAATTAATAAGAGTAAAATACATGTTATCACTATTATAGTCAAAAAAAAGATAAAGATGAGAACCATTATTTTTTAAACACCAAAAAAAAAACCCCAAAAACCTGTTACTAGCCTTAAAGTACTGATACTAGCAATTTAGTCCAGACATAGAAGATAGGCACTAATATGTTACTTTAATAGAAACACTTTTTTCAGCAGTTACCTGGCAATGCCATTTTTGATAAGCCATTAATTATTTAGTAACAGCTTTATGACAAAGTTAATGCATCATATTGAAACACATAGTCTATGATTATCTTTGGCACATTTTTTTTTTAAATTTAAGAATCTCAAAAGGCAACAAAAACATTTTGTGACTGAACATCATTTTAGTCACTTTTTTACATCAGAATATATGGGATCAAAACGAAAAGTGGAAAATGGAGAATATGTGGAATAGTTTTAATAAAGAGTTTTACATACAGTACCTTACATATAGAACAGTGTGTTTGCAAATTTTAAATAAATTTTGAATGTACAGTGGTGTGTACTCTTTTCAAAAGGTAAATTCAAGTTGACCATCTATCGGTTCCAAAAATGCATTTATACAGATCACTAGAACTGATAAACAGTAGTGAGGCATAAAATGTTCAAGTATCTTAATAGCATTAATTAAACAGCCTCCCTTTAACAGTCTTTTAAATTTTTTTTTACAAATTTCAAAACCTGTACATACATTTTTAATTTTTAGAAACTTTCTGTTAAAAGGCAACATTTAATGTTAACCATCAATTCTTATAGTCTATGGTAATAAAACTAGACATGTATAGATATAAATATGTATAGGTTATGTACATATGTGAGTGTATGATTAAAAAGCATACACAGGCACACATACATGTAATATGTAGCACTGGGTGCAGCAAACAATGTATATGAGCACTGGCACACAGTGGACCTAGGCTCAAAATCCAGCAAGAGCTAAATGGCAACTAAGTTGCCTTTGGTTTTTTAAGTCTGTCTATTCATGACCAAAACTTAAAAAGATTTTAAATAAAAACAACTTTCAATGACCAAGTTGCCGCCATATTTTATCTAGCTATTTAGCAACTGCAGCCACAAACTGGTTTAATGCTCTCATTGTTCCTCATCCCAGCTGAGGTCATTCAGTTTGTTTCTAAGGGTTAATACCAAGCACACCAACTCAGGACCAAAATAATAGTTTGAACCCTGAATACTGCAACAGAAATGTGTGTGTGTGTGTATGTGCATATTTATGCATATGAACATACAATGCATACACATGAAATGGCAAAATGTGCACAGGTATGCATGTACACATATGCATGAGTGTATACATATGTGTAGGCCTACATAAAGGACATAGGTAGCTCTGTGTGTGTGTGTGTGTGTGTGTGTGTGTGTGTGTGTGTGTGTGTGTATGTATGTGCATGCAGAAGCATTTTGGATTGCCTATTAGCACTGTCAGATTTGGGGAAACAAAATTCCCACGTCTTAAACACTCATTCCAGTGGTATCATCATTATTTGGCACATTTTACCAGTATATACCTCTTATTTTTAAAGTCTGACTATAAGGAGGATTTTTATTATTATTTTAATAGATAATTTGGAAAAACAAGTATTCAATAATTTCTCAACGTTTCCCTTGCTCCACTCCACTATACCCAGCCTAGAAATGAAGTTTGTGTAGTTTTAATTGCTTAAGGACATTCATCACTCAGGAAAACAGTTCATGATCCTGTAGGAATTTATAGACCCAAAGCTTTTGTGTGGCTAAATAAATAACACATTAGACACAATTCTTTTTTGGATCTGTGTCACATTAGCAATCAGTAGAACTCTTCAAAAATTTTGATTTTTTTTTTTTTCCCTAGAATTTTGCTGTGGGTAAAATATTGGTTTGCAAATTTGTATCTTTCTAATAAAACTTTAAAAAAATATTGTTTTTATGGATATCTTGAGTTTCAGGTAAATGAGTTTTGAAAAATCCAGTCAACTAGTTTTACTTAGTATTGATCATATTCCACACCACCAATCCTCAGGATATAGAATTACCATTTGCAGCTTGCACAGGAAATATTTTGATATTTTTTAAGATATTGACCTTCTTGACAGTATTAGTCATCATATTCCTCTCCAAGGCTCCATTATATTGATATTACAAATTTTAGTTATAAAACTTAGTAATTAGTTACTAAGCTTTCAGCTATTCATTATCAGTCTGGCAGATAATAAAAAACAAATTTTGCAGCAGACAATCATGTTTTTTCTTGTTTCTTCCCTTTTGTCATACAGAACAAAGAGTTGCTATTTGCTGTACTTTTCCCATATCAATTAAGAGCTGCTTTATATGGCGCTTAAGCTGTGGCAATCTTGTAAGAGGATCTGGTGGCTCCAACTCCCCTGTGAAATCAAGCCAGCTTTCCAGAACTAAAGAAAAAAGACAAAAGGAAAACTATATGATACCTGGAAGAATTCAACATAGAATGAAAATGTTAGACAAGATACTTTGCTATGCAACTAATTCCCTTCTAAGAAAGATTCAAAAAGTTGCCCAGCCCAAAATGATTAAAATTTCCCTTAGTATCTCAGTATTTGAAAATGTCACCAGAAAGAAGCTTTTCATCTTACTCAACTTTTCCCCTAACTGCCCTCAGCCAAAATAGAAAACATTCAGTCATTACCCTCTTCAAAAACTTTCAAATACTTGAAAACTTGCATCACTTTATAAACGTATGCAGCTAGATTATTTAATTCCCCCCTTACCCTCAACTCTAATTTCATAATGGAGACCAGAATGATTTTTTTTTTTTGCAAGGCAATGGGGTTAAGTGACTTGCCCAAGGCCACACAGCTAGGTAATTAAGTGTCTGAGACCGGATTTGAACCCAGGTACTCCTGACTCCAGGGCCGGTGCTTTATCTACTACGCCACCTAGCTGCCCCCAGAATGATGTTTTAAGATGCTCTATAGCAACTTTATTTGATGATCCCTTATCTAAACTATAAAAAAGTTAATAAAAATTCACTTCAAAAATTCACATTTTCTCCCAAGTTCAAAGCTAAGATTTATGCTGAAAACTAAATGGAAAATACATACTAGAATCAGATCACAGTTGCTATAATGCAAATATTTTTAATCTTCTCTAACTTATTATAGAACTCAGTTCTGTACCATCTATGTCCCCATGCTTTTATAGTTTATGTTTACCTTAAAGTCTATCTTAAAGCATTACTTAAAGCCCACTTTGTGGACAAATATAGTAGTGGTAAAACTAGTAAAAAAAAGTAGCAGAGATGACTTTGTGAAGTGTGTGAAATTATTTTCAAAACATTTCAAAACACAGTATTCACTACCTATAGGGTTGTACATTACACGTAATTGTGGAAAGCACACTGGGTTCAGAATACCAACATACTGATTCTAGTCTAAACTGTCATTAACTAGATGGCAAGTTCTATTCCCTTATCTACAAAATAAAATGGGATTGATAATCATTGTCTATCACAGGGTTGTGGTGAAGCTCAAATAAAATATATGCTGAAATGCTTGAGAGATTATATTATAAAGAACCATTAAAATGTCATGGGTTAGTGTTACTGTGATATTGTATTATTACTTAACCACAGTAAGATCCTCCATTCCTTTCACTATAATAGTTGTAGCAATATAACTGCAATAAAAAAAAGCACAAACTATCTTCTATTTATATCTGATATAATTATTTTTTCTAAAAATAAATTCCTAATGATAATAACACAAAAATGAGGAAAATATGAGTGATTCTTATGGATAACATATGTAAAGTACACACATTAAAAAGATGAAGATATTTAAAAGATATTAGTAAAAATAATCATCAATTATATTTATATATATGTATATATACTTTTTTTTTCAAATTACCATCAACTTCTTTTTCAATTAGGTCCATTCTGCTGGTGACTTCATTTTGGACATTCTCTATATGTGTGAGAAGATTGAGTTGCCACTGAAGATGAGAGTCTCCTTTTTCTTCTGAATTTCTTTTTTCATCAAAGATGAATAATGTATTCCGTTCTGTTGAATTCTTCTTCACAGGATCATTAAGAAGAAACAAAAATGACTCCTTTAAAAATAGCTTTCCATTTTATTATTTCAATTTTATTTCTGATTTCAATACCTAAAGTATTATTCTAAGTCACAAAAATACCTCAGCAATGTGCATTTCAGTATCTACTTTAAAGTCCTGGGTATAATATTCTATAGACAAAAGTTGGAAAAGAAATTTAATCAATTTTAATTAACTCTGCAAAATTGAGTGGGGGGGGAACTACCCTTCCAAAACATTTTCAGCTTTAAGCCTCTCAAACTTGTTAATGAAAAACTAGTGTTTTAAATCACAACATTTCCTTTTAGGAGCTTAAATGAACAGTAAATCTTCCCAATTCAATTTGTATAAGCAATCATTAGATTCCAATGACTGAGAAAATTACAAAAAACAAAAAAAAGTAGTTTTTTCTTTTCTGCTTTTACTTTACTATATGAAATAACACATATTAGACTTACTGATTCATTTTGATTTGAAATTTATTTTAAAAATTAATTTCCCAAAAATTTTCAAGAATTTTTTCTTTCAATGCAACATGATTCTCACAGTGGTATAAATACAGATCACCCAAAAAAGGGAGATTTCTTTCAAAGGAAAAGAATAAGAAATTGAGAATGAGAGAGATAGAGACACATATAAGACACTAGAACTGAGATTTTTATTACTGTGTGTATATATTCATATACATATGTATGTATACACACATATATATGTATATATATATGATGGATATATATATTGAGAAATAATAATTTGAGATTTTATGCCTATCACTAATATGCTAACCCAATGACTCCTTATATATCAGAATGACATGAAAATCTCAAAGACTATATAAAGGATAAACTTTGGTCTGTTCTTCACTGAGCTGAAACAGCTTCAAATTGAGGAATAACAAAACCTTCTGTTCAAAGACCAGATAAGCTGAGTACATACTTACATCACCAAAGTGTAGCTTCTGGTTTCTAAAACCTACTAAGTATAAAAGAGAATGTACAGGGAAATGGCATCCGTGCCAATGAAATCATAGATCATTTGAAGCATAGTTTTATACAAACTAGATTTGCTGAAATGATGCCCCACATTTTTATCAATATGATTGATACATGCAGTACCAAAATGCCTGGAGAGGAAGTATGGTAAGGTAGAGGGTTTTTTAAAACTTGGATTCAAATGTAATCAATCACTTCAGTTTCCTCATATACAAAATAAAGATGAGGATACTTATCACTTACATGCAACAATCTTATTCTTCTCCAAATCCTTGTCTTTCTTAGCAATCATAGCAACAACCATAAGGTAGTTATCATAACAGTTAAGATGAAGTCAATTATCACCTCTATACAGATGACTTCCCAAGTTGTCAATAACCTTATGAAATCCCCCCTCCCCCCAGCGGAGAAGTAACTAAAGTACTGGACTTGGAGCCAGGAAGATATGGATTTGAATCTTGTTTCTCTTATTAGTTGTATAAACCTGAGAAAATCACAAGCTCTCAGAGAAACTTTCTTCATCTATAAAATAAGGAGGATAGACCTGATAGTCTTTAAGGTCCTTTCTAGCCCTATATCCTTAATTTAGCAGGTCCAAGATTCTCCATTATTTTCTATCTCAAAATTCTTCAACATTACTTGCCATTCTTTTTCCTTTCACCAGTTTATGAGGAAGGCCTTTTTCTTTGCTAAGGCTAGATTCTTTACTTTCAGACCCCTGATATATTCCCTCTTGCCTCTTCAATCATCTCTGCCTCACTTTTTTTATTTTTCTCTAAATGTGCCTAGATATCCTCCTCCTTAGAAAACAAAAACAAGGGGCAGCTAGGTGGTGCAGTGAATAGATCACCGGCCCTGGAATCAGGAGGACCTGAGTTCAAAACTGACCTCAGACACTTAATAATTACCTAGTTGTGTGACCTTTAGCAAGTCACTTAACCCCATTGCTTTGCAAAAAACTAAAAAAAAAAACTAAAAACAACAAAAAACTTTACTTGACCATACCATCTCAAATTATCAACCCATATTTTTTCCTTTTACATTCAAATTTCTAAAATTTCTACATTTCCTTTCCTTCTATTAATTCCTCAACCTTTTACAATCTAATTTCAACATTTAACCCCTCAGTTGAAATATCCCACTCTTCAAGGTTACCAATAAGCTTTTGATAGCTAAATTTTATAATCTTTCTTTGCTGTTATCCTTCTTGACCTCTTACAGTATCTGATTCTATTAACTATATCTTAGCAATCTTATCAACTACCTTAAGTTGATTATCAACTCTACACCAAAGACCTTCAAGTCAAGTCAAGCAGCAATCATTAAGTGGTTCTCTGGCCTGGGCCTTTTAACTCCTGACCCCTTACCTTTGCACAATCTATCTCCCAAGCTTAGAATACATATCTTCCTCACCTTGACCTCCTACCCTCATACTCCTTAGGGGAGCCCTTTTCATTCTTGTTAGTGTTGCCTCCCTCTTCCAATTAATACACCTATCTACTTCTCTGTTTACCTGATGTATTCCCTCAGTGGCCTGGATGCTCTTAGAAGAGGAAGGTTGTTTATCAAGTATTTGCAATTGGACTGGATTGAAATGAAAGTATATGAACTAACTAGCTCATGGGGTCATGAGAAACAAAAGCAAATAATACATATGAAACCCTTTGAAAAGCATAACTTAACATGCTTATGTAGTATTATTATTGATTAGTTAAAAAACATATCTGGTGTGTGTGGGTGGGTGTGGGTGTGTGTGTGTATGTGTGTGTATTAACTAGCTTGTAAGCTACTTCAAGGGTAAGGTAATTATCAGACTTTTGATATTTCTTTACTACAATTGTGTCTAGCAAAGAGAAAGCACTCAATGTATTAAATTACTAATCTATTCTCTAATTGACTTTTCTCACTAATTCAAACAACTGGCAAGATAACACTATAAAAATACTGGACAATGGAAATATATATTATATAAAGAGGAAAAAATATTTTTGAATATCTATTATTACTTTCTTCCCATCTACAAGAGAATACAAGCTCTATGAGGCTGAGTATTATTTTTAAAAAATTTTCTGTATTTACAATACCAACTATGAGTAAGTGATCTGAAAACTAGGAATAAAGAGTAATTGCTGAACTATGTTAGTCAAATTTCTTCTTAATCCTGTCCAGGGCTCTCTAAGACTATAAGAAGTGGTAGAGGGAATTGTCTTAGTAGGAGATCCTTAAATCAATGAAATCACGGACCTAACTGGGAAAGAGGAGAAACTCATCATCCTGCATTGGCCAAAGTACAAGATAAAGAGATGGTTGCTATATTGTATTGGACTTTATTATTAAATATTTTATGTTTATACCAATCCTTTTTAACTTAAATTATTTACTTTAAGATAATGTAATATTTTACTAAAATGTAAGATATCAAGACAGGTGTCATAGTGGTTAACATTTTAGAACTGAAATCAAGAAGACCTGAATTAGAATTCTGTCTTACAACAATTACAGCACTATGTGACATTAGGCAAATTATTCGACTTCTCTCAGTCTTAGTTTCCTCAGCTATAAAATAGGAATATTAACTGCCCGTATTTCATAGTTATTGTAAAAATGAAATATTTGTTGTATAAAAGTTAGGTATTGTTATTACTACTACAGAAATTAGTACATTTTAAATGTTACTAAAAGACATTTTATGAAACAATTTATTATAGCATTCCATGAGATAGTAACTCCCCTTACCTATTTATTGGATTATATACATGAAATACAAGGAGTCTAGAAATACATGGAGACATTATCTATTAAATACTAATCAAAAATGAAGGAAAAGATTTTAATTACTTTGAAAGTCAATGGCAAAATGCATGACTGTTTTATATACAACTTGCCAAGCACAATAGCATTGCAGAGTGGACAATGACCACTATGCAATGAATCTTTCTAAATATCTGTTGCATAAAGTATAATGGCTACACCTGCAATTTCTAGTACCTTTGGTTTTAGAAAAAGGAAGATTTGAGCACCGCCTTCTGACTAGAGCAGACAACTAGAATATCATGCCTACATTAGCAAGATACCTACATATACATGGTAATCCTTTGTAATCTTCATGTGCAGTGTTCAACTTGGAGTACAATACAACTCACTACAGCTTTTTGAAGACAGGGGTTGGCAAGGACAGGTGGTAGTGTGCTTATGTGCATCTCTTCAAGTGAACCTTGTTCATTGTATCCTGAAGTCTCTACTGATTCAAACAATAAAATTCAGAACTTGTAGTACTCTGGATAGATATGTCATGTCCTAACCAGATACTCAGGTAATCATGTTCTATTTCCTTCTTTCATTTATTTTTAGTATTTCCCACTGATTCCTTCCCCACTCCTTGAAAACAAATTTTCTCTTATCCTTAAAAAAATTCCCTTAAAATTACCATTCTATTAGGTATCACTCATCCCTTTTCATTTTAAAATCCCATAAAAATTTTTCTAAACTTGTTACCTCTATTTTCTACTCTTTACTAACTTTACTCTTCAACTTTTTGCAACCTGGAGTTTTTAATCTATTACTCTACAAAAACTGCTTTCTAAAGGGTTATCAATGATCTCAACTAATAAGTCCATTGATCTTTTATCAGCTCTTATTCTAATTGATCTTCTACATAGTTGATCATTTGACATGTATTCCACTTCTCTCCTTGATGCTCCTTTTCTCTCTTCTGCTTATCCCAATGGAAGGTTTCCCCAAAGCTCTGTCCCACACCCACTTCTTTTTCTCTTTTCTCTGTTAGGTTTTTGCTACCATATCAACCAATAGGCCTAAGATTACTTCAATTTAAATTAATTATAACTTTTATATACACAGTCATTTATATATCATAAAGGATTGCAATGCATAGTGGGGAGAGTACTGAATTTGGAGTCAGGAAGCTTTAAATTTAAATATGATCTCAGATCTCTTTAGCTATATAGGCTCTAGTAAAATGACTTAACCTCTATTTGCTTTGGATTCCTCAACTGTAAAATAGGTATAATAATAGCAGCTATCTCCCAGGGTGGTTACAAGGATCAAATGAGATCAAAATTAAAATTATGCTTTGGCATAATGCTTGGCACATGGTAAGTGCCACACACATGCACACATGTGCATATTCACCCCCACACCCATATATATATGATATATATATATATATATATAGAGAGAGAGAGAGAGAGAGAGAGAGAGAGAGTGTGTATATATAGATATCATGATATATACATATGGAGATATATATCATAGCTGGTATTATTATTATTATTACAGGTTTCAAAAAGGACATAATGCCTCAATTCTTAAAAGAAGAAAAAATAACTCTAATACAATGAACTTAATGTGAATTCCTTGCAAAAATTATGGAAAACAATATGAATTGACTAGTTAGTGAACACAAAGAAAAAGAAGAAAGATTCACAAAAGGGTCAGTATGATTTCATTAAGAGGTCATGAAGGACCAACCTTATTTTATTTCTTAACTGATCAATTACAGTGGTAGAACACAAAAATATTATAAGTTTAGCAATTTTTTAGCTAAATATTTAAAGACTAGTTCTATTCCTTCATTCCTTTTTTAAATTACCCTGATATATGGTACATTTTGTTCCACATTCTCATTTTCCTTTTGTCTGTGTTTATTTTGAGATGCAATTCTAGAATACAATAAATACAACAACCATTCTGGCACTGGTTTTCTTCATGCTGAATCCATTATATTTAGTTATGATTGGTACAGAAAAAGAGTGACACAATATATTTTTAAAAAATCAAACCTAAAATCAGGATCATATTGCTGTTAGAAGATTAACACCATTTCTTGTCTAATCTTGTTTTTGTTTAAGTCAGTACTCTGTCCCTAGGTTACCTACCCTCTTCCAAGTTCTTTAAGTTTACTTAAATTTGCTTTTTATTTTTCAGTTATAAAGTTCTCTTACTATTTTTTTCCTTTTTTTTCATTCAGTTAAGTGATCAAGGCAAACTTTCCCCTCCAAACTCTTCTAGTAGCTTTCTTCTATTGTTCGATTTGCAATAATTATTCTTTACTTTGTCTTCATCATTATTTATTTCCAATATATTCTGAATTCTATTTCCTGATCATGGGCTCAAACCCATACTTGTTCCTTCTCTTACAACCTCTATTTGTGTACCCTCATGAGAGGCAGGTACCAGGTTTAGGGTTTTTCTTTTAACTACATTATTGTCACTGAAAATCTTACTCCTTTCTGGTCTTTTTTTCCTGTGTACGTTACTCTTAAAAATATCAATGCACAAGTAAAGTATCAGATAGAAATAATTTTCTTCAGTATTATTCACTTTGTGCCCCAAATCATGAGGTCCTAACCCCTAGTTCTCATCATGACAAGCCGCTAAGACCATGACATCTCATCTCTAGTTCTCTGAATCCTCCTTTAGTTTCCTATCCTTCACCCTTGAGAACTATTAAATATATGCTTCTCCTGGGATAGTATTCTGCACGTGGAGGCATATGCATTAAATTCTCCCCAGGCCTAATCCATCACAAGGTCTTCTAATACTGAACTTCTTCCTAGCCCCTAAAAATAGAAAAAGGTTCCCATTTCCCACAATGGACAAGCATGCTTCTCATGGGAAGGTTCAACAAAATAGTGAATAGTCTATCAGAGTCAGGAAGATCTGAGTTCAAATTTGACCTCAAACACTTATTAGCTGTGTGATCCTGGGCAAATGACTTAAATCTCTTTGTTTCAGTTTCCTCATCTGTAAAATGAGCTAGTAAAGAAAATGGCAAACCACCCCAGAATCTTTTCCAAGAAAAATCTCAAATGGGGTCACTTTAAGGTTTGTGACACTCTGTAGTTATTTTAATTAACTTTTTTCTTTTTTTATTTTTACATTGTATTTTATCTTTTGGGGGGGAGGGAGGAGATTTTTGGAAGGCAATGGGATTAAGTGACTTGCCCAAGGTCACATAAGCTAAGTGTCTAAGGCTGAATTTGAACTCAGGCCCTCCTGTCTCCAGGGCTAGTGCTCCATTTACTGTGCCACCTAGTTGTCCTGCAATTTTGTCATTTTTCAGTGATAGTCCATATAGAAGATAGACTTACTCTCACACCAAATATTAGGTAGTACAGTAGATAGGAACTTAGTTCAAATCCAGTCTCACATATGTGATGAACCTTGAATAGGTCAGTTAACTTTTGTTTGTCTCAGTTTTCACAATTACAAAATGGGGATAATAATGGCACTTATCTCCCAGGGTTGTGAGACTCAAATGAGAGATCTGTAATTAAATAGTGCCTAAGAAACAGTAGGATTTTAATAAATCCTTCCTTTCTCCCCCCCCTTTCTACTGTTTTCAATCTATTCTCAAATAATCAATGTTATAAGAATTACTGTCCCTTCATTACCCATTCATTCACCTGGTAAGGTTACATCATCTGTTCCCTTCTCTCACTTTGTAACACCCAGTTACTCCTTCCCATAATAAAAGAAAATGATTCACTTAAAGGAAACCATGAGGTTTAGACCATTTCTTGATTCTCTTGTGGAAACATAGAAAGTAGCAGTGTTCTATGGATTTTGAAGTAGTTGAATGGCCAGATTCAAAAGAGAAATTAATGATCTGGTGTCAAGTTGAAAAGAGCTGTCTAATGGACAGCCACAGAAATCTATCCTTGGCCCTGTACTATTTAATAATTTTATTGACCTGGAAAAATTAATGAATGAAAGGCTTATCAAATCTGCAGATGACACAAAACTAAGAGGGATAAATAAAATAACTGATAGTCTTAAAAATGGGTTCAAAAATCAGTTTCACATACTAGATAAGAGAGATATGACTAGAGAGCATCTTTTCTGGAAGTCTCAGGAGACTATAAGGTTCATATGATTAAAGATAGTAATATGGCAGTCAAAAAAACTAGTGTGATCTTAGGCTACTTCAAAAAAGATATATTACTCAGGTCCAGGGAAGTGATCATCATGCTATAATTAGTCCTAGCCAAAACACAATAGGATTGCCCTGTGTTAATTTTTGAACACCACATTTTAGAAAGGACATTGGTAAAATGGAAAGACCATAATCAAGGATTATAAATCTAAATCTAGAATGGATGCTAGAAGCTATCTAGTCCAACCTTCTCACTTTCCTTTTTACTAGGATAGAGCATGAGTTGAAGGACTTATAGAAGATAATCTCAAGAAAAGAAGGAAACGCAATTAGGATAGTTGTCTACATTTTAAAATAACATATAGAAATAGAATTGAATTTAATCTGCTTGGTTCAAAAAAGAACAATAAACAATAATTGGAAGTTGAAAAGAATCCAATTTAAGTTTGAGAACAGGAAAAACTTCCTTACAATTACTGCTATCCAAAAGTGGATCCCTGGGGGCAGCTAGGTGGCACAGTGGATACAGCACAAGTCCTGGAGTCAGGAGGAACTCAGTTCAAATCCAGCCTCAGACACTTAATAATTACCTAGCTGTACGGCATTGGGCAAGTCACTTTAACCACATTACCTTGCAAAAATAAAAAACAAAATAAAACCAAAAAAGAACCAAAAGTGGATCCCAATAATAAGTACTACCCTCGCTTGAAATCATTAAGACTAACATTACTAAACCAGAATTCTTATTTGCATAGAGACTGTTAGATGGTCTCCAAGATTCTTTATTTTTTACATACCAAAATCTGTCTTTGTTTCTCATTTTCTATAAGCAATTTTCTATCTTAGCAACTTCTACCTACCCTCTTGCATTAACTCATTTCGAGATCTCAAGGAAAAGAAATGCAGCTTCATCTACCTTTAATGTAACAACTAGGATTATTAATAATTTCCAAATTATGGGTAAAAAAACAATAAATTTGTTTTATGAAACAAAATACTTCTGAAGCAGAAAGTAAGAAAGATATGCAATTCTGCCCACTTTGGTCTGATTCAGGAAAATAAATTATACATGCAAACTACAACCAAGGAATCAACCATGTCTAAACTATGAAACAAATAGGAGTGATCTGAGGTGGAGAAAGTCTGTCTAATTTTATACTGAGTTTGCCAGAGGGAGCTATAGTCTTTCATAAATGTCCCATTCTAGGGTAAGCAGACATCAAGTTAACTTTGAATACTTTAATCATTAGGAGGTATAAAGGTAAACAGAGGTGGGTATTACTTCTCTGGTATGGTTTACACTCATATAGATTCACGAATAATTCTAATTATTTCTGCCAGTATACTTTTTTCTTCTGAGGGAAAGTATACAGTCTTTAATTCTCTATCTAGAAATATCTACCTACCAATTGGCATCAACCAATTATTCTAACAACATCCACCTACTTATCCAAAGACAGCTAGGTGGTACAGTGGATTGAGTACTGGTCTTGCAGTCATTTGACCTTAGACACTTCAAACTTACTAGTTGTATGACCTTGGGCAAGTCACTTAACCCTGACTGTCTCACATTCAGGGCCATCTGCAGTCGTCCTGATTCATATCTGGCCATTGGACTCAGATGGCTCTGGAGGAGAAAGTGAGGCTGGTGACTTGGCACAGCAATCTTCACTCAGATCCAATTCATGCATTTGATATAGCATCACTTCCCCTGATGTCCTGGCCCTCTTTAAGAATGAAGGACAAACACTAATTATAAACTTTTCCAAAGACACCCATCTACCTAAAAACATATACTGGTATCCCTCTCTCCATCAACAAATTTATTTAATTCTGTCTACTGATACTTTTCTAAGCATAATTGTTTTTTGCCTCTCCCACTGATAGTTTTCTAAGCATAATTGTCTTTTGCCTCTCCCACTTACTTATGAAATTAAGATTTTTAGAAAGGAGTCAAATCATGCTTTGGTGAATGCTACAGAATTTTTAAAAAATAACGGAAAGTATACATTTCCCTATATAAAGATGTTTTTATTTGTAATCATTGGAAGTCACTGATCTTATCTTAAGGGTAAGGTGATTTTTTAAAAGTAAAACCATATACTTCTAACCTTTGGGGATTTAAATTAAAACTTTAATTTTACTTATAGAACTATCTTAATATTAAACCTGACATTTATAAGTAAGAATGGCTGACTGGTATTAGAATGGCATGGGAGGGGAAAATGGTCTATCTTTCATAAAGTTATACTATCCATCATTTTCCAATAATATCTTAAGGTATCATTACAACCAAATCCCACTGTAAAGTTGTGAATTCTCACCACTGGAATGTTTAGCCACTTGCTACTTCACCTTTTGTTTCTGTGACAAACTATTTCTCTGAGGATAAAAAGACAAAACTAAAATGTTTCTTTCCCCTTGGACTTTACATTTTACATATCTATAGACACAGTTATACAATGGAAAGAATGCCTAATGAAGTTTAAATCCTAGTTCTTCCACTTACTACCCTTATGACGCTGGGCAAGTCATTTAAATTCTATGAATCTCAAGTTTCTTTTTCTATAAAATGATGGAGGTTAGGTTGGATGGCATTTAAGGATTCCTCCAGCTTTACATCTATGATGCATCCATCATCCTGGTTTTATTGATGATTGGGTCCAATAATGTCTGAATTTCTACAAATCCAGTTGCCAGCATATAAATGAAAGGTCAACTCTGTTAGAGTATAACAATGACTAAAGTCATTTTGTAATAGCAACAGGATAACTAAATATCACCTAACATCTCAAAACCATTTCTGTACAGCTGCTTGGGCAAGTGATCAGTACTAACTTTGCTCCTACATAACCAAATTTTTTTTTAATCCCTGTAAAGTAGGTAACTCAAGATGTTCATGAATAAATTTTCTCGTACAAAACAATACAATTGATACTTTCCATGGAAAATGTTAAAAGAATTGTTAATCTAATTTAAATTTAATGAGCAGTATTGCTTAAAAAGGAAACAAATGAAACTCCATGTAAAAAATATTATGTGGTTCTTTCAAATTTCCATGATCAGAAATAACTTTTTTCCATTGAAAGTTTTTATCAAAATTTTCAATTTATTTTTGATAGGGCTAAATCTCTACCGTGAACTTCATTCTGTATCTTCTCTATGTGTATAAATTGTTGTAAAGATAATTTAAAACTTTCCATCTAACTGAATTCTCATAGAATTTTTAAACATTGATTTTTTTCAAAGTCATAGTCAAATGAAAAAAAATTACCTGTTCACTCATACCATCTTCTTTTATGGAAAATTGTAAACAGTGTGTATCTTCTATAGGAAATTCTTGTTCCTCTTCAAAACTACTAACATCTTCATCATCAGAACTCACAGGATCAGTGGATTTACAATCCTGACCAAAATTTTGTGGTTTCTGGTAGCTATGCTCACTTGTAATATATGTTCCTTCCATTTTCCTCGGCAAGCTAGGAGTCTCTTTATGATTCTGAGCAGAACAAGTTCGTTCTTCTATATTAAGAGTGTCTTCTTGCACTGTCATTTTTTTCTCTACCCCAACAGCTATTTGATCTTGGTCTTTCCGCTTCCCTGAACAGGCCCAGAGATGAAGGTCAGGATGATGCTTGTTCCTTGGAAGAACATGGGAAGAGAAATTGTGATATTGCAAAGTAATGGTTCTTTAAATTGAAATCTGGGGATCGCTGGGGGTCCCTGACACCTTTTCAGGGATTCATAAAGTCAAAACTATTATCATAATACTACTAAGATGCTTTAATTTCTAATATAGTAATTATTGATAAATATAACCCACAGAAGGCAAAAGCTCTTTGGGAACCTCAACAATTTTTAAGAAAGTAAAGAGACCAAAAAGTTTGAGAACAATTGAATTAAAAGAATATTGATGAATTTCTTTCTTATTTTTTTTAAAGTTTTTGCATGGCAATGGGTTTAAGTGACTTGCCAAAGGTCACACAGATAGGTAATTATTAAGTGTCTGAGACCAGATCTGAACTCAAGTCTACCTGACTCCAGGGCCGGTGCTCTATCCACCGCGCCACCTAGCTGCCCCATTCTTGATGAATTTCAATGATAATTTTCTCCATTTACAATCAATTAAAATATTATAATGAAATTAATTATTGTGACACCTCTGTATTAGTTATTTATGAGTGGATTATCCAAATGGGCCCATTTGGGCCCATTTTTAAAAAATCTATCACATTCTCATGTTGCCTGACCACAACCTCAATTACTATAGTGCTTAAATTACTAGAAGGGAACAAGACTCAAGGAGATGAAAGAGGGGAGAATTTATAATTTTAATAGTGGAAATATCAATGTGAACTTAAACTCTTTTGCAAAATGCTATTTTTTTCTTAAGTGTGAAATTCCACAATTAAATATGAGAGGAAAGAGAAAGAGTCTGTGTGTGTGTGTGTGTGTGTGTGTGTGTGTGTGTGTGTGTATATCTAAGTGCCAAAATGAATACAGGTTTGCCTTTTTATCATTTGTTCAATAGTATCAGTACTTCTCTACTCTGCTTCTTGTAGATAAGGGAGAATTCACTATAATAGAGTACAGAAATATATTCCTTTGGGTATCAGGTTTTCATTTTATTTTATCCAATATTCATGAAATTCTTTCTATTTGTTGGGCACTATGCTAGGCAGTTGACAAAGAAAAAAAGAATACTATTCTCAAAGAACGAATATTTAACTGCAGGAATATAATATGTATATATACAAGAAAATGATAATTATAAACAAAAAATTTAAAAAAATTATTTCAAGAGGGAAATCAGTCATTCAATTAACATTTATTAAGTTCCTACCACATAACAGCTACTGGGCTTAGTTCTGTGGATTTAAAAAAAAAAGACCAAAAAACAAAAATATCCTACTCTAAAGGAGCTCATGGTCTACTGAGGAAGACTGCATATGTACTATGTAAAGACAAGCTATATGGAGATAAACTGAAATCAATCTTAGAGGAAGAATTCAAAGGTTAAGAAGACTGAATGGAAGCCAGAGAAATCAGGAAGCAGAGATGAGAAGGGAGAGCTGCAGGCATGGGGGGGGGGGGGTGGGAGGGGGAGGAGAGAGAGCCAGAGAAGACTGGGAGATAGAATGACTTGTGCAAGGAGGCCAACATCACTGGATTACAGAGTGGAGGCAAGAAAGGGAGGGAAGGGTCATGTCATGAAGATCTTTCAAAAGTTAAATAGTGGATTTTATATTTGATCCTGGAAGTAAAAGGGAGACACTGGAGTTGAGGGAATCAAGAAAGGATTTGTACAGGAGGAAGCAAGTGAGCTATGTTGAAGGAAGCAGTGAAAGTGGCATAGAAGAGAAAGTGGGTTCCAGGCACCTCTTAGACAAAGGGAGAGGCAAGAGAAAAGATGCTTTGTATCTCTCGTGTCAATTTGGCTAGAACATATGAACATAAAAATGAAGTAATATGAAATAGGACTGCAAGAGGAAGTTGGAGTCAGTCTTCAGAAAGCTTTCAATAACAGGATAAGGACTTTAATAAAATAATATTTATTAAATATATTTTATTTAAGAGAGAATAGGGAGCTCCTGCAGTTTTTGAATGGATTTGGGGGTTAGATGACATCATTAGATCTGTTTAAAGAAGTTATGATTTGATAGCTATGTGAAGGATGGAATGGATTGAGAAGAGCATACAGGCAGGAAAATCAATTATAATGTTACTGAAATACTCTAAGTATAAACTGACAAGGGCCTGAACTAGTATAGAAATTTTAAAACTAGAGAAGGAAATGAATACGCAAGATTTTGTGGAAATAGGATAAATAAGATCTGTCAACTGATTGGATATAGCAGTGAAGGGAGAAAAAATAATCAAGACTATCTCCAAGGTTCTTTCTTGAAAGATTTTGAAGTTAATTTCATTAATATTCTAAGGGAAGCAGTAATCAATTCAATACAGCTGGGTTTTACAGAAAAAGAAATTTTATTTTACTTATTTTCTGATTTTATTATAATTAATTGAAAACTTTTCTTTAATGATAAATACCTTCTTAATTTACTCCCTTAATAACTGAAAATACTATTTAAAAGAATTCTACCTCATTACAGTCATTCTGTAATGTGAGAAAAGTCCACAAAAATCTCAGAAACGGGAAGGGCCATTAATGATGTTGGTAATGAATACAGAAGAAATAATACTGAGAAAGAAACTAGATTAAGTAGTAGCAAGACATTTGTAATAAGTTCTTTGTTCAGGTCATACCATAAAATAGCAGAAAGATAAAGAATTTAGGGAACAAATAAAAAAATTATAAATGTAAGTGAAAGAGACAATGGGGAAGGGTAAAGGATCTGAATGTATTTATCCTGAGAAAGAGGTAAGTTGAAATTATAATAGAAGGAAAGATTAAAAACCAATAGATAATAGTCAAATAAGGGAATTTTGGAATTTGTAACACATAGGTGGTACAATTATGAACGACAGAAAGAGCAAGGGTAAGACTATCTTTGTATGTTGTTGAGTTAGGGTGGAGGAGTTGCTCACATGAAGTTGAAAAAAGCACCACATCAATGGAGTTAAGAAGACCTGAACTTCAATCTCTGGCCTCTAATGCTGGGCAAGTCACATCATTTCTATGTGATCCAAGTAACTATGCATAGAACTTAATTAATTGGTCTTTTTTCTCATGGAATATATAGTACTCAAAACATTACCTCAGGGAAAGAGAAGAAAGAGAAATAAGGGGGTGAAGATTATTAACCTACCGTTTGACAGATTTACTACTTTCACAGAATTTCTGGAGGAAAAAATGGTCAAAATTACAGGACTATGGTTGTATATAAGTAGGACCATACTATCATAACTACAATTTCTAATGGCATGTGAAAGATAAAAGGGACAACTGGAGACCCAGACAAAACTAGCTGTCTTCCTCAGGGCTTAGTTATTCTAAGTTATTTGGAAAGTACTGTTAATCTATACTTCATAAAATTGTTTCAAGCCATCCAAACTTTCCTATACACTTACAAGAAACAATCTCACAGTAAACTAAAACAAAAAAGTCCAAATCTTGACTTTAAAAATGTTTTAAATTTTTTTCTCATGAATATTAAAATTTGATCTTTTTTCCATGAATTTCCACTTACTTCAGAATTCCAATCTTCAGTTGTAACCCATGTAGTACTTCTGTTACACCGTATACATCAGCAAGTAGATGATGTGTTGAAACTATCTTTTTGGCATTGAGATGAGAGTAATTTTCCTTTAAAAATGATAACCCACACATTCTCCCATTGTTCAACCATTCCTTATCATAAAGATATTTTGCACTCCATCTCTGACCTGTGAATAATGAAATCATTCAAGTTACAAATGACCCAATTTGGGTTTCTTTTGAAATCTTCCACTACCAGTGGTGCCTGTGGATGAACAAGACAGGCTCTGTTTCTAGCAGTAGCTTCAAACGGTATAGCACTGACACCCTGAAAGCAATTTCCATTTTCAAGGAAATTATAGTAGGTTAATATATAAGAATGAATATTACAAAGAGGCAGTTAGGTAGTGCAGTGGACAGATCACTGGCCTTGAAATCAAGAGGTTGGGAGTTCAAATCCAGCCTCAACCACTTGACACTCTGTGTGACTGGGCAAGTCACTTAACCCTGATTGCTTTATATCCAGGGCCATCTCCAGTTGTTGTGATTCATATCTGACCACTGGACCCAGATAACTCTGGAGGAGAAAGTGACACTGACGTCTTAGCACAGCACCCCCACTCAAATTCAATTCGTGTGCTTGTTATGACATTACCTCTTCAAGAATGAAGGACAAAAATCATCAATAGTACAAAGGATATAGTTACCAATAGTTGAAATCAGTATTGGATTCAGCCTCTGTTTCTAAATGCCAAATTATCTGCCAACAAACTTTTAGATGAGAGGGAAGGGAAGTAACATTGATTTACATTTTTCTCTTTTCTCTTTGGTTTGAAAATTATCACTTAGTTCTAGCCAAATTTCTAATATCTTGCAATTCTGAGTGGTATTTTTGAGATCCAGCTGTATGCATTGTTTTTGTTGGTTAGTTTTCCTCTTCAAAAGGGAAAAAGGACAGTACTCTCAACTTAGCAAGAAGACTCATTTCTAGCCAAAAAATGTTGTCAGCATGTTGTAATGGAAAAGGACAGTAAAAAATTTGCATTCCACCCTGGGTCTACTTGGGGCATTGGAAAATTAAGTTGATGAGCTCAAGTCCCTTCCAACTGTAAAATTCTTTAATTTCATTTTTCTATATCTACTTATTACTTGTAATTGTCTGGGAACAGGTGTGATTTGTCAGAGTAGCCCCTGTGAGAAAAGGGGAAACTCCAAGTAAAGAAGTTAAAGAGTGCCTCTAAGGATTCAATTCAAAATAAATAGCACTCTGGGCATTTTCCTAGTTGTTGTAAAAATTAAAACATGGGTTTAAAACACTAAACAGTGTAAGTGCCAAGAATAAAAAACATAGAAAACCATTTTCCTTCCAAAATTATATTGTTATATTTGTATTTTATGATTCTTTTAATACCATTGAACAGAGATGACAGTTTTGAAAAACTTTTGATGTCATGGACATACTAGTCAGAGAGCAAACACCTAAATTTTATGTCATTATATGCAGACCCTCATGTATCTGGAGAAATGAAGTTATGGAAAAATCATTTTATAACATCGCTTGGAAAAAGTTCGCTACTATCCCTGAGAAAGCTCTTCTCCCTAACAGACCTTAAACAGATAACAATTATCTGTATCCTGGATCCTGTACACTGGGGCCTGCTGTGGGAGAATCCTACAAGGACAGGGAAGTAAAGGCTAGAGTCCAACAAAGAATATTAAGAGAATAGACTGTTAATCTTCTTTACACAAAATGAGCTAATTATCCTTGCATCCTAACATAATCCATTTAACTATGCCTGCAAAAGACCCCCATTCCTTTTAGCATGTACACCATGACCTGTCTTCCTATATAAACCATAGCTATCTCTTGTTAGTTGCCTGTCTCTTAAGGATTAGCCAATTAAGGTAATCCAACAACTGTATAATAAAAACATATATGTCCTTATAACTCTGAGTCTTAAGTTATCTTTCTCTTGAATTCATTCACTACTTGAACTATAAATTTTGTCCCTTTGAAAACTGTAAATCTATAAATAAGGCATTAATTTATTTAGCATAAAATATCATGCTGAAAGAAATACTAAAATAGCTTCTTGAGAATTAAGTCAGAGAATTTTGTTTTAATATTTATATATGAAATAATTACATATTATATATGAAGTTATATATAATATATACATTTAATCAAATATTGCTGATTCTATCTAGTTAATTTTGAAACAACATTAATATTTTATCCACAAGACTCATTCCCCTACTCAAAAGCCATCCCCCTACAATGTCTTTCTGGATAGCACTCTCTTTCCATTTGTGCTAAGCAAAATCCTAGTCATCTACTTATTGTTAGAGAATGGTAATAACAATCAGAAAGTGAATGTTAATCAACCAGGGGCCCTGATTGCAAATTAAAAGAAATATATTTTATAGGGCAGCATCTCACCCTCATCATGGGATACCACTTATCTGCAATTTTTAAGAAGGCAGACTCCACTAATACTTAAGGGATGAATGGGGAGAAAAAAGTTAAAAAAAGTTATTGTCTTCTTATAGGGTTTGGAATTGCATTTGAGTGACAGTTGTGGAGAGCTTGGTGAAGCTGAGAGGAGTAAGAAGACAATAGGTGTTGGGTAGAAGTAGCACAGTAAAGACCAGACTCCGTTCTCTGCCATACACCTCAACATGAGTTTCCTAAAGCTGCTCCTAAGCTATGGATCAAAGGCATGAAAGAAAGAAACTTCTTTACCTCTGCCCTAATACAGAAGCCTCATGTCTACAGCAGAAACTTGAGGGAAGAGCTAGAGGAGGAGAATTTTGCATTACCATGATAAAGATCATATAATCTCAGTTATTAATAAAGACCTAATTTAATCTTTTATAAGTAAAATTTTGACTTAAATTATTTTTATAATATAGTTATATATAAATGCACATATATCAAAATTATTTATAGCATAGTCCTTGCTGAACTTTGTTTCAACAAAGTTACTTTTCATATCACTTAACAGAATTTTTCAGAGTATAACTGTATTAAGGAAAAAATAACAAAATTCCTACCTGGTGGATCTCTGCAAATATAACAGATGTACTGTTCTGGGATGCTATCCTCCAGCAGTCCCATACAGACACTATGCTGCCAACAAAGACACTCTTCACACTGTTAGAAAATAAAAGTTATGTGCAGCTATGGTCACTGTGTTTTTGAAAAATTATTCCCCTCTAATTTGCTATTTTTGAGTTCTACCACTATAAAAGCTAAAATTATTCTTCATATAGCAAAAACTAAGCATAGTTTAAGATTAATTTCAGTTTTATTTGACTACTCATCTTTGTGAAAGAAAGTGGCTACTTAAGTGATTTATATTATCTCAATTAAAAAGCAATTTTCCCCCATCTAGATCATACTTATCTTTTACATTGATCCTTAACTACAGTTTTTTTAAACATATAAACAAAAATTAGTGTTCAACTGCACAACAAAAAGTACCATCAGTGTAGGTGCTTTGATTATTTTGTGATTTTTTTTATGTGGTTATGATGTAGAAAGGATTCTTTTGAAGGATAAGATGAATTAAATAGATCACTTAAGTCCTTTGCACCTATGAAATTCTGCAAACTTCCATATTCATCTTTAAAAGAGAAAAAAATCTGCACCCTTCCATTAGCTAATTTTCTGTATTTATTGAACTGTTTAAATTCATTCCTTATCCCCCCCCCTTTTTTAGATCACTGTTGAAGTATTGTGGTGGGAGAGAGAGGTGAGCAAGCTGAACTGTATTCCATCACCATGGTTGATCTCTCCATACTTTGCTATTTCCCACTATTTCCATGTCATTATATAGTGATTTAAACTATAATTTAAGTCTACCTTGTCCCCAAAGACATCTGAGTATCATAGCAAAAAGACATGACTAAAATAATCACCATATGAAGCAAGGATGTATCTTTCCTTTCTTTACTAGTTATGCTGGAAGGATCTTTCATTGAGCTCTGTCCAGTGATGGATAAAACTATTCCACTCATCATGTGATAGTAATGTGAGCAAGTAATCAAGAAAAAGGAACTACAGAGAAAATTATCTGCTTTGCCAATCTTTGAAAACTATGCAATCAATATTGGTACAAGACTCACAGAAGGGATTTCAAAGGCTAGTCAGTTTAATCAATATCTGTTAAAAAAAAAAAAAAAGAATGTTCTCTGCCACAAACTAACAAGTGATTACTCAGCCTTCATTTGAAAACTTCAGCAAGAACAAATACCTATCTTCCAAAGCATTTCTCTTTGAGAACTCATTGGTATAATTCTGACTTTTTTTCAAGTCAGGATTTGATTTTTTTCCTACTTCCCACTGCATAAGTTCTGTTCTTTAGATTCAAGAATAACAAATCTAATCTTTCATCCACATGATATCATGTTCCTACCAAGATTTTATTTAATTTTCAAATGGTATGATTTAGATGCCTTTCCATTTTTCGTCTTCTGTCCATTTTATACTTTCTAGTTTATCAATTTGCTTTCTAAAACATGGCCTTCAGGGGCAGCTAGGTGGTACAATGGATAGAGCCCTGGCCTTGGGAGTCAGGAGAACGTGAGTTCAAATCCGACCTCAGACACTTAATAATTGTCTAGCTGTGTGATCTTAGCAAGTCATTCTTAACCCCACTGCCTTAAATAAAATTTAAATAAATAGATAGATAGATAGAATGTGGCCTTCAGAGCCTTACATAATATTCAAGATCTGAACAGAATACATTAAGATTATTGTCTAGTTCACAAAATGAGCTTGTTTGGGTGTCATATATATGATACTGTTGATTCATTTTGATTTTGCAGTTCAGCAAAACAAAGCAATCTTTTTTAACTGCTCTTTAGCCCTGCCCTACCTATGGTTAAGATTTTTATATTTACCTTTTTTTCAATTCATCATGTTAAAATTCAATCAATATTCTATTCTACCAAGATCGATCTAGGTCCTGCCTCTATCATTCAATGTGCTGGATTATTTATAGTGTCAAAAATCTTGATCTTTATGCCATTTTTGCCTGTATCCAAGTCAAAAATAAAATATACAAGAGCATAGTCCAAGTATAACTCTCTGCAGCATTTCACCCGATTACTCAGAACCACAAACCACTTTTCTTTGTCATTGGTCATTCAACCAGTTCTGAATCCATGTAATTGTACTATCATCTAGTCCAGATTCCTTTATCTTATTCATAAAAAAAGCAAGCAACAGACTGGAGAAATATGTTTTTAAAACCAATCAACAATAATTTACAAATATCTTACAAAATTTTCCTAAAAAGGAAAAAAGATTCATAAGTCATAATATAATTTTGATGAAGCCATGATGGTTCTCTGTGATCACTACTTTCTTGGTGTTCCTTAATTACCCCTTTAATAATGGTATCTCAGAATTTTATCAGGAGGTCATGATTACTGGTCTAGAATTTCTTCAGATTTCATTCTTGTCTCATATTTTATTATCAGATCATTGTTATCTTCCATTTCTCTAATTCTCCATGATCTTTCAAAGATCACTGCCAATACTTAGGCAGTTATTATCTGTAAAACCTAAAGATACCTAAAGATAAATGTCCTTTGGGTCTGAAAATTTAACCCCATCAAATGTACCAAGTTGCTTTCTAATAATTTTGTCCTTGTCTTAGCTATGAATTCCTTCTTAATCATTTTTATTCTATTCTTTCCAATCTCAGAAAGCATTCTCCTTTTGCAGATAAAACAGAAGCAAACTAGGCACTTAACATTTCTACCTAGCCTCTGTCTGTTACTTATCATCACTTCAACTGCTCTGAGCAGTCATAAAACCCTATCCTCGATTCACCTTTTTTTTCCACCAAAATGATATATTTTTTTAAAAAGCTTGACATCTGTAGGTGTGATAATCAGCTTTAAATCATTCTATTGGAGCACCTGAAATATTTTTAAAGGAATATATGCCTCTCTATATAATATATAATATCATTCTTCATGGTTAACTTCTCTGAAGATTTGGATTTAAAGTGCTAATTAAAAAACTGACCCACTGCCTATACATTATCTCTGTTGAACCTCACAATAAGTTAATAGCTTATTTTATTGAAGCTTATTTTAAAGATGAAGAAACCTATTTAAAGAAGCTAAATGACTTGCTTACCCATGGTCACAAAACTATTAAATTTTAAAG
Organism: Macrotis lagotis; assembly: GCF_037893015.1. Lineage (NCBI taxonomy): Eukaryota > Metazoa > Chordata > Mammalia > Peramelemorphia > Peramelidae > Macrotis > Macrotis lagotis. The sequence continues at coordinate 599,520,763 of NC_133666.1, read as the reverse complement.
TCATAATTTGAATTTAAGTCTTTCTGCCTTCAAATTCAGCTCTCTTATTAATTTGTCCACACTGTGGGACAGTGGTTATAAAATAGGACTTTTCTACTTAACTGATGTAATAAATTTCTCTGATTTCTATTGCTTTTCTTTTTATAATAATGAATTGGGAATACATGCATACGCATATATATATACATATATATATATATATATATATACAAATACAAATATAAACATACACATACCAATACATATAAACATACAAAAAATAGAAGTTAGCAAAAGGTAAGATAATAACAATATACTTGCAAGCAAACAAGTGGTATTCAGGATTTTTAAGAAATAAAAGCAACTGGGCAGCTAGGGGATAGACAAGTGGATAGAGCATGGGACCTAGAGTGAGGAGGACCTGAGTTTAAATCTGGCCTCAGAGATTTAATAATTGCCTAGGTGTGTGACATTGGACAAGTCACTTAACATCATCGCTTTAAATAAATAAAATTAAAAAAAGAAATATAAGCAACCGATTACCTGAATCATAAAGCCATTCTCCTCATCCATTTCACAAATACACCTGACAATTTCATTAATGGCATCATCTTCATCTTGAGACTCTTCAAAATTGGTCGAATCAAAGTCCTGGTTGTACTCATCACCACTCAGAAGCAAGCTTTCAGTTGAGGAGTCATCCAAGAACTCCACATCTGACAAGTCTAAAAAACACAGAAAAGTGATATAAATATAATTTTCCATTTTTATAAGAGTTTTCCCCCCCAGGAACCCCTCAATATATTGTGATATAATGTGAACAATGGATTTGAGGCAATATGGAAGAATAGGAAGATAATAAATGAATAAGAAAGAAAGATAAACAATAAAAGAGAAAGTGAAGTATCTGACCATATAGGTTATAAGAATTGATTTTCTTTACCATGGCTTCAGATAGCAAAATGATGAAGACTACTACAAAAAAGATAGTATATCTCTAAAAAGGATAATTATATTCAAAACAATAATGTAAAAGGAATATATCCTCTACTTGGAATTGATTGCATGAAAGATGACAGAGGGAAAACAAAACTTTTTTTTATTTCTATCTTTTCTAGAAACAAAGTGATTTTCAAACTATAACCAAATAAAAATTTCTAAGAAAAAGGTGAATCCTGAGATAGCTGAAATGTTCAGGAGCATTAAGCTGACTTAAGTACATTCAAGTACTGAGAATTACTCCTCAGAATACTGAAATAATTTGTGGATTTAATCAAAGAACCTAAAAAGTAACTTCTTATGAATGTGAGAGGTATCATAAATAAAGTGAACAAATGTTGCCATGACAGATTTCCAAAATTACCTTGTATATTTTTAGAAAGGCTTAATTAAGACAGTTTCAGCCCTTAGAGAGGGAAGTGATATATACACCACAGAAGTCAGCTTGGATTAAATGAAAATTAATACCATTTCTTTTGTGTTAGGGTTATTAGACTGGTAGACCTTTAAATTTCTACTCTGTTGTCTTATTGTGGAGATGATTTAGGGTTTTCAAAAATTATGTTAGCAGAGAACAAACTCTAATTAAGCTTACCTAGTTACAAAGGATTTGAGAGTCTGGTGACAGGTAATTGGAAAACTAGTCTATCTATAAAAATGAGAATCTCATCACCAGTTTAACTTTCGGCTGCAGCATTCTTAAAAATCATGTACCAAATCATGGAAGTGTATATGGGGGGGGGGGGGGATAATAACACTGAATTAGCAAATTAGAGAATGTTGTAAAATCTAAGGAATCCAAAAGTTGGCAAGGATTTTTAAAAAACATTTCATGAAATTTTTGTGAAAAAAACAAAACAGGGGCAGCTAGGTGGTGCAGTGGATAAAGCACCGGCCTTGGAGTCAGGAGTACCTGGGTTCAAATCTGGTCTCAGACACTTAATAATTACCTAGCTGTGTGGCCTTCGGCAAGCCACTTAACCCCATTTGCCTTGCAAAAAAAAAACTTAAAAAAAAAGGAAAAAACAAAAAAACAAAACAATGTGAGTTTGAAATCAATCTCTAACTGAACATCAACTTAAGGACTATTAATAATATGAGAATTCTGGCAGAGAATAGGATTGTAGCACAGGACTATTTAGTAAGCACATATCTGTTCAAACATTATCAAGTTTGTTTCCTTCCATTGCTTCAATGTGTGAATCACAACACTATCTGGTAGACGGTAGGTATTTAATATATACTTGCTGATTAATGGATTGATTATACACTAAATGAGCCAGCTAACAAAAAAGTCAGTGCAATCAAGTAATATTCACAAATGTACAATGTCCAACTGTACAATTGTCCCAAAGCATATTATGCCATCAGTTCTTATCTAGGTTGTCATGTTCAGTTCTGTAGTTCACTATTTTAAAGCAAACATTAACACACTGAAGCTTATTAAGAAGATGGTAATGAAATCCAAAACCCTGACACAAGATGATCAAAGAAATGGGGGACAGGAACACATATACTCACATTATGCACACAACATACATCATCATGCTTTAATCCTTTTACTTCTAGTTTACTATATTATCTGGTCCAATCCTTAATGAAAGCATTAATTTCCTCTCCATAAGAATGGACTTGTAACCTTTAGGACTGGAATTATACCTCTGTGTCTTTCCACAGAGCAATGGATGGATGTTAGGGAGACCAATTTCATAGGAATAGAAGCATAAAGATGGAAGGAATCTTAGAGAGGTCACTGAATCTAATATCCTCATTTTATAAATGAGGAAAAAGGTAGTTAAATTAATTGTTCAGGGTCACACACAGCCAGTGGCTGAAGTGGGGTATAAGCCCAAGTCTTCTTGACCCCAAATAAAATACACATATGAAGTCTTTAACAATTAGAATTATCTATAAGGGAAAATAAACTAATAGAGCACTGATGTATCACAGCCCTGGTTTTCCTGCTACTGGAAGCATTTAAAATAGAATTGTTTCCTATATAGTTAAGGAGTATAAGGCCCTTATAAATGCTAGGTTTCTAATAAAATAATTTTAAAAACCCATTATCAGATTACAGATTTTTTTCTCTGGGCAAGAAAGGAATTTTTCCTTCTTTCTTTCTATAGGGATTAGATCTGTTACTTCATTGGTACAAAGAATTCCCAGATGAAGACATTTCCTCCATCAATGAAGTTGTCTAAAACACTTGAGACTTAAGTGACTTGCTTAGGGGTCACAAAGCCAGTATGTGGCAAAGGGGATCTTGGACTCATTTCTACCTGGTTTCAATTCACTACATCATATTCAACCTCTCATTATTTATATGTAACATAGGAATTATTCTCTCCCTTTATCTTTCTGTGGTTTTACTTCATTCCTCTCCATATTCAAGGTAGAAATATTCTCATTCCATTATCAAGAAGATAAAATGTAAATTAACTGGAAGTCTCCCTAGCTGATGAAACAATTCATGATATTCTACCTAAACAGATGTGAAGAAATGTCTGAACACTGTCAAACAGCCAGGGAGAAAAGGTTTCCTTCTATACCCCACTACCGTTTTGTTTTTTTCCCACTCATCTGTACAAATGATGGCACAGTAGCACAAAGATACTTTTAACTTTGATAACACAAAGGACTGAAGCAGGAATCATGAGAAAACCAGGAGAAACTGAGAGAATTGTTCAAATCAGAGGGAGAAAAGGGCAGGAAATATGGGACAGAAAGGCCTTGTGTACCATCCACCACTTGTCCAAAAATGTCAATACAGTGGGTAATAAAGGAGAGTAGAAAGTGATAGGAGAGGCAAAGAAAGTGCTAATGCACTCATAGACAGAGAAGGAAAAGAAGAAAAATTTTTAAAAGGAGAGGACAAAAAAAGATTATTGCAAAAGAAAAAAAGAAAAAGGTCACTGAGCCTCCCAGCTCAATATGTGCCATTCTAGGTAAGGACTGAAATAAATTTGCTATACCTAAATCAGAAACTGTCTCTAATTTATGTGCCCTTCTTAGCTCCCCTGGCCAGATTGACCAAGTAGGTTAAAATATAACATGATTAGACTATGAATCATCACTGCGTATAAAAAAATATTCATTATATATTAAAGAGAAGGTTATTAAAAAAGTTAATACTGAATTAAGTTTTTATCTCACCACCCTTGTTTATTTGGGGAAATATATTTCTCAAAGAGGTTAGAATAAACAATCTCAACATTTATTTGCAAATTAAAATCAATGTCAGGAATATCAATTGAGATCTTCCAAATACATTTCTTTAAAGTAATATGGTTTAGTGAAGCATAATGAATTTGGAGTCATTTCTTTGCTCCCAGTGACTAGTCTTGTGACCTTAGGTGAGTCACAACTTAAGTCTAAGTCTCTTCACCAAAATGAGTTGGGTCATATGATTTCTAATATCCATTCCAGCTGTGAAATCTTTGAAGCTATAAAATTACATAATGTTATGAATTCTGCTAGATAATTAAACAACTCAATAGAATGTAAACTAGGCAAGAATTATATGTACAACCTAACTATTATTAGTTTGGATATAGCCCTTAATACAAATTATATGATCCACAATGTCCCTGAAAGTCCCAATTTTCAAAGGTTATTGGATCCTTCCTTTCAATCTCTTATTGCTTATAAATTCTCTTCCATCTTCCTTTCCTTTCTATTCACTTTTTCCATCACAATACAGATACCTATTACTAGGAACCCCAACTCTGAAATTTGGTCTCACTTATCACTTTACCCCAAAGTCTAAGATACCTTTTTTGGTTTTTTTTTACAAGGCAATGGTGTTAGATGACTTGTCCAAGGTGACACAGCTAGGCAATTATTAAGTGTCTGAGGCCATATTTGAACTCAGGTCCTTCTACTCCGGTGTTCTATCCACTGCGCCACCTAGCTGTCCCTCTAAGATACTTCTAAGGCAAGATTTATAGTAGCAAAAGCTAAGATGCCCCAATGATCATTCCCAGGCTCATTGGATTTCCTATTTCCCTTCCTACTAAAAGTATACATGTGGAGAACATGCCCAGAAAGTGTATCAACCATGGATGCTTTTTTGCAATATCATCTAAGTGAAAAAAGGAAACTCTTAACTAATCTATTATGTCATTTTTGTTAGAAGTAAAAACTTTATAAGACCTCAAAATTTGCTTGCTTTAGGGACATAAGAGGAGAGAGTGTCTGTGAGAATGTTCTATACAAAACTGAACAAAGGAGAACAGAAATGTGGGAAAATACCTTCAATATAATAAATGTTTTTACATTAAACTGAATTGATCAAAAACAACAAGTGGAGGCAGTGGCATTGGGAGAAAGGAGATAAATCCCCAGGGTTTTAAGAAAAAAAATGTGGTACTACTTCAGCATGCACTATGGAACCTACCTGAAGGTGTACAAGGAAGATGCCTTGGACTTTCCTTAGTTTATCACCAACTAAGTTCTGGAATTTCCAACCCTATCTTTCCAATTTACTCCTGAAGAAGCAGAATTTGATTCTAATCACATCACACTTCCCTAGTTAATAAATTTCCAGTAGCTCCCTATTGTCTCAGGATCAAACAAACAATAGTCTGTTTGGCTTTTAAAGCCCTTTATAATATGGATCCTTCCTAGCTTGGCAGCCTTTTTACATGTTACTCTCTTCCCCATACTCCATGATCCAATGATATTACTCCCTTGTTATTCCTCAAACAAGACACTGCATCTACAGACTTAATACATTTTCTCCTAGCTGTCTTCCTCATCTTTGCCTCCTGGCTTCCTCCAAGTCTCAGCTCTGAAGTCCACCTTCTGACAAAAGTCTTCCCTAGTCCTTTTACTGTAAGTGCCTTCTCTGTGAGATCATCTAGAATTTATCCCATCCACATCTGATTTGTACATAATTGTGTACTCTGTCCTCAATAAGACCATGAATTCCTTGAAGGCAGGGACTTTTTGCACTCTCTCCTTGGTGCTTAGCACAGAGCCTGGAATATAGTAGACACTAAAAATTCTCACTGATTTCTCCTCAGGCCAGTGTGGCCATTCCTTCCCCCAAAGAAATACTGTTACAATTAAAGGCTGGGTTATTGGGCATGATTAATATAATGTTATCCTTTGGCTATAACAAGGATTACAATGAGTTTTGCTGGCCCAGCTGTCCCGTAATCAATGCATCTAATTGTTTCCATTGAGAAATGGGATGAGTTCCTGACTACAAACTTTAACATGAAATTTATAAACACATTTTTGCATATTATATTCTAAATGACACTATGTAACCTGGAAATTTACTTCTCAAGGGAACAATTTACTTGCCTATGAGATACAATGCTGAGTTCATCATTAAAGCATTTGAGTTTTCTGAATTTTTTCTTAACTGTTAATGGGGGGGGGAATAAAAGGATTCATTTAATAACAAATCAATAGTTTTACAAATCTTTTCAGGTCCTTAGACCCAAATGTCCTGGTATACTAAGTCATACCTTTATAGTTTAAAGGGATTAATTAAATTAATTTTTAAAATCTCAAAAATTCAGTACCCAGGAAAGAATTTACTCATGCAATAGAATGTGTACCATATGAGACTGTGGAAATGTATGATAATCTGAATTAACTATTAAGTTACATGATTTGTACATATTAAAATAAACTATTTCTATGTATTTTTGATTCCTTTAACACATTCAAAAAATATTTAGGGAGCACCTACTATGTACAAAGCACAAAACTGAGAATAATACACAGAGTAGGTTTCAGTTCAAAGCACTACACTGTACTAATAACTCCATTAATAAGGCCCTTGAAGTTCTGCAATGTGCTTTTATTTCTATCATTTGATTTTTCATAAGCTTGTCAGGTCCTATTCTAATTCCCATTTGACAAATGAGGAAACTGGAGGAAAGCACTTAAATCATTTGGCCAGGGTCACAAGGATAGTCAGTCAGTCTTGAGGCAGGACCAAGATGTAGGTAGCACTGACTACAAGCTCAGAACTCTCTCCATTGCACTACCAAGCTGTTAGATATTAAGGACAAGTGGGAGCATACCTAGAAGAGGTGATCAGAATGGTAAAGGCTCTTAAAACTATGTGATATCAAGGCACAATTGAAGGAACATGGAAGAGACACTACTTAAGAGTAAAATGAAAGTGACCTTCAAAATATATGAAGAGATTCCATGTAAATGAGAGTTCATTTTATTTTATGTGACACCAAAGGACAGAATGAGGACCAATGGTAGGCAGTTAGAGTGAGGTTGACTTCAGTCCAATGAAAGTTAGAACTTCTCAACATTTGGAATTAAAGTTGAATAGAATGTCTCAATAAGTAGGAAATTCCCCAGGAATGCAAGCCTTCAAGCAGAGGTTAGATGGACATTTTTGAAAACATTTGTAGAGGGGGATGCAAGATTTAGATGTGGATTAGTCTAGAATACAGATATGAGTTCAACTTTAGAATGCGCTTCTAACTTTTCTCCTCTCAATTTGAAATTCTGTGGTTATTTTAGGCTTTCCTAACCCCTTTTTTGTGCCTCACTTGACCACATGTCATTATCACATCACAAATTCATCATCAATAGTTTTAGAATTCATTATCAGGTTTCTGTATAATTCATAACATCAAAGAATCTATGATTTTATCAGTGTGGGTAAACTTCTATCACAAATTGAAACTTCTTCATATTTTATCCTAGAGACACAATGAAATATTCTAGACAAAAAGAATTAATTATTGGTGGACAATTTTTTAGTGATGGGCCTTCTCTGAACTTAAGATAAGTTTGACCTTATACAATAGCCCATTTCCAGGTCAGAGCTAAAGGATTTATACAGAATGAAAGAATCTAATAGAACTTAATCTATTTTGGAATTGAGAATCACAGATATGCTGGGATGAGGTACTGGAATATGACCTTAGTGGAGATTATTATATGTATTGTAAAATTTAAAAGTGAAATTTATTCCAATTAATACAGATTAAATTATGCAAACAAAGATTCCTTTGCAAACCTTAAAGTACTTATATAAATGTGACTGATTAGTGTCTCATAATCAAATCCTCACTTCTTATATCATGTGCCTTACACAATAGGAACTCAGTAAATATTTTCTGAATTCATTAAATGAATTAACTATTATTTATTTTTAGTCCCAATTCTACATATAAGACTTCAAGCTTTAAAATAAAAAGCATCCTACAATTAAATGAACATACTTTCTCCACTAAGATCAACAGATAATATAGCTCTTGGATATTGATATGACGTATTTTTCTCCGTGAACATGCTTCGCAGAGCCAGAGAACTCCCAGAGGACCGAGTGAGTGGAGAGGAGCACCTTTCCAAAAATTCTAGAGAACTGTCTTCATAGTCTGAATAGTCTGCAACATAAGACATCAAAAAATAATTTAATAAACTCTCAGGCAACCGAGAAGAGTCATCATATTGATGTTATGAAGTAGGTGCTCAAGTTATTATCACATAAAACAGAACTGTTATCATTTCATAACTTTCCTTTTGTCATTGGTGAGCAATTAGATCATCACTTACCAGATGATCTGACATGGAAAAAGGGCTTCTGATAATAATGAACTGTATTAGGGATCAAATTTCCTGTCAGCAGCTCTGGACCACCTCTATATTTACTTTAAAGAATGCTACTATTAATTTATCCATAATTCTTTTTGTCAGAGAGTACCCTAAAAGAATGAAGAAAAATGGTACCCATTTACTGTTTAACACTCATAAATAAAATTCATATATATATATATGTATATGTATAAATGTTTTGACATTTTTGGTAATTAGAGTAAAATGCTATGTAAGTTGGTTAGAATAAAGTCTTAAAAAAATGACCTAAGCTAAGATAGGTCCCTGTCTTAAAGGAGAACATATTTTAATTGAGGAGATAATATGCAAAGAAGTATGCACAATGAGATTTAAAACATTGTAAATTTGGTCTGAGGGGAATATCAGAGGGAAGGCATAAGCAGAGAATATTCTTTTTGCAGTATGTAGGATATGAACTGTCTTGAAGGATATCAAGGACTGCAGGAGATATAAGTAAGGAGGGAGAATATATCAGGCATAGGAGACAATCAGTGAAAAGGCATGGAGTAAGGAGATGAAGTGTTGTGTGCTAAGGAGACCAATGTTGCCAGACAACCAGTGTGTGAAGAGAAATGAAGTGGAAAACTAAAAAAAAAGTGAAGGGCCTTAAAAGTCAAAAAGAGGATTTTATATTTGGTCTTAGAAGCAATAGGAAACCACTGGAATTTACTGAGTAAGAGAGTAACAAAGTCTGCTCTTGAAGATTGTTTTTATAGCTGAGGGAGGACAAACAGGAATGAAAAAACATTTAAGACATGGAAAGTAACTAATATATTATTCTAGTAGCCAAGGTATGAGGTAATATAATATGTTGGAAGCTACCTGGTTAAAGTGATAATGTATATAAGAAATGATGCAATGGAAGATACTTGGCAACTGACTGGATATGATAAGTCAGAAGTTGAGGATGACATCTATATTGGAAGTTTGAGTGATTAACATGAGAATGGTACCCAACAATAGGGAAGTTGCAAAGAAGGGAAGAGTTTCAGGAGAAAGATAATGAGTTCAGTTTTGGATATATTGTGTTTAAGTTGTTTAGAAGACATTCAAGCTCAAGAGGTCCAATAGGTAGTTAGAGATGAGAGGCTAAAAGTAAAACAGAGAGGTTAGAACTAAATATATATGAGAATCATCTGCATAGAGATGATAAATGAACTCAAGGGAACTAATAAGGCCACTAATTAGAGAATGTAGAGTGAAAAGAGAAGAGGATTCAGGATTCAGGAGTTGGATGAAGATCTAGCAAAAGAGACTAAGAAAGAGCAGTTCCTGATAGATAAAATGAGCTGGTCTAGGAAATGGCATATTATGCCAGTATCTTTACCAAGAAGACTACAAATAAGGTCACAGAGTCAGACATGACTAAAAGCAACAACAAAAGGAAATTGAGAAGGACCAGAGATGGGAGAACAAGGAATGAGCAGTATCAAGAAAACCTAGAAAGGAAAAAAAAATCCAAAAGAAAAGGGTGATAAACAGTGTCAAGGACTACAAAGAGATCTGGAAGGATGAGGATTGAGATTAGATGTAACAATTAAGAAGCTACTGGTAACTTTGAGAGATGAGGTTGGAAGTGAGATGGCAGAGAGTAGATGAAAAAGAAGTAGAAAAGCACAGAATGTTGAGTCACCTCACTGAGTTTCAACAAAAAAATGAAAAAAGATATAGTATAATGGAAAGTGGGGTTAGTTAGACCAAGTGAAGGAGTTTATAGACAGCAGAGAAGCAGTCAGACAAGAGAAAATGAAGATTCACAGAAGTGGAATGGTATAGAGGGCAATCTACTCCAGAAGACAGGGAAGAATGAGATTAAAAGTGCATAAAATGAAGTGTTCCTCTACAAGGAGAAAAATCACTACTTTGTGTGAGAGGAGTGAAGAAGAAGAAAAAATATGGGAAGAAATCGTGAATAATCTGAGATGAGGAACAGAGAAGAAGAGGGAACTCTTAACTGACTATGGGGGGGGGGGGTGCAGAGCCAAGATAATGGAGTAAAGTCAGGGACTTGTCTGAGCTCTCTCCCATGCCACTCCAAACAACTTTAAATAATGACTTTAACTAAATTCTAGAGCAGCAGAACCCACAAAAAAAAAAAGATTGAATGAAACAATTTTCCAATCCAAGACAACTTGGAAGATCTGAAGGAAGGGTCTGTTGCATGGAGGGAGGGAGTTAGAAAGGGTTCACAGCACAACCTGGGCCATGTTGAAGCAAACTGGCTCCACCCATCCAGGAATAGACTGTGGGGTGCCTGGGACCCTGGGGGCATCTGGGTCTGTGGCAGAGATGGTAATTCCTAGCCCTCTCAGCCCAGGGATTGTCAAAGAGAACTTGTAAATAGAACAGTAAAACTCTGGCCCTATCAAGTAAGAACAGAGCCCAGTCCAGCACAAGCCTCAGTACAGACCAGGCCCTGGTGAACCAGAAGCTGAACTGGGAAGCCACCTGTCAGCTACTTCCAGAGCTGCTGGAAGGGGGTTGGAGGATATTGCAGAAGTCTCTTTGCTTAACCCTGAGGCAGGACTCTGTTGCTTTGCCCAAACTCAGACCCAGGTCATAATCTGGGGTCCTAGTCTGAGGAAGAGAAGCAGAAGCACAATAGAGCTCATGGTCTGCAGTTGAACAGGGACCCTCCTCCTATTCCAGGACAGATGGCATGCTTGTGGTCATCTTTGGACTAGAGCATAGGGAGCAGTCAGAACTTCTTATAAGACCTTGGAGGAATTGAGAATCTGCAGGTCCTGGGAGATGCTCCTGAAAACATCTCTGCCCCATAAGCAGAGCTCCATCTTAAAAAAGAGTTAAAAATCAAGTCATAGGTTAGAGAAATGAGTGAACAGGAGGAAAAAAAATCCAACTGCAGATAGAGAATTACTTTGGTCCCATGGAGGAGCAAATTTCATATTCAGAAAATAATAAAGTCAAAGTTTCTGAATTCAAAGCCTCCAAAAAACATATGAACTGCTTATGGGATATCCCCCCAGGGCCCCAAGCACCCCATGGCCTATTCCTGGATGGCTGGAGCCAGTTCACTTCAACACGACCCAGGCTTCACTGTGAACCCTTTCTAACCCCCATGCAACAGACCCTTCCTACAGCCTACAGAAGAGCTTAAAAAAGATTGGGATGGGAAATAAAACTGATGTAGGAAAAGCATGAAAACCAAATCAGCAGCTTAGTGAAGGAGATACAAAAAAAAAATACTGAAGAAAATAACATCTTAAAAACATTTCAAAAAGTTTGGGTCAAATAGAAAAAAAGTTATCCATAAGGCCAAATGAAGAGAGGGATGCTTTAAAAAGCAGAACTGGTCAGACAGAAAAGATACAAAAGCTTTATTAAGAAAAAAATTCCTGGGGCAACTAGGTGGCATAGTAGATAAAGCACTGGCCCTGGAGTCAGGAGTACCTGGATTCAAATCCGGTCTCAGACACTTAATAATTACCTAGCTGTGTGGCCTTGGGCAAGTCACTTAACCCTGTTTGCCTTGCAAAAAAAAAACCTAAAAAAAAGAAAAGAAAAGGATTCCTTTAAATGTGGAAAGGAGCAAAGAGAAGCTGATGACTGTGAGAAATCAATAAAACAAAAGAATGGAAAAACTAGAGGAAAATGTGAAATATCTCATTGGAAAAACAACTGACCTAGAAAACAAATCCAAGAAAGAGAATTTAAAAATTATTGGACAACCCAAAATTCATGACCAAAAGAAGAACTGAGACTTCATTTTTCATAAAATTCTCCAAGAAAATTGGCCTGATATCCTAGAAGCAGGGGGTAAAATAGAAATCGAAAGAATCCACCAATCACCTCCTGAAAGAGATCCTAAGATGAATATTGCCAGGAATATTATAGCCAAATTTTCAAGTCAATAACTTCCAAGCCAAAGAGAAAATATTATAACCAGCCAGAAAGAAATAATTTAAATGTCATGGAGCCACAGTCAGAACAATTCAAGTTTTAGCAGCTTCTACATTAACAGTTTATTGGGCTTAGAATATGATACTCTGGAAGCTAAAAGAGCTTGGATTAGAACCAAGAATCAACTACTCAGCAAAACTGAACATCCTCTCTCAGATGGACTTTCATTTAAATCGGGGACTTTTAAACTCTCCTGATGAAATGAGCACAGCTGAACAAAAAGTCTGATCTTCAAGAACAGGACTTAGGTGAAACATAGAGAGGGTAGATAAAAAGGGCAAACCATGAGGGACTTAATGAAATTAAACTGCTTATATTCCTGCATGGAAAGATATTAATATGAATCTTCTTGTTTATTACAGTAGTTGGAAGGAGTATATGTAGACAAGACATAGGAGGGAACAGAATTAAAGGGTATTGTATATTAAAATGATGGAGTTAATGGTGGGGAGGGAGTAATGTACTTGAAGAAAGGGAAAGGAGGTAAAATGGGGTAAATTATTTCACATTAAAGAGGCAAAAAAAACTTTTGTAGTTGAGTGGAAGAGGGGGAACATGAGGGGGAGTGTGAGTGAGCCTTACTCTCATTGGAAGGTGCTCAGAAAGGAAATAATATGCAAATTCAATTGGGTATAGAAATCTATCTTATCCAAGAGAAAAATAGGAGGAAAAAAATGGTTGGAAGAAAAGGGACAGGAGGATGGGAGGAGAGATAGAAGAGAGGGAAGATTGTGGGAGAGGACAGTCAGAGGCAACATACTTTGGGGTAAGGACAGGATGAAAGGAGAGAGAGAATAGAATAAACTGGGGTGGGGTTATGATGGAGCGAAATCCATTTAGTAGTAATAACTGTGAGGAAAAAATGTGGGTAGGGGGAGAATAGGTTGGAAGGAAATACAGCTAGCAATAGCAACTGTGGGAAAAAAATACTGAAGCAATTTCTCTCCTGGATTTAAGATAAAGAATGCTATCCATCCCGAAGACAGAGTTGATAGTGTCCAAATAGAGACTGAAACGTATTTTTTTTTCCTTTCACTATATTTTTCTTGAGCTTTCTCTTTGTTTGTGTGTGTTTGTGTGTGTGTGTGTGTGTGTGTGTGTGTGTGTGTGTGTGTGTGGAGGAGGGGCAGGGGGAGTTGTTTACTTTTACAACATGATTACTGTAGTAATGTTTTTCATGGCTACACATTTTTAACCTACAGCAAGTAACTTGCTTTTTCGATGGGGAGGAGGGGGGGTGGGAGGAAGGGAGAGAATTTGGAACGCAGGGTTTTGGAAGTAAATGTTGAAATTTGCTTTTGTATATAGCAGAGGGAAATATTTAACAATAAAATAAAGTAAATTTAAAACAAAACAAAACCAAAAAGGAAAAACCAAAACACAAATGGCTGTAATATTTTGGGTAAAGTATAAGGGAAGTTCTACAACTGAAAGGGCAAAGGGAGTAGCCAGGGAATGCCATGAGAGACTTGAGAAGGGATGAAAAAGTTTGAAAAAGCTGCTGTAGTGAGTTGGATAGTGAATAGATAAGGGAAGTATAAAAGAACCACCAGAACCACCATACTGTAGTGAGGGGGAAGCTAGGTGCAAAAAGTATCCAGTCTAGGGTCAGGAAGACTCATTTTCTTGAGTTCAAATCCAGCCAGATACTTACTAGCTGTGCAATCCTGGATAAGTCACTTAACCCTGTTTGTTTCAATTCTTCATATGCAAAATGAACTGGAGAAAGAAATAACAAACTATGGCAGTATCTTTACCAAGAAAACCCCAAATGAGGTCACAAAGATCAGACATGACTGAAAACAACAACAAAGCTGTAATAAGGACCCAGGTAGGATCATGTATCACAAATTTTAAATGGATATTGTCAACATAGTTTTATGGGGTTTTTTTTCAGTGCTAATCAGAAATATCAAAGTAAAAGTAAAAGCTGATAGGAAAAATACAAGGTTGTGACTGGTGATATAATAACAGAGAGGAGGAAACTTAAGTATAGAAAATGGTGTAGAGTTGAACTGGTTAAACAAGGGGTCAAAATGGGGAAGGGAAGAGAGTGTATTTTGAATTTGAGGTGCCCATGAGGCAACCAGATAGAGCTATCCAGCAAGCAGTTAACAATGTTGGACTGGAATTCATGAGAAATTACAGCTAATGAGCTGATGACAGTATAAAAGGATTAAAATAAACTGAAAGGAACTGAGATGTTTTGGAAATAAGCAACATGGTGTAGTAGACAGAGCAAAAGACTTGAAGTCAAGAAGATATGGGTTCAAATTCCATCTCAGAGGCTTGCTATAACTGTCTAATCCTAGGCAGGCCATCTAACTTCTTTGTGCCTCAATTTCCTCAATTATAAAAAAATAAATGGGGGTTGAGTCTTTTACAGTTCAAGTGTATGATCTCATTGTCCTTTGATCCTTGGAGGATTTTAACAGTTAAGGATTGGGAGAAATATGGGGATTCAGCAAAGAGGATTGACATGATCAGACAAGGAAAAGGACAACCAAGAAAGAAGAGCATCACAATGATAAAGAAAGTGATATAATGGATCAGTTAGGCCCTCAATTGCTGCTAGGCAATCCTCTTATACCTCTCTAAATAGTTCATTATGCCACCCTTCTTTATTGTCTTAATTCCCTTCATTCTTTCAACTGAGAACTTTTACTTTTATTTCACTGAAAAGGTAATTCACATAGAGTTCTTTCTTTCAACTCTTCCTATATCTCTCCTGCCTTTTAAAACCAAAGAAGCAGTTCTACAATCAATACCTCCACTTCCTTTCTTTCCTTCTCACATTCTTCTTAATTTTCTACAATCTGGCTTGTGATTCAATCTTTCAACCAAAACTTTTCTCTGCAAAGTTACCGATGATCTCAATTGCTAAATCTAAGAGTCTTTCTCTTAATACTCCTCATTCTTGACCTCTCTATAGACTCTGACATAGTTGATCTCCTTCTTTCTCTTTTCTTTAGGTTTTCAGGACCTGGTATCTTTTCTCATTCTCTCCTATCAATTTGTCCACTCTTCAGGGTTCTTTGCCACATCATCAGCCAGATTATAACCATTATGGGTGCCCCAAAGGACTCTGTTCTGGGTCCTCTTCCTTCTCACTTTTCTTCTCTTATACTGCCATTTCACATTTTGATCTTCCAACCACTAATGTCTCTCTAGTTCAATCCATTTTCAATTGAGCTGTCAACATGATTTTCTTAAAGCACCCCTATTCAATCAGTAAACTACCGGTGGCCCTCTATGACCACCAGGATTAAATGTAAAGTCCTAAATAACATTTTAGCTCCATCCTCCCATCTTTCTAGTTCTCTTATATCACCACATTCACTGCAAAGCAGTGGGGTTAAGTGACTTGCCCAAGGCCACACAGCTTGGTAATTATTAAGTGTCTGAGGTCAGATTTGAACTCAGGTACTCCTGACTCCAGGGCTGGTGCTCTATCCACTGTGCCACCTAGCTGCCCCCTACTGCACCACTTAGCCGCCCTTCCAAGTACTCTTTTGCAGCTACAAAGACTTCTCTTCCATTTACAGAAGCCTCTTTGCAGTTCCTCAAACAAGAAAATACATCTTCAGAATTTGGGTAATTTAAGTGGCTGTACCCAGTGAATGGAATGCTCTGCCTCCTCATCACCACCTCCTGGCTCCCTGGATTTTCTTCAAATCCCAGCTAAAATCTTGCTTTCTATAGAAATTCTTTCCTACAGTTTCCTGTAGACTAATTCCTATTTATCCTGTATATAAAGATTTTGTACATACCTATTTTCATACTGGCTCCCCGATTATATTATGAGTTCCTCGAGGGCAGGGAATGTCTTTTTATTTTTCTTGAATCTATGGTCCTTAGGACAATGTCTAGCATACAGCTGATATTTAATAAAAAATTACTGACTGAGAAAGAGACTTATGGAGTCAAATGCTACAGGAAAATGGAAGATAAGGAAGACTAAGAAAATCTCATCACATTTAGCATTTAAGAATTTAATAAAACTTTCAAAAAATAATTTCTATAGAATGGGAGAGTCAAAAGCCAAAGAGACAAAGCAAGTAGTCAATCCATCAAGAATTATTTATTAAATGCCTATTACAAACCAAGACTCAGGTTAAGTGCTGGGGATTTATGTATGAAGACCCAAAGAATCTCTATTAGCATTGAGATTAGATTTTAATAGGTGAATCATGTACAGTTCAAATAATCAGTTCAAATATAAAATTAATATGTACATGTACACACATAAAGTAAATACAAAAGGAGAGATTGCAGAACAGGAAAGATAAGAGATGCTGTCCAAATTGTATATAAAAGGAAGATGGGGATGAGGTAAGGGAGGACTGCTTTCCTGGCATAGGGGGCAGACAGTGATAAGAAAAAGTGATAGAAGATGAAATGTTGTCTTAAAGAAGAGAGTAAAAGTTTTAGTGGAGTGAAGAGTATGAGAAGGAAGATTATTGTCTTTGAGATTGAACAGAAGGTTAAGCCAGGTTGTGTGGTACTTGGAAAGAAAGAATTTTATATTTTATCGTAGAAGCAATGGGAAGACACAGGAAATAACTGAGAAGAGTAATAAGATCAGCACTGTTCCTAAAGAAAATAACTCTAGTACTCCATCAACAAATTAGGAGTCATGTAAAAATCTAGAGAAAAAGTAATGATAATGAAAAAGAAATGTAAAAGTAGAAATGGTAAAGCTTGACAACTAATTGAAATCGTAGGGTGAGAGTGTGGGGGAATATGGAAAGGACTACAACGTTTTGGGGAAAAAAAGATACTTAGATTAGTTTGCATTTCAAGTGTTTTTGAGTTATCAAATTTTAAATTTTCAGTAGGTAAATGCTGACGAGTGGAGAGAATGGATCTAGAAATATGGATCATGGAGTTAGCTGCATGAAGATAATAGTTATACCCACATAAGCAGCTGAGGTTGCCAAAAGAGATTATATGTGCAAAATGTATGAATTTATTTTGCTTGGCTATATTTATGTTACAAGGAATTTTTCCCCCTCTTTCTTTTTCTCCATTTTTGCTGAGGGTAGAAGAAAGCAGATTAGACAAAGTAATGCCAAAATTTTAAAAATTATACTAATATATTTTTAAATACCCAGAAGAGAACAGATGGAGGGTAAGAAAGAAGTGCAGACAATCAGGATAGTTTTGAAAATAACCTGCAAACTTTAAAAAAATCAATCAATAAGAAATGGGTTAATGTATAATCCTCTTTTTATGTTCTCCTCAAATATATGTTAATTCTATTTTTGTGTGTTTTAAGATCAGAAAAAATGTTTAAGCTGATTGGAAGAGCAGTTTAGAGAGAAGATTTTGCTAAATGAAGACATCAAAAGTCAACAGAATAGAGATGAAGAGGGAATGAAGTAAATGGGAAACCAAATTTTTCAAAGAGTGTATGAAAAAGGGAAGTCAGATCTAGCACAATTGCTTGAAATAAATAAATGGATTATGAGGAACTCAAGATTGTGAGTCACTTGTCTATGATGATGGCTATGAAAACAAAAGAACTATAAGGAAATACCCTGAATATTAAATAAGGAATTTATGGATAGGGATAGCCATGAGCCCGGAGCAGGAAAGAAGTTAGAATACAGGAAAAGACTGATGATACCAGGAAGCCAAGTTACTGGAAGGGGAAAAACTGGGATGGAAGACATAGAGTGACTTTGATATGGAAAAGTACTAACTTTTTGCTCATCATTTGGAATAGAGACGATTAAGAGACAAAGATGAAACATAATTTTGAGATATGGAATAAGGGACATTAATGAAGTCATAAAGATATCCTTGATTATGTCAGTCAAGTAAGAGTAAAGATCATCTACTAATAGATCATGGAGAATGTGGGGGTAGAGGAGGGGTGTCAAAGAAGCAAGGTGGTTCAAGTGGAGAAGGCTCTATTTTTATTAATCTCAAATCACCTAGTTAATAGATAATCACAGATTTGGGCCCTGTGCTGGAACTTTAAAGGCCTAACAATGGAGAGAGATTTGATATATCTTTAGTGATCTAAAGGAAGTTTAAAATCGTTATTTTTGATATATTTTATATTTTTAAGTGAAGGGGATGTTTTAAGTCAGTCAGATAATAAACAGTTACTTGACTTTTACTATATGTAAAACAAATTACCAGGAACAGTTGGGAAGATTTAGAGAGGAAACTCAAAAGAATTCAAAAACATGATTCCTGACCATAGTTTATAAATTAATTGTGGAGATTCAGTTCCTCAATTCTCTTAAAACTGTCCTCTATATCACAAACCTTCTCTGTGTATATGTGACCTATTTCCTTTCTATTTCTTTCCTTTAGGATCATTGCTATGTGCACATAGAGTACACCAATGTACTAGCCAACAGTCAGTGAAGGGGAAAACTTTTAAAAATCTTAATGGATCTTTACATTTTTTTACCTATTTATTACCCTTGTATCTTCATCCTGAATGCTCTCTGGATGATATGGTTCGAAAACATTTCTTGCCAAGCATTCTATAAAGCACGGATGTCAAACTTGCAGTCCACAAAAAAAAAAGATACAATATGAAATAGATGTTAATTTGTGGTTTTCTAAGTCAATAAACAGCTCACAGGAATCCGTTTCTATGAGTTTGATACTACTTCTGTAAACTATATTTGCTTTCACCATTTCTTGTTGTTTTAAGAGGAAGTATTGCTTATAATTATTAACCAACTTTATAAAATAAAACTAAAGCTTTTTATCAAAAATCTGTAATGTCTCTGGCTACTCTGTCTCTCTACCTGGCAAAATCCAGTGGACTTTTCACTGGCTAAGGAGTTTCTTGGTTCCTTTGGTCTCCTTGTGATTGATTTATATTGTGTTTAAATAGATCATTTAAAGATTTTTAATTTCACACTATATTTACTCATGTTTAGTGTTCTAGCTCTGTTTTGTTCTGAAAATATTTGATAATGATGGACAGTCCAACAAGCTGTGCATATATATATATTTACTTATACCTTAGAAAATGCAGAACAACAATTAACTGGGGACCCAAAATGTAATTAGAGGAAAAGAGCAGAATGCACTAAATTGAGTAGTGAAGGACATTTAATGATTCCCAATCTTCTCAATGAAATCAAAGTTCACATTTTTAACACCAATATTCTTTCAGGAAATGGGTCACAAGAATAAGCAACAGATTGTCCATGTATTCTACCTGTATCCTTGGCAAAATCAAGAAGACTCAAACAGATCTCACTCTGTCAAAGCTATAGAAATATATGGACAAAAGTAGCAAGAATAATAACTATTATTATTATTATTATTATTATTATGCTGTTTCCCCTTCATTTCTGAAGAAGACCATGACATTTGGTGGGGTAGAGGGAGAGATGGAGGATTCACAGGCATAAATGGATGGGCAGTTATCTGCATTAGTGGATGAAACATTCACATTATATTTACAAATTTCAGTATTCTTTTAGAGTTATTATTTAGATGAATCATGAAACATCACAATCTCTGAATGTGGATGGGTATGTCTCACCCCAAAGGCAAATGAAGAGATATACAATAGGTATAAATAAGTTGGGAGTATAGTACTAAGAAATAGCTTGTGTATAACTTATGGCATAAAATGTCATCAAAGAGAAGCAGAACCAGAAGAGAAAACTGCTTCTACAGCAAAAGTGAAAGAAAAATATGGCAAGTTTGTGAACTCCTCTTGTATTTACTAAATCAAAGAGATACAGAACACTACCTCTACCATGCTAAGTGGACCCCCTCAGGAGAAGTTATGGGAGAATATGTAAGGGTTACATAAAACAAGACAAGAAGGTATAAATAGGTATATTTTTCTTTTTCTTTTTTCTTTACTTTCCTTTATCTTATTTTCAGATCCCTATTTTTTCTTTCTCATGCTCTCTTCATCATCTCTTTTTTAAAATTTTTATTTGTCTTAATCAGTTAAGATTCAACTTTTCAGATTCCCCCTTCAAACCCCATCCTTACCCCAACTGAGAAAGGAGTAAAAACAAATCCATTACAAACACGTAAAGTCAAGCAAAACAAATTATCTCATTGGTCATGTCCCTTCTCCACCCCACCCCCCAAAAGCCCTAATCTGCACTTTGATTCTACCACTACTTTATCTGGAAGTGGGGAGCATGTTTCACTATGAATCCTCTGGAATTGTAGTGGGTCACTGGATTGATCAGAGTTCCTAAGACTTTCAAAGTTGTCTTTACAATATTGTAGTTATTCTATAAAACTTTTCTCCTGGTTATGCTCATTTCACTTTTCATCAGTTCATAAAAATCTTCACAGGTTTCAGTTAAATCATCATATCATTTCTTACAGTGCTATACTTTATCATGGTATTGCTATACCAAAGGGTATCAATGAGTTTCAATCTACAATTCTGGAAGAAGTACTTTCATCAGTAAGATCACAGATCAAGTAAAGGACTGAATTATGAAGAGAGAATATTAATATATTTAACAACTATAGAATACATCAAAACATCAAGGACCTATGATCTGGGAAGCATCTTGATCTCAGGGATGTAGGACCTCCTTCAACCAATGAAGATAACAATGTAAATTGCAGTCGACTTTTAAAAGAATTGTCTGAGACTCAATAGATAGCCTGTGTTACTTGGAGTTAGGAAGATCTGAGTTCTAATAGTACCTCAGATATTTACTAGCTGTATTGTCATGTTTGAGTCACTTGCCCTCTCTGTCTCAGTTTCTTTATCTGTAAAGAAAAAATAATAGCACTTGCCTCCCAAGGTTGTCAAAAGAATCAAATGAGATAACATGCAAAGCACTTTGGAAAACTTAAAAAGTCCTATATAAATAGTTATTTTAAAGGCAGATAAGTGGGCACAGTGCATACTGTGAAACTTACTATCAGGAAGACCAGATGTTTACTAGTTAATATAATAATGCTTGTCTTTCATTCTCGAAGACAAAAGGGAGGTGATGCCATGACAAGTACAAAAATTGAATTTGAGTGAGAGGCTGCTATGTTAAGTCACCAAGTTCACTTTCTTCTCCAGAACAATCTGGGTCCAATGGCCAGAAATGAATCAGGATGACTGGAGACAGTCCTGGATGCAAGGCAATCAGGATTAAGTGACTTGCCCAAGGTCACATATCTAGTAAGTGTAAAGTGTCTAAGGCTGGATTCAAACTCCCTTCCTTCTGACTCTAAAGCCAATGCTGTATCTACTGCACCACTTAGCTGCCTTATTAGCTGGGTGCCCCTGGGCAAGTTACTAAACTTTTTGATTCAAGTTTCCTCATTTTTAAGAATATGGATACTGACCTCACAGTCTTGTAGTGAGGATCAAATAAGATAACATGTAAAACACTTAAAAAACCTTAAATTGTTCTGAAAACACTAGTTATTATTATTTAAGTATTAGAGAAAATATCTGAAAGCCAGGTCTTAATGAATACAAATCCACCATTCTAACTATTATACTATAACAGCCAACAAAGCAACATAAAAGATATCAGTTTAGTATCAGGAACTGAGAAAATGAGAAAACAGCATCCTAGAAGATATGTCTCTACTCATCTAATTATCATGTGATTTCAAGGATAAAAGAGAGAAGGCAGATTATGAAGTATGAAGCAGAAAAATAAGCAAAAAATTAACTTCTTATACACAACAAATTTACTTCAGTGACAAAATTATGTTAATGCAAATCATAGCTGTAACACATAGCCAAAAGGAAGATAAGTCAATTTATATCAATATCCAATCAATTTATATCATATTCTTTCTTGGGAAAATCTAAAAACCCTCAGACCAAATCTTCAGTCTCACATGACTTTTAAAACACCATCCTAAGTGGTAATATATTAAGATCTCAAAAAGAAAAAAAGACTGAATATCTTTATATATTAGATATTTTCATTAAAGTTCTACTCCAAAATCTTAATTTTATTTTGGAAGTCACTCTCTAAAATGACAACAATATAGAAAGCTCTGAAACGTCCTATTATGCTAAAAAGTATAGATCTGGACCTATGTTTGAGGTCCTGTCTAACTGCTAAAGACTGCTCTTGATCAGAAGTCAGGAAGACCTGAGTTCAAATGTGACCTCAGAAACTTACTAGCTATGGGACCTTTGGCAAATCATTTAGCCTGTTTGCTTAATTTCTGTTTGCTTTAATTCATTGGAGAAGGAATCTTTAGTATCTTTGCAAAGAAATCCTCATGGAAATTATTGGCAGGATAATATTGGACCATAGGGTCAGAGTCAAATATGACTGAATGACTGAGCTATCACTAGCTAACTTCACAGACACTTTACAAAGTTTCTTTACCAGAAATTTGTTTAGCAGGTATTAATTTATTTTTTGGCCAAAGCAATTCATTAAGACATGGAAAGAGTATATAATCTGGATTGATAAAGCAAGTATGGAAAATAATTAAGTGACAAATCTTTTGAAATAGTGCAACAGAAAGCAAGGATTGTTCTTTTTTTTTGTTTGTTTTTGCAAGGCAAATGGGGTTAAGTGGCTTGCCCAAGGCCACAGAGCTAGGTAATTATTAAGTGTCTGAGACAGGATTTGAAACCAGGTACTCCTGACTCCAAGGCCAGTACTTTATCCATTATGCCACCTAGCCGCCCCAGGATCGTTCTTTTAAAACCTGCTATATCTTAGGAATAAAGTAGTTTTCCACTGCTGTATGGTAGCAATATTTATTTCAAGTAAATTATTGTTTCATTGAAGATACTAAATCAAAGTTAACAGAGCAAAGAAAAGGCAAATAATGACATTTCTCACAGGAAGAATATTAAACACTAGAAAAATATGGATTATTTTTCAATCTGTACATTTGAGAGTAAGATCCTACTTTTATGTCTATTTGTTCTTTTATCGAGAAAGGAAGCAGAGATGAATGCAGAGATATCAGAAATTCTTTTAAGAGAAGTGGGGATATTACATTAACAGTAAGAGAAAAAAATTTTTTTCTTTATATATTTCAATCTTCCTCCCATATCCCAAAAAGTGAGAATATCCAAAGATTATGTCTTATGACTCTAAACTTTCATTCCAAAAATCTGAATCACTATGGTTATAATAAATGACTTTGTTACTAATTACCAAAATCTCTCAAGCCACAGACCATCACTTTCAATTAGATTCCTTCGAGCACTTCAAATTTAACATATTGAAAACCAAATTGGTCTCTCAAATTCTGATTTCCTGATTTTTTTATCAATAATATTATTTTCCTCATTCATTTAAGTTTTGAAACCTCAGACTACACTTTTTTGAAAAATTCACCCCACATTCTATTAGGTGCAAAGTACTTTAGATTCTACTTTTAAGTCTTCTTTTCTTTTTTTTAGGATTTTGCAAGGCAAATGGGGTTAAGTGGCTTGCCCAAGGCCACACAGTTAAAGTAATTATTAAGTGTCTGAGCCCGGATTTGAACCCAGATACTCCTGACTCCAGGGCCGGTGTTTTATCCACTGTGCCACCTAGCCACCCCATTAAGTATTTTTTCTATCAAACTTCTACTTTCAGACTCATGCAGGCTTTCACTATCAAACACTATGAACATTAGTTCATAGGTGCTTGTTTGCACCTTCAGGCACCAAACTTATTTTATCTACCATTCCCAGAGTAATCTTTCTAATTTACAGGTTTGATCATTCTAATTTTCCCAACTAAAAAAAGTCAATGGCAATATGCTACCCATTAAATAAAGTTCAAACCTCTTGGTCTAGCATATAAATCTCTTACTATTTGGGTCACTCTATTTTTCTATCCACATTGTACTCGCCATTAAACAAACATACCATGAAAATTATTCAAACTTCCTTAAAATCAAGCTCCTTTTCCTGCCCCTGGGTTCCTACTCATACTAACTTTCATATTTCTTCCCTTCCCCATTCATTTCTGTCTACTGAAATTTCCATGCTCTTCAAATTGAGCTCAGTCAGCAATATTTATTAAGTACTACATTGGTACTGATAGTTCTTCCATACTATTCAATGAAATGGATTGATCATAAAAAACTACTTCCCCCCCACACCCAGTGGAAAATGTCTTCTTCCTTTGATGTCTTATTTATTAAATTACTGGATCCCTTTCATGTCATCTTTATTTGACTGACTTTTCCTTGAGGGAATAGACTATTTCTTTTCATCTTGAATCCTCAGTATCCAGCACAAGTATCTCATAAAAAGAAAATGCTTTCAAAACTTGACCCTGGATAAGTCACTAACCCCAATGATCCACAACTCCACTTTCCTCCAAAAAGAGTATGTGCTTTGTAAATCTTTGCTCAAACCTTAGGATTATTAGAAACTCCATGTTTAACAGCATTTTAAAATTAATATTTATTTTGAAATGTTATAATTTTTTTAAAGTCTGTTTTCATGTCAAGATCATTTATTACATTTGTCATTTGGTGAACATTATCGCTTCTCAGGTGAATGTCAATGAGTCAGAATTATCTCAAGTTTAGTAATTAATTACAAAGATTCTTAATGATAAGTACAGAATACAATTTCAACACTTGAAAGAATATTGATAAAAAGCAACACTTCCGAGTATCTTCCAGACTTATTAGTACCTTTTTAAAGAACTTATAATTTTAACTTAATAGTTTCTCTTTTAAAATGTATACAGAGAAATTTTTTAAAAGGTATCACCCTTTGTCACTTAATAGAAAAGGATGACCCAGAATTGCTAACAAGTCTTTACTATAAGTTCCTATAATAAGCAGGTCAATAAAACCATTATTGATCTCCTTTCTTCATTGCCAACATCAATCTCTCTTAGGGACACTGCCCTTATCATCTCACTTTGCTACCTAAAAAAAAAAAAACGGCAATTTATTGTCTATTAAATAAGTTCAAACCTCTTGGTCTAGCATATAAATCTCACAGTTCGGTTGCCCTCAGCAACAAACTAAACAAATATAGGTAATTACTATAAACAAAACACTATGGGAGATACAAAAATAGATGAAATAATTCTGTCCTCAAAGAAATTATAGTTTAATAAGAGAAATGAGACATGTACCCAAATCACCATAATAACAAAACAATATGAGTGCAAAAGACATAGGACTACATGAGTTCTGAGAACGAAGAGATAACTTCTGAGATACTGAGAGATCAGGGAATTCTCCAAAGAGCATTTGAGAAGGCCTTGAAGCATATTAAGGATTCCACAAAACATCAAATATCATTCTCATTTTATTTCCAATGATCTTTAGTACTTTCTTCTTGATCAATTTCTACCATTTTCCTCTCCTTTAAGGTAGGTACTACAATTTAAGAAATCATTTTCCCCAACTAATGGACTCAAAATATACTGAGAAAAATCAATAAAAAGTGTTGTAAGTCTATCTGATGAGAATGTCCCAGGATAAAGAACAACTGAAATTTTGAAGGAAAACAGAAAAATATCAAGCCTATGTTCACAATGAGAAAATTGACATATAATACAATATCTGCACAGTATTTATATTTATATTTTTAGAAAGGAAAATAACGTTAGCAATGAAAGTTTCTCAGAACCACTACTCACCCTGTACATCTCATCAGGCTTCCACAAAATTCATATTTTAAAATCCTAGTAGATACTTCACCCTCTCTTGGGAATACTGGAAAATAAGTCATTTGGCAACTTTCTGACTGAGTGTGTACAAATGGATTTCCTTTTACTAATGCCCCCATAACTCTAGGTCAATTTAAGATTACAAACAAGGATTCTCAGACTCCCGTTCTTAAGCTCCAACTGTCTTCTGTTTATGAAACAATCTGTAGAACTTAAAAATCTCTTGTTTTTTGTATTACATTATTATATTGCAGTCTAAAAAATGTAAGGTAGTCATGATTACTGATACTTCTAACAGTGTCTTCAGTGTTTCAATGATCTAAAGCCTCCAGAGAAGTTAATGAAAAGATTAGAGAACAGAAGCAACGCAGAAAGAATGTAGCAATCTCAGAGAGCTCCTCTCCAGTTAAGTCTCCTTGAAGGAAATCTTTGGATATTTGGGAGCCCTCTAAGAGAGCAAGGACCCAGGAAAAATTTCCAAATAAGATTAACAAGGCTGTAGGTAAGATGACTGATCTTTGAATGAGTTAAATAAATGAAAACATATTCATCAGATGTTTGCCTTTTCAATAACATGGAAATTCTAAAATATGATACATAAATCAATAAACATTTCTGAAATGCTCATTTTATATAACTTACCATGCTGTTTGGATTTCTTTTTTTTCTTCTTCTTCTTCTTTTGTTTTGGTCTAAAATGATCTTTATCTCTTTTGTCCTTTCTCTCTTTATCCTTTTCTTTCTTCTTACCTGAATGACATGAAGGAACATTTTAATAGTCGTTATCAGTTCAAGAATTTTTCCTTTATGATTTACCTAAATGTGGCATTTAAGTTTAAGTCAGCTATTCTCATTACCTGCCCAAAGAAGAATTAAATTAATCCATTGGTACCATAAGTATAGATCCCCTAATTAATATATTGAAATATAATCTTCATTAGCATTACTGAGAATTTCCAACTCCTAGAATCTTGAAGTTAACATAAACATTAATGTAAATCTTTTTAAAGAGGATAATGATTAGTTAATGTCTCAAATTAAGTTTCACCATTTGAGAGAATATTGAGTTGGCTCAATATTTCTATATGTAATTTTTAATTAAAAAAGCCTTTAAAAGATACTCTTTGAAAAACCCAGTTTGCTATGACAACACAAAAAAGTTCACATTTCTCTTAAGAAACAGAAAAACTAAACTAGTTACCTTTCTAGTATGTGCACAAATATAATGAGAAAAATATTACACCTCTGGATGGGCTTTCTTGGAAAATTAACAAGACTCTCTCAATGCAAAACACTAAAATGTAATTTCATGAGACTGCTGAAAGACAAAGACAATATTCTAAAGATTTTGTTCAGTTTTTTTTAAACTAAGTCTTTTTTAAAGTTGCAACTGAGTATTCACTAGTTTTTAGCTATTACTTTAACCCATATAGCTACCAAATTTCAGTTATTCAGAGGTAACCTAATTAGCATTTTATCTAACTACCTTCTTGTTTTATATTTGATTACATGCTTTTGACTTATTGTAGTAATTCAATAAAAGGCAAAAGAAAAAGAAAGATGGTAGATTTTAAAGCAGCCAACTCTTATCTGAAAAGTTTAAAGAACGTTGGGGAAAATGGCTAAAATGGGGTTTTGGAAATATCTGTGGATTTCATTATCTATATTCTTCCAAACATCTGAAATACCAATATTATGCATATAGCCAGCATCTTTCATAGTTGATATCCATATTTAAACTTTACATGTTAATGTTTTGCCACTGCCTGCAGAAAAAAACTCTGGATTTATTATAAGTTGTTATATTTTTTGTCCTTCCTTCGTGAAGAAGACAATGACATCAGAGAGATGATGCCATGACAAGCATATGAATTAGATTCACTAGTCTCATATTCTCCTCCAGAGCCATCCGGCTCCAGTGATCATATATGAGTCAGAATGATTAGAGATGGACCTGGACAATCAGAGTTAAGTGATTTTCCCAGGGTCACACAGTTAATAAGTGTGTGTGCAATATTTAAAAAATAAACATTATATTTGGAATACAAGTTATCCTTTTCATTCAAATCACTAAGTTATTTGTTTTTCCCTCTAATAGTGGTGTTTCATTTCTGTGTACATCACTAGAAATAAAACATAAAATACACCTTATTTCTTCTTAGCTCCCAATCCAATCAACCTCATAATCACCAGTGAATCTCAAAATGCCACTTTATAACCCCAAATGTCCTTGATTTAATTTTCTATGTCCTTGTTAAGGAGCAGTACACAGATCAGTTAAATGAAAGAAGGAGGACATAAAGCTGGCCTATTGCATGATTTGCTAAGATACCACTTTTTCTAAATTGTTAGAGAATATCCATTCATTTTCAGCGACAGAGGTCAATATCTAGATAGATAAAATTCCCTATCCCCATTGTTTAAACTTTTTTTCTCTTTAAAAATACTAAAACAAATGAGAACTTACACCTAAAAGAGCATAACTGGTAAAAAATAAGGGGCAGGCTATGCTCTCGCTTTCTCTCAAGCTTTAGCCTTTTGTTTAAATATTATTTTCTGTTCATACCAAATGTCGTTGAACTTTTCTCTTCCAATTTCACTTTTTTTTCTGTTTTCAATACTCCTGTGGGTTTGGGGAGGGGGGGGGGGAAACAACATATTAAGTTTAGCGGGACAGAATGATATAGTTTTTTCTTTGCAATATTTCACAGTACTTATCAACAGAAAACTTAAAAATACTTGTTAAAAATAGTAATACTTTATATTACTGTCATAAGCAGTAGCAAATATCTTTTTTTAGTTTTTGCAAAAATATGGTATGCTTTAGGGGAAAAAATATAATTATTTAATTTTACCAAAAGGATTTATCACAGAATTCCCTTAACTAGGAAATTCCCCCACCAAATTTAAAATGATTCCATTTATATTAGCATTGCTTGCCTTATGGTTTTTCTAGAAGCTTTCTGGATATCAGTGTGAAAAACCTGAATGTATAAGGAGAAAAAAGGTAGAAAGAAAAAGTAGGAGAAAGGGAAGAACAAAGAGAACAAGAGAAGGAATGGAGGAAGAAAGGAGAAAAGAGGAGTTAAGAAAAGGGGAGAAAAAGAGAAGAGAGAAGGGAAAAAAGAGAGAGAGGAAGATGGGGGAGAGACAAACAATGGAAGGAAAAACTGAGAAAGAGATGGGAAGGAGGGGAAGAGAAGAGATAGGGAAAGAGACAGACACTCACTATCCTTCAGAATTTGAATAGGGAAATGTAAAATAATCATTTTTTTCACAAAGCTACATAAGACTGCTAAAATTCATATTGTCTCTTCATAATAATAATTAAGTCAGTATGGCTTCTCAGACCATTCAAACTAAGTATTAAACTTAATATCTTAATGAATAAAGGTAAAATCTGAATTTTTGATCCTATTATAAATAAGTCAATATGGGCCAATTTTTAAGTCAAGATAGGACTATTTCAGAAATGAACTATTTCTTCATTCCTTCTGAGATGAAAAAGTTATTAAAACTATTAACTTAGGCCAGGAAAGGTGAAGATTTTGTTCAATGTCACATAGCAATATAGGAGCAGAGGGAAGAGGTCTTTTAAACCTCAGCTCAATGATTTTACCTTGACACCCATTTACAGTCTCTTTAAAAAAATACAAACATAAAAAACAACAATCATTCACTGTCAGGCACTAAAAATTACTATTATTATTGAATACTGCGATTTTCACTAATTCCAAATCTAATTTGGCCATATTAACAGGCAAAACTGAATCTCAATAACTAGAATAAGCTGTGACATAGGGAATAAAGAACATGAGGAGGAACTAGGGAGGCCTGGTTTAGGTCCAAGTCAACCTGTAACTCCTCAAACTCCCAGGCAACTAGCTCTTTTATAATGTGAGTTTGAGCTGGTAATTTACATCACTTGGCCTTCCCTTTATCACTGAAATCTGAAGATTGACACTTGCTTCCCCAATGACTCCTCCAAAGAAAATTAATCTTAATAACCTAAAATATACACTTAAGTAAATGTCCTTACTTACAATAATGATTTTTTTTGGCAGCAATATACTGACCAAATGTAAAATGCATTTAAAAAAAATCATCAAATGTTGAGATGTAGAATTTTATCAATACGCATCCAGAGCTGCTAAGAAAAGGGGAAAAAATCAATAGAGTTTAGAGCCATAGAAGAGAATTTAAAGATCTTCTAATCAGATTCTTCCTTTAAAGATGAATAAAGTGGAACACAGTAAGCTTTATTTGCCCAGAATCATACAAGAAGGAAGTCTTAGACAAAGAATTTACTTCAGTAACACAAAGATTTGAGATTCCCAACATAATGGATACTCACTCCATTGACACAGGTCCTTATGTACCCTATGCTATCTACAAAAATTACTGTATCAAAAATTTCAATAGCAGTATATATATCTTGGAGACTAAATAATTTAAAATTAGTCTAGTCTTCAGCCACTAATGATTACACTATGACTATTCAGAACCTATTCTACAGTCTCTGGAGAACATTTAAAGAAAAAAAAGAAAATATGGTTTTACGAGTTCTCTCTTAACTTGAAACTATTTTTGAAAACTGAAGACTATTATAAGATTCCACACTTAGTATAGCCATATTTGCAGGCAAAATTCAATATAATTTGTTGCTTCTTGGGTTCCTAGTCACCATCAATAATAAGTATTTATTAATCACTATATTCTAAGAATTATGTTATAAATCTAATAGCAAAGTTGGCACAATTGAGGTTAATGTTAAATAGAACTAGATTAAATTTCTTATCTAGTCTTGGATAACATTATGAGAAACTGTAGAAAGTGTTTTGCATTATGGAATGCCTTTGAATAGCAGGGGGCTGGTAATTTAAGTCCAAATCAATTAGAGATACCTACAGGATGAAAGGATAGATCCTGAATTTTTTTTTCTTTGTTATGTATCCGTACTATTAAAATGAAGTTTTGTGGGGTTTTTTGTTTTAGTCAAAAGAAACATAACTTTAAGAAACAGAAGAAAAGAGATGCACTTAAAAACTCTAAGAACTTTATAACTATTATCTCATTTGATCCTTCCAACAACTCTGGGAGGCAGGTACTATTATTATCCCCATTTGACAATTGCAAAAACTGAGGCAGACAAGCATTTGAGTGACATGCCCAGAAGTATACAACTAGTATGCTTTTGAAGCTACATTTGAACTCATCTTGCTGATTTCAGGGCCAGAATTCTTTCCACTATGTCATTTAGTTTCCTCAGTTATTTCAAAAAGTAAATTTTTTTAATTGAATAATTTTAGTCTTAAAGTCCTGGAATACTTAATATCAGATAAACAGTAGTCTATCTAGAATCCAAGAACATCTCCCAAAAACCTTTTCAGTGCTACACCACCATATTTTGGTTCTGAAAGGGATAAGAGGGATAAATTCACATGCCATGTCATCATAAAAT
This sequence comes from Macrotis lagotis, assembly GCF_037893015.1. NCBI lineage: Eukaryota > Metazoa > Chordata > Mammalia > Peramelemorphia > Peramelidae > Macrotis > Macrotis lagotis. The sequence continues at coordinate 599,489,230 of NC_133666.1, read as the reverse complement.
TCTAGATCTCTCTCTTCAGAGGAGTTTCAGTGAAAAGATTACCAAGGATTGATTAATTAAAATGATTTTATAATTGTGGTCACCAAATATTTAAAGGAACCATTAGTTCATCAAAAATAAATAATAGCTTATTAGAAGTCAAACTTTTTTTATCCATCAATATCCTATGGTTCAGAAATTTCCTAATCAAAGAAAATACTTTAAAAAATAAAGTTAAATAAATTACCAACTACAATATTCTGAAACTGTACAACAGTAAACAGTTTCTGACATTTCAAGAACAATTTCAACTTGAAATGGAAAGATAAAAACTTGAAAGGGAATTATTCCTATAAAGAAAATTCAGTGATGATAATAAAAACTTTCCAAACAATGTATTACTCTTATCTGAACAACAGCTACTAAGAATAGCTATTTGAAAATTTTAAATATTACAAATAGTATACATGTCTTTCTCAAGAAGCTCTCAGGTTTGAACAAAAGGAGAAGTGATAATTAATTGACCTACTTTCTAAATATCCAGATAGAGAAAAAGGAATATATTATTGTATCTATTTTGTAGAAAGCAAAGAAATAAGTTAATATATATATATATATATATATATATATATATACACACATATATATTACAAAAATCACAAAAAGTACATTATATGAGCTTGAGCACTATTTTAGAATTTCAAGATGAAGTCTAAACTGGTTTCAGTTTTTAAGTATTCAAGTTGTATTAATGGCATTTTATAAGGACATAATTAGAAAACAATAAGCTTCAAGTCTGGGTTTTTCTTTTAATTATATCAAATTGTTATCCATCTCTAAAAAAATAGTCTCAGAAGTGTTGAATAAAATTCCTAGTGACAAACCAGTTTAGAAACATAAACTTTAAATTTATATAGCTACAATGTCTCAGGGATATTTTCTTCTTAAAATTACTACATATTCCCTATTTGGTAACTTATAAGGGACCACTTATCAAGTAAATTTGTCTCATTATAAGTATTAACACATATTCTGGGCATTTTTAGAAACAATATTATCTCTGAAAAAAAAAAGGCAAGCATATTAAAATTAATCATTACGACAGATCATAGCACAAAGTTTTGCAGCAAAAAAAAAAAAATAGCAGGTCGGCTAACAATCAATCTCAAAACAATTCATATTAAAAAAGGAGAGGGGTAGAACTGTGAACCTTAGGCCACAAATTTAAGATTCAAATATTCATTTGTGACCTTACAGACTGTTTTATCACAATATAGGGGTTCTTTGAGAAGATGTGAAATGACAGATAAAGGACCAAGGTGACCAAGAATCAAGTCTTAGTTCTGACACCATGAGCAAGTCACTTAAGCTCTGGTGCACAAGGCAACTTTCTAAGCCTATAAGTTATAGATGAATAGGAGTAAATTTCCATCAGTTCTCATGATCTAAAAGATCTGAATAAAAAAAGAAAAATGTTAAGTATATCCTATAAATGTTGCTAACATAGATATAAATGATATATAAATCACACCAAAAAACAAATTATAATTTTGCTGCATTCAGAATATTAAATGCTGTAGGATCATGGATTTAATTCAGGAAAAGGCATCCGAGTCCATTTAGTTAAACTGTCCCATTTTCAGATGAGAAAACTAAAGTGGAAGAATGTAAAGTGACCTCCATCAAGGACACCCAGATAGAAATTATCTTGAGTGGGATCTGAATGTTACTCCAGTGGTTTGGAGTCAGCACTCTTTCCATCACACAATACTCCCTCCAAATAGGAAATCTCTAAAATTTTCATTTATTTTCCTAATTTAACAAGCTTCTCCTTTTGGGGAGAGGAAGAGAGGGAAGGGGCAGAGAGGGGAGGAAAGGAGAGTATTATCTCTTCTGAGTAGCAAGAGATGCACTGGTAATTAGATGTACAAAACAACTTTAACCTTTGTAGAGGAAAGCAAAACTGAGGCAAATTTAGGATTAACAATAATACATAAGGACTAATAATTTCACATTAACAAAAGAGATACTGAAGGAATTGAATAAGATGACTACTTTAAGGTCTAATATAGTTAATGCTGATTATCAGGAATAATGGCTTAGGATATTTCTTTTTAGTGTACACAGCTAATGAATAAGGGAAAAGTTCAGATATATGCTTTCTGTAAAACAGATAAACAGCTTTAGAGATTTTATTATATTGAATTTTTCCACACACTCCAGTCTACAAACCAAAAGAAAAATTTTTGTATTTATTTTGGAATTGAATGAATATAGATAGAGGATGGCTATCCAATCCTATAATTATCATTTATTGGCATTAAGCTACTTGACTTAACTGACTTATTCCTATCAGATATAGTTACCTGGGATAATAGTTCCATAAAATTTTCTACACAAAGAGGTGGAATATTCTTCAGACTTTGAAAATATAAAAAAACTTTTTAATATACATCATATAATTTTAATATATACAAATATTGTTATATGATGTTCCAGAAAAAGATACATCATCTGTGTTTCATTTTATAAATTTAATTACCAAATTATTTTAAAATAAATTTATATTTAAAAGAATTTTTAAAGATTTCATAACTTTGATGAAATGTAAAAAAAGTTTTAAAAAAGATAGTTGATTATTCTAAGTCCATATATGTTTAATTGAAGCAAAGTTTCTTAAAAGATTGCTGGTTTGGGGACAGCTAGGTGGTCCAGTGGATAGAGCACCAGTCCTGGAGTCAGGACTGAGTTCAAATGTGGCATTAGACATTTAATTTGTCTAGCTGTGTGACCTTGGGCAAGTTACTTAACCCCACTTCCTTGTCAAATTATATACATGTACATACATATACATAAACATAAATTATATATATATATATACATATATATACAAAAATATGCATATATGTATATACATATATATGTATATACATAAATAAATATATACATATATTTGACTGACTGAACACAATTACCTAAGGTATATTATAGAATGAACTAAACTTTCTTATTAAAAAATTTCTAGTCATCCTGGGATCCAGGATAGGGAAAGTCTCACTGGACTGGACTGACTTGAATTACTGATAATTTCACTTAAACTTGAATTAGACATTCATTGTTTTAGTAAAATTTAAATTCTCAATGATCTGTTTACATTTTTATTAAGGCTTCAATCCTTTAACATACAAGTATTAGTGCTATTTAATAAGAATGCAAAGCAGACAGGAAGAGAAGTAGTCTGTGAGTAGAAGTAAGGCTCATGCTTAGGAATGTCAAGTTTAGACAGTAAAGAAGCCTTACAAAAACAATTTTAAAGAGACAGAGGGACCCTATCTCCCCTCAAAAAATAATTTATGGGTTTTAGATAGAGTTATGAAATTATTTTATATGTTGAACCTGCTTTGGAAAAAAAATCCCAAAACAAAATGACCAGCATTTGCTCCTCAAATCCAAGAAATACTTTATGCTAAATAGGGAACACTGATAAAAAATTTTAAAAATAAAATGTTTCATGTCTCAAAGTTGCCAAAAATTAGATAATATGTTCATCATTCTTCTGACAGCAAGAACCATAATAATGGGAGCTGCATGGAGGCATGTTTAAAAAAATCACAATTGCTACATCTTCCAATAAAGTTTACTATGATCAGAAGTTATAGCATTTGGAAATTGGCCATATGGAAATAAATACTTGAAGGCTAAATAAGAATCCAGAATGACCCCAGAAAATTTAGGGGAAGAGAAAGAATGGGAGAGATCCTACATGGTATTGCACAAATACAAACCTATTCCTATTTTAAAGTAACAATTCTAAATTAATAAAAGAACAATTTTTTTATACCCTATAACTATAAACCTAACTATTTAAATTTATAAACTGAATCTTTTTACCTGACACTGTTGAAGCTACTCTTCCATCAGTTACAGCTTTGGAAGAATGATATGAAATCATCTGTATATCTTCCTTTTCTGTACTGGGGTACTCAATAAAAGAGGATTCTGTGGTTACGGGTGCTGTAACCTCCGAACTACGGCTTAAGTCAAGAGGGAGAGAGGGTCCAAGCTTCTCAAGTGACACATGAGCAACATCAGGTACTACATAAAAGAAAGAATGTAATAAAATATTAATAGAGAAAAACTGATCCAATGAATATCAATTTGGATTAAAGTGTTATACAAGTGTTTATCAGTTCAAAAGATGTCAGTAGAAAAAAAAAGCAGAAATGTCTTAGTTTTCAACTCATTTTTAAGATTTAAATTTTTTTTTGTTTTCTGTGTTTTATATTAAATTAGAATACATTACCCTCAGGTACTGATGGATCTTGCTGATTTTGAGAACTGATGGAGAACACTTTTCCATCAGTGATTGGAGAGGGAGAAGAAACCTTTTCTACAGACTCATCAGGCAACGGCAAAGTGGCTAAACGCTGTGATCTTCTTCTTCGCTCACTATGTTTGGAAGGTCTAGGGGGATTCACGGGTTGTGAAGGACCTAGAAAAAGATCTTTCAATGTTCATGAAGCAGAGATATGCCAGGCTCATCTTATAATATTTTAGTGACTAAAGAAGGGATAGGCTTTAAAAATGCTTAAATCCTATCTAACGTTCCTAAGTCACAGGAACTAGAATCATTCAAATAGGAATCATTCAAGAACAAAATTTGATCCCTCATTGGCAAAAAAGTTAAAAAGTAAAGCACCCAACTCTAAAATGTACTAATCAAGAGTTTAAAATATTTGGGGTTGTCTTTTTTGAACAATATGAATACACTGATATGGGGCAGAGAGTTGGAGAATTTTCTTTATTCCTACACAAAGGGGATTAATATTATTAACTATCAGTAGTGAATATCTGCAATTCTTCACTTACAGATAAATTCTCCTTTATTAGAAGAAAATTTTAAAAAATACACATTATGACAAAAGGTATTTATAATTTCTGGTTATGAAAAAAGCCAAAAGTAACTCTAAAATGCATCAAAATACTAAGTGCTTTACTTTAGCTACCAAAGCTAAGGTAAATTAGCTTTAGAGAACTACTCTTCAACTTTTTTACATGGATTTTTGTGAACATTTTGGGCCTTATTTAAAATAACAAAGAACAATTGATTATAAACATCTATTCGAGGTCCAAGGCACACAAAAATACACCTTCTTACATTTACATGTTTTGTAAATGTAACCTGGTAATCCCTACAGCTTCCTATTAAAGTGTAATACATTTTTTATGACACTAATGTCTTTATTCCCTGTTTTAGGTGGGCATTTTGGAGCATGTAAATGGGTTTGTCTGTTTAAAACACAGGGTCTCGTAAACTGGAATATTAATAGTGTAGATTTTATAGGGGAGATGTAAAAGGTGTCAAAAATGTTGGAGCTATTCCTGCTTAAAAGGCACTCTCTCATTTCCACAATGGCCCATCATAAATTTAAATTCAACAAACATCATTTATTAAGTACCTACTATATTCAAAGTATTGTACAAGGCATAGTGCATCATGGCAATCAATTTATAAATCAAAATGTAGAAATAAAATTAAATTTCTATAATATTATGTAGTATAATTCCAAAATATGAATAATCCTCAAGAGAAAAATACTTACCAATGTTATGTGACATTGTAGTGGCTATGAGAAATGTCACAAAATGAAGAGTATGTAGAACATGGTTGAATTCTTGACCCCTCTTACCCTCCCTCTCTTTCTACCCATCCACCCTCCAAAAATAAAGTCACTGACCCAAATGTGTTTTAAAAAAAAAATCACAAATATTAAAATTTTAAATACCCTTCCCTTTTAAAAAACTATTTGGCAACTATGAATTGAAGAAAAGACAAACATCTGCTTAGCCAGTAGACCTCTCAATACCTAAATATTATAGCTATGAGATATATAAGACATATTTTCATTTAGTAATTATGAATACTAATTGGAAGAAACCCATTGGGGCACAATTGCTATTGATTAAAATGATGCTGTTAAGGCAGAGGTGTCAAACCACATGTGGTCTGCAAAACTTCGAAGTGTAGCCTCAACTATATTAAAATATAATTAAGCAAGGTTAAACAAATTAAATATACAATATAATGTTAATCTGTGCTTTTCTGCAGCCTGCAAGGATCCATTTGTGTTTGAGTTTGACACCACTGTTATAAGGAATCCTTCAAAAAAAATACTGTTCTAACTCATCAGGATTAGCAATAGTCTATTAAGATGTCTGTTTTTTTTTTTTCAGTTCTATCCAGGAGGCTCCTTCCTTTTCCTACCAGTGCGGTAAGTGGAAGTTCACAGATACAGAAAAAAATAGCATAGATTGTTTTTTGGTGCTTTTTTTTTATTTTGGATGGGAGGGCGTGTGCATGTGCATGTGTGTCTGTATGTATTTTGGGGGGAGAGGCTGTTGTATATTAATACATCCAAGGTAAAACATAAAAAAAGATTCACCATAAACTTCATTGATGAGTCTGTTTTTGTCTGTCTCTCTGTCTGTCTGTCTCTCTCTCTCTCTTAAATAAATCAGGCATTTCAGAGTGTTTACATGATTAGCTGTGGAGATTCAAATTAGGATGAAACTTTTGTCACTGAATGACATTATTTCTCATTAGTCTCTGTACCATTTCATAATAGTCTCTGTACCATAAATAAGTCAGAAACAAGCAGTTTTACATCTAAAATAAATTTAAACTTCTCTATCATTCCCATTAAGACTGAATTTTTTAAGAGCAACCTCATAAAAAGCAATATTAAAAACTACAATCAAAATTATGTTGCTTATAGGATAAGTAACTAATTTTTAAAAAATCTGTGCTCACTAGTTTTATTAATCACTGAAGAAGGAAGCTGAGATACAATCGTCAAATCCTCGACTTGTATTAACTCTGGGGAAAGTGGCGATTTAGGGGGTTTTATACACCCAGAAGAATCTCCAGATTCATGTTTGCATTTCTTGCTGCGAGCCTTCCCTGAAGACAAAGTTGAGGATAACAGTGCAGGTTTCTGAGTGTTGGCAGAACTGCTAATGTCAGCTTCATTTTTTTTCTGACTTTGAGGTTTAGGTGAAATCTCCTGAATAAATAATAAAAAATTGATATTTTTATTTCGGTTTCTTCACTGTTGTTTTTGTTTTCTACTTTGATTGTTAAGCAACTTTAGTATCCAAAAAAAAAAACATTGTTAAGCAACACATAACATCTCTCTAGTACAAATGAAAAATCAAAAAAAGAACCCCACATTTCTTTTAAGTTGAAAAGGCCATCTTTAAAGGGACACTGTCAATTTTAAATCTACATTTTTTTCCCATCAAATCACTATTATCTACAATGACCTCAAAGTTTTAAAATACTATTACCTTGAAGTTTGATGAGATTTTTCTTTAAATTTAATAAAAATTTTCTATTCACTTGAATAAGCACAACTATAAATGCCCTTGGGCATCTAAGAAAATAGTAGGATTTTTTTTTTGTTTCATAGCAAAAGCAATGAATTTTGCTTAATTAGATTATGTATCATTACAAAAATCTCTTCAACTAGGATGAATTTGGGGATCTGAAGTATCTGACAGGTTCCCTTTAAGGAAAGATCTCAACACAGAAAATGATGACCAAATTAATAGACTGAGCACACTATTTTTAACCCATTTTAGTGTTGGAAGCCAGTTTCACAAGCAAAAGGCATTATGAAATCAGAGCTACCAGCAATGTAGAGTTAATGGACTAACTAAAAAAAAAAAAAAAGACAAAAAAAAACCCAAACACACAAAAAAAGAGATAAAATATAAGTTTAAAATTTTGTATCTGAAAATAAAATACATTACATTTTGTTGAACACTTGTTTTCCCCCCTTCATTCTATGGTTTGTTTGTGGTAAATAAAAACAAGTTTATATTTTCTGATTTTTTTTCAGAAATAGTATTTAATTATTTTTATCTGCAAAATGTCCTCCATGCTCGATAATCTGCATCCATGTTGGAAATAGGATGGACCCTATATTATTGAAATGTAACTAACTATTTTTAGAAGTCTGTTGTGCCTATAATCCTTATTGTGATTTATAATCATAATGCTATCCATTTATTTATTTTTACCAGCACAGGCTTCTGTAACAGCCCAACTATTAGGATTATGAACCACAGCTTCTTCCCAATCGGTCTCTTACTCCCATGACTAGTTGTGAGGGATGATCATCAGGTCTGCAGACCTCGGAACAATGGAAGGTCACCATTTGAGGATAGAATAATTTTCCTTTTCTAGTGAAACACAAGAGCTCCAAGTTTCAGTGTAAATATATGCAGGCAAGTCTTCTATGTATTTAGAGGGGCATCTTTGAGTGTTTTAATGGCATGCTGGATATAACACATTAAAGGTCCGTTGCAAAGTATCCCACTCAGTTGTCACCAGTTTTATCATTGAATCAGCTCATTATAGATGTGAAATATAAGTGCAAGCTGGTAATTTAATTAACTAGGTCCATAAATTGGAGAGAATACCTAAGCTTATTATAGGAGATATTGCCAGAAAATTAATTAGAGCCATATCTTGTAAATAAACAATTTTATTGTTCATCTTCACATATGTGAAAGACATTACTACAGCATCCAGTACTCTCAAATTACAAAGTTATTTAAAACAAGATTTAAAAACTTAAATTAATATTTTGATAAGGTGCTTAAGCTCTAACAAGGACAAATTAACATTATAAAACCTTATTGAATTGTTATTCATCTAATGCATATTTTGTTCAAAAGTAAATATAACATGACATATCCCTAGTACAGTTAAATAAACTATAATATCTATAACTAATAATCTGAGGTTTAGGGTTCAAGACAATGAATTGTAAAAAAAAATTAATATAAATAGAATTCATTAAAACAGCTTTTTTTTCCAATTGTTGACCTATGAATCTCTAAGGTGTCTTGATTCACATAATTTGAAGAACTCTTCATTATACCTTAGCCACCTGTACAAGAGAGGCAGCTGATAATGCCTATTTACTTTAGGCCTATCAGCTATTCTGATAAAAATTCATATTTAAGGGTTTTATAACTCGGCTATTTTAATTCCACTAGGAGTGGCACTTGGGATAAAAATTGTTGATTTTATCTCGAAAATTTTTCCCATGTAAATCAGTCTGCATAAGGAAGAGGGAAAAACAGCCTGATCACTTTTTAGATGCTTTTAAAAGAAGCTAATCTAACTTAAAATTTTGTTAAATTAAGTGAGCATCCTTGTTACAAAACTTGCAAGGCCTCCCAGATTACTTTGTAAACAATAAAAATGTAAACAGCCGAGTTAATTCTAAAAGCTACTTTATGTAGCTGGTCTATGGAATGTGCAATGCTTTCAGCACTAAATCTTAAACATAAACAGTGTAGGTAATCTGTACAATCACATTCACCTCAAAGGGGTTCTGCATAATAAAAGATTGACATTGTAATGAATCCTCCAGAAATGTTTTACTAACCATGTCCCTGATTTATTGCATACTGAGAATAGTATAAACAGTGATAAAAAATACACAGTAATTTAAAATCTGGGATGTTAAATATCATAACACAGTAAAAATATCACACAAAATTTGGTTGATATACTGACATTATAACGGCAAAGAAATAACCGTTGTGGTAGCTATAGAAAATTAGCAAGAGACCATAAAATAACAATCAGTTTGAAAGACCACTGATTCAATACAGTATCAACGGAGGCACCAAAACAATGCAACCTCATCAAATTATGTTTAAAAACCCTGAAAACCCATAAGATGTCAATTAAAGTTTGGGTTATTTTTTTTAAAGTGTGTATCTATTAAGGGAAATTGCTACTTCTTTTGAAATATTCCTTATTAAGCTAATAATAAAGAAAATTAATGAATACAAGTAAGCTATATTAAAATTACATTAAGGCTCAGATTTTAAAACAGCAGAACCAAGAAAATTCAGAGTTATGGCTATTAATGTGTCCTGGTAATCTTACTGTGCCTAGGAAATTAAGCCCTTAAGAGTATGTAAAAGCATGCACAGTTCATTATGTACAGGAATTATGGGAGTTTGAAGGGAACCAAGGCAAAAATCTAGCAACCTTAATTTAAAAATTCTCAATTGGGCAGCATTAAGTCAAGACCCTTAATACTATCTTAACTTTTTTTGTATTTACTAAAATATACATCCTAGCAAAATTGTATGGCTCATTGAACAGTTCATAAAACATACACAGTCTAACATCAATTCTTACAATAGAAAAGAAACTTCTTATAAAAGAAGTTTTATTAGTTGTCCACAACCCTGTTTAATACACAAATTAAAAGTATTTGTGGAAGGGTCTTTTTCTAAGCCAGTGAGAGGTATGGTTCCAGCTAAAAAAATTATACCCTGGGATGCCTGACTCCTGGGTTTTCAATTCTTTGGAGACAGTGATTTTTAACAATAGTCTAATGAAAATTGAAATTACTTCTGTAGTTTACTTTTATACCTTGGGTAAGGCAGAGAAAAGAAATGTCTTCAAACAATGTTTCCTATTCCTGTTTCTGAACGAAAGGGCAATTTCAATTACGTGGACACTATTATCTCCATGCCTCACTCCAGTGGAAACCTGGCAAAAAATCAAAGGCTACCATTTCATACCTGCTCCAGCATTGGAGCCGTTTCACTGCAGCACTCTTCTTTTTTTTCTGCACCATCTACTCCAACAGCTTTGGATGCCAACAAACCTTAAGAAAAATTGCACAGAAATGATTTGTTAGAAAAGTGTTAATTTTCACCCAATTTAATTTATTTTAAAGTGCAAATACTATCCTTTCCTTTCCACATACTATGAACCAGGTATGAAAGATTAGAATTTGACAACTTTTAAGAGTAAATAGGTTGAAAGATCTAATTATCACCAACATAACACCTTTGACTGGTCAGGAGAAATAGGGAAAACTTGAAGGATACGTAACTGCTTGGACTAGTTCCCCTTTTTTTTCTTTTCCTGAAAAAACCTTCTAAAAAAAAAAGTTCTACAAGAAAACTTTTGGATTCCCAACATCCAGAAACATCAATTTGCTTTTCAAATTTTTAGTTTTGTAAACTCATCACAGCCTTGTTTGTTTGTAAACAAAATAACATGGAGAATTGTCAGAACTAGAATCAAAGTTTAAATCACAGAACTTAAAATGACAAGGGGCTTTAGAGTTCACCTATAGATCCATTATCAAGTTAATGGGAAGGGAAAAAAAAATCCTTGAAATGCCAATTGAAGGTAAAAGGCCTTTTTCTTTAACTGAAAACTCTAATTCACTTTAATAATCTAGGCACAGTTCCTTTCCTAGCTTCCCATGGCATGCATTGCCTAATAAATATAATTCTAAGTTCCCTTATATATCCTACTTCTTCCAACATAGGTTAGATTTTGAGCTGGAAAAGGACCTTAGGATGCCACAGAATCCAATCCCCCTATTTTACAAATAAGCAAATTGAGGTATACAAAGGTTGAATAACTTGCCCAGGGTCACATAGATGGTTTAAGTTTCAGATCTTCCTGACTCCAATTCCAGTGCTTTAACATCACCTCTCTAGATCCTCTCCAAGAGTTTTCCCCTAACTAATTGAAAATGGAGGATAAAATCCATAATTCTCATTTCCAAATCAAATGATGAACTACAAAATAACATTTTTTTTCCTCTAAGTATGCCACCAATTCTCAACTCTGAGGTTCAGACTGTGTCATCCTGGAAGAGACATTGAAGATTTACTATACTTTACTTTAAAATCTTGTCTTAAATCATCCACTGAAATGACGATTCTTTTTCAAAGGGAGACATCTTGTGTATTGTATAATTCAGAAAGAATATCCCAGTCAATGGCTGAAACTACACCGTCAGAACTTTGAGGTGCCATGTCAGAGTAAGGCAATTATACTCTTTCCTAAGCAGTATGATGGAAAAACCACTGTCTGGCCATGTAATAATTAGTGTCATTATGCTTCAGGATCAAATAGCTAGAAATATTCATAGTATGTTTTAAGAAGATATGCCAGAAAGACATGAAATGTGAATTAAGATAAGGTTAAGTTTAGTTCTTTTATATGTTACTTTTATTCCCCATGACTTTAGTTATTTGAGTTATACTTCAATCACCAGTTCACACAAGAATCAAATATTATCAAGCTTTAACTTGTTTCTGTGGCACTAAAAATGCTATTTTTAGTGAGAACTAGCACTAGTAACTATCTCAATGTCTAGCAATTAGAACAACAAAAATTTAAAAGACTAAAGAAAACAGAACTCTCAAAAATAACAATGGCTGTCATGAAAATATTATTTGACCCATTCATCCTTTTCCATTTGAAACTGAAAACATTCCATAGAATGTTTATTTAATTTCTTATGCCTAAGATTATACCTTAAATTACTTATTTAATTTTCTCATTTATAGAATTAATTTAAAAATCAATAATCACTGGAAAATAAACAATTTCCATTTCAAATCCAACTCTAATGTCATATATTAATGCCACTACTGGATATCTGTTGGCATGTTGCATTGATATAATGTAACATGAAATATCACCAATAGTCACCTTCATTTCATTTTTCTCTATCTGAAATTAATAAAAATTCAATGAATCAGAAAATTAAAGGTAAAATTATTAGGAAATCACTAATATATTTTATAGATTCAGTTTTGAAAGGAAAATTATTTGAAACTAATAGAAACACAGTGATACACATAATCTCAAAATTAGTATAATCATAGAAGGTCATTTAGTGCAAACATAAACTTCTTTTTTGTTTTGGCTTTTTAGACATTCAGTCAATATTATATAATAAGTGGGAAGGTCTAGCTGGTAGGACTAAAATAGCATGTGAATTTGGATTAAGAAATCTTTAAGAGTTATAAGGAAAAGAGAAGATTGCGACATGCAGCAAAAGTAAATGGAATATTAAAACCATGTGGGTAATTCTAAGAAACTCCAAAATGAAAAGCCAGTAAGATCTTGCAAGAGTATTCTATGAGAATTTAGATAATTTCTACCATAAAATAAGAAATTAAGAGTATTTAAATATCATAGTCATTTAAAAGAGATTTCACTTTAAGGACTGTTGAAGAAAATATAAAACCATATAATAGAAAGAAAAATCAGATAATTTGTTTGAATTACCTAAAAATTAAATACATCAACTCTGACATCTGAGATCAACTGTGACCAGAGACCCCTATGTCTCAACCATGAAAGGTTCTTTTATGGCATATATGAATACCACAGAACTCAAAATAAAAGTCCATGTAAACTAGAGACAAAGTAAGAATCAGAAAACAAATGGGTACTTGAGCAAAGAATACAATAACTTTTACACTGGAAAGCAGTCCAATGTCTAGTTGTAGTTATTTAAATCTTATCTCATTTAGTAATTTTTCATACTTAAATTATTTTGGTAACCATGGCACATCCTCTTTAAAAACAAGTTAGTAATATTAACTTGGAAGAAATAAATTAACTTTGGAATATAAATTACAACACTGTCAATGTTTTTTCCTCCAATAAGAGGACAGAATGTAGAAGTAAATTATTCTAGAGGTCGACAATAATCATTTTCTGAAATTTGCTTATCTTTCAGTTAAATATAAATATTATAAATATACACATGTATGCAAAAACACATATGTAATATACTGTTCCTAAGCATATACACATTACTGCTGTTGCTATTTCTGTATGCTCTGTCCCTATTTACTTATCTGTAAAATGAAGTTGGATTAAGTGGCCTCTGAACTCCCTTTCTAGTTCTAAATCTATAACCCTAATATTGAAAAAATACATACACGTATGTATATGTGTTTATGTCTATGTCTATCTGTGTATAAATAGACATACACAAAAAAAGTATTGTACGTGTCAAAAAATCTGGTCAATCATCTACAAATTTTCCAAGCCAAAATATTTCTAGCTACCATCTACTACTGTGAGAATGGAATTCAGAAAGGGGTGTAATAAAATGATGCCATTTTAAAATTATTCCATCATTATTCATTGTGAGATTAGACTGAGCATGTGTTTCAACGTAGTATTAATGATTTTGGTGTCCAACACATGGGTTTAAGACCTGATTCTGCTGATTATTACCCATGTCAAGGAGGGCAGGCAGTTGATTAACCCTTCTGGGACTCAGTTTTCTGAGGCTTTTCCAGTTCTAAATTTTTCAATCCTACATACTTTAACTGAATTTATGAAATAAATCCCACTAAAGAAGAAGAAACAATGTCTTAAGTTAACAACAAATTACTGATGTGATTCCTTTATATTACCTAGCCTTATTACTAAATGAAGTCTTAGAAACAAGATGTACATGGCAATTGTTGCTATGTCTTTTCCTATTTTCTTGACTTTTCACAAACTTATCTATAAAAACACAATTTATGAATTACTTGGTCTCAGAGATTGGATTGCAAACTTTCCATTCCCTTTAAGTTCAATCCATAAATTAATTTTTTAAATATTATGCATATAGTAGGTACAATTACTTAAAACAAGTTGTTGTCTATACTGAATAGTAGTGAACCAAGTTTTATAAAAAAAGTAGTTACAATTGAATAAAAACATAGAACAATATTTTTAAATCCTAAAAGTCATGCTCTAATCTTTATAAAGTAGGTTCTTTCAACTAAGGCACATGATCTTTAAAAATCCTTCAATAACTATTATTCAATATAATTGGTTTCTTCTGTGATCTGAATAATTTATTTTATGCAATTAAAAACATTATTCTGAAGGGGGGGTACAGGCTTCAAAGAAGTATAAATAGGAAGTGAAGGGGAAATGATTCAAAGTAGATTTGCTGCTATGAAGTCAGATTCCTGATGCAGTGGACATTACAGAGTTTAAATATACCCTATCCAAAGACAAAAATACTATTCCATGTAGCTGCATTTCTCACAGTCTCCAATCAATTACAAATTTATGAGTATGGGCAATTTAAAGGCCACAGAACTATTACAACATAAGGATGTGAATATATGTAGCTATATGAGAAAAACTGTTAGATATCAATCTTTTGAATAAAAAGAAGAAGAATCTATCCTGAAAGTGTATTATGTCTTGTGTTTTGCTGTTGCTGCTGCTGCTGCTGCTGCCGCCAAGGGGTTTAACTGATCCAATCAAGGTTCCCAAGAGACACCAAATAAGTTGTGCCACAGTGGTTACATTTCTCTCCCAAAATAAACAGAAGTGGTTACTAAGCAATCATCAATGTGTCCTCTTGGGGAGCACAATGCAAAAGGTCTCTATTTTATCCTACTACTGTGCTCTCAAGGTCAGTTACAATCAATATATCCTGAATTTAGTTGTCATTACATCATTTTTCCAATCTATTTATCCGTCTTCTTCAAAAAGCCACATGAATTTCCCACTAAGATAGACTGACTGAAAGCAAAACCAAGTAAGCAAGATAAAACAACATGATGTCAGAAAACTGGGGCCTATAATCCAGTGCAGCAATTCCATCTTCTCCAATTCCTGCTCCTGCAACACAGCTGTTTCTCTTTAAATCACAAGTTAAAACAATTCTGTCTACAGTCATAGGATGTAAAACACCATTATAAATTCTAACAAAGGATGAGGTCTGAAAGTGTTTCCCTAATTCCTAATAGACTATGGGTGTGGCTCACTAGTGTTCAAAGCCACTAGTGTTTATACTCTTAAGAAATAAAATGATGCAGTTATCTTTATGGAAAGGAAAAGAAAAAGAAAAAAGTTCCACCCAAAGTACTAAATACAGCTTTGTTTAAAAAGAGAGGAGAAGAAAGAATAAGCAAAGAATAAAATTAAAGTTTTTAACATTTCTATTTTTATGAATCAATTGAAAAATTACTAAATGAGTAATAAAATGAACTCAAGTTGTAGATTCTACTTTTCACCTGAATTACTCCTAGTGGCTAAAGGAATAGAGTGCTGGATCTGGAGTCAGGAAGATTTTTATTCAAATCCTGATTCAGACAGTTACTAGCTGAGTAATGTTGACAGTCACATAAAAAAAAAAAAAACATTTTCCACTTGTCTGTTTTCCCATCAGAAAAACAGCATAGGATATTTGTAAAGCAGTTAGTAAATCTTTTTTTAAATTTTTTTTTAGCAGTTAGTAAATCTTAAAGCATTGTATAATGCTAGTTTCTCTAAAGAATAATTTCAACTGCAAAATAGAACATTGTCTAATGGAGTTTACATGCTTGTAAAAAAAGTTTGTCTAGTAAAACAGCATTATTGTGGATAATTCACTTCCCATAAATAGTTTATGAATTGGTAAATGGTTGAAAAGTGTCACATTGGGATTTCACAACTTTACACAGTCTGCTTTTAATTCTCCATTAAGATACTGATAAGAAATGTTGATCAGTATAACATTATGAAGGATATAACCAAATACAAGTTCTACCCTTCAAATGCAATTCTAGACATCTATTAAGTGTAATCAAATGTTTTATTTAAAAACAAAAAAGATTAGTAATTTTTAAATTTAGCTAACTACTTCTTTAGACTTTAAAATAATATTAGTGGCTTCCAATTATTAAAAATAAAATTTTCAAATTAGTTTTTAAAAGAGCCCTAAAGCAGGTTTAGACCCTCTCCAAAATGGTAATGTTATTCCATTAAGCAAATGAAGTGACAATGAAATAAACTTTTACACCAGGGTGAATTACTGTGCAAAATTTTGTTGAATAAAGAATAAATATTAACAGAGTTATATTACCTAAAGAGCTGACAAAACAATTATTTAGAAACAAGATTTTATCTTTCAATGAGAATTGGGAGGATCTTCAAAATCTATTTAAACTGAACAATTTCATTAAAGAACAATTGTTAAAAAAAATTCCCCTATCAATAAATTCCCATAGGAATAGAAAAAAAAGTAGCATAAGAATCACAACATTTTATAAAATTTAACCTCAAGACCCTCACAACATCCCTGTGAGGTAGGTACTAATTTTCCCATTTTACAGAAGAAAAATATGGCAGAGAGTCAAAGGAAAATAATAAAGATTTGTGGGGGAATCACAGTAGAACTGGATTTCTTCAATTACAAAACCTTTGACCAGAAAAAAAAGCTTAAAATGTCATATGAATTATTGCTGGAAAAAAGTGGTATAACAGATAAGAAAATACCTTAATTCCCTCTTCTCCCAAACCCAGCAAAAAAAAAAAAAGTCATCACAGTTTACCAGTAATCTTGTTAAGACGAGCTCTCTTTGCCTGAAAAGAGTTGCCTTGATTACTTTTCCTCTTGTGCGATAATGTGCTGTCTGGCTGTGGAAAGACCATCTTTGGAACAGTCTCTACGTGGAGTCCTACTATTAATGAAATACACATATATATAAGTCTAACTATAAATTTAAAATTAAAAGCACACAAACATCTCATCTCTTTAAGAAAACTACAAAAAAGAACATTTTGAACATAAATTTCATATTTCTTCAGGTGAAAACAAAAGCTCTCAGAACTTTCTGATAATATACACAATCCTGACCAGAATGTGGCTTATGTTTGAATCCATATTCTAAAAGTAGGAAAATAAGAGAATCTGAATTTTAGATCATCTTGGTTAATGGATTTACTTTGACTAGTCAAAACCTGAAACAAAAAAAGCGGGTACAAAACCTGATATGCTTCAAAGGCATGGGGGGGAAAATCAATAGCAAAAGAAATTGTTTCTTTGGCCAAGAAAAATCAGGGAAAAACTGCTATTTCCACATCAGAAGATAATTATTTTTATCCCTACTTGCAGTCCTCAATGTGGCCAGCAACACTCTTGATTAAAATGTAATTGGGAAATAAATAAATAAAGCAATAAAGCAAAATGCAATAGAATCTGGATGACGTTAATATACAATTTTCTCTATCAACATATAATCACAGTAATTCTTATGTAGATTTTAGAGCCCCTGTTTCTATTTGAGTTTGGCACCACTGATCTACAAGTTATATAGGACACACACACAGAGTAAAAACAAAGGAAAAATCTCACACCCAGGGAATGAACAAATTGCTTATAGGGAATATAAATCAATAATCATGATATCTAGGGAAAATTAGCTAACACAATACCTCACTGTAAACAATTTTGCTGACTAGAGTACACAATTTGAATTTACCACCAAAGAAAGAATAATTCTTTTGTACCAAATGTTTCACTTGATGTTGGCAATTCTTCCTTTTTCTCAACTTCTTGTATGGTTGTAGAAGTTGATGTTTCTTCCTTCTTTGAAGATATTTTAAACCATTTTCGTTCTTCTTTATCTTTATTGCTGTTTGCACTGGTTCGAGGCTTACTCCCTGTTTTGTTCTTGGCCGCTGCAGCAGCAGCTGCTTTGACTAAAGCTATCCAATCCTCCAAAAAAAAATATGTAAAATATTTGAAATTATTCAAGAAGAAGCAAACATTTTTATTAATTAAAGCAATTTTAAAGAAAAATTATAATATATTTGCTGATTCATATATGTCCTCACATAACAACCTCAACCTCACTTGAATTCTATATTCATAGACATATAAGAAAAATGAAGTCTTGCTTTTAATTCCCCATTAAGTTGACTGTATAATGATCCATAAAATGGAAAAAATATCAGGTCTCAAATTACTTTAAGCCTTCAGAGTACCTCAACAAGAATATAATCTGACTCCAAGAAACCCAAAATCAAAGATTCATAAATTTCATGACAAACTGAAAAAGTTATAAGGCACTTAAGTACTTGGTTTAATTTCCATTGTATAAAAGGAAGCTTAGTTAAAAAAAGACAATGGATTTGTAGTCAGATGATCTATAGTTGAATTCTATTCCTGCTACTTACTATTTATGTGACCACTCTGAGTCTGTTTTTTTAATATGTAAAAAGAGAATGCTCCAGATGACCTTTAAGATACCTTGCAACTATAAAATTATGACTCTTTCCTATAATCCTACCTCAATTCATGATGGGGGGGGGGAAGCAACACTTTTATTTTTATTCCAAAAAAAAGGAAAATCATTCCTATAGAATTTGAGCCCTCTTCCCAAGAAAATATATTTTTTCAAAATTAGAGTGGATCTGATGAAATATGCTATATCAGAATTGTTGGTATATTTGATTTTTAATTAGTTTATGATTTTCTATTAAAAACTATTCTATAGATTTGAACACAGCATTCAACAAACTGAGATTAGAATGACAGTAGGTCATTAGTGTATAAATGGCCAAAAGATATAAGCAAAGAATTCTCAAATGAAGAACTGAAAATTATGAGCAAGTAAAGAAAAGATTACTACTAATCAATAAAAATAAGAGAAGTGAAAATCAGAAAACCTCTCAGTTAACCTCACACCCAGTAAATTGTTATAAAGATGACAAAATAAGATAAAATTAATGTTGCTGGAATTGTGGGAAAACAGGTACCCTAATACACTACTGATGGCAGTATGAATGCCTCTAACCATTGTGGAAAGTCACTGAGAATTATATTAAAAAAGTGACAAAAATAACAGCATTTTTTGTCTTGAACTTTAAAGAAAGTAGATGTTCATTGATTGAAAATAGCTAAACAAACTTTGGTATATGAAAGTTAAGAAATATTATACTGTAAGAAATTATGAATATGATCATAAAAGCAAAGTGAAGTAAACAGAAACAAGAATGAACATCCCCCCTAAAAAAAATTCTGAAATTCATTGTTATACAATTATAATTTAACTTAGCTCCAAAAAGAAATAGGAAATTCATCCCCCCTCCCTTTTGTGCAGATATCAGGAACTTTAGGGATGCCAACATTACATGCAATGATGGATTTGGCTACTATTTGTTAGTTTCCTGAACTGCTTTTTTTTTCTTTGCCTTATTTATCTCTAATGAGTGACAGATTTCTAAGTAAGGGAAACAGGAATAATCCAAAATGAATGTGAAAAAAAAATCTATAAGCATTTTAAGGAGGAAAAATGAGGACATTTAAGAAATGAGGGAGAATGAAATAGGATGAGACTTAGCTCAGTGGTTATAGAAACTCCAAGATAAATTAGTTTGAAGATCCAATTACCAACATGGATTGCCAAATGACCATTGCCAAGTACTTCTGACTGTGAGAAAATTAAAAAAGTACTTTTCACTAAATAACTAACTCCTCCATAGGTGACCAATTTCTGCTGCTAAACAAGTATTGCTCAACTTAATCAATTAAAGAAGTTCAATAAAGGATAGACAAAAGTGAAAATGAAATGATTTACAGGGAATATGCAGTTGACTTAAAGGCAAAGGAAAAGAAATGAAACCAGAAACTCAGATCCTTCAACAAAAATTCTTTCCTGACTCTGAATTCAAAAAGGTTATTTCAATAAAGCATAAATTTTAATAACATCTTTGTTTTAAGGGGGGGAAAGGATGTCCATTGTCCAGCACAGCTAAATATGGAGAGGTTCATCAACAGTAGATTGGTCACTAGAAGACAAAATCTTTATTCAATGCATCCAGTGAAAAAAATTAAAATACAAAAGGGACAATGGGTCTGAACAGATCTCATCTATTTTTCACTAGTCATCGTGGAGTGTCAAAATAGAAGGTAGAGGATGTTAAGAATAACAAAATGTTTATTCTACAATTAAACAATGTAACTGATGATACTCTGAATCTCTGAATTTGAAAAGACCTCTTTTAAGCCCTGTGTGTGTATAACATTGGGCACTTCACATTTTTACCTTTCAGTGGTTCAAGAAACTCTGAATTCATAAGTTATAAATAAATTGCTGGTTGGTATAAAGTTTCCATACCAGGTATTAATACACACCAATGAAATCATAAGACCAGGCCAAAAGCAAAAGAAAATTTAATGCAATGTGAAATCCTTATGCTAAAACATAATGACAAAGTAAATAAACCATATTAATTTTAACAATTCCACTGCAAATGAAACAAGAAAACATAAATTTTCAACTAAACAGAAATATAGGGTGCCTAGGTGGCATAGTGGATAGAGCACTGGCCCTGAAGTCAGGAAGACCTGAATTCAAATCCGCCTCAGATACTTAATAATTACCTAGCTGTGTGGCCTTGGGCAAGGCACTTAATCCCATTGCCTTGCAAAAAAAATCTTAAAAAAACAAACTAAACAGAATTATAGTCACAAGCTCTTCTTGTATGTTCCCAAGAACAAAAAGAAATACCATTTTAGTGGTCATTTTTGTCTTTCAATTGCCTAATCAAAAAAGTTTTCCTGAATTAACTGCAGCTTTAAATTCACTGAAGCTATATCACTTTTACTTGAAGGTGAACATAGGAAATAGACAATATTTGATAATATAATTCAGAATAAGAGTTAAAATGCATCAAAGATGGTTGACTACTTAGAATGCCTGATATATTTTCTTTCAAAAGAGTCAGAATGAACAGATAAAGAAATAGAAATAATATATACTGAGAAACCATCTTCCCTAACACTCCCCATAAAACTGAAAATTTCAATTCAGAAAAGAAATAGCTAACTACTAATGTAGCTATCATTTCTAAAGCAACTGTGGATACTTAAGTGGTCAGAACACTTTGAGTCAGTCAGACTGCTGAATAATAAATAAAAAAATAAAGGTCAACCAAAAACTAAAAGAAAAGGTACAGATGACAAGTCATCAACATCTCCACCTTTACCTATTAAAAACAGGATACCCAAACTTAAAAAAAAATTGAAAATGCTTAAAGCCACATTAGGATTGAGTACCATTTCCTATGGAAGGTTAGCTAATATACAAAGTCTAGGTGAAAATATCTTATCCAGAAAATTAGATTTCCTTGTCAAGTTGAAAAACAAAGCAGCCAAGGGTAAACAACAAGTTAGAATATGAAATCATCCAGAAAATATTACAAAAGAGGTTATTAGAAAAATGTGAGAAGTATGTCCTTTAAAAACAAGGAAGACAGAAGTGAAAATGAATTTGCCCAAGGCTTGGCAAAAGACTAAATCAAAAATAATCCCAAAGGTATTTACAGATAAAAATGAGGGAGAACAAAAGATTCCCCATAATATATCTGCCAGAATTTATATTTTATTAGCAACTGTACTTTCAAGGTAGGAGATGAATCCAGTTATTCTTTCAAATCTAGCATTTTTTTCAACACTAATATCAAGCAAAGAACAAAAAACAAAGACTTTCTATGTAATGTTTGTGAAATTTGTTTGTCTTTGTAATGAAGATTGTCCTATAATATAAGGCAATCAGAAAAGGGATTTCTGGGATGATGAATGAAGAGGATGGCAGAGTCATTGCAAAGACTTGCCTCAAGCTCTCCCCCAAATCCCTCCAAATCCCTTCAAATGAAGATTAAAAATTCTAGAATGTCAGAACCCATAAAAAGATGGAGTAAAGAAATTTTCCAGTTCAAGATATCTTAGAAGGTTCAGGAAAGATCAGTTTTACCAGAGGTTGAGAGAGAAATACAATCTAGCATAGGCCATGTCAGTGCAGACCATGCCCCTGCAAAAGAGGACCAGGCTTCAGGGGCTTGAATCAGAGGTAGCAATGGCCGTTTTTAGATTTCTCATCCAACACAAATGTTAAGTGGATTGAACAACAGATCAGAAAGAGATTTACAAGGGTCTCTTTACTGGCCACAAGGGGAAGAACTCTATTATTGTATAGACTATACTTAAGCTGGGTCACAGTCCTAGATCGTAGCCCTACTGCAAGAAGGAGTACTAATAAAGAGTGCTTGTGGTTGCTCATAAACTAGTGTATAGTACATGAGTAATAAAAACATCTCTCCCTAGATCATACCACCTTGGAAGAGTCAAAAACTTAACAGAAATCCAGAATTTTACCTGAAAACAACTACATAAGAAACCTGAAACTTGGGAAACCTGTTATCAAAGAATTAAATATCAAGAAATAAGACTGGAAAATGAGTAAACAACTGAAAAAATTTTTGACCATATAAAGTTACCACAAAATAGTCAAAATCCCTGCAACTAAAGCCTCAAAGAAAAACATGAATTGATCTCAGGTCACAGAAGAACTCAAAAACGATTTTAAAAATCAAATAAAAATGGGTAGTTAGGTGGCACAGTGGATAAAACACTGGCTCTGGAGTCAGGAGGACCTGAGTACAAATCCGACCTCAAGACAACTAATACTGTTTGACCTTGGGCAAGTCACTTAACCCCACTGCCTTGCCAAAAAAAAAAACCCAAAACAAAAAAAAAAACAAATAAAGAGAGGCAGATGGAAAACTTGGAAGAGAAATGACAGTGATGCAAGAAAACCATGAATAAAAATTCAATAGCTTGTTTTTAAAAGGCACAAAAATACTGAAGAAAACAATACCTTAAAAAAATAGAATAGGCTAGATAGTTTTAAAAAGTGCACAAAAATCCAGTGAAAATGCCTTAAAAAACAAAATTGAGCAAATGGAAAAAGATATGCAAAAATTCATTGAAGAGAAAAACATCCTAAAAAGTAGAATTGTCCAAATGGAAAGGGAGGTACAAAAGCTCAGCAAAGCATAAAATTTCTTAAAAGTTAGAATTGAGGGGCAGCTAGGTGGCACAGTAGATAAAGCACCGGCCCTAGAGTCAGGAGTACCTGGGTTCAAATCTGGTCTCAGACACTTAATAATTACCTAGCTGTGTGGACTTAGGCAAGCCACTTAACTCCATTTGCCTTGCAAAAACCTAAAGTTAGAATTGGGGAAGTAGAAGCTAATAATTTTATGTGACATCAGGATATTATCAAATAAAATTTAATAAATGAACAAATGGGGGTGGGCTAGTGGTTAAAAGCACCGGTCCTGGAGTCAGGAGTACCCGAGTTCAAATCTGGCCTCAGACACTTAATTACCTAGCTGTGTGGCCTTGGGCAAGCTACTTAACCCCATTGCCTTGCAAAAAAAAAAATGAATAAATGGAAGAAAACATGAAATATCTACTTGGAAAAATCATATGACCAAGAAAATATATGCAGGAGAAATAATTTAAGAATTACTGGATATCATTTTTCAAGAATTTATTAAGGAAAACTGTCCTGATATTCTAGAACCAGAGAAAGAAATAGAAATTGAAGATTTTAACAGTGGAGGGAAAAAAATAGAGGAAATGGGGAGGGAAGCATTATGAACTTTACTCTCATCAGAAATGGTTAAAGAGGAAATAATACGCACAAAGTTGGGTACAGAAATCTATCTTACCATACAGAAAAGTAGGAAGGGAAGGGCATAAAAGGCAGCAAGGTGAAGGTGGCGGAGGAAGTGATAGAAGGGAGAGCAGTTTGGGGTAGGTAAAAGTCCAAAGAAAAACAATTTTGAGAATGGACAAGGCAAAAGGAGAGAGTAGGATAAATGGAGAGTGAAATAGGATGGAGAGAAATACATAGTTGGTATTCTTTACTATGAAAAAAAAAGTTTGATAAAGACTTCACTTCTCAAACATATAGAAAACTGAATCAAATTTACAGAAATTAGAATCATTCTTCAATTGATAGTCAAAAGCTATAAACAAACACTTTTGAGTCAAATTTATCTATAGCCACATGAAAAAAATTATCTGAATCACTATCTCTATCAATGAGAGAAATGCAAATTAAAACAACAGTTATAACCCTCACAGAGAGAGAAATGAGACAGAAATGAGACAGAAAAGGTAAATGATAAATGTCGGAGAGGATGTGAGAAAATTAAAACACTAATATACAACTGGTAAAGTTGTGATATTGATTCACCCATTCTGGAGAACAATTTGGAACTATGGCCCAACGAATTAAAAAAACATACATACCCTTTGATCTGGCAATACTCTCCCTAGGTTCATATCCCAAAGAGATTTTAAAAAATGGAAAAAGAATCTAAGTGTATAAAAATATTTATAGTAACTCTTTTAGTGGTGGCAAAGAAGTGGGGAATGGCTGAACAAGTTGTAAACAATTTTGATGGAATAATAATGTGCTTTAAGAAGTAATAAGCAGGGGCAGCTAGGTGGCACAGTGGATAGAGCACGGGGCCTGGAGTCAGGAGTACCTGAGTTCAAATCCAGCCTCAGACACTTAATAATTACCTAGCTGTGTGGCCTTGGGCAAGTCACTTAACCCCATTGCCTTGCAAAAAAATCTAAAAAGAAAAAAAAAAGAGAGCAGAACCTTTAGAACAATGTACACCATAACAGCAATAGTTATTGTATGACAATCTACTGTGAATAACTTAAGTATTCTAAGGAAAGGTACTGTTCATCTTCCAAGAAAAAACTGGAAGCATCTAAATACAGTTCAAAGATATTTTTTCTTTATTTTTCTTGAGGTTTTTAAGTCTCTGTTTTCTTTCACAGAATGACTTATATGGAAATGTGTTTTGCTGACTACATGTATATAAATTATATCAAATTGCTTGCCTTTCCAACTCAGAAATATATCAATTAGTCATTGAGACAATGCTCTAATCATATTCAGAATAATCTGGTGGAAACATCTCATGGAGCTTCTAAACTATCTACATAGAGAGAGAGAAAATACTTAGATACCAAATGTCATGAAGAGGATTAGATTTGAGATTCTAGAACAGAAGAGAAAAGTAAATAATGGTGAAGAAGCAAGAGTAAGAAATAGTTAGCATATAGTTAACTATTAGCATATAGCATATATGCTAAGAAATAGCATATAACATGGTTTGGGGGACATGGTAAAGAGAATGATGATGTGATAGCACACTCTAGAACAGCAAACTTGATAGAGACAGACTTCCTCAATACCAGTACCTAGGCTTAGGGAAGACATTTCCAGAAACTAAGTAAATAAGCCATCAAAATCAGAAATATTTGGAGGGAAGAGAGAAAAGTAGAATAGAAGGAAGGATTTAATCAGTCTTCTTTAAGAATACTCCACTTCTAGATTAAGATTAAAAAATAATAAATCCATTTGAACATTTTTTCAAAATAAATGGTTAAATGATTTAAAACTTATTTCACAGTTGGTTTCTTCATGTATCAAAACAAAAGGTTGAGTCACACTTTTTCTAAGCTCCTATATGCTTTAACCTCTATCAGAAATTGATCAAGATGTGGACTTCTGACTAAAGAGGAAAAAAAAGTCCCTTCTACCTACTCACTTCTTTGAGAGACTGGAAGGGCAAGAGACAATGACTTTAAACTTAATAAATCTGGTCATTAAGAAGAACCTGTGTGCTTTTTAAAACTTTTTCAAAACAAAATCTGCTTACTTGATCCTCACAATAAGCCTGAGGGAGATGCTATGCCATTTTCCAGTTCAGGTCAGCAGTGATGATAGCCAAGATAGATACAGTTCCACATGACATGAAATCTGTCAGCTCTCCAAAAATCCTTTCTCCACAATTTTTCTACAATTATTGCTGCTATGACTTGAGAAATATATTTTTCTTTTGGAAGGTAAATGGGGTTAAGTGGCTTGCCCAAGGCCACACAGCTAGGCAATTATTAAGTGTCTGAGACTGGATTTGAACCCAGGTATTCCTGACTCCAAGGCTGGTGATTTATCCACTGCGCCACCTAGCCGCCCCGAGAAATATCTTGACTGAAAGTTTTGTATGGTTTTGTCTCTTATTGAAAGAGTACAACATGAACATTTCAGAAGGGTACTAATATCTTTATACATTACTTTTATCATTAAAAATAACTAACTGACTCTTTATAAAGAACCAATCAAAATCTATAAAACACAAAACTTAATATTTAAATTCACTGTGTCTATAAAACCATTATGGGATTTCATAATCTCGAAATGGGCAAGCCCTAACTTGTGAGCACATCAGAAAAATACATGCTTGAAATCAAAGTACTGAATAAAAAACATTTCAAACAAAAACACTTCCTTGCAAATGTAATGGAAATCATAGGAAAAAATTTAGAACTTAAGAAAAAATACTAATATTCAAATTTCTTTCCAAATAATTTATTAGTTTTAATTTTTAACATGTAATATACAGGGGCAGCTAGATGACACAGTAGACAGAGCACTGCCCTGGAGTCAGGAGGATCTGAGTTCAAATCCAGCCTCAGTCACTTAATAATTGCCTGGCTGTGTGACCCTGGGCAAATCACTTAAGCCCACTGCTTTGCCAAAAAAAAATGCACTCTATGAAGAAATTACAAAAAAGTGTTAAAGTCCATTGTCAAATTGATTTTTAAAAACAATAATAATTTGCAACCAGTAATTCTATAATTATTTGTATTTTGAGATATTCTGTCAATTTGCCTATAGTCTAATGCCACTTATTGTTTTTTGGGGACATATGACTATCTTTTTTTAAAAATGGTTTAAATCAGTAATGAATCTTGTTTTACTATCTTATTAGTATTTTCCCACATCTACTTTATATTTTTCATGAGAAAATCCAAGAACTCACAATATTGTTGAAATAATGAAAATCTAAATAATTTTAGGAAAAATATTTTGTGTATACATGCAAATGTACCAATGGTTCTGCTTCAAAAGCACTTTTAAATCAGTAAGTTTTGTACTGTCTTAAATTAATAAGGGAAAATCTGCTTTTGGAAGTTGTCTATAGTTATTTCACAAATACTCAAGAGTAAAAAAAAAAATCCTAGTTCCTTGAAAAATGATTTTCATAATTTCCTTGCCCAAGAAAAGGATTTAGGAGCAAATTTTAAGAGAAAATCTTTAGCTGACTAGAATTTACTATGTAATGCCAATAAACTGACACATGATTATTTTTCAATGTCCTTGCAGATAGTTTGTTGCAAAAACTATTACTTTCCACAAAGTACAAAGAAACATTAGACCACTATGCAATCTCTGAACCCCGAAAAGACTATTTTACCAAATTTCTAAACTTAATATTTTTTAAATTACTTTCTAGTCACTATAGTGCTTAATTGTAGGTCCAGGTGCTGAAAATCCCAAATAACAGCAGAATATAAAAAAGTATTATTTTAATCTTCTACTGGCACCTTTTCTTTCCAGTATTTCAAAAAAATATATTAAACAGATGGGTAAGTGATTTTAAATTCCACTTCAAATTCTCTTAAATGCTTGATATTTATTCTGTCTCTGAATTATAACAATAAATTAATTAAATTGAACATATTATATCAGATATAGTAACCTATCAGAAAACAGCCTACAGAGGGTCAGGTAAGCGCCTTTTAAGAAAGCTACATTAGTATGACTTGGGGTGGGGAGAGAGGATAAAAAGTAAACTCAATATAAAATTTTATAGTAAAAATAACTTTCAAAGCCACACTATATACTGTAAAAAGAGGCACTTACCTGACTTCCCACAGACTGGTTCCACGCTCCAGCTGGGTCGATAGGACAACACCAGCTTAGTGGATGCTGGGATTTCACCTGGAACAGAAACTAGTGACCTATAACTTTAGCAGGTCTAAAACCAAAGAAGCAAATATCATGTGTATAATTTCTGTGACATTCAAGGCCTCACTTACGTGCTGCTATTTGGGGTTATCAGCACATAACCCTACAATTAGTTTATTTTTAAAAATAAATAGCTATAGGTCACCATTTATGAATGCCATTTAGTCCTCAATAGATAAAAATCATTTTACTAAGAATACTGAACATTCTTACCTGCCCTTTGGCATCCTCTGGCATGGCTTTAATGTGCATTCTTTTTAAACATCGAATAACTCCATCATAGAATTGTACTGTAAATGTTCCTGAAACATGATTAATTTCATTAATTACAAAATTCAACTTTCACATAGAACAATTCTTAAATCTAACTAGTTATTCATTTGGAGAAAGAGACACTGTGTGACTAAAACAGCTGAGTATAGAAAAATCTCAACTTTGGGAAAAAAACTCATTCCAACCTAAGCAAGAACCTCCAGAGTATATCACAGCTTAAGTCTGCATTCTCAGGACCACTAACGACAAATCTACATATTTACTCTTAGGCAGAATATAATTCAAAACAAGTGATCTGATTAATTTTTCTGAAGAAGTATTATATCATTCTTTAATATAATTATAAAAAGTAATTATGATTATTATGATGGAAATAAAAGTTTTTCTCTTCAAATAAACATATTTTAAGCATGTTTATATATGTGTATGTGTATCTATAAAAATGTTTTATATTATTTCCATTGGCATTATTCTGTATTCTGAAAACTGCCTTTAAAATACTAAAAAATATAAAAATAAAAAATGCAGAAATCTAATATATAAAATATGCAGATCTCTAATTGTCAAAAGGGCACATTTTATTTGAAAACAGACAAAAACAATATCATTTCAATTCTTCAATTTATGGATGAGAAAAGAAACTAAGGCACAGAGGAGTTAAATGATTTCATCTAAGGTTGCATAGCTAATGTAATAATGGGAGTAATCAATCTACAGCCCATGACTAAACTTCTAGACCTTTCAGTAAACCAGATTGCACTTATTCAAATGGGTTAATTCTGTTTCCCCAAATATACGTAAAAGTTCAAATTTTATTGTTATTATTCAATCATTTCAGTTATGTTCAACACTTCATGACCTCTTTTGGAGGTTTTCTTGCCAAAGATACTAGAGTGGCTTGCTATTTCCTTCTCCAGCTCATTTAATAAAGGGGGGGAACTCCTCTGTAGAAGATGGTTAACTGACTTGCCCAGGGTCACAGGCACCAGGTGTCTAAAAATAGACTTGAACCCAGGAAAAAGAGTCTTCCTGACTCTAGGACCAGCACTCTATCCACTGAGCTACCTAGAAGCCCAAAGCTCAACTATGGGGAAAGTAACTTAGAAACACAACAAATATTTCTTTTTTTTTTTTATGTTTTTGCAAGGCAAATGTGGTTAAGTGGCTTGCCCAAGGCCGCACAGCTAGGTGATTATTGTCTGAGAACACATTTGAACCCAGGTACTCCTGACTCCAGGGCCGGTGCTCTATCCACTGCGCCACCTAGCCGCCCCAAACAACAAATATTTCTAGAAAGAATAGCTAAAAGTTATAATCACTCACTAAGGGCTTTCATATAATTACCATGTAATTCTGAAACAATACTATCTTCATTAGTTTTCTAATAATATTAACTTATCTATACATTTTAAGAACCTAGAACAAATGTGACAAGAAGTGTATATATAAGATAAAGGAGAATTATGTACATATATACATAAAACATATAAATGTATACACGCAAAATATATAAAATATATACAAAACACCATTTCATACATAGATGAACAATCATTAAGAGTGCCTAGTATTGGGGCAGCTAGGTGGCGCAGTGGATAGAGCACCGGCCCTGGAGTCAGGAGTGCCTGGGTTCAAATCCGGCCTCAGACACTTAATAATCACCTAGCTGTGCGGCCTTGGGCAAGCCACTTAACCCCATTGCCTTGCAAAAAGAAAAAATATATATAAAAAAATAAAATAAAATAAAATAATACAAAAAATACAAAAAAAAAAGCTAAAAAAAAAGTGCCTAGTCTTAGAATTAAAGAAAGAGGGTCATCCTTGCTCTCCATTCAAGCAATGAAACTTGCCATGTATGAATATTATCCTAATTTCATTTCCTAAAATTTTTTAGTCAATTATGAACAATTTAATAGTACTTGGACAATCTTCCAGAATTGCTGCGGAGTAGATTATAGTTAGATATAACCTTCAATCATAAAGTAGAAGCCTCAAAAAAAAAAAAACACTTTTTCCCTTCTCATGTCAGATAGGATTAAATTACTTTATTATATCTTTATTACAAGAAATGAAGACTTAGGCTAAGATCTTTGTTCAAACACTACTTTGACATTCCTAGTCAAGACCGCTGCTATAGACCATTACATATTTTTTTCACTTCACCTTCTATCTCTTTTTAAAATTTTTCTAATACTAATCCTTCTGTTCCATTCTCTGCTCCAACTCCAAAGGTAGAATTTTTTTATTTTTTTTCCAGAAAAGGTTATCATTTATATGCTAATAGATCTAATTTATTATTAGCAGCTGCTTAATGACATATTTTTCCAATTTATTCTGTAAATATCAGTTTCCTTTGAATAATTAGTTTCTAAAATTTTTAAATCATTTCTCACATTCTAACAATATGAAAACATTTGTCTCATAGTCTTAAGACATGAGAAAAAGGATGGCAATAAGGTAATAAGCTGAAATCAGGACTCAAATCCTGCCTAATAACTAATTTTATGATCAGCCAGTATTCTCATCTGTAAAGTAAGAATAAATCTTGAAATACTAGATTGACAAGGATAATGTGAGAAAAGCACTTTTCAAACACTAAATAATTGACATATTAACATCTCTCTGACTACTCCATTGTTTTTTCCCTTCACTTTACATTTTAGTAAATGTCCAAAATAAATTTTAAAAACACAATTCATTCATTGTCGATTATATAAATAAGAAAAGAGTAGATTGGATAAATGAAAATCACAATTGACTAAAAAAAAAAAACCTTTGAGACTCATTCCCAAAAAATTTTATTTAAATGACCAAAAAGTCTTTTCTTTACCCTTTTCTAATACCTGCTGCAACAAAAAGCCTAATCCCGCCCAATGACATGCTTAGTTTCTTTAACTTAATGCTTATTCCAATTACAAAACAGTCAAAAAGTCATCAAAAAGGGTTCAGAAAAATCATCAAAATGATAGATTATAATTCATTACCTACCAAAAAAAAATTGCAATCATCCATTCATTCATTATGCTTATCTGCAACAAGTGAGAAATTTTAACAATCCCAATTTTCACTGTCCCAAAATGCTCAAACAGTAAAGGTTTCAATAAAAGAAACAATGGTAGATAATGTGCCATGTAAAAGTGGAAACTACATGGAGATACTACCTAAATTAGAACTAGAGTTAAAATTGAGAGTTAGTTTTTACCTTTGCCCTTGGTTTAAATAAATATTATATATATACATATATACATACATACACACACACACACACACACACACACACACACACACACACACACACACACAAACCACTTGTACTTTCCAAATACATACCTTCTTTGTTAATTGCTTCAATCTTTGCAGGGTAATAGCGACAGTCTGTCCAACGTGCCAGAACTTCTTCTCCGGCTTTAAAGTCCTATTTTTAGAAACTTTAATAATTAATAACTTGAGTAAAAAATAAAAACCTCTTTTTTATAAAGTCTAATTTTTGTGAAATATAATATAATTCTTATAAAATAATTCATAGCTACTGAAGAGGAGCATTTCAAAATTTGTTACTTACAAAAAATTCTTCCTCATCCTTCAGTCCTTCTTTTCTTAGTGCTGGTCTTTCCAAGGGTCTCAATCTATTGCTATCCCAGTAAATCCACTCATCATAACGATGACTCCAGCGCTCAAAATGGACCAACATCTTACCTTCCTCATAGTCTATTTTTTCAATTCTTGATGGGTACCTTAAACAACAAAAAGGAGGCTTTGATACCACCAAATTCCATAAACTATTTCTTTAAAACATGAAGCAAGGTACTGCAACTAAAAAGATTTATCATTTAAAAATAAAAAGATGGCATGGTAATCTCAGTATTGGTGTCTGGTGGTTTTGCCTTAACTAAAAAAGTCAAAATCCAAATTATTCACAGAAAAAAATTGAACTAACTGATCTTTTCTTTACTATATAATTCTGTTACCAAACATATAATTAGATTGTTCAATTTAAGGAATAAAGTAAAATTTACAATAAAAACAAAAAAGTGATGTTTCAGGATGACTTCATATTATAGCCAGTCTCTGATAAATATGTAATCTATTTTTTCTACGTAGAGTGGTAGCTTTGATTTCAAACTGCAATGGATCCTTTTATATCTAAGAATTGGAAAATAGTCAACTATTATTGTGCAACCTAATTATGCTAATCAGACATATGATATTAAAAATCAGAGCTATAATTTAAAACTCCAGTATTTTTAAATTCATGAATTCTGAAGAACGTTCTGCCCTGTTTCTTTATATGTCATTCCGTAAAATACTTCAAAATAAATACACACAAACAACAAAATCTGATGGCATCATTTACTGATTACAAAGAACCACTTAAATAATATTCTCCTAGTGATACTATATGGTGGTGAATCAGTCTTCCATAATTTCACTAGAATCAAAAACATATGAAGGTGGCTTACAGGACAAGAGAAACATGCATGCAATATTATCACCAATAGTATCACCAGAAATAGAATAAAATGCAGCACACCAAATATATGACCATAAAAGAAGGCTGACCAATAATGTAGAAAAAATAAGCATCAAGAGAGACTAGGTAATGAACCATAAAATAATATACAGAATATCAAATACATTTAAGAAACAAAAAACAAAGAAGGCCTTGCAGTGAGCTGGGTAAATCTTTTATGAAAGATTTATATAAAGAATGCATTTTCTAAACATGTTGGAGGGAAAAAAATAATCACCCTGACTGGGAAATCACAGTTTTAAACTTTAATAAGATCATAGAAGCAATAAATAAATAAATAAAATTTGGTCTTGTTCTGATTACAGTGCTTAAGTATTTCAAAACTGTTTTTATTTTGTTGTCCTCACATGAAATAATTGTGCTTCTAGTTTCTAGTCATCATTCTGATCACTTTACTTTGTAACAGTTTGATAGCTCTATTTTCTGAAATTAGTTTTGTCATTTCTTATGGTGCAATAATATTTCATTATATTCATACTGAAATTTATTCAACTGTTCTGTAATTAATGCCTCTAAGATTCTAGCTTTTTTTCTAATTCCCTCTTAATTTTTTTTTGTTGAATTTGATATTTCCTCATCAAACATAGATGTCTTCAAACTTACTTTGTACATTTAAGATTAGAGATTCTTCTTAATCTACTTTCCCCTGTTGTTACTCAATATTTATATACACTTAAAGAGACTTCACTATTCCAAATGTTTATTTGTGTCTGATCTGTAGTAGAGACTCCTGAACTCATATAGATCTGATCAGCTGCAGTTGGACAAACTGTAGCTTGATCCTCACATAGTAATATAATATTGGTCCCCTTTGGAAATGAAGGACAACAACCAATACTTTATCTCACACATTACAAGAAAAATCAAGTTTCATGCCTTTTCATTCTACGTTAATATATTCCTTTTACTCTCCCTTTTCTCTCTCCTATAAAAACTCTCAGAACAAAAGCATACCACTTGCAAGACCCTGTTTCCTATTTAATTCCTTCCATGCTCTTTGAAAAAGATTGTTCCTTCTATCCCAATTAGAATGTTAGTGCTGTATCATCATACAGCTCCTATTCAAATAAATTTCTTTCCAGATTTCTCTTAACTCTTGAGAGTTCCTACTCAGGTCTAGTCTTTCTTAAAAACATTTCTGCTAGGGCGGCTAGGTAGCACAATGGATAGAGCACCGGCCTTGGAGTCAGGAGTACCTGGGTTCAAATCCAGCCTCAGACACTTAATAATTACCTAGTCATGTGGCCTTGGGCAAGCCACTTAACCCCATTTGCCTTGTAAAAACCTAAAAAGAAAAAAACACACATTTTTGCCCCTATAGAGTACTTCCTGAGTAGTTTTAGGAAATTACTTAGGGAAATTATTTTTCCTAATGCATTTTTTATTTCCCTAATAAATAGAACAATCCTTTTTCCAAGACCTCCTTTCATTAAAAGTAAAAATAACTAGGTCTTATATAATGCTGATTGAAATTCCTTTTTGACTTGAACCGCTTCTTTCTGAATATTTGTCTGATTTTTCTCTTTTTGAGGGTACTGGTGGTGGTGGTGGAATTTGTATTTTGGCTGTGACATTCCTTCAAACTTTACCTTATGGGGTTCCTAATTTACTCTGTTCTATTTCTAATGGATTTGTAAGTTTTGTGATTTCTTGAAATACAGCATCTAGCTTTATTTTTTATTTCATGATTTTTCAAAGAGTCAAATTAATTTTTAAATTATCTTTGCTTGGCCTATTTCCCAGATAAGTTATTTTTGATATTAAATATGGTGAATTTTTTTGTTTCAATGGAATAAGTTAGTTGTGTATATTCTGATTTGTAGGGAATATGATTCTTAGGTAAGCCTTACTCATTTCTCCTAAGCTAATCTTTCCTTTTAAGTCCTTCCTTGAGAACTTTTTTCATCTCTTATTTCATGTCTTCTAGGTATTCATGTAATCCATGTGAGAAATCCATTTTTTTCCTCCTTTAAATCTAGATTTGAAGTAATTTTTCATCCTAGTTGGTGTTTTCTTTAATTTATTCATCTTTATGAGGGTGGGTAGGTGGCTCAGTGTACAGAGCACCAGCCTTGGCGTCAGGAGTACCTGGGTTCAAATCCAACCTCAGACACTTAATAATTACCTAGCTGTGTGGCCTTGGGTAAGCCAATTAACCCCATTGCCTTGAAAAATAATTTTTTTTTAAAAAAAATTATTCATCTTTACGGTTTAAATTCTTAATTAGTATTGTGTCACAGTCTGTTTTATTTAACTGTGGTGGTCAACCTTGTTTTACCTTACACTGGATGTCCTGAGTTCTTGTGCTTATCTCCCCCTGGATCTTTCATATTCAGAACACTACATTTTCAAGGCCCTCTACAACATCTCAGGGAAGGGCCCTGCAGTGTGTAAAATGTGATACTACCTCATCTGTGCTATCACTGTCACTCAAGTTTTCTAAGGTACATAGCTTAGGACTTTTTGACCACCCTGGTATTTTCTAGCCTCCTTAGGTCTTTCTCATGGGGCCCTCTGCTTCTGATTTCCCCAGACAGAGAGTCTTGTGGGCTATATATGTCTCTAAACATCTAATATGGGGCTAAGAGGCTGGGATTATTTGCATGGGTTGGCACTGATTTTTCTGGATCACCTCTTTCCTATTGCCTATAGACTTCTGACAATATTTTTTTTTTGGTTCATTCCAAGTAAGAAGAAATCATTCACTGTGGTTCTGCAACGAATTTCTTGATCTACTATGCAGTTTGATATGTATGTCAGGTTTTTTCTGAAGTAGGCATATAGAAGATGGACAGTTTGCCTCTTATTCAAGCAATCATCTCTCAAAAGTGAAAACACATGGTAGAACAGAAATATTCATAAGACTGTGACTAAAAAATTCTGCTTCTCCAAAAAATATTGATGTCTGGAGGGAATTATTTATATTAGCTGCTTTTTATTATATATATATATATATATATATATATATATATATATATGAACATAGCATGAGGAGTTTTCTTTTTTTATTATTACAAGATATATTGGTAGAAGGAAAAAAATCAATTTATTATTGCCTAATTAGAATTATTTGGGTACTGATTGATTGATTACAGCTCCATAGTTCCCTCAATTACCTGGGAAATAGTATAAGGAGAAAGGTCCAGAGAATACAGACTGAATAAAATAGAACACTTCCATGAGGAAAAGGTAAATTCCTAAAGAATTTGATTCAACACTAACATTAACATCACTAAATGAATACATGGTTAGAAGAGATATAAAGGACAGGGAGAGTTACATGGTTTATGTCCCCAAAACAAATATTTCACAAAAAGACATTTTCATCATCTTCTAAGTTTAAAACACCACCAACTACCCAGAGGGACTTCACATCACCCTCTAATGCAAGTATAATCATAAAAAAAGAAGTTAGAGCTAGTTCAAGTTTATTTGGATTCCTTTTGCAACTTCAACACCAACTAGCAATCAACATTGAACACTTTAATAGTAATATTTCAGCAAATAGGTTCTTTCTACCAATTTAGAATAAATATAATAATAGGTTATTTTACATAAATGCAGCTAAGTTAGTTTTACAGTTTGCTTACATATAAAACTAAAATTTCCTTTGTAGAAATGGAGAACTTCTAAATAGGCAACAATAATTGTCATATCATAGCACTTCAAAACAGAATACTGAGATGAGAAGAAGTTATGTGACAAGCCTATACTAGAACAGCTTGTAAATATCAGGGATAGGACTTGAAAACCATGGTCTTCTTGCCTCCAATTCCAGCACTCTTTCTACCATACCTGATGCCCTCAAAGGTAGTCTTCCTTCTTAAGGTCCTTACAGTCAGTGGACCCAACTATACAAAAGTCACTCGGTAACAGTAACATATATTTTTTTATAAAAAATAAATTTATTTTTCCAACTACAGGCAGATAGTTTTCAATATTTATTTTTGTAAGGTTTTGAGTTCCACATTTTCCTCCCTCCTCCTCTTCCCTTCCCTCTCTCACTAACAAAAAGTAATCTAATATAGGTTATACATGTATAACTATGCATAACAGTAACATCTTGCAAAAGATTTCAAGATGGTTAACAAAGTCATACAGAGATAAGCTTCCTTCTCTGAATTCCTATAACATCAAATATACAACTTATTCATATTCATGAAGGAATATCTTTCTATTTGAGATAACTAAATTATAACAATTTCTAGAAAATTCAATCAAAAATTAAAATATAACCTTTGATAAAAAGAGAAAAGTAATAAATTAGGAACCAGGTGCTGTGAAGAAAGATTAGTGGCTTTGATTCTGACACTAATTTTTAATTCAATAAATTAAATGAAAGGTTGCCTGAAGAATGGTGAGATTTACCAGACATTGTTTGCAAACTATGTTGAATGTATCAAGCTCTGAACAATGCAGCTTCCTACATGAAACTCATTGGTTGGTTGGTTCTTATCCTTTGTTACTGAAGAAAACCAAAATGACATCACTGTTAGAGATGAATTACAATTCATCAGACTGTGGTTGATCAGACTTAATACAACCTTGGAATGCTCTATCACAGGTAGGGCACAAATAGTCCACATGAATACCTGGGGTGATTATTGTAAATCTACATTATTTTGTATTTCCTTTGAATTGCTTCAACTATGCTTTACTCATGGAGCACAACTCTAAAAATGACACATCATGCTGGGCAGTCCTGCACAATCAATTCAAAAGCTCAATTTTTTTTAATTTTATTTATTAAAGGCAATAGGGTTAAGTGACACAGCTAGGCAATTATTAAGTCTCTGAGGTCGGATTTGAACTCGAGTCATCCTGACTCCATACTGCACCACCTAGCTGCCCTAAAAACTTTTTTGGAGGGGTCTTATAAGACAATGGGGTTAAAGTGATTTGCCCGGGGTCACACAGCTAGGTAATTATTAAGTATCTGAGGCCATATTTGAACTCAGGTCCTCCTGACTTCAGGGTCAGTGCTCTTATCCACCATACCATCTAGCTGCCAAGATACCTTCAGAGTTTCCCTGTATCCTATCTTTTGACTCCACTGTGAGTATATGCCCTGCATTTGTCCATAAATTAGTCTTTTTAGAAGGGCATCTAGGTGATGCAGTGCAATGCATAGAGCACTGACCCTGGAGTTAGGAGGACCTGAGTTCAAATCTGACCTCAGATACTTAACACCTACTACCTGTGCGAACTTGGATATGTTATTTAACACTGATTGCCTCACATATAAAGCCATCTCCAATCATCCTGTTTCATATCTGGGCACTGGACCCATTCACTTCTGAAGGAGAAAGTGAAACTAGTGACTTAGCCCTTTGAGCTCCCCTCTCTCACTCAAATTTAATTCATGTAATTGTCATGGCATCACCTCTCTGATGCCCTGGCCTTCAAGAACAAAGGACAAATATTACCAGTCTTTTTGGCAAGCATACACCTGGCATTCAAACAACATGGCCAGCCCATCATGGTTGTGTATATCAATTTAATTTGATAAAATACCTCAGTGTCTGGTATCTTCTGCAGACAGGTGATCTTCAGAATTTTCCTAAGATAATTTAAATAGAAGCAATTCAGTTTCCAGACATAAGCAAAGAGCAAGCAATGAAGTCAGCGCAACAGCTAAGATCTTCAGTTTGACAGTCAGTCTAATACTTCTCTTCTACACTTTCCTTCAGAGCTTTCCAAACACTGAAATAGCTTGGCAATGTGAGTGTCGACTTCATTGTCAACATGTACTTCCCTGGAAAAGACACTGCCAAGGTAAGTGAACTTATCCACAGTACTCAAAATGTCTCCATTTGCTGTAATTGATGGTTCCACATATGGATGGTGTGGTTTTGGCTGACAAGAGGACCTGTGTTTTCTTGGGTGTTAATTGTTAAGCCAAAATGAGCACAAGCATCAGAGAATCAATGCATACTGTGATGCATCTCTTTCAGAAGTTGCATTGAGGGCACAATCATCTGCAAACAGAAGATCATGCACCAACACTCCCTCTACTTTGGTCTTGGTTTGTAGCCTTTTCAAGACGAAGAGTTGCAAACAGTACAGTGAGGTAGCTGAACTTGAGGCCATGTTCATCCTCAGTGAAGGGATTTGATAATATGACTGAAAAAGTCATGATAAAAAGCATGAGAGCAAGGGCACATCCATATTTCACTCCACTTTTGACAGAAATCTTGAGAACATCATCCACTATCCAGAACCTGGGCAGGTATGTACAATGCCCAGGATGTATAATACTGATGAATTTCTCCAGGCAACCAAATTTTGACTAAATGAGAAACTGTGACTAATTGTTACAGGACAATCTATTCCTTTTACTCTTTATAGAGATGGACAATGGCAGCATCCTTGAATTCTTGTTTGATAACCCTTCATGCCATATAACCTGAATAATTTCAGTCAGTTGTTGGATGACCAATGGACTCCCCACCTTGTAGATCTCAGCTGGAATACAATCAGCACCAGGTGCTTTGCCACTTGAAAGGAGCCTAATGGCATTCAAAACCTCTTCTTCAGTTGAAATTTCAGCTATTGACTTCAACTTGAGGTAAACAGTCAATGTTTTCTGCATTGATTGATGAAGGCCTATTAAGATTAATGCAGCTCCATCAGCACTGAGGAGTTGAGATGCACCATAGGTCTTAGCCTATAAATAGCCTTCAGGGCTTCATAAGAGCACTTTGATTTGTTACTATCTGCATAAAACTGAAGTTTATGTCTTCTTACTGAGCCAAGAGTCCTGTATCTCTCTAAACTTGACTTGTACTTTACTTTTGATGGAATTAAATGCTCTTAGAAATGGATGGCCTATCCTGCTAATAAACCCTATGGAATTCTCATTTTTTCATTTAGCAGCTTCTGTATTTCCTCATCATTTTCATCAAACCAGTCTTGATGTTTATGAGCATTCTGACCCTGATGAGCAAATGCAGTGGTACTGCTTCAGTTGAATATGAATATTTAGCTTAAAAAGGATGAGTCTATAATCAGTCCAGCATTCTGTATCACATATTGCCTTTTTCACACATCCTATCTCTCTTCTCCTTACAATCACATAGTCTATTAGGTGTCAGTGTCTACCGCAGAAGGTGCATCTAGGAAGTTTTATTGTGTTTTAGGTAAATGGAAGAGAGTGTTTTTTCTGTAAAGGTCATGAGATACACAAGTCTTCAGAAGTAGGTGAGCATTGCTGTTGCTGTTTCCTACTCCATTCCTCCCAAGGATTCCCTGCCATTTCTGGTAGTCTAAGCCTATTCTAGCATTAAAATCATCCAGAATTATAAGCTTGCCCTCTTTTGATACACTGGTAAGAGTCTCCAGGACTTCATAAAATTTTCCCTTGTCTTTATCAGCATTTATCATGGCATAGACACTGATGATGGTAGCATAGTGTTTTCCTTTAAGTGGTAATCTTATTCTCATAAATCCATCATCTACTCCTTTTGGAAGGCATTCAAGCTTGTTGACTAGATTAATTTTGATCTCAAAATGTACTCTGGCTTCACAGAGCTCTCCTTCACTCCAGCCATCAGAAAATGTGTATCTAGTTCCAACTTAAGCAATCTGACCTTCATTTGCCAGTCTTGTTTCACTCAAGATTGCTTTATTGGATATGATATTTGGTGAGTTTTTTTGCAACAATAACTGTTCATCTTTCAGGTCTATTGGATCTTGTGTAGTCTATGAGTGTGCACACATTCCATGCATCAATGGTGAGTGAAATCTTCTTTCAAGAAGTTTTTGGACATTTTTTTGTGTTTTGACCAAAGGGGTAGGATCCCTGCCTGCTGCAGGAATCAGACCAAAGCAGACAATTTTTAGGACGCCTTTTCTAGCCCCTTCCTCACCCCAGGAGGTGAGCAGTGCTATCCTTAAAAGGGCTGCTCAGACACTGGGGGCTGCCAAATCTCACTGCTTTCAGTGAGGAAATGACTCTATGACCTGGGCCACCCATACACAGCTTGGTGACCACAGGCTCCCAAGTTTATCTATACTTGCTCCTTCAGTACTTGTCTGTCACCACAAAACTTAAGAGACAGGCATGGTAAAGTGATGTCTTTGAGTGATGTCAGGGAGACAAAGTTGTATGAAGTCATTGTTGTGAAGTCATCAAGTCATCAATAAAAGCATATTTTTAAAAACAACATTAAAACTTTATGTGTTAAATATAAAATAGGGGCAGTTAGGTGGCACAGTAGACTTAACACCAGCCCCGGAGTCAGGAAGACCTGAGTTCAAATCCAGCCTCAGATACTTAGTAATTGCCTAGCTGTGTGACCTTGGGCAAGTCACAAGCCCAGTGCCTTATGTAAATTAAAAAAAAATTACATACTACATACACACACACACACACAAATAACTATAGGATTCCATGACAAGATTTCAACCAAATCCTGTCTATGAATTACAAATTTTCCATTAACAAATCCTGTAAATTCTTCCTTATTATTTTTCAA
This sequence comes from Macrotis lagotis, assembly GCF_037893015.1. Taxonomy (NCBI): domain Eukaryota; kingdom Metazoa; phylum Chordata; class Mammalia; order Peramelemorphia; family Peramelidae; genus Macrotis; species Macrotis lagotis. The sequence goes on along the minus strand of NC_133666.1, from coordinate 599,447,641 downwards.
ATCAATTTCTTTCCTCATGTTCAACCCCATAGTCACAGCCCTAAACAGATGTGAGTCTTTTTGTTCTCTTTCTTCACTTGAGTCTGCATATAAGCAATTAAGAATATTCTTTCCAACCAAGAATTAATCAAGTCATTTTCCTTTCAAGGGTCCTGCAGTAACAACTCAATGTCTTACAAATAAAATGTGAATTTATGATTGAAGATTTAAGGACTTGAAATAACTGACATATTTTTCCCTTTCTGCTACCCAAAGATTATCTTATACCCTACCATACTCAATTCATGCTTTCTATTCAATCTGGCATTTCCTTCCTCTTATTTTTTTTATCTCTTGAAAACTTTCTATCCTCTCTACTAATCGCTCTTTCTTTCAAATCCAAAATTTTGTTCAAAATTTTATCAATTTTGGGGCAGCTAGGTGGCACAGTGGATAAAGCACTGGCCCTGGAGTCGGGAGTACCTGGGTTCAAATCCGGTATCAGACACTTAATTACCTAGCTGTGTGGCCTTGGGCAAACCACTTAACCCCGTTTGCCTTGCAAAAAACCTAAAAAAAAAAAAAAAAAAGATTTTATCAATTTCTTAAAGCTTATAATTTCATATGATTCTAGCCACTTAACTGTAACACTCAACCCTAACAGTCTTTCCTATTCTCCAACCTCCTTCACCCTAAATTCTTAACATTTAAAATGTTTCAAGAATTCTTAAGTCCTTCCACAGATATAAATTGCAATCTCCTCCACATTTCAGAAGATACCACCTTTATAACTTGACTGACTTGGAAACAAGAAATCACTTGGTGGCTAATGTAACTGATAAAGAACTTTTATGACCTTAACTAGGCTGGTCCTATAATGCAGCTTGTCAGTTAGGTCCCTTAAGACAAGAACTGTTATGTGTTTTTCTTTGTATCTCTAGTACCCAGTACAATGCCTTGAGCAAAATGTATATTTAAATGTTTGTTGAACTGCTATTAAACTATCTGTGGGGAAACAGGTATTCAAATCCTTTCCAACTTGGTAAGACAAGCAAACTATAATGATCTTTTAAATTTGCAACATGATTTCCCCATAGTCCTGTGAGATAAATATTGAAAATATTATTCACTTATTCACATTCACATATTCACTTCCATATGAGAAAACTGAGGCATAAAAAATTGATTGCCCAAAGTTTGCTAGCCAGGAATTACAAAGCTAGACCTCAACCTAGTCAGATTCTTTTACCTCTGAATGCTATGCTCCTTGAAAAGGCCTTCAAGAATTCCCTGTCAATATAATGCAGCAAAAAATGTTTTCTTCTAGCTAACTAAATTGAATTCCACAGAACACAACATTTAATAACACAAGCTGCAAGTACAGTATATATAAAAACTTGAAATAAAAGCAACATTCAAGTTATAATACCAGGAAAAATATAAGTGAAAAAGGGAGACCTAAGCAAAATACTATTATTAGAAAGATGAGGGAGAGAACATTTTCACTAAAGTCAGGGGAGGATGTTATGATTCAAGAAATCTTTTTTTTTATTAGTTTTTTGCAAGGCAAACGAGGTTAAGTGGCTTGCCCAAGGCCACACAGCTAGGTAATTATTAAATGTCTGGGAGCGGATTTGAACCCAGGTACTCCCGACTCCAGGGCCGGTGCTTTATCCACTACGCCACCTAGCCGCCCGATTCAAGAAATCTTCAGAGAGCTGTCAGCACCTAAGGAAGAGCAGGTTTCAGAGAGAGATACAAAGAACTTTTGGGAAGAATGACTCCAACTCCCTTGACTAGATACATAAGATTAAATGACTTTTCGGGGGTCATATAGTTTATTAAGAGTTTGAGTAAAGACTTAAACTCAGGTATCTAAACTTCCTATATAGTACCCTATCCTACTAATCAAACTCCTTTTGAAACAAAGAAAAGGAAAGGAAATAATTCTAGGCACACAAAGACAAAAAGATGGGAGATACCTACTATAGTCTTAGTGACAGAATGCAGTTCATATTAGCTAGAACATAAAAAAATTAAAGAGTATTATATAAATTACTATATATATAAATCATATATAATATGAACATTTGCAAATTAATAAATATATGGAATATTATACAATAATGATTATATAATAATAAACAAGAGATTAATTATGAATGCCTTGAATGCTACAATTAGAATTTTATAATTCATGTGGCAATGGGGAAAATCACTAAAGCTCTGAGTAAAAAAATGGCAAGGACAGAGTGGCACATTAGGAAGATTACCCCTGCTTCAGGGTAAATTGGAGAGGGAATGCTGAAGCCAACACAACCAGTTTAGGAGATTATTCTAAAATGTTTAAGTGAGGGTGAAAGCCAGAATTAAATTATATTTGGCAAGAACTTATTAAAGGCCTAATATATAATAGGCACTATACAAAGGCCTTTCAGTTTACATTCTAGTCAGAAGAAAAGAGAGGATACAACAAAAAAAGAGAAAAGTAAATAGAAAATCAAAACTCCAAGGTAAGAAGGAAGATTATTCCAGAAAGCCTATGCAAATGCAGGAAGGAAAGCAATGAAATGTCATGTATAGAGGAAAAGCAAATATTCTAATTTGGTTGAACGGAGTAACAAGGAAGGAAGTAATGTAAAGATAATCCTGGAAAGACATGCTAGAGCACACTGTGAGAGGCTTTAAATACCAAACACATACATTTGCATTTTGCTATGGAAGCAAAAACTACAACTTTTTCAGCAAGAGCATAATACAACCAGACTTATGATTTATGAATATCAAATTTTACAACTATATGGTGATGGACTGGAGAAGAAAAAGACTGGAAGCAAAGAGTTAAAATTAGGTGACTCCAGCCAAGTCTATAAGGAAAGGTGATAAGAACCTGAACTATGAGTGCAGTGAGTGCAGAAAAGGAAATGGTAGCAGGGAAGTGATAAACATAGAGAAATGACAAGATGTAGCAATTGACTGGATATGGGTTTGGGATGATAAGAGTTCAGAGTTGAGGTCGGTATAACAATTGGGTGCTGGAAAAATGGCAATAACCTTGACAGAAATAGGTTAGTCATCAAAAATAGGAAAGTGATCAGGAGGTAAGAGTATAGGGTAATTTGGATATGATAAATCTGAGGTGGTTATGGAGCATTCTGAAGGAGATGCCCAGCATGAAAATACAGGACTAGAGCTTGAGAGATGAGGATCAAATATATAGACTGTAAATCACTTGCATAGGAAAAAGAGTCAACCCCAAGGGAAATGAAGACTCTTGAGTAATACTGTTTGTTTAGGAAAGAGAACTGAAGTGAGACTATTAAGGAAGAATCAAGAGAGCTTGTAACTGAAGGAACAGGAGAAGGAAGAGCATTCAAAATCTCTCTTCTTATTGGCAAATCTTTAATGTTTTCCAAAATATCACTTTTGTAAAGTGTCTAAATATGAAAAAAAAGATATTTAATAAAGTTGGGGGGGGAACAGCATAATACATTGAAAGTAGAAAGACAGGAAATCAAGGAATTAATCAACTTTAAAATGCTAATGTTATCAGTCTTTCAATCTTTCAAAAAGCATGAAATCTAGCATGTTAACAATCATTTAAAAAATACTTCATGGCTTTACAAACAAAAATGAATAATTAAATCTATATTTAATTTTCTTTATATGATTTGAATTGTAATTGCCACAACTGATAATTGTTAGTTTCTAGTATACCTAAATCAGTTTTATTTAATAAGTCATAATTGGAAAGACAAATTTTTGCCAATATTAATTTTTGTTTTTTAATCTAACTTCCAATAATGAGAACAAATCTTCCATCCCCTTCAAATCATTTTGCCATTTGAGTTTTCAGTCAAACCCAGTTTCATTCTAAACCCAGTTTCATTCTAAACCCATTCCCAGAATTAGAGGTCCATCAGAACCCATTCTTTATTGATTAAAATACCTCACCCTGACATCCCCACCCCAATCTCAGTGATTCTGAAACCCTCTCCGTCAGCCATTGTTCAAATTCCATTCTCTCATCTCCAGTAACTATTCCTTTATTCCCAGCCCCAGTCAACCCAACACACCCACCCCGATTGCCCACTTTCAAGTTATCCAACATTTCCACTGTTCTCTCTGGAATATCTGTTCCATAGGTAAGAAAAACTAGCTTGTATTTTAAACTTCTTCCTCTAGTGCTCCCTCCATCTTCATGCTCTCACTGAAATCTAGGTACCTCCTGATGACACAACTTCTCTGCCTGTTTTCAGTACCAATAATACTCATACCCATCAACTCAATAATTGCTTTCCCTTTGCCACTTCCAGGATTTCCTACTCCCCTCCATTCCCATCACTCAATAACCTCTCCTTCCTTTAAAGTTCACTGAGTTCCTATTTCTCATCCATTCAAGATTCTGCTGTTTCCTAAAGATCTATAAACATTTTCCTTCCTATGAGTTCACTAACTGGCTCATAATCTCTCTGGTCCCCAACTTCTAGGGGAGAGAGGGAGGGAAAGAGGGAGGGAGGGAGGGAGGGAGGGAGGGAGGGGGAGAGGGGGAGAGGGGGAGAGAGAGAGAGAGAGAGAGAGAGAGACTGACTTCATCAAAAACCCTAACCTCAAAACTCCTCAACTTATCCATTTTCCATGGTCTCTTCTATCCCACCAGTTACACAAAGAGATCTGTTATATTCTTGACCAGGCCATCACCTACCACTTTTTTAACACCCATGTTTATGAATTTTAAAATTCCTTTATTTGATCTTAATGTTGTATTCTACTTCCCATACTGCCTTGGAACTCTAAACCATATTCTCTGTCCTCATTGCATGTTCCAAATCCTCCATCCTTTAATTCTTTCCCTAGCCATCAACTGTATAACTACCATATTTTCTTCCCTTCCCTGTCTGATTTCTTGGTGTATGTTCAATTCTACACTATCCTCCTATCTCTAGTCAATTGTTCCTTTTTCCCACTAAAGCTCTTATCCCTCCAAATCCCAGTTTTGGATTACTTCCACCATCCACAGACTTCACTCCTACCAAAGTGCTGGTGAATGAAGCTGAAGAAAATAAAAAAACATATTTACTAGGTTTATGACAAATTTATATTACATAATCTCAACTGGGCCTTCACTGCAGCAGGGCAAATCTTTTACAACTGCCTTATCCACTGTACCATTCACCATCATGATTCTTCTAAACCTTTCCATCCCTCCTCAAAAACCTTCCCCATCTCCTCTTCTCTTCACTCTTAGCTGAGAACCTTGCCTCAGTTCACATCTTAAATGTCTCTTCTTTCATTTCAGAGAGAAACGGTCCATTTCTTTGCAAAAGCAAATTCCTTTACCAGCGGAAGCAATTCCATTCCTCCTTTCTTCTCCAACAGATTGCCCCTATCACCCCTACTTTATTACTATTTTTCAATCTTTTTCTATTTAGCAGCTACTTCCCTAGTATACACAAATATGCACATGTGTTTGTTCCCTCTTTATCCTCAAAGGAAAAAAAAATCATTTGATCCTCCTATCTTTTCTAGTTGACAATCCATAACTCCTCCCTTTTGTGGCTAAACTTATGAAGGCATTAATAATCATTGCCTTCAGGTCCCATCCTATCATGCTCTTAACTTTTTATTCTAGCTTCTTTACCTTAACATTCAACTAATCATCTCTAAATTGCCAAATTTAATGGCTTTCTCTCAATCCTCACACTTCTTTCTGCAGCCTTTGACAATATTATCTTCTTCTCTGTCATTCTGGTCTCTCTAAAGTTTTCATAGCACTTTTCTTTCCTGGTTCTCTTACCTGTCAGACAGTTCCTTCTCTGGCACCTTTACTGGATCTTCATTCAGGTCATTCTTACTAAATTGTTCTGGCTCTATTTTTCTCCTTCTATACTATTTCTCTTGTTGATCTCATCAGTTCCATTGGATTCAATTATCATTTCTGTACAGATGATGGAGATCTATTTTTGCAGCTCCAAACTTCAGTTCCAACTCTAATCTTGCATCTCCAACTCCACTGGACACCTCAAACTGGATGTCCCATAAGAAATCTTAAACACAACATGTCCAAATCTGAATCCATTATCTTTCTTTCCCAAGTCTTCCTTCTTCCTAATTCCCTATTCAAGGGTATATTATCCCCTTAGACATTCAGCCTCACAACTCAGGTGTCATTCTCAACGCCTTACTGTCACCTATAATCAATAAGTAGTCAAGTTCTGGCATTACTACCGTTGTAGTATCTTTCCTCTATATGCATCTTCTATTCTCTGACACTATAACCACCTTATTATTGCAGGCCTTTTTCATCTCATACCTAGACCATTAGAGTAGCCCACTAGTTAGTTTTCTTGTCTCAACTTGCTCCTCACTCCATCTCCTAAACTGATCTTCTTAAAGAGTCTGAACAAATCACCCCCCATTCAATAAACTTCAATTGTTCCCTGTATCTCAAGATTCAAAATAAATTCCTTTATTTGGATTTTAAAGCCTTGTATTACCTAGCCCTTTCCACCTTTCCAGTCTTCTTACACCTAATCTACCTACACAAACATATCCCACAATCTAATGACACTGGTCTCTTGTCTTTTGTATACAATACTCCATTTTCCTACTCCATTTCACTGCCTGTCCATTAAGCCTGGAATATCCTTCTTTATTCACATCCCTACCTCTCAGTTTTCTTGGTTTCCTTCATAGCTCAACCAAAGTTCCACATTCTACAAGAAGCATTTCCCGGTCCCCTTAAAATTAGTGCCTTCCCTCTGAAACTAACCCCATATAATCTTGTACATATCTTGATACAATTGTTGCATAGTTTCCCATTAAACTTTTTCAAGTACTTAGTACAGTGCCTAGCACAGAATAGGCACTTAATATTAATAAAGTCTAGTTCACTGATGGAATGCTAGCTTTGGTTAGAAACATGGTAGTTACTATAGAAAATATTTAACTACAATAAAATATAAAATACAATATACTCCTCTTGTTGCCAGGTGAAAACATAATATTGTTCTGCAAAAAAGTAAATCTTGTCTATCTAAAATAAAATGGAAGGACTGTAGCTTCCTACAAAAGGAGAAAATAATTTCTGTGCTTTCCTACTGAGAAATCAAGTTCTTTCTTATAGAATATGGTAATCTAAAATCTCATTCTGGCTTACTGTGGTATAGAAATGACCCTGGTTTCCAACAGGCTATGTAATATGAGTGCTGAACTGTGAAAGGTCCTATAAATTTAAAATGGCTTACAATGCTGACTAGAGTCCATCTCTTAAGTCATTAAACTCTGGAAGGCCAATGAGTTGATGGTAGAACAAAAGTCTTGAAAGGGTCACAATGAGTTTTGAAAGAGGGTAATATCTTTCAGCTAAACCAACATTGGAGAATATTCAGTTGTAAAGATAAATATCCAGGAAAGGAGCAGTGGCAACAAAGAAATGAGATGCTTATAGTAAAGAAAAAAAAATTTCAGAGAAAAAAGTAAAAAGTGTAAAAATGCATTGCCACTGGTTAAGACAGTCCTAAACCTATGTAAATAGGTATATATGAGTATAGATCTCAATTTGGTTCTGATTCCAAGTGGCCAAGATCCCTGGGATAAAAGCTTGATTCCAGAACCATCCTTGGAATACTCCTTAGAAAATTATCCAGTGGCCTGAAGATTATCTTCTCTGCAGAGGTTTTCTGGTTTCCTAAATCAATAATGATCTCATGTTGCACTGAATAATGCATAGTCATTTTTGAATCAAAAAAACCCCACATATACACTAATGGAAATAGGATAGTGGCTACTGTTCCACTATCAATTCTTAGCCACTTAAAAGTTTGTATATTTGTCCATGTGTATATGCATTTGTTTCAGTACATCTCAAGTTATACTTTTGGGCAGAATATATTCAGACTCTTGAATAATACTCATTTTTCTTTTCTTACTCACTGGCAAAGATAATTGGAAATTGATTTTATATCCAGAAGGGTCTTTCTAAGTGTATCCACCAGATTTCACTTCAATTACTTTTAAACTTTTATATAGTTCAGTTGGTGAAATTTTTATTTTGGTTTTTCAAAATGGCATTATGTAAATATAGTTTGCAAGATAATATAAGACCATAAAATGTTATTTAAAAGAAAAAGTGTTTTTTAAATCACCAAGTCCAAGTTATTTCTAGTAAACAAATGACTGAAAAGGTTGAAATTTAAATATGCTGAGAATCTTGTTTAAGACCAAGGATAAATTACTCCAGAGCTCAAAGTGCCAATGGCAATGCATTACTCCTGACCATAAGAATTTCTAGTGTTTCCTTTTCTTCTTTTACCTCACTCCTGTTTTTCCTCTCCTAGTGTGCTCATTATTACAATCATTTTTGAGTCATTTACCCTGTATAAGAGATGGTGGGGACTAATAGGCATTAAATAGTTATATAAATTATTCCTATTCACTATCTTTTTCTTCTTCCATCTCCAAATGCTACTGATCAAATGATTGTCACTTTCATTATTTAAACAAAGTTTTCCTTATTCCTACTCAGTCTACATTTCCTCAATCTCCAAATAACTTTCATTCCTTTGCAAGTAAATCTTTCAAAATGCATATCTGCTTCATTATCAGTTCAAAAACTCCATATGCATAGAAATAGCATTGGACATTCAAAATTTAGACTACCAAAAACGTCTAATTGGTAGTGTTCAAAAACATCTGCCAGCTTTACATCTTTTTCATTCTTCTGTTTAGAGCTAGAAGGAAATCACATGGAAATATTCAGGCACAAGTGGAAAAAAGCAAGAACTGTATGAATTTAATGTAATATACTTTCCAAAGTTCACTTGTGCAGTTTCAAAATTATAAATTTATTCATCATACAGACTATTTTGATTAAAATAAGAACAACCAGAATTTAAATCACTACTATAGAGGACCTATGTGAAAGTTAGAACTATGGAATTCCCCTACATGGTATAGGGTACATAAGCCATCACTAAAAATATAACATGTTGAATTATTTTTCAACTTAAAAAAAAATTTTTTTCTTGTGTTTCTATCTTGAGATATTCCTTTTCACCATACTGTTTTCCTTACTTGATCAAAGAATTACAGAATTAAGTAGGAACTTAAATGCATTTATTTCCATTCTACATACTAACCAATATGCTTATAAAGGTAAACAAGTTCATTCGAGATCAGAAATTAAAATTCTCTCCCATTATGAATGAGGCTTCCAGATCTGTGTTTTTCAACAATTGCATCAAAATCCTTGGTTGGGTCCTAATATAAATTATTTTTTCTGATTCTTTTTCAACAGTTTTTAATGGGTGGCAGCAGAGGTAGCAACCAAGATTAAAAGCAGATGGGTGACACAGATATGTTTATACATATAATTTGTTTCTGTTCAATAACTGAAAATTTAACATATCAAATTAATATCATCCTTTCTCAGACTGATATATTTCAAAGCAGATGTTTTTAGATTAAGATTCTGATTCAAGATTAACCCTTCAAACTGAAGCTGAATTTCCTCAATTTCATAAGTGTCTTTTTCAATTATATTTGATAAATTATAACAGCCAAATTTCAGATTTAGATATGTCTCAAAATATTAAAAGCAAATCACTGTTTGAAAATTCAAAACATAGCTTCATCCATTTCTGAGTTGAAAAGAATATATAGTAAGTGAGATGAAGCACCAAGGTAAAAAAAAAGTCTAATTTAGTCAAGTCCTTCTATTTGGTATCTCAAACAGATTAGACAAATCCAATCTACTGTAAAATTAAAAAAACATTGAAAATGTTCAGATTTCTGAACCTAAATTTTATCCTATTTAGTGAATATTTTCCTTCTTTACAATCATAAAATCTACAGATGATACCTTCAATATTATGATCATTGGGAAGGTTTACAGCTCTAATTTTCAGGATGATTAAGGAAGTATCCAGAAATAATTAAAATTTCTTAATAAAAGCAATAATGTTTCACTCCCCTCAACTAACTATATTACAAACATCCTGAAGAAATGAACTATATCTTAAATATTTGTATCCCTAATATCTAAAATGCTGCTTAATATGTAGTAGATATTTGAAAACTATTACTTGAGTTGAATTAGCAAATCTGAAATAATTAGTATACAGCATAAAATCAAGAATAGAAAGTAAAAATAAATAAAAACCATGAAAACAAAACATTTAGGTAATCTAACTTTTGTTGCTACTTAAAGGATGGCCAAAAAAAACCCCTTAGGTTTCACTTTTAATATTCTTTTATTGTAGTGAAATAACTGCCTAAAATAAAAATTCATATAATATCAAATGAAGCACAGCACATAACAAAAATATCATGGAAATTCTTTCATCTCACATCATAGTTAACAAATATTAATGATTACTAAATCAACATTCAGCATGGATCTTAGTTATTTGACTTTATTATCACTGAAGAATAGGACCTATTTTATTCATTACAGCAAACATCTATTAAGTGCTTTCTGTGCCCAAGAAATTGAACTTACTGTTATAAAGTACTAAATACACATCAAGAAAAGTGTTGCTTTGAGTGCAATTGAATAATTACCCATGGAACTCTTGAAAAGATTATAAAATGCTTTAGGTTTAATCAGACTTTTTCCACCTTTACCCCTATTAAATACAAAATCTAAAATAAAATAGTTAGAGGTTGGTTTTAAAATTCATTCTTTTTTAATCCTTTTAAAAATGTTTTCCAATATAATACTATTTTTTACTGTTCATTCAGTAGCATTTGAGTACTAAAAGTGAATATACACTGATGCAAAAATAATGATATAAACAGTATTAGAAAGAAAAATATAAATAACATTATTTGCTCTCCCAAGACTAGGAGCTAATTAAGTTGCTAAGTAATTTGTAATTTTGCCATAGTACTGAATGAGTGGTAAATCTTTTCCTCTGGGGATTAGGAGGATAACATTAATCAGAATCATTTCACTTTTTACAAGTGGTAGGTAGCATTACATAATAGAAAAATCAGTGGACTCAGTAGTTAAAAGATCCTCAAATGAAGTCCAAATCTTTAGAACCTCAGTTCTTTCAAATAGAAAATGAATTCTTACACTTTTAATACCTACCTGGCAGTATTGTAATAAAGAAAATGCTTTGTACAGCTTGAAACCCTGTATAAACATGTTAAAGAAGAAATATTACTCCAATTCTGAAAATTAAAAGTCCATAAAATTTGACAAATACATCAAATATACCATGTAAATGAGTACAATTTAAAAGTTTTCCCATATCATATGTATAGATTTCCCTATCACATGTAATAGTTCCTCCTAAGGTTAAAAAAAAAGATATATTCTTTTGAACAATAGAGATATCAATAATGGTCAATTATTTACTAAACTAAAACATGATTAATACTTATTATCAAATATCATCAACAAAATGGCTGTCCAGGGAACATAAACCTATCTTCTTTCAGAGTACAATCCAAGTTTCATTAATTGTATTAGTAAAAGGAAACTGAAATATGGACCATATAAAAGACCAAATATAACCTAAACATCATTTTCATTTGGGTCAGGCATGTTTTGGTACTCATGTTTAACTACAGAAGTACTAACAGACTCTGAATTAACTTCAAATAAAGCAATAAACAGATAAGAATTGACTCAGAACTAGCTAAGATATCTATTTTTCCTATTCCCCCTGCTCAACAGTTCCCTAAAACCCACTTCTCCAAGGAATATGACAATTCTAAATACTGATGCAAGGTTTACACTCTTCCAAACATTTCCTGATGCAACTGTGCTAAATGTTTGGCTATCAAAGGCTTTCCAAAATAAAAAAAATAAACAAAAGTTGAAATGTTATATTTAAGCACATTTAAGTAATTATTAATAGCTTATATCCTGAATGTCAACTATGGCAGCAATTAATATAAAAGAGAAAAAGATAACCATGGTAAGTTGCCAAAAATGAGGTAGCAAATGAAGTGCTAGAAACAACAAATTTCTATTTCTTCCCTCAAAAGGGCTCAACTATTCCTGTGTGTTAAGCTCTACTGCAGCAATTTGGTTAATGTACAAAAGCATACATATTATCTTCATATTCATTCAAGTATCTAAATTAATCTTGAATATCATTTATTTGAATGTGTCCTTCAGTGACACAAATCACAAACCATCTATTACACCCTATCTTATGTGACTATAATCCATATTTTCCCATGTGTTCACCACATAGGGATCTAATTAATATGTTGGTGGTCTTCCTTGCTTTCTTATAACATCATGAAGATACCAGTGGAGCACTTAGACTGTCTATGTTCTATGTTACTTTTCCACATTCTTTTACTACCATATATTTTCCTGACAGCATTTTTAATCCTGTTCTTCTGTTCCTAATCAGATATACATTGTAGCCTGCTCATTCATATGAAGCTCTCTATTGTTCTCAGTATAACACTCATTTTTAACTGTTAAGAGATTGTCATGTAGTGAGTGGTCTTAAGGGCATACTGGTGGAATACTAGTATTTAAAAGATGATTCGTTCTTTGGGGGAGAATTTTGGGACCATTAAAAGAACTCCAGAATTTCCTGAAGTCTGCCCAGTCCACTCTTCTCATTTAATTGTGGACCCAACTATTTAATGATTCATATTATTTGTCCCAAATAGATAAGAGATACTTATACAGATATAGCTATATAGAGAGTATTAAGTTCTTGAGGCAGTCTATCCAACTGCATGTCATGATTTGGGAAAAAATTAGTTGTCAATCATTTGGTCTTTCCTGTGAAAAATATAAGATCAGAATTTTTTGAGTGGTTATAGGTGCTTTCAGGAAGTCATGCAGTGTTTACAGGGCTTGTTATAATTCACAACGTTATCTGTTAAGAAGAACATATCCCTCTTTAACTAGTAACAATCAGTTCCCCTCTATCTTAATGGTGAACAGTTTTTGGTGAAAATACTCCTTGCTCAATAACTTTTTATGATCAGAAGGTGGCAAAACAAAATTTTCTGATCATTCCATATTCATTCAAGGAACCTTCAAAATTTGTATCTAAGGGAAATACTTTATTGGAATGCAAGAGTTTTGTGCTACAGTATCAAAAAGCTTTTTCCATAACAATTAAAAAAAAAAGAACAGTGGTACTTTGCATTCCCCATATCTTTCAATCATCTGCAATCAAATATGACTTCCTTATAGAATATATTTGCAAAATCCTTGTTTTCTTGTTTATATAAATCTCAACAGGAAAGTTCTTAATGCATATACATATAGATTAAGCACAGAGATTTTATTTAGATGGGAAAGGAGGCATGTAAGTTAGTAGTTGTTGAAGTTCTTTTATCTTTTTTCAGTGATAAATTGCAAGATGTTTTTCTCTACCTGTGGGACATATCCCTAACTTAAGATACCTTGTGAGTAGATCCTTCAGGGTCCACAACTGTGTCTATAGTCTCCAGTACAGCCTTCTTCTATGTACATGTTGTCCAATGCAAGAGCTTTTCCCATATGTATTTACCTCAATGCATTTATTTCTACCACTCTATAAGCAAACAGGGTGACTAGGATTTTAGAGTCTAAAGATAGTAGCTCGACTGGCTTTGATGATGAAAACAAACTGACATTTGCACATCTTTTCCAGTGCTGTTGTTTCTCTGCTTCCATTTTCTTCTTAAATATCCTTGGCATGATTCTGCATCATTGGCAACCTAGCCAATGTGGTTCAACATTTAATATGGTTTCAAAGAGAATCCAAGAATTCTCTCTGCTTTATGTGATGCGATTGCTCATATTCATCCATATAGTTTCTGAGTAAAATTTTACAAACAAGTTCATATTTTAAACTAGTGCAGCCTTGGGACACCATCTATCTTCCTTAGCAATGATTGCTAGGGCACCCTTTTTAGGCTCTTTTGGGTAAGCTGTTATGATAATATCAGTTAAAAGTGTATATTTATCAGCAATGATACTTTTTTTTGTTCATTATCTATTTTTTATTATCAACTCTTCATTTAGAATGTTCAGGATTGAGTGATGTCAACTATATCCTATATTTCTGTTCTTTGTTCTGCTTCTTTTCTGTTATGCTTCTGTTTTTTGTTTGTTTTTCAGCAATTCTGATCATTCTTTTAAGACAGTAGTCTAACTACACATAGCTAGCTGATTCAGAGATGACTCCCATATAAATTAATCTTTTTGTACCTATTAAAACATTTTTTGGTGATTGCTTAACATATAAATTCTAATAATGTTTTTAGAAGTATTTATGATGTAAACATGAACTTTTGTGGTCTGTATTTGCCTTCTCTCATTCTTCAACCTAATCTCTACTTTCAGATACATTTTTCATCATTCCTACCTAAGTGCATAATTTAATTTGGAAGATCTTACTGATGTCTTTGTAAAATTTCTCTGCCTCCTCAAATTTTTCAATAAATGTGAATGAATAGCTATATTTTCATAGTTATCATTTACTTTAAGCACTACAATTTCAGATGCCCAAATGTCTTTTAAAATAATACTTTTGTTGCCCTCAGGAATATGATATAACCAATGTAACCATCTCCTTTCTTCATCTTTTTTGAAGTAAACTTTCTTTTTTAATTTTGAACATGATAAGGATCCAACAGATGAAGAGGGGAAAAAAAGGAATGAAACTATGAATCTCATTTACCTACTACAGCAATTTTTTTAAGTATATGCTAAATTTAACATAATATTGAAACTTCCCAATTTACGCATGTACTCTTCTGAATTTCATTTTGCTCTCTTCATGCTCTTCTTTTTTTCTACCACTGTCACTACTCTTTCACCCCATTCACAATTCTCTGCCTGCTTCCAAAATTAAAAGCTTCCTCAGTAACAAGTACAGCACAGCAAACAAATTCACATATTAGTAGTACATGAAAATGCATGTTTTATTCTCTTCATTCTATCTATAGGAAAAGATAAGGGACACTCTTAATCATCAGTCTTCTAGAATTATGCATGGTTGTTTTGCATTAATCAGTGTTTCTAAGTCTTTCAAAGCTGTTTTCCTTTCCACTACTGTAATAATTTAAAAATTATTCTCTGGATTCTGCCCACTTCACTCTATATTAGTTCATATATATTCTCCAATATTTTTTTGAATCTGTCTCTTCAGTCATTTCTAAAGGTACAACAATATTCTATTATTTTCACATAGCATGTTATTATACCTAAGTTTACAGACACTCAGTATATAAGTCTTTGCTAGGAAAAAAGTTCTATAATTTTTTTTTTATAATTTTTTTTTTTTACAGGTGTACCTTTCCTTTTCCTTTGATCTTTCTGGGGAGATTTTTTGTGTATACCCTTTGACCTAGCAATCACCTATTGCTGGGCCAAAAAGTACAATTAATGACTTTAAGAATATAGTTCTAAATGGCTTTCCAAAATAACCAGAATAATTCATACCTCTACATTAGTGTATCTGCCCTCTCATAATCTTTCTACCTCCAATAACAGCTATTTTATTTATCTGCTACTGTTGCCAATACATTAGGGATAAGGTAGAACTTGCTAATACTTTTAATCTGCAATCTTATTATTAAGTATGTGGAGCATTTTTTTCTTATGTGGATGTTTCTCATTAATTCAGAATTGTCTTTTCAAAACCCTGGACTCTTTATCTACTAGAGAATGGCCCTTATTCTTATATATTAATACCAATTTCTCATCTATCAAGGATGGCAGATATTTAACAGAGAATTGTTTTTTATCTTTTTTTGCAAGGCAAAGGGGTTAAGTGGCTTGCCCAAGGCCACACAGCTAGGTAATTAAGTGTCAGGATGGATTTGAACTCAGGTACTCCTGACTCTAGGGCCAGTGCTCTATTCATTACGCCACCTAGCCACCCCACAGAGAAATTTTTTTGCAGACTTTTATGCAGTTAGAAGTTCACTAATCCAACTACATGTAATCAAAATTGTCCACTATCTTTGCTGATTAACTCGATCTCTCCTTTGATCAAAATCGGTCCGTCTATCCAGTGCTGTAGAAAAAAATATCTTTGCCTTCTTCTCTAATTTATCTATGATTATGAACTTTTATAATTTCTAGATCAGAGGTATCAAATGCAACTTACAAGTCACAAATGGACAATAAAACTCCTGAACCAGATTAAATACAACTGAAATATATTTTATAAAATAATGTTACATTTCAAAACTAAGTCAAAATAGAGATCCTTATGTCTGGATCCATTTTTATTTGAGCTGGATACAATTGATCCAGAGCAGGTATTCATTTGGAGCTTCTGGAAAAAAAAAAGGTGTGAAATTTCTATCTAAATCTGAACCCTATCAGTCTTTTTTTTCCAAATTTCTCAGAAGCTTTTGTAAAATAGTGAGTTCTAACCTCAGCAGTTGGTGCCATTGGGTTTACTAAATCCTACAATACTATATTCAACTGTTTACAATTTGTTCCACTAGACAACTTTTCTATTTTATAACCAATACCAAAGAATTTGGTGACTACAAGTTGTTGTATAGTCCAATTATGAACAATATTTCTCCAATTACTTAAGCCTTCCATTATTTTTAGACTTCTTCAAAATTGTAATTGTAATTTCTGCATGTCATAGTTAAATGAACTACCAGGCATTTTATGCTTTCTATAATTATTCTAAATGGGATTTTTTTTCTCTATTGAATTGGGGGTTTCTTTTGGTATTATAGAGAAAGGCTGGAGATTATTTTTGAGAGTATACTAATATATCCTACTACTTTATTGAAGGTACTGTTTCAATGTTTTAGTTATATCTCTGGGGTTCTGTAAATAAATCTCGTCTGCAAAAAAATAATAATTTCTTTGTCTGACTTTTCAAGACAAATACCCATAAATCACTCTTCTATTTAGCTGCAAAGCCATTCTTTCCTCTAGTCTTTCACAAAGTCTTATTCAAATGCTTTATCATGTTATAGAGGTAAACCTGGGTTCTCAGAGATTATACTCTGCAGAGCATAAGATCTAGCCAGTTTATCCTTGATGGAAAAGCTTCAGATATGGTCCTGGCAACCTTTCCAAAGATCAGCAAAGTCAGGTATCAGAAAAATGCAATAAACAGGTTGGACATTTAATGATGAAATTATTTGAACATAAACAGGAAAAATACAAAATGCTATTCAGTCCTATTCATCCTTTTCCTGCTTCTGCAAAGAAAATGACAGAGTAGCAGAAAAGGAGGCAGAGGACATGGAGAATCATAGTTTCTAGATTATCTAAAAATAGTACTTAACCACTGGTAATTCAAAGGTAAAAATCTATATCCACTGGCTGTGTAGACATACTGCTAAAAGAGCTGAATTATGTTTAGTCAGGTAAAATAAAATTACAAGCAAATTATATGACTACTTTGAAAAAGCATAATTTTGGCCATTAATGTGTTGTGTATGGCTGAAAACCCTCATAATATATTGTAACTGCAAATTTAAAAATATATGCAAGGAAATCAAATTATATATATTTATAAATAAACAGAATATACTAAAAATTTGAGAAGGCAGGTTTTAGAGACAGTCCCACAAGGTTCATGTTTAAAATATTCTAAATCTTCATATCCTATGTGTTTATTTCTATGCCACAGATACTTAAACAACTTTATATCAAACTATTAATTTTCAAGAAAAAAGTAAAAGTTCACATGTTTTTAATATAATAATGACAGAATTTAAATCACAAAACTGCAACCTACAAATACTTTGATGTGTACAAAGTCTATGTTTTTCCATACCATTTTTGTAAGTAGTCCAGTGCCTCCAAACGAGCACCAATCTCAAAAGTGATTCCAGGACGATTTGGGGGCTTTTTGCTCATCTTGAAAGTCTGCCGTTCAGTTTTCTCTTTTCACTACCTCAAGAGAAAAAAATTGTTAGAGTCCAACCTGGTATGCATGGGATAGGTTAAGGAAAATAAACAAAAATTTAAATAGAATGTTTTAAAAATAAAACTGGAAATTCAATAGTGAAGATTTAGAGGAAATTCAAAAGCTAATTTAACACATAGATTTGTTCAATTGACAGCCAAATGAGTGATGAAGGAAAAGCATATAAAATAAATGTTTACTCAAGTTATAAAATGTATTTTGATTCTAGTTTGAGGGGTGAAGATTTGTTAAGAAATAAATAAAGAAATTCAATAGGGAAGATTTAGAGGAAATTCAAAGGCTAACTTAACATATAGATTTGTTCAATTTATAGCCAAATGAGTGATGAAGAAAAAGCTTATAAAATAAATGTTACTCAAGTTATAAAATGTATTTTGATTCAAGTTTGAGGAGTGAAGATTTGTTAAGAAATAAATGAACTACTCGAAATCTTAAATGTAGTTCATCAGCCATAATAAATTTAAAAGCTTCATAGAGGTCCCTGAAAAGGTTTTTAACTAATCTAAAAAACATCAACTCTAAATTTTAAAGAATCTGATTAAACAATTGCCAATATAAATTACCGTACAAGTACCTCCATCAGAATTTTAAGTTAAGCTTTCATATGAACTACCATTTAAGTGACAAATGAAATAATGCAAAGATTTTAATTTTAAAATAAGATGAAAAAGATAGGTGAGCCTCACTGATTACATTCAGAACCAGTTCAGATTTCTTAACTTTAAACTTTGTAAATAACATTATATAGTGGTATTGGAATTACCGCTGATAATCAAAATGTTTGTATCATTACTATCAAGAAAACTACAAAAAATAACAAGACTGCTTTTGAGTATACATGTGTGGATAATTCATTTTTAATCTTGCTTCCTTTAGAGCATGTGCTCAGGGATATATAAACTAATTATATTAGCCTAAGCAAAATACAGTTAGAAAGTTAGCAGACTCAAAAAAATTTCTAAAACTCAATATATTCAACTTTTAAATTATTATTTTGAATGAACAACAACTGTTCTACTAGCTTTTGGATAAATAAAAATTGCTTGTATCTCTTTTGGAATAAGTTCAAATAATGAGAAATAATCTCTAATAATCTATCGCTCTCATGTTTCAGTAGATAAAAAGGGAAATAAGCATATAAAGTTGCTGTTAATACTCAGAATGCAAAAGTGAGTCAAAATTGGGGTAGAGTGAAAGGGAGGTTTTTAAAGCCAAGCCAAGGAGATTAAAACATATTAAACATGTATTTTTTTTAAAGAATTAAAGGCAAATTTACGTTAAGGAAATGGAAAAAAAAGGGAAAACCCAAGGAGACTTCAGAGGGAATATATGCTTCAGTTGCTACATATGTGACAATATCTGAAAAGTTTTAGTGGATACATAATTACATAATTTTACTCTCATCGAATGTGTAAACAGTAAGCAAAAGAGAGCTTTCAAAGGTCACAGCAAGATGAAGTAACAAAAACTCAGCTAGTTCAGGGAGATATTTAGAGATAGGAAGATGTCATGAGAAAGATGAATTACTTTTTTAAGATCGGGGATACAAAAAAACTAAGGCAATAGCTACATGATGACATACAAAGCAAGGAAGAAAAAAGGAAATTGAGTTCGAGTGTAGGGCAAAAGGAGCTCAAAGAAGAAACTAAATTCTCAAATATTAAAAAAAAGAAAGGTTAGAGAGCAAGAGGGGAGGATAAAAGAGCCACGAAGAGAATGGAGAGAACCGACCTGAAATGAAGGTGGGGGAGTAACAAGGCCAATGGGGGGAGGCAGCAAGACGAGGGAGAGAGGAGAGCAAGCAACAAGAGTGGAAGAGGGTAAAGCGAGGGGAGACAAACGAGGGAGTCACAAAAAAGTCAAGAAAAAGGGAGGCGGAGGGAAGACTGGAGGCAAGAAAAAACTGTGGGAGTGAAGGGAGGGAAGCCAAGGGGAGCCAGGGCGCGGGGGGCAGGGAGGCAGGGGCGGCCAGGACGGGAGCGCCGGGCAGAAGCCAGCGCGTCGGCACTGACAGCCCAGGCTGCGGGCGGAGCGGCGGAGGAGGGGCCGGGGCCGGGGCCGGGGCCGGGGCCGGGGCCGGGGCCGGGGCCGGGGCCGGGGCCGGGGCCGGGGCCGGGGCCGGGCCGGGCCCGGGAGTCCGGACAAAGGGGCGGAGAGAGAAAGGGCAGCGCCGGAGGAGGGGGAGGGGAGGGAGGGAGGACAGACGGGCGCCGCCGCTCCCTCCGCTTACCGACTCGGCCTCCGCGGATCCGCCCCAGCGGGCGGGTCGGGTCGGGCCTGGCCGGCGCCCCGGCGGGGCAGCCCGCCCGGGCCTCCGCCTCGGCCCCGGGGGCGAGGAACCGACGAGCGGCTGCGTCCACAGCGCCGGCGGGAGGCGGCCAACGGGCTCAGGCTGCTCCCAGGCTCCACATCGCCCGCCGCCGCCGCCGCCGCCTCCCTCCCTCCGCGGGAGGCCGAGCCTGACGCCGCGACGGGCCCGCGTAATGTCACCGGCGCGCGCCGCGCCGGAAGCCGCGCCGGACGCGGCCACGTGACGCGGGGGCGGGGCGGCGCCTCGCGACGCTCGCTTTACGGCCCCGGGGGCGGGGCGCCGGCCGTGACGGTTGTGCCGGGGGCGGGCGCGGGCGCGGCGCGGCGCCCAAGCCCCCTAGGACCCGCTCCCTCCTCTCGGACGGGCGCTCTCCCCCGTCAGCGTGACCTCAGGACTGCGGGACTGGAAGGAGCCCCCCCCTCAGGAGCCCCCCGCCTTCGGATGACCTCGAACCCGCACCCGAAGGCGGGGTCGCTTACTAAAAGTTGGCTTCAAGTTGAAGTTCACCCACCCCGGTGGTGGAAGGTGACTCCGTTCTCGAAGTTTCCACAGAAGAATTAAAAGCCACGACCGACCCAAGGTGAAGGGAGCGTAGCTGCAGCAAGACAGACTGGAGTTCATCCGACAGAAAGACAAATCCGGCCTAAACATGGTCAAGAGCCTCTCAGGACCTCCGGAGAAGGCCATACCATCCCCTGAACTTCAGAGGGTATACTGGAAGGGCTGAGGCTGGCCCGAAAGGGGAGTGAGTCTGGAGTTCAAATCCGACCTCAGACAATAATCACCTAGCTGTGTGGCCTTGGGCCACACTTTAACCCCATTGCCTTGCAAAAATTAAAATTAAATTTAAACTAAATTTAGGTTAAACTTAAATTTAAACTAAATTTAAATTAAATTTAAACTAAACTTAAACTAAATTTAAATTAAAACTAAATTTAAATTATTAAATTTTAACTAAATTTAAATAAAACAAATTTAAATTAAATTTTAACTAAATTTAAATTAAGCTTAAATTTAAATTAAATTTAAACTTAAAAATAAAATATTTTTAAAGTAAGAATCCATAAACTTTTTAAAGCAGTGATTATTGTGCTACTTACTGAAAATTTAAATACTTAGGACAGTTTTCTATACATAGAAAAAAATGTGTTTTAACACACAAAAATATTCACAAGTGTACACTGAAGACACAAGGAGCTTCAATTCATGTCTAGTATTATACTTTTCTGGAAGTTTGCTTCTTAAAATATCCAAACATTTTTGCAGGCCTGCTCACATATTTCTGACGGAAGAAAACAAACCAATGTGATTGTGGACATCTCATGGAGCATATGTGGATATAGTCTGGGCCCTGATCTCTTCCAAAAGAGACCAAAATGACATCACTATGTTTGAGACAAGTAACAGTTTGTCCAACTGTGGCTGATCAGACTAATGGGAGCTTGGATTGTTCTACAATAGGTCAGGCACAAATAATACATGTGAACACCTGGGATGAGTATTCTCAGTTTACATACGTAACATATCTTTTGAACTGCTTCAATTCTGCCTTCCTCGTAGAGTGCAGCACCCTGTCTGATGAGGGCACACCATGCTGGGCAGTCCTGTGCTAGTGTCTGCTATGCTGTACAATCAATTCTAAAGTTTCTCTAAGACCTTCAGGGTGCTCTGGTATCACTTCTTCTGACCCCCTTGTGAACACTTGCCCTGTGTGTGTTCTCCATAAAATAGTCTTTTTTGACAAGCATGCATCTGGCATTCTAACAACATGTCCAGCCCATCATAGTTGCACTGTAACAATATTGGTGCGGGGGTCCAGCCTCCACGGGGTCCTTGGAACCTGACAGGAGGGATAGAGTCAGCAAAATGAGTTGAGTCAACAAGTGGGTAAAGGCAGGAACAGGTTGACTGACTGTCAGCTGCTTAGATTTATTTTTATAGTCTCAGAATCATATGAAACAAGCAAACTAAAATCATTTCCTTGGTTACAAAAGTGTACAATCTTCATCATTAATCATATAGTTTATATGGTTACAAGTTTTATCATGTAGTGGTTACAAGTGTGATTATCAATCATGTAGTTAATTTTCTTGTCCCTGCTCAGACCGTGATGACCTCAACCTGCCTATAGCCTGGTTTGTTGCTGCATAGTAAAGTTATTAATTAAACAGAACTTCCCTTATAGTAATCTTTGATATAATTTGTTTAATGGAATGCTTTTATGTTTTCGTGCCACATATGTAATGTTTTTCAATATACTCCTTTGACAACCTATAGTGAGGGTAGTTATGTTTGTCCACCAGTCCGTTGACTCCTTCAATAACCAATTTTCCTTTCAGCCCTTGTTGGTAGACACTATGGTTTCTATGACTTTTTATTCTTTCCCAATAAACTAAGGCTGTTAGAGTTCACATATTGGTTATCTATACTAACTATTCTCTCATCATCTTTATCATATATTCCTGTGTATGGCAAGGGGGCAAAACTGTTAATTTCCCTGAAACTCTATCTGACCCATCTTGTATCTGTTTTCCCTGTATATATATTTTGGCATCTCCTTGGAATTCACAATGTTGGATTTTCCAGAGATTTCGTAATGTTGAAGCCTTTTGTACGTCTCAGGGAGAGGCAATCCTAAATTTGGACAGAGTTCACAGTCTGTTTTATTCAAGGAATTTCTCTGAAATCCTTTATAGTCATTCCACTATTAGGATGAGTAAGTTTTGCAATCAATAATAGACCTATAAATGTGGGTATACATGGAATCCCTATATATATTGAAGCAGGAAATGTTCCATCAGGCAGTGTGACTGCCTTGAGTCTTCTTGCCGCAACTGTGTCAAACAGCTTAGAGACCCTGGCTCCCAAGATATTTGAATACTTGGCAGTTGACCTCAGTTGACCTCAGTGTCTGGTATCTTCTCCTGCCAGGTGATCTTTAGAATCTTCCTAAAACAATTTAAATGGAAGCAATTCAGTTTTCTTACATGGTGCTGGTAGACTGTCCAAGTTTCACAGGCATTCAGCAATAAGGTCAGTACAACAGCTCTGTAGACCTTCGGTTTTGTAGTCAGTCTAGTAGCTCTCTCCTATACTTTTTCTTGAAGCCTCCCAAATATTGAGCTAGCTCTGGCGATGCATGTGTCAAGCTCATTATCAATGTGTACCTCCCTGTGAAAAGAACACCATCAGAGTAATGAACTTATCCACAGTATTCAAAAACTTTCCCATTTGTTAACAATCAATGGTTCCACATATGGATGGTCTGGTGCTAGCTGATGCAGCAGCACCTGAAGTTTCTTATTATTGGGCCAAAGTTAGCACAGCAGCAGAGAATCAATCATACTTTGTTGCATCTCAGCTTCAGAGGCTGCATTGAGTGCACAATCATCTGCAAACAGAAGATCATGCACCAACAATCCCTCCACTTCAGCCTTGGCTTACAGCCTTTTCAAATTGAAGAATTTGCCATCAGTGTAGTAGCTGGCCTTGAGGCCATGTTCATCCTCAATAAAGGCATTTGATAACATGGTCAAAACCATCATGCTAAAAAGTATAGGAGCAAGGGCACATCCTTGTTTTACTTCATTGGTGACTGGGAAATCCTGAGGGGATCACCCACTATCCAGAACTCAGGCAAGCATGCTGTCAAAAAAAACTAATGTACAATACTGATGTACTCCAGTCAACCAAAGTTTGATATAATTATTTTCTGTAATTTCTCATGACTAATGGGAGAAAGGCCCTGGTCACATCCACAAAGGTAGACAGAATTCTGTTCCTGGCATTTTTCCTGAAGTTTTTGGGCAGCAAACACTATATCAACTGTTCCTGGACTCTTTCTGAAACCATACTGACTCTCAGGTAGTTTTTCATCTTCCAGGTGAAGAATAAGCCTATTGGGACTCTTCAAGGATCTTAGCAACTAAGACTAAAAGAGGTAACACCCCATGATTGTCACAGGATATTCTATTCCCTTTATCTTTATAGAGATAGACAAGGGAGTATCCTTGAACTCTGGGGGATAACTTTTTCATGCCTTAAAACCTGGAAAATTTCAATGGCACATGTATTCCGTTTGGAGCATTTTCTGTAGAATTTTGTGCTTGTACATTGATATCTCTATGAGCTAACCCTAAATGGTCCCTTGGTTCCTCCCTTCCTGTGACAATGTCCACTGAACCAGGAAAAAGTTGCCTACTAGGTAGAACTGAAAAAGAATGACTTGTTTCCTCTATACATCTTTCTCCCTGTCACTGATTATTTTGGTACTCTTCGAATTTCTCCTGGGATTTGAGGATTAAAGTAGTTAAGTTTTGTCAGCTGAAATAGCAAATTGCTTGCATATGCCTTCCGGCATTCTTTACCTGCCTAGGTGAGCTTAAGCCTGAATCTCAAAGCTCTAATACCCTCTTCAGCTATTAGTTTCCTTCCCTGAACATAAATGTTTGAGCAACAATCCTAAAATGGGTGTTAATACTACAGCTCCTCTTGGAAAAGAAAATAAAAAGACAAAAACTCAGCCTGGCCTGGCTTGCCAAAAAGCAGCCATGGACATTGAGAGAAACAATACAGAGCTAAAACAAAATTATCATTTCACCAATCCTGCAAAAGCTTCAGGCTTGCATGTCTTAAGCATCATCCTCTTAGGCTAGTATAACTGTAGTTAACAACTTGTGGTTTGTCCTTTGTTCTTGAAGAGAATCATAACAGCAGGAGGTGATGCCGTGATATGCAAGTGAATTGAATTTAAATGAGGGAGTGCTAAGCAAAGTCACCAGCTTCACTTTCTCCTCCAGAGCCTTCTGGGTCATTGACCAGATGTGGATTGAGAAAACTAAAGATCCCCACCCCCCACTCCCACCCCCAAGCAGTGGGAGACCTTGACCTTTTTAAGCTAAGGTCTTTACAGTACCCATTAGGTGATAAAGGTTAGGTAAGAAACAAAACAAAGTCTCCTTTACCTATTCAAAAAAAAAATCAGATTTGGAGGAAAGACCCTCAGGGTTTCTGACCCAAACAGAAACAATGCTTTTTACATTCACTCTGAGCCAAAACAATGACTAAGTGGGACTTGTCCCTGAACCTGTAAATTGATACTACTTTTCTGTGTAAACTTGTAAGTTTTGAGTGTTATTTTTTTACTAGAAGAAAGAAAAAGTCCTATTCCTAACATACTTTGTTTATGTCTCTATTTTCCATGGAAAGCTGATCTTGTTTCCTGATCTATCCTCACATATGTTCCATTGGCTGGTCACTGTGACATATGTGTGTGTGTGTGTATCAACAGTTAATAAGATATTTTAGGAAAAGAGGGCCCTAGCATTTGGAGGAATCAGAAAAGATTTGATGTAGAATCAACCCTTCAATTGGTTAAATAAATTGTGCCAGAATAATGAAATGGAAACTATAATATAGAAAATTTAAGAACTACAAAAAAAAAATCTGTAAAGACTTTTTGAGCAAATGCAAAGCAAAATAAAACAACATCAAAACCAGAATAATGGAGTAAAAGCTAACTGACCATATAATGATGTTTTGGCCTTCATTATTGAAGACCATGACAACAGGGAGGTTATGTCATGACAAGCACATGAATTGGATATGAGTGAAGGGGTGCTGTGCTAAGTCACCAGCCTCATTTTCTCCACCAGAATCAACTGGGTCCAGTAGCCAGATATGAATCAGGATGACTGGAGTTGGCCCTGGATGTGAAGCAATCAGGGTTAAGTGACTTGATCAAGGTCACATTGCTAGTAAGTGACAAGTGTCTAAGACTGGTTTATGAACTCCCTCTTGACTCTGAGGCCAGTGCTGTATCTACTATACCATCTAGCTGCCCCAACCATTTAATGGGAAAAGTGAATGAGAATGAGTAGAGAATATAGATAGGACTTAGGGAAAGTGTCTGACAAATTGGTATGATACTTTATATGTTAAAATTAGTCATTTGAAATGTAAATAGTAATTAGAAATTTTGTTAATGATAGGTTTGATGTTAAGTGCTTAATGTTCCTTTTCAAGGGCAGGGTCCAGATTTATGATTTCATTAGTGTCAGGAACTCCCTAAATTGAAATCTCTTTCCATTAATTCAGGTCAATAGATACTTTGTAATTTGTAAATCTTAGAAAATTGCCAGATCACTGAAATATTAAGTACTTACCCATGATCTCACAACAATGATGTATCAGATGTAACTTGGATTTGTCTTCCAGACTTTAAACTAACCTATCAATTTTTACCAAACTCTGTCTTGACTCATCTTTGTGTTACCTCTTCAGGGTGACTTTAAGCCCCATCTCTCGATTGAATTGGCATCTTAGGTCCCTCAGGAATGGCTGACTACTTTCCCCCTCAGGGTTCTAGGGAGTTACCCTGAGGGTTTGGAGGAGATATTCAAGACTCTCATATGGTATGCTCCCCAATATTGATTAACCAGTTAATATCAATTAGATTTTATAAAGGGAAATTTACTAAATAGGTATAGCATAGTTATTTCAGAAATACCTCCCCCTTTTACCCCAACCATGTAAAAGCTCCCAGGGTAGAATGGACTCAGCTTAGAAAATGCATATTGACCCAAATGTAAACACATAGCTTCTGAAGTCTTTTTCTGATTTGTAGACCCCTCATAAAATTACTATAAGGCATAGGTCTCTTCTGGGATCCTAGAGAAGTGCCTTTGTAGCATTCTTAAACACATTTATCTATTCCCCAGAGAATATCCTCTCTGAAGCTACCTATTTACTCAGTATATTGTGTGAACTTTCTTTGGTGGATGCATTGTTCATTACTGACTCATTCCCCCTAGTAGTAGTAGTAGTTGCCATTGTTCATTCTTCATTCTTGATGAAAACCAATGGCATCACAAAGGTAATATCTTGACTAGTTCATTAATTGAATTTAAGTGAAACAGTACTATGCAAAGTCTTCAGCCTCACACTCTCTTTTCCAGAGTCATTAAAAGTCCAGTGGCAAAACAGAAGTCAAGACAATTAGTGTTGACTAGAGATGTAGTGGATGACTTTGGCTTATATAAATTAGGATCTTTCCCAGATCTCAGTGTATATCCCACAAAGCCCATTCAATCACTAAAGGCTAAGTAAGAATTTAGATGAAAGATGTTCTAAAATTTACCAATCACAGAGATGTCAATCTGGGAGGGGAAATTTCTGGCCAGAATAGTTTTTTCCTTATGCTGAACCAGAATCTGACCTCAAATTTAGTTATTCCAAAAGGGAAAATATATTTAAAATATTTTCCTTCTTCCACAAAACAGCTTTTCATACATTTAAAGACAATTATTTTCCTACAGTTTAGCCCAACTCTTCTTTTCTCCAGGCTTAACATACACATTGAAACCTCTAACAGCAAGCTCACAGTCTTTCTTCTAATAATGCCTTCCTAAAATTCCTTCCTAAAATAGGGTACCCAGAAATGAATATAACAGATTATGATTTCTTCAGGCAATAATAAAATATTTAATATTAAGTAATTATCAAGACATTATCTAGTGACTAGAATTATAAACAGATACTCACACTCTTTCCTGGACTGACAAATCCTCTATAGTAACAAATACAGACATCTCAAAATATTCTGGAAAATTTAACCAATTAATTGTTCTGAAATCAAGCCATTGTTACAGACTAAACTTATCCACAATTATTTTGATATAAATTGAATCCTCAAAAATTTTAATATTAATTGGTACCATCTCAAATATTTATGATCTTCAATTCCTTTAGAACAAAAAGCTTTCAAAATAGGATAGAAAAGATCAAAATCATTTGAGAATAGACAAGTACATATAATCTCTCTTCTACTATTTACTACTGCAGTTGGATCAAGGATTCATTTAGCGTGATTTCCAATGATGAGCTAGCATCCTAATACTTTTACTGACGCAATTGGTTGAAGCAGTAAATAAACTGCTGGGCCTAGAGTCAAGTTCAAAGCCAAGCTCAAGCATTTACTAGTTGTGAGACCCTGAGCAACTCACTTGCCCTCTTTTTTGCCTCTGATTCCTCAACTATTAAATGCAGATAATAATAGTACCTAATTTCTAGGGTTGTTGTAAGGGTCAAATGAATGATATTTTAGCCCTGTACCCTGGATCATAATAAGCTTTATAAAAATGCTCATTCCTTTCCTCTCTTTTGTTCAACTACATCACGAAGCTACTTTTGTCCACCAGCAAAATAGTTCACAGAACATTAAACATAAAAATTAATAGCAGAATTTCCAACTGTCCTCTGACCACTTTTATCTGAACATTATCAAAAAAAAGTGACAAGAGCAAGAATAACAGATCAATTATGTGTTGACATTCACAGTGAAAATAGGACTATTGGAGATGGTCTGGCTACTGTGGGAGTGTTAAGGAATTGTTATGTGTTGGAGTACTGTAAAATATCATCACCTGGTGTCCTTGAGCACAAGAGCCTTGTTTTACTAAGTACCATGGGAGTGGGAGTGGACTAGGAACTGGGAAGGATATTTAAGCACTTGTATTTGGTTCAATAAACAGAGATTTTGGTGTAAAGGAGAACTTGTCTCTCTTTTCTCCTGCCCCATCAATGCTCACTTGGGGAAAGGATAAGCAAGTCTGGAAAGGGACTCAACATGGGAGTCTCTTGGCCTTAAATAGTCTCAATATCTCCTGAATCAATGAGGCATCTACAGTACCACAATAATGCCGGGCAAGCACAAGTCTGTGGTTTGTGGCAATATATGACAACCTCATACATCTTAACCTGTCACTCGATGAACAGACCAACCATCTTTCTTGCTTTTGGTTCAACTATGTATATGATCGTCTTCAAACCTTTTTCAACAACATGGTATCTCCTAACCTGTCTCTCGCTGGGCTAATCGTCAGTATGGTTTTTCATCTCAGACATTCATCTATAATTATGATGGTCAGAACTGTGATAGTATCTAATTGTGTTCTAACCTTGAGCAACAACATGATACATCCTAACTTGATTGAATAATCAACAGTACAGATCTTTCTACTCAGATCTTCTGTCTTTGTTCATTAGACTCCATCAGAAAAGCCACACTTTCCATGGTACAGGCCCCTCTCTCTGGGTTTACCCATTCCAGGATGACCCAGCCTTTCATGAAGCCTTCTCCTGGGCATCTGCCAGCTTCTCCA
Organism: Macrotis lagotis; assembly: GCF_037893015.1. NCBI lineage: Eukaryota > Metazoa > Chordata > Mammalia > Peramelemorphia > Peramelidae > Macrotis > Macrotis lagotis. The sequence goes on along the minus strand of NC_133666.1, from coordinate 599,418,302 downwards.
ATTTCTCTCACTAGACACCTTGCTCCACTAGTCTCTGCCATTCTAGATATGAGAATCTGAACCCAACTCCCTTTTGATCAGCTGAGAGAGAGACCATCACCCATCCCTTCAAAATGATGTTGGCCTATTTCTCAGGACTGACTGACCCATATTCAACTGCTATTCACATGGAATTCTTCAAATTAGATCTGGATGTTCATGGATGATATTATATGACTTTACCAAAAAACACATGAATAACATTAAGCTGCATTAAACTTAATGCATTCTAGGCATTGTGCTAACTACAGAGCATATAAAAAAAACCCCAAACAATCCCTGTCTTTGAGGAGCTTACCTGTAAGAGATAACATGGACATGTGTAAGTATATATAGAATATACTCAAAATGAATGTTTTAGTTTTGGAAGGGAGGACATTCTATAATTGCTAGGGGAGAGTGGCTGCTGGGCAAGACATATCTAGAAAGCCATGGTTCCAAAATGTGGAGGTGAAGAGTGCAATCCAGGCATAGGGAACATCCAGTGTAAATACACAAAGGTAGGAAAGGGAACATTGATCTTCTTTAGAGCAAAATTCTTAATGTAAACCATTGAAAGTCAGAAAATAATGTCTTTGAAACTGAAACCAAAAATCACATTGAATAAAAGGATGAAGATTATACTTTAAAACACCTTGATTTCCTCCAGGAAACATGCAGTAAAATAATGATATCAAAGAAAAAGCTGACTGAATATATTGAGACTCACTGGCATTCTCTAATAAAATCTGATTAGGAAGACACATATAAAACAACTAACAACTCTGTAATACCAGTTTGTGATGGATATTTTTGAAATTAATAAAAGAGAACCATAACGGATTTGGGAAGTATACTAATCAAAATCTGTATAATATTAGCAAAACACAGGCTCTATCACACTATGGCAGCTATAGAAAAAATAAAACTTCCTTACCAAAAAGAAAGAAGATTGAAAGAAATTCAATATGATAAAATGGTATGGTAAAAATGATTTTTAAAAAAGAAACATAGAAAAATATTTTGGAGATAACCTGACATTTACTTTACATAGTCTCACCTTCCCCCTCCCCCACTTTAATCCAAATTACTTGCATGTCATTGGCATCATGTCCCTGATGTCATGGTCTTCTTTGAGAATGAAAGACAACATTCCTTCTTTCCTTCCTTTCTTCTTTCATTCCTAGGGAAAGGGAAAAGGAGATAAAGGAGAGGAAGGGGAGGGGAAGGGAGAGAAGGAAAGGCTAAAGGGAAAGGAAGGGAAAAGGAGGAAGGGGAAAAGAAGGGAGGAAAGAGAAAAAGAAAGAAAGGAGGGAAGGAAGGAAAGGAGGGAGGGAGGGAGGGAGGGTAGGAAGGAAGCAAAAGAAGGAAGGAAGGAAAAGAAAAAAGAAGGAAGGGAGGGAGGGAAGGAAAAGAAAGGGAAGGGAAGGAAGGAAAAGAAAGGAAGGAAGGAAGGAAGGAAAAGAAAGAAGGAAGGGAAGGAAAAGAAAGGAAAGGAGGGAAGGAAGAAAGGAAAAGAAGGAAAAGGAGGGAAGGAAGGAAAGAAAGGAAAGGAGGGAAGGAAAAGAAATCAAAGGAGGAAGGGACAGAAGGAAGGAAAAGAAGGAAAAGGAAGGAGGGAAGAAGCAGCAAAAAAGAAGAAAAAAGAAAGAAAGAAATGTCAAAGAAAAAGAATGAAAGAAAGAAAAAGAAATTAGGAAACAAAGAAAATGTCTTACTACTACCCCCCAGTGGTTATTTATCCTTCTGGAAAATCATCTTGTTATTAGGAAGGTGATGCCATAACATGCAAGTGAATTGGGTTTAAATGAGGAAAGGCTATGAAAAGTCACCAACCTCACTCTCACTTGAAAATAGGTTCAAATATAATGCACAATGGTAGTGAGGCACACCAGTAAACAAAGAGTAACCACAACTCTTGATTATTGGAAGTTCTTTTCTCTCTTCATAGAGATTTCTTGAAGTTCCTCTTAGGTGTGGCTCTCTCCTGAGCTGTAAGAATCTATGACTTTTTAGAATCAGTAGGTGACACATTTCTGCCATAAGGGCTTTCACTTCTTGATGCTGTCTTTTTTTTTTAGGTTTTTGCAAGGCAAATGGGGTTGAGTGGCTTGCCCAAGGCCACCCAACTAGGTAGTTATTAAGTGTTTGAAGCCTGATTTGAATTCAGATACTCCTGACTCCAGGGCAGGTGCTCTATCCACTGCGTCACCTAGCCTCCTCCTGATGCTGTCTTAATTCTTGAGTGAATGTCATCCCACATCTGTCTGCAGGTGCTTCCTCTTCATTGATCCTCATCACTTAAGGCAGCCACCACCACCATTTCCCATCACTCATAGAACCTCTAATGGGAATCTCCACATCTCAAATGACCACATGGGGAAAGAATATGGGAGAAACAGAGGGAGAGAAATTCTTTTCTGCTCCTAAAGACTAGCTGGTCACTGCACTATGAGGTTCTGAACTATCTTACTTGTTTATAAATAATTCCAGAGATAAGGGTCCTATTTTTTCAGATAATCATAAAATATTTCTTTACTCTTAATCGATTAGGGTTTGTTCACATTTAGTTTATGCTTTTGATTGATTGGTTGATCCAATTGAGTTGTCTAGCCTTCTGTGAATAAATTAATTGGGAGTAGGAGTAGAAACGTCCATCCTTACCTAAGTGGTTAGAATTATAATAATTATTTAAAAAGCAGTTTGCCACCTATCATAGACTAAGGAGACAAATTTCCAAACTATAAAAATAACATTGATCTACAAAACTCAAGAACAATAAATTTAATTGCTTCCACCACTTGAAATACTCTTATTTTCCATGCTACATGACATGAAATGCTTTCAAATTATAGAAACTTGGGAAATGATACTTTAAAAATTCTATGGAACAGATAGAGGTACATATCTTCCACATCATGCTAACTACTATTGGGAGTATACAAAGGATACTTGCTTTCATTGAACCTCTAGAAAATGATCTTACACACTAATGCCTTTATTCAACTACAAAAGGAAGTTACTTTATCCTCTACAATAGCTTGTAGAACTTTTGAAGTAGAAGAAAAATATGAGGATAGCAATTTATCCTTGGACTTCTATCTGTATTCTATCAAGCAAAATGCAAAGAATGAGATAATAATAAGAAAAGCACTAAAACATGCACATATATACATCCCATATACCCTTTATCTCCTTCTCTTCTTGAAGTCTTATTCCAGGAACAGTAGGTCTCAAAGATCACACAGTACAATGCTCTCCTTAACTATGCTTCATACTAATTCTCTCAGTGTTGGTGAAATATTACTTTAGCTTTTTTTAATACTCATATCACATCATTGATTCATATTGAGTTTGCAGTCTAATAAAATCTTTCATGTATTCTTATACCTTACTCCTTTCCATGTACACTGTGATCCAGTGACACTGGTGTCCTAGATGTTCTTCCCACTAGACATACTTATTTTCTAATTCAATGCTTTTTTTCATGAACTGCCCTCCCCCCCCCACCATTGTAACACACTGTCTTCTCATTTCTGCATCCCGACCTTCTTCAAGTCTTGACTAAAATTCCATCTTCTGAAAGATTAGCCTTCCTTAGTGTTTTTTTTTTTTAGGTTTTTTGCAAGGCAATGGGTTAAGTGGCTTGCCCAAGGCCACACAGCTAGGTAATTATTAAGTGTCTGAGCCCGGATTTGAATTCAGGTACTCCTGACTCCAGGGTCAGTGCTCTATCTATTGTGCCACTTAGCTGCCCCTAGCCTTCCTTAGTCAATACATTTCCTCGAGTTTATCTCCAATTTATTCTTTCTATATCTTGCTTGTACATAATGTTCCTCATTATATTGTGAGCTGTAAGGTCTGTGAGAGCAGAGATTATTTGTTTGAAAAAAATCTATCTAAGGGGTGGCAAGGTGACGTAGTGGATAAAGCACCGGCCTTGGAGTCAGGAGTACCTGGGTTCAAATCTAGCCTCAGACACTTAATAATTACCTAGCTGTGTGGCCTTGGGCAAGCCACTTAACCCTGTTTGCCTTGCATAAACCTAAAAAAAAAATCCATCTAGCTATTATATATATATATATATATATATATATATATATATATACTTATGTATAAAATGTATATTTTTATATTTACAAAGCTTATTAGATTTTATTGTCATGGCCTGTACAGTCTTATATATAACAGGTGCTCATTATATATTTGTTGCATTTAAATGGATAATGAAATTTGTGAAAAAGGTCATGTTTCTCAAATTTGGGATTTTTTTAAAAATAGCTTTGGAATTTTAAAATGTCTCTCAGTATAGTAGTGGGCAATCTTTGATCTGAGACAGATTTCCAAAGCAGTTCCTGGATGGGGAAAAATTACTTGAACATTATTGTCCAACTAACTGACAATATGCAGAATTTGATAACTCAGGCATATCTTAGAGAGCACAACTGCCTTTTCCTCCCATATTAAATGAAAGATTTTAAAATAAGTATTATTATTATATAAGTCCAGAGCAATTAATTGTTCCTTTCAGTCAAAATGATTGCAGTGATATAAGAAATTATCAAAATTAGTATCAGTTATTATATCAAAGAAATTATCAAAAATTACACATGTGCCATTGCATCTAAGCTTGACCTTGAAGCTTAAATCAGAATATGAAGCAAGGAAGACTTTGTATTTTAACAAGTTTAATTTGTGTTGGGCAGCTAGGTGGAAACAATGTATACAATTTCATGTCTAGTGTCAGGAAGATTTATCTAGCTTTAGATACTTTCAAGCTGTATGACTGTGGGCAAGTCATTTAGCCCTGTTTGCCTCAGTTTCCCCACCTATAAAATGAGCTGGAGAAGGAAACAGCAGCAAAAGATTGTTTTGGTTTTCTTTTATTGATCTTATTATATGATATAGGGTAAATTATACATTTGAAAATTAGTTTTCATGCTTTTCTCAGCATCTTATAGTTCATTTAAAGTCAGCAGGTAAGTGGTATAGTAAGGGAACTAAACTTGGTGTCAGAAAAACCTGGGTTCAGATTTTGCCTCAGACTGTAATTCTGTCCTAAGTCACATAACTTTTCTGTTCCTCAGTTGCTTCTTTATAAAATGAATGAATTGGTCTCAGTAGTCTTTAAGACCCATTTCACTGGGGCGGCTAGGTGGCACAGTGGATAGAGCACTGGCCCTGGAGTCAGGAGTACCTGAGTTCAATTGCGGCCTCAGACACTTAATAATTACCTAGCTGTGACCTTGGGCAAGCCACTTAACCCCATTGCCTTGCAAAAACTAAAAAAAAAAAAAAGACCCATTTCATTTCTAAATCTATGGACCATTGAGTTGTTTTCTTTGAATAATATAATTCCAAATAAGGTATCTCAAATTTTTCAAAACTTTTGAATTTTTGGTTTTTCATCTCATTTTTGTTGTCTATAAAATGCCATAAATGTATTTTGAAAGAGAAGAAAAGAACTGAGTAAAAGCACTTTGGTAAACAAAATGGAGGAAAGGAGAAAGTATTGGTTTCTTTTCAAAAACAGGAAATTTAGCTAAAATCTAAAAGAAAAGTCACTTATAATGGGAATAATAAATAATTAGGCTTGCAACATGCTTTAAAATATTTATTTCATTTCATCTTTACAACAATCCTGAAAAGTAAATTCTGTTTTACAGATGAAACTGAGGCAAATAGAAGTGACCAATAAGAATAAGAATAAAGATAGCAATGGTTATAAGTGAGGATCTTAGTTTGAATTTGATCTATTAATATCTGTTTTATATTAACTTTTATTTCTCCACATATCTCTCCCTCTTTCCCCTCCACTATGAGAGCCATTCCTTAAAATAAAGTATAGAAGAGAAGTGGGGGATGGGGTAGGCAGGGAAGACAATCTGTTCAGCTAAACTAGTCAGTATATTAATCAGATTTGACAGAATATGCTGTATATAATCCCCCCTCCTCTGTAAAGGAGGGAAGTACATTTTCAAATCTTTTCTTTGGGATCAAGATTAACTATTGTAATTCTATGCTTAATTTTGCTCTTTATTATTGCCCTTACTATTTTCACTTATAGTGCTTTAGTCACTGTGTATATTATTTTATTATTTTTTATTTCATTTTAGATCAGTTTAAATAATTTTTCTCAAAACTTAGCTATATTTATTTTCTAAGGTTCAGTAACATTTTATTGCTTTTACATGAAAAAATAAATTGAGTTTCAATCCCACTTAAGACAACACCTTAATTAGTTTAGACATTCCCCAGTTGATGATAGACATCAACTTTGTTTTCAGTTATTTACTACTACAAAAAATTTTGCTCTATATAACTTGGAGTTTGATAGTCCTATAATTCTATTTTAACTATATTTTAAAATGTGGGGACTCAGAGTCCAAGAACACAAATATTTTTATTGTATTTCATTTTGAATAATACTTTCCCCCAATTATATGTAAAAACAATTTTTAACATCTTTTAGAAAGTTTTGAGTTCCAAATTTTCTCCCTCTCCCCTCCCTGAGATGGTAAGCAATCTAATACAGATTACGCATGAGAAATCAGGTAAAACATTTCCATATTAGTTTGAACAAATAAAAAGGAATGGAGGGAGGGAGGGAGAGGAGGGGAAAATAGTATGGTTTGGTCTGTATTCAGATGACACCAATTCTTTCTCCGAAGTGAATAGCACTTTTTATCATGAGTCTTTGGGATTATCTTAAATCATTATATTACTGAGAATAGCTAAATCATTCACAGTTGTTCATTATACAATATTGCTGTTACTATGTACAACATTCTCCTCTTTCTGTTCATTTCATTTTACTTCAGTTCATATTAATCTTTCCAGGTTTTTCTGAAATCACTCTGCTCATCATTTCTTATGGCACAATAATATTCCTTTACAATCATATACCACAACTTGTATAATCATTCTCCAATTGATGAGCATCCCCTCAATTTCCAGTTCCTATTCACCTTTAAAAAACTGCTATATTTTTGAACAAATAGGTTCTTTTCCCATTTTTTTATCTTTTTTGGGATATAAATCTAGTAAAGGTATTGTTGGATCAAAGGAAATGCACATAATTATATATGTTATGTTCTGATTGTTATTTTAAAATTTATCTTATTCTTTTTGACCACAGAACAAATATCTAAGTCACCCTACATCATCATGATATCAGAAATTTGATGTCATGACATACAACTGAATTGAATTTTAAGTGGGGACAGGAAAGGGGAAGCTATGCAAAATAAGTGATGTCAGCTTATCCCAAAAATGTTTCCCTGGGTTTCATTTTTTTTTTATTTTTACCATAAAATTTTATCATATCTTTAAAAAATTTCTTTCAGTCTTCGTTGTTTTTGATGAGGAAGTTTTTTTTTTTCCTATAGCTGCCTTAGTGTGATGGAGCTTGTATTTTGCTATTATTGTACAGATTTTGATTAGTATACTTTCCAAATCTGTTATGGTTCTCTTTATTTTAGTTTCAAAAATATATATCACAACTGGTATCACATAATTGTTCATTGCTTTAAATGTGTCTTCCTATTTAGATTTTGTTTGAGAATGCCAATAAGTTACAATGCATTCAGTCACAGCTTTCTCTTTGATATCTTTATATTTACTGTATCTTTTCCTGGAAATTTCTTGGAAATCAAGGCAGTTGTGGGTATAATCTTTATCCTTTGAATCAGTGTGACTTTTGGATTCAATTTCAAATTTTTCTCTTTATTTCAATGGTTTACATTAGAATTTTGCACTTATGAAGTCCAAGTGTTCCCTTTCCCAATTCTGTGTATTTGCACTGGATGCTCCTTTTGCCTGGATTGCATTCTTCACCTTCATCTTATGGAATCATTAGTTTCTTTCATAACTGTTCAAGTACCACCTTTGACATGATGCCTTTCCAGATACCTTCAGCCCAGTCACTTTTACCTAGTAATTAATGTTCTCTCTTCCAAAACTACCTAGTATTCATTTTGAGTATATTCCATATATATTTACACATGTCCATGTCATCTCTTACCTGTTCAGGTAAGCTCTTTAAGAACACATTTAATAATGGCTTCCAATGATGATCTGACATCATTGATGTTATACTTTTGTTGAGGCAACTGGTTGAAGCAGTAGAAAAAATGTTGGACCTAGAGTCAAGTTCAAATCCAGCCCAGACACTTATTAGTTGTAGGATGCTGAGCAAGTCACCTAACCTCTTTTTGTCTTTGGTTCCTTGACTGCAAAATACAGATAATAGTAGCATCTACTTTGCAGAGTTGTTTTGATGGAACATGGTAGGCCTTATAAAAATGCTCATTCCTTTCCCCTTTTTTATTCAACTACATTAAGAAATTATTTTTAGCCACTAACAAAATAGACCATAGAACATTAATATAAAAGATAATAGAATATTCCAGGTCCTTGGATGATTTTTATCTGAGTCTTATCAAAAGATATTAGAAGGTCAAGAATAACAGGTCAATTATGTGTTTATGTCCCTTTTATACACTCACAGCTTCTATCTCTAATAAGATGCATAAAAACAAAAAATGCACATTGTCTGAGGAGCAAAAGATGGCTCAGCAATAGTCCAAAGAAGATAAAAAAACTATTTTCAAGATACTAATTATTGAACAAGCTACTCCAAAGCATAACACATTGCAGCCAGATGAAACAATGGGAAGAGTGCTAGCATGGAGTCAAGAATAACTGACTTCACTTCCAGCTTCACATAGTTACCATTATGTGATCCTAGGCAAATCACTTAAAATGTTTACCTCAATTTTCCCTTCTATAAAAATGGGAATAATAATAATAATAATAATAATAATAATAATAATAATAATACCTACCATCCAGTGTTATTGTGAAGATCAAATGAGATAATATTTATAAAGTTCTTAGCACAATGTCTGACTGACACATACTAAGTGCTATCTAAATATTACTATTATCTTTATTATTACTTTTTTATTTTTTCTTTGTTGATGTCACAAAGTCTTTGACTGAGTTCCTCACATATGATGTATTCATGTACTGCAAAGATATAAAATAGCTCCAAGTACAGAGACTATATGATGTCCCTGTGGGATACTGCTCTCTGTTTAAAATATGCTAACAATACAATGATGTTCAGTACAGTTGATAAACCATGATATTTATAGAATGAAAGTCCATTTGCAATTCTACCAATTCTTAAATCTATTAACATCTCTCTCCTAAAAAGAATTAAGTATGGCTTCCAAATGGGTTAATTACAAACATTTCAATAACTATTCATGATTCTGAAGCATGCTATCTATGATAGGGAGGTAATAGCTTTAATGAGACATTTATGTTTTTGTGTACAACCATCAAAGAAATTTGTTTTGCTTGATTATACTTAGCTGTTACAAAAATTGTTTTCTTTTATTTTTTCCAATGGCACAGGGAGAGAAATCAAATCTACTAATTTTTAACTGTTTTATTTTTGTCATAAGATATTTCTCACAAAGGAAGAATAATATTTAAATGTTTGCAATGTAAAAACAAAACACATCAGTGATTTGTTTTCCAAAAAAGATGTACACTTACTGATCCACTCACAAGTTTTGTAGCTTTCCAAATCAAAATAACATTCCTTGGGCAAACACTCTCATATATGTATTGTCCTTGTTATTGAAATGTAAACTTTTGAGAATTTTTGTTAAATGGGAAATACTAAAAAGCATAGGCATGCACGTCCTTTCTATAAAATGGTATATCTCCTTAAAAATCAAGAACCAATATTATATGTAATAGAGATATGCTAGAAGTCTCCAGTAAGATTAGGGTTAAAACAAAGATATCCATATTAATCACTATAATTTCAAATAGTACTAGATATTGTAGCTATGAATCAAGGCAAGAATTGCTAAAATATCTATAGACAAAGAAGAAATAAAATTTTCACTTTCAACAGACTAGGTCTATTTAAAGAACTTTAGAGATTCAAGTGAAATATTGAAACAATCACTCTGAAAAGGAGCAGGATATGAAATAAACTCATATAAATAATCAACTTATATGTGTGTGTATTTACATTAAGAAGAATTAGAAATTTACATTCAAAATAAAGTACTGAATTTACATATTTGGGAGTCTTATGCCCCCCCCCTTTTGGTTTTTGAAAGTCAATGGGTTTAAGTAGCTTGCCCAATTAAGTGTCTGAGGCCAGATTTGAGCTCAGGTCCTCCTGACTCCAGGGTCAGTATGCTATCCACTGCACTACCTAGTTTCCCCTGCTGTCCTTCATTCTTTTTTTTTAGGCATTTTTTTTGCAAGGCAAATGGGGTTAAGTGACTTGCCCAAGGCCACACAGCTAGGTAATCATTAAGTGTCTGAGACTGGATTTGAACCCAGGGACCCCTGACTCCAAGGCCGGTGCTTTATGCACTATGCCACCTAGCCTCCCCTTGCCCTTCATTCTTGAAGAAGCCCAAAATGACATCACTATGTTGGGTTCAAGGTATAGTGTGTCCAACTGTGACTGATGAGACCAAAATGAGTTTGGAAGTCTCTAACACAGGTCTGGCACAAATCATTCACATGAACAATTGGATTGTGCTACCACATTTCTGTCTTGTTCATAGAGTGCAGCACCTTCTTTGATAAGGGCACTCCATGCTGGATGGTTTTGTACCAGCATTTTCATGTCTCACACTCAATTTCAAAATTCTTCAGAAAGACCTTGAGAGAGTTCTTGTGTGGTTTCTTTTGACCTCTACGTGAGTGCTTTCCTTGTGTTAGTTTCTGATAAAATGATATTTTAAGCAAAACTTTCGGCATTTGAACAATATGACTAGTCTATCATTGTGCTCTTTGCAGCAGAGTTTGAGTGTTTGTCAGTTCAGTTTGAGAAAGGCCTTAGTGTAAGGATCCTTATCTTGCCAGGTCTCTCTAAGACAATTCAAGGGAAGCAATTAAATTTCCTGATATGGCACTAGTATATGATTCAGGTTTCACAGACATTCAGCAATGAGGTCAGCACAATGACCTTCGGTTTGGTAGGTAGCCTAATAGCTCTTCTTTCCCACGCTTTCCTTTGAAATTCCCCAAACACTGAACTATCTCTAGCAATGTATGTATCAATCTGATCATCTATATGGACATTCCTGGAAAAATGCTGCCAAGGTAAATGAACTTATCCATAGGATTCAACATGTTTTCTATTTGCTGTAGCTGATGACTTTACATATGGATGGTATGGTACTTGCTGGTGAAAAATATTTGTTTTCTTGGTGTTAATCAACAAGACTAACTTAGCACAAGAAGCAAAGAATTGATCTATACTCTTGCATCTCAACCTCATAGTCTACATCAGGTGCACAGTCAGCCATGAACCAAAAGCCATACACCAATTCTTCCTTCACTTTAACCTTTCCTTGTAGATTTTTCTAGTCAAATATCATCAATGTCTTTGCTAATCTTGATGCTGTTTTCATCCTAGTTCCAGGTGTCCACCAACATCATAGAAAGCATCATGCTAAAATGCATGGGAGCAAGCACTTAACCCTGTCTTACTCCACTGGAAAATGGGAAAGTATAAGGGCATTGTTTATTATCCAGATCCAAGGAAGCACAGAGCCATGAAACTGACAGCTGATACTGAAGATCTCTAATCAACCAAATTTTGCCATGATGTTCTATAAGCCCTTATGATTGACAGTCAGATCAATGAATACTGTATACAGACCTCTATTTTGTCCCTGACATCTCTCCTGGAATTGTCAAGAAAGAAACACCATATCAACTATTCCTTGACTCTTGCTGAAGCCACACTGGCTCTCAAGTAAATGACCACCCCTGTGAATGTCACAGGACAATCTAGTTTTCTTTGCCTTTATAGAGATGAACATTGGAAGCATTCTTGAACTCCTGAAGGGATAACTTCCTCTTGCCATAAATTTTGGCCTTATAAACCTTTTTGCCTTCTAATGGTATTAAAAAAGCTTTCCTTCCATTGGAAGTTGGGCTAGAGAGAGAGAGATTAACTTCAACCTGAGGTATATAATCAGTGGTTTCACTTTAGATTGATGATGGTCTGTTGAGAACATTATGAAAGTATTTAGTCCATCTCTACAGAATCATATCCTTATCATTAATCAATTGTGGCTCCATTAACATTTAGTAGTTGAGAAGCACCTGGCCTACAAATAACCTTCAGGGCATCATAAAAATGCTTTGAATTGTTACTATCTACAAAAAACTGAATTTCATTTGCTTTCTTACTGAACCAAGAGTCTTGCATTTAACTAAGTTTTGCTTGCACTTTATTTGTGATAGAATTGAACATTGCCTTTTTAGAGACATATGAACTATCCTGCTGATAAATCCTGTGGAGATCTCATTTTTCATTTATCAACTTTTGAATTTCCCCATTATTTTCATTCAAACCAATTTTGATGTTTGCTAGTGTTCTGGCCTAAATGAGTAAATACTATGCTGTACACTAATCTTCTAAAAGTTCCACTGTTGCCAACTGTATGTTGGCTCAGTTTTCCCTCCAAATTAGCAAGGAACTGTTCACACTGGGAAAAACACTCTAATCTACTAAATCCTCTGATTGCCCAACTGTCTTGGGTCTGCAATTTTTATTGAATGTGAATATTTGGCTTAGAGATCTAGTACTCTGGATCATATCACCTTCATCATTTACACATCTTGCCTGTCTTTTTATTTTTTGCTTACAATGACATTATCTATTAAATGTCAATGTTTGCCACAAGGGTGCATCCACAAAGTCTTATTGCATTTATTTAATTAATTGGAAGATGGTGTTGATGATTAGAAGATCATGAGACACACACTGCTTCAGTAATATGTGACTGTTACTATTCTGATTTCATTCCCAAGTACTCCTTGCTAGTTGTTAATCTGAACCTACTCTGACATTAAAGTTACCTAGAATTATAAGCTTATCTTCTTTTGGCACATTGATAATGAGATTCCCAAGGTCTTCATAAAATTTTTCTTTGACATCATAAGGGCTTTTTATGAGGAGAACATAGACAGTCTTGGAACTTTCCAGCAAGTGACAATTTCATTGTCACAAGTTGTCATTCACTCCTGACATTTGCTGGAAACACACACAAACTTATTGATGATACTAGCTTTGTTTGCAAAATATATGCCAACTTCCCAGCACTCCCTGTCACTGTGACCACTTCAGAAAAACATGGATCCAACTTTGAGTTTGGTGAGCTGGTCTTCATTTTTTCAGCCTTGTTTTACTTAGGGCTGCTATGTAGATGTATTATCTGCTGAGTTCTCTTGCAACAAGAGCTGTTAATCTTTTAGGTCTACTAGATTTTGAGTTGTTCATAGCATGTGCACATTCCATGTATCAATGGTTAGTGGAATCACCTTTACAAAAATTTTTGTACAATTTTTTATGTTTTAACTGCAGGGTAGAATTCCCTGTCTGCTGCAGTAAGTGGGGTTAGGTGAAGCAGATAATTTTTAAGGCATCTTTTCTAGTCCCTTCTTCAAGCCAGTAGGTGAGCTATGTAGCCCTTCAAAAAGGCTGCTCAGATATCCAGGGGGTTGCCAAATCCTACTACTGCTCCCATCCAGTAAGAAGTTGGTCTTATGACCTGTGTTCAGGGTTGTGACTACAGCTCCCAATGTACTTGCTGTTTCATCACTTGCCTGTCACTATAGGACTTTGAGTAGGTAAAAATGATAAAATGATATGGTTGATGTCTTTTGACTTGGGAAAAATTTTGATTTAAGTGAAGCAGAATTGTGCTATTGTCAACCTCCTCTCTCTTTCAGTCATCACTGTCCAGCGGAAAGACAAAAGTCAAAAAGATTGCCAATGGTCCAGAACGCAACAGATGACCTTGACATTTTTGATGTCTAAGTAAACTCTAAGCACTTCTCAATATTCACTTCAAGGTAGTGGACAAATTGTTCTCATTCACCACCACCCTAACTCACTGAAGAGTTTGAGCCCTCCCCTCTCCACTTGCCCTCAAACTAATTTAGCCTATCTAACAGAACAGTTGATGTGATATGGCTTCTGCTATAGGTTCTTAGAAACTCTGGTGAAAATTAGATCAATGAGGTGGATAGCAAAGATGGAAAGCAACCCTGAAAAGGGGTTGGCAGGCCTCACATCAGAGGTAATAGTTTTTTCTAAAAACATTTTATACCCCAAAGTGTACCAAACAATACACACATAAGTACAGTTGCATATAATTACAAAGCACACCTGTAAGTGGAAGATCTAATAAGTAGAAAACTTTTAACTGCTCTTTGACAGTCTAAACTAATATAACAAAAATCAATGCTTATATTCAGCATCATACCAATCAAATTACCAAAGAATTACTTTGTAGAGCTAGAAATATAACAAAATTCACCTGAAAAAATTAAAAAATGATAACAAATTCTAGTGCATTTAGACTTGCCTCACAATTCATAGCAAATCAAAGACAGGAGAGAGAAATATCCAAGTACAATGAGAACTTATTGCATCAAGAAATGCAATAAAAATAGCACGATATGACACTCAATAGGGTGTCATAGACACCCTATTTTTCTAGAGGAAAAAGAGAAAGGGATGGGGGAGGGAGGGGTAATGTAGATGATGGAGGAGTGGGTAGATCATAGAAGAGGATAACCAAATATAACACATCTTCTTTTTTACTTTTTGCAAGGCGGTGGGATTGGGTGGCCTGTCTGGGACCATAGGCCTGGTGGTTGCTGGGTCTCTAAGGTGGGATGTAGGCTTGGGGCCTCTTAGTCCCTGGGCCAGTCCACTGCACCACCTGGCTGCCCTGCAGCACATTTTTGAAAAGGGACAGGGTGAAAGGAGAGAGAAAATATAATAGATAGTAGTGGGGAGGAATGATGGAGGGAATTACAATCAGCAACATCAAGTGTGGAAAAATATGGAAGTAACTTCTATGATGGATTTATGATAAAGAATGTGATCCACCTGAGACAGAGCTGATGGTATCAGAACACAGACTGAAACACATTTTTCTCTTCTTTCTTTCATTTTATTTCATATGAGGTTTTATATTTTTGTGGGGGAGAGGTATTATGCTTACTCTTAAACAAACATATCTTAGTAATGTGTAAATAAATTAAAGAAAAAATAGCATATTATGCAATAAATGCAACAAAGCTTTCACAGTTATTGTCTGTCCTCTTGGTGTGTTTCTGTCTCCATAGGATTAATTAGGAGTGCAAGTACAAAGCATCTTTCTCAAAGCCATGTTGCTGAATTACCCCAAGATTCAAGCACAGTTGACAACATTAAGATATCCACCTTCATGATTCTATGCCAGCAAAAGTGGCATTTATTAAAAGTACCTTCTGAGTCCACTTCTTCACTTTAAAGCACTTTTATCTCGAGCTAGAATTATAATCTTTCAGCCTGCATAATTTAGGTGTTCCCATTCCCACTCAGCAAGCCCTGTTTTAAGAAGATGGAAGTATCCAGGAGCATTAGCTCAGTGATCCTGCAGGATCTGACCATTCAGTAATATGTCATACTTCTGTGGTGGTACACCAGTAAAAGTTCCTGCCCACATTCTAGGAGATGGAGATGGAGATGGAGATGGAGATGGAGATGGAGATGGAGATGGAGATGGAGATGGAGATGGACATGGACATGGACATGGACATGGACATGGAGATGGACATGGAGATGGACATGGAGAAAAACATTGACTTTCTTGGACTGGTTTTTGCAAATTAATATTTAAAAACCCATATGAATGCTTCTTAATGGTCCATTGTCAAGTAGTTTTACTTACTGACAAGATGAAAGGGGTCCCCTCAATTAGGGTGGTCCACTGAAGGAGAGGATAATTGTCAGAGATCTCAGATAGTTTGTGGTTGTGGGACTCTCAGTGCAAGAGTTGCCATTGACACTTTCTGGAGAAAATTGGCAATGTAAAAAGTTGACTTTATCAATTAACTCAGAATATTCATTTAGAATAGGGAGAAATGGTCTAAATAGAGAATACTGGACTATTAGTAGGACATCTACTACAAGAATGAGGCAGGGCTGATGAATATGAAGGTCCATCTGAGCAATCATCTGGATGAGAGAAGCAGGGCCAGAATGAGGGCCAAAAACACTGGAGAAGAGCCAGTTTAAGGTCAGAGAAGCTAAAAACCCATGTTATTAAGTGTTAGTAGGAAGCATTAGTCTCCTAGGCAACAACAATGCCAAGCTTGTTATTGCTTCATCTTCCAGTGTGATGATGCCATTGACCTTGCAGTGCAGTAAGGATTCAAGCAGCTTGGATACCTCTGTTAAAGCACAGCTCAGGACAACAATCAGGAAATGAGAAAGAGCAGTTTGATAATCCTAGAGTGGAAGGGATAATCCAGCTTGCACCTGACCAAGAATAACCTTCACTGACTTTCCCCAAAGAACTCTGATTCTCTCCAATTTCAGAAAGTTCACTTCCTTCCAAAGTAGCTGAGTTCACTTTTGAGCAGCTCTAATGATATTAGGAAACTTTTCCTTATATGAAGCTAAAATTTACCACTGTAACTTCTACCCATCATTCCTTGGTAGGTTCTTCAGGATTCAATTCATATTAATGAACATTTTTAAAGCATCTATTCTATGAATGACACTCTGCTAGACAATTGAGATGCAAAGTCCAAAAAAAAAAAAAGAAATAAAAGAAATAAAGAATCCTCGTCCTTAAGGAGTTTATATTTTTCATTTTCAAAAGAAATATTGCTATCTATGTCTCCCTGTTCCCTATAAATTCAGTAGATATATTCCCCTTAATTACATGTGGGAATTTATGCTTAGGCCTACTAAATTTGTGCTTGTGCCTATTTTTTTTTTGCAGTGGGGGTAGTAAAGTAGATAGAGCTCCAGACTGGAGTCAGGAAACCCTGAGTTCAAATCTGACCTCAGCTATTTACAAGCTATATGACTTTGACAAGACACTTCACCCTGTTTGCCTCAGTTTTTAATGAGCTGGAGAAGAAAACAGTAAACCACTCCAGTATCTTTGCCAAGAAAACCCCAAATTAGTATCACAAAGAGCCTGTCATAACTGATAATAACTGTACAAAAAAATTAAATTTCATTTTAGATATGAACTGTTATTCTAATCTGACCAAAGATGTTTGGATGTTACTGCTATCACTGAACATGAAAACTTCATGTTATCTATCAATGTGATCAGAATTCACAAAGGCATATGCCTTTACCAAAGAAACTAATAAAGATATAAAGTATAAGATCAAGAACTGATCCTTGCAGTACTACACTAATTATTTCCCATGTTCACAACATTTCTTTAGTCAACTCTTTTTAGGAACATTTGTTTAAACTGCTTCAAATCCACCTACTCAGATGCTTATCCAGTTCATATTACTCTACCCTGTCTGCAAGTATATTATTCTCCTGATCTGCAGATCTGTTGTATTACAGTACCTCAGCGGATTCACATACTCTCTAAAATGAGTCTAGCAAGCTTTTTGATAACGTACCTATATCAGTCCCATGGATGAAGATGTCAGAGATTGCTTAAAGGAAAAAGTAATACCTTTTAGATATTCTCAAGGGACAATCAGCCTAGAGGTTTGCTGAATCTGCTATGTACTTATTATCGTATTAATTATGTCATCGGATTTAGAGAATTCAAGGGATGTGTTCTAGAATTACATTATAAATTCTCAGATGTATTGTATTTGATTCCTTTTTCAATCATGTCTGACCCTTTGTGACCTCCTTTGGGGGTTTCTTAACTAAGATACTGGAACTGTTTACCATTTCTTTCTCTAGCTCATTTTACAGATGAGAAACAAGCAAACTGGGCTAAGTTACTTGCTCAGCTAGTAAGTGTCTGAGGTCAGATTTGAACTCAGGAAGATGTCTTCCTGATTCTCGACTGGCTCCAGTTCTATTCACTGTACCACCTAACTGCCTCATCTTATATATATACTAAAACTAAATAATTAATTAGCTACAATCCCCCTCTCCAGCTTATAAAGATAAAATTAACCTATTTTCCAATACTTTTCCTATCCACTCTTTCTAAAATCTTATTCTTAAATTTGACAAATATTAATGGTACTAACTATAAAATTTATTAATTGATTAGTTAGTAACCTTTTATTAAAGATAGAGTCTGGCTCAATTATTTTAAGGATATTGAGCATTCCTCGGAGGAAAAACTTCTATCAACACAACCTTCTCTACTGGCAACTTAAAAAGTTTTAGAGCTGAGGTTGGGTTCATCTTGCTCATAATGCATATTATGTACGTGTGTGTGTGTGTGTGTGTGTGTGTGTGTGTGTGTGTGTGTGCTAATTTTATTGTGGCTTGTTTTTTTGAATATTTGATTGGATGTTTTCATGTTCTTTTCTCAATGAGATAATATGTGGGAAAAGGAAGAAGGAAAGGGATAAGAGAATTGTGAAGGACATTCACAGAGTTTTGAAATTAGGGAAAAGGCAAGGGATCGAATTTGAGGAGGGAGAAATGAGAGTATTTGAGAAATTGAAGGAACTTTCATTAAAAATGAAGGATGGTATATTATATTCCAAGCCCTACAAGCTTCCAATGTAGTTGCTGCTAAGTCCTGTGTGATCCTGACTGCAGCTCCACGATATTTGAGCTGTGCCCTTCTGGCTGCTTGTACTATTTTCTCTTTGACTTGGAAGTTCTGGAATTTGGCTATAATATTTCTAGGAGTTTGTTTTTTTGGGATCTCTTTCTCAGAGGGATCAGTGGATTCTCTCCATTTTTATTTTGTCCTCTGCTTCTAGAATTTCAGGGCAATTTTCCTGTAGTAATTCTTTGAAAATGATGTCAAGGCTCTTTTCCTGATCATGACTTTCAGGTATTCCAATAATTTTTAAATTATCTCTCCCAAGTCTGTTTTCCATACCAGTTGTTTTTTCAATGAGATATTTCACATTTTCTTCTAATTTTTCATTTTTTTTTTTTGGTTTTGAAGTATTGAGTTCTGGTTTCTCATAAATTCATTAATCTCCCTGAATTCTATTCTTTGTCTGAAGGATTTGTTCTCCTCAGAGAGTTTTCTTATCTCTTTTTCTATCTGGCCAATTTTGCTTTTTAAAGCATTCTTCTCCTCAATAACTTTTTGAACTGTTTTATCCATTTGACCTAAGCTGGTTTTTAGCATGCTGTTTTCTTCAGCATTTTTTTGGATTTCCGTGACTAGGCTGCTGACTTCATTTTCATGTTTTTCCTGTATCTCTCTCATTTCTTTTCCTAGTTTTTCTTCTAACTCCCTCATTTGCTTTTCAAAGTCTTTTTTGAGCTCTGTCATAGCCTGAGCCCAATTTCTGTTTTTCTTGGAGTCTTTAGATGCAGGAGCTTGTGCTTCCTCATCTTCAGATTGAGTATTTTGATCCTTCTTGGGCTCATATGCAAAATAGCTTAGAATGCAGCCAAGAATCAACTACCCAGCAAGGCTGAATGTCCTCTTCCATGGAAAAAGATGGACTTTTAATGAAACAGGGGAATTTCAAATGTTCCTGTTGGAATGGCCAGAGCTGAACAGAAGGTTTAATCTTCAGATATAGGACTCAGGTGAAGCATGGAGATTGGAGGAGAGGGGGAAAATATGAGGGACTTGATAATGAACTGCATGTATTCCTGCATAGAAAAATGACACTGATAATACTCATATGAACCTTCTCAGTTAATAGAGCAGGTAGAGGGAGCTTTTATAGTTGAAGCACAGGAGAAAGCTGAATTTGAAGATAAAATATGGTGTAAAAATGGAGTCAGTAGAAAAAAGGGAAATGTAATGGGAGAAAGAAAAAGGAGAGGGGGAATAGGCCAAGATATTTCATATAATAAGGTTTTTCTTTATTAAATGAGCTATTGCAATGATATGGAAGGGGGAAAGGCAAGGGGGAATGAGGGAATCTTCGCTGTCATCAGAGGTGGTTAGGCAAGGAAACAGCATATATACTCAATGGGGTATAGGCATCTGGAGTAAGAAGGAGGGGGGGACAGGGGGAAGGGGGGATGTGAGTGATGGAGGAGAGTATAGATCATGGGGGGGAGAGTGGTCAGATATAACACATTTTCTTTTTTACTTCTTGCAAGGGGCTGGGATTTGATGGCCTGTCCAAGACCATAGGGCCAGGTGGATGCTGGGCCTAAGGGGTGGTATGGGGGCTCAGGGCCTCTTGGCCCCAGAGCCGGGGATCTGTCTGCTGTGCCACTCAGTGACCCTACAGCAGAGTCAGCATGAAAGGAGAAAGAAATATATAGTACATGGTAGTGGAGAAATATGAAAGGAGGGAGTTGTGATCAGCAATGGCAACGGTGGAAAAATATGGAAGTAACTTTTGTGATGGACTTACCATAAAGAATGTGATCCATCTGTGACAGAGTTGTTGGTGTTGGAACAAAGACTCAAGCACATTTTTTATTATTATTATTTTGGTGGGGTGCAGGGCAAATGGGGCCACATAGCAGGGTGATTGTTGGGTGTCTGAGGCCAGATTTGGACCCGGGTGCTGCTAGCTCAAGGGCCAATGCTCTGTCCACCAACTAGCCACCCCTACTATTATTACTATTCTATTTTATTTTGGGTCTTTTTTTCTTTTTTCTTTTGTTTTTTTTGAAGGGCCCTGGGGTTCAGGTGGCTTGCATGTCACACGGCTGGGTGATTGTTGGGTGTATGAGGCCAGATGTGGGCTCAGGTGCTCATGGCTCCAGGGCTTGTGCTCCATCCATTGTGCCACCTGGCCATACCTACAATTATTACTTAATTTTAATTTTTTTTCTCTCCCCTTTACATTATTGCTCAACCGAGTTTATATTAATGGGGGGAGGGGGTATTTTGTTTACTCTTAAACAAGAATATTTTATTAATGTATAAAAAACATTATTTGTACAAAATGAGAATAAATATTAAATTAAAAAATGAAGGATGGGTTGAAGGAGAATAACAACATCTGAAGTAAGAGAAGGAAAAGCACTTGAAATTAAAGAGAAGTAATGGAGAAACAAGAAAGTGTTTGCTAAGTGAAAATGAGTATGATAAGGTAAGACAAGATAATAGGTTAGTAAGACAAGGTTTGTGGGGTAGGGGAGCTAGTTTTGACTTTCAGGCTAGTTTGGCCAATGAGGAGAAATAAAATCCTGGAGTTGAAGAACCTTCCTTCAGTGCCTCTCAAGACGAGTAACTGGGATGAATGACTCAGACTGAAGATGTCACATTCAGCAAGTATGGGTGAGAGAATTTTGCAGTGGCCTGCAGTGTCAAGTTTGAATTTCTACCACAAAGTCACAATTATTCATACTCAGAATAAATGCTGGGTTCCTTCCCAGGAGAAAACTTAAGAGTCTTTAATGAGATATATCCAGTCTATAGATTATTAGGGAAAAAGAAATGCTCCTTTAATACAATTCAGTAAAATATAACATAGTACAATAAAGATTTATTAAGTGACTACTCTGTTTGGCATTGTGCTAAGCATTGGGATACAAATAGGTAAGAGAGAAAAAGACTGTATCTGTTCTCAAATGGTTAAGATAAGATTAAAAATATATTAAAAGGGGAACTGAAAAGCAAAAGTGTTGGGATTAGGGATAAGAAAGGGCAACAGGTGGTACTTGGGAGGGGCATGATGTTCTGTGAAGTCTAAACTAAGCAGAGTTACTGATGGAAAGTGGAGAGTTACTTGGAAAGTTCAGATACCAGTCCTCTATAAAGGAAAGTTTTGAGCACTGTTTAGCGTTCTACCTTCCAGCTCTCCAATGTGGGGAAAAAAAGAAAAGAAAAGAAAAAGAAAAACAACAAAAACCCCAGCAAACTAAACAACTTTCAATGTGAAATGAAAGAAGAAACTGCATCAGGAGCAGCTGAGAAGAGTTCTCTCCTGTGTGGAAAAATAAGATACAAAATAAAATGAGAGGAATAATCAGGAAACATTTGCAATGAAGTAACAATTATTGGATTCATCTCTGAGAGGAGGTAGTTGAATTTTCTGAATAAGAAACACTTAAGGGGCAGCGGCTAGGTAACTGAGTGGATAAAGCAGTGGCCCTAGAGTCACCATTATCTGAGTTCAAATCCGGTCTCAGACACTTAATAATTACCTAGCTGTGTGGCCTTCGGCAAGCCGCTTAACCCTGTTTGCCTTGCAAAAACCTGAAAAAGAATCTAGAAAACATGGTGAGGGATTTTGAAATCTTGGACAAGAAATTAAATACCTTAGGGACCATAAGTAGTGTTTTCATAATTGTTATTGATTAATGGCAAACAGAAGTAATATCCTGGATAGCATGATGTCTGTTATAGAGATATGGAATTCAGAATTAGCTTAAAAACAGTAGGAATGACAAGTAGGGGAAAAATGAAAATAATAGAGTTTAGCTAGAAGATAGTTACCCAAAGTGCCTAACATAACTTTAAATTGAGAAGGAAACTGGAAAAACTACCTACATACATAGGCATAGTAAATATACATACATACATACATACATATATATATATATATATATATATATATATATATATATACTCTAATAAAAGTTGAGAAATTTGACCTCAGAAGTATAATTTACTGGTTCTATAATTGGAACATGGCTCTTGAGTTTGCCTTATTCAAAAAGAATAGTAACATTGGGAGCAACTAGGTGGTACAGTGGACAGAGCAATAGGCCTGGAGGCAGGAGGACCTGTGTGAACCCCCACCTCCATTGCCTCAAAAAAAAAAGAATAAGTGTAAGAGGATTTGAGGAATTTCAATTGTCCACAAAGGAGTCCTCTCATGTGAGGCAAAGAACCAGATAGAATCAATAAAGTGGAGAATATTTGAGCGAGATTCAATAGATACAAATAGAGAAATATTATGATCAGTGAAATGTACTACAGACTACCTGGACAGGGAAAAAGAAAAAAATAAGGACTTTGAAATATATTATAAGTCTGACAAAGCAGCATGCTATAGTAAAGAGATTTTGATTATCTAACTTTAGAATTTTTCTTGCTCTAAAAGAATATAGATCATGTCTTGCCTTGGTGATAATTTAAACATTCAAAATGTGTCTAAGACAATGAGGTAACTTGTATTCTGGATCTGAATCTCACCAAAAAGAAGAATAGTAAAGAGCAAAATGAATAGGCCTAGATTTAAGAAGATCTGCATTCAACTCCAGGCTCAGACGCTTACTGGCTGTGTGACACTTAAACTCTGCCTCAATGTCTTTGACGATAATATAGCGATGATAACACCTCCCTCAGATTTGTTGTTAAGATGAAATGAGATAATATTTGTAAAGTGCTTAGCATACTACTGGCACATAGTAGGTGCTGTTAGTATTTTTATCTAATGACATGAAAATATTGGTAACATTGTGGGGAAGTTACTGTTTTTTTCTGTAGAGGAAGTCAGTCTAGGAATGATAATAAATTCAAAAAATAAAATTCTGAAGACAAAAAGAAACAATTTCAGTGAAGTAAAAAGGAGATATCATCTAAAAAAAGTAATGTGCAGGAATTCACCAATAAAGTTAGATTTTTTTAACTAACATATACAGATGGTAGAAGCAAAGAGAAGTTGTAGGATGAATTCTAAAGCAATTCAGTGACTGGATAATGTCTAAAAACAGTGTCAGGAATACTAAAACTCAGAATAAGCTGAGACTGGCAAGCAAACTTCATAAGACAAGAAAATGATGCTTTTATTTGTTTTATTTTTAATTATGTTTAGGAAAAAGAAAGAAGCTGCTGGGATACAGAGAAAAGGAATATTCAAATCACATTTGGTTCTCTTTTCTCTGCCAAGAACTTCTTGTCCAAAGCTAGAAAGGATTGAATGTCAGGGATAGGGAGAAATAGAGAAAACCTATGAGAGTTACTGCCCAAGACACGTGAAGTAATATTAAGACAGCACCAGTGTGTCCTCAATAAGTTTGAGATATGAGGCCCGTATGAACTACATCCAAGGATACTGAAAGAATTGATAAATGTG
This sequence comes from Macrotis lagotis, assembly GCF_037893015.1. Lineage (NCBI taxonomy): Eukaryota > Metazoa > Chordata > Mammalia > Peramelemorphia > Peramelidae > Macrotis > Macrotis lagotis. Next base: position 599,394,317 of record NC_133666.1, on the reverse strand, counting down.
ATTGCCATGCCAATTTTCAAGACCTGTAAAAGTTGGTGGGAAAGGGGAAAAGACTCCCTTGCAGGGGCATGATAGAGAAAAATTCTGAGTCAGAAACAGAGCCAGAAGAGGAATGAACATATGACTGATCTTTGTATTTTCCTTAAAATGCATTTCTTGAAAGAAACCAACTAATCAGAGGAAAATAGTTATAGGGGTAGAATGTTCCAGGTTGTGACCTCAGGCCTATGCTATTGGCAAAGAAGATAAAAAAGGAAAATGATAAATGATCAAGGGGATGTAGGAAAACAAACACATTGATGCACTGTTGATACATCTGTGAATGAGCACAATCATTCTGGAAAGCAATATGGTATTATATACAAATAATTACTAAACAATGCTTTTCCTTTTACCTAGCTATAATAATGTTAGACCTATACCCAAAAGAGGCCAACGTCATTATATGTACAAAAATATTTGTAGTAGTTCTTTTTTTGCCATGGCTGAAAACTGGAAACTAAGAGGTTGTTCAACAATTGAGGAATGGCTGAATAAGTTGTAGTATATAGAGGAGAATAATTTATAAAACAATTATGTAAAAATTAACAAATTTGAAAACTGTTAGTTATGATAAATTTATAGATCATTCATGATTGCAAGTACCAATAATGAAATATGCTATCATTACAAAGAAGTGATAGATTTAAGGTACAGAATGAGTCTTGTGTGTGTGTGTATATATATATATATATACTTATATAGGTTTAATTCTATATATATGTGCATATATGTAATGTATATAGGTATAAACATAATTCTTGCATATATTTTAAATATATTATATATGTTTACACACAAAGTTATATGTATACTTGTGTATATTTGTGTATAGCCATTGAAGGAATTTTTTTTCTTGACTATAAATATTTTCTGTGATAAATTCACTCCCCCCCCCTTTTGCCCCCAATGGAATAGGGAGCAAGAAAGAGGAAAAAAATAAAATAAATTTGCTAATATTTTTAAATAGAGAAGGAAAAACATATATGTATCAATATCAATATTAACCTTAACTTAATTTTTTTTATTAAAAACTCTCATGAAGTAGAAATAATCTATAAATCTTTGTAATGTTAAAACAAAAACACATCAGTAAAACTGAAAAAAAAGCATAAAAATTGATTGGTCAAGCTCACCTTAAAAACAAACCACACTGAACTTGAGTGACCACTCCTGACCATATGGAATGGTTTCTGCGGCAATAAAGTCCCCTTCAAACCTCCAAAAGCACAACCAGGGAAGTCTTGTAATTAATATCAAGCCAGAACATTTGGGGTAGGGTTCATGAAACAAATGACTGCAATGCTTTCCATAATATATGGTCTTTGTAGTTTCTAGGACCACTTCTAATTATATTGTATATCATGGTTTTACTTCTTAGAATTTTGTAACTACAAATGCTATCTATCTTAGGTTTTTGCAAGGCAAATGGGATTAAGTGGCTTGCCCAAGGCCACACAGCTAGGTAATTATTAAGTGTCTGAGCTGGATTTGAACTCAGGTACTCCTGACTCCAGGGTCAGTGCTCTATCCACTGTGCCACCTAGATGCCCCCAAATACTATCTTTACCTTGAAGAATGGAAATAAATCAATACTTTTTGCGATAGGAAAAAAAATTCCAGGTTGAGAATTCTTGAACATGGGAGAGAAGTCCAGAGAATTAAAACAGAAGCCTGTAGAAGAGAAATGAGGTATGTCTGATTCACTGGTTGTTCATGGATCACAAAATCATTTGGTCTGTACTGTCATGGAAACTGGAGGTAGGACTTGAAATTCAATAAATGGGGTTAAGTAAATCAAAGAGCTTTTTAAGGATGAATCAATTAAATGTTTGACCAAATATAGCAAGTTAAATTTTTAACTTTATATTGCCTTTGAATGATATTATAAATATCTAAATTACCTTTGGCTGAAAAAATTTTTCCCATCCCTTGCTGTAAAGAAATGAAGATATGACTTGCCTATGTAGTTTCCTTAAAATGGATGTTCTGGGAAGCATTGGTGATTCAGAGACAGTGACTTTGGTTGTATAGAGTATTTCTAATGTGAAAAATCTAGGGGTTAAGTGAACTTCAAGGGAAAGCAGGTTTCTATGACATAGTAGGGAAAATCAGAGTCAGAGTATCAGAGAGTCAGGAGTGAAGCCTGGAAAGGAAAGCCATGGCTTCACAAACTGTTGTAATCATTTTCTAACTTATGACCCTCCATGAAGTTTCTGTCGTCCTTCATAAAATGATTTTCCTAAAGTATAAGTCTCACTGTGTCAATAAATTTCAATGATTCCCTATTATCTCCTGGTTCAAATATAAAATTCTCTATTTAGCATATAAATTCCTTCCCAACCTGTGTCCTTCCCATGTTTCCCATCTTTTTAAACCTTATTGCACTACATGTGTTCTATGATTTAGCTATACTGGTCTGTTTACTTTTTTTCCTCACAGATGATGCTCTATGTCTTGACTCTGGTTTTTCACTTATTGTTCCTATGGAATGTTTTCTCTCCTCACATCTGCCTCCTGGCTTCCTTGGATCCCTCAGTTCTCATGGGATTTAACTATGTTGTTAATTCTTAAATTTATCTGTCCTGCCCCAATCTCTCTCCTGAACTCCAGTCTCATATCCACAGTTGCCTTTCAGGCAGCTCAAACTGGATGACCAATAGACATTTTAAGCTCAACCTATGCAAAATAGAACTCATTGTTTTTTCCCCACTTCCTGTATTCCCTATTATTATAAAGTATAACACTATCTTCCCAATTTCTCAGGTTCACAGCCTAAGAGTTACCCTGGATTCCTCACTATCTCTCACTCCCCCATATCCAAACTATTGCTGAGTCCTGTTGATTTCATCTTTGCAACATCTCTTAAATTGTCTTTTCAGGTTCTCAGACCCTCCCATTTGTAATATTACAATAGTCTGCTGCTGGATCTGACTGCCTCAAGTTTCCCCCCTTCCCCCACCCCCAATTCATTCTCTTTTCAGACATTAAAGTGATCAGGTCTGATCATGTCAACCCCTGCCCCTCTCCCCACTTCTCAATAAACTCAACTGTCTCCAGGTACAAATTCAAAAGGCTTATTTGACCTTTCCAGACTCATACTCTGTTACCCAGCACTGGCCTCCTGACCATTCCACCAATTCATTCATTCCATCCCTCTGCTCTGGTCATTTTCTCTTTGGGTCTCCCATAGAATGCGCTGCCTCCTCTGCACCAACTATAGATCTCCCTTGGCTTCCTTTGTCTCAACTAAAACCCCACATTTTACTGAAAGCCTCCCCCAATCCTTAATCTCAGACCTTTCCCTCTGTTAATTATTTTCTATTTATCCTATATATAGCTTGCATCATCATCATTATTATCATATTGTCTTTTGATTTCAAAGATGACCATATCAATAAAATTAGTGGTGGGATGACCTGCACATTATGTTTATTATAGTGAAGGGTGTGATATGCAAAGACATTCTTCTCACTTGCCTTTTCCAGAACCACTTCACACTATGGCCTACTTTGATAGGAAATAGGACTTCTGGTGTTAGTCTAATGCTGAGGGAGTCTCTAGGTCTTCAGTATGGTTTCCTCTTAAGTAATCAACACTTTGATGCCATTACAATTCCCAACAAAGCACCAGAATGTGATGTCTAGCAGTAATTTTGAGACACAGGGCACACCCAAATCTGTCTCTCAATGGATTAATCATCAGTATAGACTAAATCTTTCAGTGGAAGACCTAATTGTGTGACTCATTTATATCATAACCTGTCTCTTGATGGGTTAGTTATCAGTATGCACCATACTCATCCCCTCCAAAAAAAGTTTTGGGTTCCCAGGAGCTACCTGGTGGGTCATGGAAACAAATGGCGGTATTTCTAATAGCATTGTTTATGGTCAGAACACAAAAATTTCTGATTGTCTTCAAACCTCTGATTTTTGGTCCCTACAGTCCTGACTTGGGGAGGTAGTAAGGAAAAATAACAATACAGAATTCTTTTAATTGGATCCCTGTAATTGGAATGAGTACACTTTAACTCCTTTAAGGAGGATCTGTTGGAGGATGTCTGGTGCCAACAGTTGTATTATTTTCAGCTCTAATAAGTTTCTGTAGCTAAAAAGTTCATATTTAAATCTTGAGATTGAATAGACAGTTGTAGCCCCTGTCTCTCTGGGGCCTCCCTCAATGCTCTTAGCTGAGGGTCCCTCAGGGTCCAAAGAACTGACTTAGGAAAAAACAGAGTATTAAAGCAGGCCCAGGTTGTCTGGATAGCCAGCTAGGAATACTGGAATAGCACCCCAGTTTTCTTTTGTTGGTTTTTGGAATTAGGGTCATGCTTTATTGTGTCACTAGAGGTGAAATGCCTTATTTGCATGTTGTATCATCCATTAGATTTCTAGCTCCTTGAAGGCAGGGACTGTCTTTTCCCTCTTCTTTATCTCTAGCACTTGTATCCCCAGCCTGAGACATTAATAAATGTTTACTTATTGACTGATAGAATGAGACAAAGAGAGAAGTCATCACTGCAAAATCTCTTCTCTTATTGATTGAAAGAGAGAGTAGTGATTACTTCAATATCTCTTATCAGACTTAAGCTGCAGCTAATGTTTGTTATTCTTTCAAGGTACCAGAGCTATAAACTTCAGCACCAAGTAAACTTTAACTTCCTTTTCTGTCTTAGACTCATGGGGATAATTTCAGAGGCCATAGAAATAATCAGGCTTTTCTTTTTGTCCAAGAGTTAACAGTAAATGATGGGTATGTTATAAGTTTTATTTTGTACCACCAAAAAGTGGAAGAAATGTTTACTGCATAACTTACATTTTCATGTGGACTCATCAAAGAATATAACATGAATCATGTCTCAAGTGGATGAAGAAGACTAGAAAATGATTGCCTTAGATGTTACTCCTAAGTTGGCAATGTGTCTTTATGTGTTTTTAATGAAGTTATCATTGTTTGATCTTTGCACCCATTAAATACCCTTAGCAGACTTAGGCACAAGTTAGCTGGATCAGAGTTAGAAGCCTGTTTTGATTTGAAACTAATTTTCCCATTGTAGGTAATAACAGCCATCTTAAGAATGAATTTGATAATGCGCGCGCGTGTGTGTGTGTGTGTGTGTGTGTGTGTGTGTGTGTGTGTTTGTGTGTGTGTGTGTGTGTGTGTGTGTGTGTGTGTGTGTGAAGTTTTATAAGGTTTCTTACAAAAATTAGAAAACGGAAAAATCTATTGAACTTTTAGCCTGAAAACTTTGAGGTTATAAATATTTATGTATAAAAGAAAACTACCCTGCAAGCAGAAAAGAATACACTGTAGTTAATTCACACTTGGTGTTTTGTTTTTTTTTTTGCATAGCAAGGAAATCTCTTCAAATAAGGATTGCTTTGGTGTTTTCAATATATGATATATGATTGCCCTTCATTCTCAAATCAGAGTCAAATTACAGTGGGTCTGACTTTGGGTGATTAGTTCAATATGAGCATGGAATGTTCTACCTCAGGTTGGGCACAAATAGGCCATGTGAACATATGAGATGGATTATCTAAATTTGCATATATCAATAAATGTTCATTTAAATATATGCTAATTTGAAAATAAATGGATTTGTCCCTCATTTAGCCTGACCTCACAGGCAGAAATCTATGTCACTGGTACTTCAAATAGTAATGAGGGTCACAGTGGTCACATAAAAACTGGTAAACAAAAAAGTCACCATCATTTCCTCAATCTCTGAACCTTGTGATTTTATTTATTATTTTCTAGACTTTTTTCTGACTTCTTAAATGAAAATTCTCCATGTCTTGCCTCTGTCTATAAAATCTCCATCATCTTTTAGAATAAGACCCATTCTTTAGTTTGAACAAAATTTTAGGAAAGTGCAGTTTCCAAGAGTAAACATGGCATGTGTTCCTTTAACTAATCTTCTGACAGTCTCAATTTCCCTATTCATACTTTTTTCTTATTTTTTCCAATCTCAGAGAATGTTGTGGCCATCTTTTTTTTTTCAAAATTAACCACTTCACTTTTCCCTTGAATTCCATTGACTATAATTTAGCAAGCATTTTTAATGTGCTTCCTAAGTGACAAAATACAAAGTTCAAAAATGAGATAGTCCTCCTCAAAGACCTTGTATTCTGTTTCTATCTTTATTATTACCTAGCCCCCAATTCCACCCCTTCATCTAACTCCTTTTTCTCTCTAAATTGACTCCTTCTCTTCAGCCTACAGAAATTTTCATCCTAAAATTTTCTATCCTAAAAGAATTCAAAATATTTCCAAGGCTGTCACCTCAAAGCTAAAGTCCTATTTCTTTCAGTTTCTTAATCAACAAACATCTAGACAGGGTGGTCTACACTTACTAGCTCCATTCCTCCTCAACACCATGAATTCTGGCTTTTTATTTTTAGGGGGTTTTTTTTTTGCAAGGCAATGGGGTTAAATGGCCTGCCCAAGGCCACACAGCTAGGTAATTATTAAGTGTCTGAGACCGGATTTGAACCCAGGTACTCCTGACTCCAAGGCCAGTACTTTATCCACTACGCCACCTAGCTGCCCCTGAATTCTGGCTTTCTTAATAATATTTCTTTCAAGTTTACTAATAACTCTTTATTGTTAAGTCCAATGCATACTTTTCTGCCCTTATTTCTCTGTGACAAATGATACTTTGAATGGTGCTTTTTCTGTACTCTATTCCCTTATTTTATTTATTTAGACTATATGGACAGCAAAGTTGAAAGGCAGAATATCTTGTCCTAAAGAGTGGGTTAGACTACAGTTTGTAATTTCCCAGTTTTGGTTGATGTTTCAAGGCATTCTCTTGGTGTTTAATGAGTCAGTAAAAGCCTATGGCTTTTTGTGAAGGAGTATGTTAAGAATATACAAGAAATTGCAGGAAATCAAGCATAGAAGAGTTAACATTATAGTTGCAGTGATGCAAAAAGTCATGTTATGAGTCAGAAGAGGAAAAAAGAATATCTGTCAGTTGATATGAGTGAATGAAATGTATTTGACTATAGAAGTTATACAGGTTGAGACTATTTCTGATTGCAGATCCATATAGAATAGGATTTTCCCCTAGGAAATTGATTTAGGAAGAATGAGAAAAGTAGAGTTTAGGACTGCACAAGGATGCAAACGTTCACTATCTTGTGCAATTAACTTATCAGTTCATATGCACACTGGGTCCTGTTCTTCTCATGGAGTGATTCCATTATTTATAGAATAATGAACAAAGAATCCTTGTAGATGTGTTGACTAAATGGCAAACCTGCTTACTTTACTATATTCTTGTAGTTTGAGAATAGCTAATGGATTTAGAGATTAAACTGATTATGAACCATCTATGTACATAGGTCTGTAATGTAATACAGACTAGCAATATCATAGAAAATTTCCTGTTTCTAATATTGTGAAGGGGTTGAAGAGCATGCTAAAAATGTAGAGGGGAATCGTTGTTCTTTTGATCAGTGGACTTGAAGAATACAAGAGTTGCCTCTCTTCTGGTACTTGGTACTGCTGGAGAAGTAGGATCTATAATCCAGTTTGTTAGAGCCTATAACACTGGATACCATGTAACATAGTCAGTCAATAAATATTTATTGAATGCCTACTATGTACCTACACTGTATTAAGTATGGGAGATACAAAAAGAAACAAAAGATAATTCCTGCCCTCAAGGAACTCCCAATGTAACTGGGGAGACACCAAGTCAATGAATATGTAGAAACAAGTTAAATACAGAATAAATAGGAAATAATTAGGAGAGGGTAGAATTAAAAGGGGTTGTGAAAGACTTCCTGTAGAAAATGAGATTTTACTTAAAAAGAGGTCTTAATAGAAGTCAGAGAAATCATAAGGTGTAGATGAGCAGGGAGAACATTTCAAGCCTTGTGGACATCAGAGAATACACCCAAAACTGAGAGATGAAGTGTTTTATGGAACAGCAAAAAGGTCAGTATTCCTAGATCAAAGAGTTCATTACTGCAAGTATAAGGCAAGCATCCAATGTTATCCTTGTGATTTACAGTAATAACAAGAATTTAATTGCAAGGTCATTTGTAGGGAGTTCCCAATATGAAAGGAAAAAATTACAGAAACCTATTGACTGTAAGAAGAGTGATAAGAAGACTGATCCTCACTCATAATGAGGGGGTCTGGACTGAGAGAGGTGATGGAAGAATGACTGGGTTGGCTTTTTGACAATACTCAACACCAGAGAGAAAGAACAGTTCATAAAACAGTAAAATATTTGAGGATGAGTATTCAGAGGTTATATAAGAGTGGTAACTTGGAGGACTGTTTTGAAGTCTGACCACCATTTACTTGATAAAGTTCTCTCTGAATTTGTATGTAAAAGGGGAACTGAACTATGTACTATAGTTATATATACTATATACTAAAGTCCTTTCTAAGTCTGAATCCTATGATCCTATGAAATAAGATCCTGTGAAATAGTAACTATGGTCACTACTCAAAGTAGAATATTTGTTGTGAAATATGTTCTCATTGAAAGAGGTTAAAATTGCAACCTCTCAGTAAATTGGGTATTTCCTCCTAAGACGCCATGCCTATCATTCTGGAAGGTGTCCCCTATTGGTTTAATTGTATTAAAGTATGCCTGTAAACCAGACAAGATTTTAATATTAGACTTTGGTTCACCAACAGTTGGTAACTGCCAGAATTACAAGCATTCTCAAGAAATAATATCCAGGGATGATGCAAGATCAGCACTAAACGTTATTCAAACTTTGCTGTTACTAATACACCAAAAATAAGAATAATTCCATGAAGGAAACCAATTTTTCTCAAGAAAGAATATCTGATGAATTCAAATTTTGATTAGAAATAGTGTAATATGGGTACAACTACTTGAAACAGTTTTATGACAATATTTTAGTCATTCACACACAAAATGATATAATATTCAGACATATCAGTGTCAGTTATAAAGATGGTGAAATACCTGCCTCCATCCAGTGTCCTATAAGAATTTTACATACTGTTAATACTAATGATTCTTTTAGTTTACCTTCTGATGACATCCTCTTATCACATCACATCATTCGTTAAAGAAATTAGAGCTGGAAGACATCTTAGAGATCATCCAGTAAGATACCTTTTCTATTAACAGACAAAGAAACAGAGGTCTAGAAAACTGAAACAAATTGCTCAAAATCTCACAGATAGTAACCTGCTAGAAATTCAAATCAGTTTCAATGCTCTTTCCATTATATCATGCAACTATGGCATATAAATGCATCCCTTTTAAAAATAGACAAAAAAAGATAGACTTTTATACATGCTTCTTCTATATCTAAATCAAAAAACAAAAGGAATCATGTACCAGCTATGATAAATCACATTTAATTCCATAAAATAAGAAGCTGGAACCCTTTAAAACAAGACAAAAATTTCATGAATTACTATAAAGAATTTGAACACTTTGCTCTCAATCAGTTTAGTTCCTCCTCTCCCAAATGCACATACCTACAATAGTAATGGATATCCTGTGGCAAAGACACTGTCCATCTGAGTCCAATGACCTGATAAGAATCAAGATGGCTGGAGGTGGCCCTGAATACAAGGCAATCAGGATAAAATTACTTGCCCAAGATCATATAGCTAATAAGTTTCAAGTATCTGAGGCTGGATTTGAACTCCTATTCTCCTGATTGGTGCTCTATCCACTGTGCCACCTAACTGCCCTTTAGGTCAAAAAGACCTTCAATTATGAAGGAAAGGCATTAGAAATAAAATAAAATTATTCAATAGTCATAATAAATCAAAGAAAGAAATGGAATAGTATAATCCAAAAAAAACTCCCAAAATTTCAGACTGCAAAATTAAATCTAAGTCTAATCATTAACCAAAAAAGATAAATGATGAAAAAAAAAGGTGGCGGGTAAAGAAATCCTACAAAAAAAGGATATGAGCATATTATTTAACCATCCCAAACAACAGAAACCATAAAAAGTAAATAAATTCAAAAGTAAATTTACTTTAAAAAAACTAAATTCAATTATTATGAAAGGAATAAGTAATGATACAAATTGTCTCATGTTTATTTATTATTGTTTAAATAAAAGCAAAAATTGGGATAGAGGGACATTCAGGATTTTTGTTATAGGTTTTTGTTAAAAACTTAAAGAGCTAAAAAGTTAAAGAAAGAGTTAGGAGCAATGAAAGTAGAGGCATTGAAATGATGACCGTGGACTAAATTCCCTGAATACCTATGGAGGAATAAATGTCTCTTGTGGGAGGGGATAGCAGAATGACAGGTTCCATAAAGGGGGAAATTAAAAGGGTAAGAATAAACCCTTTTAAAACCCTAATAAACCCCTTTAAAACCCTAATAAACCCTTACAAGTTTCCTAGAGAAGAAATGAAATTTCCTCTTAAATTAATTCTTCTAGGTTTAGCATTAAAAAAAGGGAGAGAATGGAAAAAGATTCTTTAAAAGCAATAGGAAGCTGGATAGAAGAAGGAATTTAAACTTGATACTTCGGAAGCTTTATCCACATAACAGACACAAACTTTCCAAAAAACTTTTTACTAATCAAATTTTTTTCATCCTCATAGTTTTTTTCAGTATCTTTCCACATCTTTGGAGACTTCCATAATAAGAAATAGCATTTTTTTTCCTTAGAAAAGCAAAGATCTAGAGAGCAGATAATTGCTGTACTACCTGAAAATTATGATAAAAAAGTATCTTATACAATATTAAGAGAAATTATTAAAGAGAATTGACCTGAAGTTCTAAAACAAGAGGTATAGTAGAAACAGGAAAAAAATTCCACCAAAAACCTCTGATCCCAAGATGAAAACTTACAGGATATGATAGCCATTTTTCCAAGTTTCCAGGGAAAGGAGAAAATATTATAAACATAAAAAAATTAAGTACTGCAGGACTACAATTAGCATTCAAGAAAACCTTGAAGCTTTTATACTAAAAGACCATAGGTCTTGGAATGTTATATTTCAAAGAACAAAAGAGATGAGATTTTTGATCAAAAATAACTTGCCCAATAAAGTTGAATATAATTCTGAATTTTAAAAAAGGTTAGTCTATGAACCAAAAGACTTTCATGTATTTGTGACAAAAAGATCAGAACTTAAAAGAAAATTTGACATATATAAGCACAGGAGAAATCCAAGATAAACATTAAAGGTTAATAATAAGGGACTTAATAAAGTCTAACTATTACTTATATGTGAAAATATCTGTATTTTTTGGTTTGTTTCACAAGGATTAAGTTATTTGCCCAAGGTCACACAGCTAGGTTACTATTAAGTGTGTGATGTCACATTAGAACTCAAGTCCACTTGACTCCAGGACTGGTACTCTATCTACTGTGCCACCTAGCTGACCCATACTATTTGTATTCTTAAGACTGCTATTATTACTTGGGTAGTCATCTTAACTTTGCTCCTGCTGTGTTTGTGTTGTGTTGTATTACCAAAGACTAATTT